>NC_140584.1:258476160-259863660 GCF_964204655.1 Triturus cristatus
TCCCGCGTTTTTGGCTGCCATCTTTAGTCACTCTGGTTACTTTTTAGTAATACACATAGGCAAACGTCCCCTGTATACAGTATAAGGTGTATAATGTAATGTTAGTATTTACAAACAAGTTGGTTATGTTATTACATATTATTTGAGAGGATTGCGTCCAAGCAAGTTTCTTTTCATGAAACCTTGCTCCATCAACTCCCAGCAGCCAATGCACAGGCTCCCAGACACTTCATGGCCAATCCAGATGCTGCTACTATGCTGGTAATGCTATTACCAGCATGAAAGCAGCGCTAAGATCAGTCTGAGCGGCCTGCTTTGGCACTCAGACAGGGACTGGGAGCCTGTGTCTCTTATCCACCCAGCTGAACAACACAGCTTGAGTTGGAGAAAGGCTAAGTGCACATATCGGTTTGGACAGCCGGCCAAACCCACATGTGCACTTAGTTACCACCATTCCTCCTCTCTGTTGCTGAATCTCTGTCAGGATGGCCACGCCCCCAATACTTAGCTCAGTGACAGCCAAGAAAAATAAAATGATAATAAACGTGTTTATTATCAGTTTATTTTTCCTGTGTGCACTGCTGAAAGAACAATGGGGAGACGCTCCTCCGTTTTAATGGAGGAGCCGCTGCGGATCACATTACTAGTGAACCTGCTGGACTCCAAAGCCAGACGCAGACATGTATGGACATAGCAGGACTGCTAAAGTTAGTTTAGATGATAGGGGCTCTCTCCTCACTGTATGAGAAGCCCAAGACCAATCCGCATCTGTAGAGTAGCCAGTGTGTCATGGGACCCTAGTGCAGGGAAGGAGGTGAGCTTCCGAACTGCTAAATGAATTAGAGAAAACAGCAATATTCAGAGTGCAGTGTTCCCCTCAGGCCTCTGGGCCAAGTGGCCCTGCACTTGCTGTACCAATGGAAGCTACTCCCCCAGCTTTTCTATTATTAACAGACTCCAGTCCAGCCTGCCAGAGGGTCCTGAGGTGTGGTCAAGGTGAGAGTGCAGGTACACCACGCAGGAAACCCATCCCAGCAGATGCACTGCAGCTTGTGGTGGCATGGTTCTGGTTTAACAATCAAGCAAGAGGCACAAAGTGGAGCTGATGTATGACCCTGAGGCAACAGAGGAATGGCAGTCTGCTCAACAACTACCTACTTTAGAAGACATCCAACGCAAGCAGTGTCTTAAGCTTTTAAAGCAAGGGACAGCCATGTATCCCCTAACCTGAGAGACCTTGTTTGGCTTCTTCAGAGCAGCTCCAAAACCCAGAGAAGTAGGAGGATAGATATAGCCAAATACAGAATTAGAGGAAGTTCCCAACATTTGCGAGAAAAGTTGGCGAGTCCCGATGCCCCAGTAGAGGAGGAAGAAGCTGCTTTCTTTTTCCAGTATCAAAGAAAAGAACCAGAAATGTACTTTTGCACAGGCGATACGAAAAGTAGTAATAAATGAGTAAAAGGAAGTGGACAAACACACCTTTCCCCACTTCTTGGCTAAAAGATATACATTGCAAGGATTAGTGGAAGAGGTTTTCTTGCAGGTGAAGGTGGATTCCCTAATGACGGGATTGTCCTCCCAGGACACAATAATATCTAAGGAGGCATCGCCATCAGACCCGGTGGTCAAAAAGGTCAAACTAAGCATCTCCCATTCCATTCTAATCCAATGACTTCATGAAGCAAACATCTAAAGACACCTTTCTCGCTGGAAGAACTCAAACCGTCAACATGCCCCCTACTCCTCTGAAGCATAGGAACTCATCTGCAGAGTCATGCAGAGCTGCTCTCTCAGCCAAACAGTATTCAACATTTACATGACTCCACCAGTCGATGTCATATGGACGCACAACATAAACATCCTCAGAATCGCTGATGACACACAACTGATACTGTCTCTTTTGAACAAACTACCAAAAATCGAGAACAAGTTCACCACATGCATGATCGAAGTGGCCACCTGGATGAAATCCAACTGCGTCAAACTGAACTCAGACAAGACTGGAGTGGTCTTTGTGAAAGATGTCTCACCATGGGGCTTCACCTGGTAGCTCACAGATCTCGGACCTACCCCCAAGTCTTGCTCACAAGCAAGAAACCTCAGAATCATCATAGACAACAAGCTGGACATGGCTGTCCAAGTCAACACTGTGGCCTTTTACTGCTTCAACATCCTAAGGATGCTGAAGAAAGTCTTTAATTGGCTACAAGACAACACCAGGAAAGCGATCAACAAAGCCCTCATCACTAGTAGACTATGGGAACACTCTCTACGCAGGAATAAATAACCAGCTCACAAAAAAATCTGCAGACCATTGAAACACAACAGCCAGACTAGTCCTAAACCTCCCACGCCGAGCCCACATTACACTACACCTTAGGGAACTGTGCTGACTCCCGATACACTAGCTTGCACACTTCAAACTCCTCACCCACAACTACAAAGCACTACACAACACAGGCCCTGCCTACTTGAATAGCCTCATTAATTTCCACCAACCTTCCAGACACTTGCCCTCTGTCCGTCTCACACCAGCACACAGTCCAAGCATGCACAAAAACAGAGCAGGGGGCTGCACCTTCTCATACCTGGCTCCTACAGCCTGGAACGACCCCCACAACACTTTGGAGCCTCCTCCCCTCTTCTTGACTTTCACAAGAAGCTGAAGATCTGGCTCTTCAAATAAGCCCTCCAGGCTGGCCTTGCACACCGATTACAGAGCGCCTGTATAACTGAATGGGGGATTAGCATGCTATAAAAACACCAATAACATAACATAATATAACTCAACATTACATATCAACATAGGAGTTAAGATGTGGGATTCAGCCTCAAATTTCCCAGTTATGCTATTCAATCCGTATCGGAGGACTTCCAGAAACTGGCAAAACTGATGGAGCAGGGGTCCGGCTATTCTGCAACCACCTCAATGATGGTGCAAAAAGTACGCTTCCTCTCAAATATGTCATTTGATTTGTTGCATGCAGCAGCTTTGGAGTCATCGATAGCGACAAGGAGGCACATATGGAGGGTGTCGTGTAATATGGGTTTCACACAAAAAAGTTGTCATGCATATTACTTTCATAGTTACCAAACTCTTTGGTACTGAACTAGAGGAAGAAGTGAAGAAGTCAGTAGAAGTTAGGAAGGTCTTGGCTCTGGCAAAACCACTAGGGAAAGGAAAATTCTTTGCTTCTGAGAAAGCTTTAGGAGCAGCCTTTTAGGCAAGAATAAATCAGCCCTTTCACAGAAGGGAACATGGCTAATGCCCTGCTTCCGAAAAATCCCAGGCTTAGGCTGTAGGATTTTCGATGTAAAATCCACCAGCCCCTAAAGCATGACTACGCTGGCAACTACAGCTACCAGAGGGGGCAGGCCAGGGTAATTCTAGGACAAGAGGAAGACTTCAATTTCAGACCAGTAGGTGCTGGACACTGTACAACAATGTATCACATATCTTTCTGAGAAACCCCAACAGATCTTTTTGCCATACACCTCTTCCCATGAATGCTGTGAGAAAGCAGGCCTTACTGGAGGGAGTTGAAAAGCTGCTTCTTAAGAAAGCAATAATTTGACTGCCACCTTCACAGAGAAGAAACGGTTTTTATTCGATCTTCTTTCTGGTGAAGAAAGCATCAGGGAACTTATGACCAGCAATGAATGTAAAAGGGGTGAACAAGTTCATCACACATGTCAAATTCAAAATGATGTCCCTACAAAAGGTTCTGCCTTGTATAAAGATTGGGGACTTTGTAGCATCATTGGACATGTTTGACACCTACCTGCACATCCTCGTACACCAGGGGTCACAGAGGTGCCTCTGCTTTGCATTAGGAGATAAACAATATCAGTTCGGTGTGTTACCTTTCGGGTTGACCTCCACTCCAAGGGTCTTCACCAAGGTATTGGCTTTTTTAGTGGTGTTGAATAGTGCAATAGTGATTATGGTCTTCCTATATTGAGATGACTGGCTGAATTATTCTTCTTGTTTCTTTAAGGCTGAACAACAAGTGAATGATGTGTGTGGGATATTGAAAGATCATATTTTGTTGCTGAACCACAACAAGTCCCATTTAACAATGACACAAGATCTGCAATATATAGGAGCACACTTCAGAACAGATCTGAGGATGGTGTTTCTGCTCTCATCTCAGAAGAAGAAAGTGATTACTTGCATTTCAATCCTGCTAACGCAGGAGTCACCAACAGTGAGGGAGTGATTAACAGTTCAGGGCCTGCCGTCGTCATGACTGATAGTCCTATCTTGGACCATTCTATACCTATACCCACTAGTCAACCATTTGTTGAGCCATTGGGAATCCAAGTCAGTGCAGCATGAGACCAGAATCCAGGGGGCTTATAGATGAGATAGGCATTGCAATGGCTGCTAGACCAAGAGAATGTAGCTAAGGGATTTTCTCTGGAGACTGCCTCCTAAAGATTATTGACCATGGATGAGAGTGTGGGTGATTTTGGGCCAATTCTAAAAAGCAAGTCAGATCAGAGAGTCTGGCCATCAACTCATAAAGGGCTCTTGTCCAATTGGAGAGGATTGGAAGCAGTCCACTTAATACTATTACATTTCTCTCACATACTACAGGGGCAGAATTTAAAGGTCAGGATGGACCAGAATGTGGGGTTTATGTCAACCATCAAGGGGGATCAAGAATAAGGTCCTTCTCATCTCTGGCTCAAGAGATTTGGGTGGAGGCCGATCTCCTTTCTCTCCACACAGTCCATCTTCCGGGGAAGAAGAATGGGCTTGCGGATCAACTGAGCAAGATATTTCCTTCCTCCGTGGAGCAAACCCTATCACAGGCAATGATTCTACAGATTGTTCAGAGGTTTTGAAAACCAAAGGCGGACTTGTTCTCATCCAAAGAAAATGCATGCCTACCACTATTTTGCACTAGGCCTCCTTGTCGGAAAGCCTTGAAAGTGGATGGACTATCTTTTCCGTGGTGAAGGCTCTCCTGAATGCCTTTCCTCTTATTCCTCTAGTATTGAGGATCTTAAGGAAGGAACAGGAGGATCGGGCAGAATTACTGTTGGACCTTCCATGCTGGAAACAGACAGAAACCATAATTTCCCCTCCTCCTTCAGCTAACAGCGCAGGATGATTCCATCATTTTCCCATCCGCTCAGATGCCCACCTTCCATGGGCCTCATTGGCTCATCTTCAACTGGGAGTATGGAACTTGAGAGGGCAAACCTACCAAGTCTGGGTTTGTTCCCATGAAGCAGCTGAGCTTCTACAGCAGTCTAGTCATCCTTCAACTGTAAATAAAAAACTCAAGCGATTGGTGCAATGTTCAGATGTGGTGTGAGCGGAAAGGGGTGGAGCCTATTTCTGATGAGCGGTGCTTTGTTCTAGTCTTTCTGAAGGTCGGTTTCTGCTTGGTTTAGCAGTTTCCACTTTGAGAGCTCACTGTGGGGCCATAATAGTGCTGAGAAGAGCCCACTTAAAGGTTCTCTCCCCTTTTGCTTCTAGATTATTGAAAAGCTTTTCTTTAAAAAGATCATCAATTTATTCTTCAGTTTCCTTGCGGGACTTGCTGTTGGTACTGCAGGGGTTTCAAGAGACTCCATTTGAACCATTGGAATTGGTAGACTTAAGCTTTATGCCCTATAAAGGGTTTTTTCTAGTGGCAATCTCCTCAAGGAGGAGAATTAGGGATCTCTGGGCTCTCTTCAGGTTAGAACCATGTTTGATAAGTTTTCCAGATAAGGTAGTCCTTAGATCTAGTCTTACCTTTGTTTCTAACCTACCAACAATGTTTCATCGTTCAACTGACTTACTTTTGCTTTTGACCTTCACCCGAAGAAAAATTACTGCATACCTTGAACGTGCTCAGAGCACTTGTGTTTTATTTGCAGAGGTCAAATTCCTTTTCAAAGGTTGACTGCCTATTTTTTACTTATGGTTCTTTGGGAAAGGGCTTGAATCTCTCAGGGGTATATGTACAAGAAGTGCCACTAACTAATGCTAGTTAGCGGCAGTTAGCGGCAGTTTTCTTGACGCGGCCTATCACCAAAACCTATCTCCCTGTTAGTGATGTATTTACAATACGTCGCTACATGGTGATAGTTTCAGGTAACCACGGTGAAAACTGCCACTAACACTAGCATGAAGGCAATACAAATTCTGACGTTAGCAGGCGAAAACTGACAAAAGGTCCATTAGCGGCAAAAAAACTCACGTTAGTCAGCCCAACGTGACACTTTTTGCCTCTAGAGGCAAAAATAGCCTATAAGTACACCTGTAATGAAAAATAGGAAACAAAACCAATGGAATGGAGCAGCCAGGGCCAAGTGCAGCACAGATAAACACCCCCCACCCCCAAGCCCACCAACAGCCAGGATGCCCAGTCAGAGTCCTAGAGGAAGAGGAAATTCAGAGCTACTGTCATGAAAAGAGGTGCATCACTGGGCAAAACCTGTGATGCATCACTTATCATTGCAACACCAAGGCATTCAAAACCTTGAAAGGGCGGACAGTCCCCGGGGCCCGGATGCCTCGCTGGGCCTGTGTCTGGGACCCGGAGTGGGATGCAGAGGTGCTGTGGAGTTGCTGGGCCATGGCATAGACATTGAGGTGTCGGCGATTACCCTTACCCGGTGGTGAAGTCTGTCAGGTCGCATGGAGACACGTTGCTGACCTGTGTGAGAAGACCGCCTGGTGCCCCTTGGAGCTGTGAATGGTAAAGGTGCTCCTGCGCACCAACGTAGGGAGGTCTGCATCTCATACATCGCGCCACCACTACACCGAGGTGCATGGAGGAGATTACCAATGGTGGGCTGTGCCTCTCTGCATCACAGACCAGAGGATGTTGCGCTGGCCGGACGCTGTGGAGGGTGAGCCCCTGAGCTGCGCCGAACTTGTGTGGCGGGAGAGCTGCAACTTCACGCCTAAGGAGGCCCTGTTGCATCATCTGCTTCAGGAGGTTCCTCAGCGGACTTGGCGTCGACTGCTGTACCCAGGCTTGTGAAATCCCGCCAGGCTGAGACTCCTGCTGGGTGAGTCACAGATTTGGAGAGAGTGCAGCAGATTGCACCACGGTGTCAATGTCCAGGTGAGGAGAAGGTGAGACGTATAGGCGAGGAGGCCCGGGGGTCGAGTCGGGCCCAGGCCTAGCACCTGTGGGTGATGTACCCTCAGTGGCAGCTCATCCGCTACGGCATAAGAGCGTCACCCCACTGCTTTCAAGCAGTGCAAGAAGAGGAAACAAAACATGATAATAACTTTCTGATGTACTATGTTTCCTTTGCGGGCGGGAGGGTAGGTGGGGCTGCTCTACTCATGTAGCAGGGCAGGGACAGAGTGGTATACCCACTCAAGTGCACAATGACTGTTTGGTCAGCCCTCTCAGGCCGCCCAAAGTAGTCATGCGTACTATCCTGTTTGCAATGCAGCCTGCATGGAGTACATGCCCACCCCTCCAGCACCTAGCTGAAAGCCTTGTCACGGCGCTCAAGAACTGTGATTGGCTTAGGGGAGGTTGCCTGGCTGCCTGCTTCCTATTACTGGAAGCAGACTCAGGAGAGCAGGAGCACAGAAGACGTGGGACCGGGCCTCGAGGTAAGAATTATTTAAAAATATATTTACAACCCCTGCTCCCCCCGTGTCTCTACCCCCTCCAGTGTCCTTTCCCGCGTTTCCCACCTCCCACCCGTCCAGTCCCCCCGGCAGCACTACTTAATGACGGCAGCTATGCCGCCATGCGCAGCGGGCGTACCACTGGTGCGCCAAAGGCAAGCTCATCTGTGTCCGTCCACCCCTGGACCACGCCCAGCACCAAGGACCCTCCCTTTCGGACACTCCACTGCTACGACGCCAACATCCTCCTCGGCATCAACACTGGACGCCACACTGCCTGCCATCTAGCAACACTGTAGAATTCTCTTGCACCCTGCGCCTGTCGAAACTGAAAACACACCTTCTGCTACATCAGCACACCAGTGCCTCCTGCCGCCCAGCTGACCAACAGCACAGCCGACTGGCTCAACTGCATCCTCCTCAATGTACGGTCCCGTTCCAAACACATAACAGAAATCTGGGACCTCCTTGATGCCACCTCTTCAGAAATCGCCTTCTTTAACCCCTTCAGCGCTGCGCGGATTCCCCCGCGGTGCTGAAGGGTTCGAGCGCGGGCGGGGCCATGACGGAACGGTTCCGTCATGAGCACAGCTCAACCGATGCTCATGACGGAATCGTTCCGTCATGAGCATGGAAGGGGTTAAAGAAACCTGGACCAACCTCTGCTCCGGACCAGACATCGCCATCACCATCCATGACGGCTAGAAATTCACCAGCACGGACCACCCCGAGAACCCAGGAGGAGGCATTGCCATTGTCTCCAAAAGCACACTCCGACTGACCACGAGCTCTAATGACCCGACGGTGACCATGGAACACCTCCACTTCCAGATCCGGACCAACCCCAACACCACCCTCTGTGGCACCCTCATCTACAGGCCCACCGGGCCATGAACCCCCATTCACTGATGCCATTGTAGATCTTATCGCCCCCAGGCTCTCCCATCCACCAACTACATCCTACTTGGAGACCTCAAGTTGCACCTGGACAACCCCAGTGACCAGAACACCACCCCCCTCCTGGGGAACCTCGCCAACATTGGACTCAAGCAGCTAGTCACCGCACCAACCCACATAGCCTGACACACGCTCGAGCCTGTCTTCTCCACCAGCGGGAGCTTCAACTACAGCCACAGCAATGAACTCTCCTGTACCGACCATCATTGTTTACATCACGCTTCACCATGCCCACCATACACCATCGCCATCATTGTGCCACCCCGAGCGCAGCTGGATCAAAGCCATAGAAGAACTTCACATCAACTCCCTCAGCACCACCACTCCACCAATGCTTTCAGACGCCAACACCACAGTGCGCAACCCCCATTGATGGATCTACAACTGTGCCGAAACCCTGGCACCCTTTAAGAAACGACCCGGCAAACAACACTCCAAGAAGGCCAACTGGTTCCCTCCCATCCTCCACTAGTCCAGCCCCACCTGCAGACGTCTCAAGAAGAGATGGAGACACAATATCAATCAACTCCGCAACACAGTCACACTTGCACCATGGCGCAAGCAGCCTGTACGTTGGCGCATGGCAGCCATTGTGCACCAACATAGGGGGAGAAGACAGGGGGGCTTATTCATGAGCCCCTCCTGACAGTGGTCATCTTCTTGACATACTTGCAGCATGATTCTTGCACCACGTTGCGCCGTATTTGCAAAGTGACGCATCTAGGCATAAGCGTGACCTTGTGAAGCCCTGTGCCACATTATACCTGCATCAGGTAAATGTATGCAGGGTGGGCATTCCCACGCATCAAAGCCTCATAGGAGTGGCAGAGTGAAATCCATCAGATTTCACTGTAACAATTGTAGGACGCGACTGCGTCAGTACCTTACGCCTGACTCATGGCAGACGTAAGGGTGACGCCGTGCCACAGGGATAGGCTGGCCCCATGCATTGCTGGAGTTGCATCATGCTTGTGACATAACTGCAGCAATGCTTGACTTTAGCACTGACAGATCCGTCAGGATTCCAGACATATCTGTCATAAATTGCGACATGTAGCACCATACAGTGAATACAGCACATCCATGGGGTCGCAAGAAGGGCATAGTGAAAAGTGTTGCAACGCTGTTTTATTGCAGCGATGCAATACTTTTCATGAATGAGGCCCAGGAATGCACCCTATCTTATTGATGGTGCATATTCCTGCCCTGAAGGTTTGTCGCAGGGCAGTGCAGCAACATTCCTTGCAGCACTGTCCAGCACCAAAACCTTCTGAAATGAGGCCACAAGTGTTTGCACCATTTTTAAGACCAGCTATTTTCTGGTCTTAAAAAACTGCCTCAAACTGGACTTAGAGGCAGTGTTTTTGGTTTTGCACCATACAAGGAATTCCTTGTAAATATCGCAAAGTGGGGTTAGCCACAGTTTTTGCACGGGAACACCTGTCTTGCATCTCATTTTTGTTAAGTCGCGCTAACAGAAGTGGCGATCCAAGAAATTCATGTTTACGCCAGAAAACTGCAGCTAACTGTGGTTAGCGGCAACTTGTAAATACAGCTATGAAAAAAAAGCCGCAGTAACGTAAAAATATTGATGCTACGGCGGCGTTAACTCCTTGTACCTATGCCCCTCAGTGTCAACATTAAGTAGACGGCTGAAGCAAGCCATGGTGGTATCCAATGAGCAACAAGGAAGATCTGTGGCATCCCAAGTTCGAGTGAAGAGGGATGGCGGCATCATAGCAGCTTTGAGAGGGGCCTCAAAGTCTGACATTTGTAATGTAGCCACATGGGCCACTTGGAATACATTTATGAAACACTACAGGCTCCAATTATGTGGTAGTATGTAATCCTCTCTTGACTCTGCAGTTTTGAATGCAGTAATCGAATAAATTGTTGAGAATAAACTTTAGTTACTACTGTGATGAATTATGTTTTTCTTAACTAAGGTGAATTGAAGCTTTGCGGTCAGCTCACTATGCTAGGACTTCTGGCAGGAGGAGCTTTTGCTCCCTATGTTAGGTATGTACCGAGGAAGACCTGGAGCTTTTTTGCATTCTTTGTTCACTGGTACACACATACATACTGCAGTCCCATTACGTTCTGTATTCAGTCATACGTACTAGGGCTGGCTTTAGCACTTGTGGCGCCTGGTGCATCAATCTGTTTTGGTGACCACCCCCATGATGACCTCCTCAAATTCCCTCACTACCACCGAGGGAAAGTGCCCCTCATCTCTCCATAGTCCCCCTGTCACATACATTTCAATAGTTTTAAAGTGCTGGTAAAAGCTGGTTTTACTAATCCACTCAGCTATCCACATATAATACACACACGGAACTCTGTTAATTTAAATCGTAACTTATTGCTAAACACATTCGCACCGCCCTAAAGTCGGCCTTGATGCACACATACACATTGGCTGTAATATTCAGTGGTATCTCGGAGCTCGCCTCCTTCTGTTGTTCATTCACTGATAACTCCTTGCTTGTCCCCTGTAACCTCTCATTTTGTTGGCTCATTATATAGGGTTACCATCTTTCCCAGAGAAAAATAACGCCTTTTTTCAAATTTTAGGATGCTGCAAAGGCCAGAACATTATACTTAATTAGAACTTTATTAAGAATCATCAGTATTCATTTTTAACATTACCTTATTCTGTGTTTGTTTTGTTATCAGTTAGGAACTATTAAGGCAGATCTGCAACAAATTGTAAAGTGGAGACATCCCAGGTCGTCGCCAGTTTGATAAAGATGACTCCAGGCAGTCTGTGAAGGTGTGAGGATGTTTAATGAAGAGGATAAGTCTCACCATGAAGGGGCCCTGGAGCAACTGCTTACAATCGGAATGCAGTGCCCTCATGACCTCATCACACATTCCAATGTCTGAGCATTCTGAGCCAATGCTCACATTACCACAGGTTGCTTCTTATATTTACTGTTTTAAGTATGTACTGATAAGGGGGGAAATACCAGCTTTAGGTGATTTTCTTATTTTTGGCAGGGACATTAAAATGTGGGTCATGCCGGTAAAAAAGTCCAGATAGCAACTCTAGGTACATACAGCATTCCCACCCCTGGTAGTCTTGTTCAATAGTTGCCATTTACTCTTTGAGCCTTGTTTTTTAGGTCTCGCCTGCATTGCAGCGCATGCACTGCTCGCTTGCGAGATGTATTGTCGTTGGTTTTCTGTCTAGTTTCTTTGGAAGTGGGGTTGGTGCCCGCCCTGTCCCCCTTAGACCCCGCCCACTCGCCTACGTCTCTACACGTTATGTCCATTTATCCGTTCTTGTCTCCCTTAGGCCCCGCCCACTCGCCTGCGTCTCTTCACGTTGTGTCCATTTATCCGTGCATGTATGTATTGTCGATGGTTTTCTGTCGGGTTTCTTTAAAAGTGGGGTTGGTGTCCGCCCTGTCTCCCTTAGGCCCCGCCCACCCACCTGCATCTCTTCACGTTGTGTCCATTCATCTGTGCATGTTCGAGCCTGAGAGCGCTGTACTGCGCATGCCTGCCGATAGGGAGTGAAGGATTGAGCATGCGCGACTTGTTGCTCTGTGTAACTTGTACAGAAGGCGCCAGCAAGAGCTGCTGTGACACTTGTGTCGGTCCTTGCCTTGGGTGAACCCGTTAGCATTACCGCAGCCTCCAGCACCCTCACTGAGATCACCTGAGGCAGCAGCCAACTGATATAATACTGTTGTTTCTTTTATCACATTTTCTTCCATTGGGGTCTGTATTATTATTCAACAAATCACATTTTTTCAAACACCAGCCTAAACATTTTCTTTTGCTTAAAGGAATCCCCCTCCCACCTCCCAAACAGCATTGAGCGGCGATCGGGATATCCTTTATTTATTTATTTATTTATTTATTTATTTATTATTATGCCGGTATGCCTGCTTGTATTTACAGTCTAGAAGTGAATATACTGTGTCTGCTGATGCATGTGCGTCTCAAGCTCAGCCTCTCTAGCTCCTGCACTGCTGAAGCAGCGCAGGAGCTTGTGTTTAAAATATCCGCCGATAATAACAGTACCATTAGCCCTGTCAGTCTCTGCTAGGACAAATCAGCCGGGCTGGTTGTTTCCCTCCCGGGCTTCATGGCATGACCACAGACGTGCCGAACACAGTGACGCCCGGCTAACAAAGTGTTAAATGTGTAGTAGGGGTTGCTAGATGCTACACCACATCTCCGTTTCTGATAAAGTGGCCATACGGTCAGAGATGCCGATTTTGGTACTGGGGTATGAGGTTCGAGTCTCAGCTCCACATCTTCTGATTCTGGGCAAATGACTTAATCTCCCCGTGCCCACCAAAAAGAAATGCATCCTTGTGTGACATAGCTGGGGCTCATGTAAAGCGCTCCAATACCTTAGGGTCAAGTTAGCGCTATATAAAACTGCAACAACTGATGCACTAGGCATTTTTGGTATGAATCTTTAACTACAAAGTCAGAGGTTGATTAGTTTGTATATGGGGTTCAGTCCACTGCCACGTATGTGAAAAAAAGTGAAAGAAATGTGCATTTGCAGAATGTGGTTTTGAAAATATAAACTAACTCCGGGATTGCAGATTCCCACACTGTGAACAGTCCGATGTTGTAGGCGTATTGCTATCTGGGACTCTAAAGGATGTAAATATTAAAGATCCCCAATTGGTCAAAATAGAGCTTTGGAAACGGGAGGCGTGGGTTTCCGGTTTCCCGTTTTTTGTGATCTATTACTTAATTACGTGGGAAGCAAATCCTGTCGAAGACACCTGCAGCAAGTTGGCCCAGATAACTGATGCTCAGTAGCGCCGTTGCTTTCATTCGGTATTTTATTTTACCCTCTCCCATTTTCGCGCTGCTCATTTGTTGTCCAATCTGTAAAACACCATGACACAACTGGGCCCAGCAGAAACCATTTGCAACTGGTCAGTTGGAATTTGAAACAGCCGGGCAAAGTGCGTCAAAGGCACAGATCCAACAGTGCCCGATGTCTCAGGCGCGCCTCTGGATCTCCTGATAAATACCAAGAAAACCAAAGCTATGCGCAGGGCTTTAAGTAGGATGAAAAAACTGGGGGGATCTCTCAAAGGGGCATGGCCAATTTAATTAAGGGCGTGGCTTAAAAACACCTAAAAATCTGTGCTTCAAATAGTGTGCCGCCCGATTTGTATTTTGCTGTTTCTATCATTGCATCCACATATATGATACAAGAAACATCATACCTATAACAAGTCAGGACTATTGGCTTTGTCAATGGTTGTTAGTTGCATACGATAAATAGGCAACAACTGGGATCCGAACCCACGCGTGCAAAGCACAATGGATTAGCAATCCATTGTGGGATGGAAATTTGCAGTAAATTCCCAGAGGTATTTACAGACAATCTTGGTCTTCTAAAAGGTTTCCTTCATAAGATCAGACTTACAGCGAATGCCAAACCAATTGTCCACAAACCAAGGTCTATCCCGCTACTGATAAGAGAACCTCTTAAAAAAGAGCTTGACCGGTGTTCATCGGGCGGGGGTGTCCACAAAAATGGAATAAAGTGTGGGGGGCATGGAACAAATACAGAGGGGGCATATGTGAACCACCGCCAGCACAGGAAGATGAAGCCTCCGACACTGACAGATGATAAGGACTCGGGAGCAACTATCGGGGGTAGGGATGCCGGATTTGGAAACTTGGGCGGAGGCGCTGCGGGAGGACTGGATGTAGGGCTAGGGGTGGTGCTGGTGTCTGCTGGGGAACGACTTTGTTATTCTCATCGACTGTACTGTACCGTTTTGTGTGAAAACAATAAAAAATTTCCACAAAAAAAAAAAAGAAAAGAGCTTGACAGATTGGAAGCATGCAAGATCATCGAAAGGATTGAAAGTTCTGAATGGTTGGCACCCATTGTCGTAGCAGCTAAGGGTGGTAGCAAGGGAATCCGTCTATGTGTTGACCTAAGGGATTTGAACTCCAACATTTGGGTGGACAGACACCCTCTACCCAACATTAACGAAATGCTGTCTGCCATCCAAGGAGCTAAAGTCTTTACAGTCCTAGACCTATCTTCAGCATATCATCAGGTCGCTCTTCACCCGGAATCTAAACCCCTCACTTTGTTAATTACTCCATTCGGGGCTTATCAGTTTTCGAGATTGCCGTTTGGTCTGGCATCCGCTGCGGCAGTATTTCAGCGGGTCATGCAACACATACTGCAAGGTCTTGACAAAGTGCTTTGTTTCCAAGACGACATCCTAATCCATGGTTCATCAGCAGCAGAGCATAACAAAACTTTAGAAGCAGTTTTGTCCAGACTCAGTTAAGCAGGTTTCACCACTCAGAAAGACAAATGCAAAATTGGGGTGGAATCAGTGGTCTATCTCGGTCACACGATCTCAAGTGAGGGAATCAAACCCAAATCCAACCTAGTAGATTCTGTCAAGCTAGCCCCAGCTACCAACAATAAGGATGAGCTTAAATCTTTCTTGGGGTTGGCAGAATATATGTCCAAGTTTGTCAAAGATTTTGCTGATCAAGTTCGTCCCCTCAGAGAATTGCTGAAAAAAGGAACATCTTTTGAGTGGAATCAACAGTGTCAGTCTGCCTTTCTACACATCAAGGAGGCTATCGTTGAGGCACCTATCCTCAGCGCTTTTGATCCCAATGCCAAGACCACTCTGACCACAGATGCAAGCATGAAGGGGTTAGGAGCTTCACTTACACAGAGAGCTAATGGCCAAGAGAAAGTGATAGCTTTCGCTTCACGAACATTAAGAGATGCCGAACTAAATTACTCTACAATAGTAAAAGAAGCCCTAGCTTGCTATTGGGCCATAAATCACTTTAAGTATTTTCTATGGGGAATTCCAATTTCATTAAGGACTGACCACAAACCACTACTCCCGTTATTCTCCACTAAACACCTAGAAAATGCGACGCCACGTATTTCCAAGTGGGTACTGAGTCTACAAGGGTTCAACTACTCCATGATATATGTTCCGGGAACTGACAATAGGGTAGCTGATTGTCTCTCGAGACTACGCATGACCAGTGGTGACCCCGTGCAAAACCCTCCTGAGGAGACCATCCTGGTGGTCGAAATTCCAGCCATCAATAGAGTAGAATGGGAGAAATCTTTAAAAGAAGACTGTGATCTTGTGGCATTAAGAAATATGATTTGCAAAGGATGGCCTGTAAACATAACTGAGGTGCCTGAAGCTATCCGTAAATTCTGGGTTGTGAGAGATGAACTGTCGATTGTAAAAGACCTAATTTGTAGAGGAAGTAAAATCCTTCCTCCAAAAAATATGTATGAACGTATAATCCAAATCGCACATGAAGGCCACCCGGGTAGAAGCATGACAAAAAGCAAAATCAGACAGAACTACTGGTTCCCCAGTATGGACTCACTAGTGGAAGATCAAGTAAAGAGTTGCGTGGCCTGTGGCACCAGTAACAAAGCCAAAGTTGTCCGTAAATCACCACTTTTCCCGGTAGCAATCCCCACCATACCTTGGGACAAATTGGGTTTGGATATAATTGGTCGTCTGAATCTTCTAAACCATTCTCACAAGTTCATGTTCGTTCTCATTGACTACCATTCCCATTGGATTGTAACGAAAATGGTTTCTTCCATCGCTACTGCTTCACTGATTAATTTTTTGAGAGATACTTTTTCCAAAGAGGGTATTCCAGGTGTTATAATAACAGACAATGGGGTTCAATTCACCTCAGAAGAGATGAAGCAGTTTATGTCCACACTGTCCATCACGCATCTCAGATCCCCGCTGTACTGCCCCAAAGCTAATGGATTGGTGGAAAGGGCTAACAGGATGTTAAAGGACACCATTCAACGTGCATTGAGTTCACAAGTACCGGTTGAGGAAGCCATTAGGAAAATGTTGTGGTCGTACCATACGACACCCAATGCTGTCTCGTGAGTTTCCCCGTTTATCTCACTCAAAGGTAGGAACCCAGGTTCTAAACTCACACCCAACTGGCTAAATGGGGCATCGCCTGTTTGGGTGGACAGAGATTCTGTGCTGGAAAAAACAGAAAAACATCAACAAGAATACAAGCACAGCTACAACAGACGATGGGGAGCATCCAACAGGGGGTGGAGAGAAGGTCAATGGGTGGTAGTTAAAAAAACTTCGCTGTCCAAATCCAAGCTTTCCTCATTCTCCAAACCTCAGAAGATAACCCGTGTTCACAACAATTCAGTAGTGCTAAAGGATGGAAGCATGTGGAGCATGGACAACATAGCTGGTTGCCCAAGTTTTGCTGGTTCCAAGCCTACCAGTGGAGACAATCAAAGCGTTACAACGTCCATTAGGAATGATCACAAAGTTGCAAGATTACGCAGACCACCAAGTTGGCAAGTTGATTACAAAATGTAATCTCCATGAAATTCTTCTTAACATTCTGTATTTCACAGTATCACTTGTTATTTTGTTTGCTATTGCTATCCATGACGAACGCTAATTGGTTGTAACCCTCCTATTTAACTTGTTTTTCCCTTCTAGGTATTGTGGGATGTTAACCCATCATATTTAAAAGGTTGTTGTAATTTCTCCTTCCAGCAGGGAGATGTGTTGTAATCCTTCCCGTTCCCTCCCTTCCCTGTTTCCCCCCCTCCTTCCCTGCCATATGGCACTGCCCGGTCTTAGAATGTTGATGCTGAAGCTCTCGATAGAATGTTGGTGAGTCTACAGCGGAGGCCGAAGGATCTATACAAATAAACTCCCTTATTCTTCAACAATTTGGAGTTTCATTTACAACATATGGCTTGTAAATAATATTGAAAAAGCTTCCACTTAAAGCCCTGGTGACAGATACTACGACAATGTTGCTGCTCTGAGTTTCAAAAAGAGACGGGAAATCCAGAGAGAAATGACTCTCTTTAAAGGATTTCCCTTCCCCAAATACGCTCACCTGGCATGACGTCATGCCGTAACTTCTCCACTAGTGAGAAGTGAGCAGTGTGAGCACGCGCACATTGATGTGCCTGCTGTCTCGAAACGGGTCTCTATCGGGCTCTGTTTTTTGCCCTGGCACTTTTTGCTGGACTGCAGTGACAGCAGTCCGGGGGAAAAAACAGACCGCCTGTGCCAGGGCACAAAACAGAGCCCGATAGAGACCTGTTTCGAGGCCTCCTTTAAAAAACTACCGGTGCTCAGACCCGGAGAGACCCGGCCCACTTAAAGCCCTGGCTATGCGTGTTACATCTTCTCTCCTGAATTTGACCATTTCCCTGTGCAGTGAAGACGTGCTTCTTTCCGCATATTATTTGTAATTCTCTGTGCACTGCATGCATATCAGAAAGTAACTCCGAGACCTTGCATGAAAGTATTTCAGTAGACAGCGTATACTTTGCAAATTGTTTATAATTGAACGATTTCCCCTGGGTGTTCTAGAGGGACAAGTTCAATCATTCGTTGGCGCGCTCTAATAGTTTATGCGGTTTGTTTTTTGACATTGCACACCCAGAAGAGCATATACAATTCATTTTGCGGAATTTTTATTTATTTATTTTATTTAATGCAATTTTATATAGCGCAAACATTACCCGAAGGTGTCAGAGCGCTTTACAAGAGAACCAGTTGCGTTACATAAGGACTTTAGATTACATGAGTTACATAGGAGATATAAACAGGAAAAAAAATTGCAAATGTACAAGTGGAGTGAAAGGAGGAAAGAATTGCAAATGTACAAGTTGTAGAATCACTCAAGGAAGAGATACAAACAGATAAACTCTAAAATCACATAGGAATGGTAGTAAGTACAAAGGTCTACTACATATACTAGTGGTTGGAGTTATATATACAAGAGGAGTGGAAGGAGGAAAACATTGCAAATGTACACGCTGTAAAGTCACTCAAGGAAGAGATACAAATAGATAAACTCTAAAATCACATAGGAATGGTAGTAATTACAAAGGTCTACTACATATACTAGTGGTTAAAGATAAATATATATACAAATTGCAAATTCAAAACATATACATAAACCTCGGCACTCTAATCAAATTGACATTAATTCATAAACACTTTTCAAAGTAGGTCAATTTGAAACACCAGCAAACAAAAGGTTTTTTTACTTGCTTTTCAATTTAATATACATATGGAACATACAGATTTAGGCCATATATTTGGAAGCAATAACATTGTATTTCAACGATGGAAAGCTTGATACAAAGATCCTTCTGTCAGACGTCGGACCGGCAGCCGACACGTGTTTCGTATGAAAGAAACTTTTTCAAGGCTTCAGTAGATAATAGATAAGTTCTCAATGTATTCCATAAAACATTCTGGTCTTCCAGTGGAGATATTCAGTCCCTATTCGAAATAGTATTTTTATCCGGAATGAAAGTAGCGCCCCATAATTTCAAATGAATCTTATATTAATCATAGATTAGTCAGCGAAGAACGTCGGGCTATGATATGCCCCTGTCTTTAAGCATTCCGCCATGCACCGAGGCCGTTCCGAGTAGGTCAACAAATGGGAAAAATTCCATATTCACTCAGGATTACATTTTAACAGCGATTAGGCTTGGACAATTATATATTACATATTTACAGAGCAGGAAATTCTTGCCATTTTACAGCCAGGTGTTAAGGTGGTGTTGCACTCAAGGGTGGTGGTCTTGGGTGACCGAAAGTATTTAGTCCAGAAACGCCTACGATTCAATTAAAAGATGAATTTGCCCCACAGGCTAACCTCTGGTGATCTCACGACTTCCCTAATCATGTAGAGAGGGCACCATGGCAGAGGCAGCTTGCCGAAAATGGGACCGCGGGTAGGGGCTCCCCTGTAAGGCTGTGAGATGGTGCCTGACCTCCGCCATCTTAAGGTCAGGCTCCAGTCTACTGGGTGCTTCCAATGACCGTGACAAGCTTAGCTTAGGGAGCCCCCGCCCCTCTTCGCAACCGGAGCTCCACTCACCGCCAGGCGCCGTCATGCCCCTGAAGGTCCTCTCCATCTGGTGGGTATCCCGGCTCAGAGTGTCATCCTCCGGTCTCGGGGCGTCACCATGAGACTTCTCTGATTAGGGTATACCACGGTCACGCTGCAAAGGGTTGCATAATGCCTTCAGTGCTGGTTAAGACGTCTCTGATTAGCTGATACCACTGTCACGATGCATAGGCATAGGACATGCCATTATTGCTGGCTCCGCGAGTCTGCCACGGCCCGGGGGAGGTCGGGATGCAGATTGCTTCATGTCCAGCATCTTGGGCCCGCCCCCTTATCCTAATGGCATTAGCTTGTTAGGGTCAGACTACGGATCCTGCAATGACCCATGCATAACACAGGCACATTAAAAATTGGTGCAACAATGCATTTCCGTCTGCGGGTATTTCCTATTGCAGCCTGCTGATAGCAAGGGCGCTACGAGGCGCCGTAAAACTGCTCCTTTCATAAGCACTGCCCACATCTGCTTCCAATGGAACCCAATCGGACCCCATATCTGCCAAATAGTGTTGGTCCCTTCCTCAGGCTGTTTCAACCCAAGTGATGGACCCAGTTGACCCTAAAAGCTAGCGACTAAAATATAGTTTGTCCGGTGCATCTGTCACTCTTGCAAGACTGCTGATTGTATTAATTTTCAAAACTATACTAAAACCACTGCGGGCCCAAAGCATTCATATATTTTCAAGCGTTCATGAAATTCTAAACTACGTCACCACCACCTGGTTCACTGTGCGTCCCATAGACGTCATGCTACCCACTAATGGTTTGTAGTCCTCAAGTCCTGCATCACCTACCAAAACCACCCTCCACGCTAATCGCAATCATACATCGCTGATATCTCTTATCACCCGTTCACCATTCACACTCCACCATTACATGTAGAATGGTACCCATACAGCTACACATCTGCTGCAATATTGCTACAACTTTCTACATCAAGAATAGAAACAAGAAAACGCAACACACCTGTTGAACAAAGCTATATCACGCCATCAACAACAACACAAAAACCCTCCGAAATTGACAGCTGCACTACGCAGACCATCAGTACCAACCTCACACTCCACACACCACCTCCTTCTCTCATAGTCTTTATCCTCACAGAACACTATGCGCCCCAATTTCGATGATTCCCTAAACGGATTCTGCCACAATACTCTAGACTCCACTATGCCTATCTCACAAAACATTCACACTCACACACAGTGCTTTAAATGGGCCGGTACTCACCGGTACTGAGTACCGGCACTTCTCATATTTATCGCTCTGAGTACCGGCACTTCTCTACTGCCCTAGAGAGTACCGGTACTGATGAAAAGGTAGGCTCATTAGCTGTGCTGGTGAGCAGGAGTGGCACGTGTTTCCGGCAGCCAAGGCGCCGCTTCTGTAGCCCCGATCTGAGCCCCAGCTTTAGCTATTCAGCAGGGCTCGTTTGAATAGTGTCCGGTGCTCGCCATCACGCTGTGCTTGACAGAGCATGGTCGAGATTCATTTTACCTGCTAGTGTGCTTCAGGTAGTGAAAAGTTAGTGCAGGGTAATAATTTAAACAGAGAAATGTTATCAGGGGCAAGGGGGCGGATTGTAACACTTCCCATATTTTCTCTCGATCAGAGGGTTAAAGCCCAGACAATGCCATCGAAGAGGCCCCTGGAGCGCTCATCTAACTGCTTTCTGCACTGAGGCACCTACCTTCCTGACTCACTGAAGAAGAAGAGACAGGCTAGCGATCCCAGCGGTGCCGCGCCAGCAGTTCATCTCGGTGGATCGTTCTGACAGCTATAAAGAGATTCAGGTAAATCAGATATTAATTTATTAATCTCCTGCTGCTGACATTTAAAATGTTTGTTACGAAAATGATTAAGGGGCTCCAGCACGGTTTAGGGCCTTGCAAATGGGCACACTAGAGTTGTCTGTCTGAGCTGAAAATGCGCTACGTTTGGTCTAAACTAGCAGTTTTGATGATTTATTTGTAGTTCAAAGTATTTAACATCCCTCCTTGACAGTGACACTACGAAGCAGCAGCCTTTCTTTTCCCAGCACAGTTAGACTTGCTAAGTCAGAGATAAGTCATGTGATTATTGTTCCTGCTGGAGAGAGGTCAGAGTTTTCTCTACTGACAGATTTCACTCCCACCATTAAGTAGTGTAGAGGGTTAATATGCCTCCTTCAAAAAAGTATATTGTGTTGTACTGTATTGTATGTGGATAGCTCAGTGAGTTGCTATTTTTGTCACAGAGATCTCTTTGTTTCATGTGGTTAGGCCGCACCTGAAGCTGAGGTTGGGGTGGAGGGTGCTGAGTTTTTTTAGAAATAAAATAATAGCTTCAAAAGCACCTGCTGCAGAGTTTGACTTCATTGTTGCTCAAATGAGTGTGAATTCTGATATTTGTCTATTTCCATTGACTTCATTCCATGATTTTGGTTGCAAGAAAGTGCCACTCCAAGTGTTACACATCTAGTTGTTGCCTGACTCTCGTAAATCCACTGAATCTATGAAAATGTCACACATAAGCAATCTGATACATTAGCAGCTATACTCAAAAGGGTGTCATTTCTGATATTTATATGATTCCCTCGTTTTCATTGCTTAATTTTGCTAGCGAGAAAGTGTCACTCATAGTCGTTGAAATGTCACTCATAATTGCAATGAAAATATGAAAATGTCACACATAGCAATCTGAAAACTTGGCAGCTATGGGGTCCATTCAGGCCCTGTGCTGTCAATCACATTCACACTATCCTCTGCATTTGCGCAAACACAGGAATCATGGCAGTCCCCAGGCAGTGGAAATTAAAAAAGCCATGGTGAAGACTATAACATGGCTTTTAACATACCAAAGTATTTTGTGTGTCTGCTTATGTTTGTGTGTTTGCCTGCATTTGTATGCCTGTTTTTTGTAAGAATAAGTGAGAGAGAGAGAGAATCAAGACACTCTCAGGAGGTATTTTAAAGAAAATGGGTGGCACTTTGTGTGTACATGACTGCTCGGCAACAAAGGTTCATAAATAATGTAGTAGGGAGGGTTGGTGGGTGAGTGAGTGAGTGGATGGATGAGTGAGCAAGGGTGAATGTATAGATGGATGAATGGATGGATGAGTGAATGAATGGATGGATGGGTGAAAGAGGGTGGATGATTGTATAAAAGGGCGGATGATGGGTGGATAAGTGAAAGATTGGATGGATGGATGAAAGAGAGGGAGGATGGATGAAAGGGTGGATGATGGATGAGTGATAGGAGGGATTGAGTGAAAGGGTGGATGGAATGAAAGGGTGGATGGTATAAAGGGGTGAAAGGGTTGATGGATAGTTGAGCGAAAGGATTGATGGATGAGTGAAAGGGTGGATAAAGAGATGGATGAGTGAAAGGATGAATGGATAGGTTTAAAGATGAATGGATGGATAGGTTTGGATATGAAGGGTGGACAGACAGAATGGTGAAAAACTGAATGATGGATGAAAGACTGAATAGACAATAGAATGTAAAGGTTAAATGGGGGACATCAGCAGGTAAATGGTAGGATGAAAGGATGAATGGATAGATCGATGGAAGAGACATGAGATATCTTCTGAGGAGGGTCGTGATGATTTGCTTCATTTGCTTTGTGCCTTAAGAGCTTTGGTTCAAAGTGGGGGTATTTTCAGTTTCTTCCTACTCATGTGCTCAAAAATACATAGTGTTGTGCCAAACAACAGCAATTAACAGTAAGGCATTAACAAGGTGCAACTATTGCAAAAAAAGGAAATGTTAACATATTATAGCATTTCTCTTTCATTTTGTGTAATGAGTTAACCTGTTTTGTGTATATAAACACATTTATCATGTGTTTTGGTGTGTGCTGCAACTATTATAGAAGTCGTTAAGTATCATCATGTCTTGCTCTTAGCCCCGCCCCTAGCCCCGCCCACTCACCACGCCTCTAGCTCATTTTAATGAGTACCTGCACTTATTTTTTCCCATTTAAAGCACTGCTCACACATACCACCCGAGGACAATATCAAACACTGCCACCACAACTTAAATACACACATGGATCACTACTATTTCTAAAATGTGCAGAACATCTCATAGTCCACTTACACCCAACCACAACTTACTATAAGAACAATATGAACATAGACCCCACCCCTACACTGACCACGCAAACTCAGGTGAATCCTTGCTAACCAGGACACAGGGGACACAGTGGTAACAAAACTTGAGCCCCCCTCCCCCACTACAAAGTACATGGAGGGAGCCCCTGGAGCTCGCCCTGCCCCCCACCGTGGAGCTGTTGGTGCTTTTGTTACGTCACTAAGGGGACACCACTTCAATTGACACCCATTCCACAACTTGACGCCTTTAGGATACCACATTAAAATTCCGTGTGTATTTTTTTTTTTTTGCAGTTTTATATACTACGAACTCGGCCCAATGGCATCAAAGCGCTTTACATGAGCACCAGTTACGTTACACTCGGTCATTCTTAGGCAGGCGCGCAACACCCATTGGACTCATAGGGCTTCAGCCCCCCCCCCGTCGTGTGTGGCAGCCCGGGATGAGACAGCTTCCCAGCGCACACACAGCCGCACCTGAGCACTTCACGGGTCTTTAAAAGACCATTTGCATGTTAATGAGGCCTCGCTGTTGTTTCACCCCTTCTAAGAGCCCCTGCAGCGCCACTCTGCCTATGGTTTAAAAGATTCAGCCCCCCCCCCCGAAATTATTCTTAGCCCCCCCCGAGATTTGGCTCTAGTTGCGCCTCTTAGGCACAGAGACATTCAGGGGCAGATTTATGTTTGACTTGCGCCTCATTTACGCCGCCGTTGCGTCACTTTTATGACGCAGCAGCGGCGCAAATCCTGCGCCATGGTGCGGGGTATTTACAACATGACGCATCTGGGAGATGCGTCACGTTGTAAAGCCCTGCGCCACATGTAGGCGTTCCAGGGCAGGTGGGGGCGTTCCGGCGCAGGAACGCCTCCTAAAAGTGGCTGAGTGAAATCTACAAGATTTCACTCAGTCACTTTTGAGCCCATGCTGCGTCAAAACCCTGCGCCTGCTTGAAGGATGCGTAAGGATTGACGCAGCATTGTGCAGATAGGGCCCCCCAGAGCATTGCTGGAGCTGCGTCGCGCTTGCGACGCAACTCCAGCAATGCGCCACTTTTACGGCACAGATGCGTGACGCATCTGTGCCGTTTTTGCCCCATGGTGCGCCGCATTATAAATGCGGCGCATCCATGATGGTGGAGCTGGGGCGCAAAATAACTGGCGCATCCCTGCTGATATGCAGGGATGCGTCAGTTATTATAAATATGCCCCTAAGTGGTTTGGCCAGAATCACAGGATGTTAAGCCGGCGCTGGGACACAAACCTAGTTCCCCACTTCCAAAGTGGGTTCTGGCGGTAACGCCACATCAACTCTCCATAGGTGCTGTATACGTCTAGGGAAAGTGAGATTGGCCTGCAGGTGAGAGTGCCACAGTAAGAAGTAGAGGCTCGTGTGTATTGTGAAATTGGTTAATTGTCAACAAGCAGGATGACACGAATGGCCCACGGAAGAAGTTGGAAAAATGAGCATACGTGGATGGACACAGGGACACAAAGTAACACGTTCAATCCCACCAAAGGAGAGCGTGCAGGAAGAAAATAAACTACTTCTGAGCAAAAATGTATCCTTCAGAAAGCCATAGCTCCGTGAAGCCGTACCAATGGCACACGTGTTATACAAATACTAAGGGGCAGATTTATGATAACTGGCGCATCCCTGCATATCAGCAGGGATGCGCCAGTTATTATGCGCCACAGCTGCGCCACCATGGATGCGCCGCATTTATAATGCGGCGCACCATGGGGCAAAAACGACACAGATGCGTGACGCATCTGTGCCGTAAAAGTGGCGCATTGCTGGAGTTGCGTCGCAAGCGCGACGCAGCTCCAGCAATGCTCTGGGGGGCCCTATCTGTATAATGCTGCGTCAATCCTTACGCCTGCTTCAAGCAGGCGCAGGGTTTTGACGCAGCATGGGCCTAAAAG
The DNA here is from genome assembly GCF_964204655.1 of Triturus cristatus. Taxonomy (NCBI): domain Eukaryota; kingdom Metazoa; phylum Chordata; class Amphibia; order Caudata; family Salamandridae; genus Triturus; species Triturus cristatus. The sequence goes on from NC_140584.1 coordinate 258,501,676, forward strand.
TGACTGAGTGAAATCTTGTAGATTTGACTCAGCCACTTTTAGGAGGCGTTCCTGCGCCGGAACGCCCCCACCTGCCCTGGAACGCCTACATGTGGCGCAGGTATTGTGAAATTGGTCAATTGTCAACAAGCAGGATGACACGAATGGCCCACGGAAGAAGTTGGAAAAATGAGCATACGTGGATGGACACAGGGACACAAAGTAACACGTTCAATCCCACCAAAGGAGAGCGTGCAGGAAGAAAATAAACTACTTCTGAGCAAAAATGTATCCTTCAGAAAGCCATAGCTCCGTGAAGCCGTACCAATGGCACACGTGTTATACAAATACTAAGGGGCAGATTTATGATAACTGGCGCATCCCTGCATATCAGCAGGGATGCGCCAGTTATTATGCGCCACAGCTGCGCCACCATGGATGCGCCGCATTTATAATGCGGCGCACCATGGGGCAAAAACGGCACAGATGCGTGACGCATCTGTGCCGTAAAAGTGGCGCATTGCTGGAGTTGCGTCGCAAGCGCAACGCAGCTCCAGCAATGCTCTGGGGGGCCCTATCTGTATAATGCTGCGTCAATCCTTACGCCTGCTTCAAGCAGGCGCAGGGTTTTTGACGCAGCATGGGCCTAAAAGTGACTGAGTGAAATCTTGTAGATTTGACTCAGCCACTTTTAGGAGGCGTTCCTGCGCCGGAACGCCCCCACCTGCCCTGGAACGCCTACATGTGGCGCAGGGCTTTACAACGTGACGCATCTCCCAGATGCGTCACGTAAATACCCCGCACCATGGCGCAGGATTTGCGCCGCTGCTGCGTCACAAAAGTGACGCAACGGCGGCGCAAAGGTGGCGCAAGTGCAACATAAATCTGCCCCTTAGTAACCGAAGCGTAGTTAAATGTAGTCTCCCAATGTGACGTATAAGTCAGAGGTGTTACAATTCCCCCTCCCGCACGATATAATATACGTTTTATAATACTTTAATGTCGTTTGTCCTGTTCAACTGTATGCCTCCCTGATCAGAAACTTTGTACAGGGAGATTGTAATTTGAAACTGAAGTGCTATGGTTTTGGTATGCTGCACGGGAGAACATTTAATAGCCTATATTTACATAAAAAGAAGTACATGCATCAATGCATCTTCTCATAAGGACAATACAAACAAGCATTTGTAGTGCAATAGGTCTCGCATTTACGCGAGTTTAAGCTATTGACATTATAATTGACAATGCCCTTTATTTAGATTTTAAAAACCAAAACATAAATAAAATGCATTTTTATTTTCAATGCCCATAGCTCAAATTCGCGCAAATGCGAGACCTATTGCATTGCAAATGCTTGTTAGATACAGGAAGTGGTTGGTAGTGTTACATTTAACTTCACGAGCACCGTTGTAGCTGCGCCACTCCCTGTCACACGCGAGCTGCACCGAGGAGGTGCTGCACGCGATGGAGCAGTATTTGTGAGCAGTCTGTTGGCACCCGCGGGCCGTGTCTCGCACCTAGGCGACCAGAGCTGGAGCCGATGACTAGGAAGTCGATAACCACGGGCTAGGAGAGGTGTTGGTAGAGAGGTGTCGCCTGGGGCGGGGTTAATAGTTAACCGCACAGTCAGAGCGCTCGGGCTGAGACCCGGGACATGAGACTGGCGGGGTCTGAGGGCTGAGAAGGAAGTGCGGGGATAGGACTCTCCGAGGGTTCTGGGACCGCGGGCCGAGCCCGTGCCGAGAGTTTGGCCATGGCGAGCCAGGAGGAATCACTGCCGCTCCAGGAGTACGTCAGCCACCTGAGCCCGTCCTCCCTGCCCAGGATCGTGCGGATCTGCTGCGGGGTCTACTTCCAGGGTAAGTGGTGTAATCGCGCTGTCTTTGGAAGGAATCATACAGTACTGCAGTATGGGGGGAGGGGGGCTCAGAATAACTTTGAAAATGTTTTTCTTTTTCTATTAAGGTTTCCTCCTGCGGCGCCTGCTCGCCTCTGTCCACTGATAAGACTGATCGCCTCTTTTTGGGCATAAGTCCGGAGACACTTTTTTATTTTTTCACTTTTCCACACTTTAGCTGTAATTTGGTGGATTGTTTTTGACCCTGAGCTGTTCTGTTGGAGGGTAATATAAGAGACACATTTGGTGAGGCAATATACGTAATGCCCAGTGTTGCACTTAGGAGTATACATGCCTAGACGTACACACGTTTTGCAAGAGAAACTGCACCTCATTTATTTATTTACCTGCTGTAAAAGTAACATATTGAACAACAGGCTAGTGCCTCCTTTTGAGCTATTAGGTCCCTTCCGGCATTATTATACGCTGATGATTGTGTTTTAATGTCGAGAACAGGGGTGGGACTGCAAAGGCTTTTAATCAGTTTTAATAATTTTATGAGCGACCTTGGGTTAAAAACAAATGTTGCAAAATGACATGTAATGGTGGTGGGCAAACTTCCCTCAAAAACCTTTTATATAAAGAATGAAAAATTGCTCCAGGTGCCAACCTTTTCTTATCTAGGCATTCTTTTTAATGAAAAAAATACCTGGTCTCACCTAGTTGATGCAAGGATTGGAGGTTTTAATAAAAACGTGGAGGCCATTTTTAGATTTATAAAAAAACTAGGCTCTCGCCCCATAAAAGCCATTATAGATATTTACAAAGCACGTACGTGCGCTGTCACCTTGTACGGTGCCGGGGCCTGGGGTTGTTGCAACACTTTAGGTCTTTAGAAAGTAGAAAACATGATTTTAAAACGTGTGTTGACAGTACCCAAAAGCACTCCTGCTATTATCTGTCACAATGAATTGGGTCTAACACCATTATCCTTTCGTATTCAACTAGCACCCTTGCTGTTATGGCATAACATCTGGGTAAAAGAGGAACCCGTTTTAGATCGAGATATAATTACGGATTGCTTGAATCTGGATCATGTAAAAAAAAATACCCTGGTTGTCTTATATACAAGAACAATTGGAGAAGCTCGAACTGAAGGATTGTTTTGACACCCCTGGAAATATATCCACAATCCCAAGAGCCAAGCTGAAAAGAGATGTTCTTTCCCATTTAAAGCTTGCCAGAGATAGACAAGAGATGGTAAAAGAAAAGGTCGTAGAGCACTCATTGTTAGTAAGCTCACCAGGAATTGAATCTTACTTCTCTTTTTATTTTAACCACACCAAAATGTTTTATCTGATTCGGTTTAGGATGGGCATTTCTCATCTCTTAGTCTCATATCCACGTGATACATACTGCAACGCCAAACTAGAATTGTGTCCATGTGATTCGGCGTCTATACAGAGCACTTTGCATTTTATGTTTTTCTGTAAACTTTATCTTAAACCAAGACTTTCTTTTTTAAAACCATTGTTAAGATTTTTAAATATAAGAAAGTGTTGGCCCGTATTAAACTATTTGCATCTTTTAAATGATAAATTTACCTGTTTAATGATTTATAAGTACATCTCCGCTGCAGTACGGCTTCGTAACATTGTCGGAAAATGATTTTCTTTTTCCTTTTTTTTCTGTGTATTGATCATGTCAGCAAAATTTCAATTGTATTGTTTTAATTGCTCTGAAACATTGTTCTTTTATGTGTTCTTTTATGGCTGGTACACAGCCGAATAAAGATTTTGACTGACTGACTGGCATTTCAAAGCGTATTTTACCTTTTATTAAAAATATACAGGGCTGGTGGTAGATAGATGGACTCCTTTGTAGGTTGAATGGTATCTTGTTGCAAGGTGCTGGTTTACAGGTTTCAAAGGCCTTGATGTTTCTCACCAACTAAACATATGTAATCATTTTAGCTCTTCTGTTTTTTGATAGTCAAAACTACCATGAAATGGGTCGAAATTTTTTTTTTTTTTGGAGTACAACTTTCAACTCTTTGGTTGCATGGTTAAATTTTGTGCATACGTGTTTGTGTCTATTCTAACCAATCCTAAAACCATGTGTCCATTTGTAATAATACTTCTGTTAAGTTCTGTGTTTTAGTTTCAGTCTGATGAAATTAGGATTTGCTGGTTAATTTGACTGCTGGACTAATGTATGATTTTAGTTTCTGTTGATCAGAGCTCTCAGTATTTTCTGGGTTTGGTTTGTAATGATTTAATTAATCTGATGATAAGGTCTTGTTAGGCCCGGCACCTTTTGATGTGATTTCCCCTGTCTTTTTGCGTTTGACCTCCTGTTTTTGACTATTTGCTGCATTTCGTTTTTGCTGGTTTTAGGACTCTCGGCACTTTACCACTGCTGGCCATTGCTAAAGTGCAAGGGCTCCCTGTGTAAATTGTATTTGTGATTGGTTTAACCATGATTGCCATTTTTGATTTACTAATAAGTCCCTAGTAATGTGCACCAGGTGTACCCAGGGCCTGCAAAACCAAATGCTAGTAGTGGGCCTGCACCAGTGATTGTGCTATACACACAAGTAGCCCTGCAAACCTGTCTCAGACCTGCCACTACAGTGTCTGTTTGTGCAGATTTAAACTGCCATTTTGGCCGTGCAAGTGCACCCACTTGCCAGGCCCAAACCTTCCTTTTTATTACATAAGTCACTCCTAAGATAGGTCCAAAGTAGCCCCATGGGCAAGGTGCAGTGTTTTTAAAAGGTAGTACATATACTGATGTGTTTTACATGTCCTAATAATAAAATCCTGCTAATTACGTTTTGTCACTATTGCAAAGCCTATCTCTCCCATAGAGTAACTTGGGTATTGCTTTGAAATATATTTTAAGTGTAATTTCCCATTGGGTGTAGATAGAGATTTGGAGTTTGGGGTATCTGAACTCACAATTTAAAAATACATCTTTTGGTAAAGTTAGTTTTTAAATTGTGTATTTGAAAATGCCACTTTTAAAAAGTGGGCATTTTATTGCTTAACCATTCTGTACAACTGCCTGTCATATTGCATATCCTGATAGGCCATCAACAGGCTAATGGTCCTTCCTGAGCTAGAGTCGTGGCAGGAGTTGTCAATGACACATGAATAGGGATGTGCCTGCTCTCACACAAAGCTGTCTCCACCTTCCTGTAGTGTTTCTGGAGCCAGGTCAGGGAAACGCAGGGTCTTGTGCACTACAAAGACTTTCCTATGAAGTTTGCCTACTTCAAAGGCAGAAAGGGGTAAAAGTACTGGATCTCTGACACCCCAAAATCAAAACACTTTTGGGACTAAAGGACCTTCTGCCAAGAAGAAGAGCTGGATGCTGTAGGGATTAACACTCTGCCTGTTGCTCTATTGTGCTGTACTGCTGCTTGCTGCTTCTGTCCTGGAAGTGAAAGGGCTGGACTTTGCTTTCTTCATACTGCTTACAAGGTTCTCCAAGGGCTTGTGTGTGCTTGACTCCTGTTAAGAAGTCTCAGAGCCATCAAATACTTCACACATCAGTGCCTGGGCTCTTCTGCGGTAAGTCCTGACTTGCCAAGGGATGCCACATCTAGTCCCTGTTCCCTTGGAAGTGGAAACTGGTGAACTGAAGGATAAAATCCACGCATCGACTCCCAGCATCTGTTTTTATCGACACAAAGCTACAAACCTCGATGCATCACCGCTGCCAACCCCAAATCACGGTTCCTGATCGGCGCATTGACAACAGTTTTCACCGCAGGCCCCAGCCTTCTGTCGCAACACTTTAGAAGAACCGCAGCAGCGTGAGTTGTGAGCACCGCATCACCAAAGTCCACGATGCACTGCTCCATCTCGGATGCAGCACTTGCCTCATCACTGTAGAATGACACAGTGCATCTGTATTTTCGATGGATCGTCTCTGTGCGCCGATTTGTTCATTTGCATTGCCCAGCAGTAAGAAACCGGGGCCTCATGTCCGGAGATTGACACATCACCTCATCTTCCAGTAAGGAACAGATGCACCCCCTCCCCTGACAGTAAGGAAGTTGATGCGTGGATTCCTAATGCATAGCAGTAGGGAACCAACCTTCCCGGCAGTAAGGAATGAGCACAGCACCTCCCCTGGGAGTAAGGAACCGACGCGTCACTTTGCTTTACCAGTGCCTCACCTCCCCTGTGCCTTGCATCGTCTTTGAATTTTCATGCATCCAGGCTACATTGTGCTAAAAAAGACGCATCTATAGATTTCTATGGACCACTTTTGCTTAATCTTTGAAAAGCGATATCTTAACTTGTGTATCTTGGATTTCTGTTGTTTTGGTCTTGTTTTATTCAGGCTCTTTATCTAAACTGGTGTGGACTCCTTTTGTAGTGTTTTCACTATATTACTGTGTGTGTATGTACAGTTACTTTACACATTGCCCCTGAGATAAGTCTCACTGCTTGGGTCAAGATACTAAGTGGGTGAGCAGGGGATTATCTTAGCTGTGTGACATCCTTACCATGCATGTAGTGAGGGTCCCTACCTAGACAGGGTGCAAACCACTGCCAACGAGAGACCCATTTCTAACAGGTCTAATGTAATCTAATTCCCTATGGGTGGTGGTTCACCTAAAATATCATCTTCTCAACAATGGTGGCTACTTTCCATGTGTCCAGGTCTTGACAACATTGATAGGTTGTGAAAGTTAATTGTGGAGTAGAGACTTGTTACCAGCACCACTGGTTTGGCAAGTGGCCTACAGGCCCTTTCTGGAAACTCCATGTGGTCTGTAAGGACAGGGGTCCCTCACTACCTTCTATTTAGAGATGTGTGTTTGGGCGGGTCGGGTGGTACTGCGTGGTGTGTTTGCATGTACATGAGGCATCAGGAACACCTGAAATTACCATTTGGATAGCTATAGGCCTTCCCAGCATCTTTCTTCCCTTGTTCCATGGCATGTCCCTCTACGCTTTTTCTTTGTCCCTTCTTTGCACAGACAATTGTAGCAGAGGTTGTTTTGTGTCCCGCCAGTGGCGTAACGAAACGTGAGGGGGCCCCCCTGCAAGGTACGTGGAGGGGCTCCCTCCGGACACAATCAGGAGCTTTCCGCAGGCCCGTAGCCAGAATGATAATTTTAGGGGTGCACGGCCCTCAGCTATTATGAAACATTAATGCTATACGTATATTCTTTCCCAAGTATTTGTAGGGGAAATGTACAGTATGCAAGATTTGAAATTGCACATTGCTTTTGGGTGCTTTTTCAAACAACAGAAATTCTATCTTGGTTGGGTTGAGCTTCTGCTAGGTGCTGGGCATCCAGGTTTGCATGATATGCAGGCAGAGTTTGAGGCACTGGATGTTAGAACTGGAGGAGACTTTCAAGTAAAACTGTGTATCATCGGTGTGTTGAAGGAAGCTGAGAGGTCCAGAAATATCAGGAGGCAGTGGTAACTTTATCTGGGATTAGGAGGGCATTGTTTACGACGTGTAAGGTAGTAGTCTCAAAGCTACAGCATGATCTGAAGCCAGACTGGTAGTCGTACATAGGTAAATGGCTTCATTTTCAAGTGCAAGGCATTCACAAATGGTTACCATGCAATAGTAAATTAATTTAATTATGCACAGACCCTTGGCTAATGTTAAAGTCTACTCCTCCTGTCCCTAAACTGCAAGAAGTGGGACTCAGAAACTTTCTGGCGGCTTTCTGCCTGGAGGACTGACAGACCGGGAACGCCGCCAGAGCTCTGTCATAGATGTCAAATCGCCAGTCGTGCTGGGATGTGAGGCAGTGTGCTCCCAACCCCCCTTCTGTCGATCTCGACTTTCTTGTTTGCCCCATTGAAGGAGATATGACTTCTAGAAACGTTTCTATGTCTGAACATAGAGGGCTACACCATGCCAAACAGCATCCGATCAACCTTGAGGCCTTCCAAGGCATGGCCTTCAAACTTCGCCCGCTCTCTTTCCCGCCTTCGTCGACAATCGCACCGTGATTCCGCTCATAAGCAACCCACTGTCATCAAACACCACTTCAGATCCAGCTTGCCCCGCCGATGACTCTTCGGAGACTACATTTTCCCCATAAAACTTTCTAAGTCAGAAGGTTTACTTTCTAAGTCAGAAGGTAAACCTTCCACTGGCAGGAACCTAGTCCCTGCCTCCGACCCATGCTCCATCACGGTCGTCCTTAACTTTTGATTTTAAACTGGTCTAACACGATCAGATGCCCACGATTGACGCTTATTCGTATCTCCGGTTCTACTTATTGGACTTTTATCGCTTTGGTATAGTCTTGTTTATTAAACTTTACTATATTTTCCTAAATTGGCTTGGGATTTTTGTTTTGTTGTGTTTTCACTTTATTATTGTTTGAGTACTGCATAAATACTTTACACATTACCTCAAAGGTAAGACTGACTGTTGTGTGGCAAGCTATCAGAGAGTTAAGCATAGGTTTATTTAGTGACTCCAGTGGTTTATGCTGATAAGGTTTGTGATTATTATTTGAGGTGGGTTTTCACTCTCTCAACCAATACTCCAAGTTCTTACAGCAAGCAAAACTGGGAAACCAAGGCTGCTGAGATTTTGTTAAATTCAATCATGGTTAGGTATTCAAGGCACTGTCTTAGCAATGTTGGTTTAGACTGCCTTGAATACCCACCTCTGTAAAATCCATTATGACAGATGTTAATTGTGAATGATGCCACCAGATCTAAAAGAATATGGACACTGACAGCCAGCATACACCTCTCTTCTCAGGTTACCCAGATTCAACAGCACTATCAGTCCCATTCTATAGTGTGGAAGAAAGTCTGCATATACATCATGGGGAAGGTCATGCTGTGCTATGCGATACTGATTTGAGACCAAGATGCCCAAATCTAAAGCTTATTTTGAAATGGGAAGGAGATAAATAGTGTGGTAGTTGCAAAGGTCTATCGAATCAAGGGGTCACTTCATTTTCCTATCCTCTCCCACTTTGATTTATTTCCTCCCATCTTTGCCGGTTGTCCTGCCTCTTCCTTGACAGCATTGTGTTTGTTCTTCTCTCGCAACTTGTTCTCTGCAGTCCATCACTGTGGTCCTTCAGCCCAGTCAAGTCATTTTCTCACCCAGATTACTTATGACACTGTGGTTGAGTGTATATTTCTCACCCAGATTACTTATGACACTGTGGTTGAGTGTATAGCTCAATGGTGTGAGGGCAAATAAATCACTGAAATATTTGCAACAGAATGTAAAAGAAGCAACACATAAGGTTTCTCTCATAGGGTGCAAGGGACAGAAGCAACAGCATTTTAAGCATAACTCATATGCAGTAATTGTACTGCACAGATAGCAGCATTGCAGGCTTCTTGGCAACACAAACCAGATAGAACACAGGCTAGAAGGTGAGATTTAATCACACAGAGAAGAGGTATACCTTAGGCAGCAGGACTAGAAGCTTCGCTCACACAAGCAGGAGTGGTAAAACACAAAAGTACCTTTGCAAGTTTTCTTCAACCATAGAAACATTGGCAGATGCAGTGTAACCTTTCCTCAGAATAGGACAAAAAAGGCACAATATAGACAGCAACTATAACAAGCACTGGCAAAGCCAATAGGTCTTGCCTATACAAAAGCGATTGGCTTTGGCAATGCAGTTTTGCCATGTTGTATGCCAGTGTGGCTGCGATCCAGCGTGGCTACAAGTTAGTGGCAGGGATGTCCTAGAGTGAAGTGGGGGGGAGTTGAGTCCCGTACACTGTATTTGTTGGAGTAGAATGGAGTAGGGGGAGTAGAGTGTCATAGAGTTGAGTAGAGGGGAGTAGAGTTCACTGGTTCAGTGGCAGAGAGTGTTGTAGAGTGCAGTGTCAGAGTGCACTACCGTAGACTGGTGCAGAATGGAGTGTAGTGTGGTGGAATAGTGTAGACTGGACTGAGGTAGTGGGGTGGACTGGACTGGAGTAGATTGGGATAGAGTGGGTTGGATTAAGTGGAGTGGAGTGGATTGGCATGGGGTGGATTAGATTGGATTACATAAAGTGGATTGAATTGAGGTAGATTGGATTAGGTGGGGTGAACAGATTGGGGTGGATTGGATTGAGGTGGATTGAATTTGGGTGGGGTGGATTGGAGTGGGGTGGATTGGATTAGGGTATAGTGGTTGGATTGGAGTGGGGTGGAATGTTTTGAATTTGGAGTGGGGTAGACTGTTTTGGATTGGAGTAGGGCACATTGGAGTGGGGCTGATTGGAGTGGGGCAGATTGGAGTGGTGCAGATTGTTTTAGATTGGAGTGGGGCAGATTGTTTTGAATTGGAGTGAGCAGATTGTTTTGGATTGGAGTGGGGCACATTGGTGTGGGTCACATTGGAGTGGGGCAGATTGTTTTGGATTAGACTGGACTAGATTGGATTGGGGTTGGCTGGATTGGGATGAGGTGGATTGGATTGGAGTTGGGTAGATTGGATTGGGCTGGATTGGATTGATGTGGGGTGGACTGGATTGTGGCACATTGGAGTGTGGGTGGATTGGGGTGGGGGGATTGGAGTGGAGGGGTCTGGAGTGGGACAGATTGGAGTGGGGTGGATAAGAGTGGGGCTGTCTCTTTTGGATTGGAGTGGGGTAGACTGGAGTAAGGCAGATTAGAGTGGGGCAAATTGTTTTGGATTGGAGTGGGGCAGATTGTTTTGAATTGGAGCGGGGCAGACAGGTGGGGTAATCTGTTTGGGATTGGGGCAGATTGGAGTGGGGCAGATTGGAGTAGGGTAAATTGTTTTCAACTGGATTGGGGAAAGTTGGAGTGGTATGGATTGGAGTGGGGCAGATTGTTTTGGATTGGAGTGGATTGAAGTGTGCTGGATTGGAGTGGGGTGGATTGGATCGGGATAAAGTGGATTGGATTGGATTGGGGTAGATTGGATTGGTGTGGGGTGGATTGAATTGGAGTGCGGGGATTGTGGTGGACTGGAGTGTGGTGAATTGGGATTGAGTAGGTGGATTGGGGTGAATTAGATTGGAGTGGGGCAAATTATAGTAGGGCAGATCAGAGTGGGTGGACTGTAGTGGGCAAATTGTTGTATATTTGAGGTGGGTGGATTAAAGTGGGGCTGTCTGTTTTGAATTGGAGTGGGGCAGACTGGAGTGGGGAAAATTGGAGTAGGCAGATTGTTTTGGATTGGTGTGGGTGGATTGGACTGGGCAGATTGTTTTGGATTGGAGTGGGGCAAATTGTTTGGATTGAAGTGGGGCAGATTGTTTTGGATTGGAGTGGGGCAAATTGTTTGGACTGACGTGGGGCAGATTGTTTGGATTGAAGTAGGGCAGATTGTTTTCGATTGGAGAGGGGCAGATTGTTTGGATTGAAATGGGGCAGATTGTTTGCATTGAAGTGGAGCAGATTGTTTTGGATTGGAGTGGGGCAGATTGTTTGTACTGACGTGGGGCAGATTGTTTAGATGGAAGTGGGGCACATTATTTTGGATTGGAGTGGGGCACATTGTTTTGGATTGGAGTGGGGCAGATTGTTTTGGATTGGAGTGGGGCAGACTGGTGGGGCAAACTGTTTTGGATTGGGGCAGATTGTTTTAGATTGGAGTGGGGCAGATTGGAATAGGGTAGATTGTTTGGGAGTGGTGTGGGATGGATTGGAGTGGGGAAGATTGTTTTGGAGTAGGGCAGATTGTTTTGGATTGGAGTGGGGCAGATTGTTTTGGATTGGAGTGGGGCAGATTGAAATGAAGGAGACTGTTTTGGATTGGAATAGGGCAGTTTGGATTGAGCAAATTGTTGAGGGCAGATTGTTTTGAACTGAAGTGGGGCAGATTGTTTTGGAGTGGGACAGACTAGAGTTGGACGGGTTGGGAGGATTGAAGTGTGGAGGTTTGGAGTGGATTTGATTGGGGTGAGGGGTTTGGATTGGGGACAGTGATTTGGATTAGAGTGGGTTGGATTGGATTGGTCTGGTGTGGATTAAATTGAATGGGGCGGATTTGAGAGTGGTGGCTTTGGATGTACTGCATGCGCATGATGGATGTGTTAAAACATCATTTCAGAAATTTCACATAAGAAAGAAAGGATGTCTTTTGCAATAACATAATCCTAATTTTTTTAGAATAGCGCCCATGATCAAAAATAATATAAAACATGAGTGCAAAGTGAGAAAAGAAGACTTGGCAAAATAAAATAAAGTTAACTATAGAAATTGAACTTTTGCAATTTTTAATTGTCCTGCTGGGTATGTTTTTGCCAGTCATACGCCTTCTGTTTGCAGGGCACTAAAAGTTAAAAAGAACAAAATAGTACTTCAATCACGTCAGGAGCAGCGGACGGACACTGATTAAGTTGAATCAATCAGTTCTTGGTCCCTGCTCCACAGAGATTAACGGAAATTATGTTAGGCATGCAGTGACGAATTACCGGGCTGTAAAGAAGTGTGCCACGCAAGCCGACAAATGGTAAGAAACTGGCGGGCTCCAAGCCCTTTTCTCTATACAAGAGTGTCTCGTAAGCGAGGCGAATGCTTTCACAGGCTGGACCCTAAAAATAACTCTTAGGAAAAGCAGCTAGATCCATGGAAATTAGTTGTGCAGGCATCTCTCCCACAACATGGTACATCACAGAAAGGAGTTGTGCAGGTCTCCTTCACATAGTTATATGAAGTAGCAGGAGAACGCTCCCTCACAATATAGGTAGAGAATGGTAGGAGATGAGTGAAAAACTTTGCACAAAACATGAGCAGTATGGGCAGCAGCTCTTAAAACAGGTAGGTCACTGGAAGTAAATGATATATCATGCAAATTTGTCGAGCGCACTATCACCGTGTTTTCAAGCGCTGAAGCTCCCCTTTACAAGACAAATACCATAGATGACAACTGTACAAACCTCACTATCATTTACAAAATAGAGGGACAGGAAGAGGAGAGGGAGGGGTGTGGCACAGCGGCCCGGGCAGCTGACTTTGGAGCACAGGGCTCACGGTTCGATCCCCAGCTCCGGCGGCAGCTGAGCTCAGCACCATGTGACTCTGGGCAATAGCTCACTTAATTTCCACGACAGCCCCAGCCCCTTGAGACCCATAGGGTGAGTAGTTTGTGCTTTACAAATACCGGATTTACGATTTTACGAAGCAATCATCATTTCAAGACTCCCTCACAAAATATCTACATACTGCTAGCAGGGACAGGTGTGCAAATCTACCAAGGGGCATTAGGTCATGTAGCAGGCTTTAGAGCTGTCCTTGATTTCACGTAACAGTACCTTACATGAATTGATTTTTACAGGCATGATTTTTGTGGTAAAACAGAAATTCAAAGTGCGATTGGATTAAAAGTTTGAGTGGTTGATTGTGTTACACATAATAGGGCCCACTGGCATAATTTATAGGTGTGCAAGCAACAATTCTGAAGTGTGAAAGTAATACCTGATGATCTGGGAATACATTAAAACACCAATTGCAGTTATCATCCTAACAGTGTAGTCGATTGTTGTTGTTAAAATGTACATTAGCGCTCCAAACTATAACATGCAAGGATTTCTGGCATCGCGCTTGCAGGACTAACTATGCATTTCAAACATTTCTTTTGTTGTATTTATTACTCATTGCAATATATCATGAAAGTTGTCCAGTGGTTCCCTTTCTGCTAGAGTGCGTAAGTGAAAGAAATGCAAAACTTACCCATACCAAAGTTTTAAAGAGGGTGTCATGTCGGGGGAAAGATTCAGTTCCATTTCCTGTGTGTCGGAAAGATTCAGACAGGCTACAGGCAAAGAGAGACACTTTCTGTCCCTCTTTGGAATTGCCCGCTCTTTTCCTCTAGTCAGGTCAGACTCCCAGCAGGCATGCAGAGACAATGCTGAGAGGGGTTAACTTTTCATGCACGTCCACGTGGTCTATCGTGCCTCCCTGTCAGAGGTCATACCCTGGACAAACCGCCCTCCTGCTTCTGCAGGCTGCTGTCTAAAACGCAACAACTGCTCTGTTTTCGAAGGGGCCTCGTTGCAGAGGCTATTTTTCTTTTAGTACGGCTGTATTTCAAGGTTGAATATTTTCATTTTACATTGTGTCAAATATGAAGAGTTGTAATAATACTGCACAAGCTGCCTGCGTCCGTCCGAAGTACTCTTCTGAGGGGGTCCCCTGGAGCTTGCCCCCCCCCCCCCCCACCGCGGGGGCCTGTGTTACGCCCCTTTACAGTCCCGCTCCGATCAACAGACTAGGAAGGAGCTGCGAGAGAACAGTTCTTTAGTTCACTTCACAATTTTGATGAAGTTAAAAGAATCAAAACCTACAGAAAACAAATGGCTAAGAGCATAGCCATCTGCTCATATCTCAACAAAGGCCTGCACTACTTGCCTCTCCTCCCACTTCCAATACTCAGCTGTCGTAGGAAACACATGACCCACCTGATTGAGAACATGCCGGACTATGTCAATACTCCGGTGGTGGCAAATAGTGCCAAAAAGATACAAAGTTCGTTTGTTGGCTTTAGTAAGTAGTGTTCGATGCTATCTAACATATTTTCTACTTTACCTACCAAATTGAATAAAAAATATTTTCAGAACACTAAATAAAAACTCTCAGATTTTACTGTCAGTGTACAAGGCATGTAATGGTTGGACCCACCCTCTCAGATCTAACTCTAAACAATATTGCGTTGTCACTGAAAGGTGATGTCTCTCCTCGAGTGCAGACTACCTTTCTTTTCACCTCTGAGACATCTACAAACCAATGGCGTAAAATGGAACCTAAGCTGGTGGCTACTGAAAATAAATGTAAATTTGATACTTGTATAGCGCACTACTCACCCGCAAGGGTCTCAAGGCGCTTGTACGAATACCGCTGTGGAACCCATCCTGGCTTTCCCTGTGAGGCGTCCACTCCTGGGCACCCCCAAGGTGGAGGCCAGGCATCCTTAGCGTTGTGGGGGCCGTTGTGGAGATTAAGCAAGCTATGTCCAATTGGAATAGGCACCGAGGCGAGAATTATCAGGTCCGTGGAATTTTTGAGCCCAAGACCCGCCGAGGCGGGGAATTGAACCCTGGTCCCGGGCTAGACCTCTGCATCAGGGTCTGCCTCTCTAATCATTGAGCCACACTTCTCTAACACTCTATGACGAGCCATCCACTCTCTTTATGTCATTTGCGTGTATCTTTTCCTACCCGTAGGTCTTGCCTCCATTTATGAACGTGGTTTCGTTAGTAGAGAGACATAAACTCTGCAGTGTAACTTGGATGAAAGTCTGTTTTCATGACCTTCCTTTATTGTCTCACGTTTTTCATATGGCTGCCGTCATGTTGGAGAAAGTTAATGATTCCTGAATGTAAACATTAAGGGATTTTCTTTTCCTCTTTAAAACACCTTGTACTTCCTGAAACAGGATCCCTTCCACAGAACACTTTTTTCTACCCACGGAGAAGGAATATAAAAACGGTGGTTTCCCACAGTATCGAGAACACCTGAGCAAAGCCACTGCAATTTGTGTAATTAAACAAGACTAGTCTGTCGAGGTTGCTAAACTTCCCTAAGACACAGTGACTGCACTGTGGTGTCGGGCAGGAGCGTAGAGAGAGGTAGTTAGAGGTCAGCGAGACAACAGACCAAATAGGCCATCTAACAGGATTTCTTATAGTGTAAAAATGCTACCCTCCTTCCCCATGGTCCCCGTGAGGCACTAGCAGTTAGTTCAGATATATTAGTGTCGGTCATTGACTAAAGAGGGGGAGGGGGGATGCTGTAGACATTTAGGAGTTTCTTAGGTAACTTTCTTTAAAAAGTTTACTGAATAAATCTAGAAGAACACTAAATGGGCCAACCTCGACCCAGAAATCATTATTATATATGAACAACGCATTTAGACATACACCATTATGTGCCTGTGAGAAGTTGGCCTGGCATATGCTGTTCCTAGTTTTAGGGACACCTTGCACCAGTCCAATTCGACTCCTATTGATGATAGGTTTAAGACAACCTTTAAAGAAAGCTATCCTAGTGGTAGCTGTGGAGAGCAGCCTTCAGGCTAAGTCTTGAAGGAGTGTTAAGCTTATTGTTTTACCATAATAACCTCTTGAATATCCAAATGAAAGAGTAGCCCACACAGGTATATATATAAAATATATGTATTTATTCTAGACAGAATCCCACAGTCACTTTATGTGGCTAGTGGCAAAGTTACAATTCAAACAAGCATTTCTAAACACAATAAATAGCACAGAAATCAATGGGCCCCAGGGGGGGACCAAACCATATACTAAAATAGTGGTATAAGAACCACGACAATTCTACAGGCAATGCCTAGGGCATTCAGGATCGCTTGCCCCTTCAGAATCCACCCACAGTTAAGAGGAAGGGGACCCACGGGGGACGTGTGCAGTGCAAAGAGCTGCTTTCGGGATCGCAATGCTAGCCTATGGAGAATGTCGCGGTTGAATAATTAAAGTTTAAGGACACTTCTAGCAACAGTACAAAGTTAAGGCTTGAGACTTAAGGCTTTGGAGAGCCCACCACCACGGGAGTACCGGAGTACCACTGTTACCTGCCCCAGGGAAGCCGGGTGCATAGGTCGATTCTGGTGTCGGGTCGCGGGCTGATTTTCTATGGAAAAGTAGTCCAAACTGCTGCTAGCTGAAAGCGTCGTTGAAGTCGTGAAGATTGAAGAAGAAGAGGAGATAAAGATGAACCTGAAAGCAGAGGGGACAGAGTCTGGGTCACAGCAAAGTGACCAGGGAGCTCACAGGAAGGAGCTCGTGGATGTCGGGTGCTTCAGGTGTCGAAGGTACAGCTGGGCTCTGCAGTCACGGGCTCCGGGAGGCTTCAAGGAAGGCCAGCTTCTGGACGGCGACTGTCCCACGTCGGCTGAGGGTCGCTGCGGTGTTAGTGTCCCGATTGGATCCACTAAGCATTGGCAACCGCAACCCACGCAAGATGAACAAAGCAGCTGCTGGTGCAGACCCACGAGGTCTGAGGGTGCTCACCTTTGCAGGGAGCGTAGAGCAGGCCTGGAGCAACCAGGGGAACTCTTGGAAAGATAGGTTTTCCTCCGTCAGGGCCCACAAGTCGAGAGACAAGGGACCGCGGAGGGCAGCAAAATGGAGTGCGTAAAAGGGCTCCCACGGGCCACCGGAGCGGACTAGGGAGCTGAACTTTGGCACGGATGCTGCTTGAAGGTTGGCTCAGAAATGGGCCAAAGCACCACTTCCCCACTGGTCGGGGCCGGGTGCTATGCAAGAGGTGGCCGGGGTCTCGGGGTATACAGGGATCACGACACCCACGTGGTCCACGGTGCTCAGGCTTGCTGGGCACGCTCATAGGACTCTGGGATGCACTGGAGACCCACCTCAAGGTTGATGGAAGGCATCGAAGTTCGTGAGAGCAGCGAAGTTCCAACCGGGTATCTTGCAGTCTTTTAGGTGCCTGCCAAGCAGGGGGATAACTCCTTTATCCCAAGGGAGATTTCTTCAGTCAGCTGGGCAGCAGCTCGTCGAAGGTCAGTTCTGTGAAGTTCTGGACGAATCTAAGGCTCTAGGGCAAAGTTATTCCCATATATCCCCAAGATTAGGGGATGGTCCAAAATAGAGCCTACCAATCAGAGTAGAGGCGGGAAAGGGTGGCTACACCCACTCCCCTTTGTGTGTTTCCCACCTGGGCGAGGGGCAGGATGCCCCTGAACCGGTTCCAGGCGGTGTATGCAGAATTGGGGCTCTGCAGCTGCCTACGTGCAACTCTGAAAGGACATTTGGTGCACCCACCCTGTTCCAATCCACATATCCTGTCTGGGGAGGTGCTGGCACCTCCCTGCCACAGGAGCCCTATTGTCCAGATGGCGAGGCTGGGGTTATCCCCAGCAACAGCCAGCCAGAGTCGTGTAGGTGGCGGACAGTAGCCATTTTGTGGTACATGTTCATTTTTAAATTGGTGTCTAAATTCTACCGCTTTTCCCATATCACCCTCCTAGCAAGGGGGAATCGTACCCTCATGCCCATGGCTGGACTGGGGGTATGATTCCTTCATGTTTGACACCAAACACGATATGGTTCTGTGTAGCCATTCTCAAGTTATCGCGATGACGCGATTCACTTATAATGCGGTTAAGAGTATATGGTATGGCTACACTACAAACAACCCAGTAACGGTTTTACGAAGGTTGCAGAGAGGCCCTACTCACGTAGGGGTCCCCCCTCACACATACCTCTGCACCCAGCCCTGTAGGATTACCAGGGCCTGCCATAGGGGTGACCTATGAGAGTATATGTGTTGTAATGGTATGGGATATAGGGTACCTACATCCCTGTAAGGGGTGCTAGCACCACCTTACCCAGACTACAGTAGTGGTCTGGTGGTGTCAGTTTGGGTGGCTGTCCCAGGGTGGCACAATAAGTGCTGCAGCCCTGGTAGGCCTACTGGGGGACCCATGCCCTGGGTACCTAGGGTACCATCTACAAGGGACTGGTAGGGCATGCCCAGCATCCAATTGGTTGGTACCTAGGGTACTCTACATCAGTTTTAGGGAGAAAGCAGATAGGCTGGGGTCCTGGATAGCAGGATGCCAGACTAGTCAAAAACCACTTAAATACCAGGCAAAATTTGGGGGCAACCATTAGTCAGATTCCACTCTCCTACATAACCCCCCCCCCCCCCCCCAAACGAAAGGAGATAAGGCTAACCTTGTCCAGATAAGCCTTTATTTCCTGAGTGGCCATATAAGGAAGAACCTGTACTAATATGGTTGCTCCCTGTGTCATGGTCCACTTGGGAAATCCTACCCCAAGGGGTTCTAGAGTTTCTCCAAAGTCTAGGGAAATTACCTGTATTGGTTTTTGGGTCAGAGGTGGGCTGGTGGGGTGTCTGAGTCTGGAAGTGAGACCCTACTTGGGTTGGTCTCAACCTCCTCAGATCACTGGCCACTATGGAAGCCTTTCTGCCCAGGACTGTGTCATATCTGGCCCTAAGGGTCAACCTCTGGCTGCCTACAGCTGGGGGTTGGATCCCTTTGGCTGGAATAGTGGAGGGCACTGGAAGGTTTGGGGCAACTATGCCCCAGGTTTCCCTGTGCTCAACATCATCCATTTGAGGGGTGCCTATACCTAGGGGTAAGGGGGATCCCTCAGTTTGTAGAGGAATATTCACCCGGCTGAAACTACTCTGCTGGGTGTCCCTAATCTGTTGATGAGGGGGTTCCTCTGGGCAGGGGCCCAATAAGGGTCCACTGACCTCCCTGACCTCTGCAGCCCTGGGCTGACGGAGGCAGGGTAGAGAGGGGCAGGATACCTGCTCCAGACTGGGTACCACCTTGGAAGGGTCCCCTGCCATCAGAGAGGTGGGCAGGCCAGGCCTGTCCACTTCTGGGGCAGTTACTTCACAAGGGGCAGGATCAGTTCCCTGAGAAACTGGACCTTTACCTGTAGTCTGGTGGGGGGAAGACTGCTCCTCCTCCCCTATGCTCTCTGTTTGGGTAGAGTGATCCATAGTTTCAGGCTTCACTCTTTCTATTTTCTCCTGGGGTGGAGGTGAGGCCCTCAGGGTCTCATCCACTCTCTCAGGGATTCCTACCATTTTCAAATGGGCCTTGTGGTCAACCTCAGCCCAGGCTGAGATTTCTAGATCATTCCCCAGTAGACAATCTACAGGCAAGGTTGGGGACACTGCCACTCTCTTGGGGCCAGTGACCCCTCCCCAGCTGAGATTTATCACTGCCATGGGATGATCTGTCCTGATTCCATCTATATTGGTCACCTGGTAGCTAAACCCAGGTAAAAGCTGATCTAGGGGCACTAGCCTCTTGGTCACCATGGTGACACTGGCCCCTGTGTCCTTATAGGCCACAGCCTTCTGACCATTGATTATTGGTTCTTGTCTGTACCTGCCCAAAATACTGGGGCTCATGGTAAAGTTGGCAAACCCCATGCCACCATCACAGACCATAGTTGCTTGAGTAGGGGACCTGGATAGGCCAGAGTCCCCCTGAGTTCCCCAAGAAATCCCAACTAAATTTTTGGGTGCACTCCCACCGCCTGGGGGATTACTACTAGTAGTAACAGGAGGTGTTGGAGCTGGTTTTGGAGGAACATTCTCTTTATTGCCATTCTTTGGACAGCTGGAGTCAGTTTTCCAGTGGCCAGGTTGCTTACACACATGGCAATATGGTTTCTTGTTATTAGAGGAAGTATTTTGGGCCCCACCCCCAGCACTGGGTTTTTGGGGCCCTTCAGAGGACTTTTCTTGTTTATCATCCCCACCTTTCTCTTTGGGCTTAGTGGAATCCTTCTTCTGGTCACCAACTTGGTTCTTAGGCCTAATCCTGGTTCTGACCCATTTGTCTGCCTTCTTTCCCAATTCTTGGGGAGAGGTCAGATCAGAGTCCACCAGGTGCTGGTGTAAAAGTTGGTTCTGACAATTATTAAGAATCTGCTCCCTCATTATGAGATTATACAATCCTTGATAATCATTAACTTTACTGCCATTTAACCAACCTTCCAGTGCCTTGGTTGCACAATCCACAAAGTCTACCCAATCTTGATTCTGTGCTTTCTGGGTGTCTCTGAACTTAAGTCTGTATTGATCAGTGGTTAAGCCAAACCCATCTATTAAAGCAGCTTTCAAGATATAATAATCATCAGCATCCTCTTCTCTTACAGAGAGGAGCTTGTCTCTACCTTTATCTGAAAAGGAGAGCCACAGGATTGCTGCCCACTGCTCTACTGGGACCCTCTGTACTCTACAGGCCCTTTCAAGAGCAGATATCCATTTGTGGATATCATCCCCATTCTGATAGGGGGGCACAATCTTGTGGAGGTTTCTATTGTCAGGGACTTTCTCTCTAACTCTAGGGGTTTCATCACTGCCACCAGGGGTCTCTAGACCCCACTTCTTTGAAGCTTTCTGAAGCTCCAGGGCTTCCCTGTCCAATGCTAACTGTTCTCTTTTAAGCTGAAGCTTAGCCTGCTCAAATTTGATCAGTCTGCATTTCCTCTCATGAGAGGATTCTCTTCTCTGAGAAGAGGCAGAGGACCCTTTGGATCTCTGAGAATGGTTGGATCCCACTGAGGGGGATCTGTTCCTTCTTGGACCCACCACTCTCCCACTAGGGATGGAGGGAGTGCCTCTTGGGCCTTCACCTCCATGTTGTGAGTGGTTTGTTTCTTCCAGGTCAGGACTTTCATCCTCTTCCTGGTCCTCATCAGAGTCCACTCTGGGAGTGTCCTCTTCTGATGGATGCCCACCCACTCTGTCTGTCCCTCTGGACCCTATGGACTCCATAAAGTCTGCTATGAGCAGGATTTCCCTGAGACGTTGGGTGTTGGCACCTTTGTTTGTCTTCAGTTTTCTAAGGGTGCACATCTCCCTGAGCTCAGCAAAGGAGAGATGATCATACTTATCAACTGGGACCCTCTGGGGTCCTTCCATAGCCTTAGTGGCACCTCTACCTGAAGACATGTTTAGTGTAGTGATGTATCTACCTACACTAAGTGTGGCCTACTGGACCCTCTCTTTAGTTGTAGTCAAGGTGTGCTAAACCCTCTACACACAACTCTTAAGTTCAGTAGAACTTATTGTATTCTAGCTTGAATTTATATGTACCTTTGGTCCCAAGTGGCTTTCACTTTAGAAATTCAATTTGTTATCTGGTAAAACAATGGCAAGCTTGAATCCAACCGCTGCACACCAATGTGAGAAGTTGGCCTGGCATATGCTGTTCCTAGTTTTAGGGACACCTTGCACCAGTCCAATTCGACTCCTATTGATGATAGTTTTAAGACAACCTTTAAAGAAAGCTATCCTAGTGGTAGCTGTGGAGAGCAGCCTTCAGGCTAAGTCTTGAAGGAGTGTTAAGCTTATTGTTTTACCATAATAACCTCTTGAATATCCAAATGAAAGAGTAGCCCACACAGGTATATATATAAAATATATGTATTTATTCTAGACAGAATCCCACAGTCACTTTATGTGGCTAGTGGCAAAGTTACAATTCAAACAAGCATTTCTAAACACAATAAATAGCACAGAAATCAATGGGCCCCAGGGGGGGACCAAACCATATACTAAAATAGTGGTATAAGAACCACGACAATTCTACAGGCAATGCCTAGGGCATTCAGGATCGCTTGCCCCTTCAGAATCCACCCACAGTTAAGAGGAAGGGGACCCACGGGGGACGCGTGCAGTGCAAAGAGCTGCTATCGGGATCGCAATGTTAGCCTATGGAGAATGTCGCGGTTGAATAATTAAAGTTTAAGGACACTTCTAGCAACAGTACAAAGTTAAGGCTTGAGACCTAAGGCTTTGGAGAGCCCACCACCACGGGAGTACCGGAGTACCACTGTTACCTGCCCCAGGGAAGCCGGGTGCATAGGTCGATTCTGGTGTCGGGTCGCGGGCTGATTTTCTATGGAAAAGTAGTCCAAACTGCTGCTAGCTGAAAGCGTCGTTGAAGTCGTGAAGATTGAAGAAGAAGAGAAGATAAAGATGAACCTGAAAGCAGAGGGGACAGAGTCTGGGTCACAGCAAAGTGACCAGGGAGCTCACAGGAAGGAGCTCGTGGATGTCGGGTGCTTCAGGTGTCGAAGGTACAGCTGGGCTCTGCAGTCACGGGCTCCGGGAGGCTTCAAGGAAGGCCAGCTTCTGGAGGGCGACTGTCCCACGTCGGCTGAGGGTCGCTGCGGTGTTAGTGTCCCGATTGGATCCACTAAGCATTGGCAACCGCAACCCACGCAAGATGAACAAAGCAGCTGCTGGTGCAGACCCACGAGGTCTGAGGGTGCTCACCTTTGCAGGGAGCGTAGAGCAGGCCTGGAGCAACCAGGGGAACTCTTGGAAAGATAGGTTTTCCTCCGTCAGGGCCCACAAGTCGAGAGACAAGGGACCGCGGACGGCAGCAAAATAGAGTGCGTAAAAGGGCTCCCACGGGCCACCGGAGCGGACTAGGGAGCTGAACTTTGGCACGGATGCTGCTTGAAGGTTGGCTCAGAAATGGGCCAAAGCACCACTTCCCCACTGGTTGGGGTCTGGTGCTATGCAAGAGGTGGCCGGGGTCTCGGGGTATACAGGGATCTCGACACCCACGTGGTCCACGGTGCTCAGGCTTGCTGGGCACGCTCATAGGACTCTGGGATGCACTGGAGACCCACCTCAAGGTTGATGGAAGGCGTTGAAGTTCGTGAGAGCAGCGAAGTTCCAACCGGGTATCTTGCAGTCTTTTAGGTGCCTGCCAAGCAGGGGGATAACTCCTTCATCCCAAGGGAGATTTCTTCAGTCAGCTGGGCAGCAGCTCGTCAAAGGTCAGTTCTGTGAAGTTCTGGACGAATCTAAGGCTCTAGGGCAAAGTTATTCCCATATATCCCCAAGATTAGGGGATGGTCCAAAATAGAGCCTACCAATCAGAGTAGAGGCGGGAAAGGGTGGCTACACCCACTCCCCTTTGTGTGTTTGCCGCCTGGGCGAGGGGCAGGATGCCCCTGAACCGGTTCCAGGCGGTGTATGCAGAATTGGGGCTCTGCAGCTGCCTACGTGCAACTCTGAAAGGACATTTGGTGCACCCACCCTGTTCCAATCCACATATCCTGTCTGGGGAGGTGCTGGCACCTCCCTGCCACAGGAGCCCTATTGTCCAGATGGCGAGGCTGGGGTTTTCCCCAGCAACAGCCAGCCAGAGTCGTGTAGGTGGCGGACAGTAGCCATTTTGTGGTACATGTGCATTTTTAAATTGGTGTCTAAATTCTACCGCTTTTCCCATATCACCCTCCTAGCAAGGGGGAATCGTACCCTCATGCCCATGGCTGGACTGGGGGTATGATTCCTTCATGTTTGACACCAAACACGATATGGTTCTGTGTAGCCATTCTCAAGTTATCGCGATGACGCGATTCACTTATAATGCGGTTAAGAGTATATGGTATGGCTACACTACAAACAACCCAGTAACGGTTTTACGAAGGTTGCAGAGAGGCCCTACTCATGTAGGGGTCCCCCCTCACACATACCCCAGCACCCAGCCCTGTAGGATTACCAGGGCCTGCCATAGGGGTGACCTATGAGAGTATATGTGTTGTAATGGTATGGGATATAGGGTACCTACATCCCTGTAAGGGGTGCTAGCACCACCTTACCCAGACTACAGTAGTGGTCTGGTGGTGTCAGTTTGGGTGGCTGTCCCAGGGTGGCACAATAAGTGCTGCAGCCCTGGTAGGCCTACTGGGGGACCCATGCCCTGGGTACCTAGGGTACCATCTACAAGGGACTGGTAGGGCATGCCCAGCATCCAATTGGTTGGTACCTAGGGTACTCTACATCAGTTTTAGGGAGAAAGCAGATAGGCTGGGGTCCTGGATAGCAGGATCCCAGCCAGACTAGTCAAAAACCACTTAAATACCAGGCAAAAAGTTGGGGGCAACCATTAGTCAGATTCCACTCTCCTACAGTGCCCAAGGGTGGTTATAGTCTCTGAGTGTGTCTGTCTGTTTACAGAGGCTTCTGACAATTTATTAATGGTGAACCACCTTCTGGCAGGAGTATGCAAGAGTGATTTTGCTTCTGTAGCAGGATTTGTGGTACCACAATGGTACTGTTGGTTAAAAATGAGAGGAGTAGCCTCTCGGAAGCAATCTGTGGGTCCACTGATCGTAGATAGTCAGTGCCCTCAGCTTCTCATTATTGTTGTGCTCCTGATATCAGATGTGGAGGGGGGTTTAAAGTCATGTTGTGTCTTGTGATTGAGGTGTCCCATGGAGCCTTCACGTCACTAGTATTGTAAGGTGTGACCACTGTAGATACCCCACTTTTTCAGTTTGCTCAGTCCTAAATTATTGTGTGGGGGTGCCACTTGACCTGTACAGGCTGGCCCTCTAATAGTTATGGATATGCTGTACCAGCCACTTAAAGTAAAATGTGTTAAAGGCGGTATGTTCTTCCTTTTATTTGCATGCCACATAACATTTGGTTGAAAGCAGTGAAGCAGATCTGGACCTAAGCTATGAAAGGCCAGCATGTTCCGCTGCCTAGGACTGATGACAGATTCTTCAGGGCCAGAGGACCAACCAGTGTCTCCCAGGCAACAATTTCTTTAACTTAATCTCCATCAAGGATATGTATGTAAATACTTGTGTGAAGCTCAAAAAGTATATATGTATCTGCACCCACCAATGTAAAGGCATACCAGTGGGTAACAGTCATTCTTATGGATGAGGCGACTTTGACTATATATGTTCTGGCATATGCTTCGTTCCTGACACAGCAAACAGAAAATATATCTCAACAATGTTCTCTAATATGCTTCGTTCCTGACAAAAAGGAATTCCTCATCAAGGTGCTCAAAATGTGTCCCATATAAGCAATACCCAGAATAGCCTATGTTTCTATGTTTTGAAAATGTTTAATTTCTGACAATACATAAAGGAATCCACATCAAAGTGCACCTATCTTACCCGATACAATCGTTAAACAGAGTGTGGAGGTGTGGGTATCTATCAGAATGCTAAACTATATACTTACTGCTGGGAGATTCTATGTCCCAACAATTGCTTCCAACTCCCTCTATAAATATGGCATCCATAAAATGGAGACGCTGTTATAGGCGTAATGGCGATATACACCGAAGAGTGATTAGTTCCCACACAGGCAGAAGTATAGTGTGCTTGTGAAAATGAATACAGTCCTATAAAATAGTTGTTCATCAGGACTGCGTAGACAAAGGCCCCTATGAGCATAGGGCAAACCTGCCGTTATACTCCTAAAGACTGCAACAATTGATACACCGAATATTCATCCATTATGGGTTGTAGAATACTCACAAGCGTACACATAACCCCTGTGCTTACCGATGTCGATGGAGGAGGCTAAAGACAAGCAAAACAACATGCACATGGTCTCCCAAGGTGCAGAAATGGCTAGCACCCAGATGACATCGGTAGGTTTAAATGTGGGTGGCCTGGTCTGAGTTGTTTCACCATTAAAGGAGTAGGAATTACTAAACTGGTGCTAAACCTAATTGGGGCCCCCATATTGGGTGACTTAATAGCGCAAACCACTTTTTTAATCATATAATAAAACAGCCCATAATTATTAAGTCCTCTGTAATTTCTCTCTGATAAGTATTAGGGAAACTGTTAAACACTCTGTGTGCAAAATCAGGAAGTTAGAACATTCTAACCGTACATCGTACTAAAAGCTCAAGAAATCATATTGGAATAAAGTATTTAATGAGAACTTCAGTAATCTGTTCAAGATTAATGTTGAGTCCCACACTCTTTCCAGCAGATCGGAACCCACTCCTCATTACTGTGAATCCATCTGAGAGAGGGTGGAATGCAACATTACACTATGATAGATTACTGAGAGGCGGCTAAATACTTTAGTCCAATATGATATAGTCCCTTGAGTATATACTGCTGCTGGGCTCCACTCTATTTAACCAGCAAGCGCCACATTCCACATGGCCAAAGATTCTATACCAGGCTGCCATGTTGGAATGATAGTAGTGCATGGTGTACAAATGTTTATCGTTTTAACATGGCCAGAATGGTGCTCCTAATTGTGGTGGCCATGCTGAGACTTTAAACCAATGATAAACGATGTACTATATCATTGCAAGGCAGTTGCGCATTGACACGTTTCATTTTTTTTAAATTTAAATTGCAAGACTGTTTAGGCTGTGGCATTATTTATTTTTTCAACTTTTATTAATGTAACTGGCATATGCCTGTTCAGCTGTAGTGTGTGGTTTATGATGTATGGCTAAGTGGGTGAATGCAAGATTGAGTTGGTGGGTGGATTAATGAATGTGTGAGTGCAACAATGAGTGGCTGATACATTTATGATCCTAATAACTTCACAGGCACTTTAACTTATAAGGCAGACCTACTGACATTAGCAGTGTTTGTTATAAGTGAGTGCATGAACCCTTCCACCTCACCATTGTTCGGAGGTGGGCTGTGTGTAACCGAGAGCTGCTGGAACTCAAGCAGTGTTATGTCATGAGAGAAGTGTTAGACATGGAATAACACCATTACCTGATTCGAGAGGAATACTGTGAAGAATTAGGCCAGGGCTTTTTTTGCATTAGTCTGTTGTAATAAACAGAAATCTGAGTACTACATACACAATTCACAACAACAACTAAAACGTGGTCCAACACCAGTAGATCATAGAACTGAACACCTAGCCCCCTAATAAGTGTATGATCTTACTGTATCCAACTTGCAATCTTAAGGCATATTTATTCACTTAGAGGAAGATTGACATAGGAAAATATATATATCATAGGGTAGGGATATCAATTTAAAAAAAATGAAAAGCAGTCTGTACAATTTATAAATTGGTAGGAAAACCCTGGGTCTCAGATATCCTTAGTAATTTGGATTTTGCTTCTTAGTTTCCCTCCTATGCATATCACACCTGACTTTGTTTACAGAGTGCAAAGGTTTAATGGTTTTAATGCCACAACTATCAACACAAGGCAAATTAAGGTGGACAATAGTAGTGGTCCCAAGATTGAATCAAAGGCTCCTTTTGGATGCAGGAAGACAAAAGATACAGAACCCTTCCATGCTGTGAAGTACATCACAATAAGTCATATATAGGGAGTTCCTAGACAATCATGAAGTCATAGGCTATAACAGTCCATCAACCTACAAAATTAGCACTATACTCAATTTTATTAAATTAGAACTATGGTTAAAATAACTACAAAATTCATAAAGTTCAATATTAATAAAAAATGGACGTATATCAAGTGACAGGACAGTATTGCACAGTGTCTAACAGAAAATATAGAAAGGCTATATCACAGTGAATAGTATAACGTCACAATAAATACAGACATATCACAGAACACATGGGAAACAATACAATAGGTGAGAGGAAATGACACAATAATGTTCTATGAAATTGATACAATGTATCAATGAGGCTGAATAATTTGAATCTCTGTTCTTTAGGGTCTTGTCCAGTACTGAGCCCACCTGCCAGCTGGAAGGGCTATTATGGTCTGTTGCACAAGTTTATACATGTGTAAGAATTTGTTTCCAAAATAAATTCCCTGTAGCCTCAAGTAAGGATGTTGAGAGTTAATTAGATAAAGTTGCATGTTGGGGTGGCTTTCTTAAATATTGGAATTACTGGGCTTCCTATCAGGTAAAAGGAGTTTTGCCTGAGCTGTGAATGACACTGGTCACACTTGACAGAATGCCTTGTGGATATTGACTCCCGAATATTGTTTGACCATAATATTGACATCAAAACATTGAGGGTAAGTATATATTTTTTAAATAATAATTTTGTTTTTATGGTTTTTAAGTGTGCTGTATATTGTTTATTTTTGTTCTAAGTGAATATATAAATATATGTTAGCTTATGGTTTGGATTAATTTTATGCTTTTTATACATTTTATGTTTTTTAAATTTGTTGAGGGTTGGATATGTAGAGTTTCAAAATAAATATATTACTTAACATGACTTTATTGTTTCATTTATATTATTTTGTTTATATATTTATTTCTTTTAATTTTGTTATGGACTGTAGGGTTTATTGTGGCTTTGGATGGGTAATCTTATTTTTTAATATATGTTTATTCTTTTACAAAGTATTATTTTAAGATACATTATTAATTTCAGTTCTTATGATTTAATTAATTAGGAGCATTTAAAATATAAATTGTAAAAAAGTATTGTGGTTCAATAATTTATATTTTTATTAAATACATTCTATATTATTATTAGGAGGATTAATTAGTATACATTATCTGAGTTTCTATTAATACTTTATTACATTTTTTTGTATTTCCTAATTAGTAAATTAAATGCATTGCTATTGATTATTGAATTATCTATGTATTTTTTTTAAACACACATTGGGATAATGCTTTTTTCATACAAGTTTAAAAAAGATATTATTTATGTACCATGATAGTATTTTATTAAATGTTAAAAACAATTGTTAGACTATTACTTTAAAATGTGTTTTTATTTTTGTAATAACATTTTTATTGTATGTTATTTAAAAAAAATATATTGGATTTGTTTTATCTTTTTTTGATCTTCTGAAAATATTTTTAACAAATACAAATTTAACGTTAAAACAATTGTGTTTGAGTTAAAATAATAATGTGGGTCTCCCAAGTATAAGTACTTTCCTCAGTGTTGTACTTCAGTTTGGATAGTAATTCTGTACCCCTCCCCCAAGTTATATGCCTTTCAACCACTGTTTGTAGCACTGGAGTTTGATTAGTAAATCTACTGCCTCTAACTATATGCATGTTTGCCAAAGTTTGTAGGACTGACATTAGAATAACAAACTTGCCCCTGTCCCAAAATATATTATCTTTCACCACTATTAGTAGTACTGCAATCTAAATAGTAAATCGCAACCCCCACCCACGAATATATGCATTTTTTCTATAGAAAATGGAACTGGAGTTAAAATATGTAATCTGCCCTCTCCCTGCCCCCATATTCCTGAGACTATAGTTTGAATATTTAATCTGCCTCCCGAATTATATACACTCTTCCCAATTCTCCTGGGATTGGAGTTACAATAGTAAATCTGACCCCCTCCCACACTTTCCACAATGTTGGTAGGAATGGCGTTAGAATAGTAAATCGGACCCACTACCCCTTGGTATACACTTTCCTCAGTGTTAGATGTTCTGACATTAGAATAGTAATTCTGAAACCCACATCCATTCAGTGGTTGAAGGTGTGGACTATGGAATCTGACACCTCCTCCATCAGTTACATGCAATATTTCCCAATGTTCATGGCAGTGGAGTTAGATTATTAAATCTAATGCCTCCTCAAATTATGCATGTTTCCAAATGTTTTTGGGGCTAGAGTTAGAATAAAAAATCTCACCCTCCCCGACCAAAATATATAAGCAATTTCCCTAATAGTAGTGAGACCGTACCTAGAATAGTAAATCTGACCTCCCTAATTGCATTCACTTTCTCCACTGTTTTTAGGGCTGGAGTTAGAATAATAAATCAGACCCGAGTACCCTCCCCAGATGCATGCTTTTTCCCCTGCATTTGTTGGACCAGAGTTAAAATAGTAAATCTGACCCCCCATGATATATATGCACTTTCACAATGGTTTGTTGGACTGTAGTTTGAATAGTAATGTTTAATTCGCATCTCAAATATCCATAATTTCCTAAATGCATTTTGAGCTGGATTAAGAACAGCAAGTCTCACTCCCACATGAAATTATAAATATGTTATCATGTTTGTTGGATTGTAATTAAAATGCATATTTTTTATATTTGGTATTTTATTTTTTATTGTTGACTTTGACAACTACTTTGTAGAGGTGTATATAATTTATTACAGAATGTAAAAGATGTTTAATTTTTAAATATAATTTAAATTTTTTAGAATGGTTGATTGAGTTTAGGCTATTTGTTCTGAGTTGTGTGTGTTTCATTTAAAAATATACATTCATTATCTTTTAAATGTATTTATATTGTTGGTATTTTTCTAATAAATAAAATAATTTAGTTTCCTTTTTTATTTCTTAATATTTGTTATGCTTATGTATCAGATTTGTTTTAAAGTAGCTAACCTTATATAGTATGATCAAAGATAGTTGTATTCATTATAAGCATATAACAAATTACAAATATGTTTAGTTATTTACAAAAGTTTGTTAATATATAATTTATAGCAACAATTAAGATTTTTAATTACTATTATTAAAAATGTTATTTTTGAAATTATTTTAACTATATTTTAGAATAATATCTACCCTATTAATTCTAAGCATTAACAGTGACAAAACAGACTCGAATTTACTCCAGCCCAGCCTTGGAATAAGTCAAGTCCCACACATAAGAATCCACTGGCACTGCAACACACTCCTTGAGAAAATATGGATGCGGGTTATAACATTAAAACCTCATAGGAAATAATGTAAAAATACATTAATTCAAGTTTTAAATAAATATAATGATTTAAGCTAAAACAGTAAATTTAATTAACAGTAGATTTTCTTATCTTCTAAATGTAATCACACATTTAAAATAAATTAAAGTGTTAACTTAGCTTAAATAGCCTAAAAAATATTAAAAATGATGTGAAATAAATAAAAATGGAAGTGAGGGTGGGAGATTTCGATTGTCAATTATTGTTCAAAATAATATTTTTAAAAAGTAATGTATTTAACTTAATTTACAAATTAGTACAAGGTTAACTTTAGGAGGTAGTGTGTTGCACATTTTCTTTCAGTAGTCCTAAGGTAATTATTGAACATATTTGTCTTATATACAATAAATGTGATTTCTTTTCAATAAAAAAATACAGTTTAATAAAAGTCTCTGTGTTTTCCTGTAGGGAGATCTCTGCAGAGATCTCCATGAACAGGTAATTTTACGCTTACACTAGTAAATTCACTCCTGGGGTGCAGATTCTTTAGAGCAAGTATCTATTTGGAAATGGTAAATAGCAGAAAAGTGGAGAGTTACACCTAGGTGCAGGAATAAATCTACACATTTATGTTTATTTATTTACCTATTTTCTGAAAACTATTTCCACAAAAATATTTCATTACAATTACAGACTTAAAATGAAAATTAGACATAAATTACACAATAAGAAAATACTGAGGGTGCAATTGCGAGTTTGGCGGACTTATCACCATCCTGCCGTGTCACTGGTCTCAAGTACACCACCTAGTCGGCGGTGTCCCGCCTCCCGTATTGCAATGTTGCTGTTGGACCAGCGGCGGTGTTTCTTACGCCGGTGTATATTTTTTCATATGTGTCAATTCTGGTGTGCATATTTTGACTGCACAAGTGTAAAATGTACACATACGCATGACATGTGGAAAATTCCATGTACGAGTACTTTACCATTGCTGGATTCCGGATCATTTGTGCCCAGTCCAGTCAATGGTTGAAAAGTGTAAAACAGAACTACCTGGATTTCAGCGCCGACAGGGTCATTTTCCTCGGGGTCAAGTTTCAGTTGTGAAGTGGGGCCCTGGAGAAAGGGATCCACATGAGTGACTGAAGGGAAGAAAACGAAATGGGTGAGTATACACCACAATTCTTTCAATTCCGCCAACTCGAAGCTGGAGGTCATCCCTCCAAAGTCAGCTGGTAACCTTGTCTGTACCACCCTCTGACAGCTGCTTTCCCCCTAAGCCATATCGGCGGTCTGCGGATAACTGGCAGCTGTGGCGGGACTCTGATGGTCTTTCCTTGAGCAACCCGCCAACATCGTAATTCTGCAGGCAGACCTCCTACTAGGCGAGCAAGGAATCCAGCGCCGCAGCAACAGCAGGACCATCACTGCCAAGATCGTAATCAGGCCCTTATGTAGTTGGTAACAAACATTTATAGTATTTGGAAAATACAGCAGACACAGAGCATCCAACAAAGTTTGTACACTGTATCTTTTACAACTGCTTTTTAAACATACATATTGATGTATATTTTAGGCAGGGCCGAAAAAAGAACACTATTAATTCTTGAACACTAGAACAGCAATCTTTCTTTGGTGGGAAGCCCAGAAAATTTTAACCTATGGATCAATTACTGAATTTAAAATTTAAATAAAATCTATTTAATTCTGAATGAATGTTGGCCTTTAAATAAACCCGACCTTCTCTCTTTCTCACACAAATGTAATCGAAATTTAAATTGTTCTTAACCAAAGATTTATGTTAGATAAGTTTCACATTTCCATCCTAGAAATATCCCAAGCTTCGCAAGGTGAGACAATAATTTAAAGAAAGAATAGGCTTCCCCTGAATACTTTAAGAAATTGTTTATAATAATACTTTCCTTGACAGATAAAGGGGCTTTAGAAGGAAGACAAAAGTATTAAGCCACCTTGGAAAATGCACAGTAATTCATTGCGATCAGGCCCAGACCTAATTGCAGAGCTTCCACTGATGTGGACCGACGTAAACCTAAATATAACTTCCATAGTTGTGACTCTATTCTGTTCAATGTAGGTGTTGTGGTTAGAGGTTTTACCTTTATTGCATACAGAGCAATAGCAGGGATTTGAAATATAGAAATAACATCTCTCTTCCCATATAGCTGTTGGCTGATTATAGTTTTAACTGATCTGCCCAGAATACATTATTTAACACTATTTTCTCTTGAATAAACATAGCTTTTGACCATAATCATAATCTTTAATTTATATTCATTATGTAGTAGGGGCCAGATTTATCATTGTACTGTGTTTCCCTTGCGTGAGTCATGGTACTCATGGTACTTAAGTCAGATTCACTATGCAATGTAATTCTACCTTGCATGGCATGTGTTACTTGGTAAATATGGAGTAACACAAGGCAGCACAAGTCGCAAACTTGCATTCCTCTGGCCTTGGAAGGCCTTCCATGAGTGGGGCATGGGTGTTCACACGCATGCACCCATTGAATATTGGAGCATTCCCCGATTTACCAAGACTGGTAAAACTGTGAATGTGTCTAAATCTTATGCCTTCCCAGGGGAGGAGCAACAAGGAGAAATATCTTTATTTCTCCTTGTTTCATCACTTAGAAAGAGAAAAAAAGCCTCTGCGGATTGCTTTTGTGCAGGAATGTGCCTCTTCTTGCCTGCAACAATGCCTGCGTTGGCTGCAGCAGATAGGGTGTCAGCACAGGCAGAGAGACCAGGAAGGCACCATATATTGGTAAATATGGCACATTCTTGCTGTGTTCTGGAAATAATTTTAAATCGGGCCTTAAGTTAGGTAAACTCGAGTAACTAGCCAGGGCATCTAGTTGCCTTTGCAGCCACACCGGAGTATGTTTGATCAGCACTAGATCATTGGTATGCATTAATACTGATAATTCTTGGTTCCCCAATTTCGGAAGAAAGGGAATTAAATGTTTTCATAAAATTCAGGATATCGAATATATATAGGGAACATAGGAGTGGTCCCAAACGCAGCCTTGTTTTAACCCATTTTCCACAAGAATTAGTGATGTAAATGTACTTCTTGTCCCCATTTAAACTCACCAGTTATCTTAACTCAGATTGTTTTGAGCTTACAGAATACAGTTGGGGATATTCAAATGTTTCAGCTTTTTTCAATGTTTAGGCCTATCTATATGATCAAATGCCCAGCTACAATCTACATTAGTAATATATAATTGTATAATCTTTCTTCACATACTTATCACACAAAAGGTGTAGACACAAGATATTGTCAACAATTGAACTAGAGGAAAGGAAGCCCATCTATTCAATAGGAAGCAACTGTTTCTCAATCACCCAATTCCTCAATAAATGTAGAATTACTTTTGGAAGCACTTTTCCCACTGCAGCAAACAGGTGATAATTCAGCAGTCCCAACTATGTCCTTTTTTATAGATATGATAGGACTTCCTTTCCAAGAATCAGGTATCTAATTCGATATCATATAAAACATAAAAAGTGACTTGAAAAACTTTTCCCACAAAAAGGGGCAGATTTTAAAATGGTAATACCCTTGCCCAAGGCTCTAGCAACAAAAAGCAAAAGTCTTGTAAATTATGTCTAGTTAGGACTGCTTGGGCAGAGTACCACCATCTAGCTACCAGGTTTTCTTGGCCCTGTTTTTCATTTTCTTAGAATTAGCTCTTTTTTCTAAACTAGCACACGAAAGAGACATTTGTACTGTCAGTTTAGCGGAGGAGGAAAAAGATCAAAAGCAGAACTGGCAAAGGTATTGCTTGCATTCACCGAAACAGTCTCTATGGGAAACAGTCACATAACATTGCCTTATCCTCATGCGAATGCTTATGCATTGACATTTTGAGCAACAACAATCCATTGTGCAAAATGCACATGCTCTACCACCCACCAGGGGATAACATCACATTTATAGAACAAATTATGGAAATCATCTCAAACGCAGGACAACACTGCACCCAAATCTTCCTCAGAGATTTCAACCTCCATTGGAATGACCCAAATGATCCAGCTGTCAACAGCCTTAAATCCTTCCTAGGGGACCTCAACCTGTCTCAGTTTTGCAACAGCCCTACCCATAACTTGGGTGCAACCTTGGGCCTTATCGGTGCTAAGAAGAGTATCCAACTAGAATCTATCATCCAGTGTGACTGGACAGTTCATCACAGCATTACTTTCCTCATCACAGAATCGGTGAAGACAGTAAAGTAGCAATTAAAGAAACCCAAACAATGGAAAAAGAGCATTCAAAGTATTAATTTAAATGATTTGGCATCCCTCTGCAAAAACATCTTGACACTTCCCTTGAATATGGCGGATGTCCATGACATCAGAGACCACTTCAACAACTCCATGCTGAACATTCTAGGCTCGTTAGCTCCCTTACAGCTAAAAAGAATGTCCATCAAAGATTTCAAACCTTAGTTCAATGACAGCCTAACTGCAGAAAGATGTAAGCTTAGACTAGCCGAACGATTGTGGAGATTCACACCCTCCCTCGAAAACCTGTATCACCTGATATCATTGAGGAACATTTGCAACAAACGTATTAGAAGCTCGAAAGCCAATTTCTTTAGAATCGAATTAGATAAAGCTATAAACCACCCCAAAATAGTGGTCAAACTTGTCAAACTACAATCCAATAAGCAACCCAACCCTTCTCCTACAGGTTCAAATCCACAGCCAAATGGCGAGGATTTTGTCGCCTTCTTCATGGAGAAGACAAGGAATTGCAAAAGTGACCTGCGAACAGAGAGGAAGCACCTTCCTCTCTTACCCCATATTAGCAAACCCACCCCAATGGCCGAGACACCATGTGGCACAGCTCACACCCCCAAAAACAATGCTTCTTGGAGCATATTCAAAACATTTGATGAATTCACCAATCTCAAAATCCTAACAGCACTAAACTCCTCAAACCACTTTAGTGACCCTCAACTAGCGAAAATCTTCAGTGAGTTCAAAATGTCCTTACTCCCCCTCAAGACCAAGATAGTTAATGCCTCACTTCTTCAAGGATCAATACCTGATTGCCTTAAATATAGGCAGGTTATCCCCATTTTGAAGAACCCACAGTGGAGCCCTTAGACTTAAGCAACTTCCGACCAATCTCTAAGATTCTGACCTGAGCGAAGCTCCTTGAGAAATTTGTCCATGATCAGATTTTCAACCAAATTGATCAATTCAGTCTCTTGATTAATTCCAATCCGGCTGTTTCCATCAGGGCCACAGCACACGTATTGTTGATGATGCACTAAAAATGTTGGATCAGAACAAATCCTGCATTCTTATCCTCCTTGACCTCTTGTCAGACTTCGATACGGTCAAACACGACAGCCTCCTATACCTACTTTAACGTAGGATGGGATATCGGGGTCCATTCTTAACTGATTTGCTTCTTTTCTCCACAATAAAATGCAAAGAATCCAGGTCAATGTGTCCGTATCCAAACCTACTCCGGTCAAATTCGGGGTCCCTCATGTATTTCCGCTCTCATCCACTCTCTTTAACTTTTCATGGAACCTCTAACTGAATTGTTGAACTTATCTAATATCTGCACGCATGCTTATTTCCCACATGCCATGTGCCTATTTCTGGGTTTGTATCCTTTGTGATCCTTTAGAGGTTCTATGGGAAGATTCGCCCATACCATGTCCCATCTATATGTTGGTATTGTTTTTCTACATGTTGCCTTGAACATTGTAAAGGGCTCTGATACCTGCAAGGGTCATGTTTGCGCTACATGACAAAATCAGTAAAAGAATCTGGGCCCGATTACGATGAGGCTCGGCTTTCCGAGCCTCATTGCTGTTTCAGTTTCGACCGTAACTGAAACCAACTGGTCATTCTGACAAGATTCCAAAGGGCTCAAGAAGACAGTCGGCAGTCAGAGACTGGCACATAATCCCAATGGGTGGCGTTTCTGCTCTTCGGATTACAATGTCAGTTTCAGACAGGCTTTCTATGTCGGGCTATCCGACATGGAAAACCTGTCGGAAAGCGACATTGGGGGCCCCTAGCAGAGCCGTCTTCACCCTGCAGCCTCCGGTTGGGGGCCGAGGGAGCACCAGTGGTGCCCCGCATGAATCCCTGCACCGTGTGGCAGGCACCATGAGGTGCCTGCCACATGGTGCAGGAATTCACACAAACTCTCATTCCTCAATTGAAACTTGTGCTAAGACCTGTTTATGGCCGCAGCTCAAGCTCCCATAGGGAAATGGGAGTTGGCGACCGCACCATGTGTGGTCACATTGTAATTAGGTATGCTGAACTACAGTCCACTGGTTGGGCGGTTCCCATAATGATACGATGTCAGGCGGACGCAAGTGCGCCCGAAATCATAATAAGTGGTGTTTACCATATTGAAGTTAACTAGGTGTCTAATAGAGATTGATAGCCATTCTATAAAGGCGCCATAAGGGTAATTTGTTTTAAGGTATGTAGATCTACACATGCAAACTTGTATGTAAAATAAAATGTGTAAACAAATTGTATTTCTTCACAGATGTGATCACTCCTTTTGCAGTGAAGAACTTTTGTGTCTATTCGTGAACCATGATGGTTTATATCATGGCCACAACACCATACAATTTGTAAAACAACTAATTAAACATAAGGCAGAGGGAACTCAAATTGATTCAGAACTACACTTGATGGCCCCTACAAGACAGGAGTTGGTGAGGCAGCAGGCCAGCGCCCATGCTGTCCTCACCTTCTTGACCCCCATTTCAATGGTGTGCCACCCATGGAGCAAGGGTAATTTGTAAAACAGAGAACTCAGAATTCTGGGCTTGCTGGCTAATCAACAAGGAGGTGCGCACAAGATTGCAATGCAAGTTTAGGTTTTAGTATTTGAGATGAAAAGCTAAATATATAGCAAGGAGGACAAGAGGGGGACTTGGGTGGTGGACTTTAAAAAAAAAGGAGTGGATGCTGGAAAAATTAAGGGTACTGTGCCACTGGCAGCGACACTACCGTGGCATGTTTTGAGGAGTGTTTTACTTATGGCTTTGCGTTTCATGAACTTTTGTTTCTTTTCCCCCACCAGATAGGCTTTATTTTTACTTTTCTAATGCCCCTTTAATGGCAGTATCTGGAGTTAATGTGTTTGTAATGTAAAACTCTGATATTTTCTATGACAGCCTTTTTATCCTGTCAGCTCAATACATTGCTGGCAATTTTGAGTGATGGCTTTTTACTGAGCTGACCTAATAGGTGGGTAGTATTTTTTGGTGTATTTCTTCATGATGGCATTGTTTTATTATCAGGGTCACAGGAACTACAACTCAAGATTTATCACATGTTCTGCTTTAGGCAACCCTTTTTTTCGGATTACCTTTTTCCGCACTAAGGTGCTCTTTACGGGAAGGATACTACTCCACTGTACTTGTGATTGTCCTGTGTTTCTGGACCTGAAATTACCAGGGCTACAACAGAGACCTATTTTGCGGTTATGAAGTCGCACCCAGTAAAACTATGGCTGGAGTGAAGCAGGAGATGTTGACAAAGGTCTACATCCTGCTCGTTCCCTCTAGCTCTCTGCTGGGAGCAAGCAATGCTCCCTCAACCAGTGCATAGAAACCCTTATTCGAGACACCTTGTGCGTTGTACTCTCCACCCCAAAACTGCAACAGCCGCCATTTTAACATTTGTCAGAGAAGACAGCAAATGTCAAGGGATTAGTCCTCCAAACAGGGAAAACTTGGATTTTCACCTGGTGTTGTTAGATCCTCATAGGTATTCCCCATTCCAGGGACTATAAGTTGTAATAGTCATATTTAGATGTGGGGATCAAAGATATTAGCAACCCTGTATTCGTTCACCTAATTCTGGCCACCTTGTAATGAGGGCCTGACTAATTTCTTACAAATATTTTTATTAAGCAAAGACAATGAATACCAACCATCTAAATATTATCATATCCAAACGTATTCACCCAGTGCCCTTACTCGTTTTAGTATAACTCCATTCCCACAAATTTTCCCCCAATACAAATGTGAGCATCCATTACGTACATGTGATGTAGCGCTTTAACTCTAGTCTTCAATCTTAAGCGCTACTGACTCATAAACAGGGAACAGTGTAAATCCTCTTTTGGGATTTAGTTGCTCAAGAACTAAACTTGGTCAACATGTAAATTCAATATCATTTACATTTCAGAATTTATGCTTCACAATAAAGACTGGGACATATTAAAATGTAAACCATGTAGGTTTATTAAGCGTTAGAGACATTACAGAAAGGAAAATCAGTGGCAAAGAGTCAGTCAGTTATTCATTTGTCATATGAAAGAATGAAGCCCAGAATAAAATGCAAATCATGAAATAGTAGAAAAGAGTGTAATGCAGCTCAGTAAATAGGTCATAGATCAGAGATCAGCCCAACATAGTGTCCCCTGATAAAGGTCTTCGGGTAAATGAACTATCAGAAATAGACCGACAGAGTGTTGCCTTCTTAAAAGCAGGGGGACAATGAACCCAACACCCTCTGAGTGAAGCCCATTCTATAGGAAAAATACTATAATCTATAAACAATTCAGGACCAGATTTACTAGCATGTGATGAAACGCACTGCGTGAAATAGAGAGTAGCATTGTGCACTGTTTACTAAAATACGGCGCACTCCTGCTCTCTCTCTGCGCTGGCGCCCTGTGCGCACTCTAGCATCAACACAGGTGCCATTGTGCAATGGTGTCTGTGTTACATGCAGGATTGTTTTTGTGCAGGCAAACCTTCCTGCACAAAAACAACTAAAAAAGAGGAAACAACAGGAGAAATTAACATCTTTCTCCCCATTAAGCCTCTTTTCAGATGGCGTAGCATTTTTGTGCATTCCCAGGTTTACTATCCGTAGTAAATCTACGAATGTGCCAAAATCCGGGGTGGGTGCGTGGGAATAAAGCGGTACAAAAGGGGGTGGTGATGGACGGAGCATCAGAACCAATCAAACACTCACAACCAGTCAACAGATCTGGGTTTGATCCATCACCGTTCTTTAGCCCACTCTGCCACCCCAGTTCAGACATGGCCATATGCAAATCAGTCTGACCCTGTGCCTCATGGGAACAGTCCAGCCCGAACTGCCAAGCCATGCCTTCCCTGGACCGGAAACAAGCTTCCTAGGACCGGTTTCTGGCATTTGAGCCGTCTTCAGCCAGGTTTGCTTGAATCCAGTGGCATAGTGAGCAAGGGACTCACGTCTGAGCGTCCCCTGCCAACTTATGG
Organism: Triturus cristatus; assembly: GCF_964204655.1. Taxonomy (NCBI): domain Eukaryota; kingdom Metazoa; phylum Chordata; class Amphibia; order Caudata; family Salamandridae; genus Triturus; species Triturus cristatus. The sequence goes on from NC_140584.1 coordinate 258,541,586, forward strand.
CGAACAAAGCGGTTCAAAAGGGGGTGGTGATGGACGGAGCATCAGAACCAATCAAACACTCACACCCAGTCAACAGATCTGGGTTTGATCCATCACCGTTCTTTAGCCCACTCTGCCACCCCAGTTCAGATATGGCCATATGCAAATCAGTCTGACCCTGTGCCTCATGGGAACAGTCAAGCCCGAACTGCCAAGCCATGCCTTCCCTGGACCGGAAAAAAGCTTCCTAGGACCGGTTTCTGGCATTTCAGCCGTCTTCAGCCAGGCTTGCCTGAATCCAGTGGCAAAGTGAGCAAGGGACTCACGTCTGAGCACACCCTGCCAACTTATGGCGAACAAAGCGGTACAAAAGAGGGTGGTGATGGACGGAGCATCTGAACCAATCAAACACTCACACCCAGTCAACAGATCTGGGTTTGATCCATCACCGTTCATTAGCCCAGTCTGCCACCCCAGTTCAGACATGACCATATGCAAATCAGTCTGACCCTGTGCCTCATGCGAACAATCCAGCCCGAACTGCCAAGCCATGCCTTCCCTGGACCGGAAACAAGCTTCCTAGGACCGGTTTCTTGCATTTCAGCCGTCTTCAGCCAGGGTTGCTTGAATCCAGTGGCAAAGTGAGCAAGGAACTCACATCTGAGCATACCCTGCCAACTTATGGCAAACAAAGCGGTACAAAAGGGGGTGGTGATGGACGGATCATCAGACCCAATCAAACACTCACACCCAGTCAACAGATCTGGGTTTGATCCATCACCGTTCTTTAGCCCACTCTGCCACCCCATTTCAGACATGGCCATATGCAAATCAGTCTGACCCTGTGCCTCATGGGAACAGTCCAGCCCGAACTGCCAAGCCATGCCTTCCCTGGACCAGCAACAAGCTTCCTAGGACCAGTTTCTGGCATTTCAACCATCTTCAGCCAGGCTTGCTTGAATCCAGTGGCAAAGTGAGCAAGGGACTCATGTCTGAGCATACCCTGCCAACTTATGGCAAACAAAGCGGTGCAAAAGGGGGTGGTAATAGACGGAGCATCAGAACCAATCAAACACTCACACCCAGTCAACAGATCTGGGTTTGATCCATCACCGTTCTTTAGCCCACTCTGCCACCCCAGTTCAGACATGGCCATATGCAAATCAGTCTGACCCTGTGCCTCATGGGAACAGTCCAGCCCGAACTGCCAAGCCATGCTTTCTCTGGATGGGAAACAAGCTTCCTACGACCGGTTTCTGGCATTTTAGCCGTCTTCAGCCAGGATTGCTTGAATCCAGTGGCAAAGTGAGCAAGGGACTCACGTCTGAGCACACCCTGCCAACTTATGGCGAACAAAGCGGTACAAAAGGGGGTGGTGATGGACGGAGCATCTGAACCAATCAAACACTCACACCCAGTCAACAGATCTGGGTTTGATCCATCACCGTTCTTTAGCCCAGTCTGCCACCCCAGTTCAGACATGGCCATATGCAAATCAGTCTGACCCTGTGCCTCATGGGAACAGTCCAGCCCGAACTGCCAAGCCATGCCTTCCCTGGACCGGAAACAAGCTTCCTAGGACCGGTTTCTTGCATTTCAGCCGTCTTCAGCCAGGCTTGCTTGAATCCAGTGGCAAAGTGAGCAAGGAACTCACGTCTGAGCATACCCTGCCAACTTATGGCGAACAAAGCGGTACAAAAGGGGGTGGTGATGGACGGAGCATCAGACCCAATCAAACACTCACACCCAGTCAACAGATCTGGGTTTAATCCATCACCGTTCTTCAGCCCACTCTGCCACCCCAGTTCAGACATGGCCATATGCAAATCAGTCTGACCCTGTGCCTCATGGGAACAGTCCAGCCCGAACTGCCAAGCCATGCCTTCCCTGGACCAGCAACAAGCTTCCTTGGACCGGTTTCTGGCATTTCAACCATCTTCAGCCAGGCTTGCTTGAATCCAGTGGCAAAGTGAGCAAGGGACTCATGTCTGAGCATACCCTGCCAACTTATGGCGAACAAAGCGGTACAAAAGGGGGTGGTGATAGACGGAGCATCAGAACCAATCAAACGCTCACACCCAGTCAACAGATCTGGGTTTGATCCATCACCGTTCTTTAGCCCACTCTGCCACCCCAGTTCAGACATGGACATATGCAAATCAGTCTGACCCTGTGCCTCATGGGAACAGTCCAGCCCGAACTGCCAAGCCATGCTTTCCCTGGACCGGAATCAAGCTTCCTAGGACCGGTTTCTGGCATTTCAGCCGTCTTCAGCCAGGCTTGCTTGAATCAAGTGGCAAAATGAGCAAGGGACTCACGTCTGAGCATACCCTGCCAACTTATGGCAAACAAAGCTGTACAAAAGGGGGTGGTGATGGTCGGAGCATCAGAACCAATCAAACACTCACACCCAGTCAACAGATCTGGGTTTGATCCATCACCGTTCTTTAGCCCACTCTGCCACCCCAGTTCAGACATGGCCATATGCAAATCAGTCTGACCCTATGCCTCATGGGAACAGTCCAGCCCAAACTGCCAAGCCATGCCTTCCCTGGACCGGAAACAAGCTTCCTAAGACTGGTTTTTTGCATTTCAGCCGTTTTCAGCCAAGCTTGCTTGAATCCAGTGGCAAAGTGAGCAAGGGACTCACATCTGAGCATACCCTGCCAACTTATGGCAAACAAAGCGGTAAAAAAGGGGGTGGTGATGGACGGAGCATCAGAACCAATCAAACACTCACACCCAGTCAACAGATCTGGGTTTGATCCATCACCGTTCTTTAGCCCAGTCTGCCACCCCAGTTCAGACATTGCCATATGCAAATCAGTCTGACCCTGTGCCTCATGGGAACAGTCCAGCCCGAACTGCCAAGCCATGCCTTCCCTGGACCGGAAACAGGCTTCCTAGGACCGGTTTCAGGCATTTCAGCCGTCTTCAGCCAGGCTTGCTTGAATCCAGTGGCAAAGTGAGCAAGGAACTCACGTCTGAGCATACCCTGCCAACTTATGGCAAACAAAGCGGTACAAAATGGGGTGGTGATGGACGGAGCATCAGAACCAATCAAACACTCACACCCAGTCAACAGATCTGGGTTTGATCCATCACCATTCTTTAGCCCACTCTGCCACCCCAGTTCAGACATGGCCATATGCAAATCAGTCTGACCCTGTGCCTCATGGGAACAGTCCAGCCCAAACTGCCAAGCCATGCCTTCCCTGGACCGGAAACAAGCATCCTAGGACCGGTTTCTGACATTTCAGACGTCTTCAGCCAGGCTTGTTTGAATCCAGTGGCAAAGTGAGCAAGGGACTCACGTCTGAGCATACCCTGCCAACTTATGGCGAACAAAGCGGTACAAAAAGGGGGTGGTAATGGACGGAGCATCAGAACCAATCAAACACTCACACCCAGTCAACAGATCTGGGTTTGATCCATCACCGTTCTTTAGCCCACTCTGCCACCCCAGTTCAGACATGGCCATATGCAAATCAGTCTGACCCTGTGCCTCATGGGAACAGTCCAGCCCGAACTGCTAAGCCATGCCTTCCCTGGACCGGAAACAAGCTTCCTAGGACCGGTTTCTGGCATTTCAGCCGTCTTCAGCCAGGCTTGCTTGAACCGGTCCTAGGAAGCTTGTTTCATATATATATATATATATATATATACACTCACCTTACCGCCGGGTCCCGCGTCTCTGCTCCTGCTCTTCTTGTGGGATTCGAGGAACAGGAAGCCAGGAACAACAGCCAGGCTCCCCTGACCATCTGTGCATTGGAATAAGTGATCAATATAGGAGTACATTGTTATGGTTTATTAAGCATTGCAAATCTACTGTTATTGCATATATATGAAGAAGTGATCATTCTGTGCTTAATGTATATTTGGTACAACTAATATGTGGATTGGTAAAACCACTGGTCGCAAATCAGCTGTGTATAAATCCGGAGGTTGAGATGTTATGTTATGTTATGTTATATGGTATTTGTAAAGCGCGCGGGTACTCCCAGGAGTGTCCCGGCGCTGAAGAGAAAAAAACACATAAAAGCTAACAGAGAAAAACACCCAATGCAGAAAGGCGTCCGGAAACTAAAGTTGGAAAAGCCAGGTCTTTAATTTCCTCCTAAAGGTGAGGAGGTCCTCTGCCTGTCTAAGAAAGAGAAGTAAGCTGTTCCACAAACGAGAGGCCACCACTTGAAAGGATCTTCCCCTTATCCGGGACAGCAAGACCTTAGGAGTAGAGGTCAGAAGCTGAACAGATTACCTCAAGGTACGTTGAGGTGTATAGTGTTGAAATCTTTCCATGAGGTAGGGGGCACCTATCTAGTGAAATGCTTTGAAGACCAAAACCAATGCCTTAAAATTGATTTGTTTCCGAACCGGGAGCCAGTGTAAGGAAGACAGAAGTTGGGTCGTGTGTGTCCTAGGTCCTGCCAAACAGATGACCCTAGCCGCCACATTCATACAGTAAGTAATCTGGGAGGCCCAAGTACAGGGAGTTTACGTAGTTCAGTCTCGAGACCACCAAGGCCTGGACTACCGTCTTTCTGTGAGAGACTGGGAGCAGGGGAGAAAGTTTCTCCGCATTCTCACTACCCCAAAACAGGTCCCGGCCACCATTTGAATCTGAGCCTTCATCGAGAGGGCAGCATCCAATTTGACCCCCAGATTTTTCACAAAGTAACTGGTGATGAGGGGGAAGACATATCTTGCGGACAGCAATTATGCAATGCTTCACAAGGGCTTGAGCCAAAGAAGATAATCTCTGTTTTTTCCGAGTTGCACTTCAGTTGGTTTTGTCTAAGCCAAGAGAATACCTCTGAGAGACAGGTGTTGATCGCATCGCCTTTGAACTCAGCACCCTTCTCGCAAGTGAACAACGGTTGAGTGTCGTCCGCATACGATACTATTTTGGCACCGTACTTCTCGGCAAGGAGTGCAAGAGGGGTCATAAACAGGTTGAACAAAGTTGGGCTCAAAATTGAGCCCTGTGGCACTCCAACATTCATGGGAGGGATGTCTGCGGCGAAAGGAGGGGACCACATAGTTTGTAGATGGTTATTTAAGAAGGAGGTGAACCATCTCAATACCGTTCCTCCGACACCGCCTTCCTCTAGTCTACTCAGTAGTCTGTTATGAGGCACGGTGTCGAAGGCCGCGGAAAGGTCCAACAACACCAAAACCGCATTGCCCCCTTTGTCCAGAGTGGCTTTTATAGCTTCAGCAACTTCTAATAATGCTGTTTCTGTGCTGAAGTAGGCCCTGAAACCCGGCTGACTCGAATGCAGAAGATGATTGGCCTCCATGTACTCCGTGGTAACAGTGTTGACATATTTCTCCAAAACCTTGGAGACAAAAGGCAGCAAGGAAATGGGCCTGTAGTTACTGGTTACCTCAGGGTCAGTCGAGGGTTTTTTCAAGAGCGGGAGAATTTTAGCATGTTTCCAGGTCTTCGGCATGTGCCCTTCGCGTAGAGCGGTGTTCAGGATAAAATTAACCGCAGGGTTTAACACTTCTGCAATAGATGACAGTTCTCTAGCAGGACAGGGGTCTGATGGTGAGCCGGACTTGAGAGCCTTCATAAGTGCAAGAGATTTTTCCAATGTGATAGCAGGAAACTGCGTCCATGAGCAGTCGGTGTAACGCCTGGCAATGGGGGATAAGGCAGTGGCTGCTTCTAGTGCTGGCAACTTAGCTTCAAAAGAATCCTGGATGTTTTTAATTTTATCATGGAAGAAACGTGCCATAAGGTTAGTCCATTCACTTGTAGCGGCAAACAGGCATCCAGTGGCCGTCGGGGATACAACGTTTTTTACAATATTGAACAATTCTCTGCTTTTATTACTGGCCTGGATTTTGGTGGAAAAGAAGAGTTTCTTTCCCTCGCGGACATTCCTATAATGCTCTTTCAAAGCCCGCTTATAAATAACTTTATCCATAGAGTTGTAATTCTCCCGCCACTCTCTTTCGAGGCGTTTGCACGTGCTTTTGCTTTTCCTAAGGGCCACTGTAAACCAGGGGGTGGAAGCTTGGTTAGCATTAACTGCCCTCGAGGTCAAAGGGGCAATTTCTAAGGTGCGAAGTTGAAGCCAGTGCTCCAAGGCGTGCACATCCCTCTCAAGGTTCCCACTCAAGGGAATAGGGTGGTGACTCAGTGCACTCTGCATAGCCTCGGAGGAGATCAGGTGGAAGGGCCTGAAACTATTGGCGCGGGCCTGGCCTAGTGATTGAAGCCTGACTAGCTCCCTGCAGACTCTAAAACCTATCAGGCAATGGTCCGACCAAACTAAGGGTAAGATGAATGCTTTATCTTCAAAAGGATTCACACACTCATATATTAATCTTTTTTTTATGGAGGTGGATACTTTATCCCCACATAACTTTACTCTAAAAAGTAAATGAAGGAGCACCTCTGTTCCAGCAGTATATACGACATCACATGTACACATATATATGCTTCCACATACAATTTGTCCTAATCGTAGCATACCCCATTAGATAGATGAAAGCATAGAGAAGCCTGTACTCTACATCAGATTAATTACCAACAGGTCCCTGACTGTGTGTACTTTACAAGGTCAAAATGAATTTCATCTATTGTTTACAATGCTGCATGATATACATTTCATGACATCTGCTTGGTATAGTAACATGATGAATTTATTAACCTAATTAGTGGTTGTGTCCCCTTTAAAAGTGATATCTGTTTTTAATTGGTGGTGGCGAAAGGGAGTGTTTTCCCTTTAAATTGACACTCTGCACAATACTCTATGACCCAGTAGAAGGCGCAAGCCAAAACGCGTAGGTCACTTTTCTATTTGTATGCACCCTTGCACTTTGCTTGTTATGGCCCTGTGAGGAATGGAGGCTGTTTAAACATTGAAAAAATAAAACAAGTTACCTCATCATGAAGGATTTTGGTGGTGCTGTTCTTCTGCTCGCCCTCGAGACGCGCTGTATTGGAGGGCGGTGTGCATGGAGGTGAAAAAGGAAATATATATATTACCTACTGGCGGTCGCCAGTAGGTAGTTATAGTTAGGACCTATTTTCCATAGGAAAAGCATTTTTTGTTTTCCCAATAACTTTGGCGTCGTTTGACGAATCAGTGCAAAATTTTCAAAACTAGGAGGCGCTCCGGTCAGCTCCTGTCTTGAACGTTTCGGGGTGATTCGCCAAGCGGGGGCCAAGAAAAAAGGGGGGTCCCAAAAAGTGTTTTCTCCATGTTATTTTCCATAGGAAACTTTAGACATGGCTACAGCCCGAACTACTGAACGGAATTACACCAAATTTTGCAAAAAGGTAGCCCTTGGTTCAGAAAGCGTACTTTTTTTAAAAATGGTGTAAATCTGTTCAGTAGTTGCTGAGATATTCAAAAATAAAAGTTTCGATATCTAGGGCAGCGGTGGATTCGCAACCCCTCCCGACCACGAGCTTCACTGTGATTGGTTGCCGACACGCCAAACCAGGAAGTGTTGGCAGCCATCTTGTGACTCGGTAGAACCGAGTCACATGAAAACAGTGAAAAAAAGATACAAAACAAGAAAAGGGGGAAGGGTAGAAACACCTTGCCCCCCAGGCCTGCTCAGAGGGTCCCACAAAGACCCACATGGCCAAAAAAAAGCATTGTTTTAAAATAATTTTGGCGGAAGTCATGTTGGGATCGCAAATCCCGCCGAAGTTATAACAAAAAAACGAAGTGCGGGCTCTCGCACTTCATTTTCTATAAGCCCCCGGGTGGGCCAGGTCCCGGGGGCATTGTCCTAATTTATATGTTGTCATTTTGGGGGCCCCGTGGGGGCCCCGGCAGCCCCGGGTATCGCCACCTTTCCGGGGCTGTTTATAATATGCAGCAGCCCCAGGGACCGCCACCCCCGGGGCTTGTTTAATTTGTGGGGGGCCTCCAAGGGCCCCCCAAGCCCCGGGGACTGCCACCCCTGGGGCTAATCTCAAATATTCACGGGGGCACATGGCCCCCCACACGCCCCGGGGACCGCCACCTCCCCGGGGCACTAAAATGCAAATGCGGGGGCCCATGGATCCCCGAGCTCCGGGGACCACCACCTCCCCAGGGCTTTCTAACTGAAGGCCCCCCACCTGGAGCGCTCGATGGTCGAGGACCAACGATAACATATCCCAGATCTACAAACCTAAAAGATCGGCTTGTACACAGCCATTTTAAAGCAAAACAATCCAAAGATTCATGGCTCAAAACCAAAGGATTCATCAAATGCCACAACTGCAAAGTGTGCCAAATTGCACAACCAACCACGGAAACAACAATGGCTAATGAGAAAATTTGGCAAATAAGGGAATTGATATCATGTAAAAGTCAATACACCATATATGTCATCGAATGCCCATGCAAGCTAAAATACGTGGGAAGCACCATATGCGAACTAAAAAAAAGAATTTTGGAACATGTTCGTGCGACAAAAAACAAAGATAAGAACAATGCGGTGGCTAAGCATATGGAACTTCACCACAATAGCAATTGGAAATCCCTAAAATTCTATGGAATAGAGACCATACCGATATCCTCACGTGGTGGCAATAGGGAGAAAATGCTACGCCAAAGGGAATCACGTCACATCTTAAATTTCAGAAGCTTGACACCACATGGTTTAAATCAGTCGGAGGAATTACATATACACATTTAATTAAAGGAAGTAAATTACCAAGTTGAATGGATTGAACACTTGTCCTACAAAAGATACGGATAAGTTGCATGATCAATTAAATATCAGTCTTCTGGATCAATATTGCTAGCAGTGAATTATCTCCACTGGAGGAGCCAATCACATAACGAACTAATGATAAAAATGGAAAAACGAATAAATTCCCACTGAAGGGATAGACATATGATTTTCAACTCAATACATTGGGACCAGGATTTATAGCCAATGTGGCAATAATCGAACGGTTATTTGACCGTGTAACTCCATGAACAATTAACATCTAAATCATTGGACAAAACAACTGTGTAAATATTTTCTCAACATGAACTATGGCTCTTAGTCTGGCCGACCCTGAACATTTAAATTTGCTGATTAATTCAAATTACTGTTTGTAAAGTTGATGCTCTGTCTCTAAGCTTATTTGTATAGTATGAATAGTAAACAGGTGGAACTACAACTCCCAGAATTCTGAGGAGTAATCCTTACCCTGAACAGGAAATGAGGTATTACCATTTCCTTTCGGAATGTTTTTTTGTATCACATGTTTAAATACGAGTCAGTATGAGTAAAACAAACGACCGTGAACTAGGTATTTTGCGAATACCGAAACGCGTTGGTTGGGACCTGTGTGGCTTTTTTTGCTGACCTACAAATGATTTAAGAATAAATTAATCGACACGAACTGGAGTGCGACCCTATTTTTCTTGCAAAAGGAAATTGTGGCATGTTTAGCGGTTTTGGTTCAAACCGCGAGGGTGACGCACCTTTTTGAAGCGCCAAACAAACCGGACCTCTGAACCGTTGTGGGAAATCACATATATATATATACACATATATACATACATACATATACATATATATATATATACTTTTTGCATTGCGCAACCCCAAGCCCCCCCCACGTGCCGCTCTCACCACCCACGAGTCATGCCGGCTGCCACTGCATGTAAGGGTCCCTTTCCTCCCCAACTCATATTTACACTGTATGTGTACTTCAAAATCTCCTCCTTGTTGCTAGTAATTTGAGTCAGGAGTTCCTCATCTGTGTATTCTAGTGGAACAGATCTCAGAGCAAAGCAGATGATCTAGTAAAGGCTGACAGATCTATTTGAAATGTTTGGCTGATTATTCAAGTCGTACATTTTTTTCTCCATTGTTCTTGAGTTCCTAAATTGAGCATGTCATGTAATTAACACTGGAGACTTCAATGTCTTCCACTCTGCTGCATTTACCTCTTTGGCAGCCGTTAATGCCTGATCCACATGGAAACTAGTTGCTTTATTCATGCCTTTGGCTGATGTCCAAGTTGAACTACTGTGGGAAAGTCCAGTGTAAAGTAGCCTATAATCTGCCTAATCTTCTAAAAATCTCTTTTCAAAAGTGTCTCAGTTTGATGCTTGAGCACCCGATATGTGGCGAGGATCCATCCAGGGCTACGCAACCCCAGCATCCCCCTCTCGTATTTGGGTATATTTCTTTAGGCGTTGTGTAGTAAGATACCAATTGTACATTTGTTTGTATTTCTGTTCTCTGTGTATTATGTTTTTGTAGTTGCTTACTACGCCCTCCCATAAGTTTTCCCATTCTTTGTCTTTTATTTCCATCTTCAGATTTTCTTCCACGCCTTTTGTGTTTTCTCCTCTTCTCACTGGTATATGGTAGAAATCAGTCACTCAGATTCTGGACACTCAATATGGATTTTTAACATTTTAGAGTTCTCCGATTGCTCTCGCTTGTACAGATAGATGGAGGGCCCAATATCTTATTCGAACACACGTTAACCTATTTCTTTCTGTATGTTAAAATATGATTTGCATTGTGGAGATGACTTATTGTTCCCCTTCCTGAACAGGTCTCCGATAATTAGGCATTCCCACACCTTCCAGTTCCAAAATGCCCTTTGCTTGTGTGAATTCTGGATTTTGATGAATAGGGATAAAAGAGGAGGGGGTACTTAATGAGCCCCAACCTCCTACCTACTACATCCCAAGTTTTTATATTTGTGCTGACTATGTGGCAACATAGGCCTTTTTAACACCCATTTTGTATCAGTTTTCTGTGGTATCCAAGCTTAAAAGTGTCTTAAATGCACTACCTGATACTGTCTCCAGAAATATCGGAGTGACAACGTCCCTCTTGCCCTAGGCACCATTGAAATGTCCCTGGATACCATAGCTCCTTTGCCACGCCACATAGAAGATTCAGGGGCATATTTACAAGCTGCTATCGCCACAGGAACGTCACTTTCCACTACTTTGTGGTGGCGATAGGGACTTTGCCGTATTCACAAGACAGAGTTAAGCCACTTAACGTGGCTTAACGCTGCTTTGTAAATAAGGCTCCCTCCCATGCTATACTTAGCATGAAAGGGGCGGGCAATGGGTGTTGCGGTGAGCGTTCCACCGCAACACCCATTGATTTTGACGCTGCCCCATATTTACAAGGGTGGCGTAAATAATAGGCAGCACCAAAATCAAGACCAGGGAAAACCTGGTCTTAAACAGGCGCATCAAGGAGAAATGTTTAATTTCTCCTTGTTTATGCTGTTTCCATGTGTGCTGCATTGTGCAGCAAATATAGAAACCGCAAAAGGCAATTGATTGTTTATGTGCAGGAAGGTGACCCTTCCTGCACATATAAAAATCGATTTAAAAAAATGACGTTTTGCAACTTCTGTGTGCTGCACTAAGCAGCACACATAAAAGTCACAAAAATCCATTTAAAGATTAAAGAGACCTTCCTGCACATAAACAATCTTCCCCTCAACACAGACACTCTTGCACTATGGTGCAAGGATGCCTGCGTTGGCACTAGGCTGATAAATTTAGCGCCAGCGCTGGGGGAAACGCAGGGCTGCATCATATTGTTGTAGATATGGTGCAGCCCTGCATTTCAGAAGTGGCGGAGTGCGGTGTTAGTCTCTCAAAAAGGAATGGATTTATCCAGACCTACATGATGCACAGCTCGGAAAACTCAAAGAGTTTAATATAACAGTTTTAATGTAATAAAGATCAATTCGACAAACAATTGATTCCAGGTTCTCTTGCCTGTAATGTTTAGCAGTATCTATCTAACATACATTTTTGTCACGATAGATCACAAACAGTTCATACATAAAAAATCATTTCATGATGTTTGCACTTCAAAGCACAATTGGTGAAAAATCAAAATACAATGGGTGTTCTTAAAGAAAACACAATCCCAATGCATTTCGGGTTCTTGTGACCCTTCCTCAGGGGATCTGAGTTTAAGACATTTTTCAAACAGTCTAACGTGATAGTCACTACAACAAAATGAAGAAAGATACAATAAATAAAAAAAAAAATTATATCTAGGATTTGCACTCTGGAATACGTTAGTGTCATTAGTGTCGAGTGAATAAATCCAAAGGAACTCCTGCGCATATGTGATAAACGTAAAAACTATTATCCCATGTGAGAGCCAAGATTAAGCCATGAGCCACTTATTTGAAATGAAGGTGAGAAAACTACTTCAATCGTGAGCACCCGTGCCAAGAAATATGAGTAAAGATCAGTTCAATCTTTTGTTAAAGTAAAAAAACTAGGAAAAAGAGAAAAGAAAAGTTCATGTGTTTGCCATTAATGGAGATAATAGTGCTGTCGAGTGACGCTGTGTTCTAGTAATATGTTTGGAAAACGAAAACACGTCTGTGATAAAACTCACTTGGTTGTTAGTGAGCTCGCAGTAGTTTATTGAGACATGTTTCCAAAGGAGTTCATCTACGAGAATCAAAGAAGTAAAAAAGTTTATTTTAAAGCGGAATTGGTGTTTCCTATTCAGTTGTGGTACGAGAAAACGAGAGGCCTGTTCCCATGATAAAAATCTTACCCCAGTGAATTCCAATTTTACAATGAGGGATTACTGGAATCTACGGCAAAAGAATGAAAGAATTTTATTCGAATGCATGCCTGAAAAAGCGAAGCAGCAGTCAAAGCCTGATCAGTTACCTAAGCTTACCAGAAATTCGAAATGAACGCCGTCAACAGCGTGATGCGTCAGGAAGCATGCGTAGAAACGAGCGTCCTCTCGCAGTGATATTTAAAGGGACCGCTCAGAAAAAACGTGTGAAAGAAACTTTATTACTATGTCTAAGGACACTGAACAGTGTGTGATAGTGAGAACTGTGAAATGACGGGTAACTGAGACCCGAGAAAATATTTAAGAGAAACTGTGTGATGTCTGAGGACACGGAATAATGTGTGATAGTGAAAGCAGTAAAATAACTAGTGGCTAAAACGCGAGAGAACGTAAGAGATTTATAAAGTGATTCTATGAGTGCAAATCCTTTACAATTTAGAATATTTCCAATGACATGAGCGAGACCTCTATTAGATCCAAAAAGAATGTTATGATTACAGCGTTACAGTTTAAAAAAAAAAACAGAGTAATTCTACGTGATCATTTAACCCGCCCGGCATCAGGGTACAAATTTTTTTTATCCAAAAGGTTTCCTATCGGGCTAAGGTATTATGTCCATCTACGCCTGAGGTGATAAAGATTCTTTCCAGAATGGTAAAGCGAAATTTGGGGTATAGTGTGTGCCATATTTATCCAGTGTGTTGCTAAGCTAGATTTGAGGTTCTGGTTGCGTATTGTGCTTTTATGCTCTATTATTCTGGTCTTGATCTTCCTTGAGGTCCTGCCAACATAAACCAACCCACAGGGGCAGCGTATCGCATATATCACTCGTTCGGTGTTGCAATCTGAAGAGTGTCTCAGATTGATCTTTTCGCCTGATTTAGGATGAGGGAAAATATTTCCCAAGATTACATTCCCGCATTGACCACAGTTATGGCATTTTTGCATCCCTTTATAAGTTTGTATGATAGGTAGATGTTTTGGTTTCAAAAGTTCTCTGATGTTTTTAGATCTAGTGTGTGCAAACAAAGGAGGGCCTTTGTATAGATCAATAAAATCTGTTCCGTGCGTGATGATCTCCCATCGTTTTCTGATGATTTTCTTGATATATGAGGCTTGTGTGGAATATTTCAATACAAATACTTCTCGTTGAGCTGATTGTTTCTGTGCAGGAAGTAACAAATCTTCTCGTTTTTTAGAAGCTACAGTTTTTTCGGCCTCAATAAGGATTTCCTCCGGATATCCCCGTTCCCTGTATTTCAATTTCTGTTCTTCAATGAGTTTCTTGCACTCATTGTCATCTGAAGTAATCCTTTTGATTCTTATGAATTGAGACACCGGTAAGTGTTTTTTCAGAGAGAAAGGGTGTCCACTCAAGAAATGTAGTGAGTTGTTTACATCGGTTGGTTTTTGGTAAACAGAGGTTTGTAACCCTTCGGGTGTTTTTCGAATCTCAATGTCCAGAAACTGTATTGAGTGATGTTGTATGTTATGTGTAAACTGGGTCCTTGCGTTGCACTGGTTGAGAGCTAGAATGCAGTGTTCCAAAATTTGTTGTGGGCCTTTCCAAAAGACTAGGATATCATCAATGTATCGCAGGAAAAGAATTGCATGTTTTTGCCACGTTGGGTTCTGAAGAATATGCTGATGTTCAAAATGTGCCATGAATGTATTGGCGTATGCAGGTGCCCCGGGAAAACCCATGGATGTGCCTGTTTTTTGGAGATAAAAATCTTCTTGCCATTGAAAATAGCTATGATAGAGGGAGAAATGTAGGAGCTCTAATAGGAACACGCTCATGTCCGGTTCAGTAGAAGAATCAAGGAGTCGCCATTCTACAGCTTTAAGTCCTTCATTGTGGGCTATCGAAGTATAAAGAGCCACCACATCTATGGTGCACAATAATACGTCTTCCCCCCATGAGGTGCTGTAGTGTTCTTAATTTTAAAAAACAATCAGTGGTGTCTTTGACATAGGTTACCCAGGATTGCACCAGTGGTTGTAAATGATAGTCCAAGAATTGTCCAATCGGTTCGTGTATGGATCCACATCCTGCCACAATTGGACGGAATGGTGGGTTATTCATGCTCTTGTGTATTTTTGGGAGCATATATATCTTGGGTGTTTGTGGTGTGGTGACAGATAGAAATTTCTTGGTGTTTTCCGAAATCAAACCGTGCTCCATGGCTTTTTGGAGTAAGGGGCTTAAGGTTTCTTTAAAAACTCTAATGGGGTCTTCATTCAAGTGGATATAGGTGTCCTCATCATTGACATGTGAATCAACACTGTGTTTATAAAATGCTGAATCCAAAACGACCAGAGCTCCGCCTTTGTCTGCAGGCTAACAGATAATTTCCGAATCTTGTTGTATTGTATTGAGTATTCTCATTTCCTTCTTGGAAAGATTAACATGTTGAGGTTTTGTATATTTTATTTGAGCCAGATCTTTTTTGACTAATAGTTCTAAATTATTTAGAGTTTTATGAGAAAATGGTGCCAGAAATTTACTCTTTGGTCGAAAACGTTCAGGTGGTTTATCTTGTGATTCTGAGATGTTTTGCGAGAAGAACCATTTCAACCTCAATTTTCGCATAAACTTGAAAACAGCTATTTCAGTCTCAAGTGTGTTCGATGTATAAGTGGGAACAAACGATGCTCCTTTACTTAATACCCTGAGTTGCTCAGAATTTAGTGCGGTGCTCCACAGCTTCATAGTAAATATGCCCCTCAATCTTTTCTGCACAGACATTATCTCCTCTTTCGAGATGGGTAGTCATAGCTTGAAACAAATAGAGGGGCCGTGGCAAGATGTTCATCTTAACCGTAGATATCACCCAGCCACGAAGGTGGAGGAAGCTCCATCTGGTCAAGTCTAATGATATTTCACTCTTCAGCTTCGACTAATTGGCCTGTACTATGTTTGATAGGGAGGGTGTAATGTTTAACCCTAAGAACTGTATGTGACGGCTAGCTCACATAAAGGGGAAGTAATTCTGCAGTTTGGCAACGTGTTCCTGTGCTAGGGTCATATTTAACATTTCAGATTTGTCCTTATTGATTTTAAACCCTGCTATGTGTTCAAAACCTTCTAAATGGAGGTTCATGGCTGTAAGGGACTTGTCCAGTTTGGTCAGTATTAAGAGGACATTGTCCCTAAAGAGGCAAAGCTTGTGAGGTTCACCTCCAAAATGAGTTTCATGGAGTTCTGGGTCATTCCTTTTCATGACAGCTAACAGTTTTATAAACAGGGCAAATGAGAGCGCTCCTGTCTAGTCCCTCAGCCTCAGCAAGCACCATCTGTCCCCACTAATCGTAATCCTCACCATTGGTTCTTTATAATTGGCAAGTATCCAACACTCTGCCTGTCCCCAAATCCCATTTTATGCCTATTGTATTGTAGAAAGCTCCTGCTGGTAAACACCTACGTGGCATCTAGGGTGACCAATACTGCGGGGATGTTTTTCCTAACTTTTTCTCTTGTGAGCCTCCCTTCTAATATTGTCATGTATTTGCCGGGATCTGAAAAAAAAAAAACTGGTCTGCCTTGATAAGGCTTGGTAGATATTTATCTAGCCTATTTTCATGCACCTTGGTCCAATGTCTTTGTGTTCATCTGTAAAAAGGCAATCTGTCTCTAAGACTTTCAGTCTCTGATGTCCTTCCCAGGTTTGGGGATTAAAGTGATGTTTGTTTCCCTCATGGAACCAGCGACACCCTTGTCAATCCCAAATTAATTAAAGAGCAACATCAACTCTGGAACCAACGTTCCTCCCAGCACCTCATAAAATGTGGCCGCAAACCTGTCTGGTCCTATATATTTTCCTCCTTTTAATGACTTTATAGATTCTATAATCTCCTCATTAAGTATTGGCCTACATGGATAGTCCATTTGTTTGGGCGTAAATTGAGGAAGCGTGCATTTCTCTAAGTATTTGTTCACTGATGCCTCATCCTCCATCCCTTGTGCATATAGTTCTTGGTAGAAATGCCTAGAAGCCTTTGTCTTTTCTGTTTCATCTGTCAACAGTTTGCCATGGAAGCCTACATTTCTGCAGTATATTGATCTTGGCCTTTAATTGTAAAGCAAATAACCTGTCTGTTTTATTACTTTTAGTGTAGAATTTATGTGTGGGCCTCGGTAGAATCTTTTTTGCTGTGTTAATGGCAATAGCAGTCAATTGACCTTTGAGTCTGCTTATCTTTCTCACTCTGCATGCCGTAGTCTAAGGTTTGTTGAGTTGTTCCTCCCTCCTCAATGCACCAAGAATTTTCTCAGGCTATAATTTCGTTTCCCTTATGTTATAGGCATCAAGTGCTATCAATGCGTTACACAGAAGCGCTTTCATGGTGTCCCATTTTATTGATAGCAAAGTGTTACCCTCTGCATGTGTTGAAAGGAAATCTTGTATCTGAGAGTGAATCTCCTGTAATTTATCAGGATCTCTCAATAAGTAATTTGTTTTGAGTTGCCAGTTCTCTTGGTGCCTCCATGTTTTCATAATTTCCTACTTCCACGCTAACATAACATGTGCATGGTCAGCCTGTGAAATGTTGCCCACATTTACCCTTTTGATCCATAATTGATTTATCAACAAATAGCTAATCAATCCTTTCATGTGTCATGTGTGTGGCCAAGAAGGAGAAGTCTCTCTCTGACTCATGTGCATGCCTCCTAGTGTCAACTAGTAATAACTCCTCCAGTAATGATTTGAGTATTTTGCCAGCCACATTATAAACATGGCCCTATGGGTTGGAGTGGTCTAACTCTCTGCTTAAAGTTTCCCCCACTACTGTTTCTGCTTTGAGAAGGTGCATCTACAGGAAAACATCCTGGTGTGTGTTTGGAGCATATATGTTTAGAAATATTTCAATTCTACCACTGTGGTTTGATTGCAGTATGTAGACAAAAAAGAGTCTGCTATACCTAAAACTTTTTTTTACCACTAACGCATCTAAGTCAATTTTTAGAGAAACAACCACTCAGTCTGGACCATGCATATAAATTGTGCTACAAATCAAAATATAATATTTATACTTTTTTTTTATTTTCAAATCAATTGAAAGAAACTTGCTTTTTAAATGCACAAATAATAATTCACAGAAACAGTTCAACAAATAACGGACATGATAGACCTATGGGTAATAATATCCATGGAAAATCTGAAAATATAAATTATTCAAGCACACTCATTCATACTTAAATCCATTCACACCATATAATACATACATCCTAAAATCTGGAAAGTGAACAGTTCAGAGGCCCAACATTGTAGGCGTGTCTTTTTTTAGCGTGAAACACACAGATAAATAAATTGTAGGTGAAAATTTGTAGTCAAGGATATCCCAAAGGTGGAAAAACAATGGGTTGTTCTTTTGGGATTTTAAGGTCTTAATAGATCTGTGTGACGAAACAAGTCAGTTCGAGACGCCGACGCGCGTTTCGGTGTGACACCCCCTTTCCTGGGGTAACACCTTCTTCTTGATTGCAGTATGTATCCATTCAAGCGGTCTCATTTTTAGATCTCACCTACGCAGCTCGCATGTGCTGCATAGGAGAGACCTTTAGTAATCGTTCGCTTTTTCGCTCAAAAACGTGCACGCGTTGCATTGCTTTCAATGGCAACGCGTGCACGTTTGGCGATTCCCTTGCGGGAGCGAGCTTTGGCAACATCTGTTTGCAATTAACTTCCAAACAGATGGTGCCCAAGGCTCGCTCCCGCAAGGGAATCGCTGTGTGTTCTCTCCGCCGCACTCCCCCCACCCCTCCCACTTGTTAACCTGTATTCCTGTTCACTTTCTGTCTATCTGAAGACAAGGAGCTGCCTCAAGCACACCTAATGAGGCTTGTCCTTATCGATTCTGCCCTTTGTAATATTATCTACAGAAAGATGCATGCAGCATTGTTTGAGATAAATAAATGCGTGTTGTTGCTGACCCCTCCAAACTTGCCAATTAGCAGCCCAGCTTGTATTCGATCAATTCCTGCTCAGTATACATGTCTTCACGGACCCCCAAGACCTCCCGGGCTCCCGTAGGCTGCCTGGAAACTGAGCGGCGCTCGTTAACATCGCATCCCTAATTACTGCTCAGGAGGCTGAGAGCCCCTTTGATGTGCCACACTCTGCTATTGGTCAATGCAACCTGCATGTTGTCAAGCAAACAAAGAACAGTGTTAGCTAACATATGCTCAGAGTAGCTCCACTTTACTTTCCACATCCATTTGTTGTAATTTTAAGGTTAAGGAACGTAAGAAAAATAGCTGCTGCTATAAAGCACTAAAACCATACTACACCAGTTACTCAAAGCTACCAGCTTACTCAGGGCTTTAAGTGGGATGAAAAAATTTAATTAAGGGTGTGGCTTAAAAACATGTTGTGAAAACACACACATAAACCGAAGACACCATTTCTGACGGGTCTGTTCGGATTTTCTCCTATCAACAATTGTGTTTATTTATTTATTTATTTTTCTCTCTTCCTATTGACACTTAAGGATTACAGTGGCACGGGGCTGAAGTATTGACAGCGAATGCTCTATAAAACACACTGTAAATGTGATTAATCTAGACCGGTAGTCCCTCAGCTGAGTCAGGGAATGTTAGAACTGGCCGGTAACTGGTTTTCCAAAGCAACTCGAGCTTGGCAACCCCCTCCCCCTTCCCCCAATAGCCTTATGGTACTGCCGACTTGCTGGCAGCACACTTCTGTGAGTCAAGAGGATGGTTAATTTTGCATCATCTTGTCTTTGCCTTCTCTTAAAAACCCGATTGCTTTCAGTATTTCTGTACACGCTGCACATTAGTAACATCTTTAACGTGGAAGTTGATCAGAGCCTGTCTGAAACATCTAATTAATCCATCTGGGCTACCGAGAGGCTCAGCCCCACCAGTGCGCAGAGTACCCTGGGTCATTACTGCAAACTGTTGTCAGCCAGGAGCTCAGCCGGCGCCAGCACAGCATAAACACAGCACTCTCGCATCTCCTAATTGAGCGGACCCACGTGCTGCAAACAGATGATATTCAGGGCACTTCCCGGTGATTGGCCTGGTGCAGTATTGTGGTCCACGGCTAGAACACATTAACACAATGAAAACACAGTACTTTGCTTCAGCTAAACGTTGCATGCATTGCTATTTGTACCATCTCAGTCCCTCAGCCTTCTAAAGTTGATATATTGAAAACACCACACATTTTACTAAAACATTAAGGTCTTTGTATCGTTTTAATCCACACTTACAAGATCTCCAATCGTTGGGTACATCAAACGCTCTCTTTTCTTCTTAGGCACCGGTTGGGTCACATAGCTCAAAAACAAGCCAATAGCTCTGGCTAAGCACTTGTAAGGTCCCAAAGGCGAGACCTATTGGCTATGCCAATGCTTGTTTTTAATGTTTCATTCCTAGTCTATTTCTTTTTCCATCCCATGGTGCCTTTGCAGGCCGATTCCTGCAAAAACCTTTATGTACAACTCAAAGCTCAAGTTGTGTTAATCAGTGGCAAATGCACTGTCGTACATTATGAAACCTCTCTTAGTTAATGCACTGCACCAGAGAGCCACAGAATTGAATCCTGGCTGGTGCAGTGGAGAAAAGTAACTTGTGTATGTTTAGTGCTATAAGGTCCCAGTCTGTGAAAGAAAGCACGGTGAACATGTGTTCTTATTTTAAACTTGCATTACACACAGTTTAAGATTGGCTGCTACAAAATGTGCAAAAAGGTTTAAGATAAAACAGTGCTTCCGAAATATAGATTTTAGTAATACACAGACTGTAGGTAGTGCAACGTTTTACTACTGTCGTAAAAAGCACACCCTTCACAGATTTGCTGGTAGTTTCCTCACAATACCTCAAAAAGAACAAATGTTTAATAAATTATTATTCTTGTGTGCTTTATGGCCTATAGCCGAAACAAGTTTATTTTAACTTGACTTGAATAAATGTGTGTCAGCAGGAAGCTTCAAGTGATGAATTGCAGCCAATACCGGCTCCCAAGCACCAGTGGCGGCGGCTTGAGATTCAAAGCGGGGTGGTGGTGGTGGGGGGTGGGGTTGTTGGGGGGGGGTGGCGGGGAGAGAGTGGGAATACAAAAATCGGCACAGACAATATATTTTAAAAAATATATAAAACTTACCTGCCACTGCGGTCGCCGCATTGATCCTTTCCCGGTCCTCGACTTCAGGGCAGGTGCACGCTGCGCAGGCTTCCAGATGCCAATCCTTACGCTGCTCTTATGCTGAGAATGCTGTTCCCAGCATGAGTGAAGCACCGCGCAGACAGCACCTAGGAGCCTGTGGCTTTTCTCCACCGGACTGTACAACACAGCTCGGTGGAGAAATGCCAAGTGTGCATGATGGTTCGGCCTGCCTAAGATGGCTGGCCAAACCGTCATGCACACTTAGTAGTACCCATCATCCCTTCTCCCAACTGCTGTTGCACATAGAGTGCATGGCCCTGCCCCGACCTCGCTGGCAGCCTGCAGGTCAGAAGAAAAATGAAATGATAATAAAATTGGTTTATTATCATTTTATTTTTCACGTGTTTAACTCTGCTGTCACCAAATGGGGGGACGCTCCACCCGCAATAACGGAGGAGCCACCCCTGTCAAATACACTTTTCATTTGCCAACTGACCCGTTGCATACATTTACATTTATTCCAGGGACGCGGGACCCCGGCAGGAAGGCTTGTTTAGCTGTCTGCCCTTCCTTCGGTTTCACAGCCGAGATGACTCCCTGCCTTACACTTTATTTGAAGCATTTCGACTGTGAGAATTAACCATTCTGGAAGGTTGTCCTTTCACAAAAAAGCAGGGGAATCGTTTTTCTAAAATAAAAAAAAGTGTGGGCACGTCATTCCTCCCAGATCCCCTCCCGCTTCAACCACTGATTATTATTATTATTGTATTGTTGCTCACCCCAAATTTTATCACAAGTAAATAATGTTGCTCACGAGGCCCACCCATGACAGGTAGGCAGGAGAGTCCCAGAAAGCATGGAATTCTGCACATGTACAGATTTAATCCTAACCACATGAGGGTTTTCGGAGTCTTCCCGGAATCATATTACAAAGACAAGTACAATACATAATTCCTTACAGAGGTCTTAGGCTACATCGATGGACAGGGAGTTCTGTGTCTGTGAATGCAAACAAGGACTTGGTTTATCCATAGTGGGAAAGGAAATACAAGAGGCATTTGGGAGGAGGAACATTTTGTCTTCTGACCCACGGAAGATTTGATTGTCTCTTTGCTGAGTAGTCTTTCTAAGAAAGCTGAGGGAGTGTTCTATATCGTAATTTGTTCAGATT
The DNA here is from genome assembly GCF_964204655.1 of Triturus cristatus. NCBI lineage: Eukaryota > Metazoa > Chordata > Amphibia > Caudata > Salamandridae > Triturus > Triturus cristatus. Next base: position 258,563,420 of record NC_140584.1, read on the forward strand.
TCAGCAAGCACGAGAATTGTGCGGTACGGTGTTCCAGCCCTGGAAAGACAGAGGAGTTGGTGAGAGGTTGAGACCAGAGAGCCTAGATGACAAAGGGCGAAATTTACTTTTCACCTGGTTTTTCTTCAGCCTGATGATTTTAGATTGGCGGTCAACCAAGTGGTTGGTCACATGTTTGTGTACAAAGCAATGTTGATGTGTTATTCAATTTTGTGTGCCATATTTGAAAGTTCAGCCCCTTTCTGGAATGAGCAGTGCAGTGGAGGTGAGGCAAGGGCACCGTCTTGCATTATCCGGACAACTTCTTGTTTCTGGGTCCTGAGATAGGTGACCAGTAGTTTGTGTTTCCGATATGACAATTTTTGATGATGGGAAGAGATGTGGGCTCCCCTGGCCCTACAGAATACGGAGGTTCCGCTGACAATTTTACTTTGACTGGATATTGAGTTTGATTCTATAACTTGATGACAAACTGGTAAAATGAGGGGACTAGTGCTTGACACGAAGTGCCAGAAAACTATGAATTATGAAGATGGCAATAATTGCTTTGACAGTTCAACAGTTGGTGCTTGGACTGGCTTTCTATAGGATATTGGGGCTGTTTACTTGCAGGATATGAAATTCACATCACTGGACAATTCAGTGAGAAAATGCTTTGAAGTCTGGAAAAAAAACCTTAATACATTTATTGGTAGGTGTGAATAGCTAAATTAGGAAGTGTGTTTCATTTGGGAGCACAAGATTAGTACATATGCTGTTGGTGATTAAGTATTTAGTGCTTGTGTGGGGAGGGAAGGGGCTGGAGCTTGAAGGAGTGACCCATCTAGTGAATGCAGATGAAACACAGTGTTGCATACTTGGAGTTTTATGTGTTCGTTGTTGCATTAACCATTTGAGGAGCAGCTTTGCAGAACGAGACGGAGGTGTTTACAATTGCCATTGAAACAGTAGTGCATTTGGTCAACGGTCAACAAAGTCAGCCAGAGATGTGAATGAAGAGACCGAGGAGGAACAGAACCTCCAAGTGTCTGAGATTGAATATTGTGTTCTGGGCTCAACATATGGCGGGTGCTGCTAATGGCATTGCTGATGTCCCGTCTTGTTCACAGGGGACAAGATTCCGTGGACTGGCTCTTGAGGAATTAGAGCTGCAATGCTGAGGGAGCTGTGGCAGCAGTGTCTTTACCTGATAAGTGATTACTAGAAGCATATTTGGCCAATTCTACTTTAAGTTGTTACTGAGAAGGTTAGGAAGAAATTTAGGATGGGTGGAACCAGAAGCAGTAGTATTGAAAACATGGACACGTATCTTTGAGTTTGCTGAGTACAAGTCTGACCCTTTCCATAATTGCTAGCCGGCTGGCGCAGTTGCTTTTTATGGGAAATTGTTTTGCGTATATGGATGGCTGTGGCTCATAATATTGAGTTTTTCATATCAACATACTAAAATTAATTTGTGTTCCTCTTCCACGGTAAATGATTTCCATATCTGCATACTTTGTTCCTTTTTTCAGCACTATGAGTCACTGACCATGAATTTCCCTCCTGGGAAAGTTATTGACTTTACTAGGGGAGGAAATTTGTAGAGAGAACCACAGCACAAGAAATTGTTGTCTTCTGACAGTACGTTGCCCTCTAGTTATGAAAGTCCCATCAGGGATCTTCCATGGGCTAAATGAGATTACAGTTTCGCCCTTGCCCTGTCAGTTCTGAGATATAGAAAGATTTCGAAATAACGACGTGAGTCAAAATGGAATGAAAGATAACAGTGGCAAACAGGTTAACATGCAAATGTAGTGTTTGGCCTCACCAGAACATCTCAGGTGGTGGGCTGTAACTGCATCAAAAAGGTACCAGGCTACCACCCCCTGAGACTTTGGAGTATCAGATCTTGAGCCCACTAGTGAGCACTGCAGAGACAGGATAACGCATTCTAAGGAACACTAACTGGGAGGAAGAGGAAAAATAACAAAAGTTGAAGGATGCAAACAGTGAGCGAAACTACATCAGTGGGAAACCAACTACTTAAGATGTTGCGAGGCACCAGTTCTTTCCTACTGCTAAGAATTATCTTGCCCATGAAGGAAACACCTTGGTGTCTAGAGTTCGCCATTGGTTCTCTTCCCCAGATGATCCTGTAAGTCCAACCTCCTCAACCCCAGTCTCGATTTGCCCATTTTCGAAAGTTTCCATCTGGCTCTCTGCATATGTTCCTGGCTTGACCAAGATACAGGCTGTTTAAAACTCCTTCCCAGACCAGATAGACTCTAGAACTTCAGTAACTGAGATTAAGATTTCCTCACATTCTTCCTGTTCCTCTTTTTGGACGTTTTTGCCTTTTTCACTTGATCACACCCTGCATTTATTTAGGTCACTGAGTTCTGGTTCCCCGGAAGGAAAGTTTGTGTCCTGTCAATATTTTCCATCAGTTCCCCTCTTCTTTGGCCTTCAAATTCAGGAAGTAGTTAACTCATCGTTCTTAACCACTGTAGTCCCCAGAGAGAGCATTTTTTGCTAAGGAAGCCTTCTCTGGATGAAGATGTAATGAGCAGTTATCACCCTGTAAGGAAACAGGCTTTTTGCAGGTTTCCCCCCACTTTTTACCCCCATTTGGACTACTAGCTGCAGGTTTTTCCACTTTGAGAGTGCACTGGAACCTCAGTGCCAGTGTTCTGACCCCTTGCAAAAGGTTTGTCGAATTGGATGTCCCCAATTGGCAAGTGCTGACTTTCTTATAAGTCCCTAGTATATGGGACAAGGGTAACAAGGGCATGTAAGGCAGTGTCCACTCAGGCCTGCAGCACTGTTTGCAACACCCCATGTGTGACAAAATACAAAATGGCTCCTAGCCTGCCACTGCCGACTGGAAAGGTAGTGCTTGCACTGAAAGTTCGACTGTGCAATTACCATTAATGCCCTTGCTTCCCTTAACAGTATATGTAAGTCACCCCTTATGGAAGTACTATGGAGCCCTATGGCAGATAGACATAGGTTTTTATATGTCTTAGCAGCAAAACCCCTAAAGTTGTTGTTTTGCTGAGGAAAATTAGTAGCCCCATTGACTAACACAGGTGGCAGGCTGACATCCCAGCCTGTGGGCTGCACCACCAAAACAAATATCCAAAAGACAATGATAAAATGTCCATCTAATGTTGGAAATATTTGAGATTTCTTTATCCTTCCTTTTATTTGAATTGAAACAAAGCACCAAGCAGCCAACGCGTTTCGTTCTTTTAGACAAGAACTTTGTCAGGGCGATCAAACTGTTACTGGTTGTATTCAAAAGAAGCAGGAAACGTCAGGCTGGCTCAAATAAGAACTCCAAACTAGACGTCACCTTGCTTTCCAAGGACCGATTAACGTTCAACTTTACGTATACTTTGCCGCTTGAGACGCCGCGTCTTTGGCACAACAGCCATTTAATAGTTCCTTGTCGTTGGGTCTGAAAATTCAGCCGGCAATCGGCATGATAGGAACAACAGCCATTTCATTTTCTCTCGGTCCTTGGAAAGCAAGATGATGTCTAGTTTGGAGTTCTTATTTGAGCCAGCCTGACGTTTCCTGCTTCTTTTGAATACAACCAGTAACAGTTTGATCGCCCTGACAAAGTTCTTGTCTAAAAGAACGAAACGCGTTGGCTGCTTGGTGCTTTGTTTCGATTCAAATAAAAGGAAGAATAAAGAAATCTCAAATATTTCCAAAATTGGATGGACATTTAATCATTGTCTTTTGGATATTTGGTTTGGTGGTGTAGCCCACTGTTGGAAAAAGTATGTGTTGGTCATTCAGACTGCTCCTTGGAATCGGCAGGGGCAGTGGTGTTGCACACCATGGGAGCATAGTGCTCAAATGTTTGTTTAACTGTGTAAGGGTATGAAAATAGAGAATACTGTCCTTTAAATTGAGGGAGGTGCGTTACATACACTCTGTAGTGTCTGTAAGGTTTTGCTGTTTCCGTTTGTGTATGACATCCCAGCCTGGCTGACATTTGAATGGGACTACCTAAGTAGGTACTGTAAGGTATCAAATTAATTATGGCATTAAATCCAACTTGATGCCCAAGTCGAGATTTATGTCACTTTTAAAGCAAAGCAACTTTTAGAAAGTTGCCACTTTGTGCCCCAGCTAGTCCATTGGCCTCACAAAGGCCCTGACACTCAGACAGCTTGCTGCTTACCCGGGGAGAGGTGTGAATGACTCCCAAGCTCAGGAACAAAGGTGGTTGCCACAGAGTGAGGTGTGACCTCCTTTCCCAGGAAGGTTGTGAGGGGTGTTAGTCCAAAAGGTAAGCTTCAAACAGGAAGCTGCAATTGAATGGCCGCCTATGACAACACACCTGCCTCTTGTTGCTGTAGACTGGTTTTCTCGTGAGCGTGCAACCCTCAGGTAATCACACCTCTGGGGTGGGCTACCAAGCTCCTCACAGTCAAGGGAATGTTCAAACATCTTGAGAGTGGCAAGAATATTGCACTCTGGGATGGCAGATGCCACAAATCACCTGAACGTTGTCACCAAAGAGGAGGGAATCTACTAGCCCATTTGCTAGTGACTGTGTTGCCTTGTCGGGGTACTTTCCCGGTTTGTAATCAGCACCCTTGGCACCCTGAACTTCAGTAACCCATGGATTTGGAGCGAGGACCAAGAGAGGAGTGTCCTGCTGCCTTTAAAGCTGCATGAAGAGAGGCTGCACTGTCAGAAGGACTGCACCTGCTGTACTTTGGGCTAGTGAGATTGGACTGTGGCTCCTGGCTCAGGGAAAAGTTGATTCATGGCCTCCACATCGAAACAGGGATTCCAAGGGTCAGTCGGCTGGCTCCCTGAAACAGCACTAGGGACATCAAAGCTGTGGAAGCCCAAACCGACAAAGCAGTAGCTACTCCTTAGTGATCGTCTTTGGTCGCCGCTGGGCACACAAAGAAACAAATCCGAGTTAGCCAAAACCTGCACCCATGTCTGCCAGACTTGAGAGTGCTATCAGAGAGCAGGTTTGTAATTCAAGAGAGACACTAGCTCCCACCAAGGATATTTGCTGTGATGGCTGTGGCGTGAGATCGGAAGTCCCGCCACAGCTGTCCTTCTACTGTCCCAGAGAGGACATCGTGGGACACCTCAAGTGCCATGGTCAAAGTCGCCTCAACCCACGCATGGACCGAGGGAGCAACCGCACTTCACCTTTGTCGACCACTCAGCTCTAGAAGCATCCTTGAGCATCTTTTCCGTCTGCATCACCAGAATCAGGATTACGCCATTGTCATCTATGGCAATTGTTTCCTAAATGCTGGAACTGCACTGGAAATGGCTCTGGTGGCCAGGTAAATGCCCAACCCAGGTCAGAATCGACACACTAAATGTTTCAAACTATTAAACAATGTCAATTTTTTTTGCCCAATGCTTGTTTGCAGTTACATTTAAAAGTATTTAATTCTTCTAAAATCTTTATCTCTGGAACCCTCCGGTGGATTTTAATGATCAAGGACTCTAAAAATTCATGAAAATATGCACTATTGTTATATTTTGTTGTGTCTCTTTTTCTGTTGTGTGGCTTTCTTATTTCGTTGTTTGGTGCTGTTAAATACTTTACACACAGTTCCTTTGTTTAGTCATGCTGTTGCAAGCCAAAGCTACCCAGGATTGACCTTAAGGTTTGCAAAACAGACTGACTGGACTCAAGACAGGTTTTGCAAGTGCATTCCACTATAAGGCTCCACAGCCATACCATATAATAAATCCAAATCCTCACACACCTTTTCTCCTTACTCCAGTTTATTGTCAAACTGTTAGAGAAGGCAGTAAATGCTTAACTGTCCTCATTTATCTACTCAAACTCTCGTTTAGATACCACTCAGGCCCGTTTTCGCCCTGCCCTTAGTACGGAGGTGCTACTCATTGCAGTGGAAAACTAGATTCACTTAATTTTTTACTAGGGTGGTCCTGTTGGACTTGATTGCCGCTGTTGCACATGCTCTCATAGTATATTGTCTGCCAGACTTCACTTGGTAGGCATCAGAGGGTTTTCTTTAGATTGGGTGTCCTCCTTTCTGTCTGGAGTTCTTCTACCTCCAGATCGTTCTTCGCCAATACCATTGTTTTGTAGAGTTTCTCAGAGATCTTCGTTGAGCCCCACGCTTTTCAACATCAATTGTCTCCTTTGACCAAAATGCTCCATTCCTTTGGCTTATTCTCCACGTGGTATGCAGCCAATACTCAGTTGCTTTTAAGATTCAATGGGAACTCGGAGGCCACTCGCCATAACTTTCACTGATGCCACTTCGATGTTGCAGCCCAGATGGACAACAATTATTTGAAGCTTAATGCTGACAAAAGTGAGGTAGTAGTTATGGTAGATCTCTGCTGGATCCGTTCTGCTACCCGGTGGTCAGAGTCTCTGGGACATTGTCAGGGGTGATTTAAGACATAGACAAAGTGGATAATTGCCCAGGGTCCAAATACCTTGCAAGGGCCCCCCCTGATAATGTAATCTTTCTCTCACTCTGTTTTACCTTTGTTGATTTTTCTATCACAATCTCTCTACCTATTCTTCCGACTAAATATGTGTGTTTGTATTTATACAGATCATTTAATGTCGATGCAGGCTTAAACCAACCAAGAAATAGGCAATTAAATTCAAAGTTGTTCCGAACAGGGGCCCCCAAAATTCATCTAGCCTGGGGCCCCAAAGATTCTTAAGATGACACTGTCTTCCTTCTTCTACTTTAGCACCAATAAATAGAGGTTTATTTCAATAACAAATGCTCTTTCAAATCCCAGGTTGCTAAGGTGGTATCTAACTGCTTCGTTCATTTAAAACTTCTTTTAAAAGGCCCCCTTTCTTCACGCTCACTTCTTTATCATTTAGTCAATTCTTGGCTCCAGACTGGAGTATACAAACTTTCTTATACTTGGGCCTTCCAGGAGTTACAAGCCATTACCTACATCCTGCTGCACTGATCCTGCTTAACTTTCCCTTCTCGGCCCCCATTTCTTGACAGTTAAAAAACCTCCAGTTGCTCCCCATCCACAAACATTCTATGTTTAGGAGCCCCCGTATATGTTCTAAAGTGTTAAACAATAATGGCCCCACTTAAACATTTGTAAACTAGCATTGGCAAAGCCGATAGGATTCGCCAATGGAAGAGCTATTGTCTTTTAGCCATTTTGTTGACCAACACGACTGCTGTGCACCAAGGCTAAAAGTTAGGGGGGATTTGCTGTGACTGCATAGACTGGCACAGATCAGAGACAGGCGGCTAAAGAGGTAAAGATCAGAGATTGCAGGGACAGATCAGAGAAGGGAAACTGCGGTGATGAGGATCAGAGACTGCGGAGGCAAACGGTGATATGTGACAGAGATAAAGGCATAGATATAGGCTGTCGGGACAGGAAGTAGAGACAAAGATCAGAGACATACTATAATGGCAGAGAGGGAGGCAGCAGAGAATAAGACAAAGATCAAAGCCAGGTGGCCGTAGCAAGGTCGGATTGGGACCAAAATTCGGCCCGGGCAACCCAAACAAAGTGGCCCACATTCATGGAGTGCAAGCTTTCACAAAACATCTCTTAGTTAATATGCCTACCCTCGCTGTACCCTGAGTCAGTAAATCTGTCTAATGGCTGGCATAGGCGCTCAGAGACAAAGGTGATTTAAAATTGGAAGTAGGGGAGATTATCTAGAGTTCTTTCTATAGTACATGCTCAATGTTTGTAAGCAAGAGTTTAAAATCAGCCATTAAAATATTTAACCTCCAAACCCTTTCAAACAGCCTTACCTTTTTTTCTAGTTATCATCATAAAATCACTTTATTCGATCCAGGGTCATAAGAGTTCAAATATACATCCCTTTTTTCTAGTCTTCGAGAACATGAAGAGGGGCCTTCCTAGTGAAAATCGTCATGTCACCATCCAGGAAAAACAACAGAAGAAGCTGACACGGCCGGTTTAGAGACAGGTGCATCTGGTAGACAGTACATGGCAGTTCAGCATTGGCCATATTTGAGAAACAGTTGACAGCTTTTTCCCTGTTTCCGGTCCTGTTTAGCTGGTGAAGATGGCAGCTCAGGGGCTGGGCAGGTAGTGCCAAGGAGGAAAAGCTCGGGGAGAGTCAGCTCAGCAACAAAGTATGAGCTGGTAGTGGGTGGAAAGCAGCCTGCAGGTGAGGTGTCAAGGCAATGAATAGTAGGCAGGTGTGGACTCCAGCCTTCAGCAGGTCACTGTGTCAATGGGTGGGCCAGGTAAGTCCATCTCCAGGCTACAAGCAGTGGGTGCAGACAGGCTTCTGCTCTTTCCTGGTTTGACCTGCGTCGGCTACCAGCCACACTTTAATGCTCAGATAAGTATTTCCTCGAATAACATCATCACACCATGAGCAGAGTCTCATGATGAGTAGCATGGTCAAGTGATGCTGTGGGCTTTGTTTGACCTCATGGTCACCGATTTAATCTCTGAGCAGTACATTCAGCCTTTTTATAGTACTAAGTTGACCACTGAGTTGGGTACAGTGCAGGAAAGGGGGGTGGGGGAAATCCAGCTGGATTGCGGAGCCAGCAGCTGTTATTGAGCTGGACTTGGGATCTGGGCTGGCCCCACTGAAATATTCTGAATTTGCTCTGATAAAATTTACCAATGCTGGAACACATTCAGCATTGCTCGTAGGACTTCTCCTTTCCGTTCAGAGGAGCAATCCGCAGTGGGTGAGGGAGGTTTCTTATTTTCATGTCCAGCATGGACCATCAGAAAAGCCACTTAAAAGGCTCACCCCTCCTTTTATTGGCCTCTCATCATGGTTGGGAGCTATCTGGAGCCTGACACCTAGATGCCAGTGCAATGGAGGGATCTAAAGGTGTACAGTTTGTTATCACTTCACAAATGCGTAAGAGAAACTATAATTTGGAGACTGGTCATGGACCCCTGTACGTAAGCAACATGCATATATATATATATATATTTTTAATTTAATTTCTCTTGTAGAGCTATTTGCCCCAGTGTAGGGAGTCATAGAGATTTACATCACACTCATATATTGTACTCAGAGAAATAACCATTCAAGTGTGTAGATCAATATATTAGAAATTACATAAAACAATAAGAGTTACAAGGTGGCAAAAGTCAGATATCTTCTATATTTGTTGGCACCATATGTTAAGAGTGCTTGGTCTGGAGAAACACAGCCAACTTAAAACATCACACTTGTTGGGGTTGCCTGTACTAATGAAACTTTATTACTACCCAAATAACCCTTTTTAGCAATCTCAGAACAAAGAAAGACTGATTAAAAAAACATATGTTTCTAAATCCATGCTTTGTACTTTGCATGCAACTTCTTGATGCTGGTTCATAGCTCACCGTGCTGCAGTGGAATGATTATATCTAGGGCCATTGGATTTATGTGATTCAGTGGCTGCTGCATTTTCCTCATAAATATGGATTTGTCGTAGTTGCTATTTGATCCATCATTTACTGCATAATCTGCAGATTTTCCCCCAAAAAATTATTTCTAACTCGATTGGCTGAAAAGTTACTAAAAACTTGGCAAGACATGTTCCTGCACATTGGAAGGCTCTTTGCAAAGGCTGATTGCTCATCTCTCAGTTGTTTTATTGCAGTATTTTGTTGTTAAGCTGATACTAATAAGGTGCAACATTTGCCCAGACAGGTTTACAATGTTTAAAAATGAGAAAAAAATGAAGCAATACTGTAACAAAATATACCACGTTATACCCCATAATTTGCATTTTTGCTATGCCCCATAATTTGCATTTTCTTGCCTCATAATTTGGTCTTTTCCTGTCGCTTAATTGCAGTGGCCCTGATTATAATTTATGCACTACAAGTAACAAAAGGACCTCCATGACAAAAGAAGTAACTCACTGAGCTATCTACATAAAATATATTAGTGATCTGCCACCTACACGTTGCTCTTTGTTGCAGCAGGCACACTAACCACACGTGCTAACTTATGATGAGTCAAAACTGTGACTAGAAAGAACACAGATCTCTCCAGCAAGAGCATGTCACTCTCTCAAAAACTGGCATGTGCTAGTAAACTAAATATTAAAATTTAGGCTGGACAGTATGAGGTGAAAATGGCCACAACACCTGACCTTCCAGCGGGCTGTCTCAATCTTTGTGCACCCCCATGACTTAAATGTGAAGGCCTAGTGGAGGAGTGGGTCAGATGAAAGGCATTCCTGTAGTTCTGGGCAGCCTGGCCCCATGGGGGCCGAGGTGAGAATGTCTCAGCTGGAGGAAAGCAACACCAGGCCTCTCCGCGTGACCTCTGCACTCAACCCCCTTACCCCACTAACCATGAGCTGAACGCGAAACCCCAGTGGGGTCGGGATCTGGTACAGGACACAGCTTCTGGGCCGGCCACTTGGAGGAGAAGGGAGGAAGGAGGGCGAGGAGAAATGGTGCAAAGGCCACATCACCTGGCCCCTTAGTATCTTTACCTTCCTCCCTCCCCTCAGCATGGCCTCAGTGTAGCAGCTGGTGGAGGAGGGGCAGAGGAAGTACACTGCTTCTAGGACGGGCCGGGACACAGGGGCCAAGGTGAAGGTGTCAAAGCTTAAATACTGGCCACCTAACGATGCCTCTGCAAGCCCAAGCATTCCTGCCCACCCCTCCGCTAAAAATAGTACTATGCGTCTGTTCTGCTTGGGTTTTCGGATCAGATAGAACCCGCTCATCAGAGCCTCACTAACCCAGTCAGAACGTTACCCCCTCCCTCTCCCTAGGGCCTATCTACAATAGGTAACCACATATATCTTACCACCTAAGGACAGGGAATTCCTACTATACATACCAAGACCTCTTATAATCGCGGCCTCGCGATCCCATACGGATCCAGACCTCTCTGCCCATACGACAGTATCACAAGTGGCGGCCTCGCGATCCCATACGAATCCAGACCTCTCTGCCCATACGACAGTATCACAAGTGGCGGCCTCGCGATCCCATACGAATCCAGACCTCTCTGCCCATACGACAGTATCACAAGTGGCGGCCTCGCGATCCCATACGAATCCAGACCTCTCTGCCCATACGACAGTATCACAAGTGGCGGCCTCGCGATCCCATACGAATCCAGACCTCTCTACCCAGGCGGCAGTCTCAGCACAAGTGGCGGCCTCGCGATCCCATACGAATCCAGACCTCTCTACCCAGACGGCAGTCTCAGCACAATCGGCGGCCTCGCGATCCCATACGAATCCAGACCTCTCTGCCCATACGACAGTATCACAAGTGGCGGCCTCGCGATCCCATACGAATCCAGACCTCTCTACCCAGACGGCAGTCTCAGCACAAGTGGCGGCCTCGCGATCCCATACGAATCCAGACCTCTCTACCCAGACGGCAGTCTCAGCACAATCGGCGGCCTCGCGATCCCATACGAATCCAGACCTCTCTGCCCATACGACAGTATCACAAGTGGCGGCCTCGCGATCCCATACGAATCCAGACCTCTCTACCCAGACGGCAGTCTCAGCACAATCGGCGGCCTCGCGATCCCCTACGAATCCAGACCTCTCTGCCCATACGACAGTATCACAAGTGGCGGCCTCGCGATCCTATTCGAATCCAGACCTCTCTACCCAGGCGGCAGTCTCATACGACAGTTCATCCTATGATCACCATAACATACAAAAAGGGAATCAGTCTCACTATTCATCAGATCACACAAGGACTGCCAGTTCGAGCATAGCCTGTTCTCCGGTTCGAGGGGCTCCTCTTTCCCTTATTCAGTTACCACTTACCTGATCAGGGTTAACATCTGTTCATGTAGCCGCAGCTGACTAGAAGAATAGGCTACCCTCTCATACAAGAACACGCAGCACATGTTGGTTCACTACAAACTGGATACTTTATTACTCATTATATACGCAATCACATAACATTACAATATAACACATAACCTGCAAAGAAAAGTGAAAGATTAAGTTGTACACTCTAATAAGAAAGGGTCGACATCACCTTAGTAGTATGTAGTCTGCACTCAGTGGTCATCTAGGTTCCCTTCTCGTCTGTGCCTCGGCTCGCCTGGAAGTCACACCTCCGCAGTCACGGATACATGTCTGCACCACTATGCGCTGTTCTCTTCACCCTTCTCCGAGTCACTGGGACCTCTTCCTTCTCGGCTACTCTCTCCTCTCTGGCTACTCTGCTAGGAGAGTATCTGTCTCTCGGTTCTTCTCCGCCTTCAAGATGGCGTCTGTCTTCCCTGGAATAAGTAGTAGCTTTACTGCTAACGGCTAGATGCCGCCTACGGACTGAACATGTAACTGCCTCAGACTTTCACTAATATAGAGGTGCGTTTCCTCATGGAAAATTCCGGCCCGTAACCTGCCGCCCACCAAATTCTTGTACCTCCCCGTACCAAGGACACGTTCCCAGCCGGCCGGCCTGATGTAGTGTCTTCGGCATGAAGAAAAATACAATCCTTCGATAAGGGCCGGCCTGAACCGGTTCTCTCCAAGCGAATAACACCTCATAACTAAAACATTACATTTGACCTAGAAGCATCCCAAGCTGCCGGAGCAGAAAGAAAGATGGAGTCTCTCCCGTTTGAGGCCTACCAGGCCTGAATTCAGCACAGCTCCATGAAATACCCTCACTACAGGACAGGTTATCCCTAATACTAACGAATCTATCCCCTAGGCTATGTGTGCAAGCCCTGATCTATGGGGAAGAGCACAGAATCATGTCGAAGTGCCTAGTAAATAGGCTCCATTCACTACTCTAACCCTTAGACTTGAATGATAAGAGACTGAAGTCACATTCCATCATTGTTCCTCACAAGAAGGCCGGGAAAATCGAGCAGAACATTTCACCCTTGACTTCAGTCTATTATACATTCATTAAACAGAACTAATATCTGTGGAAGAATAATATGAAACAAGACTAACTGATCTATGTCTAGTACCAGGTGTGCAGAATTGAAGTAGTGAAGGAATACACTGAATAAAGCAACAGATAGAAATCAAAATGCCGATAGTAATCAGAATACCTCCTAATATCTGACGTAACATATGCAAATCAGGTAACCAATTAAAGAGCCAGTCAAACCAGCCCTGGTCAATGTGTTTTCTAACTTCTTCTGTCAAGTCATGTAGTTTATCAATGTGAGCTTGAATGGATTTTGTATGATCCGACAAGTTAAAACAACAAAGACCCTCAAAATCAGAACAATCGTGTCCATGTTTAAGCAAAAGATAATCAATGGCCGCTCGATTTTGCAAGATAGCCCTACGTTCACCCTGGGCGTCTAATAGCATGTCAGACAGGACTGTAGAAGTATGATTGATGGATTTTACCATCCAGCAGGCCATTTTCCCAATAGATTTGGCATTATAAACTGCCAAAGCAGGAACACCAACAATTGAAATAGCCAGGCTAAGGTATTCAGACTTGGAATATAAATGCAAAGATGAGTCACAATCCTCCTGTAACCTCACTGTATCTCGAATCACACGAGAGTTGGCATTCGGATGTGATGAAAACATTAACAAGCTCAGTCTAGTAATGGCACAAGGGCCTCCAGAAATATTTGCGGGAATATATGGCCAGGAAGTATTACCACATGAGAAAAGCCATCCGGCAGGTAGTAACATCGTGCGATAATGACTGGGGGTAACTACCAAACTCTTGCAAGTCATGTTATTCTGAACAGAAGTACATGTTTTCGGTGTCCTTTGAAGGCACAAAGTTCGTTCATGAGCGGTGAATGAAGTGGCACCTTTCAATTTTAAACGCATACATTCAGAAATCGCACTAGGATCACAAGTAAGGAAAAAACACAAATCACCCTGTGTGATATTATAGGTAACTATTTGGGACTGGATGGGGGGTATCGGGTCTGACAGTACAGTACACAAGGGGCAATACTCATGGGCAGCAAAATCGCCCAGAAGAACATTGGGGCGAGCATTCGATATATTAAAAATATGAGTCAAAGTCTCCAATGAAGCAGGGACAGCAACTAAACAAGTCGCTAGAATGTCCGTTACCGATCTCATCGGTGTCAAGCAGAAATGAGGGGCTTTAGTCACTTGTTTGGCTAATGTAATCCAAAAGTTCGACGACGAATCCCACGCAGCGAAGGAACGCGACACTCGGGTTCTCAACTCAGCCCGGGTTGATGGGATCCCTCCTCTCTCGTCGTACCAGCCCAAAAGGAGTCCAACGCCGACACATCCTGCAGCAACAGTCCAAAGAATGATCTGAAAGAGAATCAAATACAGGCATTATTCATTCTCGTAAGTAACATTTGTCAGCCGGGACTGCTTCCCAGCTATCTTTCCCTGGTCTCATAACTAAAATGGTGTTGTCTTGACCGGTTGCAATGACTTCTGCTTGTTCAGGGGGATTCTTAGGCGACTGCACCCAAACTCTGGCCCCAGGATTATCTGTGGAGCCAAAACCTTTCTGGCCTCGTACAGTTAGCAACGTTGGGGCAGTGCCTTTTGTGATCTCACCACTGAAAACAGGCATTATTAGCAATTGAGCCACTCGGGCAGTTTGATGTATCAATAAGTCAACCTCACTGCTATTCAGCAGGAGCACCTTAATCTCTCCCTGATAATCACTATCAATGATTCCTCCAAGCACCTGAATGCCTTTTACAGCCAGGCCCGATCTAGGGGCGATTAATCCGAAATTTCCAGTTGGTATATGAACACCAACACCAGTTTCAATGATGACTCGATCCTTACTTTTTATAACGGTGTCACCCTGGGGTCGCTCTACATGGAGCCAAAGCTCCGGGAGTAATCTCCCAGTACATCACAGTCTCTCTGATTTCATTGGGCTTAGCATCAACATTCGGAGGAAACAAACGCATAAGTGGGGATTCAGCATTTAGAAAAGGACGGTTATTCAAAATCAATAACGCTTGAGGCAAAAAGTCTCGCCAATTCTTATACTTGTCATCTGTTAATTTACGTAACTGGTCTTTCAGCAGGCCATTCAACCTCTCCACAAGACCCGAGGCCTGTGGATAATATGGTATATGAAACACCCATTCAATATTGTTTTCCACACAGAATTCCTGTACCAATCTTCCACGAAAATGGGATGCATTATCAGATTGAATTTGGAATGGCACACCATAATACATCATAATCAATTCCAATGTTTTAATAGTATTCAATTGGGTAGCTTGCTTACAGGGAAGGGCCACCAACAGGCCACTGTATGTATCAACAATAGTGCAAACATATTGACAATTCCTACTCATAGGAAGTGGACCGATGTAATCAATCTGCCAAATTTGAGCGGGCAATTTCCCGCGATGTAAATGACCTTTAACAGTTTGGGGCACTTTGCGCTGCCTGATATGCTGACAAATGGGACAATGTAGAATAACATTTTTGATTAAATCTAGGGGAATATAAATTCCTTGATCAGCAGCCCACCTGCTAGTGGCTTTCTCTCCAAAGTGTCCTGCTTTCTGGTGGGCCCATTTCGCCAATCCCGCAATATCAGAATCTTGCCTGTCCACCACTGCCTCAGCAATTTTAGATTTCTCATCTGCAATGTTATGAAAGAATTTGTCAAGAGAGTCTATCGGGGTATGAGCATCCACATGGAAGATTGTAACAGTACTCTGTGGGAGCATTTCCCAAATCTCCTGCCATAATTCTTTTCCCCACAGTTCTTTTGAATGGATTCTCCAACTATGGGAATGCCAAGTCGGTAACCAAACTGCCAGCCCATTGGCAGTAGACCAAGAATCGGTGAAAATATGACATGTGCCAGGTAACTCTTGTTTCAGAACTTGATAAACAGCATAGAGTTCAGCAAATTGACTGCTCTTACCCTCACCAGTTGTACTCAGCAATTTTTGTGTGATCGGATTATAGGACACCGCCTTCCAATGCCGTTTCGTCCCTATGAACCTTGCTGAACCATCCGTAAACCAGACATGGTTTCTGTCCTCTGCGGACAAATCATCAAAAGGTCTACCCCACTTAACAGGAGATTCCTGTACTAAAGGTACGGAACATTCACTCTCAGTCTCAGTTGATGGCGCCCGTGCCACCTGCTCATGCAAAGATGCAACTCCTTTTTGTCCCACACGTGCCCTGTCTTGTATATACCATTTCCATTTAATCACACTCGCCTCTTGAGCGTGTCCAATTCGGTGAGTTTTCGGCGAACTCATAACCCACTGCATGATAGGAATTTCAGGTCGCAAAACTATATCATGTCCCAAAGTCAATTGCTCAGTATCCACCAGAGCCCAATAACATGCAAGTAACTGTTTCTCAAAAGGTGTATAACGCTCACCAGCATCAGGTAACTTTTTGGTCCAGAAACCTAACGGTACTCTACTCTTGCCTTGTTTCTGCCACAAACTCCAATTCGCATAAAGGCCTTGTACAGACACATTCAAATCCACATCACCATCACATACAGGCCATAAATCCAGAGCATGCTGAATTGCTTCTTTTGCCAGACTGAACGCATCTTGCTGTGGTTTATCCCATTCAAATGCATTCTTTTTACGAGTGACCTGGTACAAAGGGGCCAATATTTGACTCAAATGAGGAATATGCTGGCGCCAAAAACCAAACAAACCAATGAAGCTTTGGGCTTCTTTCCTATTTCTCAGAACTGCAAAATCAAGAATTTTCAGTTTAACCTGAGGGATCACTTCTCGGTACCCCTCATGCCAATTAATACCCAAAAATTTCACAGCCTGGGACGGACCTTGTAACTTATCCGGGTTGATTTCCCAACCTTTCTCACGCAGGCACTCAATGACTCTGTCCAATTGGGTCTGAACTTCCTCTTGTGTTTCGCCTTGGATCAAAATATCATCAATATAGTGACATATCTGAATTTGCGGATGAACCGGTACCTCCGCCAAATGCTCTGCCACCAGCCGGTGACATATCGTAGGACTATGCACATAGCCCTGGGGAAGACTTCTAAACGTCATCTGACGCCCGTTCCACGTAAAACTGAATTGTTCCTGACACTCAGGGGCAATCGGAATCGAAAAGAAAGCATTAGCAATATCAATGGACGCATACCATGTACCTGGATGTTTTTGTATTCTTTCAATTAGGGTAATAACATCCGGTACTGCAACAGTCAAAGAGGGTGTGTGTCTATTCAATTCTCGATAATCAACAGTCATGCGCCAAGAATTATCACTCTTACGTACAGGCCAAACAGGATTATTCCAAGCAGAAGTAACTGGTGTTATAACTCCTGCATCCACCAACTCCTGAATAGTAGTACTAATCTCTTCATGACCACCTGGAATACGATACTGCTTCTGACGAACCACTTTTGTCGCCTGGGGAACTTTTATGGGGGGCATTCTTAAACGACCAACCCGTACAGGCCTGGACGATATATAATGTTTAGTTCCAAATTGGTAACATCCATCATCTAAGTGCAAAGTCATTCCTTTCAAAATATCAATTCCAATTATGAATTCTAAGAGTGGTACCACTAATACAGAGTATTCTTTTCTAGGAATTCTACCTATTCTCATTTCAAGTAAAGTTTGAACTGCGGGAGTTTCCTTTCCACCTAATCCGGTAATTGTAAAAGGCTGACCTTTAAACTTCTTTGATTTTCCATGAATAAGAGTGGCCTCCGCTCCTGTATCTACCAATGCTCGGGCCCTTTGGATATTACGATGTCTCCAATAAATATCAATATCTACATAGGGTCTATTATCTCTGTGAGCCCATCTGTGTACTGGAGCTTGACCTATTTCCTAGTCATTTTTACTGCGTTCTGTGTACCAGGATAAATCAGGATAAAGACTCTCACGTTTCCCAGGTATCGATACCTCCTGTTCATATCCATCTCCATTACGAAATGGATTCCTGTTCTCTGCATTGTACTGCGGGTTTCGATCGGCCAATCTGTGTCGATCCTCTCTCCTTCTCAACTCAGGGGATTGATCCCTATCATCTCTACGTCTGCTGTTAACATAATCATCTCTCCCCCTCTCTCTTTCCCCCTCTCTCTCCCTGTCTCGCTCATTACGGGGGGACAAATCACGTACATAACGTCGATCATCACGACGATCAGAGCGCCCACGGCGGTCGTCATCACCGCTACCGTCAGAAAAACCACGATCACACTCAGTTGTCCGAACACGCCGGGCACCCTCCTTTCGATCCAAGCCACGTTTGCGAAACATTTCCCACAAACGAGAAGTAGTCTCACCGTCAATGTCCTCCTTCCGCACACCATCGGCCATAAGACCAAAAAACATATCACTTCTAGTAAGTTTATTGTCACCAGGAGTACGAGTGTCAGGCCGGGATTGCCGTTCAGGTTTAAACCACTCACCCAACTCACCGAGTTGGCGTACCGATTCCAGCACCATAGACAATATGTTACCAGTCTGATTAATCAATAAAGTCATCATGACCTGCTTATAAGCAACAGGGGAAGAACGAATAATACGATTCCGCACAGAAGATGTCAACAAACCATCAAGCAACCTGTCAGCAGTATTCAGAAAAATTGCCGTTTTCATCACCTCCTCTTTGAGACGTTGTGCAGCATCGCGCAAAGTATACCACGGTTTGTCATTCACAGGCCAGTCAGACTCAGTAGGATATTTTTGATTACAACCCTCAGTCGCCAATTGAAGCAAAGAAATTTGACCACCAACATTAAAGTTACGAAAATGATCCTGTACAGTAGAATCCGAACTCAAGGAACAAAACTTCAAACAATCGCCAGCATCCAACATAATGCCAGCAGCGCCCAGTTCATAAAGGCGCACCATCCATGTGAGTAAGCTCTCACCAGCTCGCTGCCGAAATCGCTGCAAAATATCACTAATTTCTTGTTGAGTAAAATCCTCCAAAGAGTCTAAAGCAATACCATTCGGAGCACCGGGAGCCTGCTGCAACTTCCGCCGAAAAACTGGATGCACCGAGACCGCGGGACGAGCATCACAAGGAGCTCGACCAGTACACGTAGAGGAACAATCAGTGTAAGAAGCATCGACCCCACTCGAAGGACGAGCGCAATCACGGGGTGCACCATCAGAGGCGCAAGAAGCAGACTTACAATCACGGCCGGAGCGAGAGGACTCGCGCTTGGCAGACTCCTCACCCGAGGAAGGAGAATCACTCGAGTTCCAGATATTACCATCCCACTCATCAGGATTCCAATCCAGTCCGGCTTTCGCCACGACCAGATGCACCTTTCGCGTCGAAACCCGACCACGCCGATTCTTGTATTTATAACGAGCAATTCGCACAGCCGCCCTCTCGGCAATAGTTTGGTACGTGTCAAGTTTGTCAGCAAGCAATTTATTTTGACACCGCAACAAAGTATGAGCATTCTGAATCTCAACAAAGTTCGCTTCCACATCCTTATGCAATTTCTGTAACTTCAACAACCTCTCATGTAGAATCCTGTACGCAGACAGAACAATCCAACCTCTGCGCCCCAAAACGGGAAGCTCATCACCCTTAGAAACCGGCGCCTTCTGTAAACAAGTAATCACATTAGCCGGCTCCGCCAGCTCCAACAAAGAATTCCAATTCTCACTCAAACCAGTAGAATCAGCCCACTCACGGGCTAAGGCTTCATAAGGCGTTGAATCCCAACCGGGAATATCAACGGGCAACTTAAAAGTAGATTTCGACTTTCTAGAAAACATCTCGGAAAAGAAAGAAAAAGAGAAAAAGAGAAAGAAGAAAGAAAAAAAAAAAAAACTACACACACAATGATTTACAAATAATATACAAACGAAACCACGCACGCGCCGAAAACAAACACGATACAACCACAACGCACACAGGTTTCGTAAACGGTTCGTGACGCCAAATGTTCTGCTTGGGTTTTCGGATCAGATAGAACCCGCTCATCAGAGCCTCACTAACCCAGTCAGAACGTTACCCCCTCCCTCTCCCTAGGGCCTATCTACAATAGGTAACCACATATATCTTACCACCTAAGGACAGGGAATTCCTACTATACATACCAAGACCTCTTATAATCGGCAGCCTCGCGATCCCATACGGATCCAGACCTCTCTGCCCATACGACAGTATCACAAGTGGCGGCCTCGCGATCCCATACGAATCCAGACCTCTCTGCCCATACGACAGTATCACAAGTGGCGGCCTCGCGATCCCATACGAATCCAGACCTCTCTGCCCATACGACAGTATCACAAGTGGCGGCCTCGCGATCCCATACGAATCCAGACCTCTCTGCCCATACGACAGTATCACAAGTGGCGGCCTCGCGATCCCATACGAATCCAGACCTCTCTACCCAGGCGGCAGTCTCAGCACAAGTGGCGGCCTCGCGATCCCATACGAATCCAGACCTCTCTACCCAGACGGCAGTCTCAGCACAATCGGCGGCCTCGCGATCCCATACGAATCCAGACCTCTCTGCCCATACAACAGTATCACAAGTGGCGGCCTCGCGATCCCATACGAATCCAGACCTCTCTACCCAGACGGCAGTCTCAGCACAAGTGGCGGCCTCGCGATCCCATACAAATCCAGACCTCTCTACCCAGACGGCAGTCTCAGCACAATCGGCGGCCTCGCGATCCCATACGAATCCAGACCTCTCTGCCCATACGACAGTATCACAAGTGGCGGCCTCGCGATCCCATACGAATCCAGACCTCTCTACCCAGACGGCAGTCTCAGCACAATCGGCGGCCTCGCGATCCCCTACGAATCCAGACCTCTCTGCCCATACGACAGTATCACAAGTGGCGGCCTCGCGATCCTATACGAATCCAGACCTCTCTACCCAGACGGCAGTCTCATACGACAGTTCATCCTATGATCACCATAACATACAAAAAGGGAATCAGTCTCACTATTCATCAGATCACACAAGGACTGCCAGTTCGAGCATAGCCTGTTCTCCGGTTCGAGGGGCTCCTCTTTCCCTTATTCAGTTACCACTTACCTGATCAGGGTTAACATCTGTTCATGTAGCCGCAGCTGACTAGAAGAATAGGCTACCCTCTCATACAAGAACACGCAGCACATGTTGGTTCACTACAAACTGGATACTTTATTACTCATTACATACGCAATCACATAACATTACAATATAACACATAACCTGCAAAGAAAAGTGAAAGATTAAGTTGTACACTCTAATAAGAAAGGGTCGACATCACCTTAGTAGTATGTAGTCTGCACTCAGTGGTCATCTAGGTTCCCTTCTCGTCTGTGCCTCGGCTCGCCTGGAAGTCACACCTCCGCAGTCACGGATACATGTCTGCACCACTATGCGCTGTTCTCTTCACCCTTCTCCGAGTCACTGGGACCTCTTCCTTCTCGGCTACTCTCTCCTCTCTGGCTACTCTGCTAGGAGAGTATCTGTCTCTCGGTTCTTCTCCGCCTTCAAGATGGCGTCTGTCTTCCCTAGAATAAGTAGTAGCTTTACTGCTAACGGCTAGATGCCGCCTACGGACTGAACATGTAACTGCCTCAGACTTTCACTAATATAGAGGTGCGTTTCCTCATGGAAAATTCCGGCCCGTAACCTGCCGCCCACCAAATTCTTGTACCTCCCCGTACCAAGGACACGTTCCCAGCCGGCCGGCCTGATGTAGTGTCTTCGGCATGAAGAAAAATACAATCCTTCGATAAGGGCCGGCCTGAACCGGTTCTCTCCAAGCGAATAACACCTCATAACTAAAACATTACATTTGACCTAGAAGCATCCCAAGCTGCCGGAGCAGAAAGAAAGATGGAGTCTCTCCCGTTTGAGGCCTACCAGGCCTGAATTCAGCACAGCTCCATGAAATACCCTCACTACAGGACAGGTTATCCCTAATACTAACGAATCTATCCCCTAGGCTATGTGTGCAAGCCCTGATCTATGGGGAAGAGCACAGAATCATGTCGAAGTGCCTAGTAAATAGGCTCCATTCACTACTCTAACCCTTAGACTTGAATGATAAGAGACTGAAGTCACATTCCATCATTGTTCCTCACAAGAAGGCCAGGAAAATCGAGCAGAACAGCGTCTCGAGCCCATCTGCTCCTGACGGCCCCATTTGACAATGGCCTGGGCAGGTAGGCGTGGCGGTGGGGCTGGGGGAGACAGTAGGGCACTGTGGGCAGTAGGCAGAGGCCCTAAGAAACAAGCATTTACAATGCAATAGGTCTCGCAAGGACATTTTTTTGAGCTATTGACATTGTAAATGGCAATGCCTTTAAAAAAATTAAAAGGCATTGTTATTTACAATACCAAAAGCAGCACCTATTGCATTGCATAGCGTGGTGACGGCGAGGGGCGCCAAAGGATTACAAGCATTTGCAATGCAATAAGTCTCGCATTTACACGAGTTTAAGCTATTGGCATTGTAAATGACAATGCCTTTTATTTATGTTTTAAAAAACAAAACATACAATGTATACTGATGTTCTACTTCGTATTTCATCTCAATAAAGCATTCTAAACTAAAAAAAAACATAAACAAAAGGCATTGTCGTTTCCAATGCCAATAGCTCAAACTCAGGTAAATGTGAGACCTATTGCATTGCAAATGCTTGCTTTCTCTGTAGCCATGCTGCTCAGCACCAGGGACTCTATACAGGATTGCTCTAAAGCATTGGCAAAGCCAATCCGTCCCAAAGGCGTCCCTATTATCTTTGCCAATCTTTGTTTATTATGTACATGCACAAAACACCCCCGCTTCTTCCTCCAACCTTGACCCTGTGCAAGTTTATTTACATCAGTAATGTAAGTAGCCATGCGTCAGAGGTCAAAAGAGCTTTACTCATTACGCACGCACTCTAAACAAAGTGAAACTTCATACACGAGGCGTGCATTATTTATTTTCGCGGCGAGATGTGTCGTTTTAGGATTGATTACCTGCAGCAGAAAATTGAAAATAACTCGAGAGAGAGATATTTCGTAGACAGTCTGGTGAGTTTCTAAAGTACACTACGGGATATGATTTCAAAACTAAAAAGGCCGGGGCTTAAGAGGATAGATAAAAAGCAAACACGCGCAAGATATAAACAAAACTGGGTTTTTTGCAATGTATATAAAGCAGCTTTGATAGTTCAAGATTATGAAACCAGGTCACATAGGCTGAATGTTTTGAAATGCACCTGTAGTTTAACCAGTGTAAATTGTCTATAAATGTATTTATGATACAATGATAATATAACAAAAAGTGAAGTTACATGAAGCCAGAAATAAAAGACGAACTGCGAAAAATATATCTATTACACGTGGGTGAGAACTGTTGGTAAAGGATGTATGACGTTACAACGCATGCTGTTACAACGAAAGTTTTACAACGCGAGTGCATTGACAACGCAGGACATTACAACGCAAGTCTTTACATCGACTTGCACTAGATGGCGTGCTAACATTAAAAAAGTGTAATTTACTATTCCAACTCCAGTCCACGTAACAGTAGGGAAGGTGTTGGGATAGTAAACTACACTATTTTTAATGTTAGCACGCCATCTAGTGCAAGTCGATGTAAAGACTTGCGTTGTAATATCCTGCGTTGTCAATGCACTCGCGTTGTAACAGTTTCGTTGTAATGGTAGTGCGTTGTAAAAGTTGCGTTGTAAAGGTTGTTCTCCGTTGGTAAACAATGTCAGTCACATGCCCCATCTGACCACCTGTGTGTCCATGATTAACATAATTTAAGATGTTTATTTTACGGAGACTTTTATCCTGTTTGAGATACACGCGGAATATTAAATTGCAACATTTCGCTGCTCGAAAGTTTTAACAAAGTTCTCTGGGATCTGAACTAACTTCCCGCATGCATGTGTTGTTACCCTAAACCCTCCTGTGCCCGCTCCTCCCTTGTGGGGTTGTGTATCAAAAACAATTAATTAGATGTGACAAACAGCAGTGCGATTAGGTCAAGTGGTGATTTGTTTACAAAACACGCTGAGCTGTTTGTGAAAACGAAACAGTTAGAATCTGAGGCATAGTTAGAAAGAGAACGGTCAGTGCCCGGTGTCCGAATCCATTAATTATACACAGGTGGTATCCGCTGTGCTGTGTCTGAGGGACCTCTCTACAAACAAGACAAGTAACAGATGGCCCCCTAAGTTATCTTTAGGGGGGGGGGATCTGTTTCTAATTAGCATAGCCGCGCTAAGGCCATGCTAATTAGAAACAGATGGCCCCCCTAAAGATAAGAAAGTGCTTTATTACAGCTGTGAAGCAGACAAGCCTGTCCGAATGGGCCGTCTGTAAAGGAGAAAGGGCAGCGACAAAAAAACAAAAAACATTTCCAATTGCAGGCCACCGTTTAGAATAAACGGTGACGCATGCCAATGGAAATGAGGGGCGGGGCTTCGAGCCCCCTATTATAAAATCTCCTCTCTAACTATAGGTCGCGCCGAGCGTGCAGCTCATGCGCTGCAACGCTAGGCGAGACCTAAAAAACGGCCCTCTGCTGTAACTCAGGCTTTGATCCATCGGCCTATGCCGATTGCCCACTTTGCCAATCAACCCTGGCCGTAGGCACAAACACCAGAGTTGGCAGACTGCAGACCAAAACAAGCATTTGCAATGCAATAGGTATCGCAGTTATACGAGTTTGAGCTATTGGCATTATAAATGACAGTGCCTTTTATTTATGTTTTAAAAAAAAAAAACTTAAATAAAAAGCATTGTCATTTACAATGCCAACTCCTATAAATGCGAGACCTATTGCATTGCAAATGCTGTTCAGTCTGATGTTAGACTTGTCCCAAATGAGCGCCACCATTTTAGGATGCCAGGCCGATTTGCGACCCCAATCCAAGCCTATATGTATGCAAAACTCTTCAGTGTAAAAGCCACACAAAGAGCATGAATGGGGGAGGAGGAGAAACAATGGTGGAAGCGTCTGCCTATTTCTTCTTTAATTAACAGAGCGCCTGTGAACCATGAAGCGTGGCGTCCGTGCAGTGGGGGGAGAGGGCGGGTGGGGTCCGTGCAGTGGGGGGGTGGGGGGAGGGGGCGGGGGAAATAGTTTGAAACATATTTAACATACAAAATGGTCTGAAAGTAGCCAAGTATTTAAAACTCATGAGTACACAACATCTTCACGTTGAAGGCAATGAACAGAAGTACTGCAACATGAAGATGCTGTGTACGCTTGAGCTTTTATTTATGGACGTTGTTCGTTCTTTAGTAGTTCTCCATTGGTATTATATTTGTAATTCACAAAATGTCCAAGAAATTTGTTATTGCTTGCTACACAATTGCTGTCTTTTCATGGCTGATGCCTTTAATCTAATTACATACCCTGCGGAGGGGGCAGAGAACGTGTGTAAACAACAGGAGACAAAATATGGCCCTTCGGAGCTGCCAACTGTGAAGCCAAGTTGGAGTCTTAGCGTCGGCCCAACACCTAGTGAATCTTGGCAAATAAATGAAACTACCCGTGCCTAAAAACATTTAATGTAACTGGTGCTAATGTAAAAGCGCTCCGATACATTTGGGTTTGCGCTACTTAAAACTGTCGGGGGAAAAAACATGGGAGTGTGAGAAAACATGAATGCCATTGAGCTGGGGCTTGGCAGGCAAGCGGGGGAAAGAGCAATAGAGGGGAGGCAGAGACAGCTCACGAGGGAGCGCAGAGGAGGACAAGACAAGCAGGAAGTGGGATAAGGGAGGGGGTGGCAAATGGCGTGTACATTTCGCGGGCGCTTTGATGTTCGCAGTGGCCGCGCGGCTCACTGAGAACATCAAAGCGCACGCGAAATGTACACGCAGGCTGCCAAATGGTGCGCGCGCCCGGCGCACATGCACTGTGTGAAAGTGATCGCGATCACACTTCAAAGCGGCCGTGCGGCCGCGAAAGTGAAAGCAAACAGTGTGCAGGCTGCCAAATGGTGCGCGCGCACGGCGCACATGCACTGTATTTGGAGGCCTGAAAGCACTCGTTTGCACTTCCAGATCCCCCATTTACAAAAGCTCTCGCGAGAGCAGCGCTAAAGCGCTGTCTCAGGCGAGACCTAAAAAGAGACAGGACACAGCAATCACAATTATCAGAAAGAGAAAAGACAGCAGAGACATATGACAGAGTGGACCTGGATCAGAGATGGCACATCAGAGACAGACTCAGATAAGAGGCAAGTGAGAGAACCATCAAAGGCGGGATTCTGCAGACATGACAAACACCGATCAGACATGTCAGACACAGAGCAGCAGAAATAACGGAGAGGCAACAACACACAGCTGAGGCGAGACATACTTAAGTCAGTAGACTCGCAAAGAAAACAAAACGCACACATGTAAATATGTGGGAGAGCCTTACCTGTGGATTTATGGCGCCTAAGTGAAGTTAGTTGGAGAGGTTGTGCCACCCCACAAGGATATAGGTGCGGTCTAGAAAGACATGGGAACGGGGTGCAGGAATCTTCCCCTGCCCACCAGAGATGTTTGTTATCATCGCCCACACATAATACTGCTTCTTGTAAAATAAATGACCTTACACACTAATTATGCTGCATTCTGTCTGGTTTACAACGCAGCAACGGATCGTAAGCAGATGAAAAATAATCAGATGCAAAGATATGTGCCTGGCACAAAGTAAACAACCCCAGGCTCTGAATATTAAATTGCACTTCCTGAGTGTCTGGACCACACCTCGGGAATTCCCAAAAATGAAGACAGCACGAAGGGTTGAGAGCTCACTGCATAGATTGGTGTGTAACCTGGAAGTCACTGTTTCCGTTTCTTATGGTGATTCGGGTACATCGCTTCCACTGTTCACCATTTGCCGCGCAGTGTGCTCCTGGGCAACCCAGTTCATTGGTTTCAGTTACAATTGTTAAGATTGCTAAATGGATTAATGTACATTATGCTGCCTGGGGCATACAGTTTCAGTAAAAGTAACCTCAGTGGGTTAAAGCGCCAGGCATTGCCTGCGTTCACAATTTCTGTAACCTAGATCAAATGGTCAGTGCAGCTGCTGCAGAGTTCTGCGTATAAACAGTATGCAACACGATCATCGAGGGGCGTGCCGGGCTAGCGCGCACGTTGCTGTGATTTTGTATGGCCTGCAGGACACTGAAATAGTTTTCGGCCAACTGAATCTTTCTACCCTCAGAGTGGGATACAGTCAGGAAAGGACCAACACCTGAGAGTTACAGCGCTATGGTATATAAAAAAGAAAATTACTGATAGCCTCATTTATGAGGATTGCCGTAGGGTAGCGCCACAGGCCTTCTTGCGATTCTGCCCTATGGCAATAGTAAAGGGCAGGAATGCGTCGTATCTATGAGAACAGTGCATTCCTATCCTTTTCCCCTGTGCCGGCGAACAATGGGCTGCCGTGTGCCAACTCAGGCATCATTGCACCATGGTGCAAGGGTGCCTACATTGCTGGCATGATTATATTTGTGCAGGAAGGGAATCTTTCCTGCACAAAAACAATCACAAGAGACTTTTTTCCTCTTTCTATTCTGCAGCACACATAGAGCAGGAAAAAACAAGGAGAAATAAAGATATTTCTCCTCGTTGTGCCTACCTAATGCCTCGGAGTCCATTTTTGGCGCTGCCTCAGAGTTACGATTTCTCATAAATTTGGGGCAGGGTCAAAAAGCCACGGATGTTGCTGGGAATGCCCCCAGCAATACCTATTGCACGGCCCTTTATTATAGAAAACTGCTTTAAGGGGAACACTATTTACAAGGCAGCATTAAGCCAGAGAAAAGTGGCTTAGTGCTGGCTCGTAAATAGGGAGCAGGTTCCTGCGCCACGGAAAATCACAAAAAGTGACGCACCAGTGGCGCAAGGGGCCTTTTAAATGAGGCCTAAAATCATAAGTACCAAACGCTTCATAAGAACCAAGTTATTTTAATTATAAGCAAAGGGTAAAGGATAAATAGTTCACACAATGTCGAAAACCGTCACAAAAAAGAAGTGCTACATGAAAGAGAATGCATAGCTCGGCGTCGAGCTGTAAAAATAGTGCACCAGAAGAAAGAGGTGAGCACTGAAACCACAAACTGCAGAAGTTAGGCACAGTGGACCACAGACAGAACGGAATCAAACCCAGGGTAGCCAAGCAACAATGAAAAGGGGGTGGGGTGGGAGGAGAGGGGCAGGTGGAGATGGCCTGCAACATGATGTACTCTTATGGAGTGCTACATTACTAAATTAAACAAGCACTGGCAAATCCAATAGGTTTCGATTATGTGAAATCTCTGTGGCACTTCTGGGGTTACTGTGGTTGGACTGGGTTCTGTGGTACTAAACATATAGATAAATAAAGATATCCACCATCAGCAGAGAACAGCACAAGGTGCCACGTCCTAGCACATATGACTCTCCACTTGGTCCGTGTTCCATTGAGGAGACGT
This sequence comes from Triturus cristatus, assembly GCF_964204655.1. Taxonomy (NCBI): domain Eukaryota; kingdom Metazoa; phylum Chordata; class Amphibia; order Caudata; family Salamandridae; genus Triturus; species Triturus cristatus. The sequence goes on from NC_140584.1 coordinate 258,591,721, forward strand.
CAATTAACTCTTCAATTTATACCTCAGCAAGTAATAACTTTGTGGTCTGATGGACAGATGTGTAAGTGAGCACCACCTTGAAGGGGAAAGCCATTGAAGCGCGGCATGCACAAACCACTTAATCTGTCTAAACGTTTCCTTCAAAAGTTAACAAAGTAGAATTACCTTAGCAATCGGACCCCAGGTAGCAAGGCTACTATCATTGACATCCAAGAAGGGACAGGATTTGGTGCTGCATAGTCTGTTGGTGAGTTATTGACATATTTGTTTTGGTGTGGGGATGCCAGCAGACGAACCTTAGGTGCAGGGAGGGCTGGAGCGATTGTATTCACTTTCTTTACTTTTCAGTGGAATTTGCAAGGCAGTCTCCTTGGTTCACCAATTTGAAGTGAACATTGGCGGGGAGGGTGAAAGCAGCAAGGGGCAAGCAAAGGAGGTAGGGGTGAGTGAAAGAAGCAAGGGGCAAGCGGAGGAGGTAGGGGCGAGTGAAAGCAGCAAGGGGCAAGCGATGGAGGGGTGGGGAGGCTATGCAAGTGTAGTATCCTCAGGTCATGTTATTATGTTCCCTTCATTCTGTACCTAGCTGCTCAGCCAGTGTCAGTGTTCCGCGTAGAATGTTAGTGTGGGTGGAATGCTTGGATACTGTGTGGGACTGCGGCAGTTGGGAAGATGGGCTGAGCAGCTAGGATGCTGCTCCTGGTGGGGGTCTATCCTGGGGCCTATTGTGGAGCCTGATCTGGGCCTGTTCTGGGCTTAATGTATCTACATCTAAGATCTCAATAAACTTCATCTACTTCTACCTGGCCATGTCTACAGCGTCTGCCAGCCCACTACAGAAAGCAGCAAAGAGCAAGGGAGGGGCTAACTTGCAAAATGAAACAATAAAGTATTTTTTTTCACAATAGATTTTATTGTTGACATACAATAAAATGCCAGGAGGGTCCAGGACAAAATATCGTATATATAATATCGTATATATAATATGACGGTGATAAAGATGTCAACATTTTACAATGAGTCCCTCTGAAACATGAGGGTATATTACGCAAAATCTGTAACAATGCACATTGAAAACCAAAAACAAAGGTGTCACCTGATCTACACATCCTACATGTATACGTAATTCCAGTCGTGATAAAGCAGTAAATGTACAATCGGTCCCCGAGCATACACCCAATATGAAATCAGCAAGTCAAATCTTCAACACTTGGCGCCGCTTCCATATTTTCGGGTGTTTCTGGGGGCAGCTGCGTGCCTTAAAAATTGGAATTTCAAGCCCCATAGAGAAGTCAAGGCCACACTTCCAGGCATCAACCGAAGGCGGGGAGGTCGCCTTCCACTCCCTGGCAATGTGGCGCTTAGCAAGGGTAAGTCCTAAAAATAGCAGATGCCGTTTGTACCTGTTCCCTCCGATTTGATCAGTAATGTGCAGCATGGTTAAGTGCGGGGGTTGCGGGATGTCCCAACCCAGGACCTCAGAAAGGCAGGTCAGCACCCCACGCCAAAAGCGTGACAGGACTGTGCATTTCCAAACCATGTGGAGGAAGGTGCCCTCGGCCAACCCGCAGTGGAGGCAGGAGGGAGAAGCAATCATCCCAGCGCCCCAGAGCCGACGGCGTATAAAATATGCCCAATGGAGGTATTTGAATTGTATGAGTCGATGACGTGCTGCAATGGCCGTGCAGGGATTCTAGAGCCTCCACCCAGTTATCTTCGTCAAGTGGACCCAGGTCGCCCTGCCAAGCCTCCCTAGTCTTGTGAAGTGTATCATGGCTGTGAATGATCAGGGTGCGCTATAAAGCTGTTATTTTGTGTGCGCCCATCTCGCCAATGAACACCTTGGCCTCAATAGGGCTAAAACCGAGTATAGCATCTTGTTGTGATAGGTAGGGGAAAAAGGCATGTCGGAATTGAAGATATTTATAGAATTGGGAGCGGGGCATTTGGAAGTCAGCCTGCAATTGTTGGAATGACTTGAGATTCTGGCCCTGAAGGACGTCCCCGACCATTGAGATTCCAATAGCATCCCAGCCCGCAAACCCAGGGAGCTCGAGCAGCTGCGGCAGGAGGCCATTATACTAGAGGGGAGTCTCCTTGGTAAGTTTGCCCCACCAACCGATCCTCCGCAGAGCCTGCGTCCAAATCGCAAAGACAGTCCGGTTTGCGGGCGGCAGCGCGTCAAGCGTTGCGCTGGAGTAGAGTATTGTGTGTAATGATTTAGGGTCCATCAGCCATCGTTCAAGCACATAGGCAGGGTCCCGCTTGTCGCTGTACCACCAGTCATTTAGCACAAGGAGGTGGGAGGCTGCATGATAAAGCTGGACATCCGGGGTCGCAAGAGCCCACCATAACTGGATTGGAAGCATGTGCTCAGGGCAACCCGCGCGGGGCCTCCCCCCCCAGAGGAAATGACTGAGAGCTGAATTCAATTGTCGGAACCATGTGTGGGGTATGGGGTATGGATAGTTTTGCAGTTGGTAAAGTAGGTAACGTAACAAGAACATTTTGAAAATGGCTGACCTGCCAAACAACGTCAGGGGAATAGACGACCAAGTGTTCTCCTGTTGTCCCACTGCCCGGCTGCACCTCGGAGATCGTGTCACGGAGCCGTTTGCAATCACTAGAGGGACCAGGCAGGGTTGTCCTCTCTCCCCACTTCTTTACGCGCTGGTGGCGGAACCCTTAGCGTGCGCAATAAGAGAATACCACAGATTCGAGGGAATTAACTTTCCCTCTTATAAGATTGGTATTTCTACCTACGCGGACGACACACTACTGTACATCAGAGACCCGGAGGAGAATCTCGCCTCTATCCTGCGGGAGGTGGTCCGGTTTGGGGCGCTGTCGGGCCTCAAAGTCAACTGGAACAAATCGCTGGCATTTCCGCTGACCCCGGCAACATTGCCGTTTCCTATGGAATACCCCTTGCAGTGGACAACGGACTCAATCCGCTACCTGGGCATTCGGCTGCACAGGGACCCGGAGGTCTTGCTGAGGGAAAACTATGGGGTGGCTTATTCCAAACTCGTGGATGAGGTGGAAGAGTGGAACAGGCTGCCTCTCTCGCTGATGGGCAGGATAGCCATTATGAAAATGATTATCCTACCGCGATTTCTGTTCCTCTTTACCAACATTCCTATAGTGCTACCCAGGTCTTTCTTTGCACAGCTGACTCAGACCCTGGTCCGACTGGCTTGGGGTGGTAGACAACCGAGAGTCCAGTGGAAAGTGCTGACGTTGCCATACGAGATGGGGGGACTTGGAGCTCCGGACCTGGAGAGCTACTACAGGGTGGCGCAGGCGTCCCATCTGCATGCGTGGATACACGCCGAACCAGATGTCCCACATGTGCTACTGGAGCGCTTGTTCGCAGATCCGGTACCACTCCCGGCGACGATCTTTCTGCCCGTGGATCGGAGGGCGGGACTGTTGGACTCGCTCGGAACTACCAACCACGCGTGGCACATGATTATGAAACGGCAGGATTGTGACCTCTTATACTCCCCGCTGATGCGGGTGGAGTGGGCGGTTTGGCTCTCTCCTCTGCGGGAAGCAGGGGTGACGCGAGCGCTGGGTGCTTTGGGTATAGTTAGGATGGCTGACCTGTTCCAAGACGGCGTGGCTAAGACGCTGGAGAGTGTTGTATCGGCACAGCCGAGGTGCACGTTACTCCAGCGCTTTCAATTCCACAGGGTTCGGGGCGCACTGCTGTCTCTTCTGGGGCCGACTGCGGCGGAGCCGCCCGAGATCCCGGAGCTTACCTATGTCATTAAAACTGCGGCGCCGTCCAAACTGGTCTCGATACTCAAAAAGTTTGGGGATCAACACAGGGAGCCCCAGTGTTCTGCTGCGCGGCGAGCCTGGCAGACGGACCTCGAAATGGACATTTCGGATGAGATGTGGAGGTACTGCTGCTCCAGCACTAAAAAGGTCTCTTTGAACGGTCGACACCGATTAATGCACTTTAAGTTCTTGCAGCGGGTCTACTACACCCCTGAAAGACTACATAGATATGGGTTGCGCCCCACGGCGGAATGCGAGCGTTGCCATGCTCTTGTGGCTGACTTCCTACATATGGCCTGGCTTTGCCCAGGTGTGGCCCGGTTCTGGACGGCGGTATTCCGTGAGTTGAGCCAGATCTTGGAAAAAGAGATCCCCCCTGATCCAGCTCTGGCGCTTTTGGGCTACTCCAGGCCACTTCCGCGGGCGCTGAGGCGTCTGGCGGATGTGGCGTTGCTGATTGCGAGACGAGTCGTGGCGGCCTGCTGGATGAGAGGGCCTCTTCCCACTAAGAAAAGATGGGCCAGGGATATGCTGTACTGTAGCACGCAGGCGGAAACGTATAGCGAACTGTTGCCCCCTAGGAGCCGCCCCAAGAACTTCTGGGCGCTGTATAGCACTTACATGACAGCTGGAGACTCTGAGGAGGTTGGTCGAGGGGAGATGCAGCAGGAAGCCCCGGAGGTGTGCTGTGGGGCAGCGGAGGGTGTGCCACCGGATTAGGGCTCAATAGAGGTGCGATGGGCTATGATGATAGTGTGACGTTTGAGAGGGCGACTGGTTGGCGGGAGGAGGGTTGGGGTGTCCCCTGTATGCGGCGTGTGCTTCCCTGCGGCGTGCTTGCGAAGCGGAAACTGGAACCGCAGGGTTGGCCAGGCCTGGAAGCATGGGGTGTGATGTCTGGCCGGAGTTCGGCGCCCTGGTTAGAGACAGCGTGCATGAGTAGACATGAATCGGGTGAAGACAGTGGCATGATGGCGAACGGGGTGGGGGGTTGGGTGTTGAGATATGGTGTACGAAACTTCAGGGGCTTGAGCAGACTGCCGGCAGGTTGGACGAGTGGGCTGGTTAAACCACGGCGCAGGCTGGGGGTGCATACGTATCACATGCGTTGGAAGTGCTTCAGTCCGGACGGTGTTATGTAGAATTGCAATGCCGCCGGTCCTCCGGGATGTCGGCTAAATGGCTGTGTGAGAGCTGCAGGACCGTAACAGACGTGTTCTCTGAAGTAACCCATTGTATAAGGAGCATACGGCAGTCTGCTATGTCTATTTACTACATCTCAATAAAGGTTTTTGAAAAACTAAAAAAAAAAAAAAAAAAAAAAAAAAAGTGTTCTCCTGTTGTTTAATTCTAGGCAGTAGGGGAGCTAGATTTCTGGACCAGGAGTCCGGTTGGGACGACGATAGGAACATCCCAAGATATTTAAAGCCATCAGGCACAACCGTGACCTGCTGCTCCCAATCTCCCAGCTGTCCGCTCCCCCGCAGAGACCATAAACAAGACTTGTGTGCATTCATATATAGGCCAGAGGTTTGGCCAAAGATTTTCATTATGCGGAACAACCGGGGACCAGAACTATTCGGGCGTGTAAAGACGAATAGGACATCATCAGCGTAGAGCGCTATACGATCAGACACCTCGCTCGACCACTCGAAGCCATACCCCTGGGCATCCACCCGCACCCAGGCCACAAGTGGCTCGATGGCTAGGGCAAACAAGCAGGGGGCAGCCCTACCTGGTACCTCGCCCGATATGAAATGGCTGTGAGATGGAATCGATGACACACACCGAGGCCGTGATGTCAGTGTATAGGAGTCGAATGTACTGTAGAAGTCTGGGTCCTATGTTTAAGCGAGCGAGGAGTGTGAATAGATAGGTCTAGCTGAGGGAATCAAAGGCCTTATCCAGGTTGGCTAGAAGGAGCGCGGCCGGTTAATTTTCCAGTCCACGGAGGCAATCGCGTTATGCGCCCGACGAATGTAGTGCCGAGTCGCCCGGTTGGACATAATGCCCGCCTAGTCGAGATGGACAAGCGTAGAGATATGCGGGAGAATGTGATTAGCAATGATTTTGGCGAGGATTTTGGCCTCAACATTTAGAAGGGAGATTGGTCTGTAAGAGGCGTGGAGCTCAGGGGGTCGGCCGGGCTTCAAGAAGACCACTATCTCGGCGTGGCGCCAGTCAGCCGGGAGGCAGCCCTCGTCAACCGCGGCCTGAAGAGCCGCTAGGTAGCGCAGTGATCTGTGGGACAAGCATTTCTAAAAGAACTCGCACGAAAACCCGTTTGGGTCCAGTGAGTTACCAGAGCGCATATCCGTAAGGGCACATTGGACCTCTTCCACGGTGATCGGGGCATCAAGGTTGTCCCGAACGCCATCAGATAGAGATTGCGGGGGCAGGTCGGCCAGAAATCGGTCAATGGTGTCCGCTGGAAGAATCTCGTGCGAGGCGTATACGTTCGCATAATAGTCAGCGAAACAAGTAGTGATACCCACTGGATCAGTAAGGACCTGGCCTGTCAGTCCCAGGATCCCGGGAAGGGTCACAGGACGAAGCGTCTGCTGACACAGACGGTGCAGGAGGGCACTTGATTTGTCCCCCCATTGATAAATGTGGCTACGCGTGGCCAGCCGGTATAGCCTGGCCTCCTCCAGAAGGTCGCTAGCATACATTTGTTGGGCGATGGGAAGCTGACGACGAGCCATCGCACCATCGGCCTCCCGACTTCTGTATTCCAGGTCTAAGATTTGTGCTTCCGAGTGGACCAGCTTCTCGCGTCGCTGCCGACGTTGTGCGGTACAGAAGGCAATGTCCACCCTCCGCAGAGTTGGTTTTATGGCCTCCCACAGGGTCGCCGGGGAATCTTCTGTATCAGTATTGAGGGAGGAATATTCAGTAAGGGCCAAGTACATTTATTGGTGATATGGGTCGTCTTGTAGCAACCAGGAAGAGAGGCGCCAGTGGGGCAGAGAACAGGCCGGACCCAGCCGGACAGCCAGTGAGATGGGAGAGTGATCAGACAGACCCCTGGGTAAGATCTCGGCCTTCTCAATCTTGTGAACGTGTGAGGGAGAAATGAATATATAGTCGAGACATGAGAAGGAGTTGTGAGTGGCAGAGAAGTACGTGTATTCGTTTGCGGTCGGGTGTAACTTCCGCCAGGTATCAACCCACCCCAGGGTCTGGTGGCTCAGTGGACTAAGTGAACTAATGCGTCCATTGCAGGGGCCTGTGTTCTACCTCATGGGCACATGTTCAAATCCCGGCGGGTCCACTCAGCCTTTCATCCATCTGAGGTCGATAAAATGAGTACCATTGAGTTGGGTAACAATGAACATCTGTTATTCAGCGCCAAGAGACCTCTGGGTGAACGTGCGCTTTACAAATACACATGTTATGTTATGTAGTTCCGATTCTTGCGTGACCGGCAACGGCCCTGTGCCCCGCAATCTATCCACTGAGGGACACATTACATCGTTTCAGTCACCCCTAGCCACCAGCAGGCCCTGCAGAAATTCAGCCCATAGGGAAGTTACCCATTTCACCAGGGACGACAACAAGGGCAGGAGGGCATAGCTGCACAGCAATGTGAGAGGCTCACCAAAGAGCGTCTCAGATTCCCCTATATACCTGCCCTGGAGATCAGACCAGGAACGGTCACGGACAAACGGTAGTCTGTGATGAATCAAGATTGCCACCCCCGGGACCACCTGGCAAAGCCAGAATGATAAGTCTGGACAAAGCCAAAGAGCGTCAGGCAGAGCGTCTTGTTGCCCAAAAGGTGTGTTTCTTGGAGCATAAGAATGTCAGCGTTGTAGGATACAATAAAGTATTACTGATTGGAATAGTGTGTAACACTTTTAAAGTTGAGGATTATCCAGGTAGATCTGCAATAGGGCTTTTTACACAAGATGGCAGAACCAATGTTCACAAAGAACAAACATGCATACTTTGCCTCTTGCAAGACTTATGGTGCCCAGCACAATCTTTGAGGCATTGTGTGCAGGATTACTGCCTGCCAACAATGTTACAATTAAAGACCTTACCACTACACAGCTTTTAACTGCCATCAGTCCCAAGAGGATTGCTATATGGCAGCTCTACTAGAGATAAAAATAGGGCAAAACAATCAAATGAGGACACAAAGTACTGGAGGGTCAACCTCAACGCCCTGCACTCCTATGAAAATGATTGGCGGCCATCTAGAAATTCTTTTGAACATTTTAGCGCAAAACAGTGATGCACAATCATAGGTAGACAAACAATGTTAATCTAAGGAAGGATTCATTTTTATAATCAATCTTTGAAAGATAAAATGTGCCAGTTTGGAGCTTAATTTTTTTTAAATTAACTCCTGTTCTTTCCACATGATCCAAAATAATTAACGCTGTATTCGCAAAGGTTTAGTGTCAGCTTTATTGAAATTATCTTCATAATATTAGGACATGAACGAAATGCAGTTTGGTATTCCATGACTACCCAACACTAGCAGACTGCTTTTAAACTGATATCAGAACACTGTTAAAGAGTAGAGAAAGAGCAAGACTTGGCTGGGACAGTATGCAACATATAACGTGCATACAGACACTCAGAGTTGGAGAGTGCTGCATACAGCTTTCAAAGGCATTAAAATGCAGTGGCGGCTTCTTCACAACGGCGGAGGAGCATCGCCTCACTGCCTAGTTCAGAGCGAGCAAATATAAAATAAAACGATGCTCTTGCATCGTTTTATTTTACATTTGCCGTCTCTTAGCCAGCGGTGTTGGGAGGGGCAGGGTTTAGGCATGGGAGGGGGGAGGAGGAGTGCTATGTGCACTCCACTCTCTAAGTGCGTATTTGTGCTTTGGCCAGCCGTTACAGGCCGACAAAAACACACATGCGCACTTAGGTTTTCTCTAGCCCAGCTGCATTGAGCAGCCGGGCTGGAGAAACCCCCACAGGCTCCCTGGTCTGGGCAGGGCGTCTTTCTTGCCTGCTCAGACCAATCCCTGCACTGCTCTGCAGCACGGGGATTGAATCGGAGTCTGGGTCCCAGGGGCTGCTGGGACCCAGGAAATGGAGAACGCTACGCTGGAGATGGCTGGCCCCGGCAGCAAAAGTTACATTTTATTTGTATCTTTTAATATTGTACCCTCACCACCCTTTGTTAATGGCAGCCACTGCTGTTAAGATGTAGCTGTATCACCATTAAAGAGAGATTCCAGCCTTTGACTCTCAAGTGAATCATTTTGTTGAATGTGGACAGTGCACATACACACTTGTAGGCAGTGGGCCCACCATTTTTGTAAGGGTGATGTTCCAATTAAATTTGAAAACACTTGCACAAAGCCACTGGCATAAAGAACATTAGAAATTAAATAAACAATGAAAAATAGCAAGTGGGGAGGGTGCTAGGCAATAAAGTGGGAAGAGCATGGGGAGGAGAGACTGCCTGCAGATGTACTCATATGGAGTGCTAGATAGCTATTTTTTTCTTAAATCTTAAAGTACCTCTTGAAGTGGGTAGCCACTGGAAGGATACTGGCCACAAGCCACTGGCTAGTGACCGGAAGCCGTACTTGGGCCAATCTCCACGCAAATGCATGGACAGGCAAAGCAGACAGGAAGATGTTAAAAGTGAAAGCTGGCAGCGTACTGACCAATCAGAAGCATGGAAATTAGATTAACGTTGATTCCAGCGAATGGTAAGTAAAGGTAAGTAATGGGCGGGTTCTAAGCCCATTTTATGATTTTTCTTTCTAATACAAGAGATTCAGCAAGCACAGCACAAGCGCTGTGCAGGCAAAACCTGAAAACGAGTGCAGCATAGAGATGCACAAGGCAACTCCATGGCTAATGAGCACTTTGGAATTCTACGGCGCACTAGCATTGGCTAACATGATGCTAATGCTCCAATCCTCCCTCTTACTTCACAGACGTCTTCAAGAATCTATTCAGCCATGGGATTGGTTGTTATGGGATGCAGAAGCCCTCACATTATGGAGAAATTGCATGCATCAAAACATGACCTGACAACAAGAGCTGCACTGAATTTGCTGACGGTCCATGCGTGAATCCATGGGCAAGCTGTTAGAGATATAAAAGTTAAAATTTAGACCAGTTAGAGGATTACAGTTGTTACACGCCACCTATGATACCACTTGGGTGTCTCACAGTGAACTGTTCCTCCAAACATCAACAAAGGTTGCATCCAGACATCCACGTCGTAAGGGTAGCTGAACTGGCCAACACCACTTTACCAGCATTCATGCACACTCCGATATTAGTCTAACAGAAATAAAACATGTAATAGAACAACACAGATTAATTAATTTCTGTACAAATATAATTTAAACAGCCATTCACTTAAAACTATTAGTCAATCCTTAAACTATTTTCCTGTGTTTTCGAGAATTCAATAAAAATTCCTAAATTAAACCCCCCAATCCATATAGGCTAAAATTCAGTTTGTCAAAAATATCTGTTGAGTTCAGCTCAGGCTCATTGGGCCTGAGCCTGAGGCCTGCACTACAAAATGAAGCCTTGCTCCTTAATGTCACAACACTAGCTGTAAATAGTTGAATGGGTATGTCTTTCTATAACAGCATGTTGGAGTGTTTGCAAATAATATTTTCAGCAAATAAACTCTAGGGGAGTCATTTAATCCCTGCTGGATCAGGGGCTCCACCATAAATTGCCATGTCATCCTCTCTGGCGAGCCCGTGGTGCACCTGCCCATTTGGAGATGGAAGAGCCAGTGGGTTTCAGAGGGCAATCAATCAATCATTAGATTTGTAGAGTGCTTCTTGTCACCCGTGAAGGTATCCAGGTGCTGGCAGGGTCCAGTTAATTAGTCGAATAGCCAGGTCTTCAGGGACGTTCAGAACTCTGGAATTGCTGGTGAGGTCCATAGATGAAAGGGTAGCTTGTTCCATGTCTTTGCTGCTAGGTAGGAGAAGGAGCGACTGCCGCATCTGCTACATCAAATGCAGGGGGTGAGGGTTGGAGAAAGGGACATGGAGCGGAGGTGTCTGGTGGGCTGATGTAAGTTCAGGCGGTCGTTCAAGTAAGCGGTTCCGCAATTGTGTAGGGCCTTGTATGCATAGGTCTGGAGCTTGAACTGGCATCTTTTCTGTATAGGGAGCCAGTGTAGTTCCCTGAGGTAGGAGGTGATGTGGGTTCGTCTAGGGATATCAAGGACGAGTCTGGCTGTAGCGTCGTGTATTGTCTGTAGTCGTCAGAGGTGAGCTGTGATCCCTGCATAGAGAGTAGTGCTATAGTCCAGTTGGCTGAAGATGAGGGTCTGGGTAATGTTGCATCTCAAGCTTTGGGGTAGCCATTTGAATATCTTATGAAGCATGCAGAGGATGAAGAAGCAGGATTAGGAAACTGAGTTGACCTGAGTCGTCACAGTTAGCTTGTTGTCCAGATTAATGTTTAGGTTCATAGCATGGTCAGTGGGGGTAAGAGTAGGTTCAAGTTCTGAGGGCCACTAGGATGCGGGCCATGGGGAGTTTTTGTTTCCGAAAATCAGTATCTCTGTCTTATCCGTGTTGCGCTTTAGGTAGTTGTCCTTTGAAACAGATGGTGAAGTCTGTCATGCAGTTGCGTTGACGTTGGCATGATTCCAGTCCTTGGGGAAGGCGGCTGTGGCAAATGAGTTGTTGAACAAGGTGGTGAGTACGTGGCTGATTCTGACTTCACCTAGGTTGAAGATGTGGTGAGGGCATGGATCACTTGGGACCCCAGAGTGGACCGAGTACATGATAGAGGGGGTGTCCTATTGGGCGAGCTGGCTCCATTTGGTTAGTCGGATGTCTGTGGTGGTAGCGGGGTCGTTGTTTTGCTTGGAGAAGTCGGTGGCCTTGGGCTGGGGTTGAAGTTTCTGTAGATGTTGGAAAACTTGTCGTGGAAGATGTTTGCATGGTTGTCGCAGAGTTCCTGTGAAGGGGTAATGTTGCAGCTGAGAGGTTGGAGAATTCTTTGACTATGTTGAAGAGTTCTTTGCTGTTATTTGATCTTGAGTCGATGCATGAGGCTAGGGTCTTTTTCTTCGATTCAACAGTCTGTGGTAGAGGTTGAGGGCTGTCTTGAAGGCGGTCTTATTGGTTGTGTCATTATTGGTGCGCCATCTCCTTTCCAGTTGTTTACAGTGTCGTTTAGTAGTTTGAGGTCTTCAGTGTACCAACTAGTCTGCTTAGTGAATCTTCTGTGGGTGTTGTTGCTGATGTGAGCGACGCTGTTGGAGCAGTTGGTGATCCAATTGTTGAAGTTTTTGACATTCTGGTCTAGGTTGCTGGAGGCAATGGGGTGGGTGGTGATGAGGGCGTTGATCTAGGTGTCCTTGGAGACTTTGCTCCGGGTGCGGTGATGGGCACTGGGAAGACTGGGGCGGAGATTCTGTAAGCTGGTGATGTTGAAGTGGATAATGGAGTGGTCGGTCCAGGTGAGTTCCTTGGTGTGGCTGTACCTGATGTGGTCGCTGGAGGTGAAGATGGGGCCTAGCGTAAGGCCATGGATGAGTTAGGGGAGTCCGATGTTGTTCATGCTGACTAGGAGGATGGTGGTGTTGATGTCATTGTGGTCGTCGAGATGTAGTTGTTTGAATCTATGGCAAGAGGGACGATGAAGTCGAAGATGAATTTGCAAAAAGCTGGACGTGGTCCTGGTCCTGTTGGATGGTAGGTGAGGGTACCCCTGATGGTGGTTTTGCTGTCTGTTTGGAATCGGAAGTTGTGGTGTTCCATGACAAGTGTAATGTAGTCAATTGTGGTGGTGTATTGGTTGGATTCCTTGTGTATGATAGCGATTCCTCCATTAGACTTGTAGATATGGTTTCAGTAGCTTTTGGGTATTGTGATAGCGATGTCGGGTTCAGAAGTGGGGTTGAACCAGTTCTCAGTGAGGGAGAGAACGTAGGGTGTGAGGGTGGAGATGAGTTCCCAAATCTCTGTGATGTATTTGCATTGTGAGCCTGTGTTGAGAAGGGGACATGCGAGTTGGTATTTTTTTCAGGAGGTGTTTGTGGTGGGGCTGGTCGGTTTGGTGGGTGTGTGTGCTGTGGCATGTGAAGTGGCAGTGGATGCAGATGAAAGGCCCTACCGTGGCGCGTGGGTCAGCGCAGGGGGCAGAGACTCACCTAGCTCCGCTTTGACCCTGCAACCTCTTCGCCATGAGATCAAGGTGGCGGATATTCCGCCATATTTGGGATGCGTGTTCCATTCTGCCGTTGATTTTTCCTGCCAAAGATTACCATGCGAGGCATGATGTTACAGGGCAGTAAAATAGAAAATGTCCCCGACAGCCAAGAATAAAACTCCCGGTGTTTCTGAGCTCATTATAATTTTGTTTTTACAGAACAAATCAAAGCTTTGATGGTTCTCTTCTGCAGAACAAAGAAGTAGGCAAATACACGAAAAACAACCACACCTACTACCCAGAGGCCAGCAAGCAGCAACACCCTGTGAACTCTCTTCTAGCTCTCATGATCGCCTCCCCCCAACAGGCAAGGAGAACAAGCTCAATAATACGGTGGAGTGGTCATGGCAGGCTCAGACATCGCAGAGTCACATCATGTAAAGATTTGAATTATATCACATTTGACATCTTTATTTTGAGAAACACCAGAGAATCTTGAATTTTGGTCAGAACTCGATGTCCGCTCCAAACGGTTTTGCCTGGATTCTCTGTGACACTCACCCTCCCCATCCCGCTAGACTGTAAGGGGCATATTTATGACTGGGGTTGAGTCACGCTTGCACCACGCAACGTGGTGCATGCGGGACGTAAGCCCAAAAATGCGATTTATGAAGCCACCTTGCATGGCCCTGAGTGCCTTTATAAATACAAAGTAACGCAACACAGCGCATATCGTTGCGTTGCGTCACACTGCCCTGGGAAGGCATTGCATGGGCGTTGCGTGGGTGTTCTCAAGCAGCTCCCATGTATTTTGATCCATTCCCAAATTTACCATTTTTGATCGACCTGGGAATGTGTCATTAAGACTTCCCAGGTGAGGCAAAATGAGGGGAAATATCTTTATTTCTACTTGTTACTTTCTCTTTCTATGTGTGCTGCGTTCTACAGCCCACATAGAAACGAGGAATATGCCTCTCAGGATTGTTTTTGTGCAGGAAGTACCCATTGCTGCTCAAAACCAATTCTGCATGCAATTGAGGCACCCGTGCACCATGGCGCAAGGGTGCCTGCGTTGGCACTAGGGAGCAAAAACTGCAACAGTGCAGGGACAAAGGCAGGAATGTGCTGTATTCTTTTAAATACAATGCATTCCTGCTCTTTCCCTGTCACTCAGCGTACTGCAGCAAGGTGACTTGCTGGGCTGGGCTACGCAACATTCTCATAAATATGCCCACAGTGACACTCCCAGTACTTTTCTTACTGCAGTGAAAATATGGGGCCTCACTTACGAGGAAATGACACAGTGCTGCGCCGCAAGCCATTTTGCTGTGCCGAGCTGTGTCAAATTTGAAAGCGCAGTCACATCCTGTGCTCTCCCCTCCACCGACGTAAATCAGCAGCCATGCGCCAACGCAGTTACCCTTGCACCATGCTGCAAGATTGCCTGCATTGCAGGGATGATTTTTGTTGTGCATGAAGGGACACTTTCCTGCACAAAAACAATAATTGATGGTGTTTTCCTCTTTCTATGTGTGCTACATTCTGCAGCACACACAGAAAGATGAAAAACGAGGAGAAATAAAAGTATTTCTCCTCATTACACCACTCTTACGCCACCCCTGAGGAGGCATAGGATTCTGATGTATTCCCAGGTTTCCAAAATATTGTAAATCTGGGAATGCAGCAGAATCCAATGGCCCGCCCCTTTCACACAAAGTGATGCGTGAAAACGGGGCCATATTTACAAGGCAATGGAAAGCCACGAAGGGTGGCTTTGCGTGGCATTCTAAATATGGGCCAGCATAATGCGCCGCCGGTGCGTCAAAAAAAGTGACGCATCGGCGGAGCAAGGGGCTTGGAAAAAACATCATGGTTTTAATCATATGCCATGTATGTAAAAAGGAGAGAGAGACTCCTTGTTGTAGCCAAGGGAGTAGGGTACTCTTGACAAGTAAAACAAATATTCTCTTGAGTTATGAAAGAAATAGGATACAAGGTTCAACTCACAACTAGGTCGTACCTCACAAGGCGCACAATAATACAATTCGTCCAGGAAAATCCCACCTAATATTTGAATCAATTGCTAAATAGCACTGAAGTTTTACAAAAAACTTTTATTATTAAAAAAATGGGTACAATGTTAAAATTTCAATACACTCCCCATCTATCACAGTTTTATGCAAAACAATTGATAAAAACTATTTACCCCCCCCCCCACGAAGAGGAGCATTCGTTCGGTGATTCTCTGCAGCTTAAGAGTGCAACAAGTTAGAGGAGGTGTAGAATCAAAAAGCCCCTCTACCCTTGTGAACGAACGGACACGGGAGAGTGTCCAAGAAAGTGAGTACGTAATTAAGGCATTGAAGTACAGTAGAAACTCGGCGGGAAATTGAAGCGACCTCTCGGGTCGGCCAAAAGAAAGTTAGAACGTATAGGTGCATCCAGTGCACTAAGCAGAATATCTGCATTAACTGAAGAGAAATCAAACAGAAAACAGTTCTAATCAGTAGAAGAACTGAACACACTTATAAAGTTTGACTCAAGAGGGCATATAAACCAAGCTATACAATAAGGAATACAGAGAGAAACGAACTAACTATTGTCTTGATAAAGATGGAATAATAATCAAACCCATCAAAACACGTTGACGCATCATTGTACATAATCCAAGGAAAAAATTTGGACCTGCAGATACGAAAATGAGTGTATCCAGGATATGTTCCTTTGAAAGACAAAGTATACTGTCTAACCATTGTTCTCTTTTTATGTCATAGTCTATTGTGTAAACTGATTGTAATTGGGGATTTTACATTTATTGTTTTTATGAATTGTTTTTGTCAATTGTTTTGCATAAAACTGTGATAGATAGGAAGTGTATTGAAATGTTAACATTGTAACCATTTTTTTAATAATAAAAGATTTTTGTAAAACTTCAGTGCTATTTAGGAATTGATTCAAATATTAGGTGGGATTTTCCTTGACGAATTGTATTATTGTGCGCCTTGTGAGATACGACCTAGTTGTGAGTCGAACCTTGTATCCTGTTCCTTTCATCACCCAAGGGAATATTTGTTTTACTTTAATCATGTGACAGCCAATAAAACCATGGTGCATATTTACAAAGGCATTGTGCCACCGGAGTGTCACTTTTTCTGATGCTCCGGTGGTGCAGTGCCCTACTCCATATTAAAAGGCAGTGCTAAACCAATTTGAGTGGCTTAACGCTACCCTGTAAGTGTGGCCCTCCTCAATGCAGTTTTCTACGGCAAAGGGGCGTGCAGTGGGTGTTGCTGTGGGCGTTCCCACACTATACCCATTGCTTTTTGACACTACTCAAGATTTACAATGATATGTAAATCTGAGGCAGCGCCAAAAACTAACGTCTTTCAAAAGGATGCAATAATGTGGCACAACAAGGAGAAATACTTGCGTTTCTCCTCGTTTTTTGCTTTTTCTATGTGTGCTGCATTATGCAGCACACATAGAAGGAGCAAAAAGCCATTAGTTATTGTTTTTGTGCAGGAAGGTGTCCCTTCCTGCTCAAACACAATCATCCCTGAGAAGCAAGCACCTTTGCAGCGTGGTGCAAGTATGCCTGCACTGGCACTATGCAGGTTTTTTAGTGTCGTCGCAGGGGAGAGCACACAGGTGCACCATATTCTTGTTAGTACGGCGCATCCCTGTTTTTTTTTTTTAAATGACGCAGCTCAGCGCAGCTAAATTGCTTGCAGAGATGTGCTGCACCATTTCATTGTAAACATGCCCCCATATTTTAGCAGTGGCTGCATAACGCAGTATAAGCAACACAAACACACAGGCAGATGTAAACCAGTTTACCTCTGGTGTGGAGTCATTGTTTCATGGGCCATACAGACATTACTTTTTCATGCAGGATGCCCAGCTGTGAATACCCAACCCTGCTGCCTGAGGTCATGGTTTTAAGAGTGACAGTAGCTGCCTTGCAAAAGAGCACAGTTTCAACAGACTCTGAATAAACATGTGTGCAATTTCCCAAGGCTTAACCAATACATCCGCATCGTAATAGTTGTGCCTCAGCAAGGTGAGACATGTCTGGCACTATGTGATTGCCTGTTTCAAAACCCTGTCTCAGCTACACAAACCAGACCCATTTTGCGAGACAGTACCAGGATTTTGATCGCTTAATACATCACCATTTCTGTAACTGGCCCAACGTTATTACAGAGTTTACCTCTAATCTACTCCATCGGCCTCCTTATTGATACCACAGTGGCACAAGACCAAACAAATACCAAGACAGTGACTCAAGTACAAAAGAGTTAAGGCCTAAGATTCGGTTTAAGGTTACAAAAGAGTTAAGGCCTAAGGTTATGTTTAAGGTTGTTGTGTGGTTAAAAGATTGTGTAGGGATACTGGGTGGATTTAGTATAAGGGTTAGGGTTAAGCGCTTGGTTGGTTAGGTTTACGGTTGGAATTAGGGCTAAAATCAGGGGTAGGATTAAACTCCGGGTTTGGTTGCCTTAAGGATAAGGTTTATGGATAGCATTTGTTTGGGTTTATTTTATGAGCTGGGATTAAGCATAGGTTTAAAGGTTGCGTTAGTTTAATGGTAAATGGTAGGAGTAGGATTATGGTTGGGATTAAGTCTATGGTAGAATTAGGTTTTGAGGAAGGTTTCGATCAGGTTAAATGTAAGGGGTAGTTTGTTTTCTTGGTTAGGTTTATGGCTAGAATCAATGCACACATTCAGTGGCTTCATACTCCAACATTAGCAGGTTTATTGAATCTGCGCTTTGTAGAAATTTCCTATCGCCGGCTTTACATGCAGAAAGATGGTTCTCTGGACCATTCTGCATGCGAAGCCCCGGTGTGAAGAGAAGGTCAAAAGGGCTAGGGCAGTGTACAAACTGGCCTGTAAGGAACGTAAAGCCCAACTTAAAGAGGAAGCTTGGTACAAGTTATTATCTGCCAGCCAGTTACATGACAGCTCTGCTTCCTAGAGCGTTGTTAATTCGCCTTTCTTTAGCAAAGATCACCTCGCTAACCAGGCCTGTACTATTCCGTCTAAGGTCTGGGTCTATCTCTTTAAGGCTATCTATAGCCTAGATGAGTTACCGGAGTCATTAGTATTTCTTCAGATTGACCAACATATAATTTTTATTTTTAACAGAAGTTAGAGCTGCTATTTTCAGCTGCCATCAAATAAAGCTCCTGGACCAGACGGGTTCCCAGGGTTCTTTTTAAAACGTGGATAGATTTATGGGCCCCGTTATTAACATTGCACTTAAATTCTGCAGCTTCAGGTCTTCTTCCACTAACTTGGTCTTGCTCAATAATAGTCCCTGTTTTTAAAAAGGGTAACAGGTCAGATCCCGCATGTTTTAGGCCCATTTTTCTTATCGACTCGGAGGTGAAGCTCATTGGCTGGATTTGATTAAATCACCTTACGGATTGGGCCGATGAGAGAGGCTTTTTATCTGACCTCCAGTATGGGTTCCGCCCTGGCCGCAGCACTATAGAGCAAACTTTAAACCTCTATTTACTGGCCTGCAAATACACTAAGGCAAAGAAGAGGGCAGTCCATCTGGCCTTCATAGAGCTTAGCTCTGCCTTTGATAGAGTAAATCGCTCTGAGCTCTGGTCCTTGATGGAACAGATGGGCATTGACCTAGTTTTAATAAAATGTGTGTGTGATTTGCACAATAATCTTTCAGCTAGTGTCAGGTTTGGTCCTAATGGGGAATGCACGAGCACTTTAAATTACAGCACGGTGTCCGGCAAGGCTGTATTCAGGTAGTTGGGGGTCCAATTGGCACACACTTATTAGCCAGAACGTGGCATCTTTTAACAGAGCAACATTTAGTATTGGAGATTTTTCACGTAGGCTTGGGCGTACTCCTATTCAATCCATCTTGGAAATTTACAGGGCCAAGTGTGTCCCACTAGCAAGTTATGGTAGTGGAATTTGGAGGTATGGCGGGGTCGCCACACTTCAAGTGGCCCAAAATAAATCTTTAAAGGGCCTCTTGGGAGTTCCACAAAGTGTACCATATGAAATTGTACATGAAGAACTATGTCTAGATTTTATTACAGATCTGCTGCACCTTTAAAGCTTTGGGTCTCAATTTGGGTAAAGGAGGAACTAAGTCTAAATAGACTAATTCTGCAGGATTGTTTAAAACTAGAAAAATCCTCCCAGATACCATGGCTGGCATATGTGGCCCATAGCCTCCGGGCCTCGGGGGAGGCCTTATCTGTATAATAATCCTTTTGTTACAACGCACTCTGATGGTAAATGGATCAAAACTGCCTTGAGGGATAAGATGACATCAGAGCGAGAGGATTCTGCATTAATGAAACATTCCATGCGACATGCTATATTAGTAAAAACTGTTAATAACACTGAACCTTACCTGATCTGGAATATGACACGGCATCAACGTCGTATATTAACTTATTTCAGGTTGAATTTATTTCCCCGCCTTATTCCACTTAATCATGGATGCTTTACGAATTGGGACTTGCCCCTGTGTAATTGTGACAACACATCTATGAATGATACCTTACATGTGGTTACGTTTTGTCCAAAATATATTAATTTGAGACATAAATATCTTCATCCTATTCTTAAACCATTGAATTTTACCCAAGTTAGTCCAGCCCTACTGTTTTTACTATTGTTAAATAGTCCATTTATTTGTTTTTCTCTAGTACGTTTTTTGATGGGGGTTTTAAACTAAGAGCAATAATGAATTTGGCAATGAGAAATTGTTTGTACGTTTTAAGACTTGGCTTTTATGATTTTATTTATAGAATCGAATAAAGATTATTGATTGATTAAATATGGAGGTGTTGATGTGGTTATTTAGATTCCAATTTTACCTTGTTAATCTAATGTATGGTCTTCATACCAGTTCTGATGTAATGGTAGGTCAGGATTGTGGTCCCCAATGTAATAACTTTAGTAGAAGAGTGTTCTGCTGCTTCTAGAACAAAGTGTAATCTGTGTAAAGTAGACGTTGATAAGACCCTGCATTCTGTGACATCAAGGAGTATAGGAGTGAGTGATATTCTTTTAAACTGTATTGCTTGTAAACAGTGATCCTGCATGCATTTTGCCTGTGCAAGGTCTCACCCCCTGCCCAATTAATAGAAAAGCAAATTCCTGTAGGCTTAGGGAGTTATTAATAGACTGGCAGGATGGGAAAACTGCATTAAACTAGAAGTTGTCCTGCTAAACCAAACTCATTTCCACTGCCTCACTTAGAGTGTGGAAACTTCTGATTGGCTCCCAGTGGAGTCACCATTCAAAAAGCAGCAACCTATCTGTAAGATGGCTCCTGCCTTTCATGGATCTGGAGATCCTCCCTATATAGGGAAGTGACCTCCATGCGTATTTTTCCAACCCAGGTCCACCATTGCGGACCCGGGTGGGAAAAACGGTGGCCCCCACATACGAAGAGAACACTCAAAACAAGTCAGGTAATTTGTTATTCTGTTTCCCATAAAAAATAATTCACCACTCCCTTTTGGGGGTTTGTGTCTGAAAAGCAGAATGGAATGCTAAGAAAAACGCCAACAAGGCACTAGGCTTGGCTTTTAGTTTTGACAAAGGGGACCCCCTTCAAGTAGACAGAGGTCGCTCAGCAGGAGGAACAGTCTTCTGCCGGAGGCTTCAGGCCATGGCAGGTAAATATTAGTTCATAATTAATGAGGACGTTTATTTTCTCTAGTTGTGGTATTAGTTCTTCTTCTGAAATGGAGTTCACAATTTCTATTTCAGAATATTTAGAATAATCATCTATGATTTCAAAGAGATGATTGCCAACATGTGGTGCCCCACAATCTGCACTGGTTCTTGCCCATGTGTGAGATAGCCTTTCCTCAGTCAGGACAGGAGCTAGAGAGTCAGGATGGCCAAATTCTTGGCAGTGAAGGCAATCCCCCACTGCACTCCCCACTGCTTGGATTAGGCCAGGAATCCAGACTTTGCTTCTGAGTCAAACTTCAGTTTTCATAATCCCTTGATGACCAACATTGTCCAGTTAGACAGCTTGTGGGATTGGCCTGAGGAAGGACTAGGTACGTGTCTCCCAGGAGACAACCATCCGATGCCATAGCTAGTTCACATTGTGTAGTGACTTTCCAGTCTGTTGAGTTTCTATTCTTTGGATTGACAGTTATAATGCCAGGAGCCTTCAATTCGCTTGTTGAGGTGCTTTGTTGATTAATTCTGGACAGTTCCTTTTTTGCTAGTTCAGTGTAATTCAGTCTTGGGCGAAATCGCTCAACTATGTGTTTTACATACTCTGCAGCTTTAGCTGCATCTTTTATCTAAAGTGCTGGTGCCAGTTGAGGGGGCCTCAATAGAAAGTATATAGGGTTCTGAGAATCAAGTTGATAGACTACCGAAGAAAGTACTCCTGCAATTTGAGAATTCACTGCTCTATACGAAGTGTCAGTTGTGAGAAGGTTTGACGAAATATGGGCATCAGAGAATTGTGCTCAGTGTTGACTCTAAAGATATGTTCATACAGATACATGTAGAAGACAAGAAGGCACCCCCAAGTATCTTAGTAGTCTCTTTTTTGATATGGGAGTAGGGGTCAGGGCATGGCTTGCATAGGTATGTGGGGCTCATTCGCCATATGCATGTTTCTGAGACAGCACAGCTCCCGAGTCAGACAGGCTTGTGTCGACTGATACTTCAGTACCTTTTGATGTGTCAAATACTTCAGTGTTGTCTCTGCCAACTGAACATTCTTTGTGGCCTGGAAAGCTGCTTGTAGGTCTTTGTCCAAAGAACATATAGGAGTCGACTTTATCAAATTGCTTAGGGGTTCTGCCATGGAGATAACTTCTTGATGAACCTTCCAAAGTATGTTACCTTGCCAAGGAACCTTAAGACACCGATCTGGTGCCACACCTGCGGCAGACAAGGCCTGGCCTATGAAGCTGATGCATGATTTTAGGAATTCACATTTCTCTCACTTCAGTGTGAGTCCACGGCTCCTTGATCTCTGGAAAAAATGTGTGAGATGAGCATGATGTTCTTCCAGTCTGGTGGTGTGCATGAGAATGTCATCACCTCTATTGGTGATACTTGTGAATCCAGTTAGTACCTACCTGATTGTGATTTGGAATACTTCAGCCGCGCTAGCTGTGCCGAAGTTAAGTCTTTTGTAGCTTTAAAGGCTGAGGTGAGTTGAAAAGTGCTGATGCATCTTAATGGTGGATCCTATTGTAGTTGTTGATAACCAGAATTAAGATCAACTTTAGAAAACCAGCAGGACCCATTTACGTCTGCTAAGTCATCTGCAGTTGGAGTAAGATGGCATTAGAAAGGAGCATATACACACATATGCGAACTTCATTAGGTTGGCGAAATGTATTTGCCACAACAAATGGCGAGACCCACAGGGTGGGTCGGTCTACTCGTTGTATGATGTCAGCCCTGTCAGGTTTCTTGAACTCAACCCATACGTTTCATCTCAGATGGAATGCTGTCCATCGGTGGCAAAGTACTATTGATGGGCGGACTGTTCGATGTGCAAAAGTTTAATCTTTCAGCCATCCACAGCCGTGAACAAGCTGTCAAATTCTGTTAGCAGGCTGTTTACTTCGTTTGTGTGGCTGCAAACATGATCAGATTAAACTGTTTGGCTGTTTGGCACCTGATTAAAGTGCTTGATCCTTCTTGTGTTACATATATGGTGATCAATACATACTAGTCTTTTATTACTCCGTTCAGTAGCAGATCATCCACTCACGGGCAGCGCCACCTGACTTTTACTTTTGTGGACTTTAGCTTGGGTTGTGTATGAGGGAGACAATTTAATTTTTCAGCACCACGTTGACTGATGTGTCTGTATCACTCAAAACTGCTATTACTCCTGGATGTTGCACATTTTTTCTGTTGATTGGAGCATTCATTGGCGTGTGGAAATATGCCACTACAGCGATCAGAGAATTTTCCCTTTGAGGTGCGTGCAGCATGCTTGGGACGATTTGGGCTCTGGCCATTTGGTGTAAGGGTTTGAATTGTATTGGTTTGTTGAGGGCAGCCTTTATGTGTGTTGCCCCCGAACTAGAAAGAGACTAACTCAAAGTTAGAATACCGGGCAATGTTTTACCTTGTACTCACATAAGTTTGTCATGCACATCCTTGAGTGAACTGTGCTCGGATTTCCTCGGTTTCATCATGGAGGTTGCACATGCTCACCAGCTCTTTAAGCCATGCCTACAATGCTTTGAAAGTGTTGAATAAACACATTCACTGCTGTTGTGAAGGTGTAAGGGGGCCCTGCTAAGAAAAGTTATGTGAAAGTTTAAGGATGCCTTCACCTGCCAGGTGCCGTAACGTGAGTCTTTTCTTGTACACAGGGACATCAGTAACAGCAAAATACATCTCTGGGCATTCCACCCAGAGTTTCTATTTGGGAGGTTGGGGTGACAGTTCACTGGAGATTTCGAAAGGCATGATGGCAACCAGGGATGGGTGACAAGTGTACTGGCGGTCTACTCTTATTAAGCAATTCACTGTATGCAGATGAAACTGGTGTTGGACAGAGAGCGACACTCAACTGAAGCTTTTCCCTAGAATGGCAAGAAGTCCCTCCTGCTACATTAGTAACCGGTGTAGTAGTCACTAGGTCTTGTAAGTATAACTACACATTGGGGCTTCTGATTATTGGGATGTGTAGGGGCAGGGCCCTTTCGTAGTGAATAATTCTGGTGGAGGTTACCATGCTGTGTGAACCACGCATTGCTGCTGGAGCTGGGGCCCCACAATTGATGAGCTGCTCAGCGCATTGAGTCCTTCTTGGCGGACGCATTGCAGAGAATGGATATAAGCTGCCCTGTAAGCTAGCCAGAGCACGTTTCTTTATCGATGTGGTGCCAGGTTAGCAGGCCTCCTCACCAATTTGGTGCCAGGGGCAGTGCAAGGAAACCATGACACTTGGACACCAGGCACCATTGTACTTGCTGACGGCTCCTCAAGAAGGTGCTTGAAGGCACTGAATAAAACTTTTTATCAATGATATGAGCTGAGGTAGGACAAAACCCTGGCACTGCTATTCAAAAGGGGGAAATCATGGTTCGAATTCAAAAAGCAAAGTTTCACGCATGCGTGACACTACAGTGTGTAAAACAGTATTGTGCCACGGTAAGAAAGTAGCAAAGCGTGTCCCACAGCATGATACCGCACACAAACAGGAGCACCTTCAGACCCTGCACTCTATTTAGCTCCTGGAGCAGTTCTATTTGTTTCCCACGACCATGTCGCCAGCACACCATATTGAGATCATGCGCACTAAGACAGCAGCACTACCTGATTCTCAGCGTCGTGTGTTTTCCGAAACCCTTAGTTTCCTAACTTCTGCACTGATTATGTAATCTACAGGGAACAAAACCGTGCGATTTATAGAGGAACAAAATGCTGTAATCTTCTTCAGTATGTGATCCACAGAGAACAGCACCATGTACTTACTGCTCAGCGCTCTGCGACGAAAATAATAGAAATGAAGAAAAAGGATACCCACAATTTCTCAACCGTTTTTGTCTGGTCATCTCTTAAATAAGTAAAAGTTAAATAAAGCATGTATTTTAAAAAAATGAGGAATATAAAAGTTGCCGGGTTAGTGTTTATCTAAGGCAGGTCATGAAAACAAGGGCAGCAAAACACAAGCATTTACAATGCAATGGTCTCGGCATTGTTAAAGTTTGAGCTATTGGCATTGCTCCTGACATTATTTTTGTTTATGTTTTTGTTTTTAAAAACATTTAAAGAAACGGCATTGTTACTTACAATGTCAATAGCTTAATCACTCTCATATGCTGACCAAAGCTGGGACATTGCGCGCCGTCCGCACTTCAACCCCATGCCCTCTCGCTCTTCATCACCCTTGCTCTCTCTGCCAGCACCCCCCCCCCCCCCAGTACCTTCGAAGTACTCTTATTTACCTGTGTTTTTTCTGCAGGGTTCCACACAAGGCAAACATATTTTGCTCAATTTTCGTTGCTTTGAAAGGGGCTAGTCGACCATTTGGATCTGCCAGCTCTATTTGCTGAAAACGACAAGCATGAGCAAAAATTATAAAAAAAACATTGGAAAAGCCAATTAAGTTCTCGCCTTGTAGACCTATTCATTAAGCCAAAGCTTTTTGCTGATGCTGTGCAGCATTGGCAAAAAAGAAAAGAAAAAAAATGTGTGGCGACGTGGCCGCTGTTGTCGGTTGTGCCATTCTGCAGGTGTGCGGATGGGTTCTGAAGAGGTACATGTATCTCAACGCATGCTCGCTCCTGCAGAATGACGCGGGCGCCATTTCTTTTTTAAACGGCCGATCGATCTAAGATGGTTGGCGCCACTTACATTGATACATTTTTTTAAATGCAATTTTAAGTGTACAAAAGTGCTTCCACTTAAGAGGAGAGCCTGGTAGCAAATGGCAGCTGCCAGGCCCTCCAAAAAATGCAATTTAAAAAGAAAAATGTAAATGTCCTCTAGGGGAGGGAGAGCAATGGAGAAGTGTGGTGGTGGGGCAAAGGGGACTGGGGGTGAGACAAAATAAAAATAAAGGTGGGTGGGGCAGAAAGGGAAAACAGCACACAAGAGAGAAGCAACAGGGAGCGCTGGGGTGCAGGTGACTGCCGGATGAGAAGCAAATGGGAGAGAGAGAGACCAGCACACGAGGGAGATAGAAACACAGGGTGCAGGTATTTGGTGGCTGCAAAAGCACATGTAGGAGGGAGAGATCGAGCTAGAAAACTCAAGCACAACGACAAGAAAGATGGGCGAGCTGCTATGTTTTCCGTCCTCTTTTCCCGGCGCTTGAATTTAGGCTGGTGCTTTTGAGTGGCATGCTGCGTGGCAATGGCAGAAATAGTTCTGTGGAGGGAACTTTTCTATTAATCAAGGGGGTGGGCCCAAAATGTTAAAATGGAAAAAGGACTTTTCTAAAATGTGCATATAGCAAAACAGTATTTTCCCTGCTGTCAGTTATAGGGTTATCTACCTCTGGTTAAGGACTGTGATGAGGTAGAGTAGGGACGGATTCACAATAATAAATATTACTGGCAAGTCATAGGGGCATTATGTGATCCCGTGCCAGTAATGAGATGCTCAGACAATAACTGCTTTTCAACTCACATCATAGCGCATTCTGGTACTTATAGTTTTAGTTCCCCGTTGTTAACAAAACGCTGACACGCCAGAACTGTGGGAGTGGCTCAGCCCCGGCGAAGACCTATTGTGACCTCAACGTAATATGCGTGAGTGCGTTTCCTCTTATTTTTATTTAAGTACTGCACTTATTTAGTCTGAGGTAAGAGTGAGAGAATAAAGTGTGAGATAGAAAACACGCTGCTCGATATCCGAGACATTCTGGCTGCTCTGAGGAGGATATTGGATTGAAGCTGTTATGTTTCACTATGAGTCACGTGACTCATGGTCACTGTTATTGTTGTGTGTGTTCTTTTGTACATTCTCGAGCGTTGCCGCTCAGTTGCGAAGAATCCTAGCAACAATAAGAGCGTACAATTAACAAACATGTCAACCATGTTCGTCTGAACCGGGTGGGTTTTAAAGCACAGAGGCACGTTTGACCACTCTGGGGGAAGAGGCTACCACTTTTGAGCCGAGAGCAGGGGGAGAGGACGAGCACACCACTGCCTTTCTCCGAGGTCAAGCAGAAATGCCTCGGAGAAAGGCAGCGGCGTTTTCGGATTCGGGGGCGTGTTTTTCTTTCTCCCCTCTTGCCATTGGCTGGAATGTTTACATTCCAGAGGAGAGAAAGAATCGCAAAAAACACGCCCCGAATCCGAAAAGGACGGGTCTTGTTTGGAGAGACAAACCTCTTCTCCAATGGCTGACCAGCATTTAAGAGGCCAGCCAATGGAGAAGAGGAGAGAAGAGAGGCGGGTTCAAGCCCCTCTTCTCCAAATCATTAAATCTCGCGAGCGAGACTGCGCAAGCGCAGCCTTCGCTAGCCGAGACCTAAAAAGGAAGTGGGAAACCAAGCTTCAAAAAAATGGGGTTAGCAACCCTGAGAAATTACATAACTTAGCAGTTCAAGAAGGAAGAGGAAGCGTGGGCTCACCTGCAGGGTAGCAGCAACGTTTTACCATGAAAAGTTAAATGTTATTTTTTTTCAGTTTCTCTGAAGGACACGGCCATGAAACAAATTCACGGTGCTCAAACGCATGGGACCGTCCTGCCTGTCCTCCAAGCCCCTCACGACTCGGAGTTGCACTTTAGGAGGTACGTTTTTTGGAGTCTGCCTCACCTCTACAGCTTAGGCTGCTTCAGTATCTGAGGACAGACTGGCATCAATGGTAGGCAAGTGTGGTCGGGGCATTTGGCGCACCACGGACACTGCCTTCTTTTTTCCAAACTAGGGGGCATATCATCAACGGCCAGCGATAATTATCGCTGGCCGCTCTTAGCGTTAAAATGTGTAACGCCGGCTATCGCAGATAATTATCGCCATGCTAGCACTGTATTAACAACGCTCAGCGCAATGGCGATAATTATCCTAGCAATAGCGATGTTTTCCATGGAACATCGCTGGTTTTCCAGGGATGTTCCATGGAAAACGGCGATACCCTTCATAATAGGGGCCTGTGGTCTTAGCCACACACTCCACCCCCCATGTTAAGTATGCCTTAGTCAGGAATTTAACAGACGTAAAATTCCTGGGTTAAGGCATACTTAGCGCGATTTAAAAAATCGCTTCCCCGCATTGTAAATATCGCGAAGCTGCCTTCGTGATATTTACTCATGTTGTTTCCACAGACACGCCTACTTTGCATCTAATTAGCGATGCAAAGTTAGGCGTGCTGGAAACGGGAGCAAAATCAGCAAAACACGCGATAGCGTGTCTTTGCTGATAAGGCGATAAAATTATCGCCGCTTTTCGGCCGAAAACGGCCGCAAAAGCAGCGATAATTTGTTATCGCCGCATTGTTAATATGCCCCTTTGTTAGGAGTATGGATGTGTCTGATAGTTTGTCCACTGTACTTAGGAGTGGTCAGTGCACATCTACAGTTACAACTGCAGTGCCAAAGTGGGACGTAAAAGCTGAAACCCAAAGCTCTACTGTCATTTTTCCAAGAGAGGATATCAACAGTCTGTGTCACCCCCACAGTGACGGGAGGATGTCAGACCGCCTGTGTTTTCAGACGCACAGCTTGTCAGTGAAGGTGAAATATTCCCTATGCAGCTGGGTAAGGTTCATCAATTAAAGAGAGAATGGATCTCCAAGAGTTTAGGGTTTGGGTTTAGGATCAGGTTAAGTGTAAGGGGTAGTTTTCTTGGTTAGGTTTATGGCTAGAATCAGTGCACACATTTAGTGGCTTCATACTCCAACATTAGCAGGTTTATTAAATATGCGCTTTGTAGAAATTTCCTATAGCCGGCTTTACATGCACAAAGATGGTTTGACAGCCAGTGTTCTAAGACCCATAAGGATCTCTGGACCATTCTGCATGCGAAGCCCCGGTGTGAAGAGAAGGTCAAAAGGGCTAGGGCAGTGTACAAACTGGCCTGTAAGGAACGTAAAGCCCAACTTAAAGAGGAAGCTTGGTACAAGTAATTATCTGCCAGCCAGTTACATGACAGCTCTGCTTTCTAGAGCGTTGTTAATTCGCCTTTCTTTAGCAAAGATCACCTCGCTAACCAGGCCTGTAGTATTTCATCTCAGGTCTGGGTCGATCTCTTTAAGGCTATCTATATCCTAGATGAGGAACCGGAGTCATTAGTATTTCTTCAGATTGACCATTGCTATTTCTCAGTTGCCATCAAATAAAGCTCCAGGACCAGAAGGGTCCCCGGGGATCTTTTTAAAACGTGTATAGATTTATGGGCCCCGTTATTGACATTGCACTTAAATTCTGCAGCTTCAGGTCTTCTTCCACTAACTTGGTCTTGCTCAATAATAGTCCCTGTTTTTAAAAAGGGTAACAGGTCAGATGCTACATGTTTTAGGCCCATTTGTCTTATCGATTCAGAGGTGAAGATCATCGGCTGGATTTGATTAAATCGCCTTAAGGATAGGGCCGATGAGAGAGGCTTTTTATTTGACCTCCAGTATGGGTTCCGCCCTGGCCGCAGCACTATAGAGCAAACTTTGAACCTCTATTTACTGGCCTGCAAATACACTAAGGCAAAGAAGGGGGCAGTCCATCTGGCCTTCATAGACCTTAGCTCTGCCTTTGATAGAGTAAATCACTCTAAGCTCTGGTCCTTGATATAACAGATGGGCATTGACCTAGTTTTAATAAAATGTGTGTGTGATTTGCACGATAAACTTTCAGCTGGTGTCAGGTTTGGTCCTAATGGGGAATGCACCGAGCACTTTAAATTACAGCATGGTGTCCGGCAAGGCTGTATTCAGGTATTTGGGGGTCCAATTGGCACCCACATTGTAAGCCAGAACGTGGCATCTTTTAACAGAGCAACATTTAGTATTGGAGATTTTTCACGTGGGCTTGGGCGTACTCCTATTTAATCCATCTTTGAAATTTACAGGGCCAAGTGTGTCCCACTAGCAAGTTAAGGTAGTGGAATTTGGGGGTATGGCAGGGTCGCCACACTTCAAGTGGCCAAAAAATAAATCTTTTAAGGGGCCTCTTGGGAGTTCCACAAAGTGTACCATATGAAATTGTACATGAAGAACTATGTCTAGATTTTATTACAGATCTGCTGCACCTTTAAAGCTTTGGGTCTCAATTTGGGTAAAGAGGAACTAAGTCTAAAAAAACTGATTCTGCAGGATTGTTTAAAACTAGAAAAATCCTCCCAGATACCGTGGCTGGCATATGTGGCCCATAGCCTCCGGGCCTTGGGGGAGGCCTTATCTGTATAATAATCCTTTTGTTACAACGCACTCTGATGGTAAATCGATCAAAACTGCCTTGAGGGATAAGATGACATCAGGGCGAGAGCATTCTGCATTAATGAAACATTCCATGCGACATGCTATATTATTAAAAACTGTTAATAACACTGAACCTTACCTGATCTGGAATATGACATGGCATCAACGTCGTATATTAACTTATTTCAGGTTGAATTTATTTCCCCGCCTTATCCCACTTAATTATGAATATTTTACGAATTCGGACTTGCCCCTGTGTAATTGTGACAACACATCTATGAATAACACCTTACATGTGGTTATGTTTTGTCCAAAATATATTAATTTGAGACATAACTATCTACATCCTATTCTTAAACCATTGAATTTTACCCAAGTTAGTCCAGCCCTACTGTTTTTACTATTGTTAAATAGTCCATTTATTTGTTTTTCTCTAGTACGTTTTTTGATGGGGGTTTTAAACTAAGAGCAATAATGAATTTGGCAATGAGAAATTGTTTGTACGATTTAAGACTTGGCTTTTATGATTTTATTTATAGAATTGAATAAAGATTATTGATTGATTAAATATGGAGGTGTTGATGTGGTTATTTAGATTCCATTTTTACCTTGTTAATCTAATGTACGGTCTTCATACCAGTTCTGATGTAATGTTAGGTCAGGATTTTGGTCCCCAATGTAATAACTTTAGTAGAAGAGTGTTCTGCCGCTTCTAGAACAAAGTGTAATCTGTGTAAAGTAGACGTTGATAAGACCCTGCATTCTGTGACATCAAGGGGTATAGGAGTGAGTGATATTCTTTTAAACTGGATTGCCTGTATGCATTTTGCTTGTGCAAGGTCTCACCCCCAGCCCAATTAATAGAAAAGCAAATTCCTGTAGGCTTAGGGAGTCATTAATAGACTGGCAGGATGGGAAAACTGCATTAAACTAGAAGTTGTCCTGCTAAACCAAACTCATTTCCACTGCCTCACTTAGAGTGTGGAAACTTCTGATTGGCTCCCAGTGGAGTCACCATTCAAAAAGCAGCAACCTATCTGTAAGATGGCTCCTGCCTTTCATGGATCTGGAGATCCTCCCTATATAGGGAAGTGACCTCCATGCGTATTTTTCCAACCCAGGTTCACCATTGCGGACCCGGGTGGGAAAAACGGTGGCCCCCACATACGAAGAGAACACTCAAAGCAAGTCAGGTAATTTGTTATTTTGTTTCCCATAAAATAAATTCACCACTCTCCTTTGGGGGTTTGTGTCTGAAAAACAGAATGAAATGCTAAGAAAAACGCCAACAAGGCACTAGGCTTGGCTTTTAGTTTTGACAAAGGGGACCCCCTTCAAGTAGACAGAGGTCGCTCAGCAGGAGGGACAATCCTCTGCCGGAGGCTTCAGGCCATGGCAGGTAAATATTAGTTAATAACTTATGAGGACGTATATATTCTCTAGTTGTGGTATTATTTCTTCTTCTGACATGGAGTTCACAATTTCTATTTTAGAATATTTAGAATAATCATCTATGATTTCAAAGAGATGTTTGTCAACATGTGGTGCCCCAAAATCTGCACTGGTTCTTGCCCATGTGTGAGATAGCCTTTCCTCAGTCAGGACAGGAGCTAGAGAGTCAGGATGGCCAAATTATTGGCAGTGAAGGCAATCCCCCACTGCACTCCCCACTGCTTGGATTACGCCAGGAATCCAGACTTTGCTTCTGAGTCAAACTTCAGTTTTCATAATCCCTTGATGACCAACATTGTCCAGTTGGACAGCTTGTGGGATTGGCCTGAGGAAGGACTAGGTACGTGTCTCCCAGGAGACAACCATCCGATGCCATAGCTAGTTCACATTGTGTAGTGACTTTCCAGTCTGTTGAGTTTCTATTCTTTGGATTGACAGTTATAATGCCAGGAGCCTTCAATTCGCTTGTTGAGGTGCTTTGTTGATTAATTCTGGACAGTTCCTTTTTTGCTAGTTCAGTGTAATTCAGTCTTGGGCGAAATCGCTCAACTATGCGTTTTACATACTCTGCAGTTTTAGCTGCATCTTTTATATAAAGTGCTGTTGCCAGTTGAGGGGGCCTCAATAGAAAGTCTATAGGGTTATAGGCTACCGAAGAAAGTACTCCTGCAATTTGAGAATTCACTTCTCTATACGAAGTGTCAGTTGTGAGAAGGTTTAACGAAATATGGGCATCAGAGAATTGTGCTCAGTGTTGACTCTAAAGATATGTTCATACAGATACATGTAGAAGACAAGAAGGCACCCCCAAGTATCTTAGTAGTCTCTTTTTTGATATGGGAGTATCTCTGCTCAGAAGGGGTCAGGGCATGGCTTGCATAGGTATGTGGGGCTCATTCGCCATATGCATGTTTCTGAGACAGCACAGCTCCCGAGTCAGACAGGCTTGTGTCGACTGATACTTCAGTACCTTTTGATGTGTCAAATACTTCAGTGTTGTCTCTGCCAACTGAACATTCTTTGTGGCCTGGAAAGCTGCTTGTAGGTCTTTGTCCAAAGAACATATAGGAGTCGACTTTATCAAATTGCTTAGGGGTTCTGCCATGGAGATAACTTCTTGATGAACCTTCCAAAGTATGTTACCTTGCCAAGGAAGCTTTGGACACCGATCTGGTGCCACACCTGCGGCAGACAAGGCCTGGCCTATGAAGCTGATGCATGATTTTAGGAATTCACATTTCTCTCACTTCAGTGTGAGTCCACGGCTCCTTGGTCTCTGGAAAAAATGTGTGAGATGAGCATGATGTTCTTCCAGTCTGGTGGTGTGCATGAGAATGTCATCACCTCTATTGGTGATACTTGTGAATCCAGTTAGTACCTACCTGATTGTGATTTGGAATACTTCAGCCGCGCTAGCTGTGCCGAAGTTAAGTCTTTTGTAGCTTTAAAGGCTGAGGTGAGTTGAAAAGTGCTGATGCATCTTAATGGTGGATCCTATTGTAGTTGTTGATAACCAGAATTAAGATCAACTTTAGAAAACCAGCAGGACCCATTTACGTCTGCTAAGTCATCCGCAGTTGGAGTAAGATGGCATTAGAAAGGAGCATATACACACATATGCGAACTTCATTAGGTTGGCAAAATGTATTTGCCACAACAAATGGCGAGACCCACAGGGTGGGTCGGTCTACTCGTTGTATGATGTCAGCCCTGTCAGGTTTCTTGAATTCAACCCATACGTTTCATCTCAGATGAAATACTGTCCATCAGTGGCAAAGTACTATTGATAGGCGGACTGTTCGATGTGCAAAAGTTTAACCTTTCAGCCATCCACAGCCTTGAACAAGCTTTCAAATTCTGTTAGCAGGCTGTTTACTTCGTTTGTGTGGCTGCAAACATGATCAGATTAAACTGTTTGGCTGTTTGGCACCTGATTAAAGTGCTTGATCCTTCTTGTGTTACATATATGGTGATCAATACATACTAGTCTTTTATTACTCCGTTCAGTAGCAGATCATCCACTGACGGGCAGCGCCACCTGACTTTTTCTTTTGTGGAC
Source organism: Triturus cristatus (assembly GCF_964204655.1). Taxonomy (NCBI): domain Eukaryota; kingdom Metazoa; phylum Chordata; class Amphibia; order Caudata; family Salamandridae; genus Triturus; species Triturus cristatus. Next base: position 258,624,989 of record NC_140584.1, read on the forward strand.
TTTAGCTTGGGTTGTGGTGTGAGGGAGACAATTTAATTTTTCAGCACCATGTTGACTGATGTGTCTGTATCACTCAAAACTGCTATTACTCCTGGATGTTGCACATTTTTTCCGTTGATTGGAGCATTCATTGGCGTGTGGAAATATGCCGCTACAGCGATCAGAGAATTTTCCCTTTAAGGTGCGTGCAGCGTGCTTGGGACGATTTGGGCTCTGGCCATTTTGTGTAAGGGTTTGAATTGTATTGGTTTGTTGAGGGCAGCCTTTATGTGTGTTGCCCCCGAACTAGAAAGAGACTAACTCAAAGTTAGAATACCGGGCAATGTTTTACCTTGTACTCACATAAGTTTGTCATGCACATCCTTGAGTGAACTGTGCTCGGATTTCCTCGGTTTCATCATGGAGGGTGCACGTGCTCACCAGCTCTGTAAGCCATGCCTGCAATGCTTTGAAAGTGTTGAATGAACACATTTACTGCTGTTGTGAAGGTGTAAGGGGGCCCTGCTAAGAAAAGTTATGTGAAAGTTTAAGGATGCCTTCGCCTGCCAGGTGCCGTAACGTGAGTCTTTTCTTGTACACAGGGACATCAGTAACAGCAAAATACATCTCTGGGCATTCCACCCAGAGTTTCTATTTGGGAGGTTGGGGTGACAGTTCACTGGAGATTTCGAAAGGCATGATGGCAACCAGGGATGGGTGACAAGTGTACTGGCGGTCTACTCTTATTAAGCAATTCACTGTATGCAGATGAAACTGGTGTTGGACAGAGAGCGACACTCAACTGAAGCTTTTCCCTAGAATGGCAAGAAGTCCCTCCTGCTACATTAGTAACCGGTGCAGTAGTCACTAGGTCTTGTAAGTATAACTACACATTGGGGCTTCTGATTATTGGGATGTGTAGGGGCAGGGCCCTTTCGTAGTGAATAATTCTGGTGGAGGTTACCATGCTGTGTGAACCACGCATTGCTGCTGGAGCTGGGGCCCCACAATTGATGAGCCGCTCAGCTCATTGAGTCCTTCTTGGCGGACGCATTGCAGAGAATGGATATATGCTGCCCTGGAAGCTAGCCAGCGCACGTTTCTTTATCGATGTGGTGCCAGGTTAGCAGGCCTCCTCACCAATTTGGTGCCAGGGGCAGTGCAAGGAAACCATGACACTTGGACACCAGGCACCATTGTACTTGCTGACGGCTCCTCAAGAAGGTGCTTGAAGGCACTGAATAAAACTTTTTATCAATGATATGAGCTGAGGTAGGACAAAACCCTGGCACTGCTATTCAAAAGGGGGAAATCATGGTTCGAATTCAAAAAGCAAAGTTTCACGCATGCGTGACACTACAGTGTGTAAAACAGTATTGTGCCACGGTAAGAAAGTAGCAAAGCGTGTCCCACAGCGTGATACCGCACACAAACAGGAGCACCTTCAGACCTTGCACTCTATTTAGCTCCTGGAGCTGTTCTATTTGTTTCCCACGATCATGTCGCCAGCACACCATATTGAGATCATGCGCACTAAGACAGCAGCACTACCTGATTCTCAGCGTCGTGTGTTTTCCGAAACCCTTAGTTTCCTAACTTCTGCACTGATTATGTAATCTACAGGGAACAAAACAGTGCGATCTATAGAGGAACAAAATGCTGTAATCTTCTTCAGTATGTGATCCACAGAGAACAGCACCATGTACTTACTGCTCAGCGCTCTGCGACGAAAATAATAGAAATGAAGAAAAAGGATACCCACAACTTCTCAACCTTTTTTTCTGGTCATCTCTTAAATAAGTAAAAGTTAAATAAAGCATGTATTTAAAAAAATTAGGAATATAAAAGTTGCCGGGTTAGTGTTTATCTAAGGCAGGTCATGAAAACAAGGGCAGCAAAACAAAAGGAAGTGGGAAACCAAGCTTCAGAAAAATGGGGTTAGCAACCCTGAGAAATTACATAACTTAGCAGTTCAAGAAGGAAGAGGAAGCGTGGGCTCACCTGCAGGGTAGCAGCAACGATTTACCATGAAAAGTTAAATGTAAAATGTTATTTTTTTTCAGTTTATCTGAAGGACACGGCCATGAAACAATTTCACGGTGCTCAAACGCATGGGACCGTCTTGCCTGTCCTCCAAGCCCCTCACGACTCAGGGTTGCACTTTAGGAGGTACGTTTTTTGGAGTCTGCCTCACTTCTACAGCTTAGGCTGCTTCAGTATCTGAGGACAGACTGGCATCAATGCCAATGGGTTCTGGTAGGCAAGTGTGGTCGGGGCATTTGGCGCACCATGGACCCTGCCTTCTTTTTTCCCAACTAAGTTAGGAGTGTGGATGGGTCTGATAGTCTGTCCACTGTACTTAGGAGTGGTCAGTGCACATCTACAGTTACAACTGCAGTGCCACAGTGGGACGTAAAAGCTGAAACCCAAAGCTCTACAGCCATTTTTCCAAGAGAGGATGTCAACAGTCTGTGTCACCCCCACAGTGACGGGAGGATTTCAGACCGCCTGTGTTTTCAGACGCACAGCTTGTCAGTGAAGGTGAAATATTCCCTATGCAGGTGGGTAAGGTTCATCAATTAAAGAGAGAATGGATCTCCAAGAGAGAGGAGCCTCAACGTCAATCACCTCCCAATCCAGTGGTATCCACAGTGGAAGTCCCCTCCACCCTATAAGGTATTTATGGCAGCATGGAGGGCAGAAAGGAGATTTATTTTCAGTCTGTGATGAGGTTAAAATGTTCATGGAACAGATGGTCTAACTACATCAATGGAACTCAAATTCTTCGGCAAATCATTAGCAAAGTGGGCTTATGCAGTCAAACCAGACGAACTTGGCGGAGGGGCTTTGTCCTCTGACAGTAAACCACATGATGGTTCTCTGATTCCAGCTGTAAGAAAGGAAAAGATAATCCTTCCAGCTTCAGCAACCTGATCTCTGAGATCAGAGCGTGAAGGGGCAGAGATCCCCCAGCTTGCCAAGACTGAGGGTGGTAGGATCCAGGAAAACAGAAATTGTCCACCTGCAGTAGGATGGATCATCTTGTCGGACAGGTTGAAAAGCTGCACATGGCCACCATGAATGTTGCCTACTCTTCAGCCTCACAGATTTAAGGCCAAGAAGTCAGCCCACCTGACTGAGCCAGGGACATTCAGAAATTTCTGAGGAGTCTTAATACGGGGGAATCCAGGGGAGGAGCCCTGTCAGGGTGCCATATGAGAAAACCTGGGGGCAGATTTACAAGCCCCCTGCGCCACCAGTACGTGACGTACTGGTGGTGCAGGGGGCTCCTCCATATTTACAAGGATAGGAAAAGCCACCCTGCGTGACTTTTCCTCTCCTTGTAAATACGGCCCCTTCACACGCAGCACTTAGCGTTGAAGGGGCGTTCCATGGGTGTTGCTGTGGGTGTTCCCACATAACACCCATGGAACAAGACACATATCCAGATTTACGAGAATTCGGAAATCTGGAGATGCATGTGAATGCTACGCTGCATTCTACAGCATGCATTGAAAGAGGAAAATGCCTGTAGTGATTATTTTTGTGCAGGAAGGTGCCCCTTCTTGCACAAAAACAATCTCCCCACGACGCAGGCATCCTTGCACCATGATGCAAGGGTGCCTGCTCTGGCGCATGACTGCAGTTTGTGTGCCAGCGCAGGGGGAAGCACAGAGATACGACATATTCTAGTAAATATGTCGCATCCCTGTGCTTAGGAAGTGCCGCAGCGTTGCGCAGCCAAAGGGCTTGCGGTGCGACGCTGCTGCACTTCCTTGTAGATCTGCCCCCTGATGTTCACATTGCCATGGTGAAGAATGCTGAATAAGGACAAAGATTACCTGAGAGAGGGTACCTACTCACAGGTGATGAGACATGAAGTTATTGGATACAAAAGATGTATTCTCTTAGACCATTCATCTTTAGCAGAAGAATTCTGGACCGTTCCACTACCGTCAGCCACAGGCTAAAACCAAGCCCAGTCAGGTTGCATGGCCTCACACTGAGCTCACAACAGCTGACCAAATCCACCTGACCTACATCTGCAGGATCTCTCAAAACTGGACTGACGCTTTATCCGGTATTTGTAATTAAAAAATATAAAAAAATAGGAAATCGATTGACAATTACTCAGTATAAGGGTGAATTAATGTACTATGTACTGATGTTGGCCAGGTGTTTATTAACTTGTTCTAGTTTAATGGTTCCAGTTGAATGTGACTACTGAACATATATTGATGGCAATAACAAGCTCGTTAGAATCACTTCTTGTTCTAACAATTGGCCTTGTTTATTATTCAAACAGCTCACTTAGTTGTTTAGTTCAATGCTGACTTTAGTCAACAGGTCTTTTGCTACATGAATAGTTTCTTGCGCCCTACAAAAAAGCAACAATATCCATACTGACTAAGAAACAACTTTTGATTGTGGTCAACCATGAATTTATTTTTCGATCCCTAAATTTTCTATATCACTGAAAAAGCAGCAGCTGTACATTGGCAAGATTATCTGGAGTTTCGCACTGTTTTCCTCTTCCTGCAACTAGATTTTAGAGCAGCTTTCCAATTTATATAAAAGACACTTTGATGTATATTGACCCAATAGACAGCTAAGATCAGTCAATAAAATGTTGCTTATGGTTGCTTTATCAGGAACACAAAAGTGGCTGAGAGGAGTCTTTTTAACAGCAACTAGACAATGGGGTAGCCACATAGAATCCAGCAGAAACACACGCTGGTAAGACGACTAGGCACAGGTTGTTTTAGGTGTATCTTATTCGCTGAAAGCTGTGCAGCGCAGCCTAATGCATCAATGGAGCTAAAAACGAACTGCAGTGACCTCACACAGTGTTTTGCATCAATGGGATTAAGCCTAGTAATAGGTATCAATGTCCCCACATAGTGTTTGCATCAAAGGACCTAGTAAGGAACGTCAATTCACCCACAGACGGCATGGATGAAAGGGCTTAGTGATGGGCATCCGGGGCTCCCCTTAATGCACACATTGATGAGTCTACTAGCAGTGACCACGCATTCATGCAGCAGTGGGCCTTGTACAGGCATAAGTAGCCTCTCGATGTGCGGGTCCGTGTCTGCACTGTATATTTATTTATAAAGTTGTATCTAGTGCGAACATGACCCATAGGGGTATCAGAGCCCTTTACAAAATACAGTTGTTGCGCCATACAGTACAAAAGAGGTATATAGGAGTATATAGGTGGCATAGGAGACTAGTAGTTATTAAGGAATGATCCAAGAGGGAATCAGAGCGCTTTACAATACACAAGTTATAACATATTAAGTGGTTGAGATAGTATGCATACATTCGATATAAGTCATTCAGTACAAAAGAGGTAGACCGTGGTATAAGGGTAGCATAGGATACTGGTAGTCATCATAGAATTACAGTCTTAGGATGTGAATTTGTTCATTAGGAGCAGTTTTACTTCTTTTTTGAAGGCGGTAAAGGAAGTGATCACGCGAACCACTGGAGATAGGGATTTCCAAATCTTTGGAGCGATCCCTGAGAATGCTCTGCAATCAGTTCTCTTTTTGTGGAAGGTTTGTGGTTTCAGTAGTAAAGAACTCGCACTACGAAATAGTCTGCATCCTCCTGAACGCTCAAACTTTCGTGCTGAGTAGCTGGGGGTATTGCTATGCAGGGCTTTGTGGGTCATGCAGGTGATCTTTAGGTGTATTCTAGCCTCGTAGGGTAGCCAGTTCAAAGCTTTCAAGGTTGGAGAAATGTGATTATTTCTTTTAGTTCCTGAGACCAATCTGGCTGCGGCGTTAAGCGAAGCCCTCAGAGGGGCAAGCTTGTATTTGGGAAGACCGCATAGGGTGGTGCTTCCATAGTCCAATCTTGGTAGCACTAGGGCTTGAACCGCCATTTTTAAGTTGTTATGTGGGAGGAAGGGCTTGAGTTTCCTTAGTATGCTCATCTGATGATTGCTCCTTGGTGGCAATATTAATTTACGCCTGCATATTCAAGTGTTTGTCTATGGTGACTCCCAAGGATTTCGCAGAGTCAATGATGTAGGGAGCCCAGTCAAAAGAAGTAAGATGTTTCAACCATAAGTCTATCTTGGGTGTGTGATTGGGAGGGGAGAAGAGAAGGAATTCTGTTTTTTTGGTGTTAAGCATGACGTGGTTGTCAGTGAGCCAACTTTGAGTATTCTGTAGAATAGCGTTGAGGGAGATGAAGATCTTCTGGTTGGGAGATTTTCATATACAGTTGAGTGTCGTCCGCATATAGGTGATATGGAATGTTCGCAGAGTTCAGTGCAGTGCGTTTGCCAGGGTTTCCATGAGTAAATTGAAAATGATGGGTGAGAGTGCTGAGCCCTGTGGAACCCTTATGGTGACCATGGAGGGTTGAGAGAGTGAATTCTTTGTCTTAATTCTTTGTGTTTTGTTATTTAGGAAGGAGGTGAACCATCCTTCGTTCCAGTAAGGACAGTAGGTTGTCATGCTTAACCGTATCAAAAGCGGAGGATAAGTCAAGAAGTATCAATAGGCATGATTCATTGTGGTCAAGCATTTTTAGGATGTTGTCCATTATGTGGGTGAGTGCAGATTCAGTGTTGTGACCATAGCGGAAGCCGGATTGGTTGGTGTTTGTCTAGGAGGTTGTAATTCTCGATGTGGTTGCATAGTTGCATTTGCACACATTTTTCCAGCAATTTCACCAGAATGGGGATGTTGGATATAGGGCGGTAGTTGTTGGGATCAGTTGGGGGGGAGGGAGTCAGACGTCTTTAGTATAGGTGTACCTGCCCTATTTTGAGACAGTCCGGTATGGACCCTTGTCTCAGGAAGGCGTTTACGATCTTTGACCATAGGGGAAGAATAGAGGTTTTTATCATTTTGAATAAAGAAGGAGGTAGGGGGTCCAAGAAGTGATTTGAGGGGTTAATCGTTAGAAGAGTGTTGTAGATTTCTTGTTCAGGGATGGGCGAGAAGGTGTGCCAAGAGGCATTGTTTTTGGGGATTTCAGTCGAAGTAATAAAATGGACCTTGAGCTGAGAGTGAGATTTATCTTCAAGGGCCATAGTTTGAGGGAGGGCCTTCTTAGATTGGATGTTGAGTTTAATGGATTTTGTTTTTTCTAGGAAGAAGTTGGCCTGCTCATCGCAGTTAGGTGTAACCGAGTCGCTTGGTTCCAGGGAGTTTGGCTTGTTGCGCGCTTGTTGTTTGACAATTTCAAATAGTTTTTTGGGACGGTTGATGGCTTGGTTCAGCTGGGACTTTAAAAAGTCTGCTTTAGCCTTTAGGATCTTCCTATTGTATGAATTCCTCAGCACTCTGAGTGAGTTATTCCAGTGGAGATTGAAGTCGCCCAGGAAAATCTGTGTTACTTGTGAGTTGTCATTGGATGTAATAACTTCCATTAGCTCTTCGATGAACGTCAAATTATCACCCGGGGGTGGTAAATTATGTGAAGTTTGCAGGCGAGGCGCTTGTCATCAGCGATGTTGATCCAGAGATATTCGCAAGAGGATAAAGAGATGGAGTCTGCTTGATTGACTGCGATCGTGTTTCGATAAATGCAGGCTAGCCCGCCACCGGGTTGCATGTTTTTGTCTAGGCGGATTAGGTCATGGCTAGGAGGTACCAGTAGGTCCAAGATGGGAGAGGAGGAACTATTTAGCCATGTTTCGGTAAGGACGATAATGTCAAGATCATTCGCGAGGATGAAGTCGTAAATGTCAGGGGCATGTTTGTTAGCATATCTGCAATTGATGAGTGCACATTTCAGCTTGCAGGTCGAATGTGGGGGAGTGCTCTGCACTATGTTGATATTTGTGAGGTTTTCTCTATTAATGAATCTGTAGTTGTGAGTGGGTTCTCTGAAGGGGTTGGCTTGAATGGATTGGATAGTGCCACAACGAGACTCACTGATGCCTGTCTGGTTGGCGTAGGATATGCAGAGGTCATCAATGTCATTGTCCGATAGTACAACATTTGCCCTCCTAGGACGAGATGGGTAATTGGGGGAAGGTATCTTATACTGTCTGGTATCCTCGAGGTGTGAGTTCTTGGTGATATATTTGCTAGTTTGGTGACTGATTCGGTTCACGGTGGCACTAGTAGCTCTGTGTGTGTTTAGGAGTTCTTTGGTGATGGTTGATAGATTTTCCATTTCAGCCTTGAGATGGGCTAGGCCGCTGGCTAGCTCATTGAATCGTTCGATCCAATCAGCGTTGGGATAATTAGATGTGTGTGTAGGTGTGGGTTCTATTGTAGCGGGTGGTCAGCAAATAAGGTTTGGTTGCAAGGGTATCTTGTTATCTGGTTGCCTGGGGATAACGTTATTAGGTATTGAAGGGGTTAGTTGATCATGGGTGTTCGTTTTAAGGTCCGAATCAGAGTGTGGGAAGGCCTTGAGATGTGACTGCATGATAGGGACTGACACGTGATTGGGGTATGGTCGAGTGGAGAGTTCGTAAGGGTGGAGTTAATATCAGGGGTTATGGTAGCCGATCAGGTAACGGGGTAGGCAGTAGGTCGTGGCGAGCTATGCATGCCAGGTCAGGTGGAGATGGGGGTAGTGTTGGAGCAGCAGCACTCTGACCAGCCTGCCACTTGTGCATGCTTAATACAGGACTCTTCATGTTGGAATTTCAACAGCTTCTTCATATGGTTATTGGCCAGGTGATTCTTGTGGTCTAATAAGCATTCTTTGACCTCTGGACCACCTTTGCAACATGACACATCCATTGCTTCCTGGGGTTTTCCTAAACTTTGTTACAGCTTCCTACTCAACCTTCTAATGAAGTTCCACAAACCACTTGGTAGGTGTGTTGTAGGCCGGCTCTGGTTCATGAAGCCTAAATAAAGCTTCTACATTTAAGCTCTGGTGCTTTCATAATGCTGCTTTTCCAAGTCAGCTTTCACTGGTGCATGTGAGAAAAGTGATGTATACATGTGTGGGGAAATGGTTGATGATAATTCTTCAGTATCTGCATTGTATCAAAGTTTCTGAGCTGGTATTTGTATTCAGTGATTGAATACCTTTGATTTCAGTGGCTATTGAGGATGAAACATGAATGATCTGGCTTCAATTTAGTCTGATTGGCTGTTAGAGAGGGGTTGAGACCGCAGTTGAAGACTAGGTCGAAGGTGTGACCCTCTGTGTTGGTTGGGGTAGAGATCATGTTGGAGCACGGGAATGCTCTTGAGGTTTAACAGCCTGTCTGTTATATTGAGTGTCCACCTGCAGGTTAAAATCAACCATCATTGGAAATGTGAATGATAAAGCCTTGGTTTTTGAGCCAGTACAGTAATCTCCTCAAGAAAAACTGTTAGTATTCCTATTTACACTACATTCCTCTAACTGTGAATGACTAATATGTGCCTACAGAGTAGTGTGGTGTTAGGCTATCTAGTAAGAACGCTTACAACAAAATTGTAATCTCTGTGTCTTGCCATTACATGTAGGAGTATATTGCAGTTCTTTCTGGAATGCATGAATTAGATTGTAGAGAAACTTTTGTGGTAAATTCAGCAGGAAGATCCATAAACAGTGGCGGCTCAACCGCTAAGGCTGAGGAGTGTCGACCCAATGCTTCGCAGCAGTGAAGTAAAGGAAACATAAAATGAAATAACTTGCGTTATTATCATTTTATGTTTCCTTCTGCTGCAGACTTGTGTTTGGGGCAGGGCTGCTCCGATGACAGAGGATCAGGGGAGGAGTGGTTTGCCCACTCCTAAGTGCACATGGCTGATTGGCCAGCCCTCTCAGGTCGGCCAAACATTCATGCGCATTTTGAATCTTTTCCATGCAGGCTGCATTACAGTCTGCATGGAGAACATGCCCAGGCCCCCATTCCCTGGCTAAGCGCCGATCACGGCGCTCAGACCAATCACAACTCTGCATTGCAGCATTGTTATTGGCTATCAGGAGGCTGGGAGCTGGGTGCTTCCTGCTGCTTCCTGCATCCTGCTGCAGGACCGGAGTCAGGAAGGAAAGGACGGAGGAGAGGCGGCGGCTGGCCATCACAGGTAAGTGTTTTTTTGTTCTTTTTACTATTAACGTCCACCCCTCTGCACCCGCCCCAGTCCCACCACCCGGGTCCAGTAGCAGCCACAACTGTCCATAAACATATGTTCGCCATAAAGCAGACAATAGCTCTCCATGGGTTCTCAAATAGAGCATCCATAGTACATATCGATTTTTGTTGTCAAGCCAATTGCTTAAAAAGCTGTCATGAACTTATTAGCTTAAGGTTTCTTACTTCAGGAGAACTCCGTACCTGATAAGACTTATCTGCTTAATCTAAAAACTTAATTAATGTTTAGTTCATTCGGCTTCTCTTTGTGACTCCTAATAGCTAATGGGTAAAGACAACAGCATCATACTGCAGAAGTAATCAGATTGCATTTATCTATCAATCAATCAAACATTTATAAAGCGCGGCAAATCACATGGGAGTGTCTTGTGGCGCTGAAGATGCTGCCTGCTGCGTGGTGGTTTGTGCATTCGAACATCCAGGTCTTGAGTCCTTTCCTGAATTGCTGGAGAAATGGGGCAGTCCTGAGGTGCAGGGTGAGGTTGTTCCAAGCCTTGTATGCCAGGTGCAAGAAAAGTGTCCTCCGCTATTAGTTCGGCAGATCTGGGGTGGTGCGAGGAAGAGGGAAGCAGATTGTAGGTGTCTGGTTGATTGGTGGAAGGTCAAGCATTTGGTCATGTATGTTGGCCTTTCGATGTGCAGGGCTTTGTATGCGTGGGTCAGCATCTTGAACTGGCATCTCTTCTGGATCGGGAGCCAGTGTAGTTCTTCGAGGTGGGGTGTGATGTGGGTCCTTCTGGGGAAGTCGAGGATGAGTCCTGCCGCTGAGTTTTGTATTGTCTGTAGTCTCTTCTGGAGGCGTGCAGTGATTCTAATGTACAGTGTGTTCCTGTAGTCCACCCTGCTGGTGACAAGAGCCTGCGTGACGGTCCTTCTGATGTTGACTGGGAGCCACCTGAAGATCTTGTAGAGCATGCGTAGGGTGTGGAAGTTGACAAATGAGACTGCATTAGCTTGTTTCTTCATAGGTAGCTTGCTGTCCAGGATAATGCTGAGGTTGCGGGCACAGTCTGTCGGGGCAGGGGGGTGGGCTGAGTTGTGCAGGCCACCATGCGTCGTACCATCGGGAGGTGTTGCGCCCAAAGATGAGGACTTCCGTCTTTTCCAATTAGAGTTCGAGACAGTTGTCCTTCATCGAGTCAGCGATCTTCATCATACATCTGTGGAAGTTGACTCTGGTGGTGCAGGGTTCTTCTGACAGCGAGAGGAAGAGCTGGGTGTCGTCGACGTAGGAGATGATGTTGAGTCCATGCGATCTGATGGTGTTGGCCAGGGGAGTCATGTAGGTGTCGAAGAGGGTGGGGCTGAGGGACAATCCTCAGGGAATGCCACAGATGATCTTCTTGGGCTCCGAGGTGAAAGGTGAGAGACGGATTCTCCGAGTTCTTCCGGTGAGGTATAAGGCAGTCCATTTGAGGGTGTTTCCTTGGATTCCAGCTGACAGGTCCAGGAAGATGAGGGCTGCCATTTTGCCGTGGTCGAGGAGGGGTTTGATGTAGTCGGTGGCTGCGATCAGGGTTGTCTAGGTGCTGTGGTTGGCTTGAAATCTAGATTGGGAGGGGTCCAAGAGGTTGTTGTGATCCAGGTGTTCGATGAGTTGCTGGTTGATAGCTTTCTTGAGAATATTTGGTTTATCTAAGCTTTACCAATCACTTCCTTCCTTGTTCTTCAGTATAGGGCAGTCGGGTGAACTCTGGCTAAATTTCTTGCAAAGCAAGAACCATATTAACATCCTATCTCTATCCCCTTAGAAATGCTGATGGGATCCTTTCCAGATTCCCACTAGATCCAGAAGACTTTATGATGCACCGGTCTCGCAACAGCATAGACAACAGCATACAAATAAAATGCAAGAGAAAGTATGTCACATGTTATAGTATACACAGTTGGGAGACACTAGTTTGTACCACTGCTGTGGTAGGGGCTTTACAGTAGACTTACTACCAGTGTGTGTTCCTAACCTATCTTTCTAAACTGCTGAATATGCGCCAACCGAAATTCTCAGAATTGTACCCATTTAAACCATGCCAGCTTGTTTTCTGAAAGGTGCTCAGGCATTTTCACCGTAAGATTGAGAGCATAATGTACACAGGCTTTGCAATTTACTAGTCACCTCTGTTCAAATACTGGCAATTCTATTGCAAAATAATTGCAATTGAAAGTTATAAACAAGGTCTGTACTTTTTTTTAGTTAATTATATAATTGCATTTCTACATTAACAATAACCAAAGATTTATACAACAGGAAAAGCTGTGTTAAAAATCCTCCTTTCAGAGGGTTCGGCAGGTTGAAGCCCAAGATGTGCACGAACCTCTGAAGTTACTCCACGACCTGTCCTTCCATGATTAATCTCCCACTGGAGATGAGAGAATACAAGGGGAACCCTTTGTGTCCCTACTGGTACCATAACTGAGAGTCCACAATAGTGGAGAGTTCACTTGTGGTCTCTCCTAACACTTATACGGCGTGTGAGTTGTTATGCATGCAAGGTACAAAGCAAAATGGAGTCAGTGGTGGCATCCCACCATGGGCTGTGCCACATGTAATGTACTGAGGCCCCCCCAGTATGCCGTGGTGCTGCATATCCTGTCTGACCCAAGGGAAGGATCCAGTCCTTCCCCCTGGAGGGTTCCAGCCTAATGCAAGAGTTCAACTCTTTGCGACCTTACAGCTCAACTGGAGTTGCAGCAGAGACACCATGGGTCCAGAGGAAAAGTTGGGGAGTCACAGGTTGGAAGTGTGACCAGAAGAGGATGGTCTGAAGTGACCCGCACTGAATGATTAGCATCCTACATCAGTTGGACAGCAATGGGTACTGCAGATCATTTTGGTCTCTGCTCTTGGATAGGGAGCTTCTGCTGGTCACCACACGAGACAATGGCGGCTTACACAGTTCAACCCAAAATTGTAGTGCGCAGGGTAGAGGGCTTGTCATTGCCAATCATATTTGCCTCAGTGTCCCAACCCAAATATATAGTGTATATTGCAATGTCTGAATCTTCGGCCACATGGGGGAGATGTTTGAAGATGCATCTCAAGGCTTCTAAGGCCACATGAAGAAAGTGAAACTTACACCTGGTGATACGATCATGCTCTGCTCCAACACTCTTGTGAAGTCTGTGGAAGAGATTTTCCGAGCTTGATAGGCAGAGTTCAGAGTGTAAAAGAGGAGCAAAATACATCTCTACATAAGAATCAGACCCTGTAGTGCCAGTGAAGTGAGACTTCCTCAACAATGCACAACTTGTTGTTCTTTAAGACCAATGCAATTGATGGCACCCTCAAAATGGATGCCTGGATTGATCAATATCATAACTTCACGAGACCCACCTCATGGATTTGGGGGTCCCCGTACAGCTGCCATCCGAGCATTGGAGGAGGGGAGGAATAAACTGCTGGAAGATTTACTAGGACTGCATGGTGGTAATGGCACATACTGGCACATGCATCAACAAAGACTTTTGCGATTCCTTAATTGCGAATTTTAAGGAATCGCAATTAAGGAATTGCAAAAGCCTATGCATGTAGGAATCGCTATAAAAATAGCGATTCCTACAAATTCCTTAATTGCGACTCGCAAATTGCGAGTCGCAATTAAGGAATGCCGTCCCATTCATTCCTATGGGCCTCCAGGCCCATAGGAATGAATTGGAGATTGCATGAGCAATTTGCGAGTACCAGTAGGTACTCGCAAAATGCTCATGCAATTTCAAGGGTGCGAGGGTGTCAAAATGACACCCTATTGCACCCCTGACATTGATCTGTGCACATATGTTGCACACACACATGCTCTAAGGGCATGTGTGTGCGCAACATGAAACTGTGAAAGATGCACAAAAGTGCATTTTTCAAAGTTTTTGCAAATTACCATAAAGTTCAACTTCATGGTAATTTGCTCCCCCTATTAGCGAAATCGCTAATTTTTTAACTTTAATGCATTGCATTTAAGGAATCTCAATTTGGGATTCCTTAAATGCAATTGCAATTTAAGGAATCGCAATTTAGAGATTCCTTAAATTGCGTTTTTGCATTTGGGATGATGCATCCCAAATGCAAAAATACTGGTCGCAAAGGGGCAGATTCTGAGAATCTGCCCATTTGCGACCGGTTTTTCCTTTGATGCATGTGCCTAGATGAGTGGTGCAGAATATTTTTTCAGGTCCTGGCGGCGTTCGTGGAATTCCGCTATGCGGAACTCCACGAAGTGATAAAAAAACTGCACCACGCAGAGTTCCACAAGTGGTGGAGTGCATTTGGTCATGCCGTTCGCATTGATTTTCAGCGCGAACGGCACCATGTGCAGCACAAAAGGGTGCTGCTTCTTTTCTTGGTGCTCGAGTAGATTTTCTACCCAAGTGGGTGCTTTCTCAACACGAACAGAAGGTTTTTCAACGCAGGTGGTTTGCGACCATCTTTGACCGTGTGCGTTGAAAAATCTCACCGGGAGGTGGATTTTCCTTGCTCGCGCTTGCCAACTTGACGTTGGTGAGCGAGGAAAAAACTCCGCTCTTGGGAGTTCGCGTGCTCTGCAGAGTGCGAAAAACTCCGCGAACATAGCAGAGTTCACTGCCCAGGCCTAGTTTTTTTTGCTTCCCTTTATACCCCTACTACATGATTTCCGCACCTGGTCTCACATCCATAAATTCTTTTGGAGAAAATCACATGAAAATTAGATTGTTTTACATCCTGTGGAATTGGTGTTTAGCGCCTGCCTGAGAAACATTAATTGCAACAATAATGGCATGCAAAAGTTTAATGCAACAGTTGAGGGTGCTTTAAATTTAAACCACAAAGGAGGTCACACACTTGTGGAGGAGCCACTTTTAACCAAAAACACAGGATACAACATCTGCACAAACCTAGACGGAGGTCTAAAACTCAGCTAAAGGCAAGAAGGTGCACATTTTGTCTGCAGCAGATTGAAACAAGACTACAAGGCAGGACCCAGTGCCAATCTTCTCAACCCTGACAGTGCCCCAGTCAAATATTGTCCAGTCCGCAATGTGCTGGTTGCCAGCTGACAGTGCAAATAAACATTCAGTGATCCTGAGCTTGATGTCCTAACACAGGATGGTTTGTACCCCACATGTCAGGGCCAGAGGAGATTCCTGGCACCAATCAGCTCAAGAACACGTGATGTGCCCACTAGTTGTTGTTTTGACAACCCTGCATACCTAATACACCCTCTGTACCTATTTTGTGGTGGATGTACTTGAAAACCTTGGGAGGAAAAGGTTCTCAGTAGACTGCATCTCTTGAGATGGTAGGCATCGGTAGAGGTGAGGAGTGTGGAAGTACCCAGTAGCAACCAGGTATGTACACAGTAGTTATTACAAAATGCAAAGCATGATGAGTGCAGTTATGAATGTGGAATTGATGGGTGGCATAACGTGTATTGCTGTATGAGGACTGTCAGGCTGTGGGTTGTAGGTGGAGATCAGTACGTGGGATGCAATTTGCAACTACTGCTACTCCACACCACCAACTGGCACATGTACACTCTAGAAAAAGGTGCTAAAAGAAATAATAAGGACATGAGGCCTATGGACAATGCACAACTGAGTATGCCAATAAAAAGGCATGTCATATCATGTCATGTTATGTTATTTTATGTTGTGTTATGTTATGTTATGTTATGTTAAGTTATGTTATGTATCCTGGCACTGAACAGGTTTGAGTATAGCCAGACGTAGGGCCTAATCGGACTACTCAAAATGCCTGGTATTCAGATTCTTGTGGAACTCAAGAAGTGAGAAGCAAGCCTTTATGCATAGGGGCAGGTCCTTCCACACTTTAGGAGCTGTGTATGAGAATGCTCGATTGCCTGATCTGGTCTACTGTATGCTGTGTGATGTGTGCAAGTAGGAGTCCGGATGAGCGGTGGTGTTTGGAAGGTTTGTGAAAGCAGATGCTATTATTGAGGTATTCCGGACCAGTGTTATGTAGTGCCTTGAAAGTGTGGATGAGTAGTTTGAATTGTGCTCTTTTATGTATGGGAAGCCAGGGGAGCTCATTCGGGTGTGGTGTGATGTGAATGCGGCATGGGAGGTTGAGAATGATACTGGCTAGCCAGTTCTGAATGGTCTGCAGCCTTCTGGTGAGTTTTTGTTGATTCCAAGATAGAGGGTGTTCCCGTAATCCAGCTTGCTTGTGACAAGAGCATGTGTGATGGTTTTCCGGGTGCTGAATGGGAGTCATTTGAAAATCTTCCTCAGAATCTTCAGGATATGGAAGCTTGAGGCAGTTACAGCATTGACTTGGGTGGTCATATTGAGTTTCCTCTTGATGGCGATCCCAAGATCTTGGCATGGATGGTGAGGGTGGGTGTTCTTCCTAGCTCTGTTGGCCACCAGGTGGAGTCCCACAGTGAATATCACTATTTTGGTCTTGTCGTGTTCAGATTCAGACAGTTGGTCTTCATCCAATGGGCAATTTCAGTCATGCAGGTATTTAACTTGATCTGGATACTGGGTGTCTTGTCCGTGAGGGAGAAAATGAGCTGTGTGTCATCGGCATAGGAGAGGACATTGATTTTGTGAGAGTATGAGGCTGGCTAGAGCGATTAGGTATGCATTGAAGAGGGTCGGGCTGAGGGAAGATACTTGTGAAACTCCGTAGGCAAGGTTGCGGACGTCTAAGGTGTATTTTGCCAGATTAATTGACTGGGTACTTCGAGTCAAGGAGGAGCAGATTCATCAAAGTGCAAGTCCTTGGATTTTAATGTAGTGTAGGCGTTAAACAAGGATGGGGTGGGAGACCATGTCAAACACTGCAGAGAGGTCCAAGAGGAGGAGGGCCACCATGCCTCCTCCATCCAGAGTCATGTGGATGTATTCTGTGGCAGAGATGAAGGCGGTTTCGTTGCTGGGGTTGGGTCTGAAACCAGACTGAATGGTGTTGAGGAGTTGGCGGTCATTGAGGTGTTCAGTGAGGTATCTTGTTGATTTTTTCTAAGATCTTGGTTAGGAATGTTAGCAGGAAGATCAGTTTATAGTTGGTTATCTTTGAATGGTTTGCTGAGGCTTTCTTCAGCAATGGGAGGACAGTTGCATGTTTCAAAGTATCTGGAAAGGTCGTGAAAGAGTTGGAGGCATTCAGAATAGGTGTTACCATGGTGCTGATGGGTTGCACTCCGGTGAAGTAAGAGTGGTGAGGGCAATGGTCGAGTGGGGCCCCTGAGTGAATGGACTTAATGGCAGTGGCAGTTTCTTCTCGGGTGATGACAGGTCACATGGTCAGTGTTGGTTCCTTGGATAAGATCAGGAGGTGTTTCGTGAGGTCTGTTGTGGGTTGAAGTTGCTGTAAATGGCAGTGGTTTTGTGGCTGAAGAATTGAGAGATATTGCTGTAGAGGTCGTGCTAGGAGGTGATCAAGTTGAAGGCAGTCGCTGGTGAGGTGAAATCCTTCTCCATGGGTAAGATTTCTTTGCTTCTCCTGGTAACGATGCGATCTGCCAGAGTGGCGCATTTGGTGGTCTTGATCATTTGATGGTAGCGTCTCAGAGTGGGTTTGAACATGCTCTTGTCTGCATTGTCCTAGCTCATTCTCCATTTGTCCTCCAGTTGTTTGCAGTGGTGTTTCATCAGCCTAAGTCCTCTGTGTACTAACTGGCCTGGAGTGTAGATCTTGTATTGCTGTTTTTGAGGGGGGCACAGGAGGCGGAGCAGGAGGTGATCCATTTGTTGAAATTCTTGATGGCTTTGGGGAGGCTGTTGCTGTATTCGGGATGGTTAGTGTTGAAAGTGGTATTCTACTCCTTGTGAGTGATGCTGCTCCAGTTTCAGTGGGCTGGTCTGGTGGTGGTACGTGTGCACTAGAGTGGGATGGGGATGGTGAACATGATGAAGGCATGGTGTGTCCAAGAGACTGGTGTGGGGTCTTCGACTTGGATGTTGTCGAAAGTGGTGCTAATACGATCCGGAAGTTGTCTGGCTACATGATTAGGTCCCTTTACTCGTAGGGTAAAGCCCAGGTTTCCAAGATGGCAATGAGTGCTTTTGAGTTTGGGTCTGCATGGTCTTCTAAGTGGAAGTACTGGTCTCCCAGGAGAATGTAATTGCTACAGTCAAGGGCGTGCGGTGCGACAAAGTCCGTGATGGTGTTGGTGAAGTTGATACACAGTCCAAGTGGTCTGTAGATGAGAGTGCCACTTAAGGTGAAGTTGGCTGTGACGTGGAGCTTGAACGACCGGTGTTCGAAGTTGGAGGTGACATCTGTGGAGGTGGTGCAGCTGATGGCGCTGTTGTAAATGATGGCGATTCCGCCTCAGGGCTTGTGAATTCTGTCCTGCCTGGCAATCTCAGAAAATTAAATACAGGGTGTTTTCGTACAGCAGGTCCCAGAACTCAGTGGCACATTTTGTGAGTGATCAGGTGTTGAGGAGCATGCCTGTGAGTGTGATGTGTTGTGTGGGTGGTAGAAGGACTGGGTGAATGCGCGAGAGTGGGCTGTTGTGCCTTCGGGTTATGGCACTTCAGGAAGGACAGTGCGGGACAAGTAAAGTCTCAGAGAGAGAAGTGAGGAGGATGGTGTAGTGTTCACATTATTAGGTTCAACAGGCTATGTCACACCATGGACAGTGAAGTGTAAATGCTATGTGAAACAATTTACATGAACATTCATGTGCGTAGGTTTACTGCACCGTGGAACTTGCTAGTGAAACCCACATGTGGCCATGAACATATAACTTCAGAATGTTATATAAGAATGGAGGGCTGCTTGGCAATGCAACAATTTTGGCCAAATTGAAGAGGTACCAGCTGTGTCATGGCAACCTCATCACAGTATTATGCAGTGTCATTGCAAGATGTGCATTTAATCTACTGCATATTTCCACTTTTACATGAATATACCACAAACCCATATCCCAGAAAGCCACTTGTCAAGGATGTAATGAATTTAGGATATGGATTGTAACTGTATGTTAATGAAATGTAGGAACTACAATACCGTCATTTAGACTGCACTTTAAGGTAACTACCCCATGAAAAGCCAGAGTCAGATGAGAGACCCTCAATCCAAGTCATTCCTTTATCAGTAATAGCTGCAGTCTCATGTTCTACCACTGCAACAACCACTACTAAGCAAAAGGTGCAAACTCTAAAACTAATAATACTCTTATTAAGCAATGTAGCAGTGCTGCAGAAATAGTGGTGACCAGTAGAGCAGACATCTCCATAGCCAAGTGGACTGTCTTCTCCACAGCCACATCACCTGCCACCTCTGTAGCCATAAGCAATGAGCCCACAACAACCACTTTAGCTGTTCTTGTAGCAGCTATTCCAAGGGCACCTGCAGCAGACACTTCAGTCACATTATGGCATCTACACCTGTAACCCCTGCTGCAGCAAATGGAACGGGTTCCTCAGTGTCCACTGCAATAGTTGTGATGGAATTCTGTAAGCAGGTGCTGTCCTACCAGTCACTTGATGAAATCATCACCGTACAGATAGAAGATATGGATGATTACACCATGGAGTTGATGGACTCTCTATCATACATGGATGGCTTGAAGCCACCTCACCTCCATCCAGGAAGACAACTGGCCAGACACAGAAGGCTGTGCAGCCATCTTCCTTCAGCTTACAAGAGTATCTGAAAGAGACACGTTAGTGATGGATTCCTTACCTTAGAATATCCCCAGGCATCAGACTGGATCCAGAAAGTTTTTGTCAGCAGTACCCCTGCGCGTCGGTAGG
Organism: Triturus cristatus; assembly: GCF_964204655.1. NCBI lineage: Eukaryota > Metazoa > Chordata > Amphibia > Caudata > Salamandridae > Triturus > Triturus cristatus. The sequence continues at coordinate 258,644,739 of NC_140584.1, forward strand.
CGTCGTTGTGCGGTTCCCCGTACGTCGCTGGCGTCGTAGTCACCGAGATGACGTAGTCGGAGCTACTTAGACGCGCCCACACGAGCTGACGTCAGTTCTTTCTTTTTCCGCGCCAGCAAGCGCAGGGAGAGCGGTACTCCTAGTCATATTTTTGACTTGTTTTCTGAGACTTTTTCTCTTGTTTGTCGAGTACTCGACTTCTGGTGCAGTAGGAATGCCCGGGTCTCAGTCCTGTAGGGACTGCCATCGGAACATGTTGGCGGAGGACCCACATGTTGTGTGTCTCTTTTGCATCAGGCACGTCCATAACCCTGAGACATGCCCCAGTTGTCGGGCCATGGCGCCGAAGACTTGCGGGAGTGTTCCCGGCAGTTCATTGAGGCCCGGCAATTGCTCCGTGCCACTCAAGTTCCCGCGCCCATGGGCGGTCGAGGGGGCGGTCGCAGAGCCGACACCATCGTTCGTCGGCATAGGGGTCTGGTAAATCGAAGCACCATACCAGGTCTAAGACGCGGCATCGCTCTTCGTCTACCCCTCACCGCTCGTGAGACGCGGTGGAGGGGGCGGGTGGTCACTCCCCCCGGCTCCAGTGGAGCCTCCGTTGTTGCCTGCAGCCTACCCACCTTCCCCGGGGAAGTACGCGACTCCGGAAGGAATACAGATGGTCCTGTCGGCCTTGGGCCATTTATTTGCCCCTTTGGGTCCCTCCGGAACGCTTACGGGCCCCGTGGAACCGTTGGGTGGTTCTGCCCCCGTGCCGCCTCCTTTGGCCCCGGCTACACCGGCAAGATACCATGGGGCACCGCTGGCTCCGGCCTCGGCACCGCCAGGTGACTCTGGCCTTGGTGCCGCCGCTGGCTCTGGCCTCGACACCGCCGATGGTGATGTTGCCTCCACGGCCAGACTATGACGGGCTTGGATTGACCTATTATCCACCAATTCCTAGCCCAGGAGAGGAAATTTTCTCCCTTTCCCCGGCCTCCTCGTCCTTCTCGGCCTCTCAAACGGCCGACGGCAAAGACTGGGAGGGGTCTGAAGACCCTCTCGCACCTCAGTGTGAGGATGCACCACACTAGGATGCCAATGTGGGGAATCTGAGCGATCTGGATTTATCTCCACGCCCCGGTACACTGTCCCCTTCCTCCATTGCTACGGAACAGGATGGTACAATTTCTGTGGGGAGGAGCAGCCGTCTGAAACTGAACTCGGACAAGACGGAGGTCCTCATCCTTCGGACCCACCCCCTCAGCCTGGGCTGAGGGGGTGACCCTTGGGTATCAGAGCGCTTCACAGTTACATGAGGTACATTTGGAATAGAGTGGGTATAGCAGCATTAATATATATAATATTCCGGTACATGACTTTCTTAACAGTTACTTTTTTTTCTAGGACCTGATTAAAGAACAAGGTGTAACATTATTTCTATACAAATGGTTCTGATGTGCTTTCCGTGAGTTCTACATCAAAAACAGTTCACGATCGAAGTTTGGGCATTAGTCACGATGTTGATGATGAACAGTCTAGCCTAAGGAAAGAACTTAATCATTAGGAAGATCTTCGCATCCTTCTTGAATGTTGCTGTGTTTGGATTTTTTCTAATGTTTGGAGGGAGTGAGTTCTAGATTCTGGGGGCTGCTCCGGAGAAAGCTCTGTCATACGTTTTCTTCTTCCGAAAGATGGGTGGTTTCAGCAGCAAGCTCTCTGGCACTCCTAGCTGGTCTGTTTCCCCCTGAAAACTCAATTTTCTGAGCTAAGTACCTTGGTGTTTTGTAGTGGAGCGCTTTGTGGGTAGTACATGCCAGTTTAAGTTGAATTCTGGCTTTGTATGGTAACCAGTGTAATGCTTTCAGGTGAGAGGAGATATGGTCGTATTTTCTAGATCCAGTAATGAATCTTGCCACCGCATTTAGACATGCTTTTAGTGGAACTGTGGACATTTTTGATAGACCTGCTAGAGTTGTACATCCATATTCAATCCTAGAAATAACTAAGGACTGGACTGCCAGTTTGAGGTCCGCTGTAGAAATGAGTGGTTTCACTTTACTAATATAGTTCAGGTGAAACCAGACACTTTTTGTCATTGATTTGATGTGGGCTTTCATGTCTAGGTTCTTATCAAGCGTGATTCCCAGTGTTTTTGTAGATTCAACTAGTGTAGGGGTGCAGTTTAGCGCTGTGATCAGTTTGGTCCATTCCTTCACTTCTGTGGGGTTCTTAGGTGGTGATATTAATAGGAATTCCATTTTTTGTTCATTTAGTTTCAGATGATTGCTAGTTAACCAGTGTAATGACATTTTAAAGGCCTCATTCATTATCTTTATGTCTTCCAGTGACGCTATCTTGATGTAGATCTGAGTGTCATCTGCGTACATGTGATAAGATATGCTTGCGTCTTGGAGAATTTCTGTGAGGGGTTGGACATAAACGTTGAATAGTGACGGAGATAGTGTTGATCCTTGAGGGGCATGAAGGGGATAGCGTCTGGTTGACCAGGAATCTTTGTGTTCTGTTCTGAAGGAAGGATTCAAACCATTTCAGAACAGTTCCAGATAGTCCCATCCTGTCTTGAAGCCTGGCTAGTAATTTTTCATGGTTTACCGTGTCAAAAGCAGACGACAGGTCAAGAAGGACTAGTAGGCATGTTTGATTGTGATCTAGGGCCTGTAGCACATCATCCACTATGTGTAAGATTGCTGTTTCCATTCTGTGGCCTGGTCTGAATCCGGATTGGCAGTCGTCCAGCAGCTTGAAATTGACGATGTGATCGCTCAGTTGATTTTGTACACATTTCTCAATTAGTTTGGCAAGTACTGGAATATTGGTTACTGGGCAAAAGTTATTTGGCTCTGCCGGGTCCGCTGTAGGTTTTTTGATGATGGGGAGGACTTGACCTGTTTTTAGGCACTCTGGTAGGATCCCTTGAGATAGTGAGGCATTTATTATTTTTGTCCATATTGGGACGACGATATGATTGAATCTTTTTAAGCATTTAGAGGGGAGGGGGTCATTGTAGTGGTTATTAGGTTTGATATCCGAGAGAGTTTTGTCAATGGTATTCTGGTCATATAACTTGAAGGTTGCCCATTGTGCATTGTTTTTCAATCTATCATGATCGTTTCGCATGGTATCATTGTTCTGTGGTGGTAGTTGGCTGGGAAGGTTGTCGGCTGCCAATCTGAGCTCTCTTTCTAACATGTTGGCCTTGTCAGTGAAGAATGCTGAGAATTCTTCGCAGCTCAGTTGAGTTTTAGTAGTTTCTTGGGCAGATTTGGCGAACTTGCTTGATTGTTGCTTTAACATCTCGAATAGTTTCCGCAGTCTGTTTTTGGCGTTGTCCAATTCCGATCTAAAAAATTCCTTTTTGGAGTTGAGTACCCTTTTGTTGTACTCGTTTCTGATTTTTCTAAGAGTTTTAAGCTGGGGGATGATGGTTGCTGTCTCCATTTTCTTTCTGCAAGTCTCAGTTTCCGCCTATCTTCATTCAGTGTCTCATTAAAGCATGGATTTGTATCTTTCTCAGATATTCTTTTCAGTGTTAGTGGCATGGTGAAGTTGACTATATTCGTCATTGACTTAGTGTAGTGCTCAGTGAGTTCGTTAACGTTCAGCAAGTTGTTTGGCGGATTTAGATCCTTCTCACATCTTGCTACTAGTAGCTCAATATTAGGGTATTTGGTGTCCCGGGTCCACTTTTTCAGTTTGAGAGGCTGCGCGGTCTTGCTCTTTTTTTATTGTGGGTATCAGGAAGGTTATGGCATGGTGATCTGACCAATCGCAAGGAACAATTGAGTGGACTGTAATATCTTTACTCCTTGAAATTACCCAATCTAAGGTTGCCCCTTTCAAGTGAGTTGGCTGTGTGCAGGCCTCAGTAAGGTTTAGATCTGCTAAAAAGTCTTTAAGTGCGTTGACCTGTTTGTCATTATTGTCATCCCAGTATAAATTGAAGTCACCTAGGAATATGTTATTAGTGTGACTGTTAGAGTTAGCCATGATGATCTCCATTAACTGTTCTATGAAAGTAGCATTATTGCCTGGTGGGTGGTAAAGCGCATGCAGGTTGCACCTTTGATTTTCTGCAGTTCTTATATTGAGACCTAGGTATTCACAAGATTCAAGAGGGTCAGATTGTATTTGGTTGACCTCTATATCCGATCGGTGTATGCAGGCTATACTGCCACCTGTCTTTTTTAGTCTGTCTAATCTCACAATGTTATATCGAGGGGGCACCAGTAGGTCCATAAAAGGGGAGGAGGATTCCGTAAGCCGTGTTTCTGTTAAGGATTGTTACGTCTATTTACTGGCTAACGATGAGGGCAGCAATGTCTGAGGCATGTTTTGCTGCAGACCATGTATACTCCTGCCGGTGGAACAAATTTGTGGCATGGTGCACAGCAAAAGCTGTGGACCTCTCCCCCCCCCCCCTCCCCCTTCTGCCCTTCTTTCTGAGGTCCTGTTGTTCCTTCTCTCTTTGGCCCAGCAAGGCTCTGCTCTGGGCACTGCTCTGCTCTTACCTCTGCTCTTTCAGCCTTTTTCAGGCTGCCTGATCAGCCCTCTCTTTTCAAGTCCCCTGTTGTCCATAGATTTCTCAAAGGCATTACTCACCTTTTCCCTCCTATTCCTTTTGTGATGCCTCGGTGGGGCTTGAACTTGGTTCTCACATACTTAATGTGCGCTCCCTTTGAGCCTCTTCATAACTGCCCTTTACGGTTATTGCTTTCACAACTGTCTTCCTGGTGGCTATCACCTCCGCTAGGCGCGTGAGTGAACTCCAGGCTCTTTCATGCAAACCTCCTTTCCTGGCGGTTCATCCGGACAAGGTTGTGCTTCGGCCACGTCCCTCCTTTCTACCAAAAGTAGTCACTGCCTTTCATCTGGGGCAAACTGTCACACTGCCCACTTTCTTTCTGCCTCCGCATCCTTCCAGAGAGGAAGAGAAGCTCCACCGTCTGAACCCAAAACGTGCACTTTCATTCTACCTCAACCGCGCACAACCGTTCCGGGTGGATGACCAGCTCTTTGTTGGCTATGTGGGCGCCAAGAAAGGCCGGGCTGTGCACAAGCAGACTATCTCCCGCTGGGTTGTCCTGTACATTAAAGCCTGTTACTCTCTGGCTAAAAAGGAATCTCTGGTAAAGCTGCGGGCACATTCTAGCAGGGCGACGGCAGCTACTGCTGCATTGGGACGCTGTGTCCCCCTGCAGGACATCTGTCAGGTAGCCACTTGAGCCTCGCTGCATACTTTCATTAAGCACTATTGCCTTGACAGTCAAGTCTGGAGAGACGGCTTCTTTGGCCGTTCGGTTCTCCGTGACTTTCTGGTGTAATCTCACTTTGCAGACCCACCACCGGGGTTGCTATTGCTTGGGTATGTATTCTAAGGGAAGGAATCTATCACTAACGTGTCTCTTTCAGATGCACAAGTTACTTACTTGTGTAACGATGTATCTGTAAGAGACATTAGTTAGTAATAGATTAATTACCGCCCGCCCATCCTCCCCATTCTGCGAACTGTTCTCTAGGGTTCAGCTCATCCCTTTCAGTGCCCTAGTTCTATTGCACCAGTAGTCGGTCTCTGGCATGGCTCTGCATTCTTGGTGTGGAAAAGTTGTGTACAGAACTGACGTCAGCGCGTGTGGGCGCATCTAAGTAGCTCCGACGACGTCATCTCAGCGACTACGACGCCAGCGACGTACGTGGAGCCGCACGACGATGCCTACCGACGCGTAGGGGTACTGCTGCCGAAAAACTTTCCGGATCCAGTCTGATGCCTGGGGATATTCGAAGGTAAGGAATCTATCACTAACTAATGTCTCTTACAGATATATTGTTACACAAGTAAGTAACTTGTGCTTTAGGAATTAGAGCACAGAATCAATGCCATGGAGACAGCACAGAAATATATCCTGGGTAAGTGTGCTCACACCTCCTCCCCTCCCATTTGGTACAAGTTTCATCTTTAAGGCCAAGGAGGAGGTCAACATGGATTGCACATGACTGTCTAGTGGTGGTAGGGTGATTTCCACCAGGACCAACACCATTGACTCCCTGATGTTGACGAGCGAACAGGAGAAGTGGAGGGAGACTGAGGAGGGGCATTGGAGACGACGATATGGGCCTAAAATGTAAATAAAGTCACAGGTGATATGTTGGTCTGTTGGCTTAGAACAATGAGTGACAACCTATTGCAATTATTTGTTTAGCTTATTATGGGAATTTGTTGGAAGTTGGCTCTTTATATGATATATCAAAATGAGCTATATCTTGTAAAGAGTCCAGGGGTTCCCTTATGAGTGGACAGAGGGCTTGTTATAGCAATTCCAAGGTGCTCTGTTAGGGGGTAGTGTGGTTGAGCAGCCTTAGGCTGAACACAGAAGAGTGCAAGACATCTGAAAATGCACACAATGGTCAATAAATGAGACACACAACTAAAGAAGGTGATCCACACCAATTTATAAAAATAGCAAGTATCTTTATATATGTTTAGGCATCAGAAGATAATTGTTCAGGTAAATAAGTTTTTAAATATGAAATCTTTTCAGTTCAAAAAGTCGACACCAGGCAATTTCTGGAGGCTGCAATGTTATCCTGTGGGAGGAAAAGTTAATGTGGCATTCAGGTATAGTACAGCGACTTACAGGACCCTTCTCCAGGAGTTAAGGTGAGTGGTCAGCAAGGTCCAAGGCCGCAGCAGCAGAACACCACCAGCGACCCTAGGGCGACCGGGTGCAGAGGTGTAAAACTTCGTTGGGTGGCCAATGTTATTTTATGAAAAATGGTGGCGGTAAAAAGAGGCGGCAGGATTTGACTTGGGGGGTGGGGGCGGGCGGGTCGGGCTGAACCAACAGGGGCGTTCCGGCCCCACGATGCTTGGGGATGTAGGGACACCTTTGGTCCTCTTCTCCACGGCCCAGGGGCGACGGGTGCAGAGTTGTCTTTAGACTTCAAGTTTTCTTACCGAGAGCAATTGTGGTAGAGAGGGCCCATGTGCAGAGGCTGCAGGCAACGTCGGGGGCCTACGAGGGGTGAAACCACTTGGGCTCTGGAGTGCTGGGGGACCTAGATGGTATTCACAATAGGAGGGACAGGGTCTTGGTAGGTCCAGCATACATGTCTCTAAGCATAGAAGTGAAACAAGTGGTATGCAGTTCCTGAGAAGAGTCGGCTGGAAGGCCAGTCAGGGGGGTGGAGTGAGGGAGGCGGTCTGATGGGCGTATGGATAGGCTCCAGGTAAGGGAAGAGAGGCGGGAATGGGATAGCTCTAATAAGGAGCAAGGGCCCCCACACACCCGAGAGGTGTCATGTTTCATCTTGGGGCAGCTCCTTGTTGGGCCGGCGCTGCAATGCCCAACAGGCCCCGCAGGGGGGCTCTTTGCCAGAGGTCTCCTCTGTTTGTTGCCGTGAGGCCCTAGAAGATGGGGGGCGGGAGCGTATGTGAGATGAGTAGAGTGGGAGAGAGAGTGTGTCTAAAAATAGCTATAAGTGTCCAAAAATAATATTATTCGCTGGATACTGATGCTATGGTTAAAAACAACCAACTGTGAGAGTCGTAGCTGGCGAGGAAAATTAAACCTGCTGCAGCTCAAGGTGATTAATGAATGGTGGAAGTGGTCAAATGTTTGACATGTTTCATGCCTAAGTTCTCCAGTAGGATTAATGGAATTTCATCAGGACTGGGGGATCCTCATCTACTCTAAAAATGGAAAGGTCAAAAAGGTGTACTAGGAGATGCCATCCCTAAGGTCAGGATTCGTGTTGTAATTCAGGGTGCAAGTGGGAAGTGAGTGTAAAAAAACGTCTATCTTCTGGACATTACCTAGAAGGGAATGAAGTTAGACCCCACCTGGATGTCCAAGGCACTCGCACACTGGCGAGGGCGAACAACTGAGCTTCAGGTGCTCCTGCCCGTGGGACAAACCCACGTCTGGACATAGATGGTACCATTGGCCCACTTCAACTCGGGTTTGGAACAACGGATGCAGTGGTGGCTTCCGGCTTCGGGTTTTGGTTGTCCTTTCTTTGGAGTTGCTACAGGATGCAAGGAACGGTTCATATGTTCCACAGGAGGTCATGGTTCTTTATTGAACACAGGCAGTCCTCCCAGGGTTTTGGAGGCACCACAGCTGTAGGACGAGATGTGTTTGGTACAGTTTTGACGGGGAACAGCAGACAGGCCGGCAGAGTGGGGGCCAAGTCAGTTGATCTGTTCAGCCTTCTGCTTTTGTGGCTTTTCATTGTCCTTCTTCTTCGTAGGTCATCAGGAGCTGATTCTCTGGTGCCAGGGACTCCCCTCAAAACTGAATTTAGTGATGTTAGGGGAGTGTAGGGTAGTAGCCAATTGGCTACTGACGCTTGTAGTCACTATGCCCCTGATATGACCACTTCCTGTGGGATGTGGGCATCACCCTGTTCCAGAATTCTTAAGTATGCCATCACAAAGATGGCTACTTCTGAAAAATCGTGTCCACCTCACCGTAGCCCACCTTAGGGGTGGTACTAGCCTGGAGGTGGCACACCTACCTGACTAACTAATTTCCCCGCCTGTCCAGGTGCCAAGGGAGTCCTGGACAAAGGGGGCAGCTTCCTCTCCTGTGAGGGGAGCCACATTCGCTGTCCAAAGGCGGCAGCTCTTTGAAGCTTGCCGCCTTAGAAAGGCTAATCAGCAGGTCATCCTGTGGGAGGAGCGTTACAGCCTCTTCCCGGTCAGGCTTTTGTTCTGGTCCCCCTGAGAGTGGAGGTTCTTACCCTAGGAGGTTAGAAGTGTGTCTCAGGTGGTAAGCTGGCAGAAACCAGTCAGGGAGCACACCAGAGGCTGGTAGGTTTTCAGTTGGCACAACTAAGGCGCACTTTCAGTCAAAATCACATCAGTTACAATGCAAAAAGTGGTAACCATGTCAAAAAGGGCTACTTTCCTACAAAAATGCAGAGCGATATTTTTCTGTTTCATAGATTTACAATCCTATGTAATACTGCAAGAAAGCAATATGAGGGGGCAAAAGTCATTTGGTAAAGCGTTATAGGTGTATCCAGGATTGCTGTTTGCACCATTGCTGCACAAAGGAGGATCACAGCCATTTTGACCATTTTGAAAACAGCTTGATAATTACCCTCATCAGCTTTGGATGCTTATGGCAGATCTGGAGAGATTAAACTAGACCATGTGAGACTCTGCACTCAAGCAACAAATATGGCTATTAAGATACTTCATGAATGACACTACGATCCATGGAAACTTTTGGTGGATCATTAGTGAACTTCCCTCGAGAGTTTAGAGAGGGAACAGTCAAGAGGGATTTTGTTTTTGATGAAGGCATGTGAGAGAAGGACTGCATGTTTGAAGGAGACAGCGATAGCCAGGGACCTTCTGCATATTACTGTCGAATAGATCAGTGGGGGATTGGTCAGAGACTTGGACCCTGTGGGGCTGTTGGTCTGTCGGTGGGGGGAAGAGCTTGGACTCAACCATTGTTTCTTTTGCTTTCCTTTCCTTTTCTTTATTTCTCTTTTCTGCTCTTTTCTGCCCTTTATGAGGCATTTATGGTCTTATGTGGCCATCCCCCATTTGAGTTTAGTACTTCTATTTTTGGATACTGTTTTCATTGTCGACCCTTATGTTTGGAGAGAAAAAGTGAATAGCGTGAGATTATTTCCTTATTGGGGTGGGGGAAGGCTTTGAAGCAGATTGTTATTGGTCAAAGGGATGTCTACTAAATATATCTGTTTGTGCTTAACTCCAAGTGTTTGTGGACCTTTGTACCGATAATGTTTCTGTTAAAAACTCAATAAACAGACGTTTTAAAAAACAAACAATTTGACAAGTGAGAATGATAAAGGAGGGTGGTGTTCGATTTTGTTGGGGTTAATGCACTAGATTCTAGTAACCTTAGGGGCATATTTGCAATCGCTTAACGCCACCGGAGCGTCACTTTTTCAGGTGCTCCAGTGGCGTTGCGCCATTTCACATATTTACAATGTGGCGCTAAGCCACTTAATGTGGCTTAACGTCACCTTGTAAATATGCCCTTTGCGGCCGAAGTCCGCTACGGCAAAGGGGCGGGCAATGGGTGTTGCTGTAGGCATTCCACCGCAACACCCATTGCTTTTTGACGCTGTCGCAGATTTACAAGGCTGGGTCAGCGCCAGAAACTAATACCAGGTCTTAGGATGGCGATACGAGCCTGGTAATTTGCTCTTTCTTTGGGTGCTGCATTATGCATCACACCTAGAAAGAGCAAATCGCCATTATTGATTGTTTATGTGCAGGAAGGTGTCCCTTCCTGCGCATAAACCATCACCCCTGCAGCGCAGGCACCCTTGCAACATGGTGCATAGGTGACTGCGCTGGCGCTAGCCAACTTTTTTAGTGCCCTCTCTAGGGAAAATGCAGGGGTGCGCTGCATTTATGTAAATGCCGCGCATCCCTCCGTTTACATTTTTTTGAAGCGCAGCGTTGCCAAATTGTCGTAATACCACACTCCAGTGTTTTTTTTGTAAACATGCCCCCTGAGTTTCTTGTTATGGGGCACTTGTTGATGATTCTGAAGCCCTTGCCGCCTTGTGGGCAGCCTTAGGCTCTGATACCCAAAGTGAGGTATTTTCTGGGTGTGGTAAATACCTCCTATTGCAAGTGTTTCATATGGAGTTTGGGCATAAGATGCAGAATCAAAATTGACCACATTGAATTTGTCATGTTTTGTCTGTTTTTTCCAGGAACTTTCCCCCCATAAATTTCACCGGGTTCTTTCAGGTAAAATCGATAATGGGAAAACAACCAGTTGTACAGGGACTGGTATTCCCCCTTCTATTCAGAATCAGGGTTTTGGTGTTTTACACACACCCAGGTATTATCATGAGATTTCAATTTGGCATTGTTTGCATTAGACAAGATGGAATCTACACAGTGGGAAAAGACAGGCAGAGCCAGAGTGGCAGTGATGATGCAGGTGTATAGACTTAGGGCCTTGTTATGAGTAGTCTGGTGTTTAGTGCAATTATTATCGAACTCTATAAAGAACCAATGTGTATGGAATTTATTTTCTACAACAGTTATCGCCTATTACGAGCTTTTCACTCAAAATGGGCTACAGCAAGCAATGTTTTGTGCTTACTTCACCGAGCCCACATCTCCCTGTTTTTGACAGCCATTTATCACCCTTTAAATTCCAACAGGTTTGACTTGTCGGATCTTATTAGGGCTGTGATCTTTATCGCTTTCAGTGTTTAATTTGAGCAGGTGGTTTCCGGTGCTCAGCACTGGCACTTAATTGTCAACACCAGCGCTTGTAACAGTCTGCCTCAAGGTGGCAATGTCTGGCTAATATAGAGATGACCACAACAACAGTTAATTATTAATTCAAATGCATTAAAAATGACTATTACCTTCCGCCCAAGCCATTCTTGCATCTTTAGGGACCTGTAATAGTCCAAATTGTCACACTTGAAGGAGTATGATGGTTAGTGGTTGTGTTGTTACTGTCATTGGCAGCTCTGGCAGGGGCAATGTGTGGTACAAGCTGCAGTGGTCGCCTTACGTGAGCCCTGGCACTTATTTTTTATTTATTTACAAACTAAGCATGTAACGTAATTGCTAACTGTGATCCCAGCGCATCCACTTGTTCGTGTGGGGATCGTTATTTACTGGGCTTCGTGTAACGAGAGCCTTAAAGATGTGTGGTGGGACACGCACCTAGAAACGTCTTATATTTATTATTTTCAAAGGAAACAGCAGTTCAGATATTCCAAAACATCAGCGAAGGCATAACAAATGAAGTCATTGCAGAACCCACGAAAAAATCAGACAACTTAATAAAGCAATATATAATGCATGATGTACATTAAGCAGGTAACAGGGTGGTCAAAAAAGTTACATAGCACCACCAATGAAGTCCTAGGGCCTTATTTAGATCTTGGCAGATAGAAAACTTCGTCACAAACGTAGCAGATATCCCGTCCGCTATATCACAATGTCCAAAGGATATATTGGGATCGTAATACGGCGGATGGGATCTCCATCATGTTTGTAATGGAGTATTCTCCGCCGCCAAATTTTAAATTAGGCCCCTAGTCAATATCCAGAAGGTATGCTGTTCTGCCCAATCACATATAGTTAGACTGAGCAGTGTGAATAAGCACAGAACAGAATTGGCCTGATAAGGAGAGGCCCGTGTTGGATGCGATAATTATCATACCTGATCAAATCCAACACCATAGTGATCAGAATTTATTTAGTGAGGTAATTAGAACTAATACATTTCTAGGAACTCGCTGAGTCTTATAGCTAAGAAAGTAATGGTGGATTGGCCATCCCATATCCAACCCAGTTGGTCTAGATCAGAATCTGCTCAATGTTGAAGCCAGCTTTCTTCTAATGAGAAGTGGTGGCTTCCTCCACATTTCGGCACCGCACTACATCCATTAGAAGATGTCTTTAGTCTTGGCAGTATCATGCACACCCAACTGTATATGATACCACACATCTCCATGCTCTACAAAGAGAGTTCTGTCATTTGCACCATCTGAAGATAGTTTTCATCTATATGACCTTTTTTCTCAGAGTTAGAGCTATTGCAGTGCTTGTCATTTGTAAATAGGATGTACCACAGCTTTCTGGCCTTTGTTATGCTCAGGTTTCAGCATCTTCAGGATGCGGCAGACCTGCAACCTTGGTCACCCATAGAAAAAAGACAGGACTTGGACCCACATTCAAACACATTCCTGCAAAGGATCAATCTAAGTCACTGTGGGCCTCATTTATGAAAAGTGACACATCGCTGCAAGAAAACAGCGATGCGTCAATTTTTATTGTGCTCTCCTTGCGACACCAATGATGCATCATATTTACAGTATGAAGCATCATCTCGCAGGGAGTCACAGATACGTCAGTATTTCTGATGTATCTACAGGCACAAAAATGACACATTGCTGGAGTGTGTCACAAAAGTGACGCAACTCCAGCAATGGATCTTTACACGTTTGCAAGTCCCTTGTTAAATATTCCTGCGTTAGTCTCAAGCCTGTCATGAGGCAGGTGTAAGATATTGACGCATATTGACCCTTTCTTGTATCGGAACGCCCCTGCATACATTATACCTGGCGCAGGTATAATGTGGCGCATTAGAATGCGTTGTTAGAATGCGATACCTTTACATCGGGACGCTCTAACATAAGGAATAGTATAACTTATTATTCCAACACCTTCCCTACTGTTGCTCAGGCTGGAGTTGGAATAGTAAATTATACTATTCCTAAGTCCAGCGCGCCCCCTAAAGCAAGTCGATCTAATGACTTGCGATGTAAAGGTATCGCGTTCTAACAACGCGGTCGTTGTAAGGACCACGTTGTAATAGAACGCGATGTGATGGCATGCGTTGTAACACGCTATATTCACAGTTGGCAATCTCTCTACTAGGGTCAGTAAGCCATAACTGTTATCAGCTGCTACCAACCATTAATAGTTTAATGTCTTGTCAGTCATGGGAGGGTAGCCACCCATGTTAGAAGGAATATTACATTGTGGTGTATACAATAAACATATAACTTAACAGAATCTGGTATTCCGTTGGTGAGTAAAATATGTAATTCACTTGCAACCTTATCAGGAGTCTTGTGACCCGAGTCTCATGCACAAGGAAACATACCAGGTCCTTCAGAATGATAAAATGAGGATTTGGTTGTCACATACCTACAGGACTAGAGACTTTTAATCCCAAACAACGTACACTGTTATATACCTCAATGTACCCCAAACTAGGCCTAGGTAGCTACATGATCTTTTACATACATTTATCCTACCTTGCTCTGCATAACGGTTCTAAACACTGTTCTTTTACCCAGTTATGTGCTGAATAAATGTTGATCAGTTTCCTTGAAACTAGCCTCATTTATTATGCATGAGGGTTCTTAGAAAAGTCCCTGCACTTGATGGATATTACAGCATGAACATACTCTGTCTAAAAGTTATGATCATCTTCATCCTAGGGCGAAAGAACTACTTTGCACAATTGCAGGTATTGTTCTATGCTCATTTGCATAATCGTACTCACAACATATCGATTGTATAAGGAACCCCAAGGCTATCCACAAAAAGTAGTTCAACAACATTTGCACAGTTTGCTTATTTTTCAGGGTTTAATATTTCTGACCTGACCTTCTATTACTAGAAGGTTGCACCTACACCTGCAAAGAAAAATATGCTTACCAACACCAAGCTGATATACTCTGCTTCCTTTATTTTCCAATTGTCTTTACAGGGTTTCGACTTTTGGAGGGACAGTATAGACACAAAATCTGTCTGAGGTACTAAAGAACGGCAAGTTCAGGGAACTGATGCCTTATTTAGAGCATGCCTCATACCACATCAGATTAACTTCCTGAACAACACAGTGCAACAGAATTCCTGTCTTGGGCGAGCCAAGATCAAAAACTTGGACACACCTTTGATTCCCTCGCTTACACTCTTTGAGGGTTGGCACAATTACACACAACACAGTGAGGATAAATTAGATACCATACTACAAAATGGTTTGTACAATTCATCAGGTCCCAATTGGAAGGGATGGTTGGTTTGGCCTACTGAAACAAATAGGTGTCAGTCAAGATTCAGGGGTACCACCGAATGGATAAGTATCCATAGGCCTGACCAGCACTATGTACAATCAGAACACACAGGGGTGGTGACATCTTACAGTGTTGGAAAGTTATGCATACAGTGGCTAAAGACCTCAACACTGTCCCATTTGAAACAACACTTGTCCATACTCTCAGATGACATGAATCTTAGGGATTTTTAGTTAGGTCCCCAGGAGCCACATCAAAAGTGCTTCTTGTACGCTATTTGCAGCGGGGTATGGAAAATCTCCCAGAAGGAGGCTGCTGAGAAAATGTGTGAGAATGACAGGGTTAACCTAGAAAAGGCTTTGGCAGTGGTCGACAATGGTAGGGCCACACTATCATCTAGAATGTATTCACTGGGCAACCTTGTGTCTTCTACTATAGATATAACTGAACAGGATTTGTCTATTCTTCAACATAGACAATCGCAATTGCGATCAATTCTATTATTAGTCTGAACACTGCAATCATTGCGTTATGTCCACGTGTCCTGGCGTTACAGCAACAGCACGACTCTGTTTTCTGCATACAATCTAACGGAAAGACAGATAGTAATGGCTCGAAGACATGCAAATTATACCATGTTCCTATTGAAAAATTGGACCAATTACCTTTTACCATGGCCGGGTCACCTTCCACAGAAAGGTTAATCCATGGTGTTAGAACTGGGGGTCTCTAGTTGGCTGAGGTAAGTACCTGAGTCCAAATAGGGACCCTTGCTTCTAGTCAGGGTAAGGAGGGACACACCTTTATATAACCCCTGCTCACCCCTTGGTAGCTTGGCACGAGCAGCCCAGCTTATCTCCAAGGCAATGTGTAAAGTATTTGCAACCACACTCCCAGTAACACAGTGATAACACCACAAATGGACTCCACACCGGTTTCATAAAAATAACAGTATCTTTTTAAAAAGGAACACGATGAGACCAAACGATAGAAAACCAACATATGCGTAGTCGTAATAATTCACTTGGCCGGTTACTAGGTTGGAAACTTTTGTGTTCATGAGTTTCCACAACAGGGGACCAGCTCTCCTCGGGCCCTTGGAGACACGCTGCTTCAGGACACAGCACACAGCAAAGTCCTACAAGCAGGGGGACACAGCACACAGCAAAGTCCCTTGTCCTCTTCCTAGTGAAATCAGCAAACTGCAGGCCACCCCCAGAACACACAGCAAGGGCAGTCCTTCTCTTCAGTCTCTTCTGGTGTTCTTCTTTGGCAGAGGTTCCACTTGATCACAAAGTAGGTGCAATCCTTTTTCAGTATGGATTGCAGTCTCGAGTTCAGGGGTTTCAGCTCTTACATTTACACCCCTAAATTCCTTTGAAGTCTTTGTGTTCCCTGGGCTCTGAACCCAGTCCAAACCAGTTCTGGGTGCCTTCCTGCCAGGGCACACCTTCTTCCTTTGATAGTGGGGGTCTGGGGTCCAGACGCTCAGCAGGAGGTGGAGCCATCATTTGTGGCAGCAACACAGCCCTCTTCACATCCAGGGGGCTACTCCTCCCTCCGTACATCAAATGCAGGCCCAGGCTGTTGCTGTCTCACCTTCTCCTCCCTGGGGTAAGAACACTTCCCAGACCCTGTCACATCTAAACCCAGGCAGGCAATATACAACCAGGCAGAAGCACACAAGATGGTTCAAGACAAGAAACTAGCCACTTTTTAAAACGTGGTTTCTAAGCACACAATTTAAAAATCATCTTCACAAAAAGATGTGTTATTAAATTCTGAGTTCAGGCACACTAAACTCCATCTCTCCATCTTATGCCTATGGGAAGACATGCTGGAACCATGGGACACAGCATTCCCCATTATATCCTATGGGCAAGATGGCCTTGCAACAGAGAAAATCGAATTTGGCAGCCTTTCACTGTCAAGACATGGTACACACCTCAGTACATGTCCTGCCTTTCACATACACTGCACCCTGCCCAGGAGGGTAGCTTGGGCCTACTATAGGGGTGTCTGATGTGCATAAAAAGGGATGGTAAGGCCTGGCAAGTTGGTGCACTTGTCAGGACAACAAGGCAGTTAGCAAACTGCATGCAGGCACTGCAGTGGCAGGCCTGAGATCTCTCTTTAGGGCTACTTGTGTGGGTGGCACAATTAGTGCTGCAGGCCCACTAGTAGCATTTGCATTACCAGCCCTGGAACACATAGTGCACTTTACTAGTAAGGCAAACATACCAACTATGGACAACCAATTACCATAACACTTTATACAGGGAGCACTTGCACTTTGACACTGATCAGCAGTGGCAAAGTGCCCAAAGCATCTAAGTCGGCAACATTATGTCAGAAAACGGTCTAGGAGGAAGGCAAAAAGTGTAAGGAAATTTAGCCAAAAAGTGCCAAGTCCAACACATGGCCATATTACACTGCCAATCACAACATTCCAATTTCAATACTGTCTCCAGTATCACCAGGTAGACAGATATGAAGCATTGGGAGACAGATAATTCGCTTCACGGAGTTTGTAATGCTTCGGTTGCTAACTTATCCTGTCACATGAAGGGTTACCCAGCTGCTGTGATTCATCCGGTGTTTGAACTGCTCTCAAATGGGAGCTATTTGATGTTAAATGATCAAGGCTGTTGTGGGATGGTACCAGGCATCGCATCTACTCACAGTAAGTTCCAGGATTACTTTTTGTATACAAGTATTGTTTCCACCTACCCACACAGTTAGGGGGGCAACGCTTTGGCCTTCATTAAATGTTTTCTTTATACCGTTTGATTCTCTGAGCAGACTGAAAGCCATGCTTTAACAGACGGATGTAGCCTTAACCTCAGCCCGAGAGACTTTTGATCTCCAGGTTGCACTGTCTTTGTCTGAGATACAGGCACTAGTCCGAACGATCTTCCTGCTGCATTTCAGGGAAATGGTTCATCGTATCTTTAACAAGTCTGATATGAGGGGGACCGGACACCTTTTTAAAAGCATAGGTTCTGGGATATTGAGAACCTTTCAGACAATCTTCGGAGTTATTCCAGCATTTATACACTCTGTATTAGGAAGCGTTTTTGGAGGGCTTCCGCTGATCCTACTACTTGTAGTGGGTTTCCTGTTTTTAATTTTCCTGCTTCGCAATGGACGTCCCAGTTCCTGGAGAGATGTAAATGGCATGGCTAGTGCAACGTTGTCGTGAATGCATGGTGCTTCATCTGGGCACACCTCGTCTTCGAGAGCTAAGCGATCATTGGTTCCTATTGTTCAGACCCGTCGGGTTAACTGCATCTTGCTTGTGCTTCGCTGCCTATTCTGCGGATACGAATGCGTGTTGGACATATGTCTGACTCTTGCATCGGTCGCGCCGCCGGACATAGACGTACTACTGGACCCCTTAAAGGCCCATGTGCTACAGTGTCCTCAGCATATTCCCAGGTTGATGACGGCATTCGTAGATCCTCCTCCGAATGCTTCAGCTTCAGCTTCTGTCGGAACGGACAACGGCTCTACAACAGGCACACAGGTATAAAGTGTTTCCTCAACAGCTGCTGTGGGGACTTAAGAGAATCACCTTTGCTCCATTGACCTGATACAAGAGGTTTTACAGGGACCGTTGTCTGTGAATACGAACGACAGTGATGTTGCATCTCCCACACAGGACACATAAACAGTTGGCTCTCTGTGTGATGGGAACAATTCGTCCCTTTTTCCAAAAGAAGCCAAATTGGAATGCGAAAACATCATTTTTATTTAATTTTTTTCTGCTCTCACTGAGCAACATGGTTTTCAGCGTGCTCAGTTAGTCTAAAAACATATTGACTTTTTAGTGGACTTATAGAGCTTTTTTAAAATTTTAATAAGCATCGTTTTTACATATACCATGTTTTAGATGTTTTTAGACACTGATTTTATGAAAATGTTGTTATGCTTTTTAAACAGGCATATTTTAGCATTAGTTGACCTTTTCGACCTTCAGGTGAGGAGTTGGTGTTATGTACACCAATGTACCCCAAACTAGGCCTACGTAGCTACACAACCTTTTACCTACATTTGTCCTACCTTGCTCTGCATAGCGGTTCTAAGCACGGACCTTTTACCTAGTTATGTGCTCAATAAATGTTGATCAGTTTCCTTGAAACTAGCCTCATTTATTAAGCATGAGGATTCCTAGAAAAGCCCCTGCACATGATGTACATAACAGCATGAACATACTCTTTCTAAAAGTCATGGTCATCTTCATCCTAGGGCGAAAGAACTACTTTGCATAATTGCACGTTTTAGGCTTATTTGCATAATCATACTCACAACATATCGATTGTGTAAGGAACCCCAAAGCAATCCTTATGGTATAAAATAACCATAGCTACCTTAGATAGACAGAGGAGAAGCTGCCACACTGACACAAGACGCTGAGGTCCCTGCAATCAGAAGCTCCAGCACGAAGTGGTCTGACATCCCTTGCGGTCTGTCCAACTCAAGACCAAAACAGCGTCCTTCGTTCTCTCCCATCAGCTAAAGGGGTTGGCTCTTTCCTAGAGGATTCATGGCTTTACACCCACCTACATGCTAGGTAAACTTGGGTACACTTAGATAGGGTTTGCATCGTAGGAGCCCGCTTGATTACTGTCATGTCTATATGCCCGCATATATTCACTGTTTTTGCACCATGGTAGAATTCTACCTTTTATTTACTCTGTTGATGCTTGTAATCTTATACATCTGTTTCTCTCTAATGATTGTCGCAGCAAACATATTTTATACAAGAATGACGCTGGTTCAATAAATGCTTCATGAAAACGTCCCCATCGTTTATTCTGTGTAACTCTCTGAGAGTGAGTACGTTTGACTGAGTGAAAAGTACTGTACGGTTTCCATGATCCCTGAAGGATCAAGGATTGTCATGTTCGATAGTTGCCAGAAACTATTCGCTCCTTGGTAAGGTTAGGGGGCTTATGGTGGCACTATGAGTAAGCTGGTCTAAAGGTTAACATATCCTTGGGGGGTGTCTGGAATCAGTCTGGACACCAATCCCTTAGTTTATGTTGTCTAAACGGGAAGATCCTATATAGATTTGTAGGAACCACACGATAATACATCATGAGCAACCAAAATGTCCTTTCTCCTGAGCTAGTCTTTTGGTATCTCGCATGGCCTTTTAAGCAATTCACATTACACCATTTAACTGTGAATAAATTAATTTTCATAGATCTTTCATACAGGTTTCCTTGGATAGCAAATTCTGCTTATATTTGTACCAGAGACAATTCTGCTCCTAAATAACGTTAAAAGATGGACCCTGATAAAGTATTCATGTGAAATTATATGTTTGAGGAATACCTTTCACTTTGTTTTGCGGTATGGTATCTGACTTCTAGGTAAGCAGACTATTCGCCACTAGTGAACAATAAGTGCACACATAATCAGCATAGAAGACAGACTATCCTGACATAGTCAAGGTTTATGGGGACTTCAGGAATTGTAGGATCCGATGGTTAAATCAGATTGTGAGGATACAAAGGCACTCAGCAGATGTTGTCACCATTTCTGAATGTTTGGTGGTTAAAATGTATCTGGTGTTGCATAGTTATTGTCTCAAGGGGCAAATTGTCAAGAAGAATTTGCACATGGTTCAATCGGGCCTGTTCTCGGATCACACTGGGATAGACTGGCCTGTTGCCTTTGCAGAAGCAGCTGTTTCACCCAAGAGTGGAAGATCTACCCCAGGGGATCTCAAAATTTGGTTTGAATGAAAAAAGTTTGTAGCATTTGAAAGGTGCTGTCAGTTGACTTTTCCAGCTTCAAAGTAAGCGCCTTGCTTAGAGTTTGGTGCAAGGGTCTCTGTGCCATAGACATGCTGGAGTCTATGGCAAACTTGCTGCCCACTGCTCTGTTTGGAGTCAGGGGGGAACCACCTTGGTTCAGACTGCGGAGCATGCACTTGACCAAAGTCCCAATCCGACATTGGACCAACGGTCAGCGAATATCAGACCGTCTGCCCTATAGAGGGTGTCAGGGTGGACATTGCAACATCATGTTTTTCCTGTTTGCGAAAAGCCTGGCGGTCCCAAACAGGAACGAGGATTAATAACCCTCACACACTGAGAGAAAAACAATCCCAGGATGTCAGGGTATTGATTTTCTGTCCTTCAACAACAAACTCCCGCTTTGGGAGTTTGTTGTTGAAGAACAAAAACCTTTTCAGTGCAAGCGCTTTTAACATGGTACCTAGTCAGTAACACGTCAGTGGCTTCATTGGATCCTGCATGGTGCCATCTCTGCTGAAGGGGCACAGGCCTCCGCTTGCCTTGCAGAAAACTCTAAATATGGCATGCTGTACTCTGCCAGGGCAGAGGAGTGCATCCTTCAGCTGATCTGGCAGAAGGGCACGCAGCCCGCCTTCCTTTAGGGCGTTCATCTCTTGTGCAACAGCCTCCTCTTTGGGGCACTGAAGTGAAAACGTTGCAGATTACTCTCTTGGAAACACAGGAAACAGAGAACGTCTTCTAATAGAAAAGTGCTGGTCATTTCACAATTGTCATCACTTTTTCTGGGCCCAAGCTAATCCCTCAGGCGACTAAAAATATCCTAATAAGGCAACAATATTTACTTGGCTCCAACATTTATTCTGTTTTGCCACAAGTTAAGGATGTTCAGTTTCTTCTGGGACGTGGATTGGGATGTCATTATGCCGAGAAACAAAGATTGTGTTATTCCCAATGCATTTCATTCACTAAAAACTAGATTGCTGGTTGTGTTACAGAAGCATGGAATTAAAATAGCCATTATTTGGCTTTTTTTTTATATATATATTTAGGAGTTTTGTATACTGCAGAATATCACCTGGGTCACTTCATGGCACAGGCAAGAGAAAAAATATGACAATGTAGTACATGAGAGTTAGATTCCACCATATATATTCTTTTCAGGGGGCAAAGAAGAGTTTTAGGCATGGCTTAAAGTGGTCACGTTTGCCTAAGTGCAGCACATTCCTGCTGCCCTGGCTAAGCACTCATTGGAGTCTGATGCTGAGTGTTTTATGGTGAAGTCTGAGTGTGCATAAAACTAGTAGACGTGTAGAAACTACCCTCCAGTTCCAAGATGGACCTGAAACCAGTAGACACCATTAGACACCAGGAGCCAGGTCAATAGTCATATAAAACTAACAGACGTGTATACACACCAACAACCCGTTGCAAACTGCACCGGAAAAAATAGATCTTCTTTTACACAACCAGTTCCAAGATGTACGTGAAAACGTATGACACTTTAAGAAAGTAATAACCAATTCCATGATGTACCTGTCACTATAAGAGATCACCAACAGCATTTACTAATCCTATGATTCATATGAAACCAATAGACGCTGCTTGAATTAAGGTTCCAGGATGCAATTAACATACATGGTATTGTTCTTAATGGGAATCCATTCTGAACTATATACTACAACCCAGATCCAGTAGAAATGATTTGTAATTGTGCACTGAAATTTCCACCAGGAATGAATCATACCTTTAAATGCTTTCTTGTGATTTGCTCACAGAATTCTCTGTTTGAGATATGGGATTTATTCTGCAATGTGTTACTTGTATGTGTATTGGCTCTCCATACCTTTGCAGAAGCCATTGCTGTTAATTCTTGACTGGGTCCTTCACATGGAGTTTTGCTTCCTTTCCATGCAACATTACATCTCCCTGTAGACGCTTCTTGCTCGATTACTATGGCCTGGTCAAGACTTACCTGCTCTTCCCTCTTTTTAGGTTCCATTTATGAACTCTCAGGCAATGAAGTGTCTTTGTCAACGGGCGACCTCGTGAAAATCATCAGCTTTGATCTGCGGAAGGTCGTCTGTGAGGATCACAGCTCTGCCACAACAGTGGATCTACCACCAAATTTCGAAGGTACGCCTCAGCAGTGTGCAGCGGATAACTTGATTTTATGATTTGTTTATTTCCTACAGTGTAATACCTTCAAAGAGGAGTCTTGACAGGTGAGAAGAGACTGGCCCATCTGAGAAGGGTAGGGAGACGCAGAAAGGTACACACTCTTGGAATAATACTACTACCACTAAAGTGCACCCAGAGAAATTGGGGACCATGAGGGTGAAGATTGGCAGAATTAAAAGTGTTACGGAATGAGGCAGTTTGCAAGGGTGATAGGCTTGACAGGGGTTCGCCCCATTCATTTTCTAGTAAATCTGAGGTTATTCTGTTGACATTGTGTATGCATGCTTAAAAAAATTATATTCTTATATGTATTCAGTAGATGCTGTAGAAAACTAAACGAGAGGAGGCACATGGTCATATTTCACTCCATGTAAAGACATATACCCTAATTTTAAACCTCAGACTAAAGATGGGTGCACCATCCCAAGTGGCAGATTGAGAGGCATGCTTTGTGTTGTAGGGTCATTGGAGCAGACAAGATTCTAGGGAGGCAACCGTTAGAACATGCCTTCAAATGTGCAAAGCTGCAGTATATTTAAATCATTCACCAGTGCTTGAGTCATTTACAGAGGGGCATCCATTAGTAAGACCGTAGGACATTTCAGCTACATGTCGGCCTAAAGTCCACGAAGAACTGATGCTGCCAGCATACATGGTTTAGTCTTTTGTCATTGTAAAATGTTCCTGGTAACGCGTCCCTGGTTCCAATTCAGGCGGGCCTGGTGTCACTGACACAGGTCTAGGGTCGCATCTTGTGCCTCCTTACCGCAAAGTAGAGAGGAGCTCCTACTGGCTGTTGAGAGGCCAGTGTGTTTAGCTTCCTCTTATACAGTGATGTGTTCGACCTTGCAACTGGTGTACACTGATTTGAATAAGAAGTGTATCCCGACATACATTGCTCAGCAGGGTGCCTTGTATTGGTCACTACAGGCGATGGCCTGCGAAGGCCCTAAGCAGCCTGCTCCGGCCACTCCACAAGTCCATCTATAAAAATCATGCCCCATGGCATGAGGGGCACTGAAGCCACAGAGACATGCAGCGAGAATAAGTAGACCCCTTTATTAACTTACAGGTTCAGAAAAAAACATAAAACAAGGAGTCTACATGCCCAGCTACATTGTAGCAGAGGAGCTCCTGGGACAACCTCTGCTGCCTTTCACCAGATTATCTACTTCACCTTTTAGTCCTCTGGTTTTTACCACCCTTCTATGCAGACAGAAAGGGATGAGGTTACATGTGTGCCAATTTGAGCAGAATACCAGGATGAGAAACATCAGTTGAATCAATGGCAGTAATGAGCAGCTCCAGATGTTTATGCAATGAAGAAGACATTGGGCTTTCGGTTCCAAAGATAGGACATAAGTCCACAGATAGATGATCTAGTGAGAAGCCACATGAGTGGTGCCTTTTCTCCAAGGCACCATCTTTGCTTTCCTCTGCTGATTGACATATGTCTTCATTTTGTTCTTTTAATGACGGTTTTAGCCCTGAATCTTAGGATGTTTAGGTGAAATAGTGTCTTTTTTGTGGCAGTCATCCTCACCCTCACTGTCCAATTATCTGTGCACTTTGAGACTTGCTTTGGGCCTGTGAAGGATATTTCTTTAATTGCAAAACATTTGCACCAGGATGACGGGCTTATTGGTGATATGAGAAATGTGTATACTCTTCTTCAGAGAGTGTTCATAGACTGTTGCACAGTCTTTTGACTTGTGGCTGAGAGACCTTATCTCATGATGCTGAAATCCCAAGTATTTTGAGATTTCTGACATTCTCACCCCTTGAAGGGGTCATTGTCAAGTTGCACCATGTCTGGGATGAGTAGAGAGTACCTTGTCTAGTACTATTCAACTACTTTGGCTAAAGGGCTGGTAACATCAAAGATGTCAGGAAACCTAGAATAGTCATCTAATGAAAGCAGCAAATGTTCTCCTGTATATAGTGGCCCATAGAAGTCAGTTGCCTCTTTCTCCCATATTCTTTATTGTCATGGGGACATTTGTGATGGCTCAGGAGGTCTTTCGTTGCTCAGGTTTTACCAAATGTGACACAGCACATCTTCCACTTTTTTGTTACAATGATGAATCAGTTTTTCCCCCCAATTTCTATGTCTGAGCTGAGAGCTACAGCAGTTCTCGTAGCATCTCTTATGATGGAATCCATGCTTAGCGGCTTGGAATGAATTTTGTATACACACAGCAGCTGTGTTCCTCAGCTCCCAGTAGCAGAGGACAGCTGCAACGGAAGGCCAGAAAATACACCAACCCTTGAAGTAAGCCACACAGGACCTACTCATTAACTGTTCAAAAAGTTATAATACATCTGACAGAAGATCTCTTTACATCTATTGCTCAACTCTGGAAAGCCACCCAGCATAAAAACTAAAAATGTTCAAGCACCCGATGAGGTGTAGAGTATCCTCCAACTCTTATCTATCTTCTCACTATGCAAACCTCACAGTAATATTAACCTCATCCTGTCAATCCTAGCCATTATAATGCCAAAGACCAGGCAACTCTCCCCTGACATATTCAGTGCCTTTTGTCTACCAATATTTCACTATCAATTCTCCCATAAAAGATTGTCACTTTATTTGCTTAACATTACTACCTCTTATCCCAACAAGGCATTCTGATGCTATTGCCTTTAGCATGTAGAGTTTTTCCAAAATCCCAAAATGAATCAAAATAATCATCTTGATAGGTAATCTTCTGACTCATGACCACAGTCAGTCCAACAGTAAACCATATGATGAGCAAAAGGAGACCCATGGAAAACTACAGAGAGTATAATCCCTATTCCATAGTTTTGCCAACTAGGATCAGCTAGGAAGAATTCTAGATGTTGTCAAAAACAGAGTTTGTGTCTGATAGTGATCAAAAGATGATGTCACAGTAAGGTTGCATATTAACAAGAATAAGCTTTTGTGATATTCCAGGTATTTTTGAGAACAGGGCTCTTGGTGGATTAATTAGTGCGTCCGCAGATCAGAGCTCACTGTGAGCTTTGGATATTATCAGGAGTTACTCTGAGTGAGTCTGCATGTTTCTCTTTAATATATTTTGAGCAAAATCAGAAATCATTGGTAGTGTTGTCTCTATGGGCTGTAATATGTTATGTGATTATATGGCTAGTTTTATATTGTTTTATTGGCCTTTGCGAATGTCAATATCAAAACTAAATACATTTGAATGTTGGTACTTGTTATGACCATACTCCACTTTGCTGGTTTCTGCACTGAGTTGTCCAATCTGAGATATTCTTTTTAAAGTTTATGGTCCTTGGAAGGCATGTTTGGAAAGAGAACTGGTGGGGCGATCAGATGGAATGGACTTTGTTACTATCATCCCTGATGAAATCTGGGGCTACTACTTAAGAGTAGAAGTGGTGTCTGAAAATGTGTATATGTGACATCTGGATCGTGCACTTAGTTCAGTTAAATCACTGTCTTTAATACATTTATGGTGGTTCAAAGTCTTTTTTGTATTTGTTGATTGTTTTTGCATGCACATGGATGTAATCCCTGATGTTTGTCATTCCTGTGAATTCAGACAGAACTTCACAAATGCAGTGCTGGAACACCTCCACAGCACTTGAAATGAAGAGGTTAAGTCTTTGTGGCTTTGCAGCTCAAGATGGGTAAAGAGGTGGTTGTTATGTATCAGGATTCTGGATTGAGGAGGAGATGGTGATACCCAGGATTCAAATCAAATTTAGAAAACCAGCATGTGCAATTTACTTTCTTAACCAGATTGCAGACGGTGTGCTTGGTATAGCATTCCCTGTTAATGGCCATATTGTGGAGATGCAAGTCTGTACATATGCAGATTTGACTGGGTTTCTTTGATTTGCATACCAGTGAAGGGAGACACCCAAGGCGTGGGACTCTCCACCTATTCAATGATGTCAATAGCTCCCAGGCATTGAAGTTCGGCTTCAACTTTGAGTCGAAGGTGGAAGGTCACAGTGCTCTCAGACAGATGGTGTGGTCGATGTGAACCTGGGTTGTGTTGGTCTTCATTCAACCATCTCTATGAAAGAGAGAGTCAGATTCACTAAGCAAGGTGTGAAGAACACAAACGTGAGCATTGGATCAGACATAGCATTTTGAAAGTTCTGCAACTGAGTAGGGTCCCAGAGCCTGTCTGTGTGCCATACAACTTCACAGAGATGCATTTATCCTCATGCAAGATCCAACCTGAATACTCCTCAAAGCAGGAGAGGTGTAGTGTACGGCTAGAGCGGTCGACGTCGAAGCTGGCGAACCGGGTTTGAGTCTCGACAACGACGCTCAACATCCTGTGATTCTGGGCAAATCACTTAATCTCCCCGTGCCTAACAAAAATGAATGTGTCCTCATGTAACAAAACTGGTGCTATGTAAAGCGCTCTGATACCCGATATCTTCGGGTCTGGTTCGCGCTATATAAAAAAAATAGTCAAATATTAAGATGTTTATGTGTTTCAGCAGAGGTGGGAGTGAGAGCTAATTAAACTGATCCTTTGGCATTACTTTGACTGAGGCACCAGTGTTAATGAGCACACAGACAGGCTGACCACCAGTGTGGATTTTAACCTTGGGATGACTGTGGCATCTGGTTTCTGGTTTCACAGAGATTCATAGTGTAGACAATATACACAGTCCCATCATCGTCTATCTCTTCCTCAAATGTTGGTGGCTCCGATTCAAGGGAACAAACTTACTTGGATGGTGGTGGTGGTCATTAGCAGCTTCCAGGCTATCCACCTGGACGCAGGAAGAGGCTGCCACAGTGGCCGCACTGTAAGTTTTTGATGGACTTGGGTTTTGCCTTTCTTTTGTTCCAGTTTTGTATAGTTGATTGATTAGTTCTGTCTTGATTGCGGTGGATAATGCAGCTTCCACGTGGGATGTTCAAGAGTTGGATATATCTAATGTGTGCCCAAATGTTAGGACGTCTGGTAGAGATTGTCCGGGCTCATCTCAGCTTTATCGAGGCACAACCTTTTATCACCGGGCTCTTATTTCTTTGGTCTCAGCTTGCAGTGTGTAGGCACTAGCAGGTTGCTTCATCTAGGCATAGAAGTTGTCTACATTTACTTCTGGCTCTTGTTTTGTCTGATGCAGTAGGAAACATTCGCAGTCTGTGTTTGTCATCCAGGCACAGTGAGCATTCAATGCTGTGATGTAGATATTTAGCCGGCCCACTCCGTGGGTGTGCTGGATAATTTGAAAATGCCTTTGCCAGCCATATGGAGTAATGGAGTTATCTTCTGGTCATAACCAGTGTTTGTTGCCACAAAGTAGGTTTCAAAGCACTGTACCCATAACTTCCACCTAGAGCGTTGGGACATTGGTAAGCCTACCAGCACAAATGTTTCCAATGTGGGGATTGAGGTCATGGTGGCAACCCCCCCAGTTGTGCAGAGAAAATACATCAAGTTCTCAGGAAGTAGATCTAACTGTTGTTGAAAAGCTTTTTTCCTACAGAGGTAGGAGTCAGAGAACGATCTATCCTGAGCACATATAATGCCAGAAAAAGGGTCCCACAGGGCAGATCAACAGATGTCCTGGCCAGAAAAGCAGGGCAGCAGAATATGCTATAGAGCAATCACTAGACAGAAGATTCAGTTACAGGGAGGTGGGGTACAGCAGCCGGAATGAAGTGGAGCCGGGGTATTGACTCTCAGTGAAGGCAGAAACCGGCAGCTTGCTGTGCGGGAGCTGCCTTGGTTACTAACTGGTAATGCCCGAGTTTAGGGCTTTCTCGTCACAGTCTTTACTGGGTGAGATGGCAGTCTCATAGACAGAAATAGTTTCTATCACAGTAAAACAACAAAAATAAGCTACAAACATGGTTGAATTTTTCTTCTTGCCACCTAACATATGTAGAGGAATTTGGCATCCAATACTTCCTGTAAAATAGCAAGCAAATGTAACCATCTTGAAAATAACATATTTTTGTTTGCCACTACAACCTTTTAAAGCAAGACTTTAATGAAGAAAACCTGAACTCGGAGCAGTGACTATTACCCATAAGTAATCCAGGCATTACCTCCTTGTCAGTCTTCCTCACCCCAGTACTTAGTGAGATACCACCCAAGCAAAATAAGGAAACAAAATGAAAAAAACACTGTTTCAAAACTAAATTATGCTAGAAACAGAAACCTTTTTTGACATACCAAAGAAAATACTTAAACATTATCCTGAACTGCATCCAAAACTCTTTCAGCAAAAACTATTGACACCTCCACTAGCAGGTTGCAATGATTAAACATGTGTGGATTGAGGCCTAAGTAGCCATCATGCAAATATCCTTCATGGAAGCTCGTTTCAGCATAACTCAGGAACCTGACATACCCCTCGATGATCTTTCTTGACCCGGACCTGAGAAAAACGTATCAGATGTTTCATAGGCCAAGATAATAGTCTGTTTCAGCCATCTACTTAATATGGCAGAAGATAGATGTAAACTTTGGCCAGATAAAACAATGACAAAAAGTCCGTACTTTCTTCAAAGATGCTGTCCTTGAAGCATAAATAGTCAAAGATCTGAGCAAATTAAGAGTATATAAATTTTCTTCTTCCCGAGAAGATAGATGCAGAAAACAAGGAAAGGACCAGATCTTACGAAACATGGAATTCTGATGGAATTTTGGGAACAAAAAAAGGCTTTGGTCTCAAGATAACCTTGTCTGGAAAGAAACAAATAAGAAGTTCAGAACTAATCAATGTCCCTATTTTTCCAATGCTTTGACCTGAACACATTTCAACAAGAAAAAACGCTTTGTATGAAAGAAATTTGAGGTCAACTGATTAACGACTGGAAAGGTGGAAACTGGAGAGCCTTCAAAACTACAGGAAGATCCTAAGAGGGAATTGGAGAATGAATCATGGGCATTTCAGAAAACAAAATTATACAGTAATTTGGACACAAGAGAATCTAACTATTCTACTTCTGGTTTCCTGAAGGCTTAAGTTCCTGCCCACTGACTACACAGTGTGGACACTGCGAGTCCCAACCTAAACCCACCCGTAATGTAAAAAATCTTAATCGGTTCACATAAACTAGGGGTAAACGATTCGAAGTACACTAGGTACAGCAAGATCTCCAGTATCTTGCATAGACCTTCAGGGTTGCAGGATATCTGGATTGTTTCATTGAGACAGCAACTCCTTACAAACAACCTAAAGCTGGAAATCTTAACCTCTTAAACTCTAGGCCAGAAGTGTCAACAGAGCTGGTCTTTTAAGGGTCGGAGCTAATGGAGGTGAATGCTCAAGAGAAAGAGGCCAATTGGGAGCACCTACTAGTTGCAGAAGAAGAGGGTACCAGATTTTCCCGGGCCAATATCGAACCACCAATGGAATCTGACCATATCTATCACTATCTTTTGGATTACCTAAAGAGTTAAAGGAGTGGGAAGAAAGGCATAGAGAAGCCCACGGGATCACTGTGTCCAGAATATAGCTACAGTTCAACCTCCTGGGCCTGGATAGAGGCTGCAGAACTTGGGAACATGACGAATGTCAATGGAAGCAAAAAGGTCTAGCCAAGGAGTCCCAAACCTCTGGGATATTTGCTGGAAGATCCTTAGATGCAAAACCATCAAGATTGATGAGGTAAAAGATTGACTTGGATAGTCTGCAAGCAAGTATCCCTCCTCAAAAGATAAACTACTTGCAAATGAAGAAGATGCTATTCAACCCAAAGACAAATGAAACAGGTCAACTGAGCTAGAGCAGAATGGCCGTGTCCCACTCTGATGCTGAATATAGCTCCTCACCACCTGATTGTCTGCGCATATGAGAACAGATTGATTTAGAATTATAGGAGTAACATGAAGCAATTCTAAATGTACTAACTTTAATTCCTTCCAACCTAAAAATATTTGAATCTGCAAAAGAGACCACGTCACCTTATTCTGGTTGCTTTGAAGGGTTCCTCTCCAACCCTTCCTGCTGGCATCCGTGTCATTGACTCTGTGAATGAGGAGAGGAAAAGAGATTCCCCTGCGCAATGACTGCTTCTCTTGGAGCCACCATTGCAGATCCTGAGTTATCTGTGGAAGATTGGAGATTGGAAGAGAGTACTCCTGACATGGTGGTGCCCAAATTCTTAGGGTTGACAAACCAGGGGGTTAAGCTGGCGATGAGCTCAAGGAAGGATTAATACTGTTGAGGCCATCTCCTCCGAATCACCAACCACTCTCTGGCTAGTATCTGTGACCAGCTAAGCAGTGCTGACAGATGAGATTAAAGCTTCTCCTGTCTGAGGGATGGAAGAAAAATCTTTCCTACTGAAGCAGATCCCAATGAACTGGACTGTCTTTGCTGGAACAGGATTGGAGTTTTCTATGTTCACTAGGAATCTGAATCTGGACAAGATGCCTTCAAAAAAGAATGAGAAGCAATCAGCCAATCATCTAAGTATGGTAATAGTCTGATACATTTTGAGTGCATTACACCTGCCACAAGGGCTAGCAGCTTTGTGAAAGTCCTTGGACCTGACGCTAAACCAAATGACAGGACTTGAAACGGGAAGTTATTGCCCTCTACATAAAAACGAAGCCACTTCTGAGACCTTCCGTGAATGGGAACGTGAAAATGAGTGTCCTTTAAGTCTATTAATGTTGGGAGATTGTCCTTATTCAATCAGGGAAGAATTACATCAGAAGTTAACATTTTGAACTTCTGGTAGGGCACAAACTGCTTCAATCGTTTGAAATCCAACACCAGCCTGCATGCACTGACTTTATTTCACTAAGAATAGAATGGGGTACCACTCCTCCATTTCCTCTGACTGGTTAAACTGGATTATAGCAGATTTATTGAGAAGGGCTTGAATCACATCTTATGTATAGGAGTTTGACAAAAAAGTCTTGGATTGGGACAAGAATTTTATCAAAAAAACCTTCTGTACCATTTCCACTGCCATCTGTCCGTGATTTTTTTCTACCAGGGATGAGAAAAATATTTCATTCGACCGCCTACTTGGAGCCTTGCTGGCAGAAGAGGAGAACTCTGAAGTGGGCTTGAACTGGGATGCTGCAGGGGTGCTGCAGCCATGGCCACTGCCTCAAAGGGCCTGAGAGTTTTTAGCAGATGATGATGGACCAGATGTTTTTTTTTAATCCAGAACCTCTACCAGGATGTTTAGCAACTGTCTATCCTCTACAGATTTCTTGATTATTTCCTCCAACTGTTGGCCAAAAGGTTTTGAGACCAAAATGGACGATGTATGAGTAAGTTCTTTAGAGCTGTATCAACATTCCAGGATCACCCAGCGATGCCTCATCCCAACAATAGAAGCACCAGAAGAAGCTGCATCAGCGCCCAGCGAATCATAGGAAACATCCGCTAAAAATATTACTTGCTGTTCCACGATAGACTCAGAAAAGTCATTACCCTGCTATATTTGGTCAGTCAGGATTTAGAAATCCTTCAGGAGAGACTGGATGACTTAACCTGGAATAAGTACTAGAAATAATGCCAAAGTTTGCCGCTGCATAGTACCACTTAATAGTAGCTTCAATCTTGTTATCCACTAGACCTGTTAGTGAAGTATCATCAGGCACCATCCTCTCTTGGGAAAAGAGGTCTGCCATCATAGATTATAGTTTAACCACAGGAGGAAACTCTTCACTGCTTCTCTGAATTGGATAGCGCCTTGCCAAAAACCTTGAAAATGAGTGCTTTTCTGCATGTTCCTATTCATGGATCATCACCTTCCTTATCAACAAATTCAGAGGCAGCTAATCCAGCTCCTTTTGGTGGTATTGACTAATGAAAGTCTTCCTCCTGGAGCTGATCTGCTGCAATAGGCAAAGTAACAGTCACCCTGATGCATTGCAAAACCATTAAGAGTTAGGGACCCTGCACAGAACAGCCATGGAACTCCCACAATTATATGGCAAGACAGGAGTCTAGCATTATGTGTTAACCCTTTTATTAACCACTCTGAACAGCAAACAAAATGAATATTAATGTTATTTTAATTAAGGTGAAATAAATTAATACACTCAAAGCAATCCACACTTATCCGTTCAAAGCAACAAGCAAGAGGGATGAAGTTAGCGTGAAGGGGGCTTATAAGGGACTGTGGAGTTCCATTTATTTTATTTTGGCATGCAGCACTCTAATTCCGTATTCTTTAAAGTGTTGCTGCTCAGAGTGGTGAATAACAGGATTTATGCAAAATGCTAGCCTTCTAGTCTTTACTAAATTCCCAGGTCGCTATACACTCCAGCTCTGAGAATTGGCATTCAGTCTCACATCCTCACTGTAGCCATCCTTATCTTCTGATTGTAGATGCTTCTCACATTCCAATGGAGCACTCTCACGCAGTTGTGTAGTGGAGGCCTGTTATAATCTCATTAGAGGTCAATGTATCCAGATGGCAGTAGTCACTGCCATTCTGCAGTTTTGTGGGTGAGGACCTGATGCTGGGGAAAATCATGTAAGAGACTCCCATTATGGGTAAGTTGAGAGATTGAGGTGTATGACGTAATCACGCTTGCGTTTAGCACGCATGCCTTTCCAATGCCGAACGTGTCGTTATGACCATTCCTTTAGCACGCAAGTCATTACGACTTGTCTTAGGGGGGCGCTGGACTTTGGAATAGTATAATTTATTATTCCAACACTAGTCTGTGCAACAGTAGGGAAGGTGTTGGACTTAAAATCCAACACCACTCCACCATTGCGCCTCCTAAAGCAAGTCGTTGTAACGACTTGCGTGCTAAACGAATGCGTGGTAACAACGTGTTTGTTCTATTGCCGGTGTTGTAAAGGCACAGCGCGATTCCGACTTCTTTATAAAGGATGTTTCCTGAGAGATTGATGTGATAGTCAAAGGAAACCCTACTTTGGTAGGACAAAAAAGAGGGCAGGTATACTGACTTGGTAGTGGAGACATTCCATCTACATGACTTAAGGTACAGTCTTAAAAACAAGCATTGACAAAGCCAGTTCGTTTGTCTTTTGTATACTGCATTCACACAGATACACAACACCATGTATGTATTAACGCTGATCATACAATATTAAGACAGTAATAAACCTCAGTAGCCACATGCATTAATGCCCATCAATCACCCCAGGCAGTAATGAATATCCATAACCCAAGGTTGTAAAAAGTAGCTGTAGCCCCAGCAGTAACAAGCTTAAATGGCAGCAGGTAGTAACAAACCACTGTAGCCAAAGGCAGTAATGACCTTCAATAGCGCGTCTTAATGGCCTGAAATCTTCATAAAGCCCCTCTCTTCAGATGACAGCCAGCAAACGGGGTTCTAAACGGCCCTTTTGACGGGATTGACATAAGTGCCCTACCCTCACCTCCTTGGGGGTAGGTGCTTTCTTTTCAAGATCCCTTTGTAAAAGCTGCAACAAAAGGTGAAAAAGTTTTACCCAGCAGGGGCTTTACAGCGGGTTTTTTCGGCACTGTTTGCATATTGACTAAACCGTGTCTTGCAGTGAATTTATGCAGGTTTCTCTTGAAGGGCAGTGAGTTCCGCCTGGGAGAGGTTGAAGTTTCTCCATTGTTGATAATGGAGTTTTCTTCCTACTAAAATAATATATTTTTATATTAAGTTGTATACTTTGGGATAAGTATTTTTCTTGTTCAACTACTGTTTTTTTTTTCTTTCCGAGGTCTGACTAGTATGGTGTTACTCTTTTGTTTTAAAATAAGGGGGTGAATTTATACATTTTTTTAGTGCAACGAAGTCCAACAACCAAAGTTCGTGTGAAAACATTTATTACACACTTGTACACAGAAATGGATCATATCTATGCAGCAAGTTTACATGAGGAAGAGGGCGGCACCCCGAAGTGGCTTTAAAAAAACTGACCAAAGTGTTCCTGCACATTTCCCTGATGTGCCACAATTGAATTGGGCACACTGACATAATGGTGCTTCCAACTGCTCATGAGTGAAACAAATGAACAAGTTGATTTGTATAGCACACTTTAACATGAAGCACCCATATCCTCCGATATGTCAGTCTCTGTACTGCGAACCTAAAAGGAAAGAGGTGAGCTAGCCCTGAAGAAGACAAGATGACACATGTATGAGATTGTTCCACGAATCTTACGTTTCAGCTCTCATTCACAATGTGCGGAAAGCAGTGCATTTTATTTCTTGGGAAGAATATATGAATGTGTTTGATTCAAAGAACCAGTGGACTAGCCAATGGGGTGAGAAAACAATAAAGGGCTTTTTCCTGCTGCCTTGGCATAAGTGTGCCCTGAGTAGGACTTCCTTGGATCAGATATTGTACCCATTTATGCCAATCCGTTAAGGTAAAATATGTCTCATATCATACAAAGACCCCCTAAGTGGCTAAACTCATTTACTCCTCTTCCCTAGCGGTCCACTGTGGGAGCTTCTATGGGTGCAGAGAGTTCAACTGGTAGATTGCCGCTAGTTCTAGAATAATTTTAGCTGGAGACAGAATTGCTTTGATGCAGAGCCTGATAGAGATGGTTGGTTAAGATTTCCCATTTAGTGACATGAAAAGATGCTGGTATTTCCCAACTGCATGTCCAAAAAAGTAGTAATGTTACGTGTTTCTAAATACCTCTATAACAGCTACAAAATAGGATTTAGACACTTACTTCTAATGCTGATCCAGTGTTATAGATGTGTACACATATTATACACTTGAGTAGGCCTGGGCGTGAAATTTCCCTCCACTCGCAGAGTTTACGGATATATTCCCAGTACACGCTCCGGGTAGCGTGCGTAGTTTCAAAAAACTCTACTCCAGTTTTTCCCTAGCTCCCCAACGTTAAGTTGGCGAGCGCGAGCCAGGAAAATCTTACTCCAGACCACCTCCTGGCGAGATTTCTCAGCGCGGGCAGTCGCGGATTGGCCGCGACCGCTCACGTTG
Organism: Triturus cristatus; assembly: GCF_964204655.1. NCBI lineage: Eukaryota > Metazoa > Chordata > Amphibia > Caudata > Salamandridae > Triturus > Triturus cristatus. The sequence continues at coordinate 258,680,113 of NC_140584.1, forward strand.
AGAAACCTTTTGTTCGCGGCTCGAGTAGAACATCATCCAGCAGCAGAAAGAAGCTGCACCCTCTTGTGCTAAGTGCGGTGCAATTTCTGCTGATTTTACAACGTGATACAAACGCCCGGTGCTAAAAATCTGTGCTAACGACACAACCTAATGCACTCTGCCACTTTTGGAACTCCACGTAGCGCTGCAGTTTTTTTATCACAAACTCCGCACAGGCCTTCTCGTGAGGAATTATGCTTACAATATCTATTGAGGCACAAGAAGGATGATTAGGTAAATAATCATAGTCTAAGAAGCATTCCAGAACGTTTCACATTTCCACCCCAAATCAAGATGGAAGGACAGATAGCTGCTGAAACTGTTCCTCACCACATTGGTGATAATATATACTGTAAAAGAGAGTCTTCAGCCAACCATCAGCACTGCATTAATAGTACACAGGCAAAGACACTAAGCACCCCACAGCTTGTACTTAAACATTGAAGGGGGTGCCTCAGTCATGAGGCAAATGGAAGCACAAATATTGGAAAACTTCTAAAAAAAAATTATTACTAAAGTTATTTAAGATAGGGAGGTCAATCCCAGCAGTGGATGAGAAGGCACATTTCTCACCTAGTATAACTGGAAGTTATCCATTGCATGGTGATCTTCTAAAATTTTAAATGAAAAGATTGGGCGGGTAACAAGCACTAAATCATGGATACTCCCAATTGCGATGCTGTTAATATGATAACTAATCTCCCTGTTTGTCTTTTTAATTGTCTTGAAAAATGAGAGGGACCCTTTGTGCACCAAAGGTCTAGGGTTCAATATATCCTTTGGTTGGCAAATACTGAAAGATTTCTTACTCATTCACTCACCTAAATCACACACATTCAATCATGGGGGATACAGTAGCAATTGAAAAAGCAGTGTGCCAGTACACAAGAAAAATATTAGAAATGTTATGTATCAATTTATTAAAAGCATATAAAACAATTATAGCAAATTAAAAAACAGTTAATCATACATAGTATATTTATGTTCAAAATCAAAAACCACACTATAAATAAACAAATGAACAGACTAATAACAAAGATAGTTAGAGTATTAAAAAGACACTACACTTTGTCATAAAGGGACCATATCCGTATTAGGTAACTTTGGGGCTGGACCCTGATGTACAAAAGACAATCAATATTTAGTGTGGCAGCCCACTGTGTGGATTATGGTTCTATTGCGTTGACGCATTTCGATTGTATTATCTTGATTTAAACCATCTTTATCAAGACTAAAGATATTACTCTCAGATGATATCTACCATTAAAAACATACAATTATTACACATAGACTATAACCAAAACGGGCAATACAAACAGAATATTTCAATCACATGATTAATCTGTTATGTCTTTTTAATTGCCCTTATTTTTTTCACTCAATGAAGAATGTACTGGGTAGCTGAAAGCACTCCTGTCGTTGAGAGTAGCAATAGAATCCCGTTATACAGTGAGTCTGGTCTTGAAGTGTAGTCAGAGGATCCGTTTGATGAACTATGACCATTGAGTTCAGTGAAAGGATCCATGTGACATGCTGTGACTTTCGAGTTCAGATCCATGTAATGGGCAATGAAATGGAGTTTGGATGGATTATCACTGTAACGACCTTGACCTTGGAGGTCAGTGAGAAGATTCTTGTTAAAGAAAATGATTCTGGAGCATGGATAGAGGGTCCCTGTCAAGGGAGATGACCTTGAACTTCAGGGGAAGGATCTATGAGATAAGTTCTGATCTATTCCTGGCTCGGTTAGATAAATAAGTCAATAGAGATGTTGCCAGATGATCCTCCATCAAACACAGGCAACCAAGAGGTTCTCACAGGCTAGGAATGTGGGCATGCTCTACTGGAAGCTTTTTGTTGACTTCTCTGTGGAGCTAGACCAAGGCTTTCCCTCTGGAATACACTAACAAGGTATCACCAAATGACTCCTAAAGAGACTTTCGTGCACATAAGGGAAACACACTGTATGTAACAGCCCTGCCTCCTCCTCTACAGAGTCTGTTTCTTCTAGGCTGCAGAAGCTGCACTGCCTATTGCTCAAATTCGTTTAAATACATGTACATGTTTTGAGCTTTTTTGAATGTGTGTGTGTTTGTTCTTTGTTCTGTTTGCTCACAGAGCAGTGTCAGTCACCCAAGCGGTTTGTCAGTTGCTTGTCTTTTAGTGTTGTTTCAATGACGCAAAAAGATAAAGTGACGGAGCACAAGGTCAAGTGAAAGGAGCATGTCCCGTAGCCCCCCCCCCCCCCCCACTTCAGTGACAACCGTGGAGGGGCCAGTGCATAAATGAAACACATATATGTGAAAACCTGCATACACTGACAGAGAAAAAGGACGCAATGTCAAACTGAAAAAAGTAAGACAAACGTAAATCATTGGTGCAGATTTACAACAACTTTGCATCAGCGCAAAATCACTCAAAGTAACGCAATGTGGCACAAAGTTCTTCGAGTGCAAAAGGTGGTTTGTGCTGGAAAGGTGTTATTTTCTCTGAGCAAATAGCATTTTGCGCTACTTTGTGCTAAGGGGCGGTTACATGAGCGTCACTGCAAACACTCGATGACATGACCGCGCAGCGTGATAGAAGCTTTAGTCTTAAAGAAATTCTTTTAATTCCGTTTTACCAACTTTTTAAAAAACTGTATTTGCGCTAAACTGTACCTTTGTGTGGGAACTTGAGGGGGGAATTCATTGCTTGCACTTTAATTCAGCCGCCATTACTGTAGGTCAGCGTTCTAGTTGCTGACTCTACCAGGGCTATTTTAAGCCCGATGACACAACCGCGCAGCGGACGCACACAGAGGGTGCACCGCTGGTGCGCCAAAGGCGCGCCTAAGGCAAGCCCGTCTGCGCCCGTCCGCGCCCATCCGGGACTAGGGGCCAGAACCCCTGTCCGTCCATCACTAGATAAGTATTGTTACAGCGCGAGGAGACTCAGACAGCTGAACTTACCCCCAGATTCCGCTTGTTTTCACTCCATTGCTCCCGGCAGCTCCAACACCAACTGCAAGCATTGTTCATTTAGCTTCCAGCAACTCTCCCCCATCAGCCCAGGGGCTGTTACACCAAAAAAAGTATTTAAGCTCTTTTTTATTAAATTGACGATCTTTGCCTAAACACGCCGTTGAAGTATTCACCCTGCTTACGGAGGAAAGCCCCGATGTTTTACTCCTCACCGAAACCTGGCTAAACACAACCTCAGACCCTGATATAGTCCAAGCTCTCCCTCCCGGTTACATAATCCACAGGCTAGACCGAGTCACTTGTAAAGGTGGTGGAATTACTATTATTTTAAAGAGTCATCTTATTTGTAGGACCTTTGGGAGTCCCTTACTTGACTGTGAAAACCTCCACTTCTCAATAGGATTTACGCCTACGCTAACTCTATATCTGGGATACTGGTTTATCGTCCCCCGGGATCCATAGGTCAATTTTGTAAGTCACTCGTAGAAACGGTCCCTAAATTAGCAAGCTCCACTGCGAATTTCACCATTCTTGGAGATTTTAACATTCGCTTTGATGACTTAACCTCTAAAGTCGCAACCAAATTGACCTCAGGCCTAGTGGCCCTACAGCTTACTCAGAAAGTATTATATACAACTCACTCAAAAGTGCACCTCTTAGACCCCATTTTTTCCGGCCTAACGGAGTTATCATGTCAGACTCCAATTCCTATTCCTTGGTCAGACCACTTCCTCATCCCCTTTTTCTGGTCCCCCATTCACGTCACCCCTCCAACACGACTCGTACAAACTAAATCCCACTGCTGGTCAAAACTTTTGCCAGATAATTGGATATCGGCACTAGAGAGCTCTAAGCCTGCTCCTGATGATGATCCGGTGTTGGCTAATGAGAAATGTAACAATTGGATCAACAGCACACTAGATTTAGTCCTCCCCAAAAAACGATCCAGCTGCACAAAGGACCTAACAAAGCGGCCTGGTATACCCCAAACTACGAGAATTAAATCAAATTTGTAAAAAGACAAAAAGAGGTTGGAGAAGGAATTTTTCCTCGGACAAGAAGAAGGAATATAAGGAAGCCCTTAAAACTTATAAAACTGAAATTAGAACAGCCCAGGCCTTTTATTTCGAGGAGACTATAGCCTCCTCGGCTAATTCCCCCCCGTGAAACATTCCAAATTGTTAAGAAATTACTGAATATCCCTTCTCTTCCTGACTCCCCCGCAACCTCAGACCAACACTGTAATGAAATGGCGGAATATTTCCATAAAAAAATTCAGACCATTTATGGATCTTTTTCTCTCACCAAAGACCTCAGTCCCCCCCTCTGCGCCAATCTATACACGGAGGACAAGGAAACCCGTTTAACAACCTTCCCTATAATGGACTATGATTGTTTCCTTACTACATCTGCCCCTGTAAAAAGCGGGTCACCTAGTGACCCTGCACCGCTTCGGATTCTTAAAAAGGTGACAGAGACAACCGGCCCAGTCATCATAGATTTGATTAATTCATCTATATCCTCCGGAGTAGTCCCCCCCCCTGGAAAAAAGCTATGGTTAGAGCTCTCCTGAAGAAGCCTACCCTGGACCCAGACTGTCTGGCCAATTACCGTCCTATCTCCCTCCTCCCAGGAATCAGCAAGATTCTGGAGAAACATGTAAATACCACACTCTCTGCCTACCTGGAATCTAACAATCTCGTTCATTTCAAACAGGCTTCCGGCCTCGCCACGGCACAGAGACAGCTCTCCTGGCCGTCATGGAAGAATCCAGAAACATTCTTGATACAGGGTCTGCCGTGATCCTTCTGGATCTGAGCGCAGACTTTGATACGGTCAATCACCGTATCTAAATTGACCGACTCAGATACTTGGGTGTGTCCGGAATGGCACTGACCTGGCTGGAGTCATTCCTGGAAGGGAGATCCTTCCAGGTCTTTGAGGGTGAGACTATCTCCAAACCCTGGCCCCTTCTTTGTGGAGTCCCACACGGCTCCTCCCTGAGCCCAACGCTCTTTAATGCCTATATAGCTCCCCTAGCGGACATCATACAGCCCTATGGAGTGAATATCGTGACATACGCTGATGATACTCAGTTGATGGTCTCACTTAACCACTCAGACCTGGCCTCCTCCTCCTTATTTAACTGCCTTGAAGAAGTGGCCAGATGGATGAACCTTACCCATCTGAAGCTAAATGGCGACAAGACGGAGCTTATGCTCCTTGGTAACCCGGCGCTCTTTAGACCAAACTCAATGTGGCCAGCCATTATGGGACCGGCACCCGCCCCAAATCAAATATAAAAAGTCTGGGGTTTTGGCTGGACTCAGACCTTAATCTTAAAGTCCAGACCAGAAAGGTAGTTGCCTCCTGCATTGGCATTATAAGAATGTTACGTAAAGTATTACCACTGCTTCCTTTTCAGGCCAAGAAACTTGTGGTCGAAGCGCTAATTCTGTCACGCTTGGACTTCAGCAATGTACTGTATCTTGGTGCCCCAAGTGCAGTTTTCTCCATACTTCAAATAATTCAGAACTGCACGGCAAGAATTCTTATGGGAACTCCCAATCGACAGTCTGCCAAACCTGCCATGAAAGCCCTTCATTGGCTGCCAATCCAGGAGAGAGTCCCTTTCAAAGCCCTATGTATCACTCATAGGTTGCTTGGAGGGAATGGACCTAAGATCATCTCCCCCCTGGCCAAACCATACCGGGCCAACAGGCCTCTACGCTCAGATGAGCAACATTTGGCTTTCATACCTAGGATTAGGAGAGCTAGAAGCGGTGGTCGGCTTTTTTCCTATAATGCCGCCAGGCTTTGGAACTCCCTTCCCCTTCAGCTACGAAGAGAGACCAATCACCTGATCTTTCGCAAGCAGTTGAAGACGTATCTTTTCCCCAAATGAGTCTCAGAATCATCTTTTCACTTCCCAGCGCTGGGATGCCCATGGGTAGCCATGCGCTTTATAAATGCTACCTCATTCATTTACTCATTGCTTTTGACGCAATCCCCGATCTGCCAAGCTAGACCGGGCTTTGGGGTATATTACAAGAATTGGTGCTAACCAGTTTTTGCAGTAGTTAGCGGCTATTTTTTTAACGCGGTCTGTCGCCGAAAACTGTCGCCCTGTTAGCAACGTATTTACAATACGTCGCTACATGGCGATAGTATCAGCTAGCCGCGGCGAAAACTGCCACTAACACTAGCGTCAAGGTGACAGCAAATTGACGTTAGCGAGAGAAAAGTGACGAAAGGTCAACTATTGGCAAAAAAAATCATGTTAGTCAGCCCAACCTCACTTTTCAGCCTCAAGAGGCAAAAATAGCCTATCAATACACCTCTAATGAAAAAAAGAAAATATAAACAATGGAATGCAGAATGGAGCAGCCAGGGTCAGGTTCAGTACACGTCTACAACCCCCCCAAATCCCCAACAGCCAAAATGACCAGCTAGAGTCCCAGGGGAAGAGGAAATGCAAATCAGGGCCTCATTTATGAAAAGTGGCGCAGCACTTTTCATAGTGCCATCCTTGCGATACCATGGCAGCTGATGTCTGGAAGCGCGGAGTGTGTGTGCAGACTGTAGGCCTCTCTGGGCCTGCGTCTGAGACCCGGAATGGGAGGCGGCGGTGCTGTGGAGTCGCTGCAGCCTGACGTTCGAGGCAGGTCGTGTCGGGCCCAAGCATGTGGGCTGTGGCAGTACACATTGAGGCGACGACGATCGCCCTTACCTGGTGACGAAGTTTGGCAGGTCGCATGGAGACATGTTGCTGGCCTGTGTGAGAAAACTGGCTGGTGTCCTCTGGAGCTATGATCAGTAGAGGCGCTCCTGCGCACCGACGTAGGGAGGTCTACATTTAATAACACGCACGACCACTACACCGGGGTGCACAGAGGAGATTGCAAATGTTTGGCCTCACCTCTCTGCATCACAGGCCGTAGGATGTGACGCTGACTTGACGCTGTGGAGGGTGGGGCCCCTGAGCTGCACTGAACTTGTGTGGCGGAATTGCTGCAACTTCACGCCTAAGGGGGGCCTGTTGCATCACCTACATCGGGAGGTTCCCCAGTGGACTTGGCGGCCACTGCTGTACCCAGGCTTGTGAAATCCCGTCTGGCTGAGGCTCTTGCTGGCTAAGTCACAGATTCAGAGAGAGTGCGGCGGACTGAGTCCTGGTGTTGATGTCCAGGTGTGGAGAAGTTGGAACACGCAGCAGAGGAGGTCTTGGGGTTGAGTCGGGCCCAAGCCTAGCACCAGTGGGTGGCGCACACCATGCCCTGAGCAATCCCTGCACTCAGGCTGACCATCATCACTGAAGGCTCAGTTCAAGACTGGTGGGGGACTACACTCGCTGATATCGGCCGTTGGTGGTGGCGGGTGCCAGGGGCACAGGGATTGGTTCAGGACCAGGCCCTTGGGTGCGCCTCTTGATCTGCAGTGACTCACTGGGGTACTGAGAAACACAGAATCTAGTTGATCGGAGGAGGCGACCGGGTGGTGCTGCCTTTCATCGCCCCCTGGTAGTAAGCTCTTGGGTGTATGGGGGATTTCCATCGATGCCGCTTGAATGAAGATTCCTGGCTAGCATACACCTGACTGGAGGAGAGGGCCCGGCTGGCCACACTGCACTGCACCACAAGTCGTACAGAGTGCCTGAGAGTCTGGTGCCATGATGGCCTGTCTGTAGACGGAGCATTATCGACATCTGGTCGCTCCTCCGTGTCAGTGAACCGAGCGGCTGGAGATCGCTGGCCGCCGGGGCAAGTGACAGTGGACAGCCTAGACTCCAAACTAGACTCTGTACTCGTAGCAGGCACCTCCCATGAACAAATGGGGACTTCCTTTGAGGTACACAACATTGAGCAAGAACTGGCCAAAGTCCCTCCGAGTACTCTGACCACAGCTTTGGAGGTGTTGTGGTAAATAAAATCTTCTTTTACCGGACTGAATTTCATACGGGATCTTGAAATAAAATAAAATAGCTCAAAATAACAAGAGGCAGAATCCGTGGTATAAGAGTTTTTCTAAATGGGCTTTATTCCATCAAAATGGCCGACTCGAGTCGCGGCCTTCAGGTTCCGTCACCACGAGGGTTCAGGAAGTGAAGTACAATACTTTATTGACAGACATGCATTTTTATAATAAGTACATTACAATGAAACGAATGTAAAAGGCGTAACATTTGATAAGAAAAGTGACATGACAGGTACGTAATCGAAACTAGGCGTAATAAGGAATAAAAGAAACATGATTGGTTAGGATTATCAGACATAGGTGGATCTATAAGATAATACTTGGCATAGATGCGCGCGCGGCAGCATGACGTGTAATTGACGTGCAACTAGGGGGTGAAGGGGACTTGACATTTAGCTCTACATGTGGAGACGAGAAGTCTGAGGGGTCAAGTCAACCTAATCCCAAATCATATCTAACATCCTATGTTTAAAGAACTATGTTATCCACAAGGAAGGACTCTCGGACAAAATCTAGTCTATACTGACTGTGTGCGTGCACAAACGCCTAAGTGTCTTATATGAGATGCGAGGGGCAGAAAACTTTCCATGGCAGCAGGGCTATGAATCACTTGCAGGAGGACGGAAAGGCTGAGTCCTTTGCTTGTGAGCTAAAGGAAATGTTTACCTAAATCACTAGACAGGAATGCATCGGCTGAAGAGCAAAATAGATAATTCGAAGGTGAAATACAGCTTCTTGGCAGGCAGGCGAAAACTGGCCGAGGCAGGCACCGTTAGCTGCACAGGGAGTAGGACAAAGTTCATGGATACAGATGCGAGCTCAAGCTGAAGCTGTCAAAGACAGAGAGCAGAGAAAGGCTTTGAGGACAGAATCGGGCCTACTTGCCTGAACTGTAAAAATGGAGTAACTTAGCCATATAAAGTCGGTGGCCTTTCATGCTTAGGAATCGAATATCCAGCCCATTGATGGCGGATCTGACAGAGAACATGTTGACGGTAGACACACATATGTTTGCGTCTTAGAAACTGGAACTGGAGGGAACATACATGTACTTGTAACATGCATATAGAACCGTTGGGGTCCAAGATAGGGGACATAACTGATCAGGAAAATCCACATTTCCACATTCCCTCCTTGTCCCCTACTTGCCCTTCAAGAGATATCAATCTTCATCATTCCATCGATTTGCTCATAGAGCATCATTTCTTCTTCCTTCTTCTTCCGGCATTTTGAACGAGAACTGTGATATGGAATGCATGATGTGGCACACAGACCACAAATCGCTGGTCCACATTGCAGGCATAAACAACAACTGAAGAGCATAAGAAGGCCAATACCTAGGAAGGATAGAACTCTCCATCCCCAGGCTGATATCACACTCCAAAACCACCCGGACCACGTCCAAGTGCCTGGATTTTCGTGTATCTGGCTTACGATCTTATGAAGGCGTGTTATAGCTTTATATACAGATGGCGAATTTTCTGGTATGAATATGCAGCAGCTGGATCCGATGACCCTGCAAGCTCCGCCCCTATCGGCCAGGATGACGTCAAGGACAAGACGATTCTGGAGAACAACAATTCTCATCACTGATTGTTCCTCTGTCAGATTGCCTAGGGCGGCTATAGTCTCATTTACTACAGCTTCAAGAGTCTTGGTGAGTCTGCGTATCAGCTTACTATTTGATATTGTACCTATATAGGGAAAGATACCTTTATTGAAATCTACATACTTGTCCCATGCCGTCTCAGTATAATCGACAACTGGGAGATCTCTTCGCTCTCTATTGTGTACTAAATGAACATTTCGATAATAATCAGGGGGGGCTAGGAAAACAGGTGGCAAAAGGAATGCTATGTAACAGGTACCATCCCAATCTAGAGGCAGACGCATATATGCCGTCTGACCACATATAAAGTAAGAATGGCTAGAAGCTCTAAATGAAGATTTACCTTGATCACTATATTCTACTGTAGTAACGCATTTACTGTGGCCCATATGTATGGAACCAACTTTTCTCACACATAATTCACCCTTGACTGGAAATACTGACATAGTGGGCAGAATTAGTTCAACTTCGGATTTGACATTCAAAATCATAAGATTAGGCGTAAAATTACCTAATTTATACACTTCATTTTCTAATTCAGTTCCTGTTCTACTGGGGTGACCCTCCTTATTAGGGTGACAGACTTTGAATAAAACTAGATTCAGATTTCCCCATATCCAATGTTGTTGATAAACTGCTGTGTCTGGGTCTATGGAATTTAATAAACTAAACCATGCTCCACAGGAGCCATTGTGTGTGAACGGATGTGGAAAGAAAGGCAGAACTCCTTTGTTATTCTGATAGGGAGGGAGTCGGCCACACACCCAACAATTTGTGGCATTACTAGTCTGATGGGAATGATGTAACATACTAATGAAGGTGTTATTGCGCAGCGCAAGTCTATAGGACAACTCATGTGGGGGTAGGTCACTAAAAAAATGTTCATCAGTTATATTGAAAGCACGTTTAGAAACAGGATAATACATATGCAACAATATACTTGCAGTAACTATTAAAAAACTCAAGAAAAACAAAATTAATAAAGTCACAATACAGTGGCTACGCAGTAATTTACAATAAGCATGTCGTTTCATTATGATTCTGGACTCTACATGATTCAGACCTAAGGGATACATGTCGGGACAGATTCAACCGCTTCACCTTGGAGAGGACTTAAACAATCAAATCGTCCGACAGTTTGGATCTGGACCTGAGTTTCTGCTTATAGAGTTCGGTGCTACTGGCCTCAGCCAAAGGTAGCTTTGAGTCAATGGGGGAAGACACACGGGGAGTACTGTTTGTGTCAGGAGGAAGTCCATGAAATTTCTTGATATGGCTGGAATGCACCCAGCCTTTTCTCCCTTCGATCTTCACAGCTGTTCTGGTCGTCAGCAGGACCAACTTAGGACGCCTCCACCTTGGCTCCAGTTGGGTTTTCCGATCAAAATTCCTGACGAGAACATAATCGCCGGGAATTACGTCATGAGGTTTCACCTCGGTGTTGTCGGGAAAAGCTGCGACTACCTGTGAACGACAAGATTGTAGTGCAGACATCAAGGAAGCCAGGTAATCTGTCAGCATATTACAGTCAACATCAGTTATTTTACGGGGTATAGGCGTCCCCCACATATTCGGTGGTCTACCAAAGATCACCTCATAAGGGGATAGCCCTGTTCGAGAGTGTGCTACCATCCTCATGTAAAATAGCGCAACTGGTAAGGCTACTATCCAGTCCACACCTTTTTCCTGACATATTTTAGACAATCTGATTTTTAAAAGTTGATTATGTCGTTCCACGAGACCTGCTGCCTCGGGGTGTCGGACACAGTGGAATTTCCACTGATATCCCAACAAAAGTGAGACATGTTTCATTAATTCGGATGAGAAAGGCTGGCCGTTATCTGAATATACAACACGTGGTAAACCGTACCGTGGGAAGAATTCTCGAACTAGCTGCTTGGCAGTAGTCGGGGCAGTGTAATCTGATACGGGATACGCCTCTGTCCAACGGGAGAGAGCGCAGACAACTACGAGAACATATTTGAATCCTCGACAACGTTCCATCTGAATATAATCCATCTGGAGGACTTCAAAAGGATGGTCAGGAGGCTGAAATCCACCCTGCTCTACGGGAACACTCTTTCCTGGATTAAACTGACAACATATCATACAGGTACGAACTTTTTGTTTAGCTGCTGCTCGTAAATGTTTGTTGAACCAAATGTGCTGAATGCTGTCTAGCATAGCCTTCTCTCCTAAATGTGCTGGACTGTGAACTGTAGCTATAATGGCTTGAACCATGGAATCAGGGAGAAACCATACAGATTTCTCCTTCGTCATCCATCCTTGATCTGTCTGGATCCCTCCTAGTTCAGTCCACTTCTTTATTTCTTCTGCTGTGGCATGTGTCTGTATGTCAATTACGTCAAGTGCGGGATCCTTAATTGTCATACACTGTGTTGGTGTCTGAACTATTGGCTTTGTCATGTCTAATGTGTGGTTCTGAGCAGTCTGTTTAGCTGTTCTGTCAGCTAAATCATTGCCTTGAGAAATGATATCAGTAACCTTCGTGTGTGCTTTACATTTCATAATTGATATAGTAGTGGGTAGATGTATTGCATCTAACAGGGCATGAATGAGGGGTCCGTGCTGAATGTGGGCACCATGGGAAGTTAAATAACCTCTCTCTCGCCACAGCACGCCGAAGTCGTGTACAACTCCGAATGCATAACGTGAGTCAGTGTATACATTAACTTTCTTATTTGTGGCTTGAATACAGGCTTGTGTCAGAGCAATAAGTTCTGCTGCTTGGGCTGACAAAGTATCTATACAATTTGTTTCAATAACTTCAGTGTCTGTTGTGACTGCATACGCGGCCACTAAATCTCCTGTACTTGTTCTCATGCACGATCCGTCTACATACAACGTCAGGTCTGGATCTAACAACGGAACGTCTGTCAAATCTTGTCTAGGTTTCGTCTTTATTTCAATGATTTCTACACAATCATGAGCTAGTGGGTCTGTTCCAATTACAGGTAATAGTGTAGCAGGATTCAATGTATTACACCGTCGGATCTCTATGTGTGGTTGAAACAATGTCAGTTCATAACCGGTAAGTCTTGCTATGGTCAAGTGTTGTGTTTGTGTTCGGTTCACAAGAACCTCTACTGCATGTGGTACTTGTACTGTCAATGGGTGTCCTAATACTATGGCATCGCTTTGTCTGATTGCTAAAGCTGTCGCTGCCACTGATTTCAGGCATGCAGGCAAAGCCTGAGCTACGGGATCTAATGTACTGGAAAAATAAGCACATGGCTTGCGTGATCCTGCTTGGTCCTGAGTGAGTACTGACAAGGCAGTACCTTCGCGTTCTGTAACAAAGAGTGTAAAATGTTTGCTATAACATGGTGTTGCTAAAACAGGTGCTTGACATAAAGCTTCCTTTAAGCTTTCAAAAGCTTGTGTATGTTCCTGAGTCCAAGGGAGAACAGTCGATGTGGCTGCCTCCTGTGTGGTTAACTGAATGAGTGGTTTTGCTAGAAAAGCGTACTGAGGGATCCACTGCCTACAATATGAAGTGAGGCCTATGAAAGCTCGCACCTCCTTTTGTGTCTGGGGTATTGACATGTTAGCAATTAACTGGATGCGATCTGGTGTAAGCTGCCTTCCCTCCTTGGACAGCGAGTGACCAAGATAAATAACTCGCTGGACACAGAATTGCAGCTTAGAAGGAGACACCTTGTGCCCCTTGTCGGCTAGAAAATGTAAAACTGTCAGAGAAGCCTTTTCACATTCTGGCTCGCTTCTTGCGGTGATCAGCAGATCATCGACATATTGAAGCAGTGCAGTATTGACTGGCATGTGGATACTGTCAAGTTCTCGTTTCAGTGCTTGGCTGTAGATGCTGGGGCTTTCTGTGAATCCTTGGGGAGCGCGTGAGAATTTAAAGCTGCGCCCATTTAAACTAAATCCGAACAAATATTGGCTTTCCGGATCTATTGGGACGCTGAAAAAAGCATTCTTGAGGTCAATTACAGTAAAGAATGTTGCTTCGGAATCAATTGCTGTCAACAATGATGATATATCAGGGACCACAGGGAATTGTGGTACAATGCACTTGTTTAGTTCACGCAAATCAATAACCAATCGGTACACTGGTGGGGCAGTAGGATCAGTTCGTTTAAGAATCGGAATTATCGGTGAATTACATATATTGGAGTCTGTTTCTACAACTACTCCCTGGACAATCAGCTCATCAATAATTTTCAGCAAAGCCACTACAGCATCATGCGGTAACTTGTATTGTCGCATTCGTGGTAGTACCACTCCTGCTTTCAATGTGACTCGATAGGGTGTAATGTTCATGCAGCCAACATCCGTAGGGCCTTGTGCCCATAGATGTACTGGTAAAGTCTGTAGTCGGGGATCCATGTCTCTAGACGCATAGTGACCTTTAAAATCACGTAGAAACAACCTTACTCCTTCCGGAGAACAACATATTATGGCTCCTAGTGCTTTCAGAGTTTTAATTCCTAACAGATTTTCTGGGCATGATTTAGTAAGCAATAAATCTGTAGTTCGTGTCAAAGGTCCTATCGTAAGTGGTAGAGGCTGTGATACTTCATTAACAATAGGTTTTCCTGAAAAACCAAGGGAAACATTTTGAGAGCCTGAGAGGGGTGCCCCTGGAACTTCACTACGTTTTATGGTTGTTCGACTTGCCCCTGTATCGAGTAAGAATTTTCTATCTTGACCTAATAATTCACTATGTACATAAGGTCCTTCTTGATCTACAGGAATCTCGATAAGCGGTAAGTCAACTTCCCTCTCTAGGCTGGTTCATGCGTAACGCTGATACTCAGGGTATTCATACTGTGCAGTCTGATACATTTGTCGTGTTGTGGTTTGTGTGGCAGTAGCAGGCAACGGTGGTGCAGCTGGCACAAACTGTATGGGTTGCTGTGAGGCTGGCATGGACTGTTGCTGAACTGGCATGGACTGTCCATGCTGCATAGTTCCTTGTTCATTCTGATCGTGTCTAACTAATCGTGGTCTCTCTTTTGCAATACCTGTAGCTATATTACGTTTCAGGACTGGACAATCGTGTACATAATGGCCCAGTTGTTTACAGTAATTGCAGGTTCCCTTTACAGGAGCTGTAGAATCACCAGAATGTGTCACACCCTTTTTGTGACCATCTGCTGGTACTGTCTGAGAAACTAGCATTTTCATTTTTGTATCCTTCATGCGTCTATGCTCGTGTTCTTGTTCATCCCTAATTCTATTGTGATGATACTGTAACATTTGTAGCATTTGTGACGGAGTGTTACTTTGCCAGGTACTCTCGAATTTCAATATTCTGTTCTTCACTGGAGGCAATGCATTTTCCACTAATTTTGTCACAAATAAATGTGGATATGAGTCACTACTTGCTTTTATACCACTATTTATACCAAAACATTTTTCAAATCGAGCATAATAATCGCTTGTGTCTTCATCTTGCTTTTGTTTGCAGGCTGTGATTGCACCCCAATCTTCCTTTTTTGTAGTTAATAAACGTGGCAGTACCTGTACTAGTAAACCTGGTAACAGTTTAACTTTATCCCCGAGCCCTGAACCTGCAGTTCGGCCCCTTTCTTCCTCTGCTAATGCTGTCCAGTCTATCTTTTGGTCTCCCACTTCCCACTCTTTTTCTTTTAATTTTTCATAAATGCCAGCAGGCAAAAGCACCTTTAATATCGTCATAATATCAGGAAAGGTGTACTCTCCCATCAGTAACATGTCTTTAATTTCTCGGTGGAAACCCGCTGGGTCTTTGTCATGACTAGGTACTACTTTCTTCATTTCCAATAATTCCATTTTTGATATGGGTGTGTAAACAAATACACGGTGAAACTCATTGTCTTCGCCTTTTATTGGGTGCACTTCTCGTAAAGGATTTTGTCTATCCATATAGTACGGCGCTCTTTCTCTGCGGGGCAGCGAGAGAGAATCCGGACTTACAAAAAGGACATACTGCTTACGTGACACTAATATCTCTTTAATTAGCTTGTTACTAGAACCTCTCCATCTGTTCGTGAGTAGTTCCGTTAATATATCAGGTAAAGGACCAGGGTCAGCATGTTGGCTCTTATATAATATGAGGAGTTGCTGAATCATATATATTCCAGCTAAACGTTGTTCATCTGCACTGAGATTAAAAAACGTGTGTGCTACGGTCTCATCACCGTATTTTTCAGGACTGTCAATCCAGTGAACGGCTGATCTGGCTAATTCTTGCTCATCCATGGAATCGAGGAGGTGGTAACCCCTTCGTTCTCGTAATATTTTATCTGCGGCTTGAAACGAATGTTCAGGAGACTTCAGATTTATTATAGGCGTCGGATACGTTCTGCTATTATTTGGGCATACAGAGTGTATGGGATCAGAAAAACATCTAGTATTTTCACAGGATCTTCCTCTGCCTACATAGGCTATGGTCTCTGACTGTCTTGCGGAATTCCCTGATTCGGACACTTCATCTTGCTCAAACTCGTCTGTTCCCAATCTTTCTTCATGAATACGCTCTATTTCTTTACGGATTTTTCGGCACATGGCTATTATACAATTTTGCTTATCGTGTCTCCCTTCTGATATATTCTGACTCCATCTTGTAAGAATAAGCATTGTATTCGGGTCTACCCCCGGACGGTCTTGATTTCTGATCACACAGTTTATGAGGAAACGTAACAGTTCCCCCTGTATTTCTACTTTCTGGAATTCCATAGCTCTGTTAATACATCCTGGATCTCGTCCCGTTTGAACAAAATGATATATGTTATCTAGATGCGTAGTCATTCCTGGTAACCTTGCTAAATACTCTGCGGCTCGCCTGATACGTAATGATGCCAGGACCATTTCGTCCTCTTTACCAGCCACTGGGTCATATCTACAATTTACAAGGAGTTCCTTAAGCGTACGTTCACTTACGAATTTAGGTGTACGTGAATGCGCTGACTCTTGAAAAACAAGTTTATTTATTCTGGGTGGTGTAAAGGTACTGCTAGCACCTCCCGTGGCCCCATCTGGGGCGTCGGGTGTGAATGGATTCGTTGAACGTGACACGGCAACTATGGGTGTCGATACCCCTGTAGGATCGACTGCGGAGACAGATGCGGAAACAGATGTGCTTGCCGAAGCTTGTATCGGGACTTGCTGTTGCACGGGGATAGATACCTGATCCTGACGTTGAACCCCTCCACCAGACGGTCTATGTGGTGCGGCGTTAGCATACTCGGGAGCTGCGTCGTCTAGATATGAGGAAAGAAAAACATCTTCTGCGGTTCTGGGATGCCCTTTTGGATGAACCTTAATTGGAAATAATGGGGGTGGCAAGTCTTTTGGCATCTCTGGAGCAGCCTTAGGTAGTCCTTCGGCTAGGAGGGGATACATACCATTCATAAGAGCATTTCTTTGTCTATTTACTTGTTCTGATTTCACTCGGATACCTTCCTCAATTAATGGATTTTCTTGAGCTTTATTTGAACTTTCTTTACTCCTCTCTTCTTGTCTACGTGCTTTTTCTGTTCGTCTATGAGATTCTTTACGCCATAACTCAACAGCGTCTTTCTGTGACTGTCTGACCTTTCTTTTCCATAACTCCTCCTCCACTTTCATGATGCACTCTGCATCCCAGGTTCCCGCTGCGGGCCACCTTTGACTTTCCGGTAATCCCTTGGTATAATCTACCCATAGATCAAGAAACAATATGGCATCTAAGCCATGCTTATGGTACATAAAATGCCCTGGAGTGTCCCTAGGAGGAATAGGAACTGCTTCTTCAAGCACCCCTTTTCTGGTAGTAATCTGTCTTAACTTCGAGAAGAGCGGCATATTGACAACTGATCTGATACTTACTCTTGAACTCACTTAATACGAAAAAACACAATAATGAACAGTGAACAATGAACACTCATTCATACCACAATATTTGAACACTTTAAACATTAAACATTAAACATTTTAACAACGACCTACAATGATGACAGTCTGCCTAACTAATCACCACGCTGAATTCTTGACAATAACTGAATACTTCGGAATACTTGATATACTGCTAAACAGTACATATACACTGCTAAACAGTGCAGACCGGATTTGTGTACCCAAATCCGTCTTGACCGGCACAACCTATGTGCGCGTCAACACGCCTCCCCGGCGATGGTACTCACCGAGTAGCTCCTTGAAACGGAAGGCCTCAGAGAATGGACAGGACTCGATGACTGCGGACAGCGGACCCTCTGGACATCGGGACTTTGAAAACCTGGTGGGCCTCTGTATACCTCGGATCTTGCTCTCTCAGCTAGGCTCTGGTCGGGATACTTCGCACTTCTCACCGCCTCGTCTGGGTTGATCGCAGCCTCAGTCGCCCCCACTTGACCGGAGGGAGCTTACAGGAAATCCTGCTGGTACGCGTTTATGGTCCGTCCAGCTATGGCAGGAGACCGGGCCTGCAACGCACCGCCGGCGCGTGAGATGAGAAAGTGTCCCTATTCGGGCGCCATTATGTGGTAAATAAAATCTTCTTTTACCGGACTGAATTTCATACGGGATCTTGAAATAAAATAAAATAGCTCAAAATAACAAGAGGCAGAATCCGTGGTATAAGAGTTTTTCTAAATGGGCTTTATTCCATCAAAATGGCCGACTCGAGTCGCGGCCTTCAGGTTCCGTCACCACGAGGGTTCAGGAAGTGAAGTACAATACTTTATTGACAGACATGCATTTTTATAATAAGTACATTACAATGAAACGAATGTAAAAGGCGTAACATTTGATAAGAAAAGTGACATGACAGGTACGTAATCGAAACTAGGCGTAATAAGGAATAAAAGAAACATGATTGGTTAGGATTATCAGACATAGGTGGATCTATAAGATAATACTTGGCATAGATGCGCGCGCGGCAGCATGACGTGTAATTGACGTGCAACTAGGGGGTGAAGGGGACTTGACATTTAGCTCTACATGTGGAGACGAGAAGTCTGAGGGGTCAAGTCAACCTAATCCCAAATCATATCTAACATCCTATGTTTAAAGAACTATGTTATCCACAAGGAAGGACTCTCGGACAAAATCTAGTCTATACTGACTGTGTGCGTGCACAAACGCCTAAGTGTCTTATATGAGATGCGAGGGGCAGAAAACTTTCCATGGCAGCAGGGCTATGAATCACTTGCAGGAGGACGGAAAGGCTGAGTCCTTTGCTTGTGAGCTAAAGGAAATGTTTACCTAAATCACTAGACAGGAATGCATCGGCTGAAGAGCAAAATAGATAATTCGAAGGTGAAATACAGCTTCTTGGCAGGCAGGCGAAAACTGGCCGAGGCAGGCACCGTTAGCTGCACAGGGAGTAGGACAAAGTTCATGGATACAGATGCGAGCTCAAGCTGAAGCTGTCAAAGACAGAGAGCAGAGAAAGGCTTTGAGGACAGAATCGGGCCTACTTGCCTGAACTGTAAAAATGGAGTAACTTAGCCATATAAAGTCGGTGGCCTTTCATGCTTAGGAATCGAATATCCAGCCCATTGATGGCGGATCTGACAGAGAACATGTTGACGGTAGACACACATATGTTTGCGTCTTAGAAACTGGAACTGGAGGGAACATACATGTACTTGTAACATGCATATAGAACCGTTGGGGTCCAAGATAGGGGACATAACTGATCAGGAAAATCCACATTTCCACAGTGTAGCAGCTAATGGCACATGTGAAGTCACTGCAAAGAACAGCGGAGAACGCGGATGGCCGCTCCCAGTGTAACAACGTGAGGGTGTTCGGTCTGCCTGAAGAAGCAGAAGGAGCTGATGCAATGGCATATACTGAGACATGGTTTCGGGACCTACTGTCAGCAGGTGCACTCTCCCCTTTCCTTGTTGTGGAGCAGGCCCATCGATTGCGGGCGAGCTGCACGCTACCGGGGACAGGTCCTACACCCTTTCTCTTCCGCCTCCTACAGGGATCGTGACGTTGTCCTGAGGGAGATATGCAAGCTGGGGGAGCTGAAAGTGGATAACGCCACAGTTATTTCTTCTCTGACTATGCCACGGGGTGTAGAGGCAGAGGGGCTCATCTCTAGTGGTTAAGCGATGCCTCTGAGAGTTGAGCATTAAATAGGAGAAGTGTGGCTCAATGGTTAGAGCGGAAGACCCTGATGCAGAGGTCTGGCCCGGGACCAGGGTTCAATTCCCGCCTCGGTGGGTCTTGGGCTCATAATTCCCCGGACCTGATTTCTCACCTCGGTGCCTATTCTAATCATGGGTCCCACGCTGCAACTCTGGGCAATAGCTTGCTTAATCTCCACAATGGCCCCAACAGCGCTGGGATGCCTGGCTTCACCCTGGGGAGGCCCAGGAGTGGACATTTCACAGGGAAAAACCAGGAAGGGTTCCCTAGCGGTATGAATACAGCACCGGGAAACCCCAAAATGGGGTAGCTGTGCGCTATATAAGAGCAAACACATTCACACATTCACTTCCTCCTATACCTGTAAAGGATGCAAGTGATCTCAGATGTTGACACGCAAATCATTGACGCAGCTGAACAGTGATGGGCCTGGCTGCAATCCACTGGTCGCCAGGTGCTGCAGACAGGGAGTAAAGGATCTGCGCAGCAAGCTGTCATTCGTGGAGCCAGTTGTACTGAGAGGCGTAGGAGGAGCAGGTGTCCCTGCCACAACTACAAGCCACCCCCAATCTGCAGCAGGTTGTACAAGTGAAGTGGAAGGAGCTGCATGCAGCGCCGACAATGCTCAATCGCACTCAGAGACAGGATCCTGACACTTCCCCTGAACGCTCCCCCAGCAACATAGGCTCCACTGCAATGTGGTCATCCAGTGCAGAATCCGTGCAGCCCCCAGATGTGACTCCTCAGATGGCAGATAACCTAATTTAATGTTGACTGGTTGTGCTTCTCCCCTTCTTCCACGGTTACAGACAGCTCCGGAGAGTCTCTGGTTTTCTGTGGTTCCTGGCCTTCAGCTTCCTGTGGCTGAAGTTCTGGTCTACTGAGGCCAGCACTTAGAGGGTTCAGGTCCAGTCGTCACCCACAGGGAACGGAGCAGTTGTCCAGGTGAGCAATGCATGTCAGGGGGGTGTTGGTGGTCTCCTTGGTGCTCCGAGCTGCAATGGCATGAGGTCCCATGGCGTCGTTGACCTTGCCAAAGATGAATTGTGGGAGTTCCTCGATTATCCTAGCGGCACTCTTGCAATGCTGTGATGTCACGTGTTTGACGATCCGGTTGCGCAATGTGCCGCAGCATGTTTACAAGGCCAAGCAAAGCCACTTCAAGTGAATTTTCATGGATTTGTAAATAGGTGCCCCTTTCACGCAATAAACAGTGTGAAAGGGGCGTTACATGCAGTGGTGGCCAGCATGGCTCTTGGGTGCTGAGGCGAGGGCGGGTGCAGGGGTCGCGATTGCGGGAGGGTGCGCATTATAAATTAAAAATTAAAAAATATATATAACTTAGCATGCCACCGGGTCCAGCTTCTCTGCTCCTACTCTCCCCAAGGAACAGGAAGCACAGCCAGGCCACACTGACCAATCACAACACTGCAATGCAGCATTGTTATTGGTTTTGAGCGTCCTGGTTCGATGCTCAACTAGGGAATGGGGGTCTGTGAAGTTCTCCACGCAGGCTGTATTGCATCCTGCAAGGAGAATGGGGAAAGTGCGCATGACTGGTTTTAGCGGCCCGATAGAGCCGATCAAACAGTCATTGCGCACTTAGGAGTGGGCAAACCACCCTTCTCCTGCCCTGTTCCGAGAGCAGAGCAGCCCGCCCGCCCACAAAGCAGCACAGACATAAAATTATATAACTGAAAGATATTATCATTTTATGTTTCTACTTCTCGCACTGCTTGAAAGCAGTGGGGCGACGCTCCTCCGGCATAGTGGAGGAACCGCCACTCGTTCAGTGGGTGTTGCTGTGGGCGTTCCCATGCCAAACCAATGGAATCTGAAGCATTCCCAGGTTTACGAGAAACCGTAAACCTTCAGAATGCGTCAGAATCTAAAACCACCCCAAGGGTGACGTTTGGGAGGTGCTACGAGGATAAATGTTTTCATTTCTCCTCTTTTTTCACTTTTTCAATGTGTGCAGCATTCTGCAGCACACAGTGAAAAGGAATGGATTGATAGGTGTTGTGCAGGTAGGTGTCCCTTCCTGCACAACATGTGGGCGTTCCCATGCCAAACCAATGGAATCTGAAGCATTCACAGGTTTACGAGAAACCGTAAACCTTCAGAATGCGTCAGAATCTAAAACCACCCCAAGGGTGACGTTTGGGAGGTGCTACGAGGATAAATGTTTTCATTTCTCCTCTTTTTTCACTTTTTCAATGTGTGCAGCATTCTGCAGCACACAGTGAAAAGGAAAATACCCTGGATTGATAGGTGTTGTGCAGGTAGGTGTCCCTTCCTGCACAACATCAATCAACTCCACCACACAGTCACCCTTGCACCATGGCGCAAGGGTACCTGCATTGGCACATGGCAGCCATTGTGCATCAACATAGGGGAAAAATACAGAACAGCGTATTCATGAGCCCTTCCGACAATTTACCGCTGCTGGTGCATTATTTTCTTGACATACCTGCAGCGTTAATTTTGCTCCACGTTGCGCCGTATTTACGAAGTGAGTCAACTAGGCATATGTGTGGCCTTGTAAAGCCCTGTGCCACATTATACCTGCGTCAGGTATGATGTATGCAGGGTGTACATTCCCACGCAACAAAGCCTCGTAGGAGTGGCGCAGTGAAATCTATCATTTTTCACTGCAACAATTCTAGGATAGCACTGTGACAAAAACCTACGCCTGTATCATGGCAGGTGTAAGGGTGACGCAGTGCTATAGGGATAGGCTGGCCTCATTCATTGCTGGAGTTGCATTATGCTTGCGACACAACTGCAGCAATGCGTGACTTTTGTGCTGACATATACGTCAGGATTCCAGACATATCTGTCATTGATTGCGACATGGAGTACCGTATAGCAAATACGGTGCAACCATGGTGTCGCAATGAGGACGCAGTGAAAAGTGTCCAATCGCTGTTTTATCGCAGTGATGCGACACTTTTCATGAATGGGGTCCAGGAATTCACCCTAACTTATTGATAGGGCGCATTCCTGACCTTTTGTTTTGGTGCAGGGCAGCGTAGCTATATTCCTTGCAGTGCTGTCCAGCACCCAGACATCTTATATGTGGGTCCAAGTGTTTGCACCAGTTTTAAGACCAGCTATTTTCTGGTCTTAAAAAACTGCCTCTAATTTGAGTTAGCGGCCGTTTTGGGTGGGTTATCAACGTACTAGAATTTTGTTGGAAATATCGCGAAGTATGGTTAGCGGCAGTTTTTTCACTGGAATGCCTACCTTGCATCTAATTTTCATTAAGTCTGACTAACAGAAGTGGCGATCTTGAAAAAACACGTTTACGCAGGAAAAGTGCCGCTAACTGCAGTTAGCCGCACTATGTAAATAAGGCGATTAAAAAAAAGCCACCGTAACGTCAAAAAATGTACGCTACGGCGGCGTTAAGTTCTTGTAAATATGCCCTCCATGCGTTGGTAAATACTAATACATTCCACATATTGGATGTTTGCTGTCCAGCGCAATACACATGCAACATGTGAAATGTTATAGAAATAAAAACACTTCTCCAAGTTAGCACCTGCTTCAAAGAGGTTTACTTTTTTTGACACAAAGAGGCATATTTACAAGAACTTAACGCCGCCGTAGCGTTAATTTTTTGATGTTACGGGTGCTTTTTTTTATCGCCTTATTTACAAAGCGGCTGAATTGTCACACTTGTAGCAGTGTGCTGGTTAGTAGTTGTGTAGGAATTGTCATTGGCAAAGCTGGCAGTGGCAATGGGACGTGCAAGCTGGAGGGGCCTACTGACTAGAGCCCTGGCACTTAGTTTTGTACAAATGAAGCACTGAAGAGCAGGTCGCTTTCAATAAATATAGCTCTGCGCTGCTCTCTTTCCCGTGTGTAGTGCAAAGCAGCAACTTGGGTTGTTGTTCTTCTTTGCGCTAAACATTAATAAATCTGCCCCCTTATTTGAAAACAATACCAGTCAGCCCTTAGAAACGAAAAAACCTAAACATTAGCTTAAAAGGAAAAATACTTATTCCTATGAATACAACTTAACGTAAAAAAATATTATTTTAGTTGGAAGACAACTTCACCAACAACACTGGAGAAAATGAAACCTCCCTCAGACAGAACTCAGTGGCTTTCATGTGAACTCCGCATGGATTGTATGCTTGTACTTGACGACGACCACAAGACACTGTTCAGTATATATACAGTCAATGCCAAAAAATCCCATGTAAAAACCCTGCTGACTAAAATGGCCCAGAGCATTTTTACTATGTGCCCCTCATCTTTGAAGTGATGTTTCGCTTATTCAGCACTTCAATTTCTCTTTTGTGCTTCTACCAAAATATGCACCATGAAACTTTATAATCACCAAATAAACCAAATAAGCTGAAAGATGTGTCTGTGTAGAATAGCAGCATCCACACACCAGTAGCTGTTTCTGAACCGCTCTCAAACGAGGCTAAGGGGAGGACACAGGAAATGTGTCAACATCACAAGTGCTTCGTGGCAGTGTGCTGTTAATTAGCATCAGGATACACCACTTCAACAACCCACCACTTCCTCTTGGGCGGGAGCTAGGCGTGAGAGCGTCTTGCTTCTTCGATTTACTGACACACAAGAGCTTCGTGAATGTAGGTGCGGGCGCCATTCGAACCAATGCCCCACCACTAGATAACCATCCTCTGGCAGGTAAAACTCAAGAGGGTGTTTGACCACCACACAGGTACCATCACCAGTTCTGGTCATAGCTCTTCCTGAGGTGTGGGTGCAGCCTGTCAAAGACGGAGCTTATGAAACTTCAGCCTAGCACCCATCCAGCACAGCACCCATCCCAGCTCTGTCCAGTGCCACAGAGCTGGTGTTACAGGAGAGCGAGGTCTGCACGGCCTGGTTAAGCACCAACTGTGTGACCACTGCAGACCCCTAACAGAGCTAGCGCTGCCTTCAGAGTAGAGGCCTGGTTAATAATAAAAACATGGAAGTAATTTTCATGGCACAGTCAGCTGACCGAAAGAGGACAAGTTAGCAAGAAAAAACAAGCATTGGCATAGCCAATAGGTCTCGCCTTTGGGACCTTATAAGTGTTTAGCAATGCAACAGTTGCATAACTAAATACTTATAAGGTCCCAAAAGCGAGACCTATTGGCTATGCCGTGCGGCCGCGAAAGTGAAAGTGATCGCGATTGCAATCACGATCAAACATCAAAGCGGTCGTGCGGCCGCAAAAGTGAAAGTAATCGCGGTAAAGCACGGCGCGCGCGCGCGCGCACATGCACTGTAGCGCTAGGCTGGCCTGGTAGCACTTTTTGGAGCCCTCTCAATAAGTCTCGCCAGACCAGCGCATGCGCTGGGTCAGGCGAGACCTAAAAATCATAATGAAAACTCATGGTCAAATAAATCTTTTTAGGTCTCGCCCCACACTGCAGAACACAGAGCCATAGGGGCCTGGCTGGGTCATGACAGCCCCCTAGCCAGCAGCCCACCGGGACAATGCCAGAGTGTCCGCATGGCCTGCCCCAGCGCTGTGCCTCTGGTAGAGGGGATTCAAACCTTACTTCCTGCCTTCCCCTAGTCCTTTCTGATCCAACGGCGCATGGTAAGTTCCCTTCCCTTGAGTGACGGGCCGCTCTCCAGCAGGAGGAAACAGGGATAAGAAGTGGTAGCTGATGTTTTGGTGTGCATAGGACACAGAATGAAACCTTTGGGGGGAAGAATCCTATCACCAGCAGCAAACAGCCTTCGCGTCTCACTCGCTATGAGAGGCACCACGTGGCTAGCTTTCCTGGACATTGACTTTCATTGTTTATCCAACCTTTTACACAACAACTTACTTGTAAAAATGTGCGCAAAATGGTCAGGGTTCGTGCTCACTAACGTTAAAAAATCAGAAGAAAAAAATATATATATGATCAAGGGCTGCAGAGCCCGAAACGCGTCATGGCGGCAGAGCGCACGAATATAAAAAAATAAACTATATTGGGTAAAATAAAAGCAGAGTCCGTTCCCTTCTTGATCCGGAGTGCAAAGGATCGTTCAAAAGAAAGGTTTATCGCCATATATATATATATGGCGGATATGGCTTAATAAAAATACAGCACAAGATTTGGGTCTGCGCTTGTTTGTTTCGTGAAGCAAAGAAAGTGAAGTCGAGTTGGTGCAGCATATATATATATATATATATTTTTTTTTTTTTACAAAACTTGAGCAAAATATTTAGTATCTATGTAACTCGGGTGCTGGCTGTGCAACATCAAGCCCAACTGCAAATTAACTCTTTTTCTAAGAGTAAATTAGTATTATGAATGGGGCTGTATGTGCATCCGGTGCTTTGCTGTACTGGCACACGACTACCCTTTCAAAAGGAAGCAAAGTCGTTTAAGTGCCGTGATGCACTGCTGTACTTGCACGTGACTCTGCTGTCTGTCAAAGGTAAGACAGCAAAAGCACCTTGAGGCGCTGTTGTACATGCATGTGCAGGGCCGGCTTTAGGGCAGTGCGACTGATGCGGCCGCACTGGGTGCTGACCTGTGGAGGGGGCGCCGACCTCAGGGGGGGCGCAGTGTTTAACAATAGCTTATGATTGAAGAGATGAGGGGCACTTATGCCCGGTGGTAGTGAGAGAATCCAAGGAGGCGGTCATAGGGTCGCCAAAAACAATGGTCGCACCGGGCGCCACCAGCGCTAAAGCCAGCCCTGTGCAAATGACTCCCCAATCTGCAGAAAGTAGGACTGCCTGCTCCTCCAAGCACTGTCACCTTTGCATGTGACTGCACTGTTGTACTGGTGCACTGTTGTACGCCACATGACTCCTGTTTCTGCAGAAGGATGACAAGCGCCTCATTGATTTGTTGTGCTTGCGCCTGCCCTCCCCCCACCTCCTTTCTGCAGAAAGTAAGGGGTGGCGCACATGAATGAACTGTTACAGTTGTAATCAACTACCCTTTATGCAAATAGTAAGATCACAAACACCTCAATGTATGGCTGCACTAACACGGGGCTTTCTTTTCTGCACAAAGTAAGATAAAGAGCATCTCCGTTCCTGTGCACTCAGGCAGGATTACAAACACCGCAATGCATCGATATATTTGCACCACATTTCCATTCCTGCACAGAGTAAACTCAAAAGTGCTCTCATGCATTCCTGTACTTTCAGGCAACTCCAATGTTTGCAGAAAGTAAGATCACATTTGCATATTTGCACAGCAATATTTGCTTGTAACTTGCCTTTCAGAAGAAACAAAGAACACAAGGAGGTCAGTGAACTATAGAACACAACCCTCCTTTCTGCAGACAAAAAGATCAAAAGTACCTCAGTGCATGGTTCTACCTGCATGCAGCTTCTCTTTGTACGCCAACTAAACACATAACAATTCATTGCATTTGCATGCAGTAGGAAATTGGTTACTGGTTGAGGGGCTGAAACCCTGCTCATGCAGCAACCACAATTCTTGTTAGGGTGAAACGCAGGCCAACCCCAAATTAACCTGTGCTTAACCCTCTGGTAACCTGGCATAGAGCAGTCGGGCTTAATTTAGAGCCACTGTGTTAAGTATTTATGCAGCACACAAACAGTAATAAAGTGAAAACAGAACACAAGAAAAATCCCACACCACTTTAGAAAAATAAAGTAAAATGTAATAAATTATTTGACACCCAAAGCAACAAAAATCCAATCAGTAGATCGGGAAATATGCAATTTCAAAGGTAAGTATAGCGCCTAAAAGCACAAAGTGCCACTCACAGTTATCTGTTTGTGTGAGACTGGTGAAAGCCACAAGTTCAGGCCGACCGCGATGGAGCACAGGCTGGACACAGGGACCAGGTTAATCTTGCTGAAAGAGTTAGCTTCTAAAATCCAGCACAAGTTCAGTAGGGGGGGCTGAAGGGAGAGCGTTGTAGATGATCGTGGCTCTAGCACGATGAGCAGACCGGAGGTCAGAGAAGATCGTTGTTGTAGCGCAAAAATCCTGTCAAGCATTGTTGATGGTCGTTGCTGGAGCTCCGCATTGGCGGTCACTTCGGGCTGTTGATGCTGTAGCGTGAAGTGCAGATCTCACATTGCTGCTTGCCACTGGTGGTCACTGTAGCACGAAGAGTCTGATTTACCGGAGCTTTGAGTTGGTGTTCGGCACGGGCTGCGAGATTTTGGCACAAACAGGCCTGTTCGTGATTGCAAAAAGCCCAAAACTTCAGGATTTCTCCTTCTCTTAGGGAGGGAACTCAGCTGAAGTAACAACAAGGATCCAAGACCTGGGGGACCTCTTTGGAATCAGACATTCACTCCAGCAGTGGCCAGCAGGGCTCAGTCAGTTCCAGTTGTAGATCTAGGCAGCAGGTCAGCTGGGCAGATGCAGGGAGGCTACTGGAGCTTATTATGGCCCAGTAGCTCAGAACAGGTCAGTCAGCGGAACCTTATAGTCACTTCATCCTGGGATGAAGGATGCAAATACAGTGTTCCTTCTCAGCAAGCAAGGCAGCAGGGCAGCAGAGTAGCAGTCCTTACAGCAGGCAGTACAACAGTCCTTCTTCTGTAGTATCCACAACCCAGAGGTGTACTGAAGAGTTGGGTCTGAGGGTCCACTATGTATGCTTGGTGCCAGCTTTGAAGTAGAAGAACGTTCTGGATGTTTCCACCCCCAGAGGTGTCTGGAATCACCTGCGTCCCTGTCCTGGTCCCAGCTTGTCTGGGGGCACAAAAGACTTTTGTGAATATGCTGAGGCAGAGTCTTTGTGATGTGCAAGTGTAGTTGATGACAGCTCCTGCCCCCCATTTAAGTCAGAGATGGCCCATCCTGCCAACACCTATTCTCCCTATGTCTCACTGTCTGGGAGCAATACACAAACTGCCAGCAACACCTAGTCATGTAAGCCGGGACACAGGGTGCAGGCACCAAATAAGTGGAAAAAGAAAATGCCAACTTTCTAAAATTCTCGTTATCAGAATTGTGACTAAAAAGCCGGCTATACCATTAAAGAGGGTTTTAAATTACAATTCTTTAGACACCATACTCAACATTCCAGCCTGCTCTCAAGTGAAAGTTATCACTCATTATATATTGTCCCATGGGAAGAGTATGCCTTGCAGTAGGGAAAAACTAATTAAAGAGTTTTTTACTACCAGGACATGTAAAAGTTAAGATTACATGTCCACATACACTGCACCGCGCTCTATGGGTTGTTTAGGACCGCCCCTAGGGGTGGGATGTATGACGTAACAACGCGAGTCATTACAACGCGTGCAGTTACATCGCGGTCGTTACAACGACTGTGATGTTACTACACTATGCCATTACAATGCAAGTCTTTACATCGACTTGCGCTAGATGGCGTGCTAACATTAGAAAAGCGTAATTTACTATTCCAACTCCAGTCCACTTAACAGTAGGGAAGGTGTTGGGATAGTAAACTACACTATTTGTAATGTTTGCACGCCATCTAGCGCAAGTCGATGTAAAGACTTGCGTTGTAATGGCATCGCGTGGTTACATCGCGTTCGTTGTAACGACCGCGATGTAACAGCATCGCGGTGTACTGAATGCGATGTAAACGATGTTTCCCCTAGGGGTGACATGTGTATTAAAAAGAAAGTTTAGATCTGGCAAAAGGCTTATTTTGTCAGGTCTTAATAGCAGGTAACACTGCACACACAGACAGCAATGACAGACCTGAGACATGTTTAAAGGGCTATTTAAGTAGCACATCGTACCACTTTACTAGGGACTTATAAGTTTATCAAATGTGTATTGGGTGTAAGCTAATTTCACCATGTTTATAGGAGAGAGCACAAGCTAAAGCACTGGTTAGCAGTGGGAAAGTCGGAAAAGTCTTAGAAGCAGAAAACAGGAGGGTGAAGGCAAAAGGTTTGGGGAAGGGCCTGCAGAGAGGGCCAAGTCCAACACATGCAGCTTCCCTTTCCACATAAGTTAGAATTACAGTCACCTTGATGCATAGTTGCACTAGCATGCTATTTCCTTTTCTGTACTGATCCCAAGACCATGCATGCATTGTTGCACTTTCATTCATCTTCCCTTTTTGCTGAGATTTAGATTACAATCATTGGAGCTTCATTCCCCTTGGCTCTCCTGTGGAACACACACACATGATTGTACTGTGCTTGAGGTGGCTATCCAGCATACACTGCAGCCCCCCACTGGAGGTGAGGAGTTGCTGGAGGCACCTTCCTTACTGAAATGCCGGGAGGGCACAGGTGATGAATTTTGCCCTGTCAGTGCTGTACCTTAACATAGCCACATTGTGGTCAGTCACCCCAGGTGACAAGAGAAGGCCGAGGCTGCTTTTGCAGACTTGGCCCTGGGGGACGAGCTCCCAATGGGTGAAGATCAGTCTACATTTGATGCCTTTCATGAGGACATTGTGTCTCCTGGGAGCCTAGGTGAAGCACCTCTGCAGTGGTCCTGAATGTTGTGCAGCCTTGCTGATTCTTCCCTGCTCTGCCTTTAGCTGGCAGCATATGGTGGACCCATTGTTAGAAAAGAGACGACAAAAAGAAGACTTATTTTAACAGCTGGGCAATGCACATAAAAATGAGCACTTTTGTGCTCCATAAATGTTCTCCACATGGAACCTAGACTAAGAATACTGACGGTGTAGACAAGCCATTGGAATATAATTGGAGGGTCTGTCCAGTAGAGCGAAAACTGAAGGGGAGAACAGAGTATAGGCGAGTAGAGTCCAGGCCACGGGGAAACACGAGTAAAAGGCTAAATATGGAGACCTGATGGCCTTCAGAGAATGTTCAGTGCTCAATCACTGAGATAGATTCGAGGATCAACATCTTGGACAAACTGCTGAGAGGGAATGGTGCTCATGGTCCTAGGGTTTCCTGTCTGTTCCAGATGTAGAGACAGTACAGGAAATATCCAACATCCTGGGGGCGCAGAGGCTGGAGAACAGTGATGGTGGAGCTGATGTCTGAGGGATGGAGGCTTCAGGGCAGACAAACTACAGAAAATTGGGCCTTTGTACTTCCCTGACTTTAACCCTGATACACTGGGCCGGAAGAGGGTGTGAATGGACATCAGGAAGGAGTTGGCGTATCCAGGGATAGTACAATTTGTGGGTTTTCCTCCCAGGCTTAGAGTGGCCCATGGTGGGAGGAGGGGGGTTTAAGAAATGTTTGTGCAAGTGGATTCGAGCTGCACAGTCACTCACCCAGAGCGAATTGTGCTCACTGAGTGCAATTTGTGAAATGCACCTGTTCAACTTTTGCATTGAGAATCGTGCCGTGGTATTTGGTGTGCAGGCAAATAGTGTTGTGGTTTTTGTGACACAAGGCCATTTGAGAGCACACAAATACTTTGAATAGGGTCAGGCGCAAACAAGCTGATGTAAGGGACATTACATTTTTGTTGAGTGAATGGGACTAGAAACATATATGGATTATTTTGATTTCGCTGCTGTAGTCTGACTCCTAAACTAACTGACGCAAATGTCGTTCCTATTTTGCAGGTCAGTTTATACTCCTACCGGACAAGACTTATTCATCCGTTGGAGAAGTTTCCAGAGCGTTGTCCAGTGCCAAAGACCCCCAGCATTGCAGCTTCGCGTCTGTAGTTGATTTCAGCGTTAACAAACACACGATTAAAGCTTTCCAGGTTATCATTTGGAGAGGTCTTTCCACCGATTCGAAATATGCAAAGTGTATCACCAGAGAGGATCACGGGAACGTTTGCATCAGGCTACCATTGACTGCCCAAGGAGAGTTTTATGCACTCGAGGGAGTTAACCTCTACACTCTGACCGAAATACTGCAACTCGAGAATTTACCCAGTTTACGAGTGGCCTGCAGCTCTCTGAGTGGAAGCGAGCTCTCCCTCACTCCTGTCTATGAAGTCAGCGCAATCATGCAACGTAAGTTTGATTGTTTTCTTCTCACGGTACCCAGAGCTAGTTCCCGCTCCCCCAATGTCCCAGCATTTTTTTTTTTTTAGAAATTGTCTCCTTCGTGTGTATACTTATTTTCAGTTAGCTATGACTTCTCGAGAATAGACTATTTTATATGAAATGTTGATTGAGGATTAATGGGTGGGCGGTACCGTGAATTTGCCTAATTTGCTAACAGTTTTTCAGTAACTTTCGATTAGAAAAACACGCAAAAAGGATTTTCGTTCTAAAGACTGTAGCTTAGTTATTGCCAGCAAGCAGAATCAAAAACAGCTTTAATGATGCCAGGTGTGTGTCCAGTCGTATTTTGAAATGATCCTTTGTTCAAACTTATTTAATTAATACTCAGTAGAGGTCGCAACAGCAACTCCTATTCTGCACACACTGGGAAGCTTTGTACCACTTCTGCTTACGTCATTCCTCTTCTCCTGTGAGCGCGAGGAGGCTGTCACTGCTTCTGCCCTTGCGTTCTGGAAGCTTCCATTGGTCTCTGCCCACTCTGTGCCTGGATTGTATATTAATGGATTTTAGGGACCATCTTTCCACTGCACTAAGGCAAAACTTAATACCATTATAAAGGGGGAGGGGTGCACAAGAGGTGGAGGGTTGGGGATAGTAGGGTAGGGAGGGGTGGAGAGTTCCTCATGCAGATGGTTAGGGAGCGCCAGCTTTAGGAAGGTGGAGAGCACACAGCGCACAGTGTTGGATGGCGCCGGTTCATAGGGGTTGGGGAGTGCAGAGGGGAATCGGGGCACTGTGATAGCATCAAGTTGGTGTCAAATTTAAAGCATGGACAGGAGGGACCAGTATGGGTCCTCTAAGCTGACAGGAAGGTCCCCAATGAGGCTGGCTGATCAGTGTCCAGGGTAACATGTCACCCTCTCTGTGTCGGGTAAAGGCCTGTGATACAGCACGGGTCACCGTCATGAGAGGTGCCAGGAGGTGGCACTGTGACTGGTGAGTCGGTGTCTGGGGAAGGTTAATGTGTTTCAGGTAGGGCAAGGAGCCCTGGAGCAGCCTGTGAGAGGCCAGCAGATTGCTCAATGATGGGACTACAGGAAACACGTCACTCTCAACGCATGCAGCTTATTGCAGGGCACACAGCAAACACTAGGAGCCACAGTCCAGTGAGAAGCAATAATGCACACTTCTACTATGTGTGCTTTGGCCGGCTCCTGAAGGGGTTCCTTGGGGCAGGCTGCAGTCTTGTGCAGAGTTTTTGAGTACAAAGCCCACTGTCTACATTGGGACTGGGCCTAAGACTGCAGGTCATGCTGTGACAGGTACACCCCAAATTGAAGCTAATTCCAAGAAATACTGCAATCCCCTCTAAGAACTCGGTGCTTGGCATGCAAGTATCAGTTAAAGATTGTCACCATTTTGAGAAAGCGCAATCCAAGTGTGTGCTGTGAAAATCACAGAGGTTAGTCATGCACTGCAGAAATTTGAGGTTTTCAAAGGGAAATTACTAAAACGATGGTACAGTGCAAGCAGCATATTTAGTATCTGTAAATAATTGAGGGTCCTTACAGATGCGTAAATATTAAAAGGAAGAAAATGCGACAGTAAGAGAAAGAGGTGAAAGGTTAAAAAAATGCTGCACTTTTACACAGCTCATCTTCACGGCGTGCAAGGCTGCAAAGAGGGACATCATGCCAGGGCAGCTCAGAGCATCCCATTGTGCTGTCGCGCCCATTAAGGATGTCCAAATCATGCTGATTTGTAGCTATTCGATTTTAATCACATTAGAAACATTTTTATCAATAACTTGTTCTGTGTTATGAAATATTATAGCCTTATAGCCCGCCGTAGTGGGCTATACCAGCTGTTAAAGGCCCGCTGCATCGTTAAAGGCCCGAGCGGAAGGCGAGGGTCTTTAACAAAGCAGCAGGACTTTAATAGCCGGTATAGCCCTGCTACGAAGGGCTATAAGGTTGTTAGAACATTCTGCCACTAGAGGGCAGTAGGTTCTAACAAATAAAACAAAGCCTTCCGAAAGGGCGCAAGGGGATTCAAATCCCCTCAGGCTCCCTGAAGCCTTTGTTCACAGCCAGAGCTGTGAACAAAGAAGGATTGGAATGTTGGAGCTCCGGGCTTATACCAGCCATTATAAGCCCGGAGGACTCCATTGTTTTCAATGGAGCTTCCAACATTCCTTATGTTCTAATAATCATTAAGTAAGGGTTTCAAGAACGCTTTAAGTAGCAGTTTATTTCGTATGCAGTTTTGGAATCATCATTGCTAATACTCAGCACGGTGAAGGAGAGCCACCTACCGTGGTTTCCGTGGCAATAATGTATCAAT
The DNA here is from genome assembly GCF_964204655.1 of Triturus cristatus. Lineage (NCBI taxonomy): Eukaryota > Metazoa > Chordata > Amphibia > Caudata > Salamandridae > Triturus > Triturus cristatus. Next base: position 258,713,992 of record NC_140584.1, read on the forward strand.
GTAATTGTGCCAGCAGCCACTCACTCGGAGTTGGGTGCAGGTGCGTGGCCGGGATATGCTGCAAGCTCTCGTACCTGCTGGTTAAATAAAACCACACACTGGGGTGTCTGGAACAGTAATGCATCACTGGAATTCAATTCTACTGTTGGCCACACACACATAGAGCTAGACTTAGGTGTGCGGCAAGAATGCGCTACCGGCACTCACACCTGCTGGTTAAGAACAGCCCTCCACACGCGTGTCAGTTTCACTAATGCATCAATGCAGTTATTAACCGCTAGCATTTAAAATCTTATTGGACTTACCTGTTGAGTCCTACCTCATCTCGCCTTGTAGTTCCCGGTGCCCAGTGCATTCAGCTCCCGCCTGTACAACATCCCGCTTGGAAACAAGTACTGCGGGAGACAGAGTGAGAAGAGAAACAGAGACCCAGAGGAGCAAGAAGGGGACAGGGGGAAGAAGAGATGCTGTACCTCGGCACAGTAACAGCAGGGAAGGCAGTACAAAATAACACGGGCAAAAAAGAAGCAGGCTGGAGACTGGTTTCCCACGGAATTTCATGCAGCGGCTGCTCATCGGCTCTCTTTGGGGCTCCTCCCTGTTAGGGAAATACTGGCACCCTCCCAGGAGCAAATTAATGAAACTCACCAGACATAGCAGGTTGCTCAGAAACAGAGCAAAATGTATTTATTGGTACCAATGCATGCATCATTGTTGCTGATCAGCAAGGAAGAAGTCAGATCTCCCGCCTTAGGGGCTCTCAGACTGCTTCTTCCCAGAGTGACTTGTTTCTGGGTGTTATATGCATTTTGGTAATGCCATGTCAGCGGAACTAGAATAAGGCACCAAGCCAAATATGGCTAACAGGCATGTGCAAGATCTGCACCATGCCAATTATAAACAGCTAGATATAGGCAGACCAGAAAAGGCTGGCTCGGCCCTGTGTAAGCAAATTGCACAACCAGATACGGAAACTATCATGAAGTCAGGACAAGCAAAGTGACCTTTAAACTGGTTCAGAATAGCTGTTGACACTTGTCCAGTCAAGGTCAGAAAGGAAGCCCTTTGGAGTTTCGGGCCTCATTTTAGTGTGCTATATTTAAGCATGATATTTTTGTAGTGCCTACGTATTAATTTATATGGATATATATATATATATATATATATATATATCAGCAAACGCTCGCTCTACGTCTCCATGCTAAACTGCTGGAACAAAGCGAGAAAGGACCCAACTTGGTGCTTAATTGGTTTATTTTGCAAGCACACCTTCCACCATGACGCGTTTCGGCAGCTCCTCTGCCTTGATCACATGACAGCGCTTACACGGGGAGGATACATTTTTAAAGTGAATTTGCATGGTCACATGGTAAGTAGACATGGAAAACACTGCAACATTACAACAATGTGTAATTTAAAAGACAGACCTTTAGGTTTTACAATTTTTTATCGCTAAAAAGCCTTTTATAAAATCACCTAATTGTCATGTCAGTTATTAGTAAGCTCATACAATGCTTCATATTCGTAGAGTCATTTCAAAGGTTGAATAATGGCTTAAATGCCTAACACCTCTATGTTTTCCAATTGCTTACATAAATTATTTTACATGGGACCTAAGTGAAACTAAAATATACCCGTGTATCCAATGAATATTATCCAAGATTTTGAAACTAGTGAAGGAACCGGTGTTGAAAAATTGTTTAAAGTGCAAATGCGTGCAAAAAGTGCTTTAAAAATTATGCTGAGGGACTGTTAAAATATATAACCTCCCTCAGTATATAGTTAGAATAATAGTTACAAGGCTTTTTTTCTAATATCACAGACTATTAAATGTCTGAGCTAAATGTTCTGACTAAATATATCGTGGACTAGAGATGTTCATGTGCCATGTGTTTACTAGTTGTGACCGATGTGGTCTTATGAACAGACAACGTATGTGTTGCAGGAGATTAAATGACTACCAATTGCCTCGGATCTCTATTTGGGTATACTTTGCCGAAGAGCAATCATAGATACATGTATGGACTTAAAAAATATATAAATATATAAATAAATAAATATAAATAGATGATTTCTAAAATATACACATGTAATCAGTTAAAAAAAACTCTCCTTACATAGTAGGTAAAATACCAACATTGTCAATCTATCATTATTGTCTGTGCAAAATCAAATCAGTCAACCAACCGTAAAACATTAACCATAAAATCAATGAAGTTAAAAGGAGAGACATAGATTCATACATCGGTAGTAAAATATGCTGAACATAAAATGTAGGTATTTAAAAGGAATTTCCTTTCACATAAATATTAAATATTATATATTAAATATTAAATATTAAACGAATATGATGTTTAAAAATAGTGGTTCATACATACAAATCTACATTCTAACAAATAGTACTACCTGCCCATTGACTAATATTCATCTCTTAACATTGCCTATAGGAGCAAATAGAACGCCAATTTCAAATTGATGCGAAATTTCTAGTCAAGGTATGTGTGCAAATCCTCGCTAGTATTCAGACCCCCTGGAAATTTAGTATCTAACTCTAAAATGTAGCGTGTTTCAAGGCGCCTGAGTTTTTGTTCCCGATCCCCACCTCTGCCAAGTGGGGGTATCGCATCAATTACAAAATATTGAAGATGTTTTAGGTTATTTTCATGATGTACCTTAAAATGTCTAGCTACAGGATAGCTTGTGTCACTATTGGTGATGGCTCTAATGTGCTGCAATATGCGCTTATGGACTTGTAACTTCGTGCTACCTATATACAGTAGGTTGCAGGAGCACTGTAACACATATACTGCAAAATCAGTGCGACAAGTCAAATGTTGTTTGATCTCTCTTGTCGCACCACTGAATGCTGTCTGATAGGTGGTTCTATTTAAAGCATAGTTACATGCTTTACAGACAGAACATTTAAAAAAGCCCTTCCTTGCCACCAACCAACCCACTTTCTCACTTTCCTCAGGGTTTTTCTTAACTAGAACATTGGCCATTGTAGCCGCTCTTCTGTATGTAATAGCAGGCTGCTTAGGCAATAGTGTGCCAATTATGGGGTCATCGTGAACTATTGGCCAATTCCTTCTTATTATAGTTCTTATTTGTTGCTCCTGCTTTGAATAGGTCAGAATAAGTCTAGTAGGTTCAGCATGAGTCTGTCCTTTTTCCTTACTTGCTTTCACGCTTTGTATGAGCTCATGTCTCGCAAGTCTGTTTGATTTATCAATCGCATTTTTAATAGATACATTTGTGTATCCTCTATCAAGAAATCGCTGTCTGCATTCCTGTTGCTTGATGTAGCAGTCTTCTTCCTCACTGCAAATTCTGTGGATTCGAAGCATTTCCCCATAGGGAATGCTATGTATCAGATGCGGAGGATGAGCACTAGAAGCATGTAACAGAGTGTTACCTGCTGTTTCCTTACGGTGTAGTGAAGTGTTCATACTGTTGTTTGTTATATTCACTTGAACATCTAGGAAAGTTATACTTGTGTTGCTTATAGTAGATGTGAACTGCAAATTTACATCATTATCATTCAATGACTTAACAAATTCAATGGCTTTGTCCTGGGTTCCCTGCCATACAACAAAAAGATCGTCTATATAACGTAACCAGCATACAATATTCTCTTTGTAAGTCTGCTCATATGTTTTCATAAGGACCAGCTCCTCCCACCAGCCCATAAACAGGCAAGCGTAGCTAGGGGAGAAGCTGGCCCCCATAGCTACACCTTGAATTTGCTATATGTATATATATATATATATATATTACCTACTGGCGGTTGCCAGTAGGTAGTTATAGTTAGGACCTAGTTTCCATAGGAAAAGCGTTTTTTCTTTTCCCAATACCTTTGGCGCCGGTTGATGAATCTTTGCGAAATTTTCAAAACTCGTGGGGCGCTCCGGTCAGTTCCTATCTGGAAAGTTTCGGGGTGATTCGGCAAGCGGGGGCCGAGAAAAAAGGGGGGTCCCAAAACGTGTTTTCTCCATGTTAATTCCCACAGGAAACTTTAGACACAACTACAGCCCAAACTGAGGAACGGAATTACACCAAATTTGGCAAAAAGGTAGCCCTGGGTTCAGAAAGAGACCTTTTTTTTAAATGGAGTAAATCCGTTCAGTAGTTCATGAGAAATTCAAAAAATAGAGGTCTGAAAATCAATTTCCCATAGGAAGCTTTAGACACGGTTACAGCTTGAACTGCTGAACAGAATTACACCAAATTTGGCAAAAAGGTAGCCCTTGGTTCAGAAAGAGACCTTTTTTTAAATGGTGTAAATCCGTTCAGTAGTTGCTGAGAGAATCAAAAAATAAAAATTTCGATATATAGAGGCGCGGTGAATCCGCGCACCCTCCCGACCACGAGCTTTATTCTAATTGGCTGTCAACACTCCAAACCAGGAAGTGTTGGCAGCCATCTTGTGCCTCGGTAACCGAGGCACAAGAAAACAGAAAAACAAATGCAAAAAACAAGGAAAGGGGGCAGGGTAGAAATACCCTGACCCCCTAGACCTGCTCAGGGGGTCCCACAAGGACCCTCCAGGGCCCCAAAAAGCATTTTTTATTTTTTTTATTAATATTTTTATTGATTTTTTCCCACTTTTATGCAAGGGCTAGCACATTTTCACATACATAAACATAGGCTTAAGGCAGCAAGTCTATAATACATAAAGTAGATATACAATCACAGAATGTATTAAAAAACTGATACAAAAAAATAGATCATAGTAAGCATAAAAGAAAGTAGCAATAATTCCTACTGTATCCAATCTGTTATGGCTGACCAAACCATGGCTCCCATAGTCCTCTTCTTCTTGACCTTAGTTCTATATATTGCCATCTCTAAATTATACATTGCTAATAATCTTGACCACCAGTTCAGGAATGTCGGTGGATCAGGACTGATCCATTCCTTCGTAATACAGGCCCTTATCACTGCCATACAGATGAACAAAAAAGATACCATAGTTCTTGATCTTGTCTGTGCAGTAATATCTGAGCCGACCCCTATTAAGACCAATTCCCCAGTTATATTCACAGAGGATCCCAGTATTATACCCAAGAACTGCTCAATTTCTCTAAATAAATCCCCTAATTTAGGACAAAGAAAGAACATATGAACTGAGTCGGCTGCATATTGACCGCATCTATTACATTTGACCCCAACAGATGTCCCCCATTTTGAAATCTTACTTGGGGTATAATATAAATCATGAATAGCCATGTAATGTTGAGTGCGCATCCTCCCGGTCATCAAAACCTGATTAGCAAGCCCCAAGGATTCCCTGATGTTAACATCCTCTAACCCCAATTTCCTTCCCCATTTTCCTTGACAGGCATCTAAATCATCGGGAAGTGTCTCAATTAGTTGTAAATAAAATTGACCAATAGATGTTTTTTTCTTCATTCTTTCAATAAGCGGAATCCTAGCAAGCTGATCCAGGCCCCTGCTTATCGAGATAACTACGGATTTGGAGATATTTAAAGAATTCATGTTTAGCTAAACCAAATTTCGCTTGCAAATCCGCAAACGTTACCAACTGTCCATCATCACATAAATCCGCTAAACATTGAATCCCTTTTAATCCCCATCTGTCGGTGACGTGATCTCAAAAAATTACTGGAAGCAGCCCAGCAGCTGAGAATGGAGTATATGCATTCAATTTAAAAACGCCAAGATGCCGCTTGACTTGCTTCCAAACAGAATATGCTGCCCAAAGTATTTTAAATTTGGTTTTCTTAAAATAGCTTTGTTCGATTATTTTGACCAGGCATTCCCTAGTCTCATCACCCAACCCAAATTCATATATTGATGGTCTGTGGCAAGGCAAAATGTTAGCTCTGTCCCCGACAACTAAGGGGCTAATACATTGCAGAATAGCTGCCCAATAATACAACATAAAATATGGTATGCCCCAGCCACCGGGATCTTTTGGTAGCACCATTTTTTTATAGGCCCTTCTCTGTCGACTGTATCCCCATAAGAATCTAGAACAGATTTGTTCTAGCCTCTTAAAACATGGCACAGGAAATTCTAATGGAATTGTTCTAAACATATATAAGACCTTTGGCAATACCACCATTGTTAATACATTTGATCTGCCATATAAAGATAGGTGCAAAGGATCCATCCACTCCAATATTAGATTCACCCTTGTTAATACAGGATTCATATTTAACTCTGGAATGTTACTAATAGGCATTGGAATTTTAATCCCCAGATAAGTAACTTCTGAGGTAATGGCCACATTTGCAGGAGGATCCCGACCTGAATAAAGTACTTGCGTTTTAGATAAATTTAATTTATATCCTGAAAAATTCCCAAACTGGGATGCCAATTTATCAATTGCAGGAAGTGCCGTAACAATATATTTTGTGACAACAATAATATCATTGGCATAGACCAGTGCTCTATACTCCATATGCCGGACTTGTACTGGTGTTATGTCTTTAAAGCAATTCAACTTGTTCAGAAAAAAATCAATATAAAGAGCAAATAATAAGGGTGAACAGGGACATCCTTGTCGAGTACCTCGACCTATCTTAAATAAACCCGAATCTTGTCCGGAGATTTGTATGCTAGCTTCCGGACTAATATATAATGTCCTAACTGCTTGCCGTATCTTAGGGCCAAATCCCTTCCTTCTTAAAACCTCCCACATATAGGGCCAGGAAACCCTGTTGAATGCCTTCTCGGCATCCAACAGGATTACCCCCAATGTTGTATCTGTTGCTTGTGCCCAATCCAGAAAGGAGATTACACGCCTCACATGATCTGCAGTGTCTCTGCCGGGAATAAACCCATGTTGAAAATTGGAAACCAGTGCAGAGATGACCCCAGCTAGGCGATTTGAAATAACCTTAGAGTAAATTTTGCTATCCGAGTTGATTAATGATATTGGTCTGTATGACGTAGGCAATACAGCAGATTTATCTTTTTTCAAAAAAACAATAATAGTGGTTTTACGCCAAGACACTGGCGCAATCCCTCTTTGCGATGCCAAAAACAGAATCATAAATTCTGATTTTAACACTTGTCGAAAAGTCCTATAAAATTCAAGGGGAATGCCATCGGGACCGACAGCCTTACCTGCTGCTAATGACATTATTGCTGCCTCTACTTCCTCCCAAGTAATGTCTACTTCTAGTTGTTCTACTTGTTCCTTTGTCAATTTTTGAGTTTCAATATCAGCACAGAAATTATCCAATTTCTCTTCAACTCCGATAATAGCATCTTCTGTATACAGCTGATGATAATATTTGCTAAACACATCAAGCACTTCTCTTGGCTTATCTACAGCCTGCCCAAGATGATCCTGAATCTTATCAATCCTATTGGCTACCTCTCTCTGATGTAGTCTTTTTGCCAATATTCGACCAGAGTTTTCCCCTATTTCATACAATTCAGCTCTATATACGGCAATTTTAGTGGCTAATTTCGTGGCAAAATTCTGATATATACTCATTTTTTGGACCGCTATGTCCCTTACAATTTGTTCAATATTTTGGCCGTTAGCAATGGATGTATGACGTTACAACGCATGCTTTTACACCGCATGCCGTTACAACGCATTTTTTACACCGCAAGATCTGTTACAACGCCAGCCTTTACAACGCATGCTTTTACAACGACGTACACTAGATGGAGTGCTGACATTAGAAATGTATAATTTACTATTCTAACTCCAGTCCACGTTGCAGTAGGGAAGGTGTTTGGATAGTAAAACTACACTATTTCTAATGTTAGCACGCCATCTAGTGCATTTCGTTGTAATGGCATGCATTGTAATGGCATGCGTTGTAACAGATTTCGCGTTGTAATAGTTTCGTTGTAATGGTAGTGCGGTGTAAAAGTTGCGTTGTAAAGGTTGTTCACCGTTAGCAATAGCCTTCATAAGTTCAATTTCATATAGCCTTAATTTGTTCATCCCATCCTGAACTTCACAGCGCAATTTTCGCTGTTTATTAATAGAGTACCTTAATGTTTTCCCCCGGACCCCTGCCTTAAATGCATCCCAAACAATCGGGTCTAAAGCAGACCCCCGATTATGATTAAAAAATTCAGAGATCCATTTACATATGTGCTCACAATAAACAGAATCAAGCAAAAGTTTACGCTCGAAAGTTCAAGCTCTTAAAGCTGATCTGCAACTAACAGTCAATTCCAGCACAATAGGATTATGATCTGAAATGATTTTAGGCTTGATATCGATCCTGGCATTTCTTGCTTTCTCTGCTGTAATGAAAAAATAATCGAGACGCAGATGTTTCCTATGGGGTGCAGAATAAAAAGTTTCCCCCAAGGCACCTTTACCATTATCACACCAAACATCCACTAATCCCAGTTCTCTAGTTAATCCTCTGGTGGCTTTGAAAACTTTGTTTTTTTTCCCAAGATACGGACAATCCCTTGTGATATCAAACCCACCTGCCAAATGAAGGTTGAAATCCCCACACAGAATCAATGGAGATGGCCATACCTCTAGCTCAATACTCAAAAAATGTAGCACGTCCGGGTCGTCCAGATTGGGGCCGTATATTGAGCAAATTGTCATTGGGGTACCCTCAATCCATAACTCAATGATAACCCAATGCCCCCAGACATCATCTTTGACACGTTTACAAGCACCCCAACCAAATTTTTTCAAAATAGCTACTCCTCTAGTTGTCGAACTTTGTCGTGTACATACCAAGAGCTCCATACCCAGCTCACTCAGCCACTTCCGGTTATTCCATGCAATATGAGTCTCTTGTATACAGAGCAAATCCACTTGCATTGAGGTTAACATCTGGACCATAATCCCCCTTTTCTTTTTTATCGTTAAAACCACAGATATTCCATGAGCATATGGAAAATTTACACGCGATAAAAATTACTTTAAACTTTCCTTGCTTATTTAGTCCAGACCCTGAGCTATGTTTTAATAATAAAAAACACATACTTTTGAAAGATTTAATCACCAAACCTTTAGAACCTTTAGTGCCAAGCGCATGCCAGACCCATACTGTGCTGTTCCTTGCCCCACCACCCCAACCTCCCTTACCACCCCAAGAGCACCCTCCCCCCACCCGCACCCTCACCCAAAGGAGGCATAAGGACTGAGTAGTCCTCCCAATGATGGTGAGAAAGGATTGTGAACACTCCTCTCACCCCCCACCCCCGGCATGAAAAAAACCTAAAAGAAAAAGGAAAACAGCCGTCCCACTATATTGTATCTAAGAACTCTTTTGCAGCAATCTCAGAGACAAAAACAAGTTTTTTGTCTTTGTGAATAATTTTAAGTTTAGATGGATAAAGTAAAAAGGCCAATGCACCTTTGCCTTGAAAGAGTGGGATTAGTTGGCGCAGATGCCACCTCTGTTGGACTGTGGCCTGACAAACATCCGGTCGCACAAAAAATTCACAACCCTTCCCATTACTGTTCCGATCTGGCCTTGCTAGATCGTACAGAGATTCCCGGAGTAGAAAGTTATTTAAACAAATTAGTATAGCCCTGGGTTTCCCCTCTGACCCCCTTATACCACCCCGCAGATGGAAGGGGAATCTATGTACCCTTTGCAACTCTACTTCCCACTTCCATTGACTCAACTCGGGAAAGGCTTCTGAAAATAAGTCAATGACAAACTGTCTTATGTCTTTGCCTTCTTTCCCTTCCGGAACACCTAGTACCCGTAGATGGTTCCTTCTAGATCGATTCTCTAAGTCAATGAGCTTCCAATTAATGTAATCTCTCACGGAATATAGAGAGGTTATATCCGCTTTCTGCTGTCCAATCTCATCCTCAATTATAGATATTCTTGCCTCCGCTTCCCCAATCCTTGTAGACATCTCTACACAAAACTTGGCGACGCGACGCACTGTATTTTGAAGTTTACGGGCTGCACCCTGTGTGCGCAGTCCCTCTGCTTTAGTTTCCTCACGATGTGTCATTATGGCTTGATAAATAGTAGACAGTGTGATCTCCTTATCTGCCGCAGCACCACATGCTCCGACGCCACCAACCGAAGCTTCATTCATCTCCCCAAGCTGTGGTGAAAATGAGTATTCCCACACCAATGTCCCAGCTTTATCAGGTATTTCCTTAGAGGACGGCTGGGAAGCGTCCCTTGCTTTACGCACGGTTCCTTAATTGACATGAATATCCAAGCCTATTTCGTCATTATCCTGCAAGACAGAGCTAGTCTCACTTCTCTCATCTGCCCAATCTCTTCCAACGCTCTCGTTATCCGAGGAATTTGATGGATCGGACAGGGAGTCAAACTTTCCACCCGAGTCCCCAGAATCCAAATCTTTTATCAGGTCTCTGTATAAATCCTTTGTCATTGCCTCAATTCCTTGTTGTGCGTCCTTAGAAGTGCCATGAATTAAAATTGAGGATGGAGTTAGGACCTCATGAGGGTTGTCAACACCTCCCGTTGTTTGCTGAGGAGGAGCCACAACTTCAGACGCCTCCAACAACCCCCCCAGTTCCTCCACCATATTAATATTGTCCTCCCCAGAAGATATTGCATCCTGGTAACTATCCAGTCCGGCCGCCTTGTCACTACATCCTGGTACGAGCGTTTGCACAGTCTCTCCATTTGCTATTACCCCAGTTCCCCCTCGCTGCTTTAGAGAAGACAGTGGGTTTTGTCGTGTTATAGGCTTGCTTATGACATTTGTCTGTACTGTTGGTGTGGCTGCTTTATTACCAGACAAAAAAGTTCCTGGAGCGACCGATAGATCAGACAAAACAGTATCAAGCTTCTTACCTTGTACATGAGTTTTTTTAAACATCCCCGGGATTTTAGGTTTTTCTGCAGCAGCCTCTCCAATCCGTGTTGACCCAGTGGTAGAGCTGTTCCTTTCCTGCCTCATACCAGCAGTGCTGACTCACCTGTCACTCGGAGAGGCTGTGGCACATGCAGGGGGGAGTCAAAATATTTGCTGCTGTCGCCCGCGTCTTAGGTCCCTTGTTGGTGTTCTTGGGCGCCATTGCCGTCTGCGCGCTCCGGTCCTGAGTTATGAGCGGACCCGCCGAATAGCCAGGAATCACTCCCCCCGCTTCTGCCTCAAGCCGTTGCCGCCGCTGCTGCCAGAAACCAAACGTGCCGGACCGCCACCGAACCACAAAAGTGCCACGTTGCCGGGTCAGGTAACGTAAAAGCCACAGCATATCCGATTATTGTGTCGAATCTTTCTGCGAGTGATGCCGATTCATTATTCACCAGGGGTTAGCAGTGGGGGATTTATCGCCGAGGAGCGCCCACAGCCTGCCTCATACGGTCGCTGACACGACCGCCATCTTGCCTAAAAAAAAACAAAGTGCGGGCTCTCGCGCTTCGTTATTATTTAGCCCCCGGGTGGGACAAGTCCCGGGGGCATGCTGAAATATAATCGAAGGGGCCCAGGGGGACCCCCTCAGCCCCGGGGACCACGACCCCTGGGGGTTATTTTTAATAAAACAATATACCTCTTTGGGGGTGCTTGAGCCCCCCCACACGCCCTGGGGACCGCCACCTCCCCGGGGCACTAAAATGCTAATTTGGGGGTCCGTTACAGACCCCTGAGCCCCGGGGACCACCACCTCTCTGGGGGTGTGCATGTTATGGGAGGGTGCCGCTCGACCCCCTCCTGGATCCTGTGATGGCCCTGGGGACCGCCAACCCCCAGGGCCGGTTCCTGCAGCGTCCTGGGGTGCTCACCCCGGGACACTGAAGTTTGTAATGGCAGGGCGGGAGCCGTGCGGCTCCCGCCCTGTCATAGCAAACACTGGTTTGGATTTTGGAAGAGAGAGCAGTAAACCTGCTCTCTCTTCCAAAATCCAAACCAGATTGCTTTTCCACACGGGGAGCTGCATGTCAGCAGCTCCAAGCAATGTCGGCTCCCGCTGGAGGCGGGGAGCCGGCTTGGACCGTGGGGGCATTGGGGCTCCCTCCACGGTCCTCAACGAAGAGGCAAGGCCCCGGGGATGGGGTCCCCGGGGCCAGAAGTGACCCGGGAGGGGGGCCACGCGCTCCCCCTCCCCCACAATTGAATTGTTGTTTTTTTTTAAACCACACAAAGGCTGGCCCCGGGGCATGGGATACCCGGGCCATAAATGGCCTGAGGAGGGGGGCCATGCAGCCCCTCCCAAAGATATTAAATAAATAATAAACATTGGCCATGCCCCAGGGGATGGGGTCCCCAGGGCCAATAAAATAGGAAAGGAAGGGGGGCCATACAGCGCCCCTTCTTCATTTTTTTTATTTTTTTAAAAGACCGGCATCGCAGAGGCCCCGCCCCCTCCCAGCAACACTCTGCAAACGCGACCTGTGGCACTTTTTAAGTTGGGAAATTAATTCCCCTTCTATACGGGGGTCCCTGGGGGCCGACTAGCCCACCAGGTACCTCCAGTAAGCGCCACAGGGCTGCGTTGCAGAGAGGTGGTCCAGGCCACGCCCCTTTTTACACCTCTCTGCAACGCAGCACTGTGGCGCTTAGTGGAGGTACCTGGTGGGCTAGTTGGACCCCAGGGACCCTCAGGATTCAAGGGGACTTTATCCCCCAACTGAAAACGCGTCACAGGGTGCGTTTGCACAGTGGTGAAGGGAGGGGGCGGGGCCTGAGGTGGCATTTGTGCAAACACGCCCTGTGGCGCATTTTAAGTTGGGGAATTAATTCCCCTTCAATCCTGAGGGCCCCTGGGAGACAACTAGCCCACCAGGTACCTCCAGTTAGCGCCACAGGCCTGCATTGCAGAGAGGTGGTCCAGGCCATGCCCCTTTTTACACCTCTGTACAACGCAGCTCTGTGGCACTTACTGGAGGAACCTCGTGGGCTAGTTGGTCCCCAGGGACCCTCAGGATCCAAGGGGACTTTATCCCCCAACTTAAAACGCGCCACGGAGCGCGTTTGCACAGTGATGAAGGGAGGGGGCGGTGCCTGCGGTGACATGTGTGCAAACACACCCTGTGGCGCGTTTTAAGTTGGGGAATTAATTCCCCTTCAATCCTGAGTGCCCCTATGGGCCAACTAGTCCACCGGGTACCTCCAGTAAGCGCCACAGGCCTGCGTTGCAGAGAGGTGGACCAGGCCACGGCCCTTTTTACACCTCTCTGCAACGCAGCTCTGTGGCGCTTACTGTAGGTACCTAGTGGGCTAGTTGGACCCCTGGGTCCCTCAGGATTCAAGGGGACTTAATCTCCCAACTTAAAACGCGCCACGGGGCGCGTTTGCACAGTGGTGAAGGAAGGGGTCGAGGCCTGAGGTGACATGTATGCAAACACGCCCTGTGGCGCATTTAAAGTTGGGGAATTAATTCCCTTTCAATCCTGAGGGCCTCTGGGGGCCAACTAGCCCACCAGGTGCTTCCAGTAAGCGCCACTGCGCTGCGTTGCAGAGAGGTGGTCCAGGTCGCGCCCCTTTTTACACCTCTGCAACGCAGCTCTGTGGCACCTACTGGAGGTACCTGGTGGGCTAGTTGGACCCCAGGGACCCTCAGGATTCAAGAGAACTTAATTCCCCAACTTAAACGTACCACGCAATGCGTTTGCAAAGTGGTGAAGGGACGGGCCGGGCCTGAGGTGACATGTGTGCAAACACGCCCTGTGGCGCATTTTAAATTGGGGAATTAATTCCTCTTCAATCCTGAGGGTCCCTGGGGGCCAACTAGTCCACCAGGTACCTCCAGTAAGCGCCACTGCTCTGCGTTGCAGAGAGGTGGTCCAGCCCACGCCCCTTTTTATACCTCTCTGTAACACAGCTCTGTGGCGCTTACTGGAGGAACCTGGTGGGCTAGTTGGACCCCAGGGACCCTCAGGATTCAAGGGGACTTAATCCCCCAATTTACAACGCGCCAGGGGGCGCATTTGCAGAGTGGTGGAGAAAGGGGGCATGACCTTTGTCCACCTCTCACCAATTCCACTGTGTGGGGCTTACTATAGGTAAAAGGTAGGCTAGTTGGCCCCTAAAGGACCCCAGCAGTGAAGGGGACTTCAATCCCCATCCAAGAGCGTGTCAGGGAGCGCGTTTGTAGAGTGGTGGGCAAAGTAGGCGTGGCCTGGTACGAGAACTTACCAGTGCTGCTGTGTGGGACTGACTAGAGGTAATAGTTTGGGAAGTTGGCCCCCAACGATGTCCTTGGGGGCCAACTACCCCTCTTGTTACCTCCAGTAAGTCCCACACAGTGGGATTGCTAATATGTCTTCGGAGGCCATGGGCCCCTTTCTCTACCACTCTTCAAACTGGCATCGTGGTAGACTACAGGATGGGGGATGAAGTCCAATCTAGTCCTGAAGGAGTTTGGGGGCCAAGAATCTCTCCTGGTACCTCCTGTAAGTCCTACGCAGTGGAATTCCTGAGCGTTGGTTGGACGCCCAGCACCCGTTCTCCACCACTCTGCAAACGCGACTACTAGTTAAAGTAGCATATTTCTGCACCTCTGATTTAGAGGTAGTTTTAATCTCCCTACCCTATTATCTACTAGGGCCTTACAGAGGAGGTCATGCTAATCACAGGGGTACCCCAATGCATAGTGTTCCCTAGTGTATGTAGGTGTTTTCACTGTATTCTAAGTGTGTTTTAGCATAGCACTGGCTCTAGGCCTGGTTAGTCAGAGTCAGTTACCACCAGTACCCATCTGAAAAAGTTGAGGGCACAGGATGATTTTCCAACAGGGCTTCTTTCTGCTCCTCAGTTGGTTCTTTCTGCACATGTCTTGCTTCTTCCTGCACTTTTCTTCGTCTTTGTGTACTTCTGTTGATCTTTCTGCATTTCTTTTGCTTCTTTCTGTGTGTTTTCTTCTTTCTTCACATGTCCTACGTCTGTAGGCATAGTTAGAAACTAGCATTTAAAAAACCTTTGAAATTCACTTAAAAAACCTTAGGTTTCAGGTACGTTATAGTTAGAAATGTACATTTAAAAAACCTTTGAAATTCACTGAAAAAAACATATGTTTCAGGCACGTTATAGTTAGGAATTAGCATTTAAAAAACCTTAGAAATTCACTGAAAAAAACATAGTTTTCAGGTACATTATAGTTAGAAATGTGCATTTAAAAAATCTTTGAAATTCACTGAAAAACCATAGGTTTCAGGCACGTTATAGTTAGAAATTAGCATTTAAAAAACCTTAGAAATTCACTGAAAAAAACATAGGTTTTAGGGAAAGTTATAGTTAATTGGACATTTCACTCGTACAAAACCAGAGAAATTCCCCCGTTATAGTTAGTTCAGCTAACTATAACGCGTGCCCCCGCAATGCACTGCTGATGACGTCACATATTACAACCCTTATGACATGGTCAGGGACATCACTGATGACATCACTGATGGCATCTGAAATGACATCACTGATGACATCATCCATGTGATAAATTGATGCATCTTCTCACACCCTAATATAACCATCGATACACCCACTCTAAATTACAGACTGCCACTCTCAAAACCATAGATAACCCATATAGACACTCATCTAGCTATTCGCAAACCCATACAGCCACTTAAACACCAACAGAGAGACGGATACAGACATTCACATAGTTTAGTCACTAACCCATGCATTCAGTAAGATACGTTTGATCACTCACTTATAGAGTCATTCACGCACCTACTAAATCATCCATTCAGACACTTATGCGCCCACTCATTCTTCAATAAGCCTTTCCCGATATATATATTAAACATATTTAAACTTTACAGAAACACACAGTCACTGGATGATGTCATCAGTGATGTCATTAGAAATGTCATCAGTGATTTCATCAGTGATGTCCCTGACCATGTCATAAGTGAATTAATATGTGACGTCATCAGCAGTGCATTGCAGGGGCGCGAGTTATAGTTAGCTGAACTAACTATAACGGGGGAATTTCTCTGGTTTTGTACGAGTGAAATGTCCAACTAACTATTACTTTTCCTAAAACCTATGTTTTTTTTCAGTGAATTTCTAAGGTTTTTTAAATGCTAATTTCTGACTATAACGTGCCTGAAACCTATGGTTTTTTAGTGAATTTCAAAGGTTTTTTAAATGCAAATTTCTAACTATAACGTACCTGAAACCTATTGTTTTTTCTGTGAATTTCTAAGGTTTTTTAAATGCTAATTTCTAACTATAACGTGCCTGAAACCTATGGTTTGCTCAGTGAATATCAAAGGTTTTTCAAATGCAAATTTCTAACTATAACGTACCTGAAACCTATGTTTTTTTAAGTGAATATATATATATTTTTTTTTTTTCAACAATACACTCCCTCTTCATGCAGAATAGGCTCATCATGGAGAGCTCTCGCTTAGCCCCGCGCTGTCTCGGAGAGAAGCGTCTCAGCCAGACCGAAAAAGTTGCATGATGAGCTGAGCTTAGGTTGTGAGATATGAGCTCACTGCTGAGTGCAAGCCAGCTTTTTCAAGGGCAGGGAAGTGAATCCAAAACCTGTACTCTTTTCTTTCTTTGGGATATACCACCCTATCACTGTGTTAAACAAGCAACGGAGCAAGAGGTGCAGGAAGACGGCAGCAACAGGAGAAGGAGGGGGTGGAAGGGAAGATGCAATAAACGACGGGTGCCAAAGCTGAAAACACAACCACAGTTTAACACGAGCAGGAAAGAGTCCCCGAAACAACAGATAAACAACCAAAGCATAAAGATAAAGTACTTGGTCCCTGCTCCATGGGAGGAAACAAAAGCCAAAAAGGTGGGACAAAGAGAAAGGATTGACCACTAGTAAGCAAGGATTTTTTAAGGACACTGTAATAAAAAATGAAAAGCTGTAAGCCCACAAATAAGAATAAACTAAAGTATATACAACAGGTCTCGAAATCTTGACCTAATACTAAAGATTACACAAGAAGTCTTGAAAGCTTGACCCAAAAAAATCCAGATTATCTGTCAGTTTGCTTGCAAACCTTTTTCTACTTTCCGCGACTACTCATGCAGAAATTAAGGAAAGGCATCATTTTAAGTTGACTACTTAATTTGTTTGCACCCACTGGCAAATGTGATTCATCCCATGCTTGAGTTTCAGAGGACTCCTAATTTTCCACTCAAATTGCAAATTTCGCCCTAGTGGCACAAATGTGCCACTGCAGTAAAATAATAACACACTGTGGCAAAGCCTATATGCCTGGCGTTAACTGCCAGATTTTTGGCTTTGTCATAGATTGATTTGCTTTGTTATTGTTTTTGTAAACTTTATTGTTGGGGTTGCTGCTGGGGCCTCATCAATATAAAATAAAAACATTGGCTAAGAGCACAACCATTTTGTAGTTTCAAAAGCACACATTGCCATTTTAATCCCTGGCACTGGGTGGAACTACTTTGTGTGTGGATGTGCTCTTTGTGAAAGAGCGTTTTGCTGTCACTCACAGTGAAGTTATCCTGTGGCTAAAGTGGACTGCCTCACTGCCTCATGCTGTACCCTGTAGTGGGTGGAAATAAAATGAATGAAGAGGCCAGGCTGAAAGCCCCTGTAAGTAAGTATATTCTATTTCTATGTAATGTTAGTAAAATTAAATGTTCTTGGCTAAGACAGTCTGATTTGTACCAGATTTGTAGGAGATTATAAGCTTGAAGCCCCCCATATTATTCTGTTTAATTGAACAATAATACTGCATGTTTGAAAGCCTGCAATGGTGCTACCCTGAACCCTGCTCCTGATTTCAAAATTCCCACCAAACCAAGTATGTTTCCTCTATTGGAGAATTGTGTTACGAGCCCCCGTTGCAAGTGTTGTACATGATTGGTAAAAGTTGTTTACTAGCAGAGTACTCTACCCATGACCGGCAAGTGACAGATGGTTGGATATTGGCCTGTCGCCAGCCCTACATTGTTTGACTTCCTACTGTAAATCAAGGGGGGGAGAGAATGGACCACTTGTCCTGTGTGACCAGGGTCTTTCGGTAGTGTCCGTCATAAAAAACCCTCATACATGTACACAGGTCGATGGCGGTATATTTTCATTCTCCGCCTTTTGTGTACTGTTTCAGCATCATCATTGGATCTTTTTCTTTGTAAAATGCTGACCTCCGCCTGGAGGGAGACCTGCTGGTACTATCAGTACTGGTCAGAAATAGAGGTGAAATGGTGCTCGTGCTTTTGTGAAATAATTAAAATCCCCATATCACTTGTATCCTCAATGATTTATTAGGGAGGCAGTGAAATGGGAGATTAAAATGGGTGTCGTGCGTTTTTAGAACGAGTTACTGATCTAACGCACTCTTTGAATTCCTACTGACCATTCCTCGTACATCCATGCATGTTTGTTATGACTGGGATCCCCTTTCACTCCAAAGTCTGCAAGTAGGTGTGTAGGATGCTTTTAAATAAATGTGGTGTTGGGACACCCTTGGTGTTAGAAAAAAGGATTGTTTTCCTTGCATGTGTGTGTGCATGCATATGTGGCATGTGTGTAGCCTGTAGTTTGTGGGTTGCCTTAGACATTTGCAAACCATGCTGATAGTTGTTCCACCGCGTCATGGCGCTCTTCTCTTTCTACCATAACAAGCCATTTGAACCTAGTTCTGTGTCCTAATTCTAGTTATGTGTGTGGTTCAGGCCATCAAACTCTACCATGTAGTAGGGAGGGGCTCTTTGTGTTCCTCTGCGCTAGACTGAGACACTTGGGACTGGTCTGTCTGTGGCCCTCGAGAGTCTAAACAAGCATTTGCAAGGCAATAGGTCTCGCATTTACGCAAGTTTAAGCTATGACATTGTAAATGACAATGCTTTTTATTCATGTTTTCAAAACGAAAACAAAAATAAAAGGCATTGTTATTTGCAATGTCAATAGCTCAAACTCGCGTAAATGCGAGACCTATTGCATTGCAAATGCTTGTTAGATTAGTGAGTAGAAACGCTCTCTTTCGGCCCGCGTGGCAAATTAATTAAATAAACAAGCTCGCCCTGCTAAAGTGAAAGCGGACCGCACTGCAAATTTAAAAAAAAAATAGTGCTTACCGACTTATGAAGGAGACCGTGTAATGCCACAATTAAAAGATCCATTCCTCATGGGAGGTAACAAATGGCGACAGGGCGGTAACAAGGAGGGACTAACAAGCCTCATTATCAATCGGAAGCCAGCATTTACCAAGGACAATTACACCAACCAATCAAAAATATGGGCGGAGAGAAGGTGAGGCTTCCACAGCATACTCGACCACTGCATGCCTTGCAGAGCAAGCAGCTTATGCACTCTGCCGCTAGGCTCGACCTAAGAAGGGCATGGCCACTGCTGTCACCTGAAAAATACACTGCATCCTGTGTCCCTCATTAGCAAGAGAGCAAGCAGTGAAGCCACTGCAGCAATCGATTAGATAAGTAGTAATTGTGGAGGAACTCCAACTTCTGTTGAAGTTTGATGGTGGTATAGTTCATAAAGGCTAGATCATCGATGAGACAAGAAATGTGCATTTCATTCATTGTAGGTGAGAAGGAGGAAGACTGTTCGAGGAGTGAAGGGAAATCAGCTAGATATAAGGAGAAAATACAGGAGTCAAAACTATCTCAGTCTGTTATTGGGACCAACCCTTTGTGATAAACAGCCTGTAGTATATCTTTCTACTTTGGCCTATTTTGAGAGGTGCAGAACTAATGATAAGAAACTGGGAGGAACATTCCAGGCTGCTAACTTCCTCTGCAATCGCTGACAATGTATCAAGTTGAAAGCTAAGCATAAGTACACAATGCAAAAAGAAACATTTCAGTAAAGTTCAGTTACCTTCGTGGCCAAAGAGCAAAGCACTGATCCGTGGTTGAATGACCCGCTAGAAATCCACCTTGGTCTTTTGCAATCAAACCATTATCGACTATCCAGTTTTGGAGGCATTGTAGAATAATAATTGAAATTACCTTAGGTTGAATGTTTACTAGACTGATTAATCTATAGTTTGAATAAAGAGTGGCAGCACCTTTAAAAAAAAAATATTTCCAAGAATCAGGACCATGACCTGTTTCTCTTATCCACTTGAAAGAAAGAATGCATTTCTCTGTCCTCCAATTTACATAGGATTTTATTACAACAGCTGGGAGATTGACGGAGCCAGCTGCACACCTTAACAAAGCTTTAATTATATCTGGTATTTTCTCAACAGTTCACTGATATTAACATAGATTGTGTTAGTTCTTGCTGGTAGTGGATTCGATCTAACCACAGAAACTCAGAAGGTGAGAAATGTAGGCCTCCTCTAGGATTTAGCAGGCTAGCTAGGATGGGTATACTGTGCTACCTCTATTAACTTGGTTCCAAAACCTACTTAAATCTTCAGAACTAATACACTTCAGACATAAAGGGGTCTATTAGTATGTCGGGCAGATCGCCACTGCCCGCATGGCGGTGGCGATCCGCCCGACATTATCCCCCGCCCGCCTCCCATTTCCCCCTCGCCATATTATGATGGCGGGGGTACCGCGGCGGACGGGAAGACCGTCCGCTGCTTTTCCGCCCAGTCGACTAGTCGACTGGGCGGACAAGGGTTGCATATGGTGGCGGTGTCTGCTAGACACCGCCATCCATATTACAATGGCAGCGGGAAGCAGCATTCGGAAAGGCATGCAGTCTTCTCAGTTGGGTGTTGGGGGGCAGGGGGGTGCACATGGGGGTACCTATGGTACCCCCCTGCATTTGCTGGCACAACGTGGCAGGCACCGTGCAGTGCATGCCACGTTGTGCATGCAAATGCAACCGCCCGCCACAATGTTGTGGATGGGGGATACCACCGCCACCATGGTGGTCGCATCCTAATTGCCGGTGCAGGACCGCCGCACCATTGGCGGCCAGTCCCTGCACCACTAGGGTGGCGGGCGAACGAAAGTGCGCCCGCCATCCTAATAGGCCCCATAGTCTGCGTTTTTATAAGAAAATATTATCTTTTATTCACATAGGGTTGATTTTTTATGACTCTTAAGCAACTTTAACTTCTGATTTGGTAGTTTCCTAGAGTCGTGTTTAGCTCAGCATCTGAAATTTTCTAACTTCTCTGTTGGTGCTTGACATTCTAATCCATTTAATCCATCTAATTGTTAACTATTTTGGATAATTCTTCTATGGCTTTACAACGTTTGAGGGGTACTTCAAGGTAAGATAAAACCTCTTATCACAGAATGAAATACCACATACGTTTTTCATGCTAGTGGCAAAATCTGTTTATTTAGCCAGGAGGGTTTGATATGAGTATGGATTCTGAAAGTGTTCTCAGTATAACCTAGTGTTTAGCCAATGAGGATATTCCATTGTGACTGATGTAACTTTTGTCGATGAGGCTATTTTATTGAGTGACGTAACTTTCAGTGTGAGGTTCAAATATCCCTAGGTTCAAAAAGACCTTTAGAGGCCAATGATCACTTCCTTCATATTTTAACATTTTAAAACTTAAGGCTGCACCAATGAAAAGGACTGGCCCAAAGATATAATTGATTGGGAATGGTTGGTGGCCATAGTGGAAGGTTTACCAGGAAGGCAAATCAGAATGACTGTGTCAATTTAAGCAGATCAACCCATTATTGACCAACAATTTGCACATGCCAGTCAACAACTAGGGGCCATATGTATGATGCCAATTTGCGATCGCAAACCCTGAAATTTGCAGAATTTCAGCGTTTGCGATCGCAGATTAGCAGTGTGCAATGTATCACACAAAAACCCCCTCGCAAAATAAGGAATAGCAAATTTTGCGATTCCCTATTTTGCGATTGCATTTAAGGAATCGCAAATTGCGATTCCTTAAATGCAATGTAAGAAGCACAAAAGAAAGTGCGATTTGACCTTAAGGAGTCACAAATTACCACCAACTTCAAGTTGGTGGTAAATTGTGATTTCACTTAAAAATTCAGTATTTTGCAGTTTTTTAAAGTGCGATGTGGCGCACATACATGCCCTTAGGGCATGTATGTGTGCCACATGTGCACACATGCACATTTCAGGGGTGCAACAAGGTGTCCTTTTGACACCCTGGCACCCTTGAAATTGCATTCTCAATTTGCGATTCTCTAATTGCTAATCACAAATTGAGAATGCCTTCCCATTCATTCCTATGGGCCTCCTAGCCCATAGGAATGAATGGGAAGGTATTCCTTATGTGTGAATCTCAATTTGCGATTTGCAAATAAGGAATATGTGGGATTCGCAAAATTATTTGCAAATCCCACATACATTGCATTTTGCGATTCTCAAATTGCATTTAGCTGAAAATCGCAATTTGAGAGTCGCAAAACTCTATTTTGATACATATGGCCCTATGTGCTTTTGAATTGCGGTAATATTGTGGGTGGCACATGGCACAAATCCAGTAAATTACTCATATGGTAACCCATTTTTGTTAGAGATAGTTTCAAATTAAAACCTCCTAATATTAGAATAGGAATATTGGGATTAATTGAGACAATATTGATAATATCCCTTTTCATAGCAATCATATAAGCAGATTGTATTGAGAAATCTGAGACGTGTACATATACATTTATCATAATTAGGACTGAATTACAAAATGAGCTATATATTTTATCTATATTTTAGAGTCCACATGCAGTCAGTGCTTATAAAGGCAACTGATTTCGCAGCTTTAGGTGATATCAGTGTAAAAAGAGCACCAAACAGTTGTCCGCAATGTGAAGATCTTGAAGTTTTGATAATAGAAGCCTTAGTATTGGGTCACCCTCATAACCATGTCTTCTGTAACAAAATAATGTTATTTAGCTGAAAGATACCATCCCAAATTGACCTCCTTAACTATGTAAACGTTGCTGTGAATATTGCAGGGAAGGTGACATGGAACCCAAGGTTCCTAAACATTATGAGACATTGTCGAATAATGAAATGACTGACTGATCCAGTGGACTATTCATCATATCTGTCCCTGTTGTTACCCCACTTGGTGGAGAGTGAAGGCATCCAAATAGTGTCATTAGCTATTACCACCATACACTGTTGGGATGAAAAGCTCAATGATGGGCAATCCTTTTCACCGGTATGACGAGTGGAACCAAAGTCTGTGAGAACCAGTCCTACCTGGTTGACAGTTAGACCTCAATAGAAATTTAACACTTGGAGAGTATGTTGAGCAGGCTGTACAATTTCTTCTTGAATGTTACTACTAGGCCTTACGCAGAGGATTTATCTGATACCTGCTGGATTATTAATTTGACCATGGACGAGTAGAGCATTACTTTGGTAACCTCGCAGCCAGACAAGTTTTTATCAAACTTGATCTGCTTTATATCGGAAGATTTAAAACCCTTTAGCTGTAGAATCCGTTTTAAAAGAGCTAGAATTTGGAAGCGGTTAAATAGCTGCGGTTTCTAAGCTTTCTTCTCTTTTGTGTCAATGTCCAGATAGAAGTAAAGATCATCTGTATTTTTAAGATGATAACTGACACTATGGTTTCCTGGGGTTATTTGGACTGTGACTTTCCTCCCCCTTCTCAAAGCCCTTTATCTTACAATTTTGATTGCTGTATTAGAAAGTTGGTATTCATTTCCCCAGAAATGTCTGTGGGGAACTGCCCCCAAATTAGGATTTATTTTGTAAGAAGCTTTAGTTTTTGTTGTGGAGTCTTTTGCTGCTGGAGCAAGGGTTGTCTCGGACACCTGGGCAGAAGAACCTTTTGATGGGGGAGTTGATGTAACTGGTAGAATTTCTTTGTTTAATTTCGCTTTTTTCTTTGTGTGCTACATCCTTTTGTAGGGCAATAGAAATGGCTCCAATGTAGATATTTTGAATTGTACTGTTGACATTTGTTTTTAATGAACATGGGTTGCCTTGAGATTTATAGTGAAGGTGCTGCTTGCTTTGTGACTAGCATTAAAGCAGTATTACTATCTTTTTCTGCTCGTAGTTTTACATTGGTTCTGCTGACGTCTCTGTGACCAGTCCAACCAAGGATGGGAGGCAGAGGTTAACTTGGCATAATTCTTTTGTGATCTTCTTCAGAACATCTGCCTGATGTTGCTGATTTTTATTTATAACTATCACAGCTGCCAACATCCCCTTCAGAGGTCCTTCAATCAGTAGAAGCATGTCTAACATTGAAGGACCCATGTTTAGCCGTGATGTAAAACTTGCGGTATCAAGGAAATTGAGATGAATTCGTGAAATATAATTGGTTGCGAAATAGGGGAGCTTGATATATAGTTACTAGGTAAGCCTTAGTAATTTTGGTGTTCACCTTGGAACTTAATTCTTTGCTAAGGTGTGGAGAGGAAGAATAGCAGTGGCAGTGGCCCTTCGTAGGAGAAGAAAATGAAAAGCGATAAGGATCTCCAATGTTTAACTCTCACAGAGATTTGATTTTTAAGGAGCTGTTGAATTCACTGTGATCTCAGGTACAGGCCATGTTGCAGTCTTTTAGGGCTTAAAATGAGGTCCATGAACTGTGTGCTAATTGTATCAGAGGAAAGGATGTTTTTTCATAGAAATCAGGCTATGAGAAGGGTCTTATACAGGAAGAAGAGGGATGGAGTTTAACAGGTGAAGATAACTCTCCTTTTGTCCCGGTCACTGGACAGTGTGCTGGATCTCAGAATGAAATGGATTCCAAAGCTGATAGTGCGGGCAGGTACTTTGACACTGACCACAAGCACCTATATGTCCTCTTCTTTTACATTGGAGCGGTAGACCTAAACCGCAACCTGAGTGAGACGAAGATCCATCTTACCATTTATTTCCACTTTACTGAATTTTGGAATTTACATTTTTTTTAAACTTTTATGTATAGGTAATTAGTTGTTTTAAATATCCATATTCTTGGTAGGTGCATCAACCTCCCGCACATGAAACAGAGGGTTTTCTCTTCTGTCTCTGCACAGACTCCTCAGGCCCCCCTCTGGCTTAAGGTTATTGCAGTTGCTCAAGTGGAAATCAAACAGGAAATGTATCCAGTGAATCAACACTCCCATTCACCCCTTAACATTGTGTTTTGCTGATCAAAGCCTTTAGTCACTAGTGCTCAATGTAGGTTTTTATTCCCTCTCTGTTTCTGCTACTGAAGGGTTCCCACTTTACTGAGCTTTGGGATTTGAATTTTTGTAATCCTTTATTTATGGGTAAGCACCCAATTCATTCTTACTCGATTTCCCAGAGAGGTGATCTGCGTATTGCTGTTCAGTAGGTGAAACCACACCATCAAGCTACACAGAGCCCCGCCTCACTCTCCCATGAGTGTGGCACCGATCTTGACCAGTCCTGCCCCTGACCCCATGACTCACCATAAATTGTGGCTCCAATGTGGTAACCTTCAGCCTCACCGGGAGAAAAAAGTCAGGAACCAAGAGCTGGGTGTGGCCGGTCCAGGGCCAGAGGGAAATTGCAGACACTGGCTAGAACGAGAGCAGGAGGTGAAATGTGGGAGCAGTCAACACAAAGGCATGTGTGTGGTAGGCACACAAAATGCAGAAGCGCACTCATCCACTTACAAGGCTCTTTGGAATGCAGTTTCACACTATGAAGGGCTCATACAGTAGCACTGCAAGCTCTCCTGAAAATGCTCCTCTCCTTTGTCTTTGTGATCAGAGGTGCTTCAGGCTTTCAGTTACATTTCGTGCTGCTGAGTATCCACCACCAGCTCAACAACAAGGTCACATCTCCTAGTAGAATCCCTCTATTTGTTGTTGTTTGGCACAGAGCCATTGCTTATTAACCGTGATGCCCATGTTTATTTATGCCTACAACCCCTACATCTGTTTCACACTTTTTAAAACCACATCCTATCTTCGACAGCCCACCTTGACCCAGATCATGTGCTACCGGAAACTCAACTGTATTCACAGAGTCCTGCAAAGACAGGCACTAGTGCTGCCACCAAAGGGCTCAAATGAATTGAAGCTTCTAAAAAACTGCAGGTTACTCTAACCTTGTGAAGCAGAACAGACATGTGCAACTTAGGTCATAATATAGCTCTGATGCACATGGGTTACTTTTGCTGGGTCTCAATGCACACAATAAGTATTAGTTTTGCATAACCCCCAGATTGTATAGAATTATTTAACATTTGAAACTTTTACAGTAATACCAAACTATTGAACCTAACTGTAAATAAAAGTCATTTTTATATTAGGTGGCACTGACTGCACAAATTAATGAGTATTTTTTAGCTTTACCTTTACACAAGCATCTTAACCTGGATGACCCTTCAAGAGTAAATCTTGCTTTTCAACCTCACTTCCCCCAAAATATCAAACCCTTCCAAGGAGGTACTTAGCTTTAGTGAGCTAACAATAGTCGGGTTGCTGCAATTGCAGGGACCAATGGCAATACTTGTTAGAAGGAATTACCCAGCTGCAGCTGAACTTTTTCAGTGCTCAAGAACCTGAAGGTATAGTATATCATGGCATTACTCCAATAGATGTATACCTTCGTTGGATTACGCCATGGTTTCATAAATAGCTGAATGGGATGCTGGGCATCTCTATTTGAGGCAGAAAAACCATGTTGACAATAAAGATCAGCATGTGGGTAGGTGTATCAGAGAAGAACTTTTTCTGTAGAACCCCTGATTAATGGTCTTGCCCTCTTTGAACTAGCTTTCTAGAGAATTCTGTGCAGGAAATTCACGTGTGATGAAATGTGTCTTATTTAATTTCTTAATATGAACTATTGTCTCCTTTTTCCTGATACAGTGAGACCAAACGTAGTGAAAATTCCTTCAAATCTAGAAGTGGATGTGCTGGATGTTACCGAAGAGTGTCATGATGTCAAATTTATCAAATCGCGTACGCTACATGAGGTTTTGGAATTTGAGCACACATTCCCTGTGGTTGTAGAACTCCTAGAGACTCCAGAACAACTTTCGATATTTAAAAATGACTGGTTCTACTCCCTCAAAAGAGGTCAAAAACTTATATTCCACAAAAAAGCTTCTACCTGCAAAATTCTCACATCCTCGAGTAAGGGGAAAAGGGAATCACACTTTTTTTTGGTTTCAACCAACTATAATGGAAAGTTTAAAAGAAAGCCACAGGAGTTCCCAACTGCCTATGACTTGCTTGCAAGCCTGAAGAAGGGCACAGTGCTGCAGGTTGTAGTAACAAAGGACTGTGATTGCTATGGAGATGAATTTCCGTCTCTTTGTGCTGGTGACCGACTAAAAGTAAACTATCAAGCTGGCAACACCACCATTGTGGATGGGGTTCCTCAACAGACAGAGGCGCTTGCTTGCACTAGGGAATGCAGCGATGATGAAGATGAGCCTGAGAAAATCCTGCTACCCCTGTATGTGGAGGGACGCTTTTTAGAAGAAGTCACTGATAATAAGCGGTACACCATCACCAGCTTACTTGAGAATTTTAAATTGCCATGCGAGTTCAAAGTTGCTGTGAAAGACGCTACCATGCCAAACGACAACTTAGGGTCTTTTGTTTCTCTCAGATTAGAAGAAATTATTCAGGAACCATTTGTAGTCGCCAGTTTTCTTAACGAGCCATCCGTTTGCTTTGACTTGCCTCTGAAATGGTTCAATATGTCGCTTTTCTTTACCGAGGATTTGCCACCAGTAGCCAGAGAGCTGACGTCCATTTCCAAAGTGGAAGAGGTGACAGATTCCTTTTATTATAAACTCCGGAAGTTGTTTCCTTCAAGTGAACCACCTCCACCGAGACCACCAAAGAGACAAACAACAAACAAACCATTGACTCCAAAGGAGGTTCCTGAACCGATGCAAAGAAAGGTGAAGTGCAATCTGGGGATAATTTAAAGGTAGCTGTTTGGGAGGCCCAACTACTGCTGTGGTGGAGTAAAAGCCCCATCACACCAGTGCACTTGAAATGTAACATGTCACGTACCCACCAAACAAATATCTGGACTTGTTGAGAGGTTTCTCTGAGCACACCAGTGATAATTGCACACGTTGACAGGGCTTAAATTGGTGTTGAACCAGAATGCCTATATTGGATGCCATTTGTGGTATCAAAACTACTGCACTGTGGTCTTCTTGATGGAGAGTCAACAGTGGCTCTCGGATTGGGAACACCACTTTCTTTCACCCTCACACAATGCATCAGTATGCAGAAATGATAAAAAAGGTACAAACTAGTGTTTTTGGGGCCGATGTTCCGTCACTGCCCTCCTCATGTAATCTAACTATTTCCATATTTTTCTTAACCATACATAAAGCATGGCATCTGTGAAAAAGCAAACTTGGTTACAAGATGCCATGTTAAGTAATAATGTGATGTAATGCCTCTTTGTGGTTACAATGGTGGAGATTTATCTAGCTCGTGGTATCTATGTTTTAATCACCCACAGGGCATTGCACCAGGACCGTAAGATCGATAATGCCAGTAGCCATTGTAAAACTGTTGCTTATGTGTAAAAGAATCTTATGTAGTACACCAACAATGCACTCCCTATTTTGTGGCAGCAAGTGAATATTTTGTGGCCAGGCAGCCACAAAATATTGCATAGATAAAAGGGCCTGTAGTGGCCTTCAAACATGGACCGGTTTTTGTTTTACCTGCCAATGTAAGTTTGCTTCCAGCTCAAATTTGTAAGGGGAACCACCAAATCCCCAGCCCTCATATTTGATGACAGTAAGTTGACACCATTTGTAAGCTATGTTAGGTATTTGTATACCAAGCCTAGCTGGGTGGGAGGGAAGTGCTTTAAAGGGTCAAAGGCAGAGATGCAGTCAACAAGTTTTTGGAGGGGTATCTGGATTCTGAGTGCAAAAATGGACTGTTACTCTGGCGTGATATTGTGTTCTTTAAAGAGGCGGGTCTTCAGCTCACTTCTTTTAAATTGCCTAGTGCTTCACAGCTCTTCAAATAAACCAAACTACGTGATTTAGGCATGTTGATGCAATGTGTCAACCAACAAGGGTAATACCTACTGTCAGCTACCAGACTCATGCTGAGACTGAAAAATAGCCTGTATTTATACAAATTTCCACGGTCAGAGTTGAGGCCTCTACAAACAAAGGGACATATTTACAAGGAGTTTGTGCCACCGCTGCATCATTTTTTTTCATCCGACAGCAGCGCTGTCATTGCTCCATATTTACAAGGTGACGCATCCAGGCTGATGAGTCACTTTTCGTCGGACTGCGTCGTTTTTGTCCTTCTTCTAAATCTGCTGCGTCATGTTAGTTTCAATATATGCTGGGTAGGCATTCCCACCTAAAATCCCCTGTAAAACCAACGCAGTAGTATTTATGACTTTTTCCCAAAGTGACAGATCTTCGGAAGGCGGGCCACTGAGCTTGAGATGTGCAAAAATTCCTACGCTTCTAAAACCCAGGCGTAGGAATGGTGCATTGGCAGGTTCAGAGGAATTTGACCAGTTGAAGTGACTTGAAACAGAATAATCTGCAATCATGTCACATCCCCTCAACAGGTTAGTGCATGCATAAGGCACGTAACCCAGTAAATCACACATTACACACCCTTAATGACTCATATTACACATACGTAGGCATAGTGGTACATATAAGTATGCCCACTTGTATGTGAGTTTTTCACCTTTTGACATTCTTTAGGCTACTTGCGTCAGTCAACACTGACACATCGCCTCTGTTTTTTGACACATTGTTGTAGTTGAGTTAGTTTTATGACCAACTACAGCAATGTGCCACTTATGGGCCGGATACCTTGCGGCATCCTTCCCACGGATACGTCAGGATTTCTAACGCATCCTTGGAACCTTACCCTATGGAGCCCTGTATTGTAAATACAGTGCATCTATGGCGTTGTAAGGATTTTTCACATGGGTGCAAGAAATTTTGACGCATCGCTGCCTTGGTGCAGCAATGCATAATTTCTTGCCGCATAGTGCCCGGTTCAGAGTTTGATGGACAGTTTACTCTGATACAAACGTGCTAGATATCTTGGCGGCCTTTTTATAACTGCATTATATGCTGTGGCTCTTGTAATAATGTGGACAGGCTATCTGTCAAATTTGTGACGGAGTACTTGTTAGCCAACGCAGCATGTCTTGAGCAAGGCGACATGCGGTTAGAAACAGTCGCAACTTTCCTAAGTATGATAATTACCAAAATGCGTAACTTTGGTCTTCTTCGAAGATCTACGGCGATCAATGGGTAAAGACAGCGAACGCCTCAAAAAGAAAAACGTTGCTTGCATTTCTCGATTAGCACATCAGGTCGGTGACCTGCACAGATATTCTTGGTGTAGGAAAGAAGGGCACTGGATCAGGAGGCCACAGGACACTAATTTAAGCACACATACACAAACACACACACACAAACGTTTAACTTCCACACTGGCAAACACAGGAAGTCGCAGCACAAAGGTGTGACATGTGAGATGGGCAGGAGCACAGGAGTTTCTTGGCTCACTCTTCCCATGAAACACACAGTGTCAGATCACAAGTTCACTAAGTGAGGAGCATAGATATGGCAATTTGATGTTTTCTGAAGCATTCTGAAAAGACAAATGGTTTTCCACATAAATGACACCAAAATCTATATAGAGCATTAAAGTGAAATAGCAAACATATCCGAAAGATGTTTTTGGGTCCATGTAACATTCTGTTTCTCGTTTTTTTATCCTGAAGCACTAGGTATCTTTTTCTGGAAAGAGATGTGATTCACGGGATCCCAGCCAGGTGATTTTTTGTTTTTCTCACTGACAGAGTGCTGTACCCAAAGTAGTGCTCCCTTTCACCAGGGAGACTACTGACTCCATGACCAGGGCATCATACGACGAACTGGCAGATGACAGATGAAACAATCATCATGGGTTTCAAACATTTTACATGCACCCCAGTGGAGAGATTTTCTACCTACTCAACCTGTCTAAAGTATGGACGGAGCACCTTGATTTCACCTAATTGTATTTAGCTTGCATCAATAGTATTGGCCACGCGAGAGGTGGGGCACCCATGGTTGTTGTTCCCCGGAATGTATGTAGTTACTAACTCAAAAAGGGGCATATTTACTAGGAAACTTTTGGAGTGTGGCGTTAAGCCAAGAAGGCCAGCGCCGTGCTCCAACAGTTTCCAAACGCAGGGATGCACCGTATTCACGAGAATACGGTGTACCCCTGCCTTTCCCTTAGCGTTGGCGCTAAATGTAGCTGCCAAGGGCCAACACAGGCACTCTCGCACCATTGTGCAAGGGGGCCTGCATTGCAGGGAAAGATTGTTTATGTGCAGGAAGGAGTCCCTTCCTGCACATAAACAATCAGTGTCCCTTCCTGCACATAAACAATCACTAATGGAGATTTGTAATCTGTGTGTGTGCTATAGTAGTTGCAACTCGTCATTTTTTTTTAATGATTGTTTATGTGCAGGATGGGACACCTTCCTGAACATAAACAATCATTCTTGGCGTTTTGCTGGTTCTATGTGTGCTGCACAATGCAGCACACTTAGAAACAGCAAAAACAGGGAGAAATAAAGCATGTTAAGACCAGATTTTCCCTGGTCTTAATTTTGGCGCTACCTCATATTTACGCCACCCTTGTAAATATGGGACAGGGTCAAAATCAATGGGTGTTGCAGTGGAACGCCCACCTCAGCATCCATTGCCCACCCCTTTCACGCTAAGTGTAGCGTAAAAGGGGGCCTTATTCACATGGCAGCATTAAGCTTAATGCCGCCTTGTGAATAAGGCGAAGCCCCTATCGCCACAGGAAAGTCAGAAAAGGTGATGTTCCTGGGGCGATAGGGGCTTGTAAATAGGCCCCTAAGATTCTCCAGAGTGTTTTAGTGTTAGTCAGCGCTACTGTAGATACTCTTCCCTGCATGCCCCCATAATGCTCCTTTCCCCCCTTTATGTAAGAACCATTGTAAAGCCAATTGAATTTGTCTGGTTCTCGGTTCTTATCAACTTATTGGAGCAGAAATGATCCTTTGCCCTTACATGACCTGAGAGAAGTAGGTTCCATCACATCAGCACGTGGCCTTAGGGAGGCAACACATAACCAAAGATTGTAGCCAAGGATGCTGCAAAAGGCTACACACATAAACAAAGAGTTGGAGCAGCCTGCTTTTCCCCCACATCTCCTGTTCTCATCTGCTGGAAAGGCAAGCACATCCCCAACAAAATCTGAATGGTAAAAATGAATAGAAAATTGTCCACAGCTGTAGAGTGTTGAATTACTTGAAGGCCACAAACCGTATGTGACAACTTCACAATGATTATATCATGTCATCAGTGATGTTATTTGAGATGTCATCAGTGATGTAATATGTGAGGTCATCACCAGGGCATGTCGGGGCGCCAGTTATTGTTACCTTAGTAAACTACAACTGGTGAATTTGAGTGTTTTTTGGTTTTTAAACATTAGTTTTTACCTTATTTCAACACCTAACTATAATTTCATTTTAACCTTTGTGGTTTTTTTCTGGGACTTTCTAGGGTTTTTTTTAAACATGAGCTAAAATTGTATTATCAAACATAACTATTACATCACTTTTTGCAATGAATAGATATATATATTTACACAATGGCAGTCACTACTGCGTACTTATATCTAGGCCAGAGTACCCATAGGAAGAGTGGTTTTTGTTTAGCAAATAACTTTGTTGCTGTTTGACGAATCTGCATGAAGCTTTCCAAACAGAAGTTCATCCACCATGTCTTCTTCATGTGAGGTTTCACGCTGGGTAAGATGGAGCTATGACCTGACCAAGATGGCTTCTCCCTGGCAGTGCTTTGTGACAGCTTCACCCACCCGATCCTGATGACACAGGATTTACTGGGTGTTCTCCTCAAGAGTGGATGATGTCCCCTCCTGGGAACATCCTGAGGACACCTATCCACCCGTGATGTCTGGGGTGAGCAAAACTGTTTGGGTGTGGTATGCCAGGCCTGGAGTTACTGCCTTCGCGGGCTAGTGTCAGCCTGAGGGAATGCCCATGGAGACTTCGGCGGATACCCGCACTGCCGGAGGTGGACAACTGTCTGCTGAGTGAGGTCCCCTTCCTCCTTGACACAGTTTCAGGGAGACCTTAGTGCCATATCCTGATGCCCTTTGAGCAGCTGCAATGCCAGGAGCATTATGTACCAAACCTGGGTGGCTTCCCCACCCATTCTGAGTATCAAAGTCTGCCAGTGTCATGGTTTTACTACAGCCTTGTTCAGCAGAGGGTGGCCACCTGCCCACAGCGCAGCTTCAGGCTAGTTGCGCTCTAGCCCTGGGAGGTATACTACCACCGGTGCTGCAGCAGATCCATCAGTAGGCCACATTGTAGGCCTCGTGGGGCCCAGGATGATCTGCAGAGCAAAAAGGCTTCGCTACTAGACATTAGTAGTCTGTTCCGCCAGGGTCTCTGCCTGAGGCGTATTTAGTGGCCCCCAGTGCCTGGCATCAGGCAGTCTCCACAGACTTAACAGCTGGTTTTCCAGGCCTCTACATGGTGTGACTACAGCAATAGAAACAGCTGACCTTTTGGATCACTTCAGTCCGGGGCTGCGTATCTATCTCCTACTGCTCACCCTGTTGCCTATCCCATGACCTGGAATTGAGAACAAGCGCCAGATGTATCCCCCTTCATTCTCTTAGATCCCACAGGAGAGGCACTTGCCCTGGTCCTGAGGCACAGTGATGTTGGCTACTTGAGCTATCATTGTGTCCCAGTGACTCCCATTAACACGACATATATGATTACTTATTGGTCTCGATGGTGGACCTGTTCAGGGAGCTTACGTGTGTCTTGTGAGGAGGGTGAGTGACCCCTTGCCTACTTTTCTAGATTTTAATTGTGCTTTCCTGGATTGGTTGGTGGTCACCTCCCCTCAAAGGTGCAGGGTGTGCACTTGGAGACGAGACTGTCCACCATTGTGGGGAATTACATGGTCCACTCGCCCTTTTCTCTTCTGCTTCATGCTGCTTCACCTAGTGACCGGGCATAGGCGTGATTCTTTCCCCCATGGGTAGCAAGGTAACAGACCTCATGGTGAAGGTGAAATCACTAAGGCAGTAGGTCTCTACTTTTCAATCCCAGTTGGACACTGTGGACCAGAGACTGGATCAGATTGATGTTCAGTATGAGGTCATGAAGGACTGGTACATTACCTTCTTATGGCATAAGGTTACTGACCATGAGGACAGGGTCCAACATGACAACTTCTGGATCTATGGTGTCCCAGAGGATGCAGAAAAGGGTGACATGGTTAACATTCTGCAAGATACGCTTTCAAAGCTGCTGGGTCCACATTTCAAGGAACCACTGGAGTGTCAGAGGGAGCATTGTGTGCAGGCATAGACCTAGAATCCTTTTTCGATACACTTGATGACTCTAATATAGACACTGTAGTGGTCATAAGACTAACTTGCCAACATAAATTGAAGCCACAATGATTGTTTTGCCATGCACAAATCTGATTGGACTGGTGTGCATCAAGTAGATATAGCAATTCATAAGGAGAGAGCTAAATCAAGACCCCACTTAAGCAGTTGTTTGAAGGTTCGCTGACTGGGACCTAAGATGGCTGAATGCAGATGTGTCATCTACACCTGTATTGTATACAACTGTGAATGTGCATGGATGGGGGCTTCCCTTCCATTGTGGGTTACCTATCTTACTACTGTTGGTTTTAAGTTTTGTCTATTTGTACCATGCCATGCCTAACAGTTGGGCCCCTGGGGGAATAACAGCTTGAGGCTTGCTTCCATGACCCAGCCTTGCACCTCCCAGTAGCTGCCCAGTAGCACACCCTTATTCTTTATTAGACCGCACTTGAACTATACGGTCCTCTGAATGTGCACTGCCGCTGACCATACCCGCTCCTCTAGTTAATTCCTCTGACTTCCCATTTACCTTGCAGTCCCCTCTCCCTGGTTATGGGCCAAGCCCCCTCTGTCACTTATGCTATTGTCCCTCCATTCTCCATCATGGGCAGGGGTGAGTGCAAGCATTTATTGGCTCAGGAGTTAGCTCAAGACCCAAAGGGCTTACCACTGTACTTCTTCCCTACCCATCACGAATAATTCTCTTCCTTTCTTGGCTCACCAAGAGGTTGTGACCCTTCATATCGTTGACCCCCTGCTCCCTTTACCCCTTATTAACACCTTCCCCACCCCCTGCTAGGAGAGAGGCAACTAGTGATTCTCACTGAACATTTACATTTTCTGGACTGCTCATTTACCCAGAAACGCGGTCTTGCACATAACTGGTCACTCATAGCCTCTAGGCTCTTACCCCACATTTCCTTACGACCCCTTGGGTGCTGAGGAGTTTGGCCGATAGGGACAGGGCGGCTGACCCTTGCAGCCTTTCTCAGACCTCTCTAACTGTGGGTTCTCCTGGAAGTCAAGACATCTTGGACAGACGTTGGTGCAAAATGTCCAAGCCCTCACCGTTAGTCACTCTAAATGTCAATGGCATGTCACACAATGCCAGTCATAAAACGGTCCTATGTTATTTACACACAAAACATGTTGACATAGCCCTCCTTCAAGAAACGCATGTTTTGCTGGAGGAATCATTGAAACTTAAAAGGGGCTGGGTGGGTAAGTTCATAAGTAATAGTAGAAATACGGGACCCTATGGAACACAATCCTCCTCCTGTGGCTCCTCCAAGATATGTGGAGTGACCATACTTATAGGGCGCAAACTTACTTGCAAAGTCCTTAAGACTTGGACCAATGATGAAGGCAGCTGTGTGTATGCCAAATTATGTATATTCAACAAGATTGTAGTGGTGGGCTCAATTTGCGTCCCCAACACAGACAAGACACCTTTCCTTGCACTTCTCTGTAGATATATCCCTGCATTTCGTTCTTCATGTGGGTACAGTGGAATTGGACTCTGGATAGGACCGGATGCCTGGAAACACATAACCACTCCAAGCAAGTCTTGCTCTGGGTACTGATAGCGGGCCACGCTCTGTCTGGTACATGGCTTCTACTCCTGTTATGAGAAGTGGCTCTGGAGGTCAAATATTTGTACCTGGGACCAGGGCCGGACTGGGAACCAAAACCGGCCCTGGCAAAGTGCTCGGCCGGCACCCCCGGGCTCGAGGGTGGCGCCGAGCTCTTTGCCAGGGCCGGTTTTCGGGCGATTTTGTTACAGGGACGATTTTGCAGCTATGCTGCAAAAACGGCCCTGTAACAAAAACGGCCCCCAGGATCCCAAATCCAGCCCCCACCCTTGCGGTGCACCGGGGTATTGCCCGGGGCCCGCTAAGGCCAGTCTGGCCCTGCCTGGGACAAGCCGTTGTGTGGGGGAAGCTCCATGTTCTACCACATAAGTTCTTTCCCTGTCAAGGCACCAAACTGACTGAGGGTGGCAAAAGTCAGGGCAGGCCTGGTGTCAGAATCAATTGTGAGTGGAGGAGACAAAGACCTTTAAAGTATAAGTGGAATTGGGTACAGCCCCTCCCCAGTCATCCTGTCAACAAGGCCCATCCTATCCACACCTAAGCTCCCTTTGTGTCATTTTCTGGAAAAAATGCACAAACAGCACCAGCAGAGATATTCACAGTAATTTGACCATGGACACTGGCAGAAGGTACGAATGGTTGGGACAAGAAAATGGCAACTTTCAAAAAGTGGCATTTACAGAATTGTAACTTAAAACCCGACTGCACCATTAAAGAGGGTTTTAAATTACAATTCATTTGAGTGGAAACAGTGTATCTCCATCTGTTCCCAATCCGCTCCCAATCCAAGGTTATCCAAGATGTAATAGGGTAACCCAGTGTTAGTCAATGGGAGAGGTATGCTTTGCAACAGTGAAAAAATGACTTTAGGAGTTTCTTCACTGCCCTGACATGGAAAACTTGACCACACATGTCCTACTTTTTAAATATGATGTACCCTTCCATGCGAGCCTTAAGGAACTACCTTAGGGGTGAATTTTAAGTATTAAAAAGGAAGGTTTAGGCCTGGCAAAAGATGAATATTTCTCAAGGTCGAAATGGAAGTTTAAAACTGCACTACAGGCTGCAGTGGCAGTTTTAAAAGACTACTTTAGTGGGTGGCACAAAGAGTGTTGCAGGCATTAATTTACAGGAACTGGGTACTGATGGTACCATTTACTAGGGATGTACAAGTAAATGAAATGTGCCAGTTGGGTATAGTCCAATTTTCCATGCTTGAGGGAGAGAGCACAAGCACTTTAGCACTGGTTAGCAGTGGTAAAGTGCACAAAGTCCTAATGCCAGTAAAAACAAATCTAGCAAAACAGGAGGCGTCAAGGCAAAAAGTTTCAGGGAATTCTATGCCAAGGATTTTAGGTCTAACAGTGACCTTAATACGCTCTAAAACACGTCTCACCCTACCACATTAGGCCAAATTGTGGCATCGCACTCACTTTTCAGAAGCAGCATAAAAGGATTCAGTAAAGCTACAATGGTGCAGGTACGATCAGCGACATAAGGCTGTCAGGTCATTCGAAATGCTTCAGGGGATCTGCTGACACACATATTATTCAGAGCTCTATACATCGGAATCTCTGGCCTCCACAGAACAAATGAACGACTTGCTGACCCCTTTATGCCTCCCCTCATTATTGCAGAGGGACAATTATATTTGGAGAAGGCATCCATTGAAGAGGAGGTGGCTGAAGCCGTTGCAGCGCTCTCTACCTTAAAATCGCCATGGGGAGGATGGGGTTGGCATGGGGTGGTGGAAGCCATATCTAGTAAGTCCACCATCACTGTGGTTCCTAAAGAGAATAAAGACTCATTGGAGTGTTCTAGCTATCACCCCATCTCCTTGATTTAAGTAGACCTTAAGATCATTGCTAAGGTCCTCGCAACTAGACAAGGTCATTCCGCAACTGATACACAAGTGACAGGTGGTATTTGTGGTGGGCTGTAGTTCCTGAAACCATTTATGGGCCCTGTCTCAAGTGCTATGGAATGTAAAAGACAAACCTGATGAAAAACTTGCTTTCTCCCTGAGAAGGCATTTGACTGAGTCGAATGGCCATACCTTTTCCATGTGATGTCGAAAATGGGTCTTGGTAAAGCTTCATTGCTAGAGTGTGCCTTCTCTATGACTCCCCTATGGCGCATCCCTCGAACATGTTCAAGATCCATCGAGACACCCGGCAGGGATGCCCTCTTTCCCCGCTGCTCATTTTCCTAGGCATGGAACACTTGTTTGCAGAACGATGCCTCTCGCCAGCGGCACAGGGCATCTGGTAGGGGGCAAGGAGGTATAATTATTATTGTATGCAGATTACATTTTATTTCTGCTATCCTACCCTATGCTTCAATTGCGGTAGCAATGTCCATAATTAATGTGTTCTCCATCTGGATACAGGATAAACTGGATCAAAGGTGAGGCACTTTCTTTAACCAGTGTGACTATGGTTGCATGCATACTGGATTATGATATGAAATTGGTGCCAAGAGGTCTTGTACAAATGATGGAATGTAATCTTCTCCCCCTTTGATGAAACACTCTAACCACGCCTTCCTCAAATGGCAGCACCTGAATTTGTCGCATTGGGGGAATGTCCAGAAAATTAAGATGACAGTTGCACCCAGATATAATTATATTCTTTGTATGGTTCCATTGCAGATTCCCCAGACAGTTCTCCAGGGAATAGACATCTGATCATACATCTAGAGAAACTGCAGACCAGACTCCTTTATCTAAACTATGGGCGGATACTACGGCAGGGTCTGCCGTTTACCACGCATGACGTCCTGTAGCCTGACTTTCCATTTAGGGCAGCCAGCCTCTTACCTGTGCACTACCAAATGAGGCTCCAATATGGGTGATGATTGAACTGCAGTTACTGGAAGATCACAACATACCCCACCCACTGTCTACCTAGTGACTTCTAAACAAATGATTGCTGATAATCCTAGCCTGAATGCAACAGCCACGGTGTGGCTATCCACTCAGAAATTGGGGATCTTGCCATTTGTTCACAAACAGGCCCGCCGTGTTCTAATACAGAAATGCGTTTGACTGACAAACCATTCCAATGGGACTCATGGAACCCAAAAGGGGTAACACAAATTGATCAGGTGCCTAGTAAAGGCAGCTTTAAATTCTTTACAGTGCTTAGTGAGGAGTTTGTTTCAATTGATAGCTGGAAATATTGACAACTGACCCATTGCTTTTGAGCAGTATGGGGTGCCTCACCTGTGGACCTGCCACTATCGCCCATTATGCATTACTATGGGTATGGAGCCAGTAAAAGGGGATGGTGACTGGCCTACACAGCGTCCTCATTAAATCCATGTGGTTTGGTCCCACTCTTGGCTCAACATGCATAATTTTGCCGGGTCTGGTGGCTCAGTGGACTAAAGCAGCCACTGCAGGGGTCTGTGTTTGACTTCATGGTCACAGGTTCAAATCCCGGCGGGTCCACTCAGCCTTTCATCCTCTGAGGTCGATAAAATGAGTACCATTGAGTTGGGTAACAATAAACATCTGTTATTCAGCGCCAGGACACCTACGGGTAATCGTGCGCTTTAAAAATACACCTGTTATGTTATAATGTGGCAGATGACACAGAGAAGGGATTATTCCCTGGAACACTCGGCTCCACAGCTTCTTGAACATGAGTTCACTTCAAAGTTCTGCATGAATGGTACTGGACCCCACGGATATTGTATCAGGCAGGGTTGCTGCCTCATGATCCGTCTTGGAGGTGTGATGAGGATAATTGTGACTTGTACCATATACTATGGTACTGCCAGGATGTGAAGTTGTATTGAGCCTTGGTATGAAGATATCTTTTTTGCAGCACCCTCATCTCTATCCCTCAGTCTGCCCATCTGGCAATTCTGCATGAAACAATTGACATACCAGACACTCACCCTTGGCTTGCCCCATCCCTAGCGGTGGCTAAAATATGCATACTATGTCACTGGCGGCAGCCCACAACTCCATTGACCACCGAGTGGCTCATTAAGCTCCATAAACATACCACCTATATATTGAATGATAAAGTTGAGGTATGTGAGAGAGTTTGGGGTGCCTTTCTAGCTGCAGAAATAAATGCACCTTAACTAGTGGCATCCACCCCAAGTCCTAGAGATAGAGGTTGCTCACCCCATCCGAAGAGGCCTCGAGAGTGTGAGGCTGCATGACTAGCCAGACTGGCGAGACAGGTGTGACTCCTGTTTTTTTCTCTTTGTTTTTCTCCTCTCTCTCTTCTTTCCTTGTCAATATCCATAATAGCCAATATGTTGATGATATAGACACAGTTGATTGTATGAATGGCCTTTTGTTAATAATCTGGTACTCATATTGCATTGATACACAATCACTGTGGGGACAGTTCCTGCTGAATGTTACTGTTCTTGCTGCTAATACTGCTTCTCCTTCCCCCTGTCTCTTTTCCCGCCAGTTTACCATAACCCAACTCCTCTTCTCTCCTCCCCTACTCTTCTCCCCCTTCATACACAATTTTGACTGCATGATTACTTTCTAGGTGTTCCGTGCAGCTCCTGCTCTGTTGCAGGATCGAACCATTAGACCTTGCACGAATATGTTAGTTTCTCCTGCATGCTGATCCATCCTGTATTTTTCTTCAGTTATCATGTCTAACCTGCAATGATCCATCAAGCAAGAAAAAAAGAGTGGTCATAAAAGTGTGATTTCCCTTGTTAATTCTCATAGGAAATGTTTCTCAGGATACAGAAAATATGGAATTACTTCAAATTTTGCAAAAACTGTGAACTTTACTCAGAAAGCATGTTGTTTGCCGTAAATCGGTTCATCCGTTTTGAGAAATTTGCATCTAATTAGGGGCTTGAGTTGGGTATAAAGGGTTAACCCTCATAAAAAGTGAGGTATATCTGGATGGTTGGTCCTCAAAATATCACCCAGAATTCCTGTGGTATCAAACAAAACTACAAATAGGACATTCTGATTGACCGAGGGGGCTTTTTCTCACTTCAGTCATTTTGATACCGTGGTATAAGTGCTGGTACCGTGGTACCCAATGATTTGATTGGATGGCCGCAACATTGAAGAAAATGTTGCAGCCTCCATTACAGGACTCAGGGACTCAGTTTCTGAGTCCTGTAAAAACTTTTAGAAGGCCACACAAGGGGGCATGGTGAGCACACTCTGAACCTAGGGCCATGTGAAAGGTGGACAGTAGCAAAGGACACTCCCTTAAATTAAATTTAAACAATATTATTTATGCACTGTGGTATCAGCACCTGATACCGTGGATCACTCCTGTGGTTTCGCGGTACTGTTACCTGTACCGCTTAACAAAACAAAAGTTTGGTTTAAATTGTAGGGGCCTGGTCTATGACCAAACCATGCAGTCAACAACCATTGTGCAGACTGTAGGCTGTGTGTGGTGGGGGTTAGCGGCCTGCAGTAAGTTGGTAGCATAGTCATTCCACCACTGCAGGGAGGGCACTCGCAAGGTTCTGGGCACTAGCCCGGCACAGTTGAAGTGTTGGCCTCAGGTTGCCTTAGAGGGCTGGACGCTAGCTCAACTTTGCATGTGATTAAAAAAAACTGAAATTCACTGAGAAAAACAAAAGTTATAGTGACGTTATAGCTAAGTACGGTAATAGGAACTTAGCTTACATAAGAGAAACCTAGAAATTCTCTTTAAAAACC
Organism: Triturus cristatus; assembly: GCF_964204655.1. Classification (NCBI taxonomy): domain Eukaryota; kingdom Metazoa; phylum Chordata; class Amphibia; order Caudata; family Salamandridae; genus Triturus; species Triturus cristatus. The sequence continues at coordinate 258,755,398 of NC_140584.1, forward strand.
AAAAAGGTTAAGGTGACGTTATAGTTACATGTTGAAATGAGATAAGAGTTAATGTAAAAAACAAAAAAACTGTGAAATTCGTCAGTTATTGTTTAATGAACTCCTTATAACTTGTGCCCAAACATGCACTACTTATGACCCCTCATATTAAGTTACTCATGCCATGTTAAATGACATAAATAGGCTTTCCTGTTTTCAGTCTCTATTTTTGGTAAATTCTGGTGGGGGTTTTTACAGTTTTTTCAATACCTTAAAAAAACAGTGGCTATCAGTGGCTTCACATTTTTGCGCTATTAAAAACAACAGAAACAGTGTTTTTCTGGTGTTTATTGAATTTTTTTAAATTTTTAATTATTGCTTGCTTTCTGCACTGATAGTGCATGTGTATAGGTAGCGTGTGCACAGGGTTTATGAGGACCAAATACATTTTTATTGCATCAGCATGGACTACAAAGTCAATAGCATTCTTCATTAACTCTGAAGAATGTAAAGATGCTTTCAGCATACCATCTAGCAAGTGACAAGGATCTCTTACAGGGAATCACTTCAGCTCAGGTATCAATTTTGACAGGCCATCATACAACCTTTTCATATACGTAGCTGAATTACTGCAAATACAAACAATATCACTCTAATCTTTATTGAACTTGGTAGGAACTTTTTTCAGCAGCATTCCAAGTGACACTGTGTTCCATGTTTACCAAACGTCTGGTGTCATATTTTCACCACAAACTCAGATGCTTGGTGACAACATTCTTTTCACATATACCTGTCACTCCGTCTTGCATTGAATGTTTAAAGACTGAGGTGTTTGGAAATTCACTTACAATCAATACTGACTCACTAGAAAAGGGGGCTGATGTATCAAAGGATTTAACGCATTCTCTGTCTGTGGGTAAATGTGATGCTACATATTAGGAAAGATTCTTATGAAACCAGCCATTTTAACTATCAGGGAAATCAAATGTAGCCAAAATTTTCAAATATGATTTTGATATTTCCCGATTCTCTGCAGTTTATAAAATAACCAAATAAGACCTAAAACATGCTTCTAAACACTGCATGTTTAGACCAAAGACCACAAAACTGAACAAAGCTGATAATTTGATCACTTATGAACTATTAAGTCCCCGTTCCACTAAACAGTTTAAGTATATTGAAACACAGTCACTTCTCCCCCATGCCTCTTGAGTACTGGTCAATGCCACCCACTACACTGGCAGTTTGCTGTGTGGCACATCCTGGCTTCTGCTGCACCAGAGTGGAAAAAAGATAAAATAAAACGGGAAGCATTCTTTACTCTGCATGTGTTACAACGCATTTCATTACCCCGCATTTTTTACTCCGCAAAAAACTTTACAACGCTGGGCTTGACACTGCAAACCATTACAACGCCCTGGTGGAGTTAGAATAGTAGATTTTGTTGTAATGGACAATGCTTTGTAATGGATTGCGTTGTAAAGCTATGCGTTGTAAAGATTTTTGTGGAGTAAAAAAGTGAGGTAATGGCATGTGTTGTAAATGCGTGCGGAGTAAAGTGTCCTATTCAAATAAAACAGTTAACCAGTGTGACAATTCCCAGATGGTGGGACCAAGGAACTCACCAAAGAAGTCACATGTCAGAGATAAACTACATTCCAGGGCACAAAAGATTTGCTTGTGGCCCACTTTCCAGGTCAAACCTTCCCTCCTGAGCCGCATCCATACCACTGTGACTGGTATGGTCTCCGTCCACTCTCCTGGTCTTTTGGATCTTCCCTCTCAGCTCCTGTCTTCTACTAATCACTCCACTACCTCACCCTCTATCAGCCCTAACATAATCAAAATTCACCTAGCCTGTCCTTCCTCATTGTCTTTAGCCGCTGCACATTAAGTGGTACATTTTCATCTCTGTCAGAATGTTGAACTACGTAGAGGGGTTCAGCTAAACATGTATACCAAAGTACCTGTAATTACTGCAACACCAGCCATGTTTGGCTGGAACCTCGTAATGGAAATACTAATGTACTTGTTTATAAAAAAATTAATAAACTACTTTGATCAAAAAAAACAAAAAAAAAAGAATGTTGAACTAGTTATCCAAATATAAAGGAACACGTAAAACAATGAAAGGATGGCATCTTGATTTATTTTGAAAGGGAGGACACTCCTAATCCTTTTTCAAATACCCATTCGATCCCACCTTCAGTCCCTCCCTCTCTCAATAACACCAGTACCCAATGCCTCCATCTCCCTGTTCATGTTTCAACTTTCCCTCTTAAGCATTACAGGCTTTTACCCCTCATCAAGCCACCTCAGGTGTTTGCTAGCCCTTGGGTTTGGCTAGCTTCTGAAATACAATGTATAGAGCATAAAAGAAACATTACATGTCAAGGGGAAAGTCTTGCTGGTGGCTTTCAGCATCTCTTCAAGTCCTCCGGCGAAATGGACTTGAGATCTAATGACGCAACCTTCTTTCTATAGTGTTTTAAGTTCCAGACTATTGTTTGTGAATCTGCATAAATGCATGAAAAGTAAGAATTAATTATTTGGACAAATGTATTGCTTTTCCAGCTAAGTGCACCCACACTGTTGGTAAGGTTAGAGTTGGATCTTATTAGTTTACAATTCATAGCGTGCACTATAAGGATTTAACCGCAACCTGATGTGGCACAGGTTTGCTAGAAAATTCAATTATAGCATCCGCTAAACTTGCCCTTAAAGCAGAAAAATTCAAATGAAAGTCTCTAGAGAAAAAAAAGTAAAACCCATTAAAAAATATGTGAATTTTAATGCGGACTATAAAATATAAAAGCAGAAGTGTTGAAAATGATTGTAAGTTCCACCCTGAACAATACAGAAATATCTCAACATTATATTTAATTTTTTAGTGGTGTTGAAATCAGACAGTTCTACCTAAGTTGAACTGTCAGCCAATCTGATTGGTGAAAAGCCCCCGGAAAGGGTGAAGCTTGAACTTCGCATCTTCCCCTTTTGTACTGTAGCTATACTGGCCTTAATTCATGTGTATAAACACCCCATTCTATTTTAATAAAACATATAATGACATTAAGTGAACCATCACATTTTTTTTCAGCAATTAAGTGACATTTTTATTTTTATTAGAAAATGTGCAAATATTTGAGGAATTTGGGAATCGTTGAACTTAATTTAATCCCGTGGGCTAAAGCGTGGCCGGGCCGTGCTCGGCAAAGAAATAGAAATTGACATTGAATCAAGCCTATGAGGCCACTTTTTCTATCATTCACCGGCTGGAGATAAAAAAACAGCCTTCCTGCCTGTCACATGCTAGTACTGCAACCTAATGCCACCAGATGTTTCTTGTGAGAGGTACCTACTGTTTACCATGGGTGTTCTAGGGCTAAAGCATCATTACTTTGCAACTGAATAACTAATGTATTGCCACTTTTTTTTAAATTACATTGTCAAGTTTTTATTGTATTTGGCCGTGGATAACGATGCTATATAAACTGTTAAATAAAATATCCTGTTGATTTTGGTTATACTTTGTCCAGTAAGACCTCATTTATGAATCTATCAAACCCAGGATGATATTTAACATGTATTATTTACATAGGCCATGCCTCGTGTAAAAGCTTTTTATAAACGCTTCTCAAGCCGCCTCTGTTTTTGGGTCCTGCCACCTTTTTTATTCCACTTAAAGCACTGGTTTTATCTGCAATATTTTTGTAAGTACTTCTTTTACGTGCTAGAAAAATAATAAATGTAAATTTAATTGAACTGAGAAAATTCATAGTGCATTTGTACCTTGGCTGCATAGGCTCGCCTGAGTAGAAATGAGTGTGCCACCCTAAAACCGCACTAACGTTATTGCCCAAACCTTAAACTGCAGTGTTTATTTTGTGTTTGGCACTAACTTGTTAAGACTTAATAATTAAAACGAACTCTCTAGAAAACTGAATGAAAAAACAATCAAAGCAATGGCAGTACTAAAAAATCCCTTACAAATGCACGATTGAAAATACTGATTAGTCAATAGCTCTTAGCAGATTTAAGGCCAATAGTGGACATGCATGTGGCACTTGAATCAGTTTCCCTCGATACAGCTCATGTGGGGGTACTTCTTAGAATTCCAAACTGGATTACACTTTAATGAATTACACCAAATTCATTTTAAAGCTAAACGTGTCAGATATTATGGCCTTACACCTGCCTCATGTATTTTGAAACAGCAATCACTATAAGGAGTATGGAAGGACAAAGCACAAAAATGATTACACCAGGAACCCTGCGATCTCAACTGCCACAACCCCAATCAAGTTTTCACACAGGCCGGAAGTACTAGCTCTACCCACTGGACATGCTAGGTATCACAGGCACATAGTCTTTCTCTTAAAGCAGAGTTACTCAGCAACAGTTCCACAGAGATGATCTTGAGTCAGTCTACTGGAAATAAAAATTCAGAGCCACCAACCGTTCTACTACCCCCCTCATTCAAATCTTGAATGGACCCAGTCTATAGAATGCAGCAGCGTAGCGTAGTTGCCAGCGCCGGGGCAACATTTAAAAAAAAGGTATTCCGCCCCTAACCCGTGGACCGTTAGCTCAGGAAGTGCTAATGGTCCACGGGTTGGGGGCAAAATACTTTCTTTTAAAATTTTGCGGCCCTAAGAATTTTGTATCGGGGGCAACTGACCCTGTGGACCCCACTGCCTCCCCACGCTACGCCATTGATAGAACGGCTCATCATGCCTCCCTTCCTGAGGGTATTCATGGATCAGTGGATACTTTAATACTTGCAGCACCTGATTTATTCTAATTTGAAGCCAGTTCCAGCAGCTTCATATGCAATCCCTAGGCCCAAGACTAATGAGGGGAAATTAAAGAAAGAGATAAACATCAGGCAGAACAGGTTCAGAACCCTCAGAGGCTCTGAGGAATAAAATCAGCAGCCAGTAGCGGCTCGTAGTGGGAGCGCTGCTGGGCAGTGGGGCGGGGGAAGGGCAGAGTGGGGAGTAGTAAACTCCGGCATACGGCCGACCGGAGGTAAGTACATAAATAAATAAATAAAACGAATCACATTGCGCGCGCTGCAACGCCATTTGCGATGAAGCGCGCACAATGTAATTCATTTTATTTATTTATTTATGTACTTACCTCCGGTCGGCCGTATGCCAGAGTTCACTACCCCCCACCCTGCCCCTCCCCTCCCCCGCCTCACCGCCCTGCAGCACTCCCACTACGAGCCGCTACTGCTTACAGCCCTAGATGGCTCAGGAATCATCAATCTCAATGACTTGACAAGACTCCAGTTTCGATTTCACAAACTTTATTCCAACATTATACAATGATCATAAAAGCATACAGTACAATAAACCAATATTACGACTGTAAGCAGGTTAAAAAGTCGAGATCATGCACAGCCCCAAATGCATAAAAATAATGAGTTTATCAATCTAACACAGCTAAAAGGCCATTTCATTTCTTGCATTAAAAAATAAGAATCATGCAAAACCCCAACTATATAAAAATAATGAGCTCATGAATCTAGCACGGTTAAAAAGCCAGTTCATTCCTTACACGTAAAGCACTTTTGAGAAACAGACAAACATTAATACAATTCATGGGGGTGCTTCCCTTAAGCAAATATAGTAAAGGCAATTTACATTTATCAAAACCTAATCCTCTTAAAACAGGAATTGAAAAACGCTTGGGAAAACATGAAAAAAATCCACCAAAAAACCAAAATGAAGCAGGATTTGCGGGGAGCTTTCATTGCATGGGCAAAAGAGAATAGAACAGGAGCAGCTAGCAACTGTGAAACTAGGTGGGGCGCAGCATGCCGCAAAATGCACTTATATGTTGCCTTTCTCGCCTCACCTCACCTCTCCCGACGACGAGCGGGTAGGAAAGTGGTTTACTTTCTGCATATGAATTGGAGCAGGCTAACCCAGCGCTCATTTTGAGGCTGGGGCCTGTGCCTGTAATCCCTCTCCTGTTTTTTACAGCCAGCCAATCTGTCATGCGCACTGAGCAGTCATCCTACAATACGCAGGAATCTGTCTGCCCTGCCCTCACCATCACACTTGCACTAGCGCGGCCAGCGGCACACAGAATATAACAAGCGTTTACAATGCAATGGTCTCGGCATTGGTAAAGTTAGAGCTATTGGCATTGCTCCTGACATTATTTTTGTTTATGTTTTTGTTTTTAAAACGTGTAAAGAAACGGCATTGTCATGAGCAATGAAATAGCTCTAAGTTTACCAATGCCGAGACCATTGCATTGTAAATGCTTGTTCTGCATGTGCAGCGGAATGCAGCAGACATAGAAAGAAGAGGAAGTAACGAGGGGAAATATATTTATTTCTCCTCGTTACACCTCTCCTGGGAGGGTGCATCTTTTTGGCGCATTCCTAGGTTTATCAGTTCTGGTAACACTGGGAATGCGTCAAAAACCATGGGAGGTGGGCGGGAAAGCCCACGCAACACCCATGGAACACGTCCCAGGGCAGAGTAATGCAACGCAGTGATTTGCACTCTGTAGCGTTACTCCAGAATTATGAAGCCACTCAGGGCTACGCAAAGTGGCCTCGCGTGCCTTCATAAATCTCATTTTTGAGTTGCGTACCGCATGCAACACGGCTCGAAAATATGGCCCTGGATGTTCAATCACGGCTCTATCGCTACAAACAGTACACGGCTCCATTCAAGCCAGACTGCTGGCCCCGTTCCTTTGGCGCCACCTCACCCCTGGACCCAGGTGGGTCCTGTCAATCTTTTCTGAAACATGAGATACACGTCGCGCACCACTTTCGAAGCGTCTTTAAAGGGCAAGAGTGCTCTCACGACATATAAGTGACATTTTCAAATGTTTCTGTGCAAGGCCACACTGGTTACCATGATGGTGTTGCCCAAAATAGACACCCGTTGAAACGGCATTGAATGCGCTCTCTAAGTGTGTCAGCCAGTACGACTTTTGAGTGTCTCGAGCACCAAACTGGTGCCCCAGTGGTAAAATAGGGTTGCACCTCTCCAGGGTCGGAATGCCAATGCAGTTAGTCGGGTATGGGCCGATGGGCTGGTGCTTAAGTGCCAGCAGGTATATCTGCAACAAATGATGGACGGAATGCTGAATGATTCAGACATTCACCCCCAGTCAAGAGATCTGGGTTAGATCCATTGTTCTTTAGTTCACTTCGCCGACTCAGTTTAGACCCAGACATAAGCAAATCTGTGCCTCATGGGAACAGTCCAGACCGAGCTGCCAAGCCAGGTCTTCCCTGGACTGCAAACAAGCATCCTAGGACTGGTTTCAGGATATGTCACCCTTCATCAGCCAGGCAAGCTTGAATCCAGTGGCACAGTGAGCAAGGGACCCACGTCTGGGCATACCCATCCCACTTAGGGCGAAAAGTATATCTGCAACAAATGATGGACGGATTGCTGAATGATTCAGACATTCTCCCCAGACAAGGGATCTGGGTTAAAGCCATCGTTCTTTTGCCCACTATCACACCCCAGTTTGGACCCAGCAGTGCCAGCAGGGGGCTCTTTTTTTTGGGCCTCTGTCAACTGCCCACGCTGTGCGAAGAGGCCAGGTGTTGTTGAGGTCTTTGGGCTATTCTCACCTAGTTGTCAGTTCCCACCACGGGCCCCCAAGGGGCCAGCCCGTCCCAGAAGTGAAGCAATGTCATTCACCTTTCACGTGACCCCTCCTCCCCTACGACTTCACATTTAGGTCATAGTGGGAGGGGGTGGGGGATCGCACAAAGGCTGAAAGTCCTTGCTGGAAGGCCAGGTCAGGTATTGGGGCCATTTTCACCTCTACCTGGCCGGTTCAAATTTCATTAAGTAATCCACCCAGCACAAGCCCAGTTTACTTTGTGTACTTGTAGCGTGTACTTGCTGGAGAGATCCGTGTTTTGTCAGGTTTAACTCATCAATAATGTAGCAGAGAGGGTTAATGTGCCTGCTGCAAACACAACGTGTAGCTTGCAGATCAAAGATTTATATTTTATGTAGAAAGATCAATGCGTTACTGCATAGACTTCCTTCTGTTACTTGCAGTTTATAAATTATAATCACTGTCATTGGAATTATGCGGTAGGGAGGACCACATTATGCGGCAGTTGACTAAAATTTGGGGCACGAGAAGATAAATGCTGCAACTTTGCTGGTGGTTTTGTTTCATTCTTTTGTCCCTTTAAAAGATTGTCATCCCAGTCTGGGGAAACGTTTCGCCTCATTAGTATCCGTTTAACAGCAGCGACGACTGAAAGCGACCAATCAGCATTCGGGAAGGGCCTTCCACTGCGCGGGAACACGTGACGCCAAGTTATTTGTAACATTTAAACTGACGGAGCTCCAAACAATTCTTTTCCTTCATATCTGCATATCATGCAGTAGATGAAGAAGTAAGGGGCAAATGTGGAAAATCCATAATTACACAAATATTGCAGTGGCTGCTGAATCACATAATTCCAGCGCCCCTAGTTATAATCCAGCACAGCGCGCTATGAACCAGCATCGAGGAGCTGCAGGCAAACTGCAAAGCATAGAGACTTATTTCAGTTTCAATCCATCTTTGTTTGTTTTGATATTGCTAAAATAAGGGTTCTTTGGGTAGTAATAAAGTCTCATTAATGCGATGAACCCCAACCGCTGCGTTATCTTTTAATTCTTGTCTGTGTTGCACCCGAACAAGCAGTCCTAACACACCATACCGTCCAAAATACAAGATCTGCCACTTTTACACCTTGTAACCATCACCGTCTCATGTTACATCTCCTATGAATTGATTGACAGACGTGCATGATTCATTGTCTGTGTACAACATGTGACTCTGATGTAAATCGCATGTCATGCTGCACCGGACACAGAGCGCTAGAATAGAACAGAAAAGACATGATGCCTGCCTGTCCCTTGCATACGGGGGTTGGACAAAGTCCAGAAGCTGCTCTGAAAGTGGCGCGGTGTAACACTTCCTCTGCACTCCCGGGAGCGAGCCAGCTTCAAGGAAGGTTCATGGGGTGTCTCCCCTAAAAAACTGTTTTAAAAGGAGGTGAAATAGAGTATTTTAAAGCTGAATTTTCACATAAACTTGCTCAAGAACCATGGCCTCTCAAAGCGCCTTTCTAAATACTGAAGTACTTTCAAAGTGTGCCAAGTCGATGAAATCTCCATGTGTCAGGGCTCGAATTATTTTGGTACGGATGGGTCCGGTATGCCGTGGGCACTCTGTGAATGCCAGGAATTACATACAGTATACCAGTGGAGAAACTGGGAAAACGCTGGTGTGCATCCCATGTTCATTGAATGACTTTCCGTCCGCAAGGTGAGATTGCACCCATGGGGAGATGTCAGCCGCTTTGGATTTAATGATGTAGAAATATAACGTGCACTTCTGGCGGCTGCATGTAGTGTGAGTTTAACCGCAATATTTATTGAGTTTGTATAAGGGTCTCCTTGGTAATAGCGGTGTGGAGGACTGTAGAAGAGTATTTGAAGCCTAGCATGATGCACTCTGGGAGACGTAGTAGATCCATTAATTACCTAACGGTGGGAGGGCTCTGAACACCGGAAGTTTGTCATCGAGTTTGGTTCCGTAACAATACACAGGTGACTAATCACCTGAAAGTAGTGGCGAAAGATTGAGATAAAAGGCATGGCGGGAGTGAATGAGCCATGACAGAGAAGGCTCTGCGTGCGGAGGCGCCGCAATTATATCTACGCACGTGAGTGAAACGTATCATGCATGTTCATAGCATGTGCAGAGCAATCATGGGTGCGGCTGTAATGATGTCACGGTCAGGCTTTCGACGGGTGAAGGTAACATTATCAGTAATTATGGGAAAGTCGCAAGCTTGCCTCGTTGGTTTCATTAGAACACTATGGCTGCGTCAAACAACGTGGGCGCGTTATGAGGGGGATCACGGATTATGTGCAAATAACAAACGGTAAAACAAGAGGGACAGGGATTTTATTTATTTATACATTTTTAAATAGCGCGGTTATTAATCAGAGGTACTGGAGCGCTTTACAGTAAATCGTTAGATATGAGGAACAAGGCAGAACAAAATGCACACCACCGCCTTTCTCCGAGGCAGAGCAGAAATGCCTCGGAGAAACGCAGCGTCCATTTCGGATTCGGGGCGTGTTTTGCTGTTCTCTCCTCCAGCCATTGGCTGGAGGAGAGAATGAGACTTTCTGCAAAAAACACGCCCCCCGATCCGAAAAGGACAGGGCCTAATCGGAGTGACTGACCTCTTCTCCAGTGGCTGGCCAGCATTCACGAGGCCAGCCAATGGAGAACAGGGGAGAAGAGGGGCTGGTTCAAGCCCCTCTTCTCCAAGTCATTAAATCTCCGACTTCCGGTTCTGCCTTTCGGCAGACCGGTAGTCCTCGACCTAAAAATGGTAATGACCATTTTATAATTCTGTGTGTACCTGCTGCACTCGCAGCAGGGGGGTGGGGACACTTCTTCACCTTAACGGAGGAGCCGCCGCTGAAATAGACTCATGATCAGACTGACTAAGGGGGAAACTTAGCTGCTATCTAATAATTCCTGATCGAAATCTAGCAAGAAGGCACCTGTCCCAGGAGTGTGATATGAAATCCCAATATGCCTCCACTGCAGGAGAGGTTTGAATCAGAATTCTGAGTTTTCACTAACTTCAACAACTCCCGCTCTCACTGCCTTAAGGCCCAAAAAGATTTTTTTTACCCACAGTCTTTTGCCTTTAGGCATGCCCGCCAGTTTGGAGAAAATAGATGGTTTGCCCAACATGATGCATGTGAAGCCGATATGCTCAAATCAAGTAATAAGATGTCCCCTGGCACAGGATAAGCTATTGTCACTGATTTCTCTGTGAAACACTACCAGAGGACTGCTCCAGACAGAGTACCATAGCATCACTGTGCAATATTTATAAGATCGTTTACATATTAAAGCCCCAGTTCCTCACGCAAAAGTAATCTTCTGCAGACTCTATTCTCTTCAGTCTGAAGCCTTAGGACACTTTTAAATCACCATATGCCTGACCCATATTTTAAGACCGGGATACACTTCCTTTGATACACCTCTAAGAAAGGGACAATCGGCTTCTTACCAATTCTAGAGGCTAGATTGGCCAAAAACCCAACACTGCGTACAAAATGTTTTTTTAGCCATAGTAATGCATTGTGACCAAGATCTCAATGAGTCAAAAGTAACCCCTAGATAGTTGAACTCAGGGACTCTTGAGATGGGGTCCTAACCTATAGATAGTTGCCTCATTTTAGCACACCCTGTCCACACGCGATTAAAAAAGTTTTATTAGCATTAACCTCCAGCTTTAAATTAGACATAAATTCTATTTAGCTCTCTTTTAGGAGTTTGAGTCTCCGTGGCATCCTTGAGCGCATCTGTGTAAGTTATCGTTGGGTTAGGAGTCTTCTTTTTGGCTGAAGCATCCACATCCTTAGCCATCAAAGCCTCCTCCAACCCCGTAACATACAGCTTGGCCCACAAAAGGGACTTCACCACACATTCAAATGCGCAGTAGAGTTCCATAAAGGCTAAGAAAATAGACCCCTGCTTGGCAGTAGTGTATTTACAGATCACAAGCTATAGATTGAGACATTGTTCCAAAGTTCCCAAACTGCATATGGCAGTTTGGAAAGAATTCCCTTGTCCTCAACCCAGGTTATCAGCCTGTCAAGAACGATCCTCCCTATGATTTTGACCGAAGAATCTAGGAGGGAAATTGGCCGATAACACTTTGGATTGTCCCTCTTTAAAAATTGCCACTATGACAGCTGTTTTCCAAGACTGTGGCAAACCAGTTTTACAAGCCTGCTTAATACTATTAGTAACAAGGGGGCCCCAAAGATCTAGATCAAATTTATATACGTCCGTTGGGACCCCACCAGGGCCAGGCGCCTTATTAGCAGGGCTTACAGTGATAATCTCAATCACTTCTGCCAGTGAACATTCAATTTTGAATAAAATGGGGGGAGGGATGCACAGGTAACATTATTGAACACACCAAAAATATAAATCTTGCTAAAGTGACTAACCCAGTGACCCGTGCTGATATTTACATTCAGTGAACTTTGACCATCTTTTATCCCTCATCCAGGAAAGGCTGACATGGATTGACTGTCGGTAACCAACATCAAAATCCCGACGGCGGAAACGCCGTCCATAAGGAAATATGAGGCCTTTCCGACTGAACCTCGTAGGATTCCCCGGCCGGTTTAAACTCCGACCACCATCATCATAATACAACAGTTGAACTTTAAACCTACAAGGTCGGGCCGGTCGAAGACTTTTCGACCAACATTGTAATTAGGCCCTTAATGTTTTAATCCTATTTTTCATATGTTTTTGATGCTCCAAAGCCCAGTAGATGCAATTTGTAAAATAAAAATCCAGATGATTTCTCCTTGTACCATACTTGATCTTTTTAGATTGGGCATAACTAAAGAAAACTAAATTCATACTTATCACTCCTGTTTCAGTTAGGACCTCAGCCTCACGTTGGGCAAATGCTCTCTTGGCCTAAACGTAACTCTACCCATTGTTGAATACGTCAAATCTTCAGTTACCTCTACTTAAGAACATCAACCCTGCATCCCAAATCTGATGTGCAGGCATTGGTGTTGACTAGACTAGTTTGTGGAGATGCTCTCCTTGTCATTGTACCAAAGATTAGATTATCCCAAAGTGGTTTTCCACACATCTGTCAGAGTGGCCTCTAGCACTGAAAATTCAAGCACATCACATCTATCATGGTCTCTTTCAAATAGCTTCCCACTTAAGCCACATTCTTGAATAAATTGGCCTCTAAGATATACATGTGTTGCAGATGGACACCCCCTTATTACTTGGCAAGTATTCTCACAATATCAGGAGTCCCTCAATCACTCTGCAGACCTGAAAAAAAGCAGGTAGTATTTTAAATATTGTGTGCATATTCATGTGTGTATCGTTAAGCAGTCTTCTGTTTGACGAGGGGGTACCTGTGAAATCCTTCTGACCTCCATGCCACCCTCCCGAGGGGTCCCGTCAGACTGTGCCCCACCTCAATGTGGCACACAGTGTGCATACGTCCTGACAGCTTTTTTGCCTCTGCACCCATTTCTGTAAAACAAAAACGTGAGTTCAAAGGCTAAGGTTTCCCTAACTTGTATGGTGCCAGTCCCTGATGTAAATGAGGGATTGTCCAATTGTGATCGTGCCCCGCAAAATGTGTGCCAATATGATTCATATTGTAGCATATTATGGCATAAGAATCTGCGGCCCTCTGTATAATGCTAGATTTCCCCATAAGTGCAAGTAGCGGGCACAAACGCCTGTTGTATCCCTGGGGCGTATTCAGTAATATGGCTCAAAGATGGGATTTGTTAATTGAACCCTCACAAGTGCACCAGGATCTTCTCTCAAGAAGGTCACATTTCTATTCATAAAATAAACTTCCAAGGGTGCAGCAGGATCCTCTCCAAGAGGGCAAACTCTGAGAAGTGCAGCAGGATGCGCTCCCTAAGAGAGGATGTTATTTGTGAATTGATCTCACATCTGAAGCTGGGTCCTCTCTACAAAAGGACTGATTTGTATCCATGAATTGAACTCCCACAAGAGCAGGATCCTCTCTCTAAGGGAACATGGGCGGTGCTATAGAAAGTGATCGGGGGCGCTACACAAACTGGACCAGTCAAGGTCCTGCCCCGCAGTCTTGCTAAGCCTTCCAGCTCTAATGATGACTCACCGCTCATACATTGTTTCCTAGCTCTCCCTGCCGGCGCCCTTGGGTAGAACTTCTCCAACCATGGAAGCCGTTCCACCTGTTTTGTACCCAAGAAAACCCAAGGAAAGGCTCCGCTCAGCCAGTCATTGTAACAACTACGCCCCCAATCCGGTCAAGAAGCAAATGGCAACAGTCAAACCAGTTGAAAGTAACGGTAAGTGCGTAAATGTTTTATTACAGCAAGAGTATACATTAAAGATGAGGGCAGGTGTGCATGTGATGATTTTAGACAGCCAGTACATTGCTGAAAGAAGATAAATCGTCAAACAACAGATATTATTATATGGTGCATGTTTGAAAGCAGAGGGTAAATGTATTTGGGTGGTCAATTAAATTGAGGGCATTGGATAGGATAAGTGTGTATTATTGTATAGCCTGTCTAGTAAGTGTAAGAAGGTACTCGGGATGCAATTGAAAGATTTGGGTAAGGGTGTGATAAATTTTAGTTCAGTCAAAGTATAACTTAAAGAGGATATGCATATAACTCATTGTAACCCCGCCAGTGTATACCACTAAAAGAAGGCGAGTGTGTCACTCATATAGGGCCCAGATTACCAGTGTTGGGGGTTATATATTTACTAAGGACACTACATGGTGGGGTATTTATCAGCTGAAGTTAATACCTCCTGTTCCAGGTTTTCATCCCAAAATGGGGAATAACATGCAGAATTCAAAGCTTACTGCACTGAATTCCACATGTATAGGTGTTTACCCGCATTTTCCCTCTGTACACTTTGGCAGGTTTCAACTTTACAATTGATGTATGCATTACAGCAAAACTCCTTTAAATCTGCACACTCGCTGTGCCATCTTAGAACCCTGTCTGCAACTTTCAGAATAAACTTTGCTCCTTAGTCCATTCCGTAGGACACCATCTTATGACCTCAGCAAGCAGCTAAGTTCATGGGCATAACATTGCTAGTGATCCCAAATTACTCGGTCTCCCCTTGCAACCTTTCTGCTTCCCCCGTAATTTCTCAGGGTAGCATTCCATTCCACCATTTTTCTGCTCATCGGGCCTTGCCAGACAAGGTTGAACCATATGGAAACTAGCCTTAGTCCCACACTAAAAGGGACAGCTCATTGGTTGAGATTAATTCAGGCATTCCATCCATAAGATGCTTGTTCTTCTAACTAAGTCATTCAAAATGAAAGCGGCTTTGTAGGCATGGGTCCTTTTGAGCACTGTACAGTAAACCTCAAATGGCACCTCACCAATAAGGCCAGTAAGGCCACAGTGAGTGTGGGGCAGGTCATGTTCCGTTCTCAGAGGATGTGAATTAACAGTTTGGGCTGGAGCTGCAAAATCACTTGAAACTTATCTACCAAAGTCCGAGGTCCACAAACCTAAGATGAAAAGTTATATACCAGAGACAGAGACCCTGTCCATAGACTAAGTTCCACAAACCATAGACTGAGGATATCCTAAGCATAGGGTCAGAACCACACAGCAGAGAACACCAGCCAGTCAGAGACCGAGGCTCTTGCCAGAGACAGTACTTCACACTACGGACACTCTAATCAGAGATTATGGCCTACCCATTAGAGAATGAGATGGATCTACCAAAGACTGAGGCCCACCCACCAGAGGGTAAGATCCACAGACTTAAACCCGAGTCTGACCCTTAAGAGACTGAGAAGCACAAACCAAAAATTGAGACTCCAGGACGCCAGAGAAAGCAATTACTCCACAATCCGAGAATCACAAACTAGAGTCTAGGATGACACTCCTAATAAATGAGCTCAACCTACCAAATGCTGAGAGCACCGACCAACAGTGGAGACTCCCAGTCAAAGACTGAGACCAACCTGCTAGAGACTGTAAGCCGGGCTGAGATTGCATCCCACATCAGAGCTACTTAACATAGACAGATAAATGAGATGGACCTACCGTAGGCCGAGGCCACCAGCTAGAGAGTAAAACTCATGAACCAGAGTCTGAGACTCATCTATTGGACACTAAAACTTAGAGCAAGACCCTCCCTAGAGACTGAGACCCATACACTGGAGTCTGACCTACAAGAGGTAGGGAGTGGGGCCCGTAAACCAGAGATAAGATCCTCTCCAGAGGTCACAACCGTGCTGTAGAACCACAAGAAACAGAGGTTTCAGAGAGCCACAGCCCAAATTGGAGACCGAGATCCACTTTCCAGAGACTGAGATTACCCTACCACAGACAGACTGACCTGTCAGAGACTGAGACTAACATCACTATGATTTAGACCCACAAGCCAAAGATGGAGATCCACAAACCAGAGCACAGGACTGCCCCTATGAATAACTCAGCAATCTAGGAAGCACGCCATCCGACTCTTCGATTAAAGGTGGGTTTCTGAATGTCAACGATAAAAATTGTGTTTATTGGCAAGTCCATACAAATGTCATCCATAGAGACACTAAAGTTATTTGGATACTTTATATGTGTCAGAAGACTGTATATGAACATATTTGTCTGGAGATTTACTAAATACCACATGCATCATCCCATGATGTTGCACACTTCTCAAGTGGTCACCAGGTCAAGACGCTGGGATTATCCTTTCATGCACTCACATGAGATCTCTCTGGGTCTTCCGTGTGCCATATATCTGTATGTGTGTAAGTGTGTGTATTTGCTTAGCACAAGACTAGCTGTAAACAACAGTGCACTGTAGGTAGTCAGAGAAGGGGTGCAACTAGAGAAAATCAAGTACATCTTGTGGGACGCAGTGCGTCTCTTGATGCTAACACTGTGCCAATTGTGCAATAGATTCTTTGATTTAGAGTAAAATGTCCCTAAAGATATTTTCATCTCCCCCAGAAGGAAATGGAGAAGGAAACAACTTTGACTCATCCATGCAGGATGGAATACCAGATCCCCTTGGCCCTTCTGCCTTGGATCTGAAATGTGTGTGTTTTTTATGTGTAGTTGCAAAGTCTGAAGAGAAGGGCAGAACATCGTAAAAGAAGACTGCAGACCGAAAGTACAGAATTGGCTATGATAGAAAGACAAAAATGTCTATCCTCACCATGGCTAACATATGGAGGATGCAAAGCAGAAAAGGCATGGTTGAACGGCAGCAACAATGTCAGTATGCATCCGCAAGCATATTATGAAGTGGCGTCTCTTTCAAATTACTCAAACAAGGTGGACCATTGTTTCAAGTATAACAATGAAACCCAACAGAATCACTTATGCTAAGTCACAGTTGTCCAAAATCTCTCTGATATCAACCCTCGCCATTGACAGTGCAGTGTCAGTCCCTCTACACTGGCCAAACCCAGCTGCCAAGGTCCAAGAGCCTTTATTGCTCATGTTATCTCGAGAGCTGTTTGGAAAGTAGCTTCTCCTGGATTTTGCCCAGAGCACTAAGAAGAGTGATTGGCCGATAATTGTTAACATCATTCAAGCCGAGGTTCTCTGTCTTCAACTGAGAGTTTGTTGTCACCTTTCGTCCTGTTTGCAGGGAATGCTTTATCAATTCCATAACTCTGTCTGTGATGACCAGGACTAGAGATATCAAACCACCGCTGGGCAGGGTCTGTCAAGAGTTACAACCAACTCCCTCCATGGTCACTGGTGTTAAAGAAGACTACAGAAGGAGATGTGGAGGCATGTTATGGCACCAGAATATTGTGAACTAAATACCGTCTGACAGAAAAATTGCGTCCTAAATTTTGTTTACAAAAATATCACCTCATTTAAGTTAATAATATAAAATCTACATCCTGTGGGATAGTATTTTTGTAAATGATGTTTAGGACACAGTAACTATGTCAGACCGAATTTTTGTCCAAGATTTTTTTTTAACATACAACCGGAGCAATCCAGTAATAAGTCTACATGGAGGAGAGGTGGAGGAAAACATTAATACTTCAAGGGATTTCAATGGGATTTCATCCCCACATAAATGCTTTGTACCTTGTAGAAGAAAATACTATGTAATTCCAGTAATTCTGTTAGAATTGGAAAATGTCTTGGTAACTGCTGGCAAGAAAAAATCTGAGCCTCGGCTATTAGGGGAAAGAGATAGCGTACTTTGACCAGTGGTATTGCTTGTTTCTATGTTTTAGTTGTACTTTATAAGATTTTAATGTCAGATTCCAAATAGGCTTTCTGACATGTTTTACTCCAACAGTCGGGTTCAGAGTTTTTCATTTCCTAGTGAATCATTAGACCATACATTATGAGATTTGATCGAGTTTTGCTCAGCAGCCCAACCCACTTAATTAGGACAGTGTTAAAAGAGTAATTTAAGTCCTTATGACAAGTTTTACCATTAACCGAATTAACACACAATTCTACACATTAGGACAGATGCTGCCTAAAAGCTCCAAGATTAATTTTCAGCTATTGTGAGATATAGTTGTTTTGGACAGACTTGCCTTTTCACATAAGTGGTGTGAAAAGGGACCAAGTAGTGACTGTCCAGCAAAGAAAGAGAGAGCCCCCCAAGGACAGTGCTCCTGCAGGTCCAAAGCCTGTGCCTAGGACTGGCTACTATTTGTACAAGGCCTAACATTTCAGTTGTTTAATGAACTCCAATGCCTTGATGTCTACATGCCTGTTGAAGTCACTTGCAAAAACAACCTTTTCATAACTTAGTGCAACATGACCAGCCCCAGGGCATCTTTTTCTGATCTTGTTGGGCCATTTGCCCCTTCAAAAGTAAGACAGAGTTCTAGGGATATTAGAATAAGCATGTAATGACATGTACAAAACTTGTTCCTGAGGGTTTGCAGATATTCTATCAAATCAGTGCCACCCCTCCTCATCTCTCGAGCTGCCTGACTCCGTTTTCTAAGTATATGACCGTGCAATGACAAGAGTATGGCTTTTCTTCTAGATGCATCTGATGATGATAATGATCGGCATGACTATGAAGAGATAGATGAAGTGTTAGCATCCACCATAAAGAAAATGAATGAAGCTGTCCTTCACTATTAAAGCACCTTTGGAGTCAAAGGTAAGGACCCTTTCTGCTGTGTCTGCTCTTAAAACCTTTTAAGGCTGTGAGGCTGTAAGAAGAGAAAATAAGACCCCACAGGAGGACTGATACTGAAGTCTATGCTTGCTGTTTATTACTTAAAGAGAAATGTATTCCAGCCACAGGATGTAAGATGATATGTAATCAAACAAGTGGGCATGAGGGATAGGAAACAAGATGACAAAAGTCTGACTACTAAGCGTGTGAAGTCTTGATCAAACATTTTTAGTTTCAGTGGGTTCTTGGAAGCTCGCAGTATAATGCGTAGTCAGTGCTTAACTTCTAAAAAACATAAATGCCAGGGCCCTTGTCAGGGGGCCTCCCCAGCTTGCACCGCCCATTGCCACTGCAGGCATTGCCAGTCATAGTAGCTATACAACTACTAACCAGCACACTGCTATAAGTGTGACAATTCAGAATATTCCAGGCCCTCAAAGCTATAAAAATGGCTTGGGGGCAGATATTAGTTGTTTTTAATGTATACAGAATTAATAAACAATTGCTGTTCTGCTCATCTCTAAATTATACAAACAGCGCCACCATGTGGCAACTGTCATAAGTGCTGGTGTTGACTATTAAGTGCCGATGCCAGCACCGGAAGCCACCTTCTCAAATTAAGCACTGCGTGTAGTTTACATTAGAGGCTGACTAACATATAGAATTATAGAAGAGTAACAGTGAATAACAGGGATTTTTTTAACTGAGGTGTTCTGAGTGACATTAAATAGGCAAGAACAAAGCTCAACTTTTCACTCAGCAGCCCAAGTTGAAAATCATCCGCTATTTACTGTGTACATATTTATTATTTGTTGTTATGTTTGGCCCCGTAAATTATCTGCCCCTGGTTTCAGTAGCTTTCCAGAGGAAGAGGAGTAATGGGGAAGCTATACAGAACATGGCCTCCCCACTGAAAGATATAAAAAATGGTTGGCCTTCTGCCATTCCACATCTACCCTCCCAAATCCCAAAATAAACTTACCTGTACTCCTCCCACCCACCGCACCACACTCTGCATTGAGCCCCGCCCTCTTGCCACCTTCCCCAGCACTCCCTACATTCACATTGCCTTGTTGCACCCCTATCCGTATATAAAAAAAAATACATGGCCTTCTGGCTCCCACCACCACCACCACCACCAGTGCTTTAAATGGTCAGGTACTCTCTGGCACTGGGTACCTGCACTTCTTTAATTGGAAAGAGAGAGAAGCAGCACTTCTCAGCATGGTTACAATACATTCAATATGAGAGTACCAAAACTTTTCAGGAACAAACAGGTACTCTGGACAGAGAGTGCCAGCACTTCTATGTTTCTATTTAAAGGAATGGACACCACCCTCTGGGCATTCCCTCCTGCACCCTGCCAGTGCCTAGCATACATGATCAGAGAGCTGGCTCCGTGATCTAAAGCTTGTTTTACCCTGTAAGCACAGACCTAAAGAGAGCCAAGCTGACAGTGGAATGTGTTGGTTGATGCAGGTACAGCGCTGTCCATGGTGTGCTGCCTTCCTCGGTTCCTACGAGACACAGGATAGGCCGAATAAGGTGGGGGATAGCTTCCTTTGGTGCAGCAGATGCAGTGACACTTTTTTCCTTTCTTTCCTCTTTTTCTTTTGGGCGTCCCTATCTTACCCAGGACACCCACAGTTGGGTGCCGGTGGGAGGCGGCCATTGTTATTTTTACAATGGGTGCCCCAGTGCCAACTGGGACTGCCACAATAGTGCCATCCTGGGTGGTTGACTCTGATGCTTTGCTCCCACCTGGTGAAAACAACTTTTTTCTGTGCTCCATTTAGGCGGCAGCACAGCTGTGTTCCCTGCCAGAGAGAGTAGAGGCAAGGAATTAGACTTAAATTCCGTGCCCAGATTCTCTCGGGCAGGGAACAAGAGGTGTCCTGGGGGATGGGGTACCAAGGGCGCTGTCTCTCTTTGGGCCCTGGGGCCGTTCTACCGCTCAGGGAGGGGGGACCTACACCCACATCCCATAAAAACAGTGGTCCTGGGGTATAGGTTCACCAGAGCCCTAGAGAGGCTCAGAGAGGAGGGGTTGTATGCCCCCTCCAAAAAATCATTATTTTGGCCCGGGTGGGTGGGGTCCTGGGGTCCTTGCTAAGGGTTTAGGAGTGGGGCCTCCCCATAAAAAAACAAATCAAGCCCAGGGAATTGGGGCCCGGGGCCTTAAAATGGCTCAGGGCGAGGGGACGTGCCACCTCCCCATAATAATAAAAGTGGCTCTGAAAATTAGGGTCCCTGTTGCCCTAAAGTGGCGCAAGGAGGTGGGCTGCATGCCCCTCTCCCCATAAATAATATTTGTGCCATCCCCCTCTCCGGATCTCATCCGTCCAGAGGAGCATATATTTGAAAAGGGTGCCCACCTTTTTTTTCCCTAGGACCAAAGATCATCTGCGGATCCTCAGCGGATCTGTGGTACCCTCAAACAAAAAATATTTCTGGCCCCTAGAGTTCCTCTGGGACCTTTCCACCATGCCTAGAGAGCAGGGCATGCCTACCCTGCCCACTATATGTTTTTTGTATTGTTTTTCCTGAACTGGGGAATGAGTCCTAAAATGGCTGCCTCCACTTCTTTGTTGATGTTGTGGCAGCCAATCAGATCCTATCTTTTGTTCTGGTGGATCCACGGAGGATCTGCATCCATATATATATATATAAATATATTTTAATCCTTCATTTCTCAAAAACTACTGAATACATTGAAAACAAATCACAAAAAGTAGACTTTTTGTATCAAGAGCTAGCTTACTGCCAAATTCGGTGTAATTCCGTTTAGCCAGAATTTTTTTCTCATCCCCTACCTAACGGATCAGCCACAAATTTTCCAGGAAGGAGCTGAGGTGGATGAGACTTTATTTTGGAAAGTTTCATGAAGATTAGTCAAACGGCACCAAAATTATTGGCACACCAAAAAATAATTTTCTATGCAACATTGCCCTTACTACCCAGTTTCAACCGCCACTGGGGAAATATATATATTATCTACTGGCGGTCCCAAAACGTGCTTTTCCTATGCATATTTCCATCAAAATATTAGACACAGCTAGAGTCAAAATAACTGAACTGAATGACACCAAATTTGGAAGAAAGCTAAATCTTGGTCTGGAAATCATGCTTTTTTGTGGTTTGCTGTAAATCCATTCAGTAGTTTTTGAGAAAATAAGGTACAAAATGTATGTATATTTCAGGCCGTGGAGGATCAGCAGACCTGACAGGTCTTGAGATAAGATCTGATTGTCTGGCACCACACTAACAAAATGTGGCAGCATCCATTTTGGGACTCAGAAACTCAGTCCCCTGTCGTGAAAAAAGTTTCAAAAAGACATATTAGGGGGCATAGATCGGCTATGCCTGTTTGTTTTTATTTTACTGCAGATCCAAGGTAAAATAAAAATAAAAAGTAGTGCTCCCGGCGTGGGCCTGGGCCCGGGAGCAGCGCAATGATTTCTAATTTGAAGAAGGGCTTGTGACCACTCCTTCTTGAGCCATATCCTGGCCCTGTGGACCCCATTCCCTATGCCGAGTCAAGCACTAGGGAGAGGGAGCGTGTGCCCCACATGCCGTGTCATGGCCCCCGGGGACCCCATCCCCTAGGGCTGTTGATACTTTTATGGGAAGGGGAGGAGTGTGGCCACCCTCCCTGAGGCTCATCCAAGCCCCAGGGACCCCATCACCAGGGATGTTTACTCTTTTACGGGGAGTGGGTGTGAAGCCCAGAAAGCCAACCCATGATATGGCCCTGGGGATCCCATCCAGGGGGGCTGGCTCAGTGATGGTATCCGTGGACCCCATCCCTTGGGACACTGTTGCTTCCCTGCCCACAAGAGCACTGGCAGGGAAGTCTTCTGAGCTCCCACCCGGAGATAGTATATAGGATCCTGCTGTTTGGGAGCCCAGTTTTCCATGGGCCTCCCTTCACACCCTGCAACATTAGGCATGTTGTAGCATGCCCCGGGTGGGCACCAAGTCACACTAGAGTTGAAAAAACAATTTACGTATAGTGTGGCCGGCTCTAGGAATGGGGCCACTTGAAGGGAGCCGGGAGGCCCTGGGGCTCACCCATGGCCCAGAACGAAAATAAAAGAGGAGGCTGTCCACTGGGACTTGGACTCTCGCAAAAGAATAAATAAATAAAAAATAGAGAATATTAATAAATGAGCAGCCTAAGCCGCTCATTTATTTCTCACTGCTTCTGTCAAGGAGCGCCCTTAATGCCCTGCAAGTACTAATTTACATACAATTGGCTGCATGGTGGTGCCCCGATCAGGGTAGGGGCACCGACAACATGTTTTTTAAGGATTGTGGGCTGGCTGCAGAGAGTGCAGCAGCACCCAATAAATACTTTAAAAAACATAACCCTATGTTTCCTGGGGTCTATAGAAAATGAAACAAATGACATTAAAAGAACCCTAAATATTCACTGAAAAAAGCAAAGGTTGAAGTTATAGTTTTAAATAGGTATTTACAAAAACCATAGACATTCACTGAAAGAAACAATTGTTAAAGGAATGTTATAGTTAGGTGGAAATGTGAGTTAAAACACCATTTTAAACTAACAAAACCACTGATATTCACCAGTTATAGTTATGTCAAGTAACTAGAACTCATGTCCTAAAGTAACTATAACTTTTGCCCTCACCATGCAGTGCTAATTATCTCCCATATTAAGTCACTCGTGACATGTTCTATTACATCATTGATAACATCACTTCAACATCTGAAATGACATCATTAATAACTATACTGTTCATGACGTGGGAGCAATGTATAGTTACTTTAAGACACGAATTATAGTTACTTGAGATTCAGTGGTTTTGTTAATTTGGAATGGTATGTTTTAATTGACATTTTCATCTAGTTATAACTTCCTTTAACCCTTAACCTTTAGCTTATTCAGTGAATAAGTAAATAGATAGATAGATAGATAGATAGATAGATAGATAGATAGATAGATAGATAGATAGATAGATAGATAGATAGATAGATAGATAGATAGATAGATAGATAGATAGATAGATAGATAGATAGATAGATAGATAGATAGATAGATAGATAGATAGATTCCAAATGCAGCATTGGAGTTCCACCGCCCAAAGTGTACAACACACAGGAAACAGCAACAAGCTTTTTTTTTTAAATTTATTTCAGAGTGCAAGGTGCAGAAATAACAAAAACATCTGGACAAACGGTCCACAAACTCAACCTTTTCAGTACTTAACTTGTGAAAGAAAGACTGCCGGGTCCCGAAACTGGTGCAATTAAATGTTGCCAAATGGATGCCTAGGCTGGTTGTTTTAAAAACCACCTCATACCTCTTTAATCCACTGCCTGGCACTCCCTCTCCCTTTATCTTACTCCTGCGGGTTCCTGCTTTCTCCTTTTATGACGGTTTTACCATCTTTCCAATCTGTGTAATTTCCATCTCTTGTGCTCAGTAAATAAATGATGCAGAAAAATAAGTGCCAGTCCCCAAAAATAAGTTCTCTGCCCCCAACTGGCAACCACCAGCTCAAAGTAACCACTGCCCTTGATCCTACCAGAGCCTAATAGTACCCTATTGTGGAGTACAATTGCATAGCAGTAAAACTATTTATGATTTCTCACAGAAGTAAATGGAGTGATTTTGAGCCATCTGGATATATGTACTGCTATAAGTAGCTTTGTAAATCAGACGGTATGTATTTTACAGCACCGTGGAAAGTTTACACAGCACTTTAAGATGAGAAATTTGTGAACCTGGCCCCTGGAAGCAAATCACATTTTAAGTTATCATAGTGACTCTGTGACACAGTGACTGAATACCTCTACCCAGAGAGAGCGAGAGAGAAGCTGCAGTTAAAAATACACACCCTTACTTTGAAATTGAGGTGGTCCATGAACACGAGGGGGCATATTATCAAGACAGGCGAAAAATTTATCGCCGCTTTAGCGGCAGAAAACGGCTGCTAAAACGGCGATAATGGGCTTGATAATATGCTCTATGGAATTCCAATTGAAGCCCATGTTAGATATGAAGGACGTCTAACCTGAGCTTCAATTGGAATTCCATAGAGCATATTATCAAGCTCATTATCGCCATTTTAGCGGCAGTTTTCTGCCGCTAAAGCGGCAATAATTTTATCGCCTGTCTTGATAATATGCCCCGAGGATCTTTAATCTCAGAATGCCTACAACCTGTCTTTTCTGCTGCCATTAGTGTTTTTTAGATTGTACATATGCTAAAAGAGATCTGATGCAGACAAAAATGATAATTTCACTGTTGTCTTTCAGATCAGTGATGTTTACCTCACATCTGGCATCAGTGCTCCAGTGATATGGAAAAGGCTCCAGGAGGAGAACTTTCATCGCAGACCAGACTGCATCACCATAGACGCCATCTTATTTCTGAGGGCAGACCATACAACCTGCCAGTCGCTTTCATTACACATAGCTACAAAAGGAATCCTTTGGTTAACCATGGAATAATGAGGTCCAGCTGCTGAAGCAAGCTTGGCTGAAGAGTTAGAAGTGTTCAGATGTATTTCTTGAAGTAGATGATGATGCGCTACAACAACATAAGTACAGTTTCTTCTCGTGCCATGCATTACCTCTATGCTGGAGTTTTACAATCTCGGGCTGTTTCCAACTGATAATGGATACTCTGTTTCTTTGGGCTTTTTTCCCTTTGTGGTTGACTGTTGACATCTCTGTACACTGGGGCAGACTGCGATACCACCTGGATGTGCCTTAAGGCCAGTTTGGTAGCTCTTACCAAATTCTCCCACACGTACTTCAGTCTTTATCATCCTTGAACATTGCCTTGTCTTTTGTGATGGAGCCGTGATGTCCTGGGGCAAGGATGGTATGGGGGATGCCGATAGACTGCAGCGCAGCAGGCCAAGAGGCTTTCAAGCAGCCGACTATCCGCAATTCGCCTGAGAGTGTGAATAACCAATCCACCTGGCTCTACAGTTTGGGAACAGTTTTCAGTTATTTCCTCTCTGCAGTTGCCATGACAATCACCCCCTAAAAACAAATTCTGGTGGTACGGTGTGTTTGAGGTCCCATAAATGTACATATATTTTGTAGCTTACACTTACATTTTCTGATCTGTAGTTTCATTAAATGACATCCTTTGAAACACTGTGGGCCCAATGTGTTAGTGGCCAGATCCCATCTCCGTACTGTGTTTTATCATGTGATGCTATCATGTACGCATGTCTGCACTGCGCCGGATGTTTCAATCCCTCAAAGCGCCTAAATTGGCCATTTGTCAAGGACTCATGGAAATAATTCTTCTTCAATATTCATTAAACAGGCTACATTAAGCGATTGATGAAAGTGGCGGCAAATGCAGGAATGGAGAAATCAAAGACACAGCAGACCTCCATCCAGATTCACAATGAACCGGTATTGCCACTGTTAAAGGGACAGAGGATGCCCAGCAAAAGTTGCACTTTGCAAACAAGGGGCAAAGGAGCATGTTGGACTTGTGGAGACTTTTGGCTTCTTCTCTGCTCCCTCCAGTACTCCCCTTCCCCAGCCACATCAACAGCAGCAGGCACCGTGGGAGCCATCCCACACGCAGCTTCGTCTTTGCAAATGTTTTATGGCTGACAGGTTTAGTCGGTAAACTGTCAATGCTTTGCCGTCATATGCCGTCATTAACCATTAATGTATCCCTTTCAAAAGTTAGAGCGGTGTAGATGGGATTGAACTCTTCCTTACTCGTCTTAAGGAGTCACATGGGCATATTTACAAGGAGTTTACGCCACCAGAACGTCACTTTTTCCGACGTGTTAACTTCTTTGCCTTATTTACAAGGCAGCGTTAAGCCATTTAACGTGGCTTAACGTCGCCTTGTAAATAATGCCCGTATTCACACAGCACTTAGCGTGAAAGGGGAATGCAGTGGGTGTTGCAGTGAGCGTTCCACCGCAACACCCACTGCTTTTTGATGCTGCCCTATATTTACAAGGTATAGGACAGCATCAAAAATACTGCTAGGGAATAACTTGTCTTAAGCAGGCGAGATAAGGAGAAATGTTTTATTTCTCCTCATATTTTGCTCTTTCCTCGTGTGATGCATTCTGCAGCACACATCGATAGAGCAAATCGCCTGTAAAGATTGCTTATGCGCAGGAAGGTGTACCTTCCTGCTCATAAACAATTGCCCTGCACCGCAGGCACCCTAGTAAAATGGCGCTATAGTGCCTGTGCTGGCGCCAAGGCAGCTTTTTTAGCAACAGAGCTAGGGGAAACACAGGGGTGCACTGCATTCTTGTGAATATGGAGCATCCCTGCATTTTGAAACTGTCGGAGCACGGTGTTACCAATTTTGGCGTAACCCGCTCTCCAACAATTTCTTGTAAATATGCCCCACAAAGTTGACACTGAAAAATTTGCAAACTGTCAACGTCATTTGTGTGTGTTTTTTCACCCTGGCAAATCCTCTCTTCTTGCCGAAGATGCTCTTGAAGGGTGGAAACGATCTGATGCCTCAGGCCCCCTGAATGGTATTTATACCTATATGTGGAAAAGCTTATATAGTCAATCAATCAGGCCAAGTGATTAGTAGCTTGTCAGAAATGTCTTTTCTTGCAGTTTCCTAGATTGAGCTGAACAAATGCATTTGTAAAGTGTAGCCATTTGAATATTTTGGTTAATGAGCGGAGTAAACTAAACCTTCTCGATGAAACACTTTGTAAAGAAATAAAATGTCCTAATTCCATATTAACAAGGATGTTTCCTACTTGAATCAATGTGTGAAAGACTGCAGCCATTACTCTGCTGGATTTCAGTCCCATAACAGCAGCAGCTTTTTTTCTTATAGTGCCACGCGTCATAACCTATCCCGCCTCTTTAATTATGAGGATATGTTGAGTCCCTACAAATTAATCAGCACTAAATGGGAGAGCTGCGTATTTGCACCACATCACCACAGATGCAGGAAACAGCTAGTTTTATTATATTGTCGTATTGCATAGGCTTACATCAGCTAGGCTTTTCTTTTTACTTCCTCTTAGACTTCTGCCTGGCACTTTCCATCTGACAGTTAGAATGAGCGTCCAATACTAGTTTTCTCTCTCTTTCTTTAAGCCTGACTATTGCTGGAGCTCGGGCCCACTCAAACATTTATCTCCAGATCGATGGTTATAGCTGCATGAGAGGTAAGGGGAGAAAACTATCACTTGTTAACACCTCATTACCGTGTAACCAATGTGGTCACACAATAACCCCCTCGACAACTTATACTGAGTTTAGTTGTGTTTAAGTATACATTTAGAAACAAATCAATAAAGACCAATCTCAACATGATCATATAGAAATACAGAAAGACCAAATTAAGTTTAAATCTCCTGAAGAGATTTACCCTATATAATACAAAGCAGACGACTAACTCTACGACGATAATATAGATGATCAGGAACAATAATTGAGTATTACATTGCAGCAGATGATTTTCCAAAGTAAGCACAAGCAAGCTATCTCTCCCTACACTACCTTAAAATGTCAATCCTAAACTAAGAAGCATCTGAAAATGGTGAAAACAGAAAGGTGTCAGCTGTCGCAGTCTTCAGTAGGAGGCACTCCAATCATGGGTCAGGTAGCATAAAGCCACACAAGCAGAAGCATAGATCTGCTCTCCATGAAATCCTAAAATGACTCTCTCTGTCCCACACTACGTTTCAGCATAAAATATCAATTGCCCACGTGATCCTTGCTAGTGAATTTACATGGCTCCGGCACAACTGGATACTTGCACCACCTTTCCCACATCGATAAGTTGCAACTTCGTTCGTCCTTGGTCATTCCTCTCCTCCACCATGAGAACTGATCACCTTGCTCATTACCGTGCTTCTCCTTGCCAACTTCTTCTTCTGATTGCCTTTCTATCTAATGACAACAAAACCCTTCTATGCTAACTAATGAGGCTCTGTCCATCCCTGCAGTGGAAACAAAATACAAGCAAATGCATTTTGCATTGAAGGTTAAGTACGATTTACTTGTTAGATTTTAAACGTTAGCATGAATTGAACTGGTTTCTGGAGGCCCACTCTAGTCAACTTCAACAGTGTACAGAGTTACAGAATGTGTGCACATTTCCACACACACAATAAATACAGCTTTTTAAGACATGTATAAGTTGTAAAGGATTACGAAGATGTCATTCTAAATGCACCAGAATGGAACTAATTCTTGTTACACGTATAAATGTTTAACGTTCTTTTATACTTAGATATTCTAATTTATTAAACTCACAATGGGCCACATTTTGTTGACTTCTCCTGTCACATTTATATATAAATGTTACATAGACCTTAATTAATCATGTTCTATGCACAAAATCTTCATGTGGAGTACTTTAAATATGCAATACTCCACTCTCCTTAGTAACATTAATCATACAGAAAATATTCGAGTGCTGACTACTCATGATTATGATGCACCCCTACTGTATCTCAGATGGTATCAAGATTACACTTCTCCACTATATGCAGGCTTAGTGTCTAGCAGAGCTTATAATAACAAAACGAGCTGCAACCCACTCATTGGTTGTTATAACATTCCCATTTTGATGTACCAACAATACAGCCAATGATCCTTATACCTGCTATTTATTATATATGGGATAAATTACCCCCTGTGGTATATTAAAAGGATATTGCAAGTCACCAAAGAGTTCCATAACTATATAGAGGAACGAGGCCGATGGCCGAGTTTCTTATAAGATTATGGAACTCCAGCTTGACTTGCAATATACTTATCATGTACTCCAGAGGGTACTTTATCCCATATAATTCATGGGCTCACTATCACCTTTCTCACACCCCACTGAAAACCTTGGTGTATAGCTCTTCCATATGAAAGAGCGAGCATGTTTACAAACATGAAGAATAAAAATAAAACCTCTAGTGCAAAATTAAACTCATCAAAAACCTGTTAGAAATGTATTGCAGATATTAGAAACAGCTCAATGCTAAGAATGTGTATAAACATGCGGAAAGGTTCTACTAATCTGAGTGCAAATATTAAATATGTTCTCTGTGCTTGTCACTGTAAGCTAAACAAACATAGCAGAAGAAGGAAAAGGAACACTCTGTTCTCCTTGCTTTAAACAAACAGATGCTTCAGTTATGTTCTGTGACCTGGCCTGCCTTTCACCTGGGCTGCTGGCTCTGGCAGCAGCATTATGACATGAAACCCAGACTGTAATAACTTATAATAGTCGAGTTATAATTGGTGACTGGGTGCTTCACAAGTTGCCACTTATAAATAAATTATAGACAGGCATTTATACAGGAATTACAGAATCCCATGTATTAAATATGGAGTATTCCCACTTCATGAGCTTACAGCAATTTCCTTGGTAAATTCTGTCTGTGAGTCGACTTAGGGAGGGCTTCAATTGGAATGCATGGGCAGTGAAGCAACCATGCACTGCATTTGAGGTGCATTGTTACAATATATGTTTTAGCAAATGGGGAAAGACTGCTTTTTTGTACCTAGAAGTGTTCCTTCATGGTGTTCCTTTGTTAGACGATATGTGAGTTAATCAATGCTTCAAGATTTGTTTTTGTATTTTTGCATCGTGCATGTCTGTTGATCTGTGTACATTTATGGCCATCTTTTTGTTTATTTGCATTTGTTTATGGATGCTTATAGGCATTTACTTGAATCTGTGTGAGCGTGGGTATATGCCCACACAGGCCAATATTTGAAACAAGCAAGAGGGAGATGGAGAGAAAAAACCATGAGACTTTAATTTCCCCAATGACGTGCTTTGAAATGGAGACAATTTTCAGCTAGAGAAAGTTACATTGCCGTGTTTTTTGCTAGAGAAATCGGGAGCCTTCCATCTGAATCGGGAGGGTTGCCATGCTCTATATGTCCATGGATTCCTGCATGTTGTGTAGCTTTGTGTGTGTACACTACACAAGAGCCAGATCTATTAGGTTAAATAATAGTTGATTTGTATTGTGCCCCATCAATGTGTCCCTTTTAGATTCTTTCAGTCCTGCTTTTCCATAGAGCACTGATCACTTGTTTTCTGTCCGGAGCAGGTCCTGAAACTGTAGCTTAATGTTATGTTATGTTACGTTATATAGATTTGTACAGCACACTGTTACCTAGGCGCTGAGCAGATGTGAGTCTAGGCACACCTAATGCCTACGGGCACTACTCGAAAATCCAGGTCTTTAGCTTCTTGTGGAATTCAAGAAGTGAAGAGGAGGCTCTTATGTGTAGAGTTAGGTCGTTCCATGCTTTAGGAGAGATGTAGGAGAGGCTTGATCAGCAAGCCTTGCCTTGAGGTCAGTGAATGCCAGTTGCCTGCTATGCTGTTATATGCATGCCCTCTGAGACATGGCTTGCGTGACCTTGCGGGTGGATCTGGAAGAGTTCAGGGCCTCCTGGGCTCAAACCAGTCAGGATGCAGCTGGATATTTAATTTGGACAGGCTGGAAAAGCAATTGCTTGGGCAAGCAGTCAGCACTAGTTTGGTTCGCCATCACCATGTCTGGAGGAGACTCAGAGGCATTTTTGGAGATGTACAGCCATCCGTCATGGATATGCCTTTTGATGGATCCTGCTTTTTAAGCGAAAATGCTGATTCTGCCCTGGTGTGCTTCAAGGAACGACAGGCCACAGCACACTCTTTGGGCCTTTCAACCCCTATAAGACAATTGCCTTATTGGGTTTCATCCTTCTGGAGCTACTGCAGAGGCTTGGTCGGAAGATGCCCTGCACCACCTTGGGGTGTAACCGCTAGTCATGATCCGCAAGGCATTGTCAGCCAAGCTTTTCAACCCTGGACTTTAAAGTTTCCACTAGATCAGTGATACTCAAAGTGCGGCACGTGGGCAGCATGCGGCCCCCTTGACATTTACATGTGGCCCCCGGTTGACCAGCATCACTAGGCTGCTGTTTACTTTACAAAGCACTAATATTTATAAAGACAGTAAATCAACAGCAAGCATTTATTTAGAGTTGAAATGAAGTAAAAGAAGCACAGAATGTGTCCTGCACCACTTAACTTTAAGAAAACCTTAATTTTTAAAGGCACCTTGGAACAAATATGTAGAAATATCAGATTATAAAACTGATTATAATTTAGTTTTTTAAAGTGACAGTTTTCAAACATGAATTTCAAACATTCATGCCTCCCCCTTCCTGACAACAATGCCAATAGTGAACTAAGAGGCAAGTCAGTTATGTGCACCCTCTGTCTTGGCTGGCCTGGGTTGCTATTATACACGGACAACATTCTGGTTTATTAAATCAAACACAAGAGACGGTTTTGTACAGGGCACATACTGAAGTCATGTGTTCCGAGGTGCTCCTTTATGTGGTAACGAAGAAAAAGGAGGAAAAGTGAAATAAAACAATCACACAATTTTGTCAAGTGTAAAATCCGGGATTAATCCCAGGTACAATGCAACCACTAGATGTACATGTGTCGCTTCCCCTACGCCTACCATACACCTTCAACTGCCCACTCTCACCTTGCTGACATCAATGTGGCCTCAGTCACACCACAGACTGAACGTTTTGGCCCCTGGGAAAATGTTTGCGAGTACCCATGCGCCAGATGGTTCCAGGAGATGCCATGACCCCCAGACAGTTTCAGAGGCAATATAACAAGTAGAACCCTATCTGCCCACGAGGACCAGGATAATGGTATTCTAATTGAACAATTGTCTTTGAGGCATTCAAAAACAATTAATTTGACAATCTCACCTTCCCTTTGGAATAAGTAAATAAGTACATGGTCAACTTTTATTCTTAAAGAGATTCGTTAATCAAATTCATACATCACAGGTGTAATTATTACCAAAGTGATCTTAGTGTAGGCAATGATATGGAGCTAGTAGGAAACTTTTGTCACCCTATGTGTTAGCAGTCATTGTTTGGATGAATTAGCACTTTCACGAGTTCTGCGAAAGATACTGACATGCTACATGTGGGCCAAAGGCAGACCGGCTAACTTAACATGCTGAAAATGGAGTCTGTCTTTTGGAATTTATGACACTCGTTTGAATCACCTGTTGTGATGTGATGTGGCTTATTAAAGATTTGACTCATGTTCCTTCACAAACCATTTGTGATGCCACAGTGGGATCTAAGTGTAGTCCTGACTTTCCTCATGTGCACCTCTTTCAAGCTTGTTGCACCACCTTACTCTGAAAACTGTCTTTCTCACTGTGATCACTTCAGCTCGTCATGTGAGTCAGCTCCAGGCTCTCTCTGCGCAACCACCATACACCACCTATTTCCCAGACAAGCTAGGGTTGGGGACCAGGGCCAAAGGTTGGGACTCCTTTTCACGTTAGGCAATCCATCTCCCTCCGTAAGTTCACTGCTCCTGTTGGGAAATAAAAGCCCACTGCATGATAACTGCCTGAGTGCTCAATTGTACAGATGTCTGGATCCCTAGTGCTGATTTTTGTTTTCATAGGCAAATGTGTATCATGCGTGTGTGCCATGACGAATGCCTGTCTCATGGAATGCGGTCTCTTTGGACCGGGAGGGACGCCCAAAATGCGACTCTCATAGTGGTGGAAGGCTACTGCCTTTACCAGGAGTTAAGCTGCACAATGACAGTGGTGGCAGCATACAGTGTAGTGATCAGCAGACGTGAACAGGTCCTTTTTACCTGTGTCACTGGAGGGAGGTCTACAGGCTCACTCATTTATAGTTCTACTGCAGATTGCTTAACTCACCCTTGGTCTACATTGGTTTAGTGTGACGTTTTGTGCAGGGCATGAGTTGTATCTCCGTGCTGGGTGTATGTGTGCTTGGGAAGGGTACAATACAGGGATAATGCTATACTGTGCCTAAGTAACATGTGTCAGTAAATGCATTTTCTAGCCGTATGTGTGCCTGTGAGGGGTAGAATACATGAAGGCTGTAGTGCTGCACAGTGCATGCATGTTAAATTCATATGATGGATGTATGTGTGCATGTGAGTTGTACAATGTATTTTAGGGTGTAGTGCTATGCTGTATGAGTATATTGAATACTTGTGCTGGTTGTATGTGTGTCTGAGAGTGGTACAATATATGATGGATACAGTGCTGTGCAGTGCCTGTAGCTTGAATATGTGGACTGGGTGTATGTGTGCTTGTAAAGGGTACAATACATGGCTGACTCTGGGTTCCATTTTGGGAGACCCAGGGCTACATGGTAAAACATGAGAAGAGGCGGTAGAGGAATCCCCCAGACAGATTCTGTCTATTGCTGCATTCCTGTAAGCTGGGTGGGACACACTGGAGAAGAGAGAACTAAGCTCCACTGGTACACTTCAAAGGGTGTTCTTTGATTCAGAGAGAGGTCACAAGGAAGGGATCTGGGCACATCTCAGGAAAGAGAAGGGGCTGATAAGAGAATCATAAAGAGTAGGATTGAGGTCCTAGGCTAACCTTTTTATACACATCAGTGTGGGTGACATCTCGGTGTGAACTCTATTCACTCCCATGGCCTGTGGAGTGGGGCTATCAGTTTTGGGGGCACGTCTGCTGTGACAGACTGCTCTCTGGAGAAAGAAATGGCAGAGAAATGGGCACTTCAAAAGGAAGCAGTCCCCCAACATAAACTTCAATGACTCAGACTCTAAATCACGTTTGGTGACTGGAAATGGACTATAAAAAGGGATGTTTGAGACCCTAAAAATTGTCAACTGTCAAACAGCCAGTTGGGCTGTGCAAGGAGAAGCTCTACAAGACTTTTGGCTGCGACCATGACTTGGGGCCAGGGCCTCCAAGACCAGTGTGCCCTGGTAGGAAGAGCCTTGCAGGGTGTGAGGTCCAGTGGGGAATCCTATTGAGTGGACTCCCTTTGCAAGGTGTGAGAGATGTTGGGAGACAGCTGCTGCACTGATAGGTTATTGCTTGTGTGCAAGAAAACGTCAGCAATCTTCGTATACCAGAGGAGGATCGCTGTAAATGGAGACATGGACATTGCTGTGCCAAACAGGTTATTGCTCTTTTACAATGAGAAGTTGATGACCCCGTGTGCCAGGAGGCGCCGCCGCGAGGTGAACTGTGATCTTCGCTGTTCCAAGTCAGGCCAAATACCGTTTGCAGTAAGGGATTGCTGACCTCGTATGCCAGGAGCGGCTGCTTTGGATAGATAGCCATTACAACAAACAAATGATGGACGGAATGCTGACAATGCAGACATTCTCCCCCAGTCAAAAGATCTGGGTTAAATCCATCGTTCTTTTGCCCACTACGCCACCCCAGTTTAGACATGGCCATATGCAAATCAGTCTTGACCCTGTGCCTCATGGGAACAGTCCAGCCCGAACTGCCAAGCCATGTCTTCACTGGACCGGAATCAAGCATCCTAGGACCGGTTTCTGGATATCAGCCGTCATCAGCCAGGATAGCTTGAATCCAGTGGCGTAGTGAGCACGGGTCCCACGTCTGGGAATACCCATCCCACTTAGTGCAGCGTTACAACAAACAAATGATGGACGGAATGCTGACAATGCAGACATTCTCCCCCAGTCAAAAGATCTGGGTTAAATCCATCGTTCTTTTGCCCACTACGCCACCCCAGTTTAGACATGGCCATATGCAAATCAGTCTTGACCCTGTGCCTCATGGGAACAGTCCAGCCCGAACTGCCAAGCCATGTCTTCACTGGACCGGAATCAAGCATCCTAGGACCGGTTTCTGGCTATCAGCCGTCATCAGCCAGGATAGCTTGAATCCAGTGGCGTAGTGAGCACGGGTCCCACGTCTGGGAATACCCATCCCACTTAGTGCGAAAAGCGTTACAACAAACAAATGATGGACGGAATGCTGACAATGCAGACATTCTCCCCCAGTCAAAAGATCTGGGTTAAATCCATCGTTCTTTTGCCCACTACGCCACCCCAGTTTAGACATGGCCATATGCAAATCAGTCTTGACCCTGTGCCTCATGGGAACAGTCCAGCCCGAACTGCCAAGCCATGTCTTCACTGGACCGGAATCAAGCATCCTAGGACCGGTTTCTGGCTATCAGCCGTCATCAGCCAGGATAGCTTGAATCCAGTGGCGTAGTGAGCACGGGTCCCACGTCTGGGAATACCCATCCCACTTAGTGCGAAAAGCGTTACAACAAACAAATGATGGACGGAATGCTGACAATGCAGACATTCTCCCCCAGTCAAAAGATCTGGGTTAAATCCATCGTTCTTTTGCCCACTACGCCACCCCAGTTTAGACATGGCCAATTGCAAATCAGTCTTGACCCTGTGCCTCATGGGAACAGTCCAGCCCGAACTGCCAAGCCATGTCTTCACTGGACCGGAATCAAGCATCCTAGGACCGGTTTCTGGCTATCAGCCGTCATCAGCCAGGATAGCTTGAATCCAGTGGCGTAGTGAGCACGGGTCCCACGTCTGGGAATACCCATCCCACTTAGTGCGAAAAGCGTTACAACAAACAAATGATGGACGGAATGCTGACAATGCAGACATTCTCCCCCAGTCAAAAGATCTGGGTTAAATCCATCGTTCTTTTGCCCACTACGCCACCCCAGTTTAGACATGGCCATATGCAAATCAGTCTTGACCCTGTGCCTCATGGGAACAGTCCAGCCCGAACTGCCAAGCCATGTCTTCACTGGACCGGAATCAAGCATCCTAGGACCGGTCTGAACTGGGGTGGCGTAGTGGGCAAAAGAACGATGGATTTAACCCAGATCTCTTGACTGGGGGAGAATGTCTGCATTGTCAGCATTCCGTCCATCATTTGTTTGTTGTAACGCTTTTCGCCCTAAGTGGGATGGGTATTCCCAGACGTGGGACCCGTGCTCACTACGCCACTGGAGTCAAGCTATCCTGGCTGATGACGGCTGATAGCCAGAAACCGGTCCTAGGATGCTTGATTCCGGTCCAGGGAAGACATGGCTTGGCAGTTCGGGCTGGACTGTTCCCATGAGGCACAGGGTCAAGACTGATTTGCATTTGGCCATGTCTGAACTGGGGTGGCGTAGTGGGCAAAAGAACGATGGATTTAACCCAGATCTCTTGACTGGGGGAGAATGTCTGCATTGTCAGCATTCCGTCCATCATTTGTTTGTTGTAACGCTTTTCGCCCTAAGTGGGATGGGTATTCCCAGACGTGGGACCCGTGCTCACTACGCCACTGGAGTCAAGCTATCCTGGCTGATGACGGCTGATAGCCAGAAACCGGTCCTAGGATGCTTGATTCCGGTCCAGGGAAGACATGGCTTGGCAGTTCGGGCTGGACTGTTCCCATGAGGCACAGGGTCAAGACTGATTTGCAATTGGCCATGTCTGAACTGGGGTGGCGTAGTGGGCAAAAGAACGATGGATTTAACCCAGATCTCTTGACTGGGGGAGAATGTCTGCATTGTCAGCATTCCGTCCATCATTTGTTTGTTGTAACGCTTTTCGCCCTAAGTGGGATGGGTATTCCCAGACGTGGGACCCGTGCTCACTACGCCACTGGAGTCAAGCTATCCTGGCTGATGACGGCTGATAGCCAGAAACCGGTCCTAGGATGCTTGATTCCGGTCCAGGGAAGACATGGCTTGGCAGTTCGGGCTGGACTGTTCCCATGAGGCACAGGGTCAAGACTGATTTGCAATTGGCCATGTCTGAACTGGGGTGGCGTAGTGGGCAAAAGAACGATGGATTTAACCCAGATCTCTTGACTGGGGGAGAATGTCTGCATTGTCAGCATTCCGTCCATCATTTGTTTGTTGTAACGCTTTTCGCCCTAAGTGGGATGGGTATTCCCAGACGTGGGACCCGTGCTCACTACGCCACTGGAGTCAAGCTATCCTGGCTGATGACGGCTGATAGCCAGAAACCGGTCCTAGGATGCTTGATTCCGGTCCAGGGAAGACATGGCTTGGCAGTTCGGGCTGGACTGTTCCCATGAGGCACAGGGTCAAGACTGATTTGCATTTGGCCATGTCTGAACTGGGGTGGCGTAGTGGGCAAAAGAACGATGGATTTAACCCAGATCTCTTGACTGGGGGAGAATGTCTGCATTGTCAGTATTCCGTCCATCATTTGTTTGTTGTAACGCTTTTCGCCCTAAGTGGGATGGGTATTCCCAGACGTGGGACCCGTGCTCACTACGCCACTGGAGTCAAGCTATCCTGGCTGATGACGGCTGATAGCCAGAAACCGGTCCTAGGATGCTTGATTCCGGTCCAGGGAAGACATGGCTTGGCAGTTCGGGCTGGACTGTTCCCATGAGGCACAGGGTCAAGACTGATTTGCATTTGACCATGTCTGAACTGGGGTGGCGTAGTGGGCAAAAGAACGATGGATTTAACCCAGATCTCTTGACTGGGGGAGAATGTCTGCATTGTCAGCATTCCGTCCATCATTTGTTTGTTGTAACGCTTGGATAGATAGCCATGCGGAGTGTGCTGCAGCCCTTGCGCCGTCAAGAGCTGGCCATCGGGCATGCCACGAAGGGCCACCTTGAATGCATCTTCTGTGATGATCGGGTCAGAGCCCATGTGCAATAGAGATACGTATGCCAGAGAGGGTCACTGGGACCAGCAAGAAGTGTGACCTTATCGGGATCGTCACCAGAGGAGTGAGGCCGCTGTGGGGACACCTTTACCAGGGATGCCGAATCAGCATCAGGACCATCTCACCACTTGTTTGGTAGATAGCGTTTTGGTGCTGGAACACTTTTGACTTTAATACAGAGTCGGAGTGGACACTTGAGACTTCGAGTACTAGTGGGGCTTACAGTGGTGTAATGAAACCTTAGGGGGCTGCCTGCAAGGAATGGAGGGGGGCGACAGTGCCTATACCCTCGCAGTCGACAACAACCCTATAGCAGTACTTCACTTTTGCCGCTTGCATGCATATGACATAAGCAGGAGTTTCCATGATACAGTTAGTGTCAAAGAGAAAAAAGTTATACCTGTGGGATGAGCATGCTCTACATACATGCCCACTGAAACCCAAATTGTGTCCATATTTTTTATAGAGGTACTAATACGAGAGTTACCAGTAATTCTGGATGGTGGAGTCAATGGGTACTAAACGTTGGGCCCTGATTTGCCAACAGTTTTTCATTGGTGGTGGTCTATCCACCACAGAGTCCCCGAGGGAAAACCAGAGAAGCAGACCAGACAGCTTGTAACTGTGATGTCAGGGGCAAGAATTACAACATATCATTTAATCTATTACATTTTTGTTATTCTGTTTTTATTAAACTATTTTTTTTCAATTCAGGAAAG
This sequence comes from Triturus cristatus, assembly GCF_964204655.1. NCBI lineage: Eukaryota > Metazoa > Chordata > Amphibia > Caudata > Salamandridae > Triturus > Triturus cristatus. The sequence continues at coordinate 258,794,332 of NC_140584.1, forward strand.
GGGAGTGCACAATCGTGTTCTGAGTAAATATAATCACTGGCAGCACACAGCTACTCTCATGAACGTCAATAGTAACATGTACCTAGATGCTTAGAGGATAGGCTCCTGAAATGCTGTTATGGGGGTTGTGATGCCATGGCAATCTACCATGTAAGCATTTAATAGTAATAGTTTGTATTATTGTTTAAATATCTCCATCATAGTGGCCTTTATGTCAATTTACTCGTTTATCCTGCCTACTCTTATTTCTTTGGATTCTTAAGTCATTAATTATGCACTATTGGATGACACAGTTATACTGAACACTCAAAGATGAGGCATGATTTAAGAGTTTAGAGTGGTCACTTTCCTAAAGGTTATTGAAGTACACGTGTGAAGCATACCAAGCCTGTGTTGATGGAGGGGTCTGGCGTATCTCAATGTTTGAAGGTATGTGTGCCTGTACACATATATATATATAGTGCAGGCAACTATAACTCACGCGACCGCAATCCTCTGCTGATGACGTCAGATATTACATCACTGTATTTAGACACCCATGTCTTCTTCCATTAATTTTTAGCTATACATATATTACAAATATTTTTTTTCAGAAAGACACATATGTCATCAGTGATGTAATATCTGACGTCATCAGCAGAGGATTGCGGTCGCGTGAGTTATAGTTGCCTGCACTAACTATAACGGGGGAATTTCAATGGTTTTTCACGAGTTAAATGTCCAGCTAACTATAACATGTGTGAAACCTATGGTTTTTTAAGTGAATTTGCAAAGTTTTTTAAATGCTAATTCCTAACTATAACGTGTGTGAAACCTATGGTTTTTTCAGTGAATTTGTACGTTTTTTTAAATGCTAAGTTATGTATTTTTTTTTTAAGGTTTTTCACCGTCCGTGTACCGTGTGCTGTGGGCGCACGGTGCGCTTCGCGCACCGCGCGGCCACGTTACGCAGTTCGCGGAATTTTTCCGTTTCTACCGTACACGCACGCTACGCGTACTCAGCGATTTTTCGCAAAAAAATTAAAGGAAATTTTGGCCCTTGGGGATCCTTCTGGGACCCCCTGACAAAGGCTAGGGGGTCAGGAACTGTCCACCCTGCCCCCTTTTCACGTTCTCCACCTTTGTTTTTCACCCCCTCAGACTGCGAGAGACAAAATGGCGGCCGACACTTCCTGGTTTCGACCGATTTGAATGTTTACTAAGATCTAACAACCAATCAGAATTGCGCTCGCGCCCGGCAGCGTGCGCGTACGGTAAGTTTTACCGTACGCGCACGGAGCGCGCCTATAGATATATATATGCTTTTAAATGCTATTTTCTCAGGAAATACTGAACAGATTTACACCAGACCTGCAAAAGGCACATCCCTGACCTGAGGACTACCTCTCTGCCAAATTTCAAGTAATTCTGTTCAGCCGTTCGGGCTGTAGCTTGGACTAAAGGTCCTATGGAAAAATGCATGGGGAAAACGCGTTTTGGGACCCCCCCTTTTTCTCAGCCCCCGCTTGACGAATCCCCCCGAGACTTTCAGGGAAGGAGCGGAGCGGAGCGCCCCACCTATTTTGAAAATTTCGCGAGGATTCGTCAATCGGCGCCAAAGTTATTCCAAATAGAATGTTGCGGATTTCCTATGGAAACACGATCCTAACTATAACTATCTACTGGCGACCGTCAGTAGATAATATAAATTCACTTAAAAAACCATAGGTTTCACACATGTTATAGTTAGCTGGACATTTCACTCATAAAAAACCAATGAAATTCCCCCGTTATAGTTAGTTCAGATAACTATAACTCGCGCGCCCGCAATCCACTGCTCATGACGTCACATATTACATCACTCATGACATGGTCAGTGGCATCACTCATGACATCACTGATGACATCATCCTTGTGATAGAGTGGCGGTCGCGCGAGTTATAGTTATCTGAACTAACTATAACGGGGGAATTTCATTGTTTTTTGACGAGTGAAATGTCCAGCTAACTATAACATGTGTGAAACCTACGGTTTTTTAAGTGAATTTGCAAGGTTTTTTAAATGCTAATTCCTAACTATAACGTGTGTGAAACCTATGGTTTTTTAAGTGAATTTGTAAGGTTTTTTAAATGCTAAGTTATATATGTATATTTTTTATATATTTATTTTACAATAAACTACCTATGTATATAGTTATAGATTGACTGAATCCTGTAATATGGAATGTCTCGTTTAAAATGTATTTTTTTTTTTAAGGTTTTTCACCGTGCACACACGGTGCGCGCACCCCACGAATTTTTGAAAAAAAAAATATGTTTTTTTTACCCTTCGGGTTCATTCAGGGACCCCCTGACAAAGGCTTGGGGGTCAGGAACTCTCTGCCCTGCCCCCTTTTCACGTTCTCCACCTTTCTTTTTCACTGTCACACACCAAACACACAAAATGGCGGCCGACACTTCCTGATTTCGACTGATTCGAATGTTGACTGACATGTAACCACCAATCAGAATTGCGCTCGCGCACGTTACGGTGCGCGCTTATAGATATTTATGTACTTTTAAATGCAATTTTCTCAGGAACTAATGAACAGATTGACACCATATATGCAAAAGGCACATGCCTGACCTGAGGACTACCTCTTTGCCAAATTTCAAGTAATTCTGTTCAGCCGTTCGGGCTGTACCTTCGACTAAAGGTCCTATGGGAAAATGCATGGGGAAAACGCGTTTTGGGACCCCCCTTTTTTCTCAGCCCCCACTTGACGAATCACCCCGACACTTTCAGGGTAGGAGCTGAGCGGAGCGCCCCATTAGTTGTGAAAATTTCGCAAGGATTCGTCAACCGGCCTCAAAGTTATTCAAAATAGAATTTTCAGATTTCCTATGGAAACACGACCCTAACTATAACTATCTACTGGCGCGCACGGTGAAAAACCTGAAAAAAAATTTTTAATAAATACATAACTTAGCATTTAAAAAACCGTACAAATTCACTGAAAAAACCATAGGTTTCACAATCGTTATAGTTACGAATTAGCATTTAAAAAACCTTGCAAATTCACTTAAAAAACCATAGGTTTCACACATGTTATAGTTAGCTGAACATTTCACTCGTAAAAAACCAATGAAATTCCCCCGTTATAGTTAGTGCAGGCAACTATAACTCACGCGACCGCAATCCTCTGCTGATGACGTCAGATATTACATCACTGATGACATATGTGTCTTTCTGAAAAATAAATATTTGTAATATATGTATAGCTAAAGATTAATGGAAGAAGACATGGGTAAATAAGTGTCTAAATACAGTGATGTAATATCTGACGTCATCAGCAGAGGATTGCGGTCGCGTGAGTTATAGTTTTTTACGAGTGAAATGTCCAGCTAACTATAACAGGGATACCAGAGAAAGCGGGAGCCCAGCCCATGCAGTGATATTGTCTTCTAGCCAGGTTATGGCACGGCCATAATTCATATTCCATAGGACCTGCATGTCCCTGCTAATCCAAATGCCTAAATATTTCATGGGTTCTGCCGTCCAATTAAGAGGGAACTCAGAGGGGCCCTGGACAGTACCATCCGTCAGAGGGAAAATGACTTAGCCCAATTGATCGAGACACCGGAGAGGCCACCAAATTTAACAAATTCTCTCAATAACGGATCTAGGTTTGATGACAGATCAGACACATATAAAGTAACGTCATCGGTATATAATGAGAATAAAGGACTACGGGCACTGAAGCCTATTCCTTTAGCGGTGTGATGTTGCCGGATACGCACTGCAAGTGGCTCCATCGCAATTGCAAATAGTAGAGGGGACAGCGGGCATCCCTGCCTCGTACCCCGTGATATGTTAAAAGGTTCCGAGAGGTGACCATTCACCCTCACGCGTGCCAGCGGCTGCGTGTACAGGAGGCGGATTAGGTTGATGAATAACGGACTGAAGCCCATACGACCCAGAATTGCAAACGGGTATTGCCACTCCAAAGTATCAAACGCCTTTGTGGCGTCTAAAAAAACAACTGCCGCTTGTACCTCGGGATGCAAATAATGTTACACCGAAAACAAAGTCCTGAGATTCTGGGATGTTGCTCTTCCAGGAATGAAGCCTGATTGGTCAGGACAAGCAACCAGGGGGAGCAGAGGTTGCAGCCGATTAGCAATCAGTTTTGCAAAGATTTTTACGTCTACGTTGATTAAAGAGAGTGGCCTATAGGAGTTCAACTCATCTTCCGGCTTCCCAGGTTTTAACAGGGTGATTAGTATTTCCTCACACATAGATGGGGGGAGGATTCCCGTTTCAGAGACTTCAGCAAAGAGCTCAAACAACTGCGGAGCTAGTTCCTCAACATAGGTTTTATAAAAAGCGGTTGTCAGCCCGTCAGAACCAGGGGCCTTGTTGGAAGGTAGGTTTTTTATGACCTGTGCCACATCTTCCACCGTAAATGGGAAATCTATATATTCCCTGTGTCTGTTACTCAACCAGAGCAATTCCAGGGAGTCAAGGAAAGGCAACAGGCCTTCGTGTCTATCGCACTGTGTAGTAGAATAGAGCTTAGAGTAAAAACTCGAGAACTCATCCAATATAGCTCTCTGCCCCCTGATGACCGATTGGTCAGCAGTCTTCAGTGATGTAAGTAGTAGATCGTGGGGAGCGGAGCATTGCTGCTAACGTCCGTCCAGGCCAATCACCGTCACCGTATCGTCGAGCGTGCTTGCCTAGGAACTTGACTTTCCTATGGGCCTCCTCCTCGAATTCAAGCAGCTTTTCTTTCAACGTTGCCAATGTGCTGGAATTCCCAGAGGAATAAAATTGTGATTCCAGTTTCCTAATCTGTTTTTCAAGTGTGGCAAGGGTCCCCTGGATAGCCTTCAGCACACCCGCTTGTCGGGCTATGCAGTGCCCTCTTACCACAGTTTTAAAGGCTTCCCACAGGGTGGCCACAGTGTCCACAGAGCCCCCATTCAAGGAAAAGTAATCTTTTATGTCTCCTCTAATCTCTTCTTTGAAAGCATCGTCAAGGAGGGCTTCCTGTGGTAGCCGCCAACTATACATCCGCGGAATGGAGTTAGGTAATTCCAAGCGCAAAAGACAGGGAGCGTGATCCGATAATGACCTGGGAAGATTTAGGACCTCCCCCACCCACGTAGCCACGTCCCGGGACACTAACCAGTAATCTAATCTTGACCACGCTTTATGATATTCTGAGATACAGGTCCCTTCCTGGACCGCCGGGTGTGTACGTCTCCAAATGTCCACCAAGTCCCCATCGGACAGTATAGCTTGTAATGTAGCACTGGCCAAAGGATGTAATGTTCTAGGCACCCCCTTCCTGTCTAATACGTCATCAAGAATGGCATTGAAGTCCCCTCCCCAAATATTGGTGTCACAGTTCGTTGCTTTCACCTTCGCCCACATAGATCGGAAAAAGTCGGGGGAAATCAGTGTTGGGGCCATACACCGCAATCAACACCAGAGGATTGCCACCCAATGAATCTTGAATAATCGTGTATCTACCATCTGGGTCTAGTTGTATCGCACTAGCTTTCCAGTCAAGGCCTCGTCTGATCAGCACAGCCACCCCTCTTGAGTAATTTGAGTAAATAGAGGAGTAAATCGACCCCCATCTACTATGCCTTAATCTAGGAGATGATGGAGAACTAAGATGTCTCTCTTGCAAAAGGCAGACATCAATGTGGTGTCAAAGTAAATAGGAGTGAACTAATCTGGCCTTCCTACCATCATTTAGCCCATGGATGTTCCAGGTGAGAAAATTTAAAGAAGTCATAGGATATACATTTGTATATATTGCAGCGAGACAGTAGGAGCAACACAACGTCAGATATGGTCCCACATGGCAGTCAACAAGAATAATAGATAGCAAAATATTGGCAAACAACAGGTTGTAGAAAACCCATCTCAAACATCGTAACATCTACAGCTACTAGTGGGAACTCTTGCATAGGGGTATAGTACCGACGGCATACTCCCCCGGGTACTTAAGGTGGCCAAGAACATTTCAGCGAGTCCTACCCAGTGTCTTATGAAATTATGAACCAAAACACCCAAACCCACCAAAGTCCATAGAGAGGGTGTGTAGCCGACCCGCGAAAACAAGGCTATATAAAGAAAAAAAAAACAATTAGTTAAGCATAGTGAAAGGCAATAGAATGCATAGGCAGGTGTATCACAAATAGACCCAATGAACATGTGCGGCCGTGTAGCAGATTACATAACTTATATAGCAGGCACAGAGATAAACCCCATCTCTCAGTTCCGGCAAACAGAAACCAAACCCTGCCAACTGAGGTCATTTCAGCTCAAACACAGATAAGTTTGGACCCGCTTCATGTTTCAGTCATTGTCACTTAAATTGCGCTCCTCAGACGCCAGCCCTCTGTGACATGAATTGGGTACCTTACCGCCAATATGCTTTTCAAATTTAAGAGCAGATTTAGCGTCTGTGAAGAAGTGAGCAGACCCTTCGTAAGTGACCTTGAGTTTGGCGGGATAGAGATGTGCGTATGGAATCTGGGCCTGCAGGAGTAGACGCTTAGCCTGGAGGAACTCCCGACCGAGCCGCCTGCACAGCTGGCGTAAAGTCCGGGTAAAAGGAGATGTTGTTGCCTCCATATGTAATTGTTCCTTTTCCCCGGGGGCGAGGCGCAGGACAGTGTCCCGATCTTGATAATTCAGGATTTGGGCCAAAATAGGTCTGGGGGTAGCACCGACAGGTGGTTTAGGGCCCAGAGCGCGATGCGCTTTCTACACTGCAAAGACATGAGAAAGGTTGGGGTTGAACAATTCGTGGAGCATATCCGCAACATAGGTCTCCATCTTTGCAATTGCTGTTGTCTCCGGTACCCCAGTGATACGGAGGTTACTTCGGCAGGACCAGGCCACCAAATCCTCGTTTTTGGCGCGGATTATTCCAAGAACTTTGTCCATCTGGAGGAGTTGTTCCTTTGTCTCCACCTGGAAGTCATGGAAATCCGAGATTCGGTTCTCCAGCACATCCAGTCTAGTCTCATGTGTTCCCACTTGTGATTTGATGGCGTCCAATTGAGAGGTCAGGCCGTCCAGTTTAGTATCAATGTTCCGGAGACTAGATCGCATTTCCAGCATGAGGGTACGGAAATCTTCCCCCTGGTCTTCCGTTTGGGGGTCTGGCGGGCGCTCCGCACCCATCTCCGAATCATGCTCAGTGAGACGTGTGGTGCGCCGCTCACCGACGGTCAGTTTCGGCTGTTTTGCGTCTTGCTTGCCCATGGCTCGAGCCGTGACACACAACAGTCAATCTCAATGCAGGCGGGTGATGAACAGACCGGGTATATCCGCCAAGTATCCGTTCTCCGAATAAGGGTTTGACGGAAGGCCTGCACTCGAGTTTCGTAGTAAATGAAGTTGATCGGGCTACCAGGCAAGCGACAGGCAAGTCTCCCCTTCCTTGAGAAGGATACCCTCTCAGGCTCCGCAGTGACAACAGTTTGGCGATTGAGGCGGCCACGTGGAATCCACCTGGAGAGGATGTCACCCAGTGATGAGTTGCAGCACCCAGAAGGGGGGGGGGGGGGAAATATACAATTTATATGGAGATCATAGGGAAAGTGTCGGGTTCACCATCCCAGGGCTGTCTGCCCCACATCCACCGCCAATGCGCCGCCAGTCCCAGCGCCCAAATCCTCACGCATCAAGCAATGGCATCACGGGCCACAACCGACACACCAGTGCTGCAGCTGGGTGAGTCAGCAGGGGTAGCTTAACATCCAACAATCAGAACTCACCACCTCTTGGCGCTTCGCCTCACCCACTGCATTTGTGGAGGTGCTGCATTGGCTGGGGTGGGTAGCGGCGAGGCCATGCGGCGCAAATAAGGCCCGAAGTCCAGTCTCAGCAACCACATAGGCGGTGGTTAATGCAGGCCGTCATATGCAGTATGAGCGTTTATGGCCACTCTCCAAGGGGTACCCTAGGCGGCAAGCGAAGTCAAAATGCCCACACCTGCACCCCTGTCGCACTAGGTCTTCCTGGTACCGGCATGAGGTCTAACGACAGTCGCATTCTAGCTACTGGGCCACATTGCCGCGTCGCGCACCACAGGCCAAGACCATCCCAGCTCCTCCTAGGCAACGGCCCCCTCCTAGCAGTATTTCTCGGAAGCCACACTGTCTTCCCCGGACGGTGGGCCCACGTGGAGCGTCCGCAAATTGCCTTCCTGGCCTCAGGGTTCGCCTCCCCCTCGCCGACTCCTCACCGTCTAGGCACTCGCCCGGGAAGGCGTCTCGGAGCAGTCGGCTTCAGGAGCAGGGACCGCCAGCCTCCAGGCAGCCTCAAAAGCCATTCAGCGGAGCCGCAAAGAATCCAACAGTGTCTTCTGGAGGCGGCGGCCTATCTCCCCGGTGGCGCCGCGGTCTCGATTTTTTGACGCAGCCGCCGGCCCACTCACTCCTCTGGCGATCAGCTCCTGGCAGCACCAGAACGGGACACACACCTCCGCCGCAAAAACACATCCAGGAGTCAGCTCGTCGGGTGTCGCACACCTTGGGCTGTGTTTGGAAGAATTTTAGCACAGTAAGTGCTCGCCAGTTGTACGGATTATGCAAGAATGTTGTCTCAGACGGCGGAGCTCGCCTAGCTAGCGGCCATTTCGCAGCTCAGCCGGCCACGCGCCCCCACATTTTATTTTTACCTACGTCTTTGAGGAAGAGGTATTGTGCCAGTCGTGAAAGGTACTAAGTCTACCAAATGGGTTATGTTGAGTTTGGCAGATTCAGGACTTCTGACAAAATTGTCATATAGCCTCCCCTCACTATTTCTAGTGTATACATGCACAAGCCCATTTTCCCAAAGACATAGGGGTTGATGTCCTTGGCGATCTTCACTCTGTCCGCAGAAACACCTACTCTTTCCCTTTGCCTGTCAATGGAGCATTGGAAGGGGTGAGGGAGGATTTCTCCACCGCTCTTGTGTCTTCCCTTTGTCTTGCCAAATGAAGAAAAGCCGTTTGACATAGCAGAGGGAGAAAAATGTTGGAATGCGCTATTACTGACTAACTTAGGGCTAGTAGATGTTAATGTCTGTCATAGCAGTCTCCGTGGCATCTTCCTATAAAATGAGATAATAGGGTGTGACAATACTGTCATTATACAGGCTTACAACAGTGCTCTCTTACTTCAAATCAACGGGTAGAAAACTGAGCCTCGGTTACAAACAGAATAGTGAAATAATCCATATGACTTGTTAAAAAACACATAGTCATTATGAGATACAAGGGATTCATTTGAGCTCTTTGAAGCAATGAATGTTTCTTATCTTAACCCTATCATTTACCTCCATATCTGGTCAGTTTCAACCCAAGTGATACCACTCTATACGGTCATCTACTTGTACGCAATACTTTTATGGTATCTTGATGCTTTTGGTTCATCACCACTTGCCTCACAAAACCGGTCCAACCTACATGACAATGAAACAACAAGACTGGAGTGGCCTAGATGTTTAGCTCTTTAGACCATTTCTAAATAAACAAATCCAGAAATGCTTCCACCTCTGATTTCTGTCTTCTAGTAGGGTTTGCTGTGTCCAGTGCCATCTTAAAATTTTTGGGAGCCCTGGAGAAGACCAATTTTGGGTCCCCCGTTCAGAACGGTAAATTTATTACCCATTTTCAGCTGATTCAATTCATTGTGATGCAAGACAATATTGAATTACAAGTTGCATTTTCAGAAACAGGTGCACGCAAAAATAACCATAAGCTCATGCTACCCCATCCTCCACAAGCCAAACGGTACCCAAAATATCTTGATTAAGCATTGATAGTCATTCCATTTTGCGCTTGTTTTTGGGTTTTTTAAATGTTTAATACAACATTTTATGTGATATTCTGTTTCTAACCAGCCTGTTTCGCCTTACGTAGGAAGATACGGTAATTGTGTCTTTGTGGGTATTTACTAGAGTAGTGTATAATGTTACAAATCATTGTGATTTTATTGTCATCTATTCTGGATTTGATTTTTGCACACTGCACTTAACCTTGGTCTTTGCCGACCGCTGGCTTGCATTGCTGCTCGTGGGGGGAATTAGCTTCAAGACACCGCCATCTTGGCAAGTTAGCATTCTAGTCATTCCTCTCCCTTCGCTCTCTCGTTGCATAAATTACCGCACTGACGCGACCGCGCAGCGCTACCGCCTGAGTCGAAGCTGCGTTCTAATGCTCGCCAGGCTGGTAACCTTTCCCATTATCTGCTTCATTTAATTTGTTTTTAATCATTGTGATTTTATTGTAGTCTATTCCGGATTTGATATTTGCACACTGCACTTTACCTTGGTCTTTGCCGACCGCTGGCTTGCATTGCTGCTCGTGGGGGGAATTAGCTGTAAGACACCGCCATCTTGGCAAGTTAGCATTCTAGTCATTCCTCTCCCTTCGCTCTCTCGTTGCATAAATTACCATGCTGACGTGACCGCGCAGTGGACGCGCGCAGCGGGCGTGCCGCTGGCGCGCCAAAGGCAAGCCCGTCTGCGCCCGTCCGCGCTCGGTCCGGGCTAAGGGCATGTCCCCCTGGTCCATTGTTAATACATTGCCGATCATATTCAAGGGAGCAGCTTCTGGGCTGGGACACCGAGGGGTCGATGGCCCGCTGCACAAGGATTATTCTTAACTTAATTAAGGAGGCACAGGACGTGCATTGCCCTAAATGCTCTTTCACACTGCCTAGCATTTTGGCTAATCACTGTATTTCCCACGGCAACACTCCCTATGTAAAGTCCATTCGAGCCCCTCAGGCAACTATTAAATGCCTTTTGCTAAATGCTAGATCACTTATTAAACACAGTTTGGAATATGCCCTGTTTATGGAAGATCATAACATTAAACTAGGTTTCCTAACGGAATCCTGGTCAGATGAAGCCTCCGAGCCTGACTTGCTGAAAGCAACCCCCCTGGCTTCCTCTGTTATACTCAAGACAGACCCTTGAAGAGAGGCGGTGGGCTAGCAGTCATCTATCACGACTCCCTTAAGCCCTCCTTTACCAAAGCTTCCAATCAAACCTGTGAAGCGCTGTTAATTAGTACCCAAATGTCAAACCATGATACTTTTAACAATGTCCTTTTGTACCGTCCACCTGGCTCCAAGGGTGCATTCTTAGATTCGCTAGGACCTCTTTTAGAGGAAGCAATGTGTAACAAGCACTTCACAGTTATGGGTGATTTTAACTTTCATCTCGAAGATGCTAACGATCCGGATAACATAAAACTACAGGAAATATTTGGGGGGGGGGTGGCAATATGAAGCAGTTAGTTTTAGACTCCACCCATTCCGCAGGTCATACATTTGACGGAATTTTCTCTACAATCCTAACCTTGTCTATACCCACACCGTCCCCCTCACCTGGACTGACCATAATGCTGTTTTATTTGAACTTATACAAGTCCCACATAATAACCACAAACCCCCGGCTAGAGCAACTATGATCACCAGGTGTTGGAAAAAATTAGATAACCTTGCCTTAGGCAATCTTCTACAAGGCTCAATGCCAACAACATTGACCGATGTAAACAAAGCTACGGTTAATTACACAGACTGGGTAGACCAGGCCTGTAAAAAACTAGTGCCGGGTAAACGATCTATTACTAAGCGGACACGGCCAACTGCCCCGTGGTATTCTGATACCCTAAAAAGTCAAAAATTAGAGTGTAAAAAACTTTAAAGATTATGGAGGAGTGAATATAGTTGTGCTGGTAGGGAGGCCTACAAGATAGGCCTGGCCAATTATAAAAAACTGCTTATCGAAACAAAAAAGACTTTCTTTGGGGAACGGATTAGAGTTGCTGGCTCCTCTTCCAAAGAGCTATTCAAAACCATCTCTTTGCTAACTTCCTCCACTAAGCCTCAGATTGAAAGCAACGCAGAATTATGCGAATCCTTGGCTGCCTTCTGTTTGCAAAAGGTCGAAAACATATTTTATTCCTTCACATTTACGCCTATAGCAACCAATGAGGTAGTGGCAATAGAGGGCCTAGAGTTCATTGGCCCCTCTTCCATATTAGATCATTTTACACCTTTAGATCAGCCTAGAGTCATCAAGCTCCTCTCTGAGATTCGTTCTGGCTCCCCGCTAAACCCGTGCCCAGCCTCAGTATTGAAACTGGTCTCTGACATCATTGGGGAAGCCCTTACCCCACCGTTTCGCTCCATTTTTATAACCGGCCATTTTCCAGCTCTTTGGAAAATTGCCTCCATTCCTCAGCTGCTCAAAAAACCTAATCTAGACCCTAAACACCCGAGCAATTACAGGCCTATCTCCCGTCTCCCTTTTCCGGGTAAGATGTTAGAAAGAGCCATGAATGGTCAACTTAGTTTATTCCTGCAGTCTAACTCTTCTTTAGACACTACGCAGTTTGGATTTCGCGCTGAACACAGCACCGAATTGGCACTAATAAAATCTACAGACGAGATCAGGGAGGCCTTAGATCAAGGTGGCTCTGCCATACTGGTCTTGCTAGATCTCTCAGCCGCATTTGATACGGTCCATCACAAAGTTTTGATGGACCGTCTATCAGCGGTCGGGGTCAAAGACAAGGCCTGGGATCTCTTGAAATCGTTTCTATCCAACAGAACACAAACTGTGGCCCTCGGTAGAGACAGCTCTAAACCCTTTTCTCTCCCGTGTGGAGTCCCTCAGGGGTCCTCGCTTAGCCCGACACTATTTAATATATACGTTACTCCGCTGTCAACCTTGATCAAATCCTTCGGATTTCAGTTGTCCTCTTACGCTGATGACACGCAAATTGTGCTGTCAATCAAAAAGGGATCAGAGGCTGAAACTGACTCAATGTGTCACAACTGCATGCAGGCAATTGCAGCCTGGATGGTTTCAAACTGCTTTAAACTTAACGCAGATAAAACCGAGGTTATACTCTTTGGAAACACGACCAATCTCTGGACACCGGATTGGTGGCCGACCAAAATGGGAGAACCTCCTGCTCCAGTGGCAAAGGCAAAAAACCTCGGAGTGATCATAGACTCAAAATTGTCTTTTAACGTTCAGGTCAGCAGGGTTGTTTCATCCTGTGTTTTTTATGCTTAAAATACTTCGGAAAGTAAAATTTCTCCTCCCGGAAGACTGCCTGAAAACTGCCGTTACTGCACTTATTCTGTCGAGGCTGGATTACTGTAATAGTCTTTATATTAACATCCAGAAAAAACATCTCTCCAGGCTCCAGATTGTGCAGAATGCGGCAGCTAGAATGCTTACTGGTACACCCAGGTTTTCCTCAGTAAGGGCGGGACTCAGATCACTTAATTGGCTACCTGTGGCATCGCGGATTCAGTTTAAAGCCATGTGTATTGTTTTTAAAGCCCTTAATGGCTTGGGCCCTGATTTCTTGAGACACTCCATTCAGTGGTATGTGCCGGGGAGAGCCCTCCGCTCCCTGCATTCCAGACTCGCCTTCCTTCCCCGCTCTAAGAAGGCCAGCTGGGGTAGTAGAAGTTTTCGTCACTGTGCCATTAAGGCATGGAATAATCTTCCTCTTCATCTCAGGAATTCCACAGAACTCCTCTCCTTTAGGAAGAAGGGATTAAAAACCTGGTTATTCTCCTAGAGGTTGTATCTAACTCACTGTTTTCAGTTTCTCTCAGGTAGGTGGTGTATAGCGCCAGGGTAGCAGAGCGCTCTAGAAATCTTAATAACATAACATAACAAATATTAAAAACAAATGCACACACAGATGGAAATAGCTGTAAGTGCCAGATAGGCATATCCACAAATCGTTTATTTTTCATAACTGGCATTCTCACTGCAACAAAGCAGTGCTCTGAGGATTTTCATTATTCAATCAGGTGAAATCTAATGAATTTCACCTTGAACCTCTTCCCCTGCCTGGTGCCTCTTCTCTTCTTTCTTTGAGTACAATTCTCTGGCTGGACCGTGGTCTCCTGCTCTGCTGAGTAAGATAAATTAGTGTGGGCGGGAAAGAGGAAGGAGAGGTAAATAGAACGGTATTGAAAAGAAGGGGGAGTAGAGGAACAAGGAAAGGAGAGTTAGAGAGAGATAGGTAATGTAGGGGGTAAGATAAAGAGAAAAAGGAGACGTGAAATGATATATAAATACATAAAGGCAGAAAGTGGACAAGGAAGGTAGTGAAAACAAAGTAAAGAGATAGGTAAGGTTTTAGAGTGAGGCAGATAGGTGGCAAGAGCTATAGACAGTGAAGAGGAACAGCAGAGAGAGGGTGAGGGTTGGTACACACCTAATGGTGAGGTGGTGATAAAAACGTAGTAGAAATAGAGGTAAGTAAAAGATAGCGAGATGGTGAGCTAGTGAGAGAAGTATAGAGGGATGCAAGGTATAGAGAGAGTGGTAAGAGAGAGGGCAAAATGAGAATTGAATTATAGACAAACATGTCAGGCAAAGAGTTAAGGCAGAAAGAAATAGTTAAATGGCAGAAAGAGATGAGGGGGAGAGAGAAAAGTAAAGTAGACAAACAGCTGAAATCAAAAGATGTGAGGTTGAAACTTAAAGAGAGTGAGGTAGAAAGAAAATTGTGAGATAAATACAGAGAAAGACAAGGTGTAGATCTTGAATGTGACCAAAATATCAATGATCAAAATATCAACATGTAAGTATGTGTAGATTTTCTATACCTAACTCCGCATATGTGTACCTAGATGACATATACATTGTAAAGGTACATTGTTGTGGAGTTATGAATATTAAATCTATATTTACCTATATCCACTTACCGCCTCAATATTTTGGTGTTTCATATTTTGGTCACAAAACTGTGGCCACTCTATATTCCACCCTCGAAATTCTGGACTAGGATTAGAAGAGAAAGTGGTGAGAGTGATGTATTAAAAGAAAGACGTAGATAGAGATGTTACGATGGTAAATTGAAATAGAAAAGGAATTGCAGAGAGAGGAGGTAATGATAACAGAAAAATCATATTAAAGGCAAACAATTAGATGTAGTGATAACAAAGTAAGGCAGAGAGGGAACAAGACAGCAAAAGTGGAATAGCATGTGGAGAAGGCAGGCAATGAACGAATAGACGTGATTTAGAGATAGGCAGCCGGTACCAAATGGCTAAAGTAAGAAATGTCAACTTTCTAAAAGTGGCATTTTCAGAAATGTCACTTCACCATAAGTTTGGTCTTTAAATTGTGTTTCCAGACACACCAGACTTGAAGGGTTTATCTCTGCCAGGAATCCCTAGGTTGTGGCCCATTGCACACTAACCCCTGCCCAAGAATGCACTGTCACACCGCTGAGACCCTGGCACTGGGTGGCCGGAGTCGATATTCTTGGCATCGCCCCTGGCAGCGCTTACTTCACACTCTCCCCCTACCGCCCGGGCGCTTATCACACTAGCCCCCCAAACTGGCCTGGGGCCCATTTAGCATGAGGGATGTCTGCCTCTTCATCTAATAGCATTGTCCCTGGTCTCCCTGTTTTGCCCCTATTGGGACTTGTCTTGTTTGCCCCTTACTTGCGCCTATCTTGTTATGCCACTGATATGTTATGTGTTGTAAAGCCTTACTCAATCAGACTCCAGGTCCCAGGGCCAACTTCCTCTGTATTAGAACCACCATCCTTCGATGCACATAATGGGACTCTCATGTGAGGACGTACTCTTGGCGGCCATCTTGACCATCAAGATTATATAGTCCCTTGTTCTGGAACTATTGGTGCTTCGCATTAAGGAATCCCAGTGAAGAAGCATTGTGCCAACATGCCTCCGAAATTCCACCTGCAGTAGCCGCCTGGAAATCCACTATGTACATTCAGGGGGGAGGTTGGGAGCATTCAAGTCAGCACTGATAATGTGTGATGCAGTACAGTTTCCACATTGGGACTATTACGTGTGAGAATGCTGATTGTTCTCTGTATTAGCAGCCTTCCGCGACACCTAACCTGGCCCTTCATTACTGGACATAGTCCAGGGGGATAGCTCGAGGACTTTGGTTATTAGGCTTGGCTATTGCCTTGATCTTTTGGACACTGTTTGTTTAATCCCACACTTCTGTTCACGTGTATGATATAATACACGCCACAGGGGGATGGGTGGGGGTGTACTGTGTCCAATAGCCATTCCGGCCTTGGGTTTTTGATTTGGCGAAAGGACTTATCGCCTCCAAGGGAGAAAAGACTTTGGATCCTATTACGAGTACGGCGGTCCACAGTACCGCAGTACTCATGGTGGCGGTCTGACCACCGCCACCACTGCGGGCCAGCCCACCGTATTCTGAGTGTGGCGGTCGGACCGCCACAGGACCGATGCCTCCGCCGGGATCCAGGATCCTGCAGCTGTTGCGCCTAGGTCCAGGCAGTAATATGCTGGCGGTGCCGCTGCAGCACCGCCGAGCATATTATGAGTTGCCTGTCCACCACCCATGTCATGGTGGTGAGCCCGCCATGAAAAGGATGGCGGAGAGGCAACTAAGAGGGCCCTAACAGGGCCCCCCGCCTCTCCCGGGCCTGAGGGTGCATGCATGGGGGCACATGCTGTGCCCCCCTCGAGTTGCACCCCTGTTCCTGCACAGTGTGGTATATATGACATGGTGCATGCCACACTGTGAGTATGCATAACATGGTGCCTGCCACACCGTCAAAAAACGTGCAGTGGTGCACCCACGGAATCAGTCTGAATGTTAGGCTCTTCTATGAGCCTAGCAGATCCCAGCAGTGAGACCTCCCCAGCCTAGCCTGCCCGCTATGGATTACACTAGTAATCCGGCAGGTGCACTACGGGTTTGGCTATCCTCCTATAGGCGCAGCAGTGATGGGCTGACAGGAAGACTGCCAAACTCGTAATAAGGCCCTTATTGTTGTATGTGTGTAGTTACCTTGTGTGCATACCACAGATATATCAGCTGTAGCTCCAGCCCAGCAGACACTAATCTAGGCATTATAAGGGAACTACCGTGAGTAGTCTGAGTGTTGCCCATGCCCTAGTCTATTGCCCGTGAGGTAACAGCTATCCATTGGCCATGATCCACAGTCCGTGAGGTAACGGCTATCTGGTCGTACTTGGTGTCAAAGGGCAGCAACCTGTGAGGATCATATGGTTGTCCAACAACCATCCACAAGGCATTGGTATTTTAGTTGATTATTTTGGTTCGTTATTTTGATTTATTATTTTAGTTTAATGTGTGTTTCAGACCCCTTCCCCTTGGGCTTAGTCTGCTCCCCGTATTGAACTCCCGGTGGTGATGGTGTGCGTGTGAGGGAGAGTCGGTTCATGCTGCCCCCGCAACAGGCAAACCATACAGAATCAGAGGAAGTTGGTGGCTGATCTGACAATCTATTCCCAATTGGGAATTACACTTATAAATTGTAATAAGGTAATTCTAATGTTATAATGTGGAAGAGAAAGGCCTTGCAGTAGTCATTGCATTGGTCAAAAGGCTTAGTAGTTCCTCGTTAGTACCGCCTTGTCTCATTTTGTAACCTCCCATGAAGACAACCCCTGTTACATGTGTTGTTACTCACTAGGCTTTAATTACAGCCTACGAGCACTATTTGCTTAAATGGTTTTCTCCTGCCTGCAACAGACACGCTCTCCCGCAACGCCTTAATTTTTTTTCTCATAGCACGGTATGCCACGTTAATACAGTGGCGGCAGTGCCTTTGGTTTACTTGGAGTGCCCAACGCGGCAGCATGTTTTTATTTACTACTTATTAACTTTTTTTTTTTAAACTGCCCCATGCTGCACTTTCACTTTAATGGCGGCCGCACCCTGTTCGCTAAACGAGCTGCGTCTAAGGAAAGGGGCGCATCCGCCATTTTAGTGAAACCGCGGCATGAGGCGCTTTTACAAAAAAAACATTTGTTTTTCAACTTGACAAGCAAATGCTTCTTTTGTAAAAGCGCCCCATACCGCGCTTCCGTGACCGTGGCCGTGAGCTTTTTTTTAGACGGCTCCTCTAAGGAACGGGCCGTGGCCGCCATTAAAGTGAAAGTGACAAATAGGTGTGTAAGGAGACTTGGGATTTCAACATGGCGGACAGCTGGGGCCGTATTCCACCGACAGAGAACGTTCCAGCCCTCGCTGAGCCGCAATAGAAACGGCCGCCCCTCCCCTGGGAGAGATGTCAGGACAAGGAAACGGAGAAGGAGGGCAAGAACGGAGCAGCGAGGAGTGACAGACAGGCAGCGGTCAACGAGAGGCGAAACCAGCGGAATCCGAGGACAGCGCGGAGGAGAACAGGAGCAGACGACCGTGTCTCTCTGGACACAGCCTCAAGACGCCCAAGGAGGAGAGGAGGAGAGGAGACGGGTCGTGGTTCAAGGCAAGTACCAAAGACCTCCCGGGGCTTCTGCCTGAGCTGGTGGGGCACCGGGCAGTAGTGGCACGTGAAGAGGTGTTTGGTGGAAGATTGCACTCACCGAGGCACGTGTGGTAGCAAAGAGGGAACAGAAAGGAGCAATACCCTCATGATCAGTGTGATAACCACTACATCTCATGTGCACAAACACTCCTCTTCGCCTGGTGAAGGTGGCACTCACATACTAAAAAGTATGATAGAGAGACCCATTTCTAAAACCCTGTTTCTTTGGTTCTTTTTCTTTCATTTATTTTTTTTTCTTCAACCTGAGACCCCTGGGACATACTGGAAGAAGGGACGCATCCTGAAGAAAAAGGAGACCAGTCGCCTACAGCCAAGTCACTGGAGAGACTTGGTGAACTTGATTATCTTTTCTTTAATTTACACCCTTGTGCTGTACCCAATAAAACACTTAACCTAACCCGCCATAGTGTGTACTGTCGGTCCCTGCACTACTACAAGGTGCTTTTACAAACAAGCATTTGCAATGCAATACGTGTCGCATTTACCAGAGTTTCGTAAATGCGAGACCTATTGCATTGCAAATGCTTGTTTTCTTTACAAGAGAACCTAAAACTTAAAAAGGCTTTATCAGTTTGGAATGCTTCTGCATGGGTAATACAAACAGCAATTGCTATAGTTTACCAAGTTTCTAATAAGTCTCCCCAACTCCAGCAGATTACCTCACGTGAGGCGCAGGCGCTGCGTCTTGAACAAACACCCACCCAACCTCCTGACGCCTCCGAGGTGAGACTACTTGCTCATATTCTCTCAGAGATTAGACAACTCTCGCTGGTCACGGCCAAGCTCCTCTGGCGCTCATCAGTGGCCAGGGTTTATGGGTGGGGTGACAAAAATGGCTCGCTCCTCCACAGACTGGCCACTTACCCCAGGGCAAACCGCATAATTCCTGAAATCATAGATCAGGACGGTTCGGTGCATCACTCCCCAGCGGAGATGGCCCGCGCCTTTGCCTCATTCTATCGTCAGTTATATGCGGCTAGAAACCCTACCCTCTTTCTTTACGGCCTGTTAGGGATCGGAACCAACTGTTTCTCCCACCTGGACCCCATAACTCAAAAAGATCTGGACCGCCCTATCTCCCAAGATGAGATTGGAGAGGCGATCTCCCTCATCTCGTCCGGCAAGACACCGGGCCCTGACGGCCTCTCTCAGGAATACTACGCTCTATATCGCGAAACCCTTCTTCCCCACCTTGCGGGCCTGTTTCAGGAAGCGGCTGAGAAGGGCTCCTTCCCTCCTGAGACGGACATGGCCACCATAGTGGTCCTTCCCAAATTCCAGCCGCCCTTGCCACGGTGTGCGGAGTAGCGCACTATTTCCCTCCTTAATACTGACCTGAAACTGTTCCCCACGGTCCTTGCCCAGCGACTCAAGCCCCACTTAGCAACATTGGTGCAACCCGACCAGTGTGAGTTCATGCCCTCAAGTGGCACCCGACATTGTCTCCGGAGGCTGCAGGTGGCCCTGGCTCACCGCCACTTGCTCACCCCCTACCTAACTCTCCTCCTGGTAGACTTTGAAAAAGCCTTTGATTCAGTGGACTGGGGGTTTTTGAAGGCTGTCCTCGATGAGTTGCGCTTTGGTCCCCGCTTTAGAGGTCTAGTCAAGGCTCTCTACGCCCACTCGAGGGCACGGGTCATGGTAAATGGGGTCCTGTCTGAACCCTTTTCGGTCTGCAGGAGAACGAGGCAGGGATGTCCTCTTTCCCCCCTCCTCTTTGCTTTGGTGATGGAGCCCCTGGTGACCCTGATACGATCGTGCGCAATGGTGCGGGGTTGGAAATGGCCCAACACCGAAACCAATAAGATTGCCCTGTACTCATCTATTTAGCAGGCCCCCATTGTCTCCACATTTTACAGTCCTTTGAATGGGCATCGGGCCTCTGGCTAAACCCTGACAAATAGGTCCTGATCCCCCTTCACTTGTCCCGAGAGTGCTTTGATTGGCAGTCCACCATACCGCTCCGTCGCCTATCGTTCAAGTACTAGGGGATATGGTTGACTCTACTCCCCAAGCTCAGCTGGGCTCTTAATGTTACTCCCCTAGTGAAGAGGGCTAAGGCAGACCTTCAGAAGTGGCAAACACTGCCTCTGAATCCCATGGGGAGGGTCGCCCTCTTTAAAATGATGATTCTTCCCCGGTTCCTTTACGTACTCCAGAATACCCCCCTCTGCTTCCCCAGGACTTGGTTTCGCGAATTGGATACTTTAGCTACTAAATTCCTATGGGGGAAAGGTAGGGCCAGAATAGCGATGGACGTCTGCAGGATTCCCTCATTTGACGGGGGCCTAGGGATAACCCACTTATAACTATACTATCTTGCCGCGTGCTTGCTTGCCATTCACGATTAGTTTAATGGGGAATGGTCTGACCCAGCATGCAGGCTTCAGCTGAGTGATTTGGGTCCAGTCTATGCTGTATGGGGATCCTATCCCGTCCCAAATGCCAGAGGTGATGCCCTCAGCGCTGCTGGCCTGGCGGGCAGCGCTGCGACACACCAAATGGACACAGACACTGACCCAATGCACACCCCTGTGGTAGGGGACCTGGCTTAGGGAGGTTTCTGGACTGCAGGGCTTCCGTTCCTGGGACCTCATAGGAATTTCACAACTGGGTGACGTGTGGGTGGGGGATCACATGCGCTCCTTTAAAGACCTCCAAACCCGACACTCCCTACATCAGTCACAGTTCTATAAATATCTACAACTGCGACATGCCCTTCACGCACACCTCATAACAGGCACACGGCTCCCTGCCCATAGCCTGCCTGAGGCGCAGATTATGTTGGGGGACCTGGGGAAGGGTGGCATCTCCCACATCTAGAGTACGCCGATCAATAATACCCCTACTTCCCTAGATCGATTACGTGCTCAGTGGGAGGAATGGGTAGGCACGCTGAAGGAGGAAGACTGGCGTGACGCCCTTATGGCCCCCAGGACGGTCACCGCCTCTGCTAGGCTGCAAATGATACATCTTTATTATTTGCATGCAGCTTACCTCACCCCTGTACGCCTTCATCGAGCAGGGTTTAGCCCCACCTCTGCCTGCAGTAGATGTGGCCACGACCCGGCTGATTTTCTCCATATGGAATGGGCTTGTCCTCGCCTGGTGCAGTTCTGGGGCGACATTGAGGCGGAACTCACTGAAATACTGGGGTAGGACGTCCTGCACGACCCGAAACACACGATCCTGGGCATTACTGACAGGCTGGATGGGTCCAGGAATAACATAGTTTACTACAGCAATGGTGTTGGCTAAAAGGGACATAGCGGCCTTATGGAAAAGCCCTGAACTCCCATGTGTCAGACGCTGGCGGACCGGGGTCGACTGGTGTGCCACCTAAGAAAAAACTATGTATGAAGCACGTGGGTGTCCTAAGAAGTATTGGAGGATTTGGGGGAAGTGGTTTGGAGGAATGGTTTAGTCTCGAGGGGAATGTCCTAACGCATGCAGTTTTATCACTCATATTCGGGGAATGGGTCGCGCAGATCATTGTTTGTACTCCTGGTCTTCATGGTGTCGTATTGTATGGCAGGTGTCTCTTTGTCAAATCAATAAAAAGTTGTTTATCAAAAAAGTCTCCCCAACACCACATGAAGGATCAGCTTTATAAAAAAACATTAACATAATATGCATTACTAAAGTACCCATTCACCCTCAAGGGTATCTTGGAGCTGCAATAACAATATTTATTGACCCAAGTCAAGGATTGGATTTGTTGAATTAGAAATGCAACCATTTTCCTCCACACATCAGCTTGTGAATCCTGAAAATACACAAGTTTTCGTCTCGAAAACACGCTTTTCATTTTTGCTATACATGTATTAATTCAAGCAAGCAAACACTTCGAATTTAGTAGGCTGGGCTGCACATAGGAGAATTACTTACAGGTAGGTGGAAGCTACCAGTAGCTCACGAGCTCCTCCTTGGAGAAGCTTGGGCTATACAAACCTCTTTATTCATTACAAAGTCTAATGTGACCCTTATTTTTGTCCAAGGGATGACGGGCAAAAACAGGGCGGCAGTTGAATAATGAACCTCTGGTATAGATGTGGGTGGAGTCCAACTTTACATTTCAAAAACCAACATCACTTTTATTCATGAGAGTGATTACAGAACTTAAATTCCTGTTGCATAGTAAAGCCGATTATGTAATAAGGTGAAAGCATTTAGGTCCCTGCAACCTGCAGTTATTTTCTTATTACAGGTGTCTGCTTGCGTCAGATCGCATTATTATATATGAAAATTGCATCACTACTCGTTTGTAATAATTAATTGCTAGGGTTAGGAATGTCACATTGCCACATACTCCAAACGTCTGCTACTCCAGCGTGTGATGGATCTAGTCACTACTGAAACCTGCGTGACCTCACGGAAATGTGCAGCCGCATCAGAAACACTCCTCTCAGCAGACGTCTTTGCGGGGTCTAGTTGAAAAATCTTAAACTGAACCCACGGAGTGGACACCATAAACTCGAGCAAGTGTTATGTTCTACCGCTCTAGCATCTAGCGCTATCTAGTGGGATGTGCTTTGTTTGCTTCCTCATCATTTATAAATAAGCAGTCTTGATTGAGAATGTATAAATCAGTTTCGAAGGACAAGTTAAGGGTCTGTTCGACTGAAAATGGCTTTATGAGTTGCTCCTTTGATTTCACATTGCCACTGCTCCTTCTCAGCCTGAATTCGTGAGTGCTTACAAATGGGCAAAAGGCTTTTAAAAGGCAATATATGTATTGCATAGAAAAAATGCCACACGTGAGAAATACATCAATATAATACCCTCTCGAAATACTGTGATAAACCTATGGTCTGCATCTCTTGTGTGTTATCAAATATAAGTCTAGACATGGGGCTGGACAGGCAGGTTGCAGATTCTATGGTTTACGCTAGGCACTCCAGGTGCACTGCCATGATGGACAAAACCATTCGGTGAAATATAACGGCATCATTTACAAAAAATTAGCGTAGGGGAGCGACGCAAGTCTTTTTGCTGCGCTGCATTACGCCAATTTGAAAGGGCAGGAATGCACCATATTTACAAGATACGGTACATTCCTGTCCTTTCAGTCAGTGCACAGTTGGTACCTAGCGCCAACACAGGTGTCTGTGTTGCATGCAGGATTGTTTATGTGCAGGAAGGGACATCTTCTTGCAGGGGCGGCCGGCACAGCTTGTGGGTGGGCACGCGGGGGGGGGGGGGGGGGGGATGCAGGCCGGCTGTAGGCTCTATATAAAAAAACAACAAAAAAAAATTACATTGCCGCCGTCGTTGGGTCCCGCATCTTCTCTCCTGCTTGTCTGTGTCCGACTCCAGGTCGGAACAGGAAGCAGGTAGCCAGGCTCCCACCCCTAAGCCAATGGCAACGCTCCAATGGAGCATTGTGATCGGTCTGAGCGCCGTGACACGGCACTCAGCCGCAGGCTGGAGGGTTGGGCATGTTCTCCATTCAGGCTGCAATGCAGCCTGCATGGAGAACAGCGGAGTCGCATGAATGGTTTGGGTGGCCCGAGAGGGCTGACCAAACAGTCATTGCACACTCAGGAGTGGGCAAACCACTCCTCCCCTGCCCTGCTCCGTAAGCAGAACAGGCCTGCCCACCCGCCCGCTGGCAAAACGAAACATAAAATGGTAATATCTAAAAGTTATTACCATTTTATGTTTTTGCTTCTCGCACTGCGAGAAAGCAATGGGGAGACGCTCCTCCGCCATAGCGGAGAAGCCGCCACTGCTGTCCTGCACAAAAACAGTCCAGAGAGGCTTTTTTCTCGTTCTATGTGTGATGCAGAATACAACACACATGGAAAGAGGAAAAAACGAAGAGCAATAAAACATTTGTCCTTGTTATGCCTGTTCTGGGAAAGCATAAGGTTTTGACGCTGGCACAGGTTTACGTGATTTTGTAAATATGGGGCAGCATCAAAATCCATGGGTGTTGCGCAGGAACATCCACCACAACGTCCATGCAACACCTTCTTGACGCAGAGTAAACCAATCCCATTTGTTATGCTTTATTTGACATATAATCATAAAAGCAAGTATCAAAATATTCCAACATTACATAAAAACCCAGTTCATAAGATACAATTAATACATGTGTCAACTTTTGTTAAAACTAAGCATTTAAAATCTCCATAGATAATAAAAAGGATTAAAAAATGAAACAATTCTAATTAGGATGGTTACGCCCGATTTTAAACTGGGTGGTCACAACAAGGGCAACCTCTTCTTGTAGACCTAAAGGCTCAAGCACGAAAACAAAACCAGATGTCAGGTAACTAGAAATAGTTGCAACACAAGATCAGTATTTGCAGATGATAGTGCGAGTTTTATGATGGCATTAATTTAGACCTTATTGCCCATGCCCACTCAAGATATTTCACAACAGCTGTTAAAATGGTGGATGAAGTGCAAGTGCGTATAATTCTATCAGCTTCTGCATGTGCTTAGCAGCTTACATAGTTGTCGCAGCCAAAACTGGCGGGGAATTGCATAGGCAAAAAGCATATGTGCTACTGTTTCTTTGTGGGCCGGGCAGGTAGGGCACTTATTGTCAGTAGGATTAGACCACTTTGACGTGAAAGACCTTAGGATTAGCGAACCCGCCCTCAACTGGAAATACAATTTTCTATCTAGTGGCTTTGCTATTATATCCCAGTATGGTTCGAGGTGCGTAATATGTTTGAATTCTAGAAATGTACCTGTCAGCGTGGCTGATTCACTATGTGTCAAGGTATTGAGAGTGATCCTCTCCCAGTATTTTTCCTTCAGGTTATTTTGAGAAGGAAAACTGCCCGCAGACGGATCATCCCAGAGCATTTTCAGACCAAGGTCAACCAGAATGTCTCTAACACACCGGAGCCATCTAATCTTATGGAAACTGTCTGATTCAATTATGTCCATGAAGCCTGAGGCGTAAACTTTGAATTCCGGTGTTGTCCATAGCCTGCGCCAGTATATTGGACGTAATTTTACAATGTCTAATAGAAACTTTCTTCCAAGATCAGAGTGTAGCGGGCACAGTGGTGTATTTGAGGGAGGTTGGTGATGCTGCGTAGAAACCTATTTTCGGACACAGTCAGTTCCTTCATACTCTCAAACCCCCATAACTCAGCACCATAGAGCGATGAGCTGACCACTTTTCTGTCATAAACCTGGAGCACTGGTCTTATGGGTTTAGTAAGTGACTTCTTATGCTCCAGACATAACGCTCCCACCAATTGCCGGTGCTTGAGTGTTGCCAGATCAATTTGCTGGTTCCACTTTAGGTTACTCTGTATATGGACCCCCAGATATGTGAACGCTCCTACCTGTTCCAATGGACGATTGTTCATGTAT
The DNA here is from genome assembly GCF_964204655.1 of Triturus cristatus. Classification (NCBI taxonomy): domain Eukaryota; kingdom Metazoa; phylum Chordata; class Amphibia; order Caudata; family Salamandridae; genus Triturus; species Triturus cristatus. Next base: position 258,820,007 of record NC_140584.1, read on the forward strand.
ATTCTGCCTTTAAAAGATCTATGCGGGTTGAAAGCCATAAATTTCGTCTTCGCCACATTGACCTCGAGACCACGATCAGAACAAAACTTTTCAAAAATTAATAGGGCACGCTGTAGCCCACTCGGGGTCTTCGAGATTATCAATGTGTCGTCGGCAAACATCAGGATTGGTATTTTAAAATCGGGGCATCAGTATTCACGGGTGCCATGCAATCAACTATTCCATTAATAAATAGGGAAAATAAGGTAGGGGCCACGGCATACCCCTGACGTACCCCTCGTTCTATTGGGAACGGGCTGATGACCATGCCCTTGGCGTAGGTATTCTCATGCAGTCTCATTATTAATGTGAGGAGTTCTTTAGGCAACCCCATTTCCTGCAACTTGACCCACAGACAGGAGCGAGGAACAAGATCAAATGCAGACTTTAAGTCTACGAAGGCAGCATATATACTGCCTTTGCCCAGGACCACTGTTTTCCACAATAATAATATGAACCGAAACACCTGGTCGATGGTGCTGGTATAGGCCCTGAACCCGGCCTGCAGGGGGGACAGTATACTGTGTTCGTCTAACCAGTCAGTAAGACAATCATAAGTAGACCGTGCAGGAAAGAGCGGTAAAATAAAATGTAACCAAAAAAAGAAAACACTAACCTTGAGCTCACTGCATCGCCGACTCAGCAATGTGGCGACTGCAAGGTAAGTGGTTTTCTTTTTTTAAATGTTATCTCCCCTCGTCGTTGTCTGTCGACTCCCCCCCACCCCGCCCACTGCTCTTACCTGCAGGGGTTGCTCCTGAAGACAACGCAGCACTTTGCGCTGCTTTGCCTTACTCCATATCACAGGGTGGCTTTGCGTCGCCTCATAGATATGATTGAGAGGCCTTTGCCAGAGAAGTGTCAAATAAAGTGATGCTCCAGCGGCGCAGGCCTCTTGTAGGAAATGTATTGCACTGAATTGCAATGCTATAATTCGAAAATTACCACTTAAGTTCTGTTTTGATGATTATTATTTGCCCTTATTTTGTGTTATTACACTTGGTAAAATTATATAAAGTCTTGTGAAATCCCCAAAATTACCCACTTTTTTATTCTCAGTTGTGACATATTTCTGGGTCCAGTAGTCAAACAACGACTGCATTAATCACTTGCAAACAAGCTGACCCATCTTTCTGGGATCACATTGTACCAGAAGGGAGTAGGATGTACAAGCTGTAATTAAGCAGGCTAATATTCGCTCTGTTAATATTTGGTGCTATTCTTGTAAAGGATTTCACAATCCCAAAGGGTGGGGCAAGAAATAACAGGCTTATTCTTCTTGCCTCACAAACATAGAGCAGAAAAATGGCTCTCCTCCCTTTTCCCTAGCGCTGGCGCTGAAATAAGCTGCTGTACGCCACATAGACACCTTTGCGCCATAGTGCAAAGGTGTCTCTGTGAGTCTAGAATAGTTTTTGTACTGGAAGGGTACCCTTCCTGTACAAAATTCTATGCATAGACTGATGTTAACCCTTTTCCCTCTTTGTATGTGTGCTGTAAAGTGCAGCACACGTATAAAGTCAGAAAAAGAAGGAGTAATGAAAGCATTGCTCCTTCGTTGCACCTACTTCAAAAGGCGCAGTTTTCTGGCCCGAAATCTTGTCTACTTTATTTAGTAAATAGGGTTTAGCATCAGAAACCTTGGGTGGATGCATGGGAACGCCAGTGCTCCACACATGGTACGCCCCCTCGGCGCTTAGTAATGCAAAGCAGCGATATGCGTAAAATCTTAGTAAATCTCCCCCCTAGTTCACATAGGACTGTACGCATCCAAATATCATGAACAAAGGCATATGGGTACATGCACTGCGGCAAAGTGAAGAAAAAGCCTTTCAGTTGAATGTAGATTTGTATTGTTCCATGCACATTCACAGTAAAGATGGGGCTGCTTTTTAAAATGCATCCAGCGTCAGACTGGCCCATAGGGCAATCAGGCAGTGCTTGAGGGGCTAGGCTGGCAGATCATTGTGTGGACTGTTTTTCGGAAGTTTGTGAGACTGTTGGGCTGGTTTATACTATAGATTTCCCTGATATAAAAACAAACACTTTTTTTTTTTGCAGGCAGCAAGGTAATATCCATGCAGTCATCCATACAGTGTGCCTTTACAATTTAAAAATTGCTGCAATTTGCAAACATGGGCCTCTTTTTCAGCCTGCTAATTCACTAATGGGGGGCCACTATTATTTTAGTGGCCAGACCTATTTTCTGATCCAGTCCGGCGTATATATGTTTCCTACAAAATGCTGATCAGCAGCATATGTAAAAGAGAGAGAGGGGTGGGAAGCTGACATGGGTCCCATCCCCAACCTGCACAATGCACAGTTGTACCCCGAGATAAAAGGTGAAGAGGAATGAAGTGGGCAACAAGATTGCTGTTATTAGTCCGCTGAGCCAGGCTTTGACCCGCCACCTCCAATGCTGGTTCCTCAGGGCTGGACTGGCCGTAGCGGGCACCGGGCAATCCCCCAGTGCGCCGCACGGGTGGGGGCCGGTTTTGGTCCCCTGCAAAATCGGCCCTGTAACAAAATCGGCCGAAAACCGTCCCGGGGGGGGGGGGGGGGGGGGCACTTTGCCAAGGCCGGGTTTGGTTCACAGTCTGGCCCTGTGGTTCCTGAAGCTGCTCCGGCTGTAGATTGTTGGCACGATGTCTGCCACTACATTAACACGGTTCTCCTAAACCAGCACAACTGTGTGCACTAATAATGAGGTACTAATAATGAGGCTTTAGAGATGTCACAGAGAAAAACAGCTTGTGGGAACTTTTTCAGAAGTCCTAAGGCAGACAGGGATTATCAGGCTCAGAATGTGACAATCAGATCCTTTTATCACTGGTGTCCTGAGGCTTTACTTTCTGTTGAGCCGAAAGCCTCGCACCAAGTAAACACCTCTTTAGCACTCACCCCTCGTGGTAGCAAAGTCGAGAGTCCAAGGCTTCCGCAGGAAAGTGGTGTGGAGTTAGAATCTCAAAACTCAACACATCAATGAATGCACACTAATTTAATGTCCAGCTAGCCTTAGGTCTGAAAAATAGAATTGACTAAATCACAAACAACGTAATAATGTACATCCCGTATCAGAAGTCAATAAACCATTCTGGGTATTCTTATACTATTCATTAATTACTGGGAACAGGGTCTGGGTGTGCCGGTGGGACCAGGCGTGGTTTCTCCAAAAGTGCTCTAAGGCTGCGCCCTGCTTAAATTCCTAATCATTCCTGCACAAATATTAAATAGATTCATTTATTTACAGATACAATTGTATCTCTAAATAAACCCATGTATTTAAGTCTGGACTGTTTGTCCCAAGCGGCCTTCCCCTCCTCGCTCTGAAGCAGGAGACGGAAGACAGGCGATAAATTAACTTTCTGAACTGCGACACATGACGCAGGCCTTACAGTTCGAAAGCCCTTCATTGCCATTGTAGTCTATGGTAGTATCCACTATAGGTCAGTGATGCTTTCAGCATCATGATTTCAGGCATCTGAGTCTCCGTCCCTGCATGAGGTCAGCCGTCCGTCATTCACAGGCATAGACCCCACCCTTTCCCATTCATCACACGTAGGAGTGGATGCAAGCACTTGTGACTTAGTGCCTTGTCCTCTGTAATGGTAAGTGTTATAATGGTAATCTTGTGTTAAATAAATTGAGCTCAGACCCCTTGTCATGCTAACCTTGTCACTGTGAAATCTCAGGCCCTGGCTACACATCACTGAACCCTTTTAAACTAGAACTGCTATATTTGTTCCTCCACTTAATTGATCCAAAAGACAAGCAGGGTTTTTGTTCCCTTGTGAAGTTGATCCAAATATCCAAGTCAAGCGCAAAGGGAGAAATATGTGCTTATAGTAAACATAGTGATCTGCTGTATGGTGCTAAAACTGGCCCTACCTTAATGCCCTTAACATTAGTGCCAAAAACATGGCTTGATTTACGAACAATGAATGTTTTAAAACGCTAAGCTAATGCATGTCAGCGATTTAGTCCCTCTCTTATTTCACGTTTTGCTTCATCTTACATTCTCCAAGAGTGTTTGCTATTTTATCAAGTGGTGTTTCTGTATTTTCTTTACTGCATAGTGCATACTTTCCCCGTGCCAAGTGTTTATGAGGTGCTCTGACAGAGAGCTCTGAGGCTGAAGCGAAAGCAAAGTGCCTTTCAGTGGGTTGGCCTCTCTGCAGAGTGCACCAAACAATGGTTATGCATTCCAGTTGCAATTGATATTCTGTGGAAATGTGTGTGAAGGAGGTACACAGATGTCAAAATATTTACAACGCAAAAGGAAGAAGGAAAAAAAGGCTTAAATATGTGTGAGTGCAGTGTATGTTTGGAAGTGGTGAAGTGAGGGAGATGCGAGGAAGTGGATTCGGGGAAGAGTGAAAAGAGGGTGCTGAAGAGGAAAGAGAGGTGGTTGAAGAGGTTCAGATAGATGAGATATGCAAAGAACCAGGGCATACATATCTAACACAAAGCTGTTATAATTGAAGGCCAAAACTCCTTCCACAGGCTTCAATACTATTTAATTTACAGACTTACAATTTCAGAATTGAAACATTTGCAATGTTAAATATTTATGACAAGATTGTTGTTACTCATTTATCTTAAACAGTTAACAACCATTTACAAAGCCACTGATACTTACCGGTTTTAGGTGTATGCCAGTTGTTGTGTAATATCTCTTGATGCAATAACATCTGAGAGAAACCAAAATACTGGTCAGGTGGCACACTATGGAAATTCTAGAAATTTATTTTGCATGTTCCCATTTAGAGTGGCATTCATTGCCTGACCACTGGACTGCAGCAGGTAGTGTCTTTGACCCAACCCAGCTGACGTTTGTGCTGTTGGTGTCTATTGTGCAGGTGTGGTGAACTAGATAAATGGATGTACGCTCCAGCACCAGTTATGGAGTCTGCCTTGAAATTGTGATCCTTGTGGCTCTGGGAATCTTACAGCTTAGGCTCTTCCTCAGGCCTAATCCAAAACCTACCACCCAAACACACGCGGTGCCAACCCCGGGACATTGTGGTAAGTACTCGGAATATAGTGCAGGCCCCTCCTTTGATCTCAAGTTTCCTATGGCACTCAGGCCCTTCCTTCAGGTGGCCTGTTGACTACGATCTGGATTATTCAAGTAGGCACACAGCTTCACAATAGAACTCAGATGGAGATTATTGCCATGTCCCACTTCAATTGTATATTTATAACTCATTTCCATCCTTGCTGGGGGGGGGGGGTAGGGTCTTCAGGACTCCTGGACCTCACTTTCACAGAGTGGTGCAGGACCTTCCCTTACTCTTAAGAGGACATCTTGGGCTCATCCCTCCTCGGTTCCTTTTCAGCCCCTCTTCTTCTGAGCAGCATCTTCCTCATCCAGGCACACCACCAATGCCCCTCATTAGCAGTTGTCAGCTCTCTGCATCAAAGCAGGGTCCAGGCAGCCAATCTTTGAAGTCTTAGTTGGTAGTCACAGGTTTTTAATTTCACATCTGGAAAGGGAAGCTGAGGTGGTTACTGTAATCCTAGGGCATATAGAGTTTCTCATTTGTTCTTGTGTAGAGACCGTGGATTCTGGTCGAGAAATCTTGGAAGTTTCTGTCCATTTTGTTTTATACCAAAGTTGCAGACAAATGTGGATTCCAACAGTCAGCTCTAAGGCCGGTTCTGGGCAGTGATAGCCCTTTGCTTATTCAACTCAGACTGGTCCAGCCAAGGTCTTAGTTGCAAGGTGTTAGCAGGAAGGTGGGGTGAAGCTGGAAGGTTGCCTGTTGAGAGAAATCACAACTCATGGGTACAAAACAAAGGGATTTGATGATACTTAACTACAAGTTAACGTTTGGAGGGGTTGCACTTCCATTGTACAATTGTACACCCAACAGTCTTACCCTTTAGAAAGGATCTCTGGAATGCCCTTAAAAAATCCCTGCAATTCACATCAGTGCTCTTCAACCCTCTAACCTAGGTACCACTTGGATATTAGAAACACAGAATGGATTCAAGTGTGACTGTGGCCAAATGAGCCACACACACTCTGCATACATCTTCTAAGCACAATAGTAATGTATATAAATGCACTATCCATGTCCCTTACGGATGGGCAAAGGAACTGATCACAGCAGAGAATAACAAACCAATTTTAAAAAGTGGGAGAGGCCAGTAGGTGACTCTGTCTGGCAGGGGATAGGTAACATTGACAGCCAGCCTTGCACTTATAATCTTCAACACAGCCACCACTGTCCATCCTCTCCAGAATGGCGGGCTGACAGTAGACACACTCAGTCTAGTGGGGTGCCCATCCAGACCACAAAGCCCTGAGCTCGGCCTCAGGCAATGTCACTTAAAATGCCTCTTGCGTACATGCATGATTGTTGAGGTGCAATCAAAAATCTATAGCTTGCTATGATGAATTCAAAGCAGGGATGCACACACTCCAGAGCCATACAGAGGGCATATCTCATCCCAACACAGCTGGAGAGAACAGCTGCATCCTTCTCTACTTACCACAAAATGTAAACATGTAGCCAATGCCAGTGCAGTGATCCAAGTGTAAAAACGTCAATGAAGCAATGGCTGGAGGAGGCAGACCGATAGCAGTCAATAGGTGAAGGGGGAGACCCCAAAGTCCACTCTTCATGCATCTGTGTGTATTGATGGCAAGAGCTCTGGCAGAAAGCTGTAGCTGTCTGTAGACAGGTCTGATGAAGGTTCTAATTCTCACTAAACAAATACACCTGGACGGCATGAGGGAGTCCAAATTACCATCTACATTGCTAAGATCAAAAAGCCACACTCAGTAGTGGTGGATACAAGGTCGCACTTCAACAAACACCGCCAGACACTGGGATATTGTGGTGAATTAGGCTTAGCAATTCATAAAATTAATCGTGGGTACCTGGGAAGAAGTGAGACAATTACAGGAAGAAGCAGGAGATGAGGAAATGAAGCAGTGGGTAAAAGCAGGATGTGCACCAAGAGAGAAGGATCATGTGTGGGTCTATCGGGATGGAAGACCAGTTATGCCTGATAGCATGATGTCTGCCATGGCACAGATGTATCACGGATGTATCATGGTCAGGGACACATAGGGAGAGGTGCTATGATCAGGTCATTTAAGCAGACATGGTACAATGCAAAATTCAGACTTGTAGCAGAAAGTCTTTGTCAGAGATGCCTAATATGTCAGCAATACAATCCTGGAAGAAAGACAGTAGTGAGCCTAGGAACAATAGGTCGAGAAGGAGGGCCTTTTACCAGAATGCAAGTGGATTTCATTGAGATGCTTCCCTGTAACAGGTTGAGGTATGTTCTAGTTATGGTCTGCCTCTTTTCTAGATGGGTAGAGGCATTCCCAACAAGAAGAAATGATGGAGTGACAGTGGCAAAATTACTTTTGAGGAAATTTATCCCTAGATTCGGATTCTCAGTAACAATTGAATCAGACCGAGGAGGACATTTCCATAATGAGATCATAAAATTGATTTGTGAAGCATTGAATGTACAACAAAAACTACATTGTGCCTATCGCCCAGAAGCTTCTGGTGTGGTGAAACAGATGAATGGTACTATCAAAAACAGGATAGGGAAAATGTGTTTAGCTACAAGTATGAAATGGCCTGATGTCTTGCCTCTGGTACTCATGACTATTAGATCAATTCCAGACAGAACTACAGGGTTGAGCCCCCATGAAATAATCATGGGACGGGCGATGCGACGTGTTCATACCAGTCAACAAGCTGATGACTATAACTGATGACATGGTGTTGGAATACTGTAAAAGCCTGGCTGACGCAGTTCATTCCGTGTTTCATCAGGTTGGAGCGGATGCCACCACCCTTGAAAAGAAGCAAGCCCATGATCTGAGCCCAGGGGACTGGGTGAGACTAAAAGTACAAAGAAGAAGAAACTGTTTGGTACCAAGGTGGGGAAAACCACGACAAGTCATCTTGACCACAACAACAGCTGTGAAGTGTGCTGGACTGAAAAACTGGATTCATGCAAGTCATACATTGAGAATTCCAAATCCAGTGGATAGCACAGAAAAGGAGTATTTTGATGAATCAGAATCCAGTACTGAATCGGATGACGGAGAGCCAAAAACAAGGGAAAACCCTGAAAGGGGGGAATCAGAACCAAGTCTAACATTTGTCCCCAGAAGTATTTCCTTGAGAAGAAGGTTACAGATTTCTGATTTGGTTTTTTTTTTTAATCAAGGAGGGACACGGAGCCAAGTTTTTTGAGGTCCTGCTCAGAAGGCACCAATGGAGTACTGAGAAGAGAATGAGCAGTTCCTAGGAGTAGCTGATTAGGGAGAGGGGAGAAGTAGGGAAGAACAGGTCTTTCTTCGTAATGCCCTCACACACCCCAAGGGATGTCATGCTTCATCATTTGGGCATTTGCCCCTCGTCAGGCCGGCGCTGCAATGCCTGACGGGCTCCCGAAACCGGGGCTCTTTATCGGGGATCTTTTGAAGAAGCCGTATGGGTGCGTGTGGGTGTGAGGGCAGGGTAGTGCACAAGGAGTGAGGTATATAAAAAAGGTATAGAGCCGTCCTAGTTGATTTAAGTATTTTATTGCTGAGGTAGCTCCAGCCTTATTAAAATAATGTAAAAGCCCTATTTAGGAGTGATGTTCCGTGAGGGCTAGTCAAGTGTGGGTGTGGTCAACATGTTTCGTGCCCCAGCTGCCCCAGAAGGGGTCAATGGCACTTCGTCAGGACCAATTAGAACGTGTAAGGTGAGTGCACTACCGTTTAGCACTAGTTGCTAGAAACGGTAGGGGGTGATTGATATTGGAACTGGTACTGGGATGAGGATAGACTTGTGGGAGAGGGGAGAAACAACAGAAAAAGGGGGAGGGGGAAGAGAGGCATAACCAGCGATTAGACCAGCCATAGGCATACAATGCATGCACTGGAGGGTGGTGCGCATAAGTGAAGTAAAAAGGTACACAGGTGTACTCACTGTATACTCTCAATTTTCGGCCAGTGGGTGGTGGGATGACGGAGTCAGTCCGTCATGATACTTATAACGACAGAGTGTCAGGGGTGGTTACTTAGCCGACGATCCTGTGCAGCGTGATTGGACTACAGTCGATCTCAAGTGACTAAGTAGAATGACAATTTGTAACTTCTAATCAGTCGTGGTCTATAGTGCAGTACTCTAAAGTAATCCTTCGCTGTGCACATGCGTGTCGATCAATAAAGTATTCAAATCAAGTAGGACGGCTCTATACCTTTTTTATATACCTCACTCCTTGTGCACTACCCTGCCCTCACACCCGCACGCACCCATACGGCTTCTTCAAAAGATCCCCGATAAAGAGCCCCGGTTTCGGGAGCCCGTCAGGCATTGCAGCGCCGGCCTGACGAGGGGCAAATGCCCAAATGATGAAGCATGACATCCCTTGGGGTGTGTGAGGGCATTACGAAGAAAGACCTGTTCTTCCCTACTTCTCCCCTCTCCCTAATCAGCTACTCCTAGGAACTGCTCATTCTCTTCTCAGTACAGATTTCTGATACCAGCTCAGACTCAGAGAGTGAACAAGGAACTCAATGTTCTAGGAAAAGACAAGAAAAGGACAAAGAAAAAGACAGTGAAGAGACAATAAAAGAAATTATTGAAAGAGAAGTTCCAGATGAAAGATTGAGAGAGATTCCACCTGAAATAACACATTTAGATGGACAGGTGCCAGATACAGAGAGAGAGGGAAAGATTTCTGCGGAAGACTCCAGAGGAGGTGTAGGGAACTCCAACATCCAGTCAGAAGTAGGGACAAGTAGTCAGCAGGAAGATTGCGTGCCGGAGATACGAGGAGCGACAGAAATAGGAAAAACAAAAGAAGTGGTGGAAAAAGAAACTGTTGAGAGCAAAAAGCAAGTTGAAACAGAGTCAGAGGAAAGCGAAGATGAAGTACCTGAAGGTCGAGTTCTAAGAAAGAGAGCTTGGAGAACTGAAAAGAATGATAAAGGAAGTAAATTGAAAAGAGCAGCAAAAGACGACATGTGGCCGAATAAAATAAAAAGATTGAGATATCGACTGAAATGAGTAAATTCACCAAGGGCTAAACAGGTGAATGAAGTAACGAGTCAGGAGAAATTAAAAGACGAAGAAACCATTGTAATTAAAGAAAGCAAAAGAATAAGAAAACCCAACCAGAAGTATAAGTCACCAGAATGGACATATGTGGCCCTGCCTGAAGTGAAAGAAGAGGCGGATAGCCAAGGAAACCCAGAGGTGATTGTGCCAGAAGTGGTTGAGGAGGACGAAGAATCGGAAATTCTGAGAGTTACCTTGTCCAATATTGGAGAAGAAGCAGATGTTCAGGACATTCTGTATTCAGATCACGAGGGAAAGGTGAAAGATGATGAGATGCCAAACTGAATGAGACAAGAAAGCTGCTAATGGAAAGACAATAAAATACGGAAAAAGTCAAAAACTGGTAGAACCAAGTAGGTGCTTAGAGCCTTGGGTTAGAAAAACTAGTTGTGAAGTAGAAGAGGCTAAGTCAAAAGACACTGTCCATTTTAACAAAAATGGCAAACACAGATAGTAGAAAAGGTAGATGTATATTCTTGAGAAGATGGTGTAAAATGTGTTGTTGTGGTACAAGATTACTGATGCTTCTGTGGAGCATACTTGCTCTCCTGATCTCATTTAAAGTTACTATAGATACAATAGAAGGGCATAGTGAAAACGAAACTAATATAGAAAAGATTCAAAAGGTAGTTCCGACTAGAATAGATAACAACTATTTACATAAAGACAGGTCTATAACCGATTTTTCTAATAATGTGTTTTCAAAATTGTTGTATGAATATGTAAAGACAATGGACGTAAGGGACTGCTACGTTTGTATGCAGTTACCTGCCTCTGTATCGGAGGGAGTGACTTATCACCACCTTCCAGTAGCTTATGGAATAACATGTAGTGTAATAGCTAGTTTATTTTACCAAACAGGGAAATTAGAGTATTATTTTTCAGATGTAGATAACATATTTTCACAAGTACCATCAATTAACAAGCTAAACAAGGTAAAACCTGCAAAGGTATTAGATGAATTTTTCTTAGAGACTAAAGAACTAACATTAGAATATATATTTAAAAACAATTTAACTTGCAGTTTAAAGAAAGAGGAAAAGACATTTTTAGATCTGGTTGAAGAAAGGAGACTGAAAATGCAAAGAAAGGCATCTGAAGGAAAGGTAGAAAAGACAGTCTGGGATGTAGAAATGGAAAAACACTTGAAAGGTGAAGCTAGTCCAACTATGGCTTTAGATTGGCCTCAGAAAGGGAAATTGTGTATTAGAAGGAATCAAACTGCATATGATAATTATTTTGTAGGTAATAGTGAGTGCCATGATACATACCAAATCATGGGTGGATGGGGATATAAAGGTGGAAAAGATCCAGTTTTTCCTGGATTATATTTCATTTGCGGGAGCAGGCCATATTATCGTTTGCCAGACCATTGGTATGGCACATGTTATGTAGGCCTGGTTTTCCCAAACATTTTTCATATGGATAGAGGAAAAGATGGTGTACATAGTAGTTATTTAGCACGTAGTAAGAGAGAATCTTGGTCAGAAATTGTGGGTGACATCTTTGGAGCATTGATACCAGGAGTGGAAATATCTCTGAATGCAAACAAAATTAGAAAACTTTCAACAGTAGTGGATTGCTTGTCAACAAGCACCGCTGGAGGATTTTTATTGGTGAACACTGAAATGGTTGCCATGCGTGCCATGGTAATGCAAAATCGACTTGCCCTTGATATATTGTTGGCAAAAGAGGGTGGAGTCTGTGAAATGCTGAAAGTTCAACATTGTTGTACTTACATTCCAGATGAAAGTAAAGATTTGAAAATTTATATTAAAAATATAACTGAACTGCATGACGGAATTGCACCACCGGAGGTTGAAGGTGTTTGGGAAAAGATTGGAAAGAAAATATTAGCTATTAAAGATTTTTTTGTAAACTTAGGTAGTACCTTTTTAGGTAAAATCTTATTTCCATTAACATGTGTGATTTTCATAGTATTAATAATAAGATTAGGGTGTATCTGTCGTAAAAAGAATAAAAGTCAGGAAAAGTTAAAAAGAGAAAACTTAAGGAGAAAAGGTAAGAAACAAGAGAGAGAATTTGAAGAAATAGAATTAGAGGAAGTTAAGGAGAGTATGTATAAGTCAGCGAAAAGAGAAGAGACAGGGGAAACTGAATTATGAATAAGAAAACACTTTGAAACTCCATAAAAGAAATACAAAATTTTGATGGTGTGGTGATATAATCACCAAAGGGGGGATTGATGGAGCGGGTAGTCCAAAATTTTGTATACCCCCCCATTTCTAATTTCTATTAATTGTAATAATATTAATATGTTTTGAGTGGTACTTAACCAACCTTACTAATGTATGAATTACACGTGGGATTTGCATTTTGCATGGCTAAAATAATTTGTAAACTAATATACGTACGCATACTAATACTAGAAAAATAAAATATTGCATGATGTATGTTGCTTTTGTGACGTAATTGTAAGTTGCACCAGATGACATCATTGGGTGAATATAAATGCTTTAAATGTCGCCATTATGCTAGATAATTACATACACATAGGGGAATTAGTGAGGGTTAAACATTTTATTCATTATTTCCATGTTTTAATTACTTTTTGTGTTTGTTTCGCTTAAGTTGACCGATTGGGACTATGACAAAATGGCCGACCAACGTACATGACGAGACAGCTACCGTTCCACGAGGTTTCAGACCAAGTGCGCATGTCCAGGCTCCTGAACAAGTGGCCTCAAGATGACCTACACAGCCTGTACCCAGACAAGGTCACGACTGGACTTTTGCCAAGAGCTTTAACAATGGACAATTTTGACAACCTGATGGATTATATCTGACGGTGTGACATCATAGACTTTGGGAAACCGAAACGGACGATCTTGACAAACCAATGAGAAGTGCCCAGAACTGACTTTCGTTACATTTTGTCATTAATTTCATTATAAAAAGATGGTAGAATAGTGAGTTGGTGGAATGCGGACCTTTTTCTTTTTTCCTGACGTTATGCTGACGGAGAGGACGGTGACACTGCAGGACAGCTGTTTCCCTGAATCTTTGACAGACTAATTGCTGCCCAATTTCCTGATGAACTGAGGACTCTCGAACTGATGGGCATTGATTGATGAGTACACCCTTATGGTCCAGACCCAATCTTTGGGACTGTAGCGTGCTGCATGACGACTTGATTGACTTAGAGGACGACTAATAGCCAGATTAGGTAAATATGGTGTTCTGTGGTTTGATTAACGTTTGATTAAAATTTGCATAAATTAGATAAACGAAATTATTGATTAACAAGAAAACGTGTTTGGTCATTTATTGAAAGGAACAGACCAGGAATTTTAGAATGTTTAGATGGATTAAATCACCTAATATCAAAAACAACTAATTTGATCTGTCGACTACGTGGAAGGGGTATCTTGATGTGTAGTAATAAGAGTACTAGTGAAATTAGGTTCTTTTGCTGTAAGTTATAAGGTATTCCTTCCATGTCAGCGTTTGGAACACTTATCTCTCCCGTAAGAGCAGATCAATGTTAGTATGAGTGTTGGTGTTATGGGCCCCACCAATGAATGCATTGAGTGAATGCGTTAGTGTGATATTTGGTCTGTGATGTAGGGAGGATTTGAAATTCCACGCTGCAGCAGGCTCGCAGTGTTTGCTTTGAACTTCCTTGATTATACCTTCTGTGGATAGCTTATTTGGTTCTTTGTCATTGTCGCATCATGTGGTAGAGTATTCTACATTGTCTCACGAGGATGGTTCAAATTGTTGAGTCAAAATGCAAAGTCCCATGTCGCCCGGTTAATTTATTACTGTGGTATCTGGGTTGCTCTTGGCAACAGGGTTCCTCCGTGAGCTCATTGTCACGGGTGTCATGCATTCCTCTGTGGAATCACTGGATTCCATGCTAAGGGTTGATTCCACATAGGATGGATGGGCAGCAAGGATGGACCTTCCAGGTGCCTGGTGGCTGGGGTGTTTCTCTGAATGTATACTCAATAAAGTATACTTATCATGCTTACTGTGTCAGCTCCACTTTATTATAACTACACCAAAGTGTCAAATGAGCAATCTGCTGCATCGACTCTAGTTAAAAAAAAACATATCTTAAAGTCATTGTAACAGGCAGTATGAGAATGTGTTGAGCGGTGTGAGTGGCACTAGCGTCCAACAGAGCATATGTACACCCTTGAAAATTGTGGCATAGACCCGGGCCTTCGTTGGTGTGCTGGCTTTAACATTCACTGATGAACATATGGTGAGGTTGAGGATGTGGCCTAATGACTGGAGAGGTTGACCTCGTAGCTGGGTAACCGGGTTCGAGTCTTGGCAGGGACACTCAACAGCCTGTGATTTTGTGCAAATCACTTAATCTTCTTCCCTGACTAACAAAATGAATGCGTTCATCTGTAATGCAACTGGTGCTCATGTAAAGCGCTCTGATAACTTTGGGTCTAATTCACACTATATAAAACTCAAAAATAAAAATGTGTCAACCAGCGATTGCCAACCTTTAAAACCTTGAAGGCACCATGTTCCCTCAATGTGAGGTACACTCTGTCTGAGCAACATTTTTTACTTTTTAGGTCTAGTGCATTCAGGAAACCCAGACCTGGCATCTAATGCTGGACACTGCAATGATGAAACTTTCCATTACCTCCCATCCCTCCCTCGCCTTCTTTCTTAACCCATGAGGCCCTCCGCCTCCCCCCAGACCCACACCCATCCTATAAAAAACTCCGCCGCCCCCGGCTCCTCCTGTTCTTTTTTGTCTCCCTAGGTGAGACTTACCTTTGGTCTTCCTCTCTGTGGCGGTGCCGGGGAGTCTTCGGTCCTGTTCTCTGCCTCGACGGTGTCCTGGGCAGCATTCTCCAGGCCGTGCTGTTGCTGGAGCAGAGTTTTCTGTTTGAAAATTCGTTGGTTTTTGAAGCTCTGGTATGTCTATTTGTCATATTAATTTATTAATTACTAGTAATTAATTATTTGTCTTGTGCAAGTGGGTTTATATTAATAAACCCGTTTGTCCTAATAAGAGAGAGTTACACGTGGGTACGCATAAATGTGCTGTTTAATAATAACGTGCGTGTTTTCATGTTTAAACGTTGCTATGTGCTGTTTATTTTTGAGCACAAAACGCTTTCCGAATTAATGCTTTTCTATGTTGCAAGTGCTAGATAGATACATACACATAAGGGTATTAGTGGGATTAGCACTGTTTAATCACTATGCTGTGGTAACGTTGTTTTTGTTTCTTTTAATTAAGATGGTCTATTGTGGCCTATGGTGGCCTAGACAAAGATGGCCGATTTTGTAAGCCTGGCCTCGATTTGAAAGTAGAAAACCGTGATGGGAGAGAGCCCTGCTGAATATGGTCCTGAAGTCAGCTGACCACAGTCCTTGCTTTCCTTGTTAAAATTTCCGTGAGGACAGCAGCAGCCTGGGTAATCTTCAAGTGAAATGGAACGTCCTTGGCAGCCTTGGGAAACAAAGGAGCCTTAGAGAAAGACTCTGAACTATGGTCTCATTGCCGAGGAGAAGTAGAACTAACAAGATACATTTATGTTTCTTGGTTCCTGTTCCGTAGTCTTTATTTTGTGATTTTTCCTGAGCGGAGATTTTCAAATGTAGCAATGTTACATCCTTTCCTTCTCGCTCTGCTCAGCGGTCCAGCGGACATTACAACTTTTCTATGTATCTTTCCTTTGTTCGATTCATTATAAGAATTGTTAGCCTAGAGAGGCCGCTTGCCACTTGCCATTTGCCTTTGCCACGTACCGAATCTGCGTTGCTGAGGATTGATGCTGAAGGGACTTCGTCTTGAGAGACTTTACCGAGAGACTTGTCCTGACCCGTTCTGACATTTAGCTAGAATAGGTAACTATGAGAAAAATGATTTATTCTGATTGATTTCCATTTTGACTAATTTTAGATAAAGCAATATAATTTGAACATGGTGTTGGATATTATTTCTTGTCAATTATTGAGTATTATATTTTGATTATTGCCGTATAGGTTGTATAGATTATGTTTATGGACAGTCATAATAACCAGGTCTTATCGACCTCGATATAGATGCAGGGTGACTAGGAGTTTTCTTTCCACAGGTTTATTGCTGGTTGAGTATTTGAGCGTATGTTAGTGAAATGGGCCCTAGCGTATGATGAATGTATGTGCGTGTAACTGTGAGATTACTCTATCTGTGGTAGTGGGAATATTATACACACCCTGATCTCTATCAATTTCCTGGTAGCAGAGGATGGTTATTGATGATTGTCTTGATCTGATAAGATTGCTTGTACATTAGCTTATTGATTATTGATTATTGGTTGATGTTGGTATATGTACTAATACTATATGTTGGAGTCGTAATGTTGAGTGATATGTAGTGCTTCTGGAACTTGGGAGCTGGTAGCAGTTCCGTAGTAGGGCAGAGGAAAGTATATGCTGCTCTCGGGAAAGACGGAATTGTAAGGAATAACGTGTGACAATTGAAGTTGCACGTCACATTGTCTGGGTTCGGAATCAGTGACATTGTCGTATGTTACTATTAGATATTTCTGGATATAAGGAGTGTGTATGATAGTGAAGGTTATCTGTGAAACTCTGGTCTTAAGTCCCAGGGATCCGTAAGGATTACCGTTAAAGCTTATCGCGGGAGAAGTAATAGGTATTCTCTGAGCTTGTTTGAGAAACTGGGCAGAGGAAAGCTGTTTAGTTGATGTATGTTATAATTCTGTAGTGGGACAGATTATTCGCTGTTCTCGGGAAGCAGGATTCTGTGTGTATGTACTATATTTTCTTGTATGAATGTGCGTAAATGTATATACATTTAATTGATTGTAAGACTCTTTGGACAAGTCCTAGAGGAAACAGTTAAGAGATGTATGAAAGTTTGTTGACTCTTGAGGAATAGACTCTCTTTTACTATTCTGTGGTTAGCGAAGCAGACAATGGAAATGTTTTTATGTTGTAACTAATAGATTTTGTAGAAATTTTGACACGAAGTCTACTGAGAAGATTTTGTAAAGAAGGGGTAGACGAGTGACAGAAGACAGGAGACAAGCGACTGCAGCGACTGTTGACGTCAGAAAGACCGCGCTCTGATTGGATAGTGGATCAGAATAGTGTTCGCGCTAGGATTGGTGCGTTGGTGTGAGCCGCGCAAGGATTGGAAGAGCTATTCTAGTGACGTAACATTCCAGGATTGGTGCGTTAGTGTGATCGCGCTGTTATTGGTTGAAAAATCATATTGTGTAGTTGTATTACGGAAGGGATTAGAAAGTTTTGGTAAGCGTTAAAATGTATTACCAAGAGGAGAAAAAGAAAAAATCTTTGTTCAGAAAGATTAAAAATTGGTTCGACAAGGATAAAGATGTTAAAACGAGAGAGGGTGAATTGTTACCTCCATCGAAAACGCCTGCATCCTTCATGGCTGCGAGATATGGGTATCATACCTGTATATGGTTGGAGAATTGGGTTAGGTATACCAAAGAAGATGGAGTTTTAGCATTTCCAGAGCATGGTTCATTTAATCTGGCCGTGTTGAAAAATTTACGGGAAAAGATGTTATGTCTTGACCCAAGACCAAGGCCGACACAATTCGAGGCTTTAGTGGAATGGGAAGAGGAAGTACATGAGCGAGAGAAACAGAGGTCTGGAGGCAACTATAGGTATATGTTTGGGAGGAGACATGGTCGTGAAACTCATCATGATCGAATGAAAAGGTGGCGAGATGTTAGTATGTCAGAGGGATTATATCCGATGAGAACAGTTGAAGGAGGAGCAGAAAGGGTTCCTGAGTCAGAAATGAGAAAATATGAAGTTAATGAGTATGAGGATGAGGTCTTGAATGACATGATTTACAAGAGACCACCTCCATATAGACCAGAACCGGATAAGAGTACACCAGTTGTTTCTCCGATAAGAGATATAGTTTGTGTCAATGAGACAGAAAATGAGACACCTGAGTTAGGAAGTGATCACTACCTTGATGAGAATGCCAGACAATTAGCCAGAACTACAACAGAGTTGACTGAGAAGATTAGGGAGTTAACGAAGAATCTGGAAGCTGTTACGGTGCCTGTAACTATAGGTCCGGTTATGCCTGTGTTTGACAAACAGAGGACAGGTGAAAATGGACTGGTGATTCCATATGTTGGGAATAATTTGACAAATTCAGTTGGTCCTTCAGGAGATTCAGGCAAAAGAGCAGAAAGAAGTGACCTGAGACAATCAAGACATGACATATGTAGTGAAATATTGGATACTAGTGAAGCTAGTTGTTCAGGGATGCCAATTTTAGAACCGCAGAAGAGAGTGGTTCCAGTGAGAAAAACTGCTGAAATAACAGTTGAAGATTTGAATGATTGGATGAAAGTTCTACAGAAAAAGGATAAAGATTCACAAGTAATTGACGTGGCTAGGTTGCGTGTAGAACTAGAAGAGCTTGTTACAGGAACAGTTCCAACAGAAATTCTGAAGAGTCATCATGATGGTGAGTTAATGTTTATGTGCAAGAACATTACCTGGAGAGCAAGAAATACACATGACAGGCTAAGAGCAATAGCGAATGAGCAGGGAGTTGACATTGATAAAGTGAAAGCTTTACAAAAAACCTACAGGATGGATTTTACAGAGAAGGATATTGAAAATTTGAATGCTACTGGTAGAACAGGACAGATTAAGGAAATGGTAGCATTATTGCGAAGATGGGGTGATGTAGAAAAGTGGAAGGATAGGTGGTATAAGAAAAGAGAGGAAGCTGAAGATAGAACAACTTATTCAGCATTTCCAGTGAGAGAAAAAGAGAAACCGGTGGATAATTATCCTATGAGAGAAATACCTGGAGGAGGATATGTACATGTTCCATGGACCAGACAGGATATTTTATCATTCACGAATGATTTCCCTCGATTGATAGAAAAGCCCGTCGAGTGGTATAGGCAGGTAGATAGGTTTGTGAAATTGTCAAAAGTGCTGTGGGTTGACCTGAATAGTCTGTTTGATATAATTGTTCCAGCAGACTTGTGGACTGAGTGTAAAATAGTTGTGAGTTGGCCTACTGAGGAATATCCAAGAGACCCAAGAACAGGGGCACCAGATCCAGAGGTAATGAGAAAGTATGATCAGGTGATGGTATACCTGAAGAGTAAAGTTCCTGCAAAAGAGACAGACTGGGTAAAAATAGATCGAACACAACAGGAAGCGAAAGAATCAGTTCATGCTTTTTACGAGAGGCTGATACTAGCATTTAAACAATTCAGTGGAGATGAACACCTGGGTGACAAAGATTTGAGTCATTTTGTATACAGATTTGTATATGGCTTTAGACCTGAAATTGGTGAGAGAATTCGTGAGCATACAGTGGATTGGCAGAGTAAGAAAGTAGATGAGATTCTGAGACATGCGAAATACTTCAGTGATGAAATTGAAGCGAAACAAAGAAAGCTGAAAGAGAAAGCAATGTGGGCACAAGTGAAAGTTGCGGAAATACAGGAAGCACAGTTAGTGGAACAGGCGAATAATCCAGGAAACAATGCAGGGAATAGACCTAGATATGCAGGGAAAGGAAAAGGAAGTCTTGAGGAAGCGAAAAAAAAGTTTCCTTGTCACAACTGTGGCCAATTGGGGCATTGGAGATCAGAATGTCCTAATCCACCATTAGTGAGTAATGAGAATAAATCCTTAAATTAACAGGTGCAGAATGAAGGAAATAATCAACAGCAGCAACAACAGAAAGTTGTGAGACAGCAGAGTCAAGAGCCAAAACCGCCCTTGCCGCAGAATAAAGGGTTACAAAAGTATAATCAGGATTCAGGATTCTACAATGATGAACAGGTAAACAAACCAAGACGTTCAAACAAGGTACAACAGTACTTGTTAAAGAGTGAAGGGAGTGAATCTGAGGGTGATTATTGACGGTGCCGAGGAGAGGAAGAAGAGTGCATACTTGGTGCAACTCTGGAAATAGACCAGGCAGGACCATTTGTGGATGGGAAAATAAATGAGGAGAGTGTTACTTTTTTGGTAGACACAGGTGCGACAAGATCAACTGTCAGGTCAACAAATGTTAGAAATCTTCCTCTCTCGGATGAAGCAATCCAAGTAGTTGGTGTAGCCAATACGCAAATCAGAACACGTCTTACTGAACCAGTAAGAGTACAGATAGGGAAATTTTCAGACATGCACAGATTCATTGTCTGTGACACGAGTCCAGTGAACCTGTTAGGTAGGGACTTGTTGTGCAAGATGAACTGCACAATTTTTTGTACACCGGATGGAATAGCCTTTGAGACACCAGATGAGGATGTTTTGTACCGAGTGACTCTAGAGAATAGAGAAAGTGAGTTAATTGGTGCATTTGCTGTGTTTAATCCGGAGGATTTGCCTCGAGAGCTGAGAGAAACAGTGAAAAGGACAGTTTGGGATTTTACTGGAGAGGATGTGGGATTGATGAATAATGTAGATCCAGTGAAAATTGCAGTAAAAGAGGGAATTACATATCCTAACATTCCTCAATACAAAATGACACCAGAAATAATTGAAGGAATAACTCCTATAATTGAGAAAATGATTCAGCAGGGAGTCCTGAGAGAA
Organism: Triturus cristatus; assembly: GCF_964204655.1. Lineage (NCBI taxonomy): Eukaryota > Metazoa > Chordata > Amphibia > Caudata > Salamandridae > Triturus > Triturus cristatus. Next base: position 258,840,706 of record NC_140584.1, read on the forward strand.
CTACTGAGTAGTCCGTGTAATTCACCGATAATGGGACTAAAAAAGCCTAATGGGAAATTTAGGATCGTACAGGATTTGAGAAAAGTTAATCAAATTGTGGTGGCATGTTGTCCTATCGTGCCAAATCCATCAGTGATCCTGTATCAAATTCCACATGATGCCGAGTGGTATACAGTAATAGATTTGTGTCATGCGTTCTTTTCAATTCCATTAAATCATGATAGCCAGCCGATTTTTGCATTTAGGTTTGGCCAGCGTATTTTAGCATGGTGTCGTATCCCACAGGGGTATACGGAGAGTCCTTCGATATTCAATCAGTTATTGAAGAAATCGTTGGAGAGTTTGATCATGCCTGAGAGCTCAGTACTAGTGCAGTATATTGATGACCTACTTGTGGCATCAAAGACACGTGAAGCTTGTGAAGTAGATACCATAGCTTTACTGAATCATCTGGCCGATGGAGGGTTAAAGGTATCTCCAGCTAAATTGCAATTTTGCAAGAAAGAGGTGCATTATCTTGGACACAATATTGAAAAGGGTCTGAGAAAAGTGACGGATGACAGGATCAGAATAATCAGAGAAATGAAAGCCCCAAAAACTCAGAGGGAAGTGAGAATGTTCCTGGGTATGGTGGGTTATTGTCGTCAGTGGATAATTAATTTTTCTTTGATAGCAATGCCACTGATTAAACTGACAAAAAGTGAGATGACAGACCCATTGGATCTAGATGCAGAACAAATGGCAGCATTTGAAGAGCTCAAAAGTAAAATGTGTGAGGCTCCAGCTTTGGGTATGCCTGACTATGAAAAGGAGTTTGAGTTGTACTGCAGTGAGAGAAATGGATGTGCACTTTCAGTGTTAATTCAGAAGCATGGATTACTGAGAAGGCCTATTGCGTACTTCTCATCGACACTTGACCCTGTAGCTGTGGGTTTACCAGGTTGTCTGAAATCTGTGGCTGCAACATGCAGAAGTCTGGAACAAAGTGAGGGAATCATAATGGGATATCCTGTAAGGGTATTCGTACCTCACAATGTGGCAATTCTTTTGACAAGAAGCAGAACCCAGTACATGTCACATAGTCGGTTGACTAAATATGAGAAAGTGATTCTAGGAGCATCAAATGTGACTCTTGAAAGATGTGTGAATGTGAATCCAGCGACACTCTTGCCGGATATTGAAAACGTGGGTGTAAAGATGGAAGATGATCATGATTGTTTGGATGTGCTTGAGTACTGTACAAAACCGAGACCAGACATAAGGGATATTCCCTTACATGAGAGTGATCATGTGTTGTTTGTGGATGGATCATGCCTGAGAAATGATAATGGTGTGTTATGTGCAGCATATGCGGTGTGCAAAGTTTCAGAGGTCATGGAAGCATCACCATTGAAAGGAGTGAAATCTGCGCAAGTTGCTGAATTGATGGCATTGACAAAAGCTTGCGAAATTGGGAAAGATTTGAGGACAACTGTGATAACTGATAGTCAGTATGGATTTGGAGTTGTGCATGATTTTGGCCAGCTTTGGCTACAAAGAGGTTTCTTGACATCGAGTGGAACTCCGATAAAGAATGCTGAAATGATTGGTAAATTGCTTGAGGCGATACAGCTGCCTAAGGAGTTAGCAGTTGTAAAATGTGCTGCCAATGGACAAGGAGAAGATTTTATAACGGTCGGAAACCGTTACGCGAATGATGTTGCGCAATACTGCGCCAAAACAAATCAGTCCATTAATCGGGACCGAGAGGGGGAAATGTCTTTTCTCTCTGTGATGTTTACTAATGTCTTAGAAACATGGGATGAAGTGAAACAGTTGCAAGATGAGGCAGGAGAGGAAGAGAAAAAAGATTGGATTAAGGCAGGATGTGCTCCAAGAGAAACAGACCATGTTTGGGTCTACAGAGATGGCAGACCAGTAATGCCTAACTCCATTTTGTCGTCAATGGCAAGAATGTATCATGGCCAGGGACATTTGGGGAGGGATGCGATGGTTAGGTCATTTAAACAAACCTGGTACAATGCAAAGTTCAGGACAATTGCAGAAAGCATCTGTCAAAGGTGTTTGGTTTGTCAGCAATTTAACACTGGGAAAAAGACAGTGGTGAGTCTGGGAACAATAGGCAGAGAAGGAGGTCCTTTTACAAGAATGCAGATTGATTTCATTGAAATGCCCCAAGTAAACAGACTGAGGTATGTTCTAGTGGTAGTCTGTTTGTTTTCAAGGTGGGTGGAAGCTTACCCGACTAGAAGAAATGATGGAATAACAGTGGCAAAGTTACTGTTAAGGGAGTTGATTCCTAGGTACGGGTTTCCAGTAACAGTTGAGTCTGATAGAGGTTGACACTTTCAAAATGAACTCATGGGTTTGATTTGTGAAGCATTGAAAATACAGCAGAAGCTACATTGTGCATACCGACCAGAGGCTTCTGGTGTGGTTGAGCAGATTAATGGCACAATCAAGAACAGGATTGGAAAAATGTGCTTAGCCACTGGCATGAAATGGCCAGATGTTTTACCTCTAGTGCTGATGACTATTAGATCTACTCCAGATAGAACTACTAGCTTGAGTCCGCACGAAATAATCATGGGACGTGCAATGCGCCATGCATTTGTGCCTGTCAATAAGTTGGTGACAATAACTGATGACATGATTTTGGATTACTGTAAAGGCCTGGCTGACGCAGTTCATTCTGTGTTTCACCAGGTTGGAGAAGAAGCTACCACACTTGAGAAGAAGCAAGCCCATGATCTGAGTCCAGGAGACTGGGTGAGGATTAAGGTACATAGAAGAAGAAATTGCTTGGTTCCAAGGTGGGGAAGGCCGAGACAAGTTATTCTGACTACGACAACTGCAGTAAAGTGTGCTGGAGTGAAACACTGGGTACATGCAAGTCATACTCTGAGAGTTCCAAACCCAAAAGAAGTGACTGGTAAAGAGTATTTTGAAGAGTGAGATTCCAGTGATGATGAAGATACAGAATCAGTGAGGAAAGAAGTAGGAAAAGCTTCAAATGAACCACTGCGAGTATCAGAGAAAAGATCAGATTCTGTAAGAAAGCCTGAAGTTTCAAAAAGCAGTGAAGGAAAAAGAAAAGAAAAGAGAAATTTCACAGAGACTACTCCTGAATCAGAAGAGGAGGAGATTGAGGAACCACTTGAGATTATACTTGAAGAAGTAGGGTCAGAAGAAGATAGAGAGGGAAAGATTGCGGAAGACGACCCCCGAGGAGGTGTAGGGAACATTCTTGATGAGCTAGGTGAAGGGACAAGTAGACAGCAAGAAGATTGCGTGTCGGAGACTCGAGGAGGGACAGAAGTAGGGAAATCTCAAACAGTGGTGAAAGAATCTGTGGAAAAGAAGAAAACTGCTAGAAAACGAAAACAGAAGGCACTTGAAGCAGAATTGGATGATGAGAATGAACAAACAGAGGGTCGAGTTCTGAGAAAGAGAACTTGGATTGGAGAAAGAAGTAATAAAGAAATAAAGCCGAAAAAGGTGATAAAAGGAGATCGTTGGCCTAACAACAGAGTTAAGAGACTGAGATACAGAATAATAAGAGCAAATACATCAAAAGCTGAACAAGTGAATGAAGTATCGAGTCAAAGTTCAAAAGCTGAAGGAGAAGAATCAAAGGAATCAAAAGAACCAGTAGAAATAAAAAGAGTAAGAAGACCCAACCAAAAGTACAGATCACCGGAATGGTCTTATGTGGCACTGTCTGAAGAAGGAAAAGAAGAAACAGTGACTCGAGATAATCCGGAAGAGATCTTGAGAGAAGTGGTTGAGGAAGATACTGGTGAAATTCTGAAAGTACTCTTGACTGACATTGGAGAAGAGTCAAATACTGAGGATTTTGATGTTGGAGATCTAATACAATTTGATGTTGAAGAAATTGAAGTGAAGAATGACAAGTATCCAAACTGAATAAAGGAAGGATTCACTTGGATTAAGTGAACGAAAGGATCATTTGGAAAAACTGAGGGAAAAAAAAAAAAATTTTGGAAAGAATTGTTGAAGAATTTAAGAGTTCCAATTTCAGTAGTGGAGTAGTAGAGGCTAAATTAAAGTAGTAAAATGGCTAACATAGAGGATAATCGAAATAGATGTGCCTTCTTTAAAAGGTGGTGTAGAATGTGCTGCTGCTGTACTGGATTATTAATGCTTCTATGGGAGGAGCCTAGCGCGCAACCAAGATGGCCGCGTAGGTGCGAGGCTCCCGAGGACCTCCGCGACCTCCTGAATTAATCCTGGCGATATCCTGTCCTTGTTGAGGGGACTGTGTTGGGGAACCGGAGCTGAGGCGCCACCCGTTTTTTGGGCTCGAATCGGACCCCGGACGCCGGTGGGAGCATCGATCGAAGGTTGTGGCCTTCTCCTCGCCGGCCCCCCGGATTGGAGTAGTGGGGCGATCCGGGGACAAAGTGAATAACAGCGGCGAACGTGGCTGGGCGACTGGCGTACCCCGCACTTTCACTTTCGCTTTTGCGCCCTCCTAGCTCTCAAGCGGGGTCGGACTGCGGAGCGGGGTGTGGTGGTGTGGCCTTGTCCAGGAGCCCGGCTGACCCGCCGGCGGTGGGTTGACCCGCGGTTCGGTGGTCGCCCCTGCCCCCCCCCTGGCACCCGTGACTTGGTATAGCGGCCCGTTTGGGGTGCTTGGCACGACGGTGGAAGAGCCAGCATGTCCACCAAACAAGATGGCGACCGGGCGAAGGTGAAGACGACCCGCCGTGGCACGGCACACCAGGCCAACAGTATGGACCGCTACACGCTCCAGAAGGGTTCTCCGGAGACATCGCGTGCATCCCCGGTGGGCCCGACGGAGGCATCCGCTCATCCGGTGGATCTGACCCTCCGGGACGTCATGGGCGCCATCGCAGAGATGAAGGCCTCGGTGGACCAGCGTTTCGACACCTTAGCGCAAAAAATAGACTCGGTCCTGGTGGATGTGAGCCTTGTGAGGGCAGACTTGTCCAAAACAAACGACCGAGTCGACTCCCTGGCCCACACCACAACGAGCCTCACGACAGACGTGGTGGCCCTCCAGAAGGAGGTGCGCCGGCTTGGCCAGGCGAGCGCCCTGATGGACCGGCGACTGGAGGACTCCGAGGGTCGGGCCCGGAGGAATAATGTCCGTATTGTGGGGGTGCCGGAGGGACGAGAGGCGGAGGCGGCGGATCTTTTCGTGGAAGAGTTGATCCTGACCCATCTCCAGCCCCGGGGGCTGAGTAAGTTTTTTGCGGTGGAGCGCGCTCACCGGGTCCCCGGGGGCAGACCTAAGACTGGTGCCCCGCCGCGGCCTCTCATTGCCCGGATTTTTAATTTCCGGGACAGAGATGCTATCCTCCAGACCTCCAGACAACAGGGACCGGTCAAGCTTGACAACATGGAGGTACATTTCTACCCAGACTTTACCCCGGCGGTCCAGAAGCAGCGGCAGAGCTTTCTTGGTGTTAAACGTCGCCTAAGGGACCTGAACCTCAAGTACTCAATGCTCTTTCCAGCTAAGCTGAGGGTAGAGGTGGATGGTCGCACGCACTTCTTCGACCGGCCCGAGGCGGCTGGGGACTGGCTGGACACTCTGCCTGGAGATCGGGGCCGGGGGGGCGGGGGGGGCGCGGCTGGCGAGGAGGGCCCGCCGGAGCAGAATTGAGGGGTGACTGCATAGGCCGTGCTCTGGACGTTGTTCCTTCACCATTTATTGATTGCGTATTTTCCCCTCCTATGGAGGTCGTGCGGGGTCTGTTGGGGGCTTCCCTCCTCCTCTGGGGGACTAGTTAGTATTTTAGCTATGGGGCGACAGGCACACTGCACTTTGGGGGGGCTGTCTGGGCTCATGCAGGGGTGCAGGGAGGGGGGAGTTTTGTTGGGACCGGGGGGTGGGGGGGGGTGTGTTGTTTGTTAGCACCGCAGGGCAAACCCGCTACTATGTTGTTGTTTTTAGGATGCTCGATGGGGGACGACCGATTGTTTCGACGTATGATGGGGGGTAGGGATTTGGCTGTGTTGTCATGGAATGTTAATGGCCTGGGGGATAGGATTAAGCGTGGTGTGGTCCTGCAGTACTTAAAACGTATTTCACCAGATGTTGTCTTCCTGCAGGAGACGCACCTTATAGGTAACTCCTTTCATGCAATGAACCGGCGGGGATATCGTTTGGCGGCCCATTCTGGCTTCACCTCGGGCTCGCGGGGGGTGGGTATTATGATCAAGAACTCTCTCCCGTTGGAGATTGATGAGGTGCGCCATGATGAGAGGGGACGTTACACGGTTCTGGTGGGAAGAATGGAGGGTAGAGTGTTTGTCTTTATATCAGTGTACGTCCCGCCTGGGTTACAAGCCACCACATTTGCGGACCTGGGGCGCCTCCTTCTGGACCTTCCGAGTGGCCTGCTGGTGGTTGGAGGGGATTTTAATGCGGTAGCCTCTGGGTCTATGGATCGCCATCCCCCTAGGGACCTCCCCCGGGCACAGGCGTGGCTGCCCGGCCTTCTGGACACGCTGGGCCTGGTGGATTGCTGGCGATTAAAGCATCCTGCATTGCGACAGTACACCTTCCACTCGGGTGCCCATGGTAGCCTCTCGCGGCTTGATTACATCCTTGTCCCGGCGGCCCACGCAGGGAGGGTGGGGGAGGTGCGCCATCTGGCGCGGGGTATCTCAGACCACTCCTCATTGTTGTTGCATCTCGATGTCTTCCCGAGGGGGGATGGCAGGGTGGCCCCAATCAATGCATGGTATTTGCGCGACCCCACCATTCGTGCTGATTTGATCAAATCCCTACAGCGATATTTCGATGAGAATGTGGGGTCGGTCTCTTCGGCCATCTCCCTGTGGGAGGCTTTCAAGGTAGTCCTTAGAGGGGAGGCCCTCTCCTTTATCTCCCATGCCCGGCGGCGCGAGCGGGAGGAGGTGACCCGGGTAGAGGCCGAGATTGCAGAACTGGAGGGTGACCTGGGAAGCGGGGTAACAGACGACAAGTTGCATGTTCTACACCTAAAGCAGGCGGCCTATCGGGCCCTCGTCACGGAGGCGGCCAGGGGCCTCAGTAGAGAGCAGCAGGGGCGATTGTATGATGTGGGTGATAAGGCTGGCAAATTGATTGCGTGGTTGGATAAGAGGGAGAGAGCGAGCCGTGTGGTGCCTTTGATTGAGAGTGTTGATGGTGCGTGTGTCACTGAGCCGGAAGCCATTGTCTCCTGCTTCGCGGATTATTTCCGCGAAGTCTACTCCCCGGTTTCTCCCTGCTCGGAGGCAGACTCCCATGCCCTGCTTCGGGACATCGCACTGCCCTCCCTAACGGTGGAGGACAGGGATTCGCTGGACGCCCCTCCCACCTCGGACGAAATTGCCTTGGCTATTCGCTCGGTTGCATCCGGCAAGGCCATGGGCCCCAATGGTATTCCCATCGAGCTCTACAAGCTACGCCCGGATGTGTTGGCGCCCCACCTGCGCGCGATGTTCCTGGCGGCCCACTCGCGGGGTTCCCTCCCGCCGGACCAGCGTCTAGCCACAATTGTGGTGATCCACAAGGAGGGGAGGCCCCGTGAACGGGTCACATCCTATAGGCCGATTTCGCTTTTGAACGCGGAGCCCAAAATCCTTGCCAAGGTGTTGGCCAACAGGTTGGTTGGCGTGGTGGGCGATTTGGTCCACCAAGACCAATCTGGCTTTATACCGCACCGCAACACGGCGCTCAATCTGCGGCGCTTGCACGGGGTGCTCGCGCGTGTCCCATTTGTGCGGGAGCCGGCCATCTTGGCGTCCTTGGACGCCACCATGGCGTTTCATACGCTTGAATGGCCATACATCTGGGCGATGCTGGCAAAATTCGGGTTTGGCCCGGGTTTCATTAGCTGGGTCAAATTGCTATATTCGGGCCCATTGGCGCAGGTGGTAGTGAATGATCGAGTCTCGGCCCCATTCGCGCTGGGGAGGGGTACGCGACAGGGCTGCCCCCTGTCGCCTCTCCTGTTTGCCCTGGCCCTGGAGCCCCTGGCGGAGTGGCTGCGGTGGCACCCTTCTATCCGTGGTCTCCGCTGGACCCCCGAGCATGAGGACCGTGTGTCCCTCTATGCTGACGATATCCTTCTGTATCTCGCCTCCCCGCGTAAATCACTGATCGTCCTGGTTGATGTTTTGCGTTCATTCGGTCGCAACTCAGGCCTGGTCATCAACTGGGCGAAATCCTGTGTATATGTGCTTTCCGGGGAGGCTCCGGCCCTACCACGGGACTGTCCGATCCAGATTGCCTCCCAAGGTTTTCGGTACCTGGGTATCTATATCACTCTTGACCCGGAGGCCCGCTACGAGCGGAATTTGTTACCCCCCCTTCGGCGTTTGAGGGAGGACGTGGTGCGCTGGCGGCGTCTGCCGCTCTCGCCGCTCGGCCGAGCGGCCTTGTTTAAAATGATGTCCCTGCCACGCTTCCTCTACGCCCTCCAGAATACTATGGACTTGGTCCCGGCACGCTATTTCCGTGAGGTGGAGGGACTCCAGCGGCGCCTGTTCTGGGACGGGAGGCCGCGCATTGCTCTGGCTAAATTGACGCTCCCGTGGTACGATGGGGGGGTCGCCCTCCCTGACATTAAACGGTATTACTGGGCCTCCCAACTAGCTGCAATTAATCATGGCCTTTACGGGCCCGCCTTGAACCCGGCATTCGAGATGGATAAGATGCTCCTGCCCGGTGGCGATTACAATCGAGCGCTCTACGCTGGCGCGCCCGACTCCCGTTTGACGGGACCGACGCGTGTCATGGTGCGTGTCTGGCACGCGGCTAATGCAGCTATGGGGTGGAAGGACCGTTTGACCCGGGCGTCACCGCTGTATGCGTCTGAGAGGTTGGGCTCCCTGTGGACGTCGAAGGGCTTCGAGAAGTGGGACACGATCGGAATCAGCACGGTGGGAGATCTCTGGACGAGGGGGGGATTCAAAACTTTTGAGACGCTGCAGGCGGAGTTCCAGCTGCAGGGCAGTGAGTACTTTCGGTACCTACAGGTCCGCCATGCGCTGGGCTCCGTCTTCCCGGATGTCGCATCCATTCCGGAGTCTTCCCCCCTGGAGGACAGAGTCCTAGATGGCCATGTCCCGGACAGCACGATCTCCCTCATATACAAAAAGCTGATCAACGATAGATCGTGCCTGCTGACTAGTCTCCGCGAGGCTTGGGTTGCCGACGGGCTGGAGCTGGACGATGAGGATTGGATTTCCGCGGTGGCCTCTCCGAAAGAGGTGGCCATCCCGGCTCGCCTTCGTTTCGTCCAGCTCAAGATCCTTCACCGGGTTTACGTGACGGGGCCACGGCTTCTGCGTATGGGTTTTGCTGGTGACGGAATGTGTAAGCGTGGCTGTGGTGCGTTGGCGACTTTCATGCATATACTGTGGGAGTGCCCGAAGGTGGAGCGATTCTGGCGTGGTGTGCATGAGGTCCTGCGTGTGGTGACGCGTGTTGCGCTGCTGCCTGAAGCGAGGAGATGCTTGCTGAATGTATGGGAACCGAATGACTATTCGGTCCCGCAGACGCGGTGGGTGACTCTGGGATACATGATAGCCAAGCGCGACATTGCTCAATTGTGGGGATCCCAGAGGCCCCCTGCGGTGTTGGCCTGGAAAGAGCATATGGATTGGTGTATGTTTCGTGAAAAGGTGGTGTATGTGGCGAGAGGTAAGCCTGGGGCGTGGGTGAAAATCTGGGGCCCCTGGAACGCCTACCGCGGGGGTATTTGTGAGCCACCACTGCTACAGGCGGCCTCGCCTGCTCCGTCTCCCTAGACGGCCCCCCTCCCTCAGCCGCGGGCGCGCGGTCCCCCAGTCCCTGATCTATTCCCATTCCCCTCTCCAGAGTTCTGCTGCTGGTTTGGATCCCCCACTTATGGAGCACGTGCTGTTATTTTGGATCGCGGGTTGCCTTGCGGGTGTGGTTTTTTGGTGTTGTTTTGTTTCAAGAAAAGGGAACCGTACTGTGGGCTTGGAGCTGTGTGGCCTGCACCATTGATTACTCCTGTTTCACTGCTCTACACTGCCTAGAGACTTTTACTGTATGTGTGCAATATGTTTTTGTCATTCTAGCGGCCGGCCGGATGGTTGTAGGCCCATACCTGTAACTTTTACGAACTGCAATAAACGGTTTCAAAAAAAAAAAAAAAAAAAAAAAAAATTAATGCTTCTATGGGGTGTTTTAGTTTTATTAGTTACTTTTAAAGTTGAGTTTGAGATGCATACAGAGAATGTGACAAATGTAGAGAAGAATTCGCAAAAAGTAGTTCCGATTAGAATTAGTAATACTTACATACACAAAGATAGGTCAATTAATAACTTTTCTAGTAATGTTTTTTCAAAATTGTTATATGAATATGTGAAAACAATGGAAGTGAGGGATTGCTACGTTTGTATGCAATTACCTGCATCCGTTTCAGAGGGTGTTACTTATCACCATTTACCAGCTACGTATGGAATTTCTTGTAGTGTATTAAGTAGTGTTTTTTATTTGTTAGGGAAAATAGATTATAAGATGTCTAACAAAGATAGTATTTTTGGGCACTTGCCAATGAACAAAGAGCTGAATCCAGCTAAAGAAGCTAACATTTTTGGTGAGATTTTTATTGAAAAAGAAGAATTAACATTAGATTACATTTTTAAGAATAATTTAACTTGTAGTTTGGAAGAAGAGGAGAAAGCTTTCCTGAACATGGTGGAGGAAAGGAGGTTGAGTATGCATGAAAAGGCAGGGAAATATAAAGTGAGTGAGACAATTTGGGACATTGAGATGGGAAAAGAATTGAGAAATGGAGCTAGTCCAACTTTAGCTTTAGATGCACCACAGAAGGGTAAACTTTGCATTACAAGAAGGAAATCCCAATATGATACATATTTTGTTGGGACTAGTGAGTGCCATGATACATACTTCATTGCAACAGGTTGGGGTTTCAGAAGTGGAGAAGATACAATTTTTCCAGGAGTATACTATGTTTGTGGGAACAAGGCTTATTGCAAGTTGCCTGACCATTGGTATGGCACGTGTTATGTGGGCCTGGTTTTTCCAAAGATTTTTCATATAGATAAGATAAGAGATGTGGAACATATTAATTTACTAATGCGTTTTAAGAGAGAAACTTGGTCTGAAATAGTGGGTGATATTTTTGGAGTTTTGATTCCAGCAGTGGGAATTTCTTTGAATGCTTATGGAATTCGGAAACTGTCCACAGTGGTTGATCGCTTATCGACAAATACCGCTGGAGGGTTTCTTTTGGTGAATACGGAATTAAGTGCCGTACGTGCCATGTCTATGCAAAATCGACTTGCCCTTGATATTCTATTGGCCAAGGAGGGTGGAGTCTGTGGAATGCTGAAAGTTCAACATTGTTGCACTTACATTCCAGACGAAAGCAAAGACCTGAAGGTCTATATCAAAAATATTACTGATTTGCATGAAGAATTAGTACCACTTGAAGCTGAGAATTTATGGACTAAAATAGCTAATAAAATGATAGCTGTTAAGGATTTTATTGCAAAAATAGGTAGTACTATTATAGGTAGAATATTGTTTCCTTTAACTTGTATAATTGTTGCTTTATTGATACTGAGATTAGTGTGTGTGTGTTGTAAAAACAGGGGAGGGAAGAAGAAATTGAATAAAGAGAAGAAAAACAAGAGGTTGAAAAGAGAACCGCAAGAAATTGAATTGGAAGAATTGAGGGAGAGTGTTTACTTAGAGACAAAAAGGGATGATGAAAGAGTGACTGGTGTGTAATGTTGTGTAAGGGGAAAAAGACATTTCCGATTTCTCCTAAAATGGGACTAAATTTTCACTAATTTTTTTTTTTTTTTGGGTTTATTTGGTGATAAAATCACCAAAGGGGGGATTGCTGGAGCAGAGTTTTCTGTTTGAAAATTCGTTGGTTTTTGAAGCTCTGGTATGTCTATTTGTCATATTAATTTATTAATTACTAGTAATTAATTATTTGTCTTGTGCAAGTGTGTTTATATTAATAAATCCGTTTGTCCTAATAAGAGAGAGTTACACGTGGGTACGCATAAATGTGCTGTTTAATAATAACGTGCGTGTTTTCATGTTTAAACGTTGCTATGTGCTGTTTATTTTTGAGCACAAAACGCTTTCCGAATTAATGCTTTTCTATGTTGCAAGTGCTAGATAGATACATACACATAAGGGTATTAGTGGGATTAGCACTGTTTAATCACTATGCTGTGGTAACGTTGTTTTTGTTTCTTTTAATTAAGATGGTCTATTGTGGCCTATGGTGGCCTAGACAAAGATGGCCGATTTTGTAAGCCTGGCCTCGATTTGAAAGTAGAAAACCGTGATGGGAGAGAGCCCTGCTGAATATGGTCCTGAAGTCAGCTGACCACAGTCCTTGCTTTCCTTGTTAAAATTTCCGTGAGGACAGCAGCAGCCTGGGTAATCTTCAAGTGAAATGGAACGTCCTTGGCAGCCTTGGGAAACAAAGGAGCCTTAGAGAAAGACTCTGAACTATGGTCTCATTGCCGAGGAGAAGTAGAACTAACAAGATACATTTATGTTTCTTGGTTCCTGTTCCGTAGTCTTTATTTTGTGATTTTTCCTGAGCGGAGATTTTCAAATGTAGCAATGTTACATCCTTTCCTTCTCGCTCTGCTCAGCGGTCCAGCGGACATTACAACTTTTCTATGTATCTTTCCTTTGTTCGATTCATTATAAGAATTGTTAGCCTAGAGAGGCCGCTTGCCACTTGCCATTTGCCTTTGCCACGTACCGAATCTGCGTTGCTGAGGATTGATGCTGAAGGGACTTCGTCTTGAGAGACTTTACCGAGAGACTTGTCCTGACCCGTTCTGACATTTAGCTAGAATAGGTAACTATGAGAAAAATGATTTATTCTGATTGATTTCCATTTTGACTAATTTTAGATAAAGCAATATAATTTGAACATGATGTTGGATATTATTTCTTGTCAATTATTGAGTATTATATTTTGATTATTGCCGTATAGGTTGTATAGATTATGTTTATGGACAGTCATAATAACCAGGTCTTATCGACCTCGATATAGATGCAGGGTGACTAGGAGTTTTCTTTCCACAGGTTTATTGCTGGTTGAGTATTTGAGCGTATGTTAGTGAAATGGGCCCTAGCGTATGATGAATGTATGTGCGTGTAACTGTGAGATTACTCTATCTGTGGTAGTGGGAATATTATACACACCCTGATCTCTATCACTGTGTTCTCCAGAGTCTCCTCATTTCCGATGGGTGGGTCACTGGCATCTGGATGCTGCTTCGGAGTCCAGCGGTCCTCGTGCGGCTGGGGCTGTGGTTCCAGGTCGTGGTCACGTGCGGCCGCTTCTCCCGCTGTTGACACATCGGGAGCCCTGGTAGGATGGGTTGGAGCCTGTTATTTTATTCTTTTTACAATTATTGCTGTTTATTTCTGATTGGGGGAATTTTTCGGTTTTTTTCTCATTGGTTTGCGGCAGGATTTGTTCCTGCCTTATATAAATATACAGTTGCTGTGCTGGGGGTTCTTCATTCTAATGCAGCCATGGGTCGCAAGAGGCTTTTCAAGAAGAACAAAATGGTGTCCTCTTCCTCCTCTTCTTCTCTGGATGGGTCTCTGACTCCCCTGAAGCGGCCTAGAGTCCAGGGCCATGCTTGAGGTAATGTGCCTCTCATGTCCAAGGAAGAGGAAAAAGGCATGATTGAGGCAGCTGTGACTAGAGCTTTGCTGGCTTGTCCTTTGCCGTCTGGTCCTTCCCGTCCTCGTGCATTGGATCCTGTGGCTGATTTGTCCTGGTCGGATGGTGAGGGGCCTTCTACCTCCTCTGCCAGAAAGTATGTCTCCAGGGATGAGATGTGGTACATTCTGGCTCATGTGAGGGACAATTTAGGGTTTCCTCCTATCCAAGTGGGAGAGAACGGTGGGACACTTTTTCCTCAGTACATGAAGCCCTCCCGGTTGGGCATGCCTTTTCAGGGCCCAGTTAAAGACAAGGTGTTGAGTGAATGGAGTGAGGTGGACAAGGTGCAGGCCCCTTGCTTCCTCCAGAAACTCTACTTGTTGGAGGGGGTGACCCCGTGCCCCACAATGTACGGTTGGACTCAATCCTGGACATGCTGATTGGAAAAACGGACCTGAGGATTGTACCCCGACCGATGCTCCTGATAAAAAGGTGGACTCTGCCCTTAAGAAGGCTTTTGCGGCAGAGAACTTGGCACTGAGAGATAGCCTTTTCTCTGCTTATTCTTCCCAGTCCTTGATGCAGCGTTTTGAGAAATTGGCTGTGGCTGTTCAGGACAGCTCTGAATGCTCTGAGCTGCTGGCCGCGATGAAGCAGCAGGCTAAGCTGTTGCCCAACATTTCATCTGATGTTATTAGGGCTCCTGATATGTCCACTGAGGACTTGGTGGCAGCCAGACGCTCCTTATGGCTCTGGCAGTGGAAGGCAGATCCAGGGAAGAAGGCAGCTTGATTGAAATTGACCTTTGATGGACAGGCTCTCTTTGATGATCAGTTGCCGGCCCTGATTACTATGGCGTTCAAGGAGTGGAAGCATGCCTTGCCTGAACCTAGGAATAAGTCCTTCCGGTCATCCCCGAAGCGTGAGTCCTGACAATCGTTCCGGAGGAGGCGTTTTCAGTCGTGTTTTTCTCCCAATCACGCAGCCTCCGCCCCTAGCGTTTCTACCAAGAAGGGTCCCTGACAATTATTGTCTGGAGGGCTCGCTGCCTGTGGGAGGCCGGCTTAGACATTTCCTTCGATTTGGCAACTGGACGTTTCGGATTGCTGGGTCCTGAACACTGTGGAGCGTGGTTATGTGGTAGATTTTTGACAGGGCCCTCCAGATACGGGGGTTCAACCTACTCCTGTTCCAGACGCAAAGCTGCACAGAGTGGCTCTGATAGGGGGTGTTAAATTTGCTTACCAAACAGGCCATTTTCCAGGTTCCAGTCGCAGAAATCGGCACCGGGAGCAACTCCATTTTGTTCTTGGTGCAGAAGGTGTCTGGTGGTTTTTGCCCCGTTCTGGATCTCAATGGGTCAACTGTGTTCACTTCCGTATGTTGATCATTCAAGCGGTTATTCCTCTTGTGCGGCCTGGTGATTTTTTGGCCTCCTTGGATCTCGAGGACGCCTATCGCCACGTCCCTGTCACCACAGCTTCTCAGTGTTTCCTGAGGTCCACGTTAGGAGACACTAATTTTCAGTTTTGTGTATTCCCCTTCGGCCTCAAGTCCTCTCCCATGGTCTTCACGAAGGCCCTGGCGCCTCTCATGGCTCTCCTTCATGCAGAAGGGATGTTCATTCATCCCTATTTGGTCGACCTTTTACTGCATGCAGCCGAGGAGTCTCTTTTGCTCGTTCAGGTCGGGAGGGTCTTAGAGGTTCTTCAGGGGCACCGATTTTTGGTGAACTGGGAGAAGTCTTCTTTAACCCCCTCTCAGGACATGGTTTTCATCGAGGCTTGTTTTCAAACTCTGATCGGCCTTGTTACTCTGTCCGACCAGCACCTGGCATCCCTTCAGTTGCATGTTCTGGCCTTGATGTCACAGGATTCTCCTCCAGCAGTGGAGTGGTTGAAGGTGCAGAGGCATTTGGCTTCTGTGGTGATTCTGGTGCCCTGGGCCCGTTTTCACTTTCTACGCCTGGCCAACTGGATCCTGATGGGTTGGGGGTGCAGAGGTATTTGGCTTCTGTGGTTTTGCTGGTGCCCTGGGCCCATTTTCACTTTCTACACCTGGCCAACTGGATCCTGATGGGTTGGTCCCCGGGAGCTCAGAGTCTGTTGGCTCCCCTGCCAATGACAGATCGGATCCGAGAGGATCACTCCTGGTGGCTATGCCAGCGTCATCTTCAGGCCAGAATCCCCTTGTCTCCCCTGGCTCCATTTGTAGTAACTTCGGATGCCAGCCTGTCTGGGTGGGGGGCTTGGCTTCAGGTTCAGAGTGCTGGTCCCTGCAGGACTCCTGGAAATCTCTGAACTGGAGAGAGCTGAGGGTGATTTGTCTGGCCCTGCTTCACTTTCAGGACTCACTGCGGGGCCATATGGTGTTGGTTCAGACAGACAATCTGATGGCGAAGTCCTATGTCAACAGACAGGGGGACCAGGTCCAGATCCTTGAACTTGGTAGCCAGCGACATTTTCCTGTGGGCTCAGGACTGGATTCTGGGTCTGTCTGCTCTCTACATTCGGGGAGTGGAGAATGTTTGTGCCGATCGCTTAAGCTGGGACATTACCTCGTTCAAAGATTTCTCCCTCCTTCCCAGTTTGTTTGACCAATTGGTGAGTTGGTGGGGCCTCCCAGTGGTGGACATGTTTGCGGACCCGGGGAATGCCAAAGTGGGCCTGTTTTGTCCTCTGGGTCGGTGTCCCAGGGCTCTGGGCATCCACGGCTTGACTTTTCCTTGGCCTCAGGATCTTCTGTATGCC
Organism: Triturus cristatus; assembly: GCF_964204655.1. Taxonomy (NCBI): domain Eukaryota; kingdom Metazoa; phylum Chordata; class Amphibia; order Caudata; family Salamandridae; genus Triturus; species Triturus cristatus. Next base: position 258,857,132 of record NC_140584.1, read on the forward strand.
TTCCCTCCTTTTCCACTACTCCGGGCCTTTCTAGCTCGTGTCCAGAGGGATCAGGCACAAGTGGTGTTGATTGAACGCCATTGGCCTCGGGTGAATTGGTTTCCTCTCCTGGCTCGATTATGTTGCGACCTGGAGTGGGTCCTTCCTGTGGCTCGGTCTCCGTTGAGTTTTCCGGCTCTCCCCCTGGGCACCTTGAGAAAGTTACACTTGACGGCCTGGCAGTTAAACGACGTGGCTTAGTTGGGTTGGGGGTGCCTGACCATTTGGCTGCTACTTTTCAGGCTTCTCCAAGGTCCTCTACGCTTCTCTCTTATGCTAGGCATCGGCGGGCTTTTTCGGCCTGGGGTGCTGTTAAGGGGGTTGATCCCAAGGTGGCTGACCTATTTTTGGGGATGCAGTTGCTGCAGGATGGTGCCCATTTGGGGTTGTCGGTGGCTTCTCTGCGGGTGCAGTGGGCGGCCATTCAGGCTTTCCGGGGCTCCTGGCATAATTTGCAGGATGACAGTGCCTGATGCTCCAATCTTCCAGGGTCTGTTGAACCTGTTTCCTCAGCCTGTTTGTTCTTTTCCCTCTTGGAATTTGCAGCTTGTCCTGGATGTCCTTTTGAGCCCCTTGAGGGACTTGAGTTGAAACTCTTGACTTTTAAGGCAAGTTTTCTGGTCCCCATCACGTCGGCTAGGCGCTTGGGTGAGTTGGGGGCTTTGTCTTGTAAGTATCCTTTCTGCAAGATCTTTTCAGGCCGGGTGTTTCTGGTACTGGTGCTGTCCTTTGTCCCTAAGGTTAATTCAGCTTTTCATCTCAGTCAGGAGGTGATTTTGCCTGAGTTTTGTCCTGATCCTCCCTCGGCTGAGGATTGTTGTTTGCACTGTCTTGATGTGCGGCAAACCTTGCAGTAGTATTTGCAGGTGGTGGAGTCCTTCCGGAACTTTGGTCCTGCTTAGAAGGGTGAGTAGCCCTCCACGGCTACATTGAGTCGTTGGATTCGGTCTACGGTCTTGTTGGCTTACAAGATTAAATGGGTGGATCCTCCTATGGGAGTGCAGGGCTGTTCTACACGCAGTATGGCAGCTATGGTGGCTGAATTGCAGGGTACCTCAGTGGTGGAGATCCGTAAGGCTGCGATTTGGTCTTCCCCTTCCACTTTTGTCCAACACTATCGGATTGCTGGGCTTGAATATTTGGATAATTTTCTGGGCCACAGGGTCTTGCCCTCTATGAGGGGATATAGGTGTTTCTTTACAGTGATTGGGGCACGTTATTAAATTGGTGTTCTTTATCACTCAGTTGTCCATCTCTGTTATTTCGCTTGCTATGTCCTCACGGGTTAAGAAGGAAGGCGAGGAAGGGACGGGAGGTAATGCATCCATTTCTACTGATAATGGCATTACTCCCAGTCCTACTCCCTCACCTTCCTACTAGGTCCCTCCCGCCCTCCCAGGCTGATCCAACTGAGTGCTAGCTCGGCTTGTTTACGTACAGGAGGAGGTGGGGGCAGGCGGAGTTTTTTATAGGCTGGGGTTGGGTCTGGGGGGAGACGGAGGGCCTCACGGGTTAAGAAGGAAGGCGAGGGAGTAGGTTCTAGGAGTAATGCCATTATCAGTAGTAATGGATGCATTTCCATGCCCTTGTTTGGGTACTCAGCTTGAGAGACATATTCACTTCTGCATGGTCTCGCCCCAAATCCCTCTGCCAGGTACGATATAATTTCTGGAATGCTGTAAATTGGCCTTCAAGATGTGCATTATTGTCATCATGTCGTGTTTGCAGCAATCATCTTTGGTGAGGGTGCCATTGGAATAGCAGGGAAATCAGCCTGTGCTATTGCCACAGTACTGTCAAAAATGCACCGCAGGAGTATAACTGTCTCATAGAGAACGTTGCACAGGTTTACATAGAAATCGTCTATGCACTCATCCACCCTTCTATTGGCCCTTCTCAGGCTGAATTGTTAAGTGGACATGCCGGTGCTGACACATGAAAGGTATAGCCACCTCCTCGTCAGCAAAATGCAGCACTAAGGATTCCTTCACAACTTAACCCTGCATATTGTTGGAATGAAGAATGTATTGAGGCACAACAGCCACAGACTGCATCACAGCCGCAGCAATAATGGTGCATTGTGCAACAGAAACAGAGTTACTGCTGACAGATGGTACAGCAACGTGCGAGAGCTGAGATGCATTTGTTGAGTCATCACCAGAAGTGCAACAGCATCTGCTAAGCCTTGGGATGAGGCACTAGGGACATCTAGGACCTCTCATCTCCAGCTGTTAATCTGAGGATACAGGTGAATTATCAACCCTAGGTAAACAATTGACTTACCCTAGACCCAAGCTCAAAGAACCCCTATTGGTGAAGTATGTGCAAAAACGTCCTACACACCAAGCAATTATAAAAAAATATATTATTTACTAAATATAAACACATTAAAAAAATACAAAACAATTGAAAAACAACATATATCACAGAACAAGGACAATCAATTTAAAAATACATAAAACTTAATTTAAAAGCATCCTCCATTGTACATTATTAAGAGTTGAATCCATATATATTTCTAATACTTTCTGGATTCCAGAGTGGCCAGAGGTATGCCTCCCATGATCATAGATAAAATTAAACCCCCTTCTGGAATGGGTTGTCGGCCTTACCCGAGGGCGAGAGTGGGCCTCTGTGCGCCCGCTCCCAATTCAGTGTGGCTATGGTGCAGAGGCCTGTGGGATTTGGGGAGGGCCCGGTCAGCTTTGCCGATCCTTACTCTGCTGCGTCATGACCATTTAGTCTGATTCCACCCCATCAGCCTCCGTTGTGTCTCCGCCCGCACCTTACCTTACCTCATCTCACTTTGCCTCAGCATGTCTCTCCGCCATCTTGGGTGCCCTCAGGCCGCCTCCACCCGCTTGCTGGTGCTCGATAATCATGGCAGAGGTCATTTCACCGGAAGCCCCAGGATCGGTTCTGCCACCGGCTAGCTGGCTTTCCAGTGTATATTATACTGAGATTGTCAAGGCTGCCTGGGGGGCCACGTAGGGGACCCTCATCAGGGCAGCCGCCTTAGTGCCACAGGAAGGCACTGGAGTCTGCCGTCTAGGCTCCATGGGCGTGGGACCAGGGGTGCTTCCGGCCGGCCACGTCCGGTAGTGGGAGTGGGGGACAGGGGTACATATACTGTCCCCCGCCCACTGGGCAGTCTCTTGACCACTGCCCGTCTCGCCTTTCGGTCGTGCGACTCCCGCGCTGCCATCCACGTTACAGACAACGAGGTTAGTTCGCACCGCAACTACCCATGACAATTACTGCGGTGGTGACTCTCTCCCACCATGGATCGAGTCCGCCCGTTTTTTATGTGCGGGGCTCAGGGGAGGCAGCGCGGCTAAATATTACTTACGGCGAGCACCTGGCTCACGGCCCCCGGCGCTATGGAGATGGGCCAGGCTGCACGCCTTGGATGTGGTCCGTCGGCTTAGTCTGCCGACTTCGGTGCGGGAAACTAGGGTTCGAGCCTCGAGGGCGCGTCCACATCCTGTGAGTCTGGGCAAATCACTTATCCCCCCGTGCCAGATTGTGTAATGTAAATACGGTGCTCAGGTATAGTGCTCCAATTCTGTGTAATGTATATATGGTACTCATGTATAGCGCTCCAATCCTTATGTGCGGGGCTCGGGGCAGGCAGCGTGGCTAAACAGGATGAGGCCATGGTCGCCCCTGGTCCCGGTGGCGCTCGGCTGGGTGCCCTGGTCCCGGGCGGGCAGTAACCCTTGGGAGGCTCGCTTGGGGGTGACGGGGTAGCAGCGGCAATTTTGGTGGTTAGCCTGTTGTCAGGCCTTTTAGAGGTGATTTTAGCTCAGGCATGCCCAAGTATGGGTTAAATGCCTGAAGTCTGCCCTGGGATACATGTTCACAGACATGTGAAGCGGCAGAACTTAAAGGGGCTTGGGTCCGACCTCTGGCTACAGGTTCAGATCCTGGTAGGTCCACTTAGTATCCCGTCCTTCTGAGTTCGACGAAACAGGTACCATTGTTTGAGTAACGATAACGTGTAATTTCTCCCGCCCTTTAGCCTTGGCTGGCAGCAATGCAGGTTGTGGAAGATGTCATCCAACGAGTAGGCTATGGGCCAATTTTTGGGTTAAGCACAAATAGGCTACAAAGTATTGGAGGACAGAGCAGGTATCTATACATTTGGTTCCCCTTCGGTCCACACTGTCCTGTCTGCTCCCTGATGTCTAACAGAAGTTTTGGAGGGCAAGGCGTCACCTGGGGTGGTGACTGGCGTAATGTGATGGACATACTCCGACAAGTGCTATACACAAATAGCGGGGTGAGAGGAATGAAGGCGGGGTGGATTATTCTTACTTCCACCGCATTGGCACTTCTTGTCAGAGGTATTGCTCTTGAGCCAGGCAATGTTAACATTGAACCAACACCAAGCTAATTGTTTTAGGTCATCCTGGGTGCACATACATGAAGCACTGGGCGAGGTGGGTACCACGGATACTGGGTCCCCCTCAGAATTGCATGCTCAGCAGGACATGCTAACAGGAGGGGCGATGGGAATCCCAAGGCATTTTAAGGGATAGCCGGCCGTAAGCCACCCTGGCGAGGGGTGGTGTAATTGTGCAGGCACTGGAACAGCTTCTGTATAAATAGCGGCCCTGTCCGGGGTGGGTGTGTCTCCGCTCTCATCACTTGGGTCGAAAGCTGGGAGGCAGGGATTTGACTTTCCAGGGTAGGAGGGGCCTGCTGCCAGAATTAAATTCCCACTGATGTAAGTTATGCATCCATCCCTGAAGAGAGGGGTTGTGGTGTATCAGTCTGAAATCCACAGGGAGTTGAGAAAGGATGGAGGCACCAGCTGTCCTCCGGTCCAGTATAGGCTTGGACTTGTTTTGGCTGGTCCTGGGAGAGTCCAAGGAATCAGCCGGATATAGGTAAGATGCCTACCTTGGTGGGGGGCCCTGGTTGTGACGGTGGCCACCCCCAGTGCTGTGGAGGAGTTATAGGGCGATCCAGAGTCTGCAAGGTACAGAAGGGTACTATATGCAGCAGCACAACAAGGGTGCTAAGCCAAGGATACCCAGGGATGTCTTAGCGTTGTCCCCTGGAAGAACTACGGTGCCCCGTTAGTCCTACGGGCGGTTGTGGGTCTGAGCAACCAGGGGCTGCCTGAAATGCTCCGCCCACCTTTTGGGGGGCTTGAGTAAGGGAGTGGACTGGTGGTCCACTGATGGGAGGGGTGGCCCCTCCCAATAATTGGTAAACACCGATTGGCGACGGCCACGGGGTAATTTGGCTCATCAGGCGGCATAAGGGTTGGCCTGCCCTGGGATCGCCCGTAAGATAACCTACCATGTTGGCATATTTGTTATGCAAATAAACCTGCAGCAATTTTCTCCACTAACAAGGTGTTGTGTGGTTTATTGATGTATTTTGCTGCATTATAACTGATTACTGTTGCCGATATTGCCACTATGTCAAGGCTGCCCGGGGGGCCACGTAGGGGACCCTCATCAGGGCAGCCGCCTTAGTGCCACAGGAAGGCACTGGAGTCTGCCGTCTAGGCTCCCTGGGCGTGGGACCAGGGGGGCTTCCGGCCGGCCTCTTCCGGTAGTGGGAGGGGGGACAGGGGTACATATACTGTCCCCCGCCCACTGGACAGTCTCTTGACCACTGCCCGTCCCGCCTTTCCTGCCCCACCGCGTACCCTGCGGACGGACAAATAGGAGGATTGGGAGGGGGGGGAATATCTAACCTATTGTTTTGTGTTGTAGGAGGAGTTACAGGGCGAACCAGAGTCTGCAAGGTACAGAAGGGTACTATATGCAGCAGCACAACAAGAGTGCTAAGCCAAGGATACCCAGGGATGTCTTAGCGTTGTCCCCTGGAAGAACTACGGCGCCCCGTTAGTCCTACGGACGGTTGTGGGTCTGAGCAATTGGGGCTGCATGGAACGCTCCGCCCACCTTTTGGGGGGCGTGAGTAAGGGAGTGGACTGGTAATCCACTGATGGGAGGGGTGGCCCCTCCCAATAATTGGTAAACACCCGATTGGCGACGGCCACGGTGTAATTTGGCTCATCAGGCGGGCAGGCGGCATAAGGGTTGGCCTGCCCTGGGATCGCCCGTAAGATAACCCACCATGTTGGCATATTTGTTATGCAAATAAAGCTGCAGCAATTTTCTCCACTAACAAGGTGTTGTGTGGTTTATTGATGTATTTTGCTGCATGATAACTGACTACTGTTGCTGATATTGGCACTATGCTTGTTATTACGGGCCATGTTCAGTCCTGCCAAGTACCACACATCAGGCGTTAAACTAAGGCATTTCAGTGTGGTGTTTCGCATCACTGCACTGAAGTGCATTGTACGCTTTAAAGACATAGAACCTCAGCTATCACTTGACTCAAGCCGTTAGTGCAGCCTAACTGTTAACTAAACTGAAGTGGTAGCTGGCAGAGAGCCATGGTATGTGCGCGTTGGTGCTCGGCTTGCTGAGCTGGTAGGCTGCTGGCAGGCTGCTGCAACATATCTCGAGAGAGAACTCAGATTGATTCCCCCAGCAGTGTGGCTCTCACACTGACAACACGTTGGGGTAGGGCCCAATGGCTACTACAGAGACATGACAGCCCAGTCATGTTGTGTGACACATAAGTCTGGCGCCGCGGGGATGTTACGTCCTGATGCCGGAGTTTGTTGTGAGGAGGCCTGCTTGCTACTGGTTTCCAGGAATCATGGGGCTTGCAGCTCTGCCTGCTCGCACCAGCCAGCACTTTGTGGCACAGCTGTCAACTGCCTGCAGTATTAAAACCAATATGACCCTTGCCCGGCACCAATGCAAATTCAACGCAGAGGGAGATGCGGGCAGCAAACCTGAATTGCCGTGGTGGTTCGCGTCCTTAGCCTGACTCGCAGAATCACGGCAAAGGTGAAGTAAGTTTAGTCTGTGAGACACAGTGTGCAGTGAAGCCACCTGAGTGTGTGTGAATTATTTACAAATTCCTTTTTGGCAGCGTGCGATCAGGCAGCTGCCTGCAGTCAGATGTTGGTGATGTTAACTCACTGTACTAAGGTAACAGATCAGTCTTCCGTTGCCCCACTGGTACGTGCACGCACAATTTGAAGCTCTTGGCGAGTGCGGCTGGCTTTCTGACCTCCTTGGTTTATTTCTCGGAGGTAATTTAAAACAGGTGGGCCTCTTGTGACAGTCATAGCTGTCGGCTATGCCTCAGCCTGAGTATAAAGCAAAATGGTGCCCGTTGTGTCTGCATGCAAGTCAGCTGGTTGTGTGTCACTTAGGCAGCTGAGATGGATCCGCGTGTAACGGGAAACAACCTTTACAATGCAGTCATTACATAGCACTACTTTTACAATGCAGTCATTACAACACAACATCCTTTACATCGCATGCCATTACATCGCATGTCACTACAACCCATGTAACTTTAACGCATGCCATTACAACGCAATATAAGGTAAGTAATGGGGAATAGTAATTTTTACCCCTACACTATCCAACACTTACCCTACTGTTGCACTCACTGGAGTGGGAATAGTAATTTTTACCCCTACACTATCCAACACTTACCCTACTGTTGCCCTAAAAGTAATATGCGTTGTAATGGTATGCGTTGTAATGGAATGCGTTGTAATGGAATGCGTTGTACAGGTAGTTTCTAAAAATGAGCTGTGATGGCATGAGATGTAAACTCATGCGTTGTAATGGATGTTGCGATGTAAAATCTGCGTTGTAAAGTCATGCATTGTAAATGTTTGCGTATTAACGTCATACATTCATGTGTAACTGTTCATGTTATTGGGTCCTCACATTCCCTTCCTGTTCCGCCGGGTCCCGCGTGGAGAGAGATAGGCCCTGGAATCCTGATGCTCTCCTGATTGTTTGCCGGCAGAGAGGGGGCCCAATGTGGGCAAAGGCTGGCAATCTGTGTTTTGTTGTTCTGCCAGCCCGACTGGAAACACTAGGCACCACCAGTGAGAGTGTTGTTGGGGCCTCACATCCTGTTTGGCCGGGTCCCATGTGGGAGAGGGGTCCTGGAGTGATGCTCTAAGCAGTATCATTAATTCCATTTCTGGTGCTTTGCAGCAGTTTTAAGATCTTCTTGGCGTTTCTTGCTGCTCAAATGGGTGTAATTTCTGATGTTTATATGTTTCCCTCATCTTCATCGCTTAATTTTGCTCGCGAGAAAGTGTCATTCATAGTTGTTGAAATGTTACTCATAATTACACTGAAATTAGGAAAAGTCACACACAGCAATCTGAAAACTTGACAGCTATGCATGTTCACAGAGTCATAGACAAAACATTCTACTCCGTCTCCATCCAGGCCACGTCCCTATCCAACTAAGTGAGGGCACATTTGACAAAGAAGGTGGCAATAAGAGGCTCTGTTTTCTTGTGCCCCATCTCATGCCTTTATAGGAAAATACATGCCAATAAAATCTCAGGTCAGGCCAGGAAAAATCACACTTCAAGGTGAGATTAATGTCACCAGGTTCATCACAACTTTCACCAATGTATTGTCATGGTTTTATTCTCTCTTGCCAAGTACCTTGTTGTCATCACTGTGGTTCAGGAACTTAGGAACAGTTTCAAGCTCTTCTTATTTCCCCTTGAAATAGCCCAGCCACTGATAAAACCTCAAAACTAAGTTGTTCAGATTCGAACTGGTCTATCTGCATGCCAAATGGGATGACGAAACACAACAACTATTCCACTTCAAACTGATGATAACCTTTAGACTAAGGGGCTTAATACGAGTGTGGCAGTCCTTCTGTCAGCACGCCATCATGTTCGCCCACTGGATTATGATTGTAATTAAGGTCTGGCGGGTGGTCTGGCGGTGCTGCAGCAGTCTCACGGCAGCAGCTGTGTAAGGCTCATAGGAGAGCCTTAACAACAGACCGCCACAGTGACAGTGCCTGCAGCACGTTCCTGCATGGTGGGGCTTCTTGCCACACCATGCAGACACAGGAGTGCAACTCCAGGAGGGCATACCATCAGCCCCCCACATGCACCTCCAGACCCAGAAGTAGCAGGGGGCGCACCTCCAGACCCAGAAGTAGCAGGGGGCCCTGTTTGGGCCCTCTTATTTGCCTCTCCGCCACCCTTTTCATGATGTGCTCACCACCATGAAAAGGGCGGTGAAAAGACAACTCGTAATATGCTCGGTGGTGCCGGCATCAGCCTGCCAGTATATTGAGGCCAGTTGCAAACCGCGGGGCAGTGGGATCTTTGATCACGGAGGAGCAGGCGGTCTTGTGGTGGTCCGACCGCCACACTCAGAATAATGTGGGCAGACTCGCAGTGGTGGCGGTGTTTGTACGGCGGTCCTGAGGGCTGCCGTACTCGTAATAAGGCACTACGCCTAGAGAGCAACTTAGACTTGTAACCAAGTCCTGAATGTGAGGGGTTACATTTTGTTCTCTTTGAATGGCAAAGTTGTGCCACTTGTCTACAAAGAAACACATTTGACTCACAGTCTGTTTTGGGGGTCTGGAACAATTGGGGAACCAATGTCTCAGATCCCAATACCAATTCAATGATACCTTGTTGAAGTATAACTACAATTTCAGCTGTCACTTGCTTTTAGGTGTTACACAGTTTAAATGGTAAAAAGGACCTTACAACAGGGTTGACAGGTTCAACAATATGAACTATCATTTGTCGGTCTTTCCGTTTTTTGTAGTTCTTGAACAGCTTGGGAAACAGTTTTACATCAGGAAATGAGAATGCCTCTACTTCTGAGGTAAGCCAACATAGTACCTAAAGCAGAACGAGTGTAATTATTAACCAAAGACTCATCAAACGTCTTGTGGCAGCAGCAGCTTCAATTACATATGTGTCAAAACAATCTCGACGCCCATAATAGAAAGGTATGATGCTAAGGTTGCAGCCCATTGTTTACCATGGGTTGGCTTCATTGTCACTCTCATGTGTCTCTTGTTTGTCTTGATCAGCACGTGCCGACCTAACTTCCTCTTTGTGTGTTTGGCCCTCCCCTAGAGCTAAGCCCAAGTACTGTTTTTTCCTTGTTCCACTGTATGTCCTTCAGCTGCTTGCGATTTTGGAGGTACTTTTTTTTTGTTTAGTTGCTTGCCCCGTTGTTGTTGCTTACTTAATTGCTGTTGCTTACCCGTTGTTGCTTGTACCACCCACTCCTGCGTTATTGCTGTTGCCCCATACCTCCCACCCCTTCTGCGTTGTGTTGCTTCTTCCATCCCTCCCATCCCCTGCTGAGTTGTATTGCAACTCCCTCTCACACTTCCCATCCCACCGCTTTCGTTGTGATGCTTCTCCCGTCCCTTCTGCTGTACTCGCCAAACTCATAAGCTCACACAAGGATGAAAAATTGTTTGATCCTTAGTAATACGTATTCATTGCCATCAAGAGATCAATGCTCATAATTTGGAGACGTTAACCCATGATGACACAATACTCATTCTACTGTCACTCTCATTTGCTTGCTTTTTATTGTTCAGATGCTAAAGGCTTCCTTTATCTTCATGTATTTGTCCCTGGAGGATGGGCACATTGCTTGAGTCCTTCCATTATTCATTTATTTAGATAATACTTTTTTATTTGTCCTTAAGCACTCTACCAAAATGTCTTTCTTTTCAGCTGGGTCCCTCATGGTCCTCCCCTGTCTTTGATGGCCATACCCCAGACCTAGAAGGGGCAATAAAATCTTTCTGCCTCCTGTCCGAAGTACAGAAAGAATGTTTACCCCAATTGGGGTTTTTCCCTTATTCTGCCATGTGGTGGTAGAACGCCCACTAGACACCAGTTATTTTACATTTGGGGAAAAAAGGGTTAGAGGTGTATCACCCTGGCATTGGGCCCTTACTGCACCCCAAAAGGGGTAACCCAGTTTTTCTACCCCCACTCCAGGCAGGAGAAAAGAAGGTTACCCCAGTTTGCTTCATGTGGGACAGGAAGCCCACTGATTGGCAGGAATATGTTGTATGAAATAATGTGGTATGGTCTGGCACCTCTTGACATCAGGACCAACTATTACCCATCAGTCGTTCTGCTCTCTTGGGGCCTAAAGCATCCCCATTCTTATGGCAAGCAAGAGGAAATTGTGCTTAGTTTTTACATCTAGGCCCTGCAGAGTTAGGGTAAAGCCCTAATTTTCCTCACATTTCTGATACCTAAACTTCCGTAAGGACACACACAAAATTCCTATCACTCAGAGTTCCCCCACTTCTCCCGTTATTTTTCTACCCACTTGTGTGGCTTGGTCTAGCACACACGAGACAGATGGCCCCAAAAGGCATAGTGGAGACATTGACCATTGGAGTGGCTGCTATATTTTGCCCTGGACTCAACCACGACTCAGGAAAACCTAACAAACACAGACATTTTTCAAAACCAGATACCAATGGGAGTCCAAGGTGGTGTGCCTTGCGTGGATCCTATGAGCTTTTCTTACAAACCTCAATCTTTCTCTAAAATCACACATTTTCCTCATGTTTCTGTGATATCTTCCAGAATCTGCCTGCATCCACATAATTACTGCCACTCAATATCCCCACACTTGTCCTGTTAAAAATGCTACCCCACATATGTGACTGGGCCTAGTGCCTGTGGCACAAACTGATCAAACCAGGGACAATGAGAAAATCATATTGGCTTGGAATGGCCGCTGGTTTTAACAAAAGTGTGGGTTTGGTTTGTTTCCATGGGCGGTTGAGGAGCACGGGCCCAAATCCTACAACGTTGCACTTTGCAAAAAAAGGGTCAGTTTTGAATGAAAAAATGTGATCTCCTATGTTGTGTTTTGGGCCTGTTCCCTTCACAGACGCTCGACACTCTCGCACAAGAGGGGTAGGGTATTTATTGGATTCATTGTGGGAATGTTGGGTGGTAGGAAATTAATGGATCCCAGCAGAATCTGGAACTTTCTCCCTCAGAAATGTGAGTCAAATGTGTGTTTTAACCCAAATGTTGAGGTTTGCATGGGCTTCTGAGTTAAAAACAAATTTGTGAGTCCATGCAAGTCACACCGCCCTGGACTCCTCTAGATGTCTAGTTTTCGGGAATATGTTTGGTAGGTTTTCCTGGGTGGCGGCCGAGAGCAGGTCCAAAATCAACAGTTAAGCACATTGCAAAAAAAGGGGGCCGTTTTGAGTGAGAAAATGTTATCTGTCTGTGTTGTATTTAGGGGTCTTTCCTGTTGCGGGCGCTCAGTCCCCCCTCTTTCCCCCACAAAAGTGGGGTACCATTTTTATTGAGCTAAGCAGTGGAACTCTGGGTGGTAGGAAATTGGTGGATCCCTGCAGATGTCAGAACTTTTTTATATATATTTTTATTAGTTTTACATTTAAATCAAGATATCCAAACTTATGACATTCACTGGGTATACCATTTACCTCACATTAAATATCAACTACAAATACTTTCACTATATTGTGGCAGAGTATCTCATTGCCAACAGTTTGAGTCATTCCTTTACCTATGCTCTAGCCTCATATTCTAGTATTATTCCTTAGCCCAAAGCAACAATCTCTTAGGCCCACCATGCCATTTGTTATTATTCAGTCCCTTTCTCTGTAGTCTTGCCATCTAGCTCAGACTTTATTAAATATCGATGGGCATCCCCTTGCCTTATATATCAACTCTATATTCTGGAACTTTCCCTCGCAGAAATGTGAGGAAAATGTGTGTTTTAGCCAATGATTGTAGGTTTGGAAGACCTTCTGGGTAAAAAAAAAGGTCATGGGATCCATGCAAGTCACACCGTTCTGAACTCTCCTGTGTGTTTAGTTTTCAGAAATGTCCAGGTTTGGTAGGTTTCTCTGGATGGCGGACGAGCCGGGGCCCAAAATCTCCACACAATATTTTTGTATGATCATCCCCCCACATTTTGGACTGATTCTGCTGGTTTATTGACTCTGTAGTGCACTGGGCCCTGCTGTCCAGGCCACAATGCATTGTTCGGACCCCTTAAAGTTGTGTACAATTGGCTAATACCCAATTGGCTTACTTAGCTTACCTATAAGTCCCTAGTATATTGTACAAGAGGTACCTAGGCTTGTAAGGTAAATTTCACTAGCGGGCTGAAGCACCTAATTGTGCCACAACTATAATAACATCATGAAAACATGGCTCTAGGTCTGCCATTGCAGCCTAATCATGCAGCTTCTAACCTGCCAACTCAGGATGGTAAAATAAACACTTTTTGCGAAGTCCAAACCTCCCTTTTTCTTACTATTAAGTCACCCCTATAGAAGGCCTTGGTAGTCCACAAAGCAGGGTGCTACATATTAAAAACAAGGGCATTTTCCTTGTGTGCTCGACGTTCCTTGACAGTGAAAATTCCAAACTGCTGTTTTCACTCTAGCTAGTACCCCTATTGGCTAACATGGAGTTGCATTAGCCAATCCTCGAAAATTCTACTCACATGCTCGCTATTGTCAGTAACGTTTTTTTAGGTCAAGCCTAGAGTCAGCGCGCATGCGCTGCTCTACGAGACTTATTGTAGTGGACTATGGAATAGATGCCCAGCCCACTCTCCGCCCATATTTGTCATTGGCTTGTGTCATTGTCCTTTGTAAATGCTAGCTTCTGATTCGTAAATAGGCTCGTTAGTCCCTCCTTAGTACCACCTTGCCTTCATTTGTAGCCTCCCAAGGCTACTGGCCCCTTTACTTCGGGTGTTACATAGTACATTTTGTTTAGTCTGTAAACACTATTTCTTTACTGAGTTTCTATTGCTGCAGGCAGCACAGGGGCGCCTGTTTCCACTTTAACAGGGGAGCCCGGCATTATCTCAATCCTCCACCCACCCCGTCCCTGATTAAATCTCACTCTGTGGCCCATGTGTCTGTGTATCCCTCCATTCCCCCACCAACCAGATCTAAAGCGTCGCCTCCTCCTACGTTGCCCATATCCTAAGTTGTTTTTATCTTCCACTTGAATAAAACAACAAGCATTGGCATAGCCAATAGGTCTCGCCTTCGGGACCTTATAAATGTTTAGCCATGCAGCACATTATCCTGTTAATAATCCGGCCACACAATTTTACGCCCCAAGATGTTTAAGGACGCGCTCCCTGTGTGTCATGGACAGAAACATGCTTTGTAATGTACCATAGTAACACTGGGCTGCAGAAGTCAGTGCAGACTATCAGTCTATGCAGTTCGACCAGTGGATATGTCTGTTAAAAAAACATATCTTCCACTCATGTGGTAAAATGCAGGCGTGTGCAAACGGTGGCAACACATCATACTGTAAGCACACCAACCAGAACATGTGAAGTATTCTAGAAGAATCCCCCACCAGGGACCTGTTAAGAGCTTTCCCCGTTGCTTAATGAGCTGACAAGTCACTAGTGGAGCACACTTGGCTCAGCTCCTGATTTAGGTGTGTGCCAAACCATCATATTCAGGGCCCCTGGAACTGTGCGGCAGGGTATAGCCAAATTATGCGGCAGGGTTGACTAAATTAAGTGGCAAGAAAAGGCAAATTATGTGGCATCATCCGGCAGATTTTCTGATAGGATTAGTTCATTTTTCTATCTTTTTTTTTACACTTGTTTTATGCTGTCTGGACATAGGTTGCACCTACTTAGTACCAGTTTAACACCCAGACCCTGATCATTCCTTTAACAAACCAATACACACTGTGTTGGGAGAAAAAGGCCGCAGTTTAATAAAGAAATTCAATTCTCATGGCCCTCTCGCAGGCGGCATGGCAAAGATGTATTCACGTGAGGTGCTGGCGATGAAGTAAGTAATGTTTTTTTTAATCCAAGTTCCTGAACCCTGTAATGGAATGATGTAGCTACTGCCCCTTTAAACACCAATTGCCCCTTGCCTTTTTACTCTCAACAGCACATCCACAGCCCCCCACAAACCATTTAGAGCAAGAAGATTATACATGCCAAGTTGCCACCCACACAACACCGCACACAGCTGCATAATTGGTAATAATGCGGCTCAACGAGGCAGCCTTATTAGGCCAGGCAACAGAGCAGAATGCAATAAACAGCAAGTGATTTTGCGCTACATTAATACAGATAATGCGCTAAACTGATATATTCCCCCCAGCAGCTGTGCAGCGCCAACTATGACTGTGCAGCGCACTGCAGACATTTTTTTTTTGCTGTTTTATAAAGCAAGAACTAGATACGAAGGTATCAGAGCGCTTTACATGAGCACCAGTTGCATTACAGACGGACGCATTCATTTTTAGGCGCGGAGAGATTAAGTTATTTGTCAAGAATCACAGGATGTTTTGAGTCTCCAGCCAGACTCGAACCTGGTCGACCAGCTTAAAAGTCGTCCGCTCTAGCCGTTAAGCTACACATTGCCAATGAGTGGGCAACTTGACTCCTCTTGGCGCCTGCCCACATTCATGTTGGCACCCATCCTCTGAGAGCAAGAATGATAGCAGTTTGCTGTACAAATGTTGGGAACAAGACATGACACCCATCACAAATTTGGGTTTACTGTTGCCCAGGATGAATACAACAGTCTGTAACACTAACATCAAATTGCAAGCAGAAAGAGGGTTCCGATTTGAGGGCACTCCAGACGTACCACGTGGTGTAAAGGCGCTAGGCTACTGTCAGCAGTGCAGCTGTGTGAGATGGATTAAGCCACGCCCTATTTACAACACTAAGTTAGCATAAACGAGAGCATGGTTAGCAAGCAAGCTTGTCGTTTCTGCTGTGCTGCACACGACACTGTTGTTATGTGTTATTCATTTTATAAATGCTGACTTGACTTTGCCTTACAGGAAAACAAACTGTTGTTTCACATTCTTTTTTTGAAAAAAGTTTTATTGTGCAGAGAAAAGGTTACAAGCACGGGCCTACAACCGCCAGGGCCGGCCGCTAGTAGTTAAAGTGGTCAAACAGATCAAAAAACAATGACTGGCCCACAGGGGCTCCGCTATATTACAGTAGATCAGACTGCACATAAGGGAAGTCAGGATACACACTTTTAATATAAATAACAACAAAAATAAAGAAAAACAAAAAGCAAGGCGAAACGACTTGAAATGGGCGTCGAACCACAGCCGGGGGAGTCCAAACCCGACCACCCGAGGGCGGTCAATAAAAGGAGGCCTGAGAGGGAGGGGGGGGGCCACGGGAGAACCAAATCTGTACTCCGAAGTACGAGATAGGCAAGGAACCCTCAAGGATCAGGGGGACGAGGCAACCCCAGACGTATCCACCAGGGGGGGAGCACAGATAGACCCGCGATACACGTTCCACTGCCCCCAAATTCTACCCCATGCCCCCGGTTTACCACGAGCCACATACACAGTTTTCTCCCTGAACATGCACCAGTCCATGTTCTCCTTCCATACGGACACGGTGGGAGGCCGTTGGGAACCCCAAAGCTGCGCTATATCTCTCTTTGCGATCATGTTCCCCAAGGCCGCCCACCGAGCCTGAGCCGCATTATAGTCATTGGGCTCCCATACATTCAGAACACAGCGACGCACCTCCAGCAGCAGGGCGACCCCGGTGACTCGTCTCATAACATCATGCACCTGGCGCCAATTTGCCGCCACCTCGCGGCATTCCCATAGAATGTGGAGAAAGGTGGCACTGAGCCCGCAGCCACGCTTACAGAGTCCGTCGTCAGAGAACCCCATCGAGACCAAGCGGGGGCCCGTCACATAAACACGATGGAGAATCTTAAGCTGGACCAGACGGAGACGGGCCGGGATGGCCACCTCCTTAGGGGATGACAGTGCAGTCTGCCAGTCCTCGTCGTCCAACTCCACCCCATCTCCCGTCCATGCCTCCCGAAGACGCACCAAGAGGTCAGCCCGATTATTTATCAGTTTTTTGTAAATCAAGGAGATAGTACTGTCGGGGACGTGACCATCGAGTATGCGGTCCTCGAGAGGCGAAGAAGCAGGGACCGTGGTCCCCTCCCCAAAGACCGAGAGCAGGGCGTGCTGAACCTGTACATAACGGAAGAACTCTCTTTCACTAAGCTCGTGCTCGCTCTGGAGCGCCGCGAAGGATTTAACCGCACCTTTAACCCATAGGTCCCCCACTCTGCTGATGCCGATCGTGTCCCAGTGCTCGAAGCCTTTCGTTGTCCAGAGGCTTCCCAAGCGTTCTGAGGCGAATAAAGGAGTGGCACACGTTAAACGCTCACTCCAGCCCATCGCTACGTTCGCCGCCTTCCACACACGTACCGCAATCCTAGTAGGGCCCGTAAGGGTCCTACCAGCGGATCGAGAGTAAAGCGCTCTGTTATAGTTACCGCCGGGAAGCAGGAATTTATCCATCTTATATGCCGGGTTCAAACCAGGAGCGTACGTAGCATGGTTAATGGCAGACAGCTGGGAGGCCCAATAGTACCGTCTAATATCAGGAAGCGCGATGCCCCCGTCATACCAGGGGAGAGTCAGCTTTGCCGAAGCGATACGCGCTCGCCCGTCCCAAACCAGTCTCCTCTGCAAACTCTCCACTTCCCTAAAGTAGGCCGCCGGAATGACATCGAAGGAGTTCTGGAGTGCATAAAGAAATCTGGGAAGGGACATCATTTTAAACAGCGCCGCGCGACCAAGTGGAGACAAGGGCAACTTACACCACCGAGCCGTATCCGCCCTCAAACGCCGGAGTGGAGACAGGAGATTCTGCTCATAGCGGACCGCCGGATCCAACGAAACGTACACCCCCAGGTATTTAAAGCCGGACTGAGATATTTGGAGCGGAAGCCGAGGCGGCAAGAGAGGAAGGCCACCAGAGATAGGATACACACAAGATTTGGACCAATTAATTATCAGACCCGAATTTTTCCCGAAGGAAGTAAGGACATCAAAGAGAACATTGAGCGACTTCCGCGGCGAGGTGAGATACAAGAGAATATCATCCGCGTACAATGAGACCCGATCCTCGAAGCCCGGGGCCCACCGGAGCCCCCTAATCGAGGGCTCCCAACGGAGCCAGGCAGCGAGCGGTTCCAAGGCGAGAGCAAAGAGCAGCGGGGACAACGGGCACCCCTGCCTAGTTCCCCTCCCGAGAGCGAAAGGCCGAGAAACCCGCCCATTGACAACAACCTGGGCCATTGGTCCAGCATAAAGAAGCTTCACCCAGCTAAGAAATCCCTCCCCAAAGCCAAACTTCGCCAAGACGGCCCAAAGGAATGGCCACTCAATGGTGTCAAAGGCCATCGTGGCGTCTAAGGAAACCAATACGGCCGGTTCAGAGAAGTACTCCGCCCTAGCGAGGACGCCGTGCAGACGCCGTAAGTTGAGGGCGGTATTACGATGAGGGATGAAGCCGCATTGATCCGGATGTATCAAGTCACATATAACGCTCAGCAAGCGATTAGCGAGGACCTTAGCAAGGATTTTGGGTTCGGCATTTAGTAGGGAAATAGGCCTATATGAGGCACAGCGGTCACGTGGCTTACCATCCTTGGGAATCACCACTATAGTAGCCAGACGCTGGTCGTCGGGAAGGGAACCCCTCTCGAGCTACTCCTGAAACATATGACGGAGGAAAGGCGCGATTTTATCCTGGCGTAATTTATACAGTTCAATCGGCAGGCCGTTGGGGCCCATAGCCTTACCCGAGCGAAGGGAGCGAATCGCAGTAGCAATCTCGTCGACAGACAAAGGGGCATCCATCAGCTCGCGGTCCTCGACGGATAAGCCGGGCAGGGCAATATCCCGCAGCAGAAGACGAGAGTCGTCCTCATCTCTATCAGACACCGGGGAGTACACAGCCCGGAGGTGGTCAGCAAAACACTCCACAATCTCACCAGGTTCCGTCACACACACTCCATCCGAAGCCCGAAGCTCCGGAACCACACGATTCACTCTCTCCTTCTTGTCCAACCAGGCAATCAGCTTACCCGCCTTGTCTCCGGCATCATACAACCTACCCTGCTGCTCCCTATACATAGTCTTGGCAGCGTCAGTAACAAGAGACTTATATTCAAACTGCTTCAGGCTGAGGGCATGTAGCCCATCCGGAGTGACACCCGCCTCCAAGGCTGCCTCCAGCCCCGATATTTCAGTCTCCAGCGTCACCACCGCCTCTCTCTTAACCCTCTTAGCCTCCACTATCTGGGACAGGGCATGCCCGCGGAGCACTGCTTTAAAAGCTTCCCACAGGGACACTGAGGACAACACCGACCCCTCATTCTCAAGAAAATATTGATCAATCGACTTAATCAGGCTATCACGGATCTTCGGGTCTCGCAGGTACCAAGGGTTAATAGGAGCGATCCGCCCAGCGGACCGCGTCCCAGTGTCAAAAAGCAACCACAGTGGGGAATGATCAGAGATACCCCGGGCCAGGTGTTTAACCTCTCGAATCCGGGCAGCCTGGGCCGCGGGCATAAGAAAATAATCCAATCTGGAGAGACTCCCATGGGCCCCGGAGTGAAATGTGTACTGACACTGTGTCGGATGCATTAACCTCCAACAATCCACCAGACCGAAGGTCTCCAGGAGTCCGCCGAGCCACGCCTGGGCAGCAGGGAGGGCCCTGGGCGGGTGGCGATCCAGGTCACCCGAGACAACCGAATTAAAGTCCCCACCCATAAGCAAAAGACTGTCAGGAAGCCCAAGCAGCACACGACCCAAGTCTGAGAAGGTGGAGTTCTGAAGGCCCGGGGGAACATAGACCGAGATCAAGGAAAGGGACTGCCCCTCCCACCTCCCAGTCAGAGCCACATAGCGCCCTCTATCGTCTGGGACTACCCTGGTGATCTCTAACGGAAGTGAAGATCGCAGGAGAATGCCTACCCCTCTAGAACCAGTGGTGAAACCAGAATGGGCCACGAGTCGGTATCCCCCCCTGTTCATGGCATGACAAACATTACCAACCAGATGCGTCTCCTGTAAGAACACCACATCAGGAGTCAGACGACGCAAATATTGCAGCACAACACCCCGTTTGATACGGTCCCCCAATCCGTTGACGTTCCAAGACATCAATCTCAACCCGTCCCCCCCATCCCCTCAAGTAGATCAAAGGTCCCCTAGCAAATAGCGCAACACCCGAAACTGAACCATAGCCATTACCTCGCCTTGAAAACAAAAAACACAAATCCAAACAACCCCACCCACCCGCCAACCCCCCCCCGAATCCAACACCCCCCACCCTGCACCCCTGCGGTCCAAAAAACCACCCCAACTTGCAGTGTGCCTGTCGCCCTACAAACCCCATTCTACGAAAAGACCCCGGAGGAGGAAAGGGACCCGTCCCCGCCCGCCCCCCACACAGATCATAATGAAACAAAATGCACAAAAGAAGTAGAACCCAGCCGAACAATACAAAATGGCAAAGTCAAGGACCAAAAGTCACTCCGAAGGAGACCCGCCACCCTCGGCACCGGCAGAGGGACCAGTCCGGTCACCCCGGTCCGGCAGCGAATCCAGCCAGTCACTCACAGTCGCAGGAGAGTCAAAAAAGGTAGTCCGATCTTCATATTCCACTCGGAGCCTAGCAGGAAAAAGCATAGAGTACTTGAGACCGAGGTCCCGGAGACGACGCTTCACCCCCTGGAAGCCCATCCGCTGTTTCTGGACAAGTTGGGTGAAGTCCGGGGAAAAGTTAATGGACGAGTTCTCATATCGGACCGGGCCATGGACCCGTGAGGCCTGCAGGATCGCATCTCTGTCTCTGTAATGAAAAAGTTTCACAACAATAGGCCTCGGGGGGGCCCCCGGTCGCGGCCGACCACCTGGAACTCGATGGGCCCGCTCCACGGCGAAGAACTTACTCAGGCCAGCGGGGGCAAGCTGTTCGAGGATGAGCTCCTCAACCATGAGATCAACCGGGCGGTTGTCGGAGGTCTCCGGAACGCCGATGACGCGGATGTTGTTGCGTCGAGCCCGTCCCTCGAAGTCCTCCAGCCGCCGGGCCATCAGATCGTTGGCCGACTTGAGATCGCCGAGAGTAGTCTGCAGGTCCGACACGTCCGTACCAAGGGAGGACGTCCGCACATCCAGCGATTGAACCCTCTCGTTGGTCTTAGAGAGATCCGCCCGGATTAGCGTAACATCAATGGCCACCGTGTCGATTTTACGGGCCAAGGCCTCGTACTACGTAGCGATGGTCTCCCTGATGCCATTAATGGCGCCCATGATGTCCTGCAGGGACAGATCCGGAGAAACAGACGGGCCACCACTGGCATCATCCGGGGGGACATTGGCCGTCCCGGGGGATCCTTTACCCTGGGTGTAGCAGTCCATGTTGTTCGTCTGGACCGGTCCCCCACGTAGGGATGTCTTGGTCTTACGCCTCTCGGGGTCTCCCCTGCCCCCCATGAGAACCACGTTCGCCGAAGGGGACCACCGAGGAAGCGTCGAGGGGGCACAGGCCAAGCAGACGCGGGCCGCACCAGAGGCCGCAATGTGGCGGAGCGAAGGGACCACCGTCGATGGGCACACTGGTAGCAGGCGAAGACACAGGCATCAAGCGAAGGCAAAGTGAAAGCCCAGTCGCACCAAGCAATTCCACTGTCCAGCCCCTCAGAGATCCAAAAGTGAAACCGAAAGTGATGGGACGGCCACTGGCACAGCCCCGCTGCCGTTGTTGTTCAACTACGCCCCGGTTCCACAGATCACCTTCGCATCGGGCATAGCCATCGGTTGGGCCTCAAAAGTTCAAACCACCATAACTCAGGATTGCCAGGTCCGATTTGGTTTCCGAAAGGAGTTTAGTGTTCAGCCAACATTCGTCTTCCAGATTCCATCAACCAAGTCAGGATAAAGTCAGGATAAATTCCGAGGAGCAGCGAGGGTCCGGGGAGCCCTGTGCTCACGCGACCATCTTGGATGCGCGCTAGGCTCCTCCTCCTGTTTCACATTCTTAACCGTGAAATGTGCCCTTGGTCTGTACATGCAAAGAATGCGTCTGGGTCACTAGAAGGTACAGAGTGTTGTGTTTAGATTGATCGTACCACTTGTTAGACATATCATGCATACAGCTGCCAATATCTGAAGGACAAGCGTCTTTAATATTGCAGAACAGTTTGGTTTTAGATTCATTCGAACAGAAGAGCTGATGCATGCGAGAGCTGATCCTTTGATGTGATTCTACTAAGCTGATCTATACGGTATGGGGTCTCCCCTGTTAGCCTAAGAGACCTTCTAATAGTCTAATAATAATAATGTATTAGATTCTAGTCAAAGGAGTGTGGCTGTATACCACTGTCATTATTAGTATGATTGCTCCTTTCAGTTTGTATGGTATTGTAATAATGCTTATGGTTCTGATCTGTACTGTTAGTCTGCTAGTGTTAGCCCAAGTACTGCATCTTAGGACGCGAGGTTTATAAAATAAACTCTTTAAACTTTACCGTGTCTGTATTATTATGTTGTGGACTAACAAATAGATACGAACAGGTATTTTGGATTCCCACCACTCCTGAGAAATATCTAAGTCGCTTGTTCTGGTTTGTCCATATATTGGGACCACCTAGCTAGATCTAGGTTAACAAATGGGATACTAAGCTAGTCGGATAAGGGGTTCTCGGTTCTGAGGGGAGTTTTCTGGTACACCACAATTCTCTGAGGTCCTGGTCTCCTGCGCATAGTTCTGTGCAAAAGCAGAATCCCTGCAACATGGCGCACCTAACGTTTGGTCTTATGATCTGAGACGCTTTAGTAGTACTTGAGTATTAGTCCACAACAACCCTCACTCTCGTTTCCGGAAAACAAGAGTGACGGTTTAACCTACCTAGGTTTTGACTAAAGGTTCTATCAAGCTTGAAAATTAAAAAGGTTATAATTTTTGAGCCCAAGTGCTACTGTAAATATTGTTGTTACTCTTTAGGGTGTCCTTGTGGTAAATAATTTAATTACCGGGACTTAATTTGATACAGAAACATAATAAAAATAGCTCAGTAAATAAGAGGCAAAATCCGTGGTATTAGAGGTTCGGAATGGGCTTTATTCCAATGGACGATTCGAATCGGTTGCTCCAAGTTCCATCACCACGGAGGTTCAGGAAGTGAAGTACATACTTTATTGATAAGTTATTACTTTTATACAATAGGCATTACAGTGAAGCAAATGCAAGAGGCGTAACAATTGATAGTGAAGCTAAAGTATACATACGTAGCAAAAGTGGGCATAACTGGGTGTAACTAAAGAACATCATCAGGTGTGATGTCATAATAGGGTGGTTCCATGAAAGAATTTCGCAATGTCAGCAGAAATACTTGGCAGAAATGCGCGTGCAGCAGCATGACGTGTGATTGACGTGCAACTAGGGGGTGAAGGGGACTTGACATTTAGCTCTACATGTGGCGACAGAAGTCTGGAGGGTCAAGTCAACCTAATCCCAAATCATATCTAACATCCTATGTTTAAAGAACTATGTTATCCAAAAGAGAGGTCTCTTAGAGTAGAATCTTATTCTATACTGACTATACTGACTGTTAATGCGTGTACAAGCGTCTAAGTGTCTACACTAGATGCGAGGGCAGAAATCTTCCATAATAATAGGGCTATGAATTACTTGCATAAAGACAGAGAAGCCGGGCCTTTGCTCGGTAGCTGGAAGAATGTTTACTTAAACTACTAGACAGGAATGCATTGGGCAGGGAGCGGAGCAGATAATTTCGAAGGTGAAATACAGTTTTTGGCAGGCAACAGGCTGATGTCAGGCATCGTGAGCCGCGCAGGGAATGAGACAAAGTTCATGGTCACAGATGCAGGCTCAGACTGGAGCTTTCAGAGGCAGAAGGCAAAGAAAAGCTTGATGACAGAATCAGGGCCTACTTGCCTGGACTGTAAAATGGCATAAGTGAACCATATAAAACCGGTGGCCTTTCATACTTAGGAATGGAATATCCGGCCTATTCATGGCGGATCTGAAAGAGGACATGTTGACGGTGGACGCACATGTGTTTGCGTCTTCATAACTGGAACTGGAGGGAACATACATGTACTTGTGATTCATACATGAAACCGTTGGGGTCCAAGATAGGGGACATAACTGATCAGAAAAATCCATATTTCCACATTCCCTCCTTGTCCCCTACTTGCCCGTTAAGAGATATCAATCTTCATCAATCCGTTGATCTGTTCATATAGCATCATTTGTTCTTCTTTTTTCTTCTGGGATGAATGAAATCTTGGAGGTGGAATACACGATGTGGCACACAGACCACAGATCGCTGGTCCACATTGTAGACATAGACAGCAACTGAATAGTATGAGAAGGCCAATACCTAGGAAGGATAGGACCTTCCATCCAAAGGTAGATAATACACTCCAAAACCAACCGGACCAAGTCCAGGTGCCTGGATTCTGGTGTATCTGGCTTACAATCTTATGAAGGCGAGTTATGGCTTTATATACAGATGGCGAATTTTCTGGTATGAAAATGCAACAACTTGATCCGATGACCCTACAAGCTCCGTCCCTATCGGCCAGGATGACGTCAAGGACAAGACGATTTTGAAGCACAACAATCCGCATAGCAGACTGCTCTTCTGTTAAATTGCCTAAGGCGGAAATAGTTTCGTTCACTACTGCTTCAAGGGTTCTGGTTAATCTACGTATCAGCTTACTATTGGTAACTGTACCTATATAGGGAAAGAGACCTTTATTGAAATCTGTGTATTTTTCCCATGCTGTTTCAGTGTAATCGACTATTGGGAGATCTCTCCTTTCTCTATTGTGTACTAAATGAGTATTTCTGTGATAATCAGGAGGAGCTAGGAAAACAGGTGGCAAAAGGAATCCGATGAAGCAGGTACCATCCCAATCTAGAGGCAAACGTACATATGCCGTCTGACCACATATGAAATAGGAATGGCGGGAAGCTCTAAATGTAGACTTGCCTTGATCACTAAATTCTATTACAGTGGTGCATCTACTATGGCCCATATGTATGGATCCATTCTTTCTTACACATAATTCACCTTTTACTGGGAATATTGACATAGCGGGCAAAATTGGAGTAGCTTCAGATTCGACATTTAGGATCATAAGATTAAGCGTAAAATTACCTAATCCATACACTTCATTTTCTAGATCAGTTCCTGTTCTTTTGGGAAGTCCCTCCTTGTTAGGGTAGCAGACCTTAAGTAAAACTAAGTTCAAATTTCCCCATACCCAGTTGTCTTGATAAACTGCAGAATTCGAACCTAGAGAATTAATTAAACTAAACCATGCTCCACAGGAGCCGTTGTGTGTGAACGGGTATGGAAAGAGAGGTAGAATTCCTTTATAATTCTGATAGGGAGGGAGTCGGCCACATATCCAACAATTTGTAGCATTGCTAACCTGATGGGAATGATGTAACATACTAATAAACGTGTTATTGCGCAGCGCAAATCTATAAGACAACTCATGCGGAGGTAATTCACTAAAAGAATGTTCAGCAGTAACATTATAAACATGTCTAGAAATAGGATAATATATGTGCAATAATATACTTGCAGTAATTATTAAAAGACTTAAGAAAAACAAAATTAATAACGTCACTTATACAATGACTACGCAGTGATTTACAGTACGCATGTCGTTTCAACATTTTTCGGGTTTTTTCTCTATTCAGGTCTAAGGGATACATGTCAGAGACAAATTCAACCGCTTCACCTTGGAGAGGACTTAAACAATCAAATTGCCTGACTGGTTAGACCTGAGTTTTAGTTTGTATTGTTCGTGATTACTCATTTCAACCAAAGGAAGTTTTGAGTCAATGGGGGAAGACACACGAGGTGTGGTATCTACATCCGATGGTAGTCCATGAAATTTCTTGATATGACTTGAATGTACCCAGCCTTTTCTGCCTTCGATCTTCACGGCTGTCCTTGTGGTGAGCAAGACCAACTGCGGCGACTTCCACCTAGGATCCAGCTGAGTCTTCCGATCAAAGTTCCTCACTAAGACCAGGTCCCCCGGAACTACATCATGGGGTTTCACCTCAGTGTTGTCAGGAAAGGCTGCAGCTACCTGTGAACGACAAGATTGTAGTGCAGACATCAAGGAAGCCAAGTAATCTGTCAGCATATTACAGTCAATATCAGTTATTTTGCGTGGTATCGGCGTCCCCCACATATTTGGTGGTCTGCCAAAGATCACCTCATACGGGGATAGCCCTGTTCGAGAGTGTGCTACCATTCTCATGTAAAAGAGTGCAACTGGTAATGCTACTACCCAGTCGACACCTTTCTCTCTGCATATTTTGGACAATCTAATTTTCAGGGTCTGATTATGTCTTTCCACGAGACCTGCTGCCTCGGGGTGTCGGACACAGTGGAACTTCCACTGATAGCCTAACAAAAGTGAAACGTGTTTCATTAGTTCGGATGAAAACGGCTGGCCGTTATCTGAGTAGACAACACGTGGTAAACCGTATCGTGGGAAGAATTCTCGAACCAACTGTTTGGCAGTAGTCGGGGCAGTGTAATCTGAAACCGGGTATGCCTCTGTCCAACGGGAAAGAGCACAGACAACTACGAGAACATATTTGAATCCTCGACATCGTTCCATCTGGATATAATCCATCTGGAGGACTTCAAAAGGGTGGTCAGGAGGCTGAAATCCACCCTGTTCTACGGGAATGCTTTTTCCTGGGTTAAACTGACAACAGATCATACAGGTACGAACTTTTTGTTTGGCTGCTGCTCGTAAATGTTTGTTGAACCAAATGTGTTGAATGCTGTCTAGCATAGCTTTTTCTCCTAGATGCGCTGGACTATGTATAGTGTTAATAATGACTTGGACCATTGAATCAGGAAGGAACCACACAGATTTTTCCTTCGTCATCCATCCTTGATCCGTTTGGATCCCTCCTAATTCAGTCCATTTCCTTATTTCGTCTGGTGTAGCATGTGTCTGTATGTCAATTACGTCAAGAGCGGGATCTTTAACCGTCATACAATGTGTTGGCGTCGGGACTATTGTCTTTGTCATGTCGGATGTTTGAGTTTGAGCAGTCTGTTTAGCTGTTCTGTCAGCCAGATCATTGCCTTGAGAAATGATATCAGTAACTTTCGTATGAGCTTTACATTTCATAATTGATATTGCAGTGGGTAGATGTATTGCATCTAATAAAGCATGAATGAGGGGTCCGTGCTGAATGTGGGCACCGTGAGAAGTTAAATAACCTCTCTCTCGCCACAGCACGCCGAAGTCATGTACAACTCCGAATGCATAACGTGAATCAGTGTATATGTTGACTTTTTTATTTGTGGCTTGAATACAGGCTTGTGTCAGAGCGATGAGCTCTGCGGCTTGAGCTGACAAGGTATTTATGCAATTTGTTTCAATGATTTCAGTGTCTGTTGTGACTGCGTAAGCGGCCACTAACTCTCCTGTACTGGTTCTCATACATGAACCATCTACATACAACGTCAGGTCTGGGTCTGACAATGGGACATCTGTCAAGTCTTGTCTGGGTTTCGTCGTGATTGTAATAACTTCAATACAATCATGAGCTAGTGGGTCTATTCCGATTACAGGTAAAAGTGTGGCAGGATTCAATGTGCTACAACGTCTGATTTCTATATGTGGCTGAAACAATGTTAATTCATACCCTGTAAGTCGCGCTATAGTCAAATGTTGTGTTTGCGTTCGATTCACAAGAACCTCTACTGCATGTGGTACTTGAACTGTCAATGGATGTCCTAACACTATGGCATCGCTTTGTCTGATTGCTAAAGCTGTTGCTGCGACTGATTTTAGGCATGCAGGCAAAGCCTGAGCTACGGGATCTAATGTACTAGAAAAATAAGCACATGGTTTG
Organism: Triturus cristatus; assembly: GCF_964204655.1. Taxonomy (NCBI): domain Eukaryota; kingdom Metazoa; phylum Chordata; class Amphibia; order Caudata; family Salamandridae; genus Triturus; species Triturus cristatus. The sequence continues at coordinate 258,884,845 of NC_140584.1, forward strand.
TGTGATCCTGCTTGTTCCTGTGTGAGTACTGACAAGGCAGTACCTTCGCGCTCTGTAACAAAGAGTGTAAACTGTTTATTGTAACATGGTGTTGCTAAAACAGGTGCTTGGCATAAGGCTTTCTTTAGGCTTTCAAAAGCTTGTGCATGTTCCTGAGTCCAAGGGAGAACAGTCGATGTGGCTGCCTCCTGTGTTGTCAATTGAATGAGTGGTTTTGCTAGAAATGCATACTGAGGGATCCACTGCCTACAATATGAAGTGAGGCCTATGAAAGCCCGTACCTCCTTTTGTGTCTTGGGTATTGGCATGTTAGCTATTAACTGAATGCGGTCGGGTGTAAGCTGCCTTCCCTCCTTGGACAGCGTGTGTCCAAGGTAAACAACTCGCTGGACACAGAATTGCAGCTTAGAAGGGGACACCTTGTGCCCCTTTTCGGCTAGAAATTGTAAAACTGTCAGTGATGCTTTCTCATATTCAGGTTCGCTTCTAGCGGTGATCAGCAGATCATCGACATATTGAAGCAGGGCAGTGTTAACTGGCATGTGGATACTGTCGAGTTCTCGTTTCAGTGCTTGGCTATAGATGCTGGGGCTTTCTGTAAATCCTTGAGGTGCGCGTGTGAATTTAAAGCTACGTCCATTTAAACTAAATCCGAACAAGTATTGGCTTTCCGGATCTATTGGGACGCTGAAAAAGGCATTCTTGAGATCAATTACAGTAAAGAATGTTGCTTCGGAATCAATAGCTGTCAGTAATGACGAGATATCTGGGACCACAGGGAATTGTGGCACAATGCATTTGTTCAATTCGCGCAGATCAATAACCAATCGATATACTGGCGGGGCCTTTGGATCTGTTCGTTTAAGAATCGGAATTATCGGGGAATTACACACATTGGAGTCTGTTTCCATAACCACTCCTTGGGTAATGAGCTCGTCAATGATTTGTAGTAAAGCCACTACAGCATCTGGTGGTAACTTGTATTGTCGCATTCGTGGTAGTACCACTCCTGCCTTTAGTGTAACTCGATATGGTGTAATATTCATGCAACCAACATCAGTAGGGCCTTGTGCCCATAAATGTGTAGGTAAAGTCTGCAGTCGGGGATCCATGTCTCGAGACACATAGTGACCTTTGAAATCACGTAAAAACAATCTTACTCCTTCCGGAGAACAACATATTATAGCTCCTAGAGCTTTCAGTGTTTTTATACCTAACAAGTTTTCTGGACATGATTTAGTAAGCAATAAATCTGTAGTTCGGGTCAAAGGTCCTATCGTAAGTGGAAGAGGCTGTGATACTTCATTAACAATAGGTTTTCCTGAAAAACCAAGGGAAATATTCTGTGAGCCTGAGAGGGGTGCCCCTGGAACTTCACTACGTTTTATGGTTGTTCGACTTGCCCCTGTATCAAGTAAAAATTTTCTATCTTGGCCTAATAATTCACTATGTACATAAGGTCCTTCTTGGTCTACAGGGACCTCGATAAGGGGTAAGTCAACTTCCCTCTCTAGGCTGGTTCATGCGTATCGTTGATAATCAGGATAGTCGTACTGTGCGGTCTGGTACAGCTGTCGTGTCGTGGTTTGTGTGGCAGCAACAGGCAGCGCTGGTGCAGCTGGCACAAACTGTATGGACTGTTGTGGAGCCGGCATGGACTGTGCATGCTGCGGGGCTCCTTGTTCATTCTGATCCTGTCTAGGTGGCCGTGGTCTTTCTTGTGTTTTACCTGTGGCAATATTACGCTTCAGGACCGGGCAATCGTGTATGTAATGTCCTGGCTGTTTACAATAGTTGCATGTCCCTTTTACAGGTCCTGTTGAATCACCGGAATGTGTCGTACCCTTTTTATGACCTTCAGCTGGAACTGTCTGGGAGACTAGCATTTTCATTTTTGTGTCTTTCATGCGTCTTTGTTCATGTTCTTGTTCCTCTCTAATTCTATTGTGATGATACTGTAACATTTGTAACATTTGTGATGGGGTGTTACCTTGCCAGGTACTCTCGAATTTTAATACTCTATTCTTCACTTGGGGCAAGGAGTTTTCAACTAATTTTGTCACAAACAGATGTGGGTATGATTCGCTACTTGCTTTTATGCCACTATTTATACCAAAACATTTTTCAAATCGAGCATAGAAATCACTAGTGTCTTCATCTTGCTTTTGTTTACAGGCTGAGATTGCACCCCAGTCCTCCTTTTTCGTAGTTAATAAACGTGGCAGTACCTGTACTAGTAAACCTGGGAGTGCTTTAGTTTTATCCCCAAGCCCTGCTCCTGCAGTTCGGGCCTTTTCTTCTGCTTCTAATGCTGTCCAGTCTATCTTTTGGTCTCCCACCTCCCACTCTTTTTCCTTGAGTTTTTCATAAATGCCAGCAGGCATTAATACCTTTAATATGGTCATAATGTCGGGATAGGTATACTCGCCCATGAGTAACATGTCTTTAATTTCCCGGTGGAAACCCGCTGGGTCTTTGTCATGACTGGGTACCACTTTCTTCATTTCTAACAGTTCTATTTTAGATATGGGTGTGTATACAAATACACGTTTAAACTCATTATCCTCGCCTTTTATTGGGTGTACTTCTCGTAAGGGATTCTGTCTGTCCATGTAATACGTCGTTCTTTCCTTGGTGGGCAGTGAGACATGTTCTGGGCATACAAAAAGAATGTACTGCTTTCTTGATTCTAGTATTTCTCTAATTAACCTAGTACCGGAACCTCTCCATCTATTCGTGAGTAATTCAGTCAATATATCAGGTAAGGGACCAGGATCTGAATGTTGGCTTTTATATAGTATAAGGAGTTGTTGAATCATATAAATCCCAGCTAAACGCTGTTCATCTGGGGTGAGGTTCAAAAATGTGTGTGCTACTGTATCATCACCATATTTTCCGGGACTGTCAATCCAATGAACGGCTGACCTGGCTAATTCTTGTTCATCCATAGAATCGAGTAAATGATAACCCCTTCGTTCTCGGAGTAATTTGTCAGCGGCTTGGAACGAATGCTCGGGGGACCTTATATTTATTATAGGTGTTTGGAAATTCCTGTTATTATCTGGACATATCGGACGTATCGGATCAGAAAAACATCTAGTACTATTACAAGATCTTCCTCTACCTACATAGGCTATGGTTTCTGACTGTCCTGTGGGCAGTCCTGATCCTTCCTCCTCCTCGCTTTGTTCGAACTGGTCTACCGCTAATCTCTCCTCGTGTAGGCGTTCTATTTCTTTACGGATCTTTCGGCACATGGCTATTATACATTTTTGCTTATCATGTCTCCCTTCTGATATATTCTGGCTCCATCTGGTAAGAGTTTACATTGTTTCCGGGTCTAACCCCGGTCGGTCTTGATTTCTGATCACACAATTTATGAGGAAACGTAACAGTTCCCCCTGTATCTCCACTTTCTGGTATTCCATAGCTCTGTTAATACATTCAGAATCTCGCCCTGTTTGGACAAAATGGTATATATTATCAAGATGTACAGTCATTCCTGGTAACTTCCCTAAATACACCGCGGCTCGTCGGATACGTAATGATGCCATGATCATTTCGTCCTCTTTGCCGGGCACAGGGTCATATCTACAATCTACAAGAAGTTCCTTAAGCGTGCGGGGATTTATGAGTTTGGGGGTACGTGGATGTGCTGATTCTTGAAAGGTAAGTTTATTTATTCTGGGTGGCGTAGAAAAAATGTTGGTAGCACCTCCGGTAGCCCCATCTGGGGTATCGGGCGTGAAAGGATTCGTTGAACGCGATACAGCAACTATAGGTGTGGACACAGCTGTAGAAGTAGCTGTAGGAACAGATGTGGAAACAGATGTGCTTGCCGGAACTTGTGTCAGGATTTGTTGCTGTAGAGATACAGATACAGGATCTTGGCGTTGAACCTCCCCGGCAGGCGGTCTATGTGGGGCGGGGTTAGCATACTCGGGAGCTGCGTCGTCTAAGTATGAGGAAAGAAAAACATCTTCTGCTGTTCTAGGATGCCCCTTAGGATGCATTTTTATTGGGAACAATGGGGGTGGCAAGTCTTTTGGTATCTCCGGAGTAGCCTTAGGTAATCCCTCGGCCAGGAGGGGATACATACCATTCATAAGAGCATTTCTTTGTCTGTCTACTTGTTCTGATTTCACTCGTGTACCTTCTTCAATTAATAGATTTTCTCGGACTTTATTTGAATTCTCCTTATTTTTCTCCTCCTGTCGGAGTGCTTTTTCTGTACGTCTATGAGATTCTTTACGCCATAACTCAACGGCGTCTTTCTGTGACTGTCTGGCTTTCCTTTTCCATAACTCTTCCTCTACTTTCATGATGCACTCTGCATCCCAGGTCCCAGCTGCGGGCCACCTCTGACTTTCTGGTAATTCCTTGGTGTAGTCTACCCATAAATCAAGAAATAATATAGCGTCTAAGCCGTGTTTATGATACATGAAGTACCCTGGAGTGTCCCTAGGAGGAATAGGAACAGCTTCTTCGAGTACCCCTTTTCTAGTTGTGATCTGTCTTAATTTCGAAAAGAGCGGCATATTGAGAACTGATCTGATACTTGATCTTGAACAAACTTAATACAATAAACACAATAATGAACAGTCATTCACACCACAATATGCAGGACGTATTAACACATTTAACATTTAAATGAGCAACAAGGATGATGACGATCTAAGAAAACTTAATCACTAAACATAATACTCGGCATTAACTGAATTATTCTGAATTTATATACTTGATATACTGCTAAACAGTACAGATACACTGCTAAAACAGTGCAGACCGGATTTGTGTACCCAAACCCGTCTTGACCGGCACAACCTATGTGCACGTCAGAACGCCTCCCCAGTAATGGTACTCACCGGGTAGCTCGGAACGGAAGGCCTCGGAACGGAACTGAACTGGACTGGACTGGACTCGACTCGAAAAACTTCGGAAAACTTCGGAACATCGGAAACCTCGGAACTTCGGAACTTCGGAACTTGGTGGGCCTCTGTGTACCTCGGATCTTGCTCTCTCAGCTAGGCTCTGGTCGGGATACTTCGCACTTCTCACCGCCTCGTCTGGGTGTTGATCGCAGCCTCAGTCGCCCCCGCTTGACCGGAGGGAGATACAGGAAATCCTGCTGGTACGCGTTGTTGTCCGTCCAGCTGTGGCAGGAGACCGGGCCTGCAACGCACCGCCGGCGCGTGAGATGAGAAAGTGTCCCTATTCGGGCGCCATTCATGTGGTAAATAATTTAATTACCGGGACTTAATTTGATACAGAAACATAATAAAAATAGCTCAGTAAATAAGAGGCAAAATCCGTGGTATTAGAGGTTCGGAATGGGCTTTATTCCAATGGACGATTCGAATCGGTTGCTCCAAGTTCCATCACCACGGAGGTTCAGGAAGTGAAGTACATACTTTATTGATAAGTTATTACTTTTATACAATAGGCATTACAGTGAAGCAAATGCAAGAGGCGTAACAATTGATAGTGAAGATAAAGTATACATACGTAGCAAAAGTGGGCGTAACTGGGTGTAACTAAAGAACGTCATCAGGTGTGATGTCATAATAGGGTGGTTCCATGAAAGAATTTCGCAATGTCAGCAGAAATACTTGGCAGAAATGCGCGTGCAGCAGCATGACGTGTGATTGACGTGCAACTAGGGGGTGAAGGGGACTTGACATTTAGCTCTACATGTGGCGACAGAAGTCTGGAGGGTCAAGTCAACCTAATCCCAAATCATATCTAACATCCTATGTTTAAAGAACTATGTTATCCAAAAGAGAGGTCTCTTAGAGTAGAATCTTATTCTATACTGACTATACTGACTGTTAATGCGTGTACAAGCGTCTAAGTGTCTACACTAGATGCGAGGGCAGAAATCTTCCATAATAATAGGGCTATGAATTACTTGCATAAAGACAGAGAAGCCGGGCCTTTGCTCGGTAGCTGGAAGAATGTTTACTTAAACTACTAGACAGGAATGCATTGGGCAGGGAGCGGAGCAGATAATTTCGAAGGTGAAATACAGTTTTTGGCAGGCAACAGGCTGATGTCAGGCATCGTGAGCCGCGCAGGGAATGAGACAAAGTTCATGGTCACAGATGCAGGCTCAGACTGGAGCTTTCAGAGGCAGAAGGCAAAGAAAAGCTTGATGACAGAATCAGGGCCTACTTGCCTGGACTGTAAAATGGCATAAGTGAACCATATAAAACCGGTGGCCTTTCATACTTAGGAATGGAATATCCGGCCTATTCATGGCGGATCTGAAAGAGGACATGTTGACGGTGGACGCACATGTGTTTGCGTCTTCATAACTGGAACTGGAGGGAACATACATGTACTTGTGATTCATACATGAAACCGTTGGGGTCCAAGATAGGGGACAGAACTGATCAGAAAAATCCATATTTCCACATCCTTATGGCGGTTAATATTCCCGCTCATAGTAGGGTTCCTCTGCGCACTCATTTGAGGGCGTATGGGGTATGGGGTACCTGATGACGGGATGGCCGTGGTCTTTGTGGTCAGTGTTGATACCACCTACCCGTATGAGTTGTTTTACTCATGGGTGACCTTTGAGGAGGTGGATACGGACGATAATTTGTTCCACGAATATACAGCCACGCCTGTGCCTGCGGTTTATGCCCCATATAGGACACTAGAAATTCCTATTTCTGCCTGGCAGCATACAATTTGGTTTAATGGCGCCCTCCCCCATGAGGTCATATCGGCGAGAATGGGCACGTTGTCAATTGCAGGGGCCACATGGCCGGTACTGGCCGGATATACTCCACACCCACGCTACATGACGGTGGGAGTGGGTGATTTACGTACACTACACACAGCCCTGATTACGGTCCATAGGGCTTTAGTGCAGCATGTGTCACGCACAGTTCAGGTGGGAGCACCTGCGGTTGCTGGACACGGAGCGGATCACCATCACGCGGTGGTGATTAGCCCTGTTATGGTTAACGCGGTTGTCGGCAAGCGCCCCCTCAGTAAGGATGAATTTCCTTACTGGCTTGCGGAAAAATTTGATCAATTAGAAGCCGTGTTTCCAAACACTACACCTGTGGATAAACACAGGATACTCACCATTACTTTGCCCAAGGACCCGGTCCCGGAACTCGTTGATTGTGACAATTGGGGCAAGGTCTTTGCTGCGACATATTCGAAGTGCTACGGCACTCCGTCTATGGCTGTACTTACCCTCCGTCATCAAGAAAGTCCAAGAAAGTCATGGTGCGGAGGCAGCTATTGAGTTGGGATTACGGCTTGTCGACAGTTTCGATGTGGTTTGTTCCATGGTAATGGGCAACCTCAAAGGAGATGCCATGCAGTTCCAAGTTGGTAATATGCTGGAGCTTGTGGCTGATGCCGATAAGCCAAGGGAGTTTGCCAAAATTATTGCGAAAGCCTATAGGATGGTTGGACGTAGTGCCTTAGGTGTGAAACCCACCATCAAAATTCCTGATGTAGTGCAGCAAACTAAGGTGAGTTCGTCTACAAAGGACGAAAAGCCCAACTTTCCTAAACAAAGTTGGCGAGCAAAAAAACAAGAGAAGCAGCAACAGAAACAGGTTTCTCGTCCTGCCTCACCCGTTCAGTCGTATAGTGAACGCACTTATGATTTGCGCGATCGTACTCGTATTAAGTCACTTGATAGATTTCAGGTTTCTGAACAACGCTCTCCTCGTTCTTCACAGGAATCATCGACTTCGCACACTGGTGGTGGAGAGCGTGGGAGAGGACGGGGCACTCAAGGTCGAGACCAGCCCCGCCAGACTGACGGTAAAGGCAAGCAGGAAGACGCTGCCAGACCACGTCCACCGTTTCAGAAAAAGAAAGTTGCTGCTATCTCAGCGAGATATGCCTCAGATGGTCAGGACACAGCTTCGGAACCTGACATGGGCACTAACTCGCGGCGGAGGTTACAGTAGTGCGGGAAGCATTGCGTCCATTTCTGGAGGCGACAGCAACTGACATTTATGTGACAGTTGAAACTGCTGATACTCGCGTAGCCCCCCCAGAAAGATTATTTGAAATAGTCCTCAATATTGAGGGTGACATACAACGCAAAATTAAAGTGGTTTTTTGGGATAATCTTACCACCACCTATGATATTCCTTTGGCGGAGAAAGATTGGCCTCCGGCTTTCATTTTGGATGCCCCAAGGGGAGAGGAAGTTATACTTCCTTCCTTTGGGCACGCAGTGCCCACGGAGGAGTCTACTAGGTTAGCCGGGGAGTGGGCACAGGTGCTTGCACCTGCGTTACATCGTAATCAGGTTGGCTGGGATAAATGTTCTCCCAATCACGAGATTCCATTGCGATCCGATCCCCAGCCTCAACCCCAATATCCCATGCGTCGCGAGGCGAGACCTCACGTTGCGTCCATCCTTGAACAATTGGAATATCAAGGAGTAATTGAGACATGTGTGTCACCCATGAATAATCCTTTATTCACTGTAACGAAGCCTGACGGGTCGTACCGCCTAGTTTTGGATTACCGGCATTTAAACTCGCATTGCCGGACGTGTGCGGTACAAAATACTCATAGTTCGGCTCTCGTAGATAGTCTTGTGAGAAAACGTTTCAAAACTACGCTCGACTTATCAAATGGCTTTTATTGCCATAACCTGGCCCCTCTTAGTTATGAGTGGACAGCATTCACCTCGGGTGGCAAACAAAAATTGTTCAAACGACTCCCAATGGGCTATAAAAACAGCCCTGGAGTTTTTACTGCTCGCGTGGTCTCTCTCTTGGAGATGGTAGACCCGCAGGGCCGTTTCTACCATTAGGCAAGACTAGGCGGCCGCCTAGGGCGGCAAAAGGGGAAGGGCGGCAAAATACAAGTTCTTTTACATCTAATTTACAAAGCTGCCAAGGTTTCAGATTGCTATGTGGGCTAGGTCATTAACGAAAGAGTGAAGAAAGACTCAGAAATGAAGAGGGGGTCTATGAAAGAATGGTTAACGCCGTAGAGGAGGCAGGGGCATAGAGGTCAGGAGCGGGAGGGGTAACGGGGAGAAGGAGGAGATACAGGGAAAGGGGGAGATTGATGGAGGAGGCAAAGATAGAAATAAAGTGTGAAGTGGCGCCGGCGCGCGGGAGGCCTCCGAAAAGTGGTATGCAAGAGGTGAAGCTGCACAAGACAGCAGTGCGACGAGCGCCTGAGGCAGAGAGCGAGGCTAGAGTCCGGCGCAATGCCGGGATCTGGAGTGGGGGCGGTTGGGAAGGAGGGCGCTAGAGGGCCGCGTGGAGAGGACAAGGCTCGGGGACGTGCAGGAGGCACTGCGAGAGACGGCACAGCGGAGCGGAGATAACAGGGGGGAAAGGAAGGCGGGATAGACGGAGGGGGGAGGAGACAGCCAAGGTGTTGCGGTGATTCGGGCGAGAGAGAGGGGTGAAGAGGGCATGGGAACTGTAGGGGGTGCAGGGGGGGGGAAAGAGGCGGAAAAGAAGGTTGGGGCCACACAGCCTATTTGAATGTATATGAAGCTAGCGCCGAGAAGGGCAGGGGAGGCGCTAGAAGGGTGGGCAGAGAGGGTCCGAGGAGGAGTGCTCAACGAAGGAGTCACGGCCGACAGCCGTCGGGGCCACCCTTGTAATGTAAATACTGAAGGGAGAGTGGCTAGAGAGGAGGGGGAGCAAAAGAGGAGGCTGGAGAGAACGAGAGGAAAGGAGTTAGGGGCATACAGAGGAGGGGGGCAAAGGAGGCAGAGAGGCAGGGCCTGGGAGAGGACAGGCCATATCGATATGGAGTAGGAAGAGCAGGGTAGTGTGGAAGACCTAGGGGCAGAGACCAGGGGAGGCGGGGGGCTGAAGGTCTGTTGTGGATAGGACTGGCAGAGACATGTAGGCGGGTGTGGAGGTGGTTATGGGGCCTAGTGTGGCGGGTGAAGGTTGCAGACGGGGTAGAAGGTAGGGGCAGTGGTGGCAAGGAGGAGGGCTGAAAGTTCAGGGGTAGAGGTCTGCCACATTGAGCTAACTAACACAGGAGCTCCATCTGTGATACTCACAGCACATCTGGCCATGATGCTGCATGGCTCATCCATACAGCGGAGGACTCATCAGCACACCCGGCCATCAGGACAGTAGGGATTCCCATTAAACCCTCCCACATATCTGGACATACCTTGGGGCTCATCAGCATATCAGGGCGTCATGCAAGACGTATAGATACAGCATAGGAAACCCAAGAGTCATCAGCACGCTCAGGTATTCAGTTAGACTCGTCATTAGCACCGGTCTGGCTCTAAGAGGCATTAGTATAGCAGTGGACTGAGTAAAACTCATCAGAACTTCCAGACTCATCAGCTGGTAAATCGGCTGCACCAGCACAGCAGGGACACTTAGCAATATATCAGCAGATCAGCCTGTGCTCCAAGACTTTTTAACATTGTAAACACAACCCAGCCTTGCAGGAGGACTCATCAGCACATATGGACACGCTGGCAACTCCTCAACACAGGGCCTGTTGTAAATTACATCACATGCGCAACTGAACTCCGTTGTAAATCTCACCAGCAAATGTCTTGGTTCAGAAAACCAGCTGAAAAGCCCCTGAGCAGAGCAACCAGAATCCACTTCTCATGTCAGTTATGACCCAGGTGAGCTTTTTTGGGGGGGGGTTGAGTTGCTGGGCGTTGAGTCCCAGTGACACCCTCCACCCCCACCGAGTGTTCACTTTTGTTATAGAGAACAGTAAAAATAATATGTCCTTTTTACCAGAGAGAGAGAGAGAGAAATGCAACAGAAAGAGATAACAGAGGTGGAGAGACTTATTGGGGAGGGGTTGATTAGGGGCGCCAGCAGACAACAATAGAAATAGAGGGAGACACCCAGAGAAGGAAAGAGAGTGGCAAGCAGACCGACCAATGGAGTGAGAGAATAGCGGGGAGGGGCACACGGAGAGAGACACAGAGTGAGACAGTGAGAGATGCACCATCGTTTGGGACTGAGGCAGGACAGCTAGTGAGAGGGTTGCAGTGTCTTCTGCTGTGGTTGTAGCTTGCGAGGTGAGTATGACCTTGTTAGATGGGGTGCCAGGTATCTCAGGGGCGTAGTTATTAGTAGTGCAGCATGTGCAGTGGCACCCGTGCACAGTAGTGTGAGGGACCCACTTCACCCTAGTTAGTACTGTTTTTAGTACCAAACCAAGGGATTGGGAGAGGGGTGCAATTTCCTCTCATGCATTAGGACCGATTGGGAGAATTTCAGTGCGGTGATGCGGACCACCACACTGAAATGCGTTAGTCTAACGTCTGATGCGTGATTCTTGACAGGGCTGAATACATTAATTCTTCTAGCCTGGATGACAGGGGGAGAGAATGATGGTAGTAAAAGGGAGGGGGTGGCATTTTTCAATTCTCGCCTAGGGCGGCAAAACACCTAGAAACGGCCCTGTAGACCCGGAAGCATACTCGTATGTTGATGACATCTATCTGACTGACGACGAGTTGCTTCCACACCTTGCTCGTGTGGATAACATAGTGACTATGTTTGCGGACTTCGGTTACAAATTTAACTGTAAGAAGTCACACATTGCTGAATTTACAGTGTTGTTCTTGGGGTACGAACTCAATAATGAAGGTCGAGGCTTGGCACCGCAATTCCTTGAGAAATGCGCAAACCTTCGTATCCCCACGACACTGAAAAAACTACAATCCTTGCTCGGTTTTCTGAATTTCGATCGATCTTACATTCCTGATTATGCCCAGCGTATCAAGACGCTTTATGCCTTGATACAACCAACTTTTACCAGATCTTGCTGGCTGCCAGAGCACTCGTTAGCATTGTATACATTGCAAACTGATCTTCTTACAGCTAAATATCTAAAAACTCGTGACAACCACACCAACCTGGTCATTAGAATTGTTCCAGGCGCGGAAGGTTTCACGTACTTAACGTTCAATGAGGGCGACACAGTCCCCATTGCTTACAAATCTCATATGTACACTTCGGCTGAGCTGCGATTTTCAACTGTTGAAAAAGTCTTGACAGCAGTTCAGATGGCGATCCTGAAAGAACGAGCGCTATCACAGGGAAAGCGCATGCTGGTGGTAACACCGTTTCCTGCTCTTGAAGCAGTCACTAAAGCTAGTGTACCAAATTCTAAGGCTTTGCATCCAAGGTGGATACAATGGGCAACCTCCTTAGCTTCGCCTGACGTCGAATACATCTTTGACGGGGCGTTGCAGACTCAAGAGAGTTTGGAGTATGAATTCGTTCATCCTGCTCCTCTGTCAATGCGCCCCATCGAGGAATACCATTGTGTCATATACACTGACGGGTCGGCGCAACCCGCAACTGGATCAAGGCACGCTTATTCAGCGGCTTGCGCAATTGTAGTAGGTACTTTCGTAAATGGGGAATTGCAATCTGATGCAGTGCATACGCAGTCATTGGGTGATTGTACCGCGCAGTTGGCGGAGCTTCGTGCTCTAGTGCTCGCACTTGAGTTTGCTGATCACAGGGTCACTACTCTTATAGTGAGTGATTCTTACTATTGTGTTCAATCCTTCAACGACAATTTGCTTTTTTGGATTATGAATGGTTTTCGTGATTCCAAAGGTGGCACAGTGAAGCATAAAACGCTTTGGGCTCGAGTGGCAGAACTTAAAGGGAGTCTGCCACTTGTGAATGTAATTCACACTCTTGGTCACCAACGAGTTGGTGTCCATGCTGTCGGTAACAGTTTGGCTGACGAGGCAGCTAAAACCGCAGTGGCGACATATTTAGTAGCAGCAGTTACAAGATCAAAATCTAAGATAGATGCTGACATCTTGGCAGCTATTGCTGCTTCTGAGAAAGGGACAAACTTCCCTAGAGGTTTCCCTTCTCGATACCATTATCACTTAAGTCCTGATAACGTCCCGTTAGTGAGGATTAACGACGTTGGTGATAGATTGATTCCCAACGCGGACTGCAGACCAAATTTGATATCAGCTGCCCACGAAGGTGTTGCGTCTGCGCACGCTGGAGGGTAAGCAACTGTGTCTCTTTTACAGCAACGTTACTGGTGGTACGGTTTGTATAAACAAGCGCGGGCCTATGTACTTAGTTGTGACATTTGCCAGCAGATTCAACCTTCTTCTGTTGCGCGTCCACCTCCAACGCAGCTGCATATATCTAATCAACCATTTGCATGTGTTTATTTAGATCACTGTGGTCCTTTTACCTCTGATACTGCGTACAAGTACATCTTGGTTGTAGTGGATTCGTGCACACGTTTTCTGTGGGTGTGGCCACAAAGGAGTGCTGATGCCAGGACTGTCATCAAAGCATTGCGTGTCTTTATAGGGAGTTTTGCGTGTGGTACCCTTCACTCTGATCAAGGCCCGGCGTTCGCCTCTAAGGCGTACAAAGAAGCAATAAGAAGTTTGGGGGTCCAAGTCAAATTTTCGTCTCCATACCGGCCTGAGGGCAATAGTGTTGTGGAACGGATGAACCGTGACCTAAAGCAATCATTGACAGCCAAGGTGTTAGGTACAGGCTGGAACTGGCTTGCCCACTTGTATGACGTCCAACGTGCACTTAATAACCTCCCTAGAAGGTCTCTGGGTGGGCGGACCCCATACATGATGCTCTTTGGAGTGAGAATGTTTGTTCCGGACCTTGACGGTCTAGACATGGCGGTGGCTGCCGCGCCTTTTGACCTAGATGACCACTGTGCTGTATTACAGAATCTACAAGACGCAAGAGACACTCTAGCGAAGGAACACGTGCCCTCTACATCTGAAGAAGCACTCCTGATTCCGGTAGTCGGCTGGCTGCCTCGAGTTGGTGACCTGGTCCGTGAGAAGGTGGAGAACAAGAAGGAGTTTGGCCCCTCTTATCGCGCACCAGTCCCGGTGCTTGGAGTATTGGGTACTCGTACAGTTGTTTTACCCCCACTTCCTGGTCGCAAGGGTAACAGGTACATTTCAATTGAAAATGTCAAGCTACACAGGGTGGCCGATTCTCCATAGTATGACACCTTCGGTTTCCTGCCCTTCGATGCTGAGAAACTCTGTTGTGGTGCCACCCTCTATCATCGTGCCTGAGGTTTCCGTTGAGATGATCACAGTTACTGATCCGCCACCTACTGCTGGTGGTTTGCCCATTGACCCTGAGTATGCTTATCCTACAGAAGTCGCTTTGCCCCTATTAAATACAACGATACTTACCCAGTCCCATTCCTCCTTTGAAACTGAATCATTGACTTCCACAGTTCCTTCCAAAATTTCTATATTTTTTGCCTGGTTCAAGAGACATTTTTTGGTTGCACCTTGGACTTACATCTGGTTGGTGCTGATTTGTATTTTTTTATTCATGACAATTGGCTTTGTGGTAGTGTTTTTTAGACTTATCAATGGACACTACCTGAATGAGCGTTCTACAATTCAATTAATTGATGGAACTTTGGCCCCCCATTCCTCATCACACATCATGAAAAGAGACCAGACGTTTGTGAACATCACCGCCTGGCCTGTACGTGATGGGATTGCATGGGATGCAGTGAACTTTCAGATTCATGGTCCCACCGAAGTTATTAATGTGCCAACTGTTTTTCGTGTTTCTATGGGTGATGTAGTTAAACAAAACATCCGCTCAGATGATTGGGATGTACAAGCAATAGAAGCACTGTTTTCTGATTTAAAATATTATGCTGCATTTGATGCTGAAGATCTGTATTTAAATACTGCCAACTACGATGAACAATTTTGTTTTCAACATTATGGCACACATTTCTTACACAGAGCAAATACTTTTCATAATTTTGTTAATTTCACTCAATGGGAACATTGCCCTGTCCCTATGCATGGTAGCTCTGACACTTTATTGAAAAAATTCACATACTTTTCAGATTTTAGTGTGTCTAACCCTGATTCTTTTTATTTTAAGATGGCAGTAGAACCCACTTCTAAGGTCAGACTGACACACACAAAATTATTATATTCCAAATCCTTTATGGATGAATTGGCTATTGGAGGTTATGACGTATGGAAAGCTACTATCGATCTTAAATCGGTTTGGGGAACTAGACCATGGTAGGTACAAGGAACAGAAGCTTTGCATCGTGCCTGTCTTATCCCAAACCATATCTTATTTTTAAATTCGTCTATTTTTCAGACCACCTGTTTTGGATTGGCTATATCTAAAAAATTAGTTTCCCCCTCGATCCCTGCTCTGGGTGCTTATTCTGGTTGGGAAAATCACTCAGACCTGTCCCTTACTATGTTGCAGTCCCTTGTTTCCAATGTCACCTTCAATATTTCAACATTGAATCCTGAGGGTTGGTTGGTGTGGCAAACAAGCTCAGATTCCTGTCAACGTCGGTTTCTGGATTTGGCTCCAGGGTATACACAACTTAGGGTTGACCCTTGTTTCACATCTTCACACACGGTGACTACCTACTCTGTAGGTAAGTTATGTCAATCATGGCTGCAACATTCCACGTTAACTTCAGTTAAGCTTCATTTGTCACGCTTAAATGAAAAAATAGATTTAAATGATTTTATTAAGGGTCCTGTCAATGGTAGATCTAAACGATGGGCTGATGCTATTTACAATGAAATTTGGAAATTGTCGCAAATTAAGGCTGCTTCTAGATTACGTGCTATTGACCAGGCCAATATGGAAAAAGTATTGGCTGTGATAGATAATAGTATTAATACTTTGTCTTCCAGAATTTATACTTTAGATAATATTGTTTCTTCTGTCGTAGACATTGTGCAAGATGATGTGTCTGTGTTGTATCATGGTCAAAATCAGTTGCGTTCAATTATGCAGTTTGCATGGACATTACAAACGTTAAAAGCAGGGAAAGTCCCTTGGGATTACATGAATATTTCATCGTTGTTCCTTCCTTTTAATTTGACGGAAAAACAGCAGTTCATGTCCATGAAAGATGCAACTTATGCATTGCTGCACATTGAAAAATTAGAACCTTTACCTTTTTCTGTAGCTGAGTTAAATTCAGCCGTGTGGCTTATTTACGGATTAGTCACTTTACCGTTCAGTTTGTTCAAATTTAGTTCGTGCATGAAGCATTATGCCATTGGCAGATATGAACAACTTGGTGATGCGTTCCTGCACGAAGTTTGGTCGCTTCCGTTCACTTACAGATGCGTAAGGGATGGCAAGGAGGTTTACTTAAAAGGTGAAGAATGCACTTCCGCTCCTGATCACTCTGTGGTTTGTAGACATATACAATTACATGGCGCTTGCAATATACACGCTCCTAATTTAGCTTGTGTCCTAAAGGGGATTCCAATGCCAGTTATAACGTCTTCTTTTAAGCTGCTTGCCAACGGTAGTTATTTGCTTTTAAACAGTGAAGCTTGCTGTGGGATGCTAGTGGGTATTCCTTACATAGTCACTGTTTCGCAAAAAGTAGTTTGCTGTAATAACGTCCTTTTCCCACCCCCGCAAGGCCGACTCGATATATCCATCTGGCCAGCGATTCCAACCTTGAACGCAGAGTTCAATAGGATGAGCAGAATAAGGGCTCTTTTGTCTAAAAAAGAGGTTGCGTTGACTTCGTCCCGTGAAATATTTCTTCTTAATGTGGCGAACACACGCACTGAGGTACAAGCTCTTTTAAATACCGACCTCCCCCTCCATTTTGGAACCTTGATTCAAACTATCTTTAATGCTTCGTCTACGACTGGCCTTGTTCATTTTTTTAAAATTGTGGGCTCAGGCCTCGTAACATCTTTCCAGACTGTTTTTGGTGTGATCCCCGCATTTTTACATTCTATTTTTTCGAGTGTCTTCGGAGGGTTCCCCTTGCTCCTCGCTTTGGTGGCTGGGATCCTCTTGTTGATTTGCGCACTTCGGTATGGCTGCACACCGGGAGTTGCAAGACAGCATGCTGCGCTTGCTCCATCTTCGTAGCCAGATGCTTGATTTCTACGGCACCTTACCACTGGCGGTATTAAGCGTCAAGTATGGATTGTCTTTCCGGTTTTCCTTTTTTACGTGTGTGCAACCTGTTTTTCATTGCCTAGATTGTCCCTTCCAATGGGCTCTGGATTTGTGCCTGTCAAACTTGGCGTCACCTGACCCGGATTTTGATGAACTAATGTGTCCCTTAGTATCTCATTAATTTGATTGTTCTGGTGTCGGGTTTATGGCTTTGGGTGCTGCATACGGAGTCCTTGGAAATTGGGATATCGGAGAAGCAGCTATTGAATTCCTGGAAAGGAGTTATATCGAGGAGACTGACAGTTGTCCTATCATGGTGCTGGATGCTCCGATATTTGATGAACACGTGTGTTCCTTTCCCTTGCTAAATTGGATGGCAGATACTTTTGTGGAACGCTCCAATGATTTCCTATTGGAAGCAGTTGCAACTTACGGTGCATATACCTTCATGGATTGACTGATTGACATTGTCACTCCAGGGTGCATCCAGGGTGGTTAATTTTCTACAAAAGCTTTGCTTATTTTTTAACACATCATTTTTCATTTTTTAAACGAATTTTTTTTTTTTATTCTCGGACTTTACACTTACCTTATATGGACTTATAGTTCATGCCCTTGGTTCCGTTCTGAATCACTTGAACTCTGCGTTCTTGATAAGTGTATCCCTATTGGTTAGTGCTCCGATCATGGGGGCGTGTGAGATGGATTAAGCTATGCCCTATTTACAACACTAAGTTAGCATAAACGAGAGCATGGTTAGCAAGCAAGCTTGTCGTTTCTGCTGCGCTGCGCTGCACACGACGCTGTTGTTATGTGTTATTCATTTTAGAAATGCTGACTTGACTTTGCCTTGCAGGATAACAAACTGTTGTTTCACATTCTTAACTGTGAAATGTGCCCTTGGTCTGTACATCATGCAAAGAACGCGTCTGGGTCACTAGAAGGTACAGAGTGTTGTGTTTAGATTGATCGTACCACTTGTTAGACATATCATGCATACAGCTGCCAATATCTGAAGGACAAGCGTCTTTAATATTGCAGAACAGTTTGGTTTTAGATTCATTCGAACAGAAGAGCTGATGCATGCGAGAGCTGATCCTTTGATGTGATTCTACTAAGCTGATCTATACGGTATGGGGTGCCCCCTGTTAGCCTAAGAGACCTTCTAATAGTCTAATAATAATAATGTATTAGATTCTAGTCAAAGGAGTGTGGCTGTATACCACTGTCATTATTAGTATGATTGCTCCTTTCATTTTGTATGGTATTGTAATAATGCTTATGGTTCTGATCTGTACTGTTAGTCTGCTAGTGTTAGCCCAAGTACTGCATCTTAGGACGCGAGGTTTATAAAATAAACTCTTTAAACTTTACCGTGTCTGTATTATTATGTTGTGGACTAACAAATAGATACGAACAGGTATTTTGGATTCCCACCACTCCTGAGAAATATCTAAGTCGCTTGTTCTGGTTTGTCTATACATTGGGACCACCTAGCTACATCTAGGTTAACGAATGGGATACTAAGCTAGTCGGATAAGGGGTTCTGGGTTCTGAGGGGAGTTTTCTGGTACACCACAATTCTCTGAGGTCCTGGTCTTCTGCGCATAGTTCTGTGCAAAACCAGAATCCCTGCAACAGCTGCTGTTTGCAGTGGCGCTGTGCCCCCAGAGCGTGAGGTGGCAGTGCACCCTGATTCTTTCTGTCCTTTACTATCCAACTGGCGGGAGAGCAGCCTTTCCCTTGCGTACGGGCTATTGGCGTCCTTGCTACCCGCTGTCTGGGTTAAAGGTCAAAGGGTACTTGGAATCGGACTAGGAGGCCATGCCCTCTCATAAGCAGACATAGATATGACGTGCTTCTTGATTTTGCTTTTAAAATCAACTCAAAAAATTCTAACTCAGCAGAAAGGAAGGAGAAGGAATGTCTGGAGCCAAGTAGGCCCGGCGTTAGTGGCATTGTAGTGATAAACCCATGGCAGCAGGCAGCACAGACTAACAGTGTCACATATCCGAGCCACACACTTTGAAACCATTACGCCGGTCCGCCGTTAGTTAAATAAACGCAGGAAAGAGCAAGATGCAGCTAAGAGAACGCATAATGTCTGCTAAGCTCAAACAAAGCACACATGTTTTTAGCAAAATCGCATACACAGTTTTAAGACCAAAGAGAGAGGATGTGAGCAGATATAAACAAACATACAACAGCTCACGCCAAGAGAAAGACTAACCAGCGAGGCCGCATGGCGACCGCGCTAATTAGAAACATGATCCCGAACAGATAGCGCCCCTGCTCGTAACCGCAAGCCGTAGGCCGTGGGCGGATACATTTACTGGGAAAGGTGGGACATGCACCCGCCTTTGCCCAATTGCGTGCTGTCTTTTCAGAAAGACGCACGCAAAGCCCAATAGAAATAATACTGAAAAACAAAAAACACACGCACGAGCTTGTGAAAAGTCCCGAGTCATTCCAAGAGGTCGTTTTCCTAGAGCATCGCATGCTCGCTGTGCTAGGCTCGACCTTAAAAAAGACGTTTTGTTCCCAAAGCGGTAGAAGAAAGCTCTCTCTGCAGGAATAGTGATTGAAAATAAAAATCAATTAGTCTTTGGGGTTTGTGGGTATGAAGGGAGCGCTGGCTAGAGAGAAGGCGCGAGGAGCGGGGACAGGAGGTGGCCATAATCACATCATCCACGGTGCTTTCTGAAAGCTGAGTAGAAAGCGGCCTCAAAGAGAGACTGGGAAACGAGCCCTGCAAACCCGAGCAGGTATTGTCGACTGAGACTGTCAGCGCATTGCGGATTTAAGGGATTAATACTCACGGAGTTAGGTTTAAAGTTCACTTTTACCCCAAACTGGTAATCCCCCAGGAACACCACAGGAGCAATTGACCGAATAACAGAGCAAGTTATCCATATCTCAGCTTGCGTCAACTGTCTGTCCATCTACCTGGCCGCGAGCCTGCCCCAACACCCCGGATTTTCATACGTTTTATAGGAAAAGTGCAAATAAAAAGCCAATACAGTCAGGCTCCTGCAGAAAACAGTGGCACAATCAATCAACTCGCGGAGAACATGTTGCCTCATAATGCAACGTTCAGAACAAATCCATCACAGGTTTAAACCCACTGCAGAAAAATCACAATAAACATATTTGAAAATAACGTTGTGAATGCAGCTAGAGACACTAATACTTCCAACGAAGGTTAAACAAGGTCAAAGAAAGAAGCAAGAAATATATTTTTATTGAGTAAATTAACTAACGAGCTCTTGTTTTTACATAGCAAATTACATTTTAGTTGTGACTGTTACCAGGTTTCATGGTACTCAATTACCAACCTTGTGGAGTAGTGTGGCTCACTGGTTAGAGGCGGCAGACCCGGAAGCAGAGGCCGGCCTGGGACTAGGGTTCGATTCCCGACGCGGCAGGGTCGTGGACCAGGGTCAGTGGACTCGATAATTCTCGCCTCGGTGCCCACTCTAACCAGGGATCACACTCGGCAACTCTGGGCATTAGCTTGCCTCATCTCCACAACGGCCCCCCACGTTCGCTGGGGATGCCTGGTTTCACCTTGGAGATACCCAGGAGGGACCATCTCACAGGGATAGCCAGGACGGGTTCCCCAGCGGTCTACAGCGCCACGACGCCTCGGCAGCAGTGTGCTTTACACATACATTTACATTTACATTGAAGCATGATCTGCTGGGATTCACGCGTGTGGCGTTCAGATCACTACAGAAGTCAACATCGAGTAGGTATTAAGTCACTGAGCTATTCTGTACTACACATTTGTCACTAGTGGATCAAAAAAATGCAAGTAACTGTACACTTGTGGAAAAAAATGCATGTAGCTGTAAGGAATGCAGCTGCTGCAGTGAAAAGTTTTAATATTAAACTTACAAAGATTGTTAACTATTCCCTGTTACATTTCCAAGAGCAACGCATGTTACAGTCGATGCCATTACTTAAACTCCAGGGGGCAGATTTATGTTTGACTTGCGCCTCATTTACGCCGCCGTTGCGTCACTTTTGTGACGCAGCAGCGGCGCAAATCCAGCGCCATGGTGCGGGGTATTTACAACGTGACGCATCTGGGAGATGCGTCACGTTGTAAAGCCCTGCGCCACATGTAGGCGTTCCAGGGCAGGTGGGGGCGTTCCGGCGCAGGAACGCCTCCTAAAAGTGGCTGAGTGAAATCTACAAGATTTCACTCAGTCACTTTTGAGCCCATGCTGCGTCAAAACCCTGCGCCTGCTTGAAGCAGGCGTAAGGATTGACGCAGCATTGTGAAGATAGGGCCCCCCAGAGCATTGCTGGAGCTACATCGCGCTTGCGACGCAACTCCAGCAATGCGTTACTTTTACGGCACAGATGCGTGACGCATCTGTGCCGTTTTTGCCCCATGGTGCGCCGCATTATAAATGCGGCGCATCCATGGTGGCGGAGCTGGGGCGCAAAATAACTGGCGCATCCCTGCTGATATGCAGGGATGCGTCAGTTATTATAAATATGCCCCCAGGGGTCAGATTTATGTTTGACTTGCGCCTCATTTACGCCGCCGTTGCGTCACTTTGTGACGCAGCAGCGGCGCAAATCCAGCGCCATGGTGCGGAGTATTTACAACGTGACGCATCTGGGAGATGCGTCACGTTGTAAAGCCCTGCGCCACATGTAGGCGTTCCAGGGCAGGTGGGGGCGTTCCGGCGCAGGAACGCCTCCTAAAAGTGGCTGAGTGAAATCTACAAGATTTCACTCAGTCACTTTTAGGCCCATGCTGCGTCAAAACCCTGCGCCTGCTTGAAGCAGGCGTAAGGATTGACGCAGCATTGTGAAGATAGGGCCCCGCAGAGCATTGCTGGAGCTACGTCGCGCTTGCGACGCAACTCCAGCAATGCGTTACTTTTATGGCACAGATGCGTGACGCATCTGTGCCGTTTTTGCCCCATGGTGCGCCGCATTATAAATGCGGCGCATCCATGGTGGCGGAGCTGGGGCGCAAAATAACTGGCGCATCCCTGCTGATATGCAGGGATGCGTCAGTTATTGTAAATATGCCCCCAGGGGGCAGATTTATGTTTGACTTGCGCCTCATTTACGCCGCCGTTGCGTCACTTTTGTGACGCAGCAGCGGCGCAAATCCAGCGCCATGGTGCGGGGTATTTACAACGTGACGCATCTGGGAGATGCGTCGCGTTGTAAAGCCCTGCGCCACATGTAGGCGTTCCAGGGCAGGTGGGGGCATTCCTGCGCAGGAACGCCTCCTAAAAGTGGCTGAGTGAAATCTACAAGATTTCACTCAGTCACTTTTGAGCCCATGCTGCGTCAAAACCCTGCGCCTGCTTGAAGCAGGCGTAAGGATTGACGCAGCATTGTGAAGATAGGGCCCCCCAGAGCATTGCTGGAGCTACGTCGCGCTTGCGACGCAACTCCAGCAATGCGTTACTTTTATGGCACAGATGCGTGACGCATCTGTGCCGTTTTTGCCCCATGGTGCGCCGCATTATAAATGCGGCGCATCCATGGTGGCGGAGCTGGGGCGCAAAATAACTGGCGCATCCCTGCTGATATGCAGGGATGTGTCAGTTATTATAAATATGCCCCCAGGTGGTTTATCACAAATGACACAGTGCCAAAGACGCAAAAACGGCATTACTCTGGCCATAACTGCCCATTACTTGACTTTACATTTAAACCCAACTACGCCACAGGTTCTGCTATTTCTCAGCCCTGCACATAAATGTGAGGCGTTTTCCACCGGACAAACAAGCGCCTTCGAAGGTGAGGGCGCTGCTCTCCCCCACCGACCACGACAACCTAAAATAGAGATTTCTTTGACTCCAGCATTCCGTCTGAGAGGAATGCCGGCCTCCTGTGCATCCTTGACTCTCTGGGTATGCGTGGACGTGCAGTTAATGTAGCGCATAGAAGCTGGTGTGCGGTCGAGTCTAGGTACAGTAAAACAGTTATTGCAGCTGTGTTAAAGATGTGATATCCAATACCAGAGAGTTGTGAGTGTTTATAAAAACACAACATCTCAAAATCTTTAAATATATTTACTGTTAAAACAAAGATCAAATGAAACAAGTATTTGCAATTCACTGGGTCTTGCATTTACGCGTGTTTGAGCTATTGGCATTGTAAATGACAATGCATTTTATTTATGTTTTGGTTTTTAAAACATAAATTAAAGGCATTGTCATTTACAATGCCAATAGCTTAAACTCACGTAAATGCTAGACCTATTGCATTGCAAATGCTTATTTCAGGCCGAGTCAGTTTCCAAGCCTGCTGGCCTGACCATGAGAGTGGACTTTACTGCTGAGATAATTATAAACAGGGCTGTGCAGGGCCGGTCAGAGGAACTGGGGGCAGCAGGGTGAAACATTATAACAAGCATTGGCATAGCCAATAGGTCGCGCCTTTGGGGCCTTGTACGTGTTTTGTCACATCTGCTGCTTAATAGGTCAAACACAATTTTATCAGAGGCAGCAAGAGTGCTTGGTGAGTGAGAAGTGTTAGAAGCAGCTGCTTTAGAGCCGAGCGTGCTGCACTCATAAGCATCCCTTTGTGTGGGTGAGATCCATAGTATGGTTATTTGCTCAAATCACAAGGGTAAGCCTGTGCCTTAAAATGAAACTCCAAACAAAATAAAATTACCCTTGAACTTAGTGGTGATCGAGTCTACCAATGCATCAGATCTTAAGGTAAAAAGGGTAACTTATAAGGGAATAAGGTAAGCACAAGGTGCCTGGACCCTTTTCCTTGTACTTTCTGCAGTAAAAGGGAAGTGGGGGGAGTAAAGACAGCACGGACAATGGGAGGGGGGCAGGAGACAACGAGAGGGGGGGCGATTGTAAAGAAGGCATGGACAAGAGGAAGGGGGCGGGAAGAAATGTAACACGACAACAGAAGGGGAGGAATTAGAAAGCAGATATTTAAAATAAAAAAAACATGAAAAAGGGCGCCGTGCGAGGCAATACGGCGTCCAAACATACCCATAAAAAAAAACATGAAATCGGGTGCTGTGCAAGGCAGCGTGGCGCCCGAACGGACCCCCCCCCAAAAAAAACATGAAACCGAGCGCCTGAAGGAAGGTAGATGTTACCTTTTGTCAAAAACCATAGCCTGGCACCGCTCTCCGTGTGTGGCCTATTTAGAGCGCGTACTCTGCTCCCCGCACACCACTATAAAATGTTTCCGCAATAGATAATTTATAGGCGGCACTGCGGTGACATGGTATTAATTCAGACTAAAGTACAGCACTGGGGCAGACCTCGAAGGATCCCTCAAGCAGCTCAAACAATCATTGGCACACAGGACTTCCTGTTTACTGGCGAACTCACTCCGAACAGGAATCATAGCCTGGGAGGCAGCGCGGAGCCCGAAAACACCCATAAGACAGGCAAAAACAAAAGCATGGCGCGTTGTGTGTAACCTGACCCACGAGGAATGCAGCTGCCACCCTTCGTGCCGCTGCTCGCTCCCGAGAGCAAAACGCCGTGGGAGTGAACATTAAAAAAAGAGGTGGGAAATGCACCCGCCTTTACCCATTTGTGTGCTTTCATTATTGAAAGACACATGCAAAAGCCAATCCTATGTGTGGGAGAAGTCAGACCCACATGGAGTAAACACAAGAAGCCTCGCAGAGCAGCGCATGCACGCTGCTGGGCTCGACCTAAAAACATTTAAGGGTGGTAAAAAGCAAGTGTTGATTGGCTGGTTGCAACGCCAGCTGGGACTGCCAAGTCTAAGCTTTGATCAGCCAATCATATGGCAAGTGATACTTGTGCTCTCCGTCATCTATGTGATGTGCTTCGCCGTGCATGTTTACATTCTTCTCATTAGCTGTATCAACTGCCTTTGACAACCCCTGTGCGTGGTGCCCCAGTGCTCCATACTGAAGATCTGGTTGGGCAATGTATAGTGCTTTATTCCAGTTGTGGCACTCTGTACTAGCCACACTGCAGGCAGCAGTCATCCACAGCAGCAGGTAACATGGCGCAGTCCACCCTTCTCTTTGGCCTCGAGACATCAGTGGCTGCCTCCCTGCAGCTCCAGGTGGTACTTACCCAGAGTGCGCAGGTGGGCTAGCCAACAAATTAAGAGAGAGCTGAAACAAGTGTGGGTTCTGGCTCTAAGAGTCCGTGCACGAGATGAGCCCTGAAAATAGCCAGCATGTAAATCATGCTGCAAAGATCATGTTAGAACATGATGCGGTTTCAAATTCGAGAAAGATTTTTGCCTGTGCCCATAACGTTCTGCCTCCGGTCTGAGGCCAGCCTCCTCGGGTGTGGTTTCTTCTGGTGGTTTGATTTTCTCACACCCTAGGGCGGGGTTTTCTCTCTGTGTTCTCTCTGTTAACACCTTACTGCCTCTTGTGCCCTGACAAGCATTTTTGATGTCATGGAGATTGATAGCTCTCCATGTTCTGACTTGCTGAATGATGAAGGTGAGGCATTCAAACATTATTTAACTATGTTTATTAATAATTCTGTTGAAAATGCTGTGGAAGCATCTATGAAGGAATTCTCCAAAAATATGGAAAACTCTATGTTGATGCTGATGTCCAAAGCTTTGGCCCATTCTGCGGGGGATAGCAGAAAGAGAAAGATGGTACCTGCTAACACTAAAGATAAGGTCCCAGATAACGATATGTCACGCATTTTGAGTGAGGTTTCCTCACACAAGGTTGAGGACAAAGTTCCTCCCAGGCCTCCTGTTAAGGAGGGGATTTCTGTTTCAATTGACAAATGCAAATCCAAATTAAAGAACTCTGAGGTACCTAAGAAACTTGTAATTTCTCAGATGTTGGATACAGATGATGATTTTGGGTACGCAGATGATGCGTTTGATTTACTTGATGCCAATGACCCTTCCCTTTCCCCTCCCGCTAATAAGTCTAAAACTGATTCCTTTAGTTCCAAACCTCTTCTGTATTCGGAGGGTTCATCTATGTTCGACCCTTCTTCCATATGCCATCCTAACTCTACTGAGTGGTTCTCTGCTGCTCATGTTGGCGACTACATTTCTGCAAGACTTCGTCTACCTTTGAATAAGTCCACCAGATCCAAACTCAAGTCGGAATGTCCCCGACCTTTCCTGGCTTCTAATATCACTCTTACGTCGGCTATTGACCAACCTATGCTTACTTTCTTTTCCAAATTTGGTAAGGACCCCCATAAAGGGGTTGACAAGGCCTGGTCGACTTGTCAGGATAAACTGTTGGATGTTGTAGGGCCACTTGCTCACATTTTCGATATGGTGGAATCTGCTCATTTGGAGGGTACGGACTTAGATCCACAAGACATTTCTTTATGGGTCCAGCAAGCCTTTTGTCCTCTAGGCAATGCCAACTCGGCAATTATTTATGAACGTCGTAAAGGCCTCCTTCTAAAGGTGGATCCCAAATTGGCAAATTTGGCTGCCTTGGATCCTGGCATTAAGGCTGATGGTCTTCTCTTTGGTGACTCTTTCGTAAAGAACTAAAGCAAGTATGTCACCACCTTTGCTTCCATTGACAAGGCCCAGCAATCGTTAAAGAAGGTTTTTTCCCAATGGGTTTTTGGACGGGCCGGTAGAGGCAGGAGTCACTTTGCCGGCCATCCATACCACAACCAAGGCTCCAGAGGTTCATTTAATTCCAACTCCAACTATCATGAATACAGTTCTACCCTCAAAGAGGTCGAGGTTTCAGAGGACGTGGACATAAGAATTTCAGGAATAATTCCCAACAAGGTGAGTCTCTCAGATTCTCCCCCGTTGGGGGTCGTTTAAGTCTATTCCTTTCAAAATGGCAAACTCTAACTGCAGATCCTTGGGTTCTAAACTCCATCCAAGGTTATCTTATAGAGTTTTACGCTCCACCTTTCCAAACGGTTTTTCCTCCTCCTCTCATCTTCTCAACCGACATGTCAAATCTAATTTCAATAAAAGTGCAATCCCTTCTACAAAAACAAGCGATTCAAATTGTCCCTCTAGATCCTTCAGGTTTTTTAAGTTCTATTTTTCTGGTCCGCAAGAAAAACAAGAAAATGCATCCTGTCATAAATTTGAAAGGGTTCAACCAATTTGTAGTCTATCGTCACTTCAAAATGGAAACCATTATACATCTCAGAGACTCCCCACGTCTACACGATTGGATGGTCAGAATAGATTTACAGGGCGCATATCTCACGATTCTGATCCATCATGCCCACAGGAAATGTCTTCAGTTTCAATGGCTCGGAATTACTTATCAGTTTTGCTGACTCCCTTTCGGTCTGTCTTCAGCACCTTGGTGCTTTACAAAAATAATGAAACCGGTTGTGACATATCTGAGGTCTCTCTGGATCAGGTTGATAATTTACCTGGAAGACATCCTGATAATGAACCCGGACTGTCAAACGTTTTTGTCTCATTTACACATCACTCGCTCACTTCCCTCAGAGCTGGGTTTTCTCTTAAATCACGAAAAGTCTATGCTCATTTCCTCTCAGCAAATCGACTTCCCAGGTTTTCTCATAAATTCCTCCACCGCTTCTCTTCATCTGCCTTAATCAAAGGTCTCAGCTATGAAGTCATAGATCTCTCAGGTTCTTCAAAACTCCTTAATTTCCCTCAGATCCCTCACAAGAATTGTGGATTTGTTGTCTGTCTCCATTCAGGCAATCTTTCCAGGTCCTCTTCAATATCGAGACCTTCAACGCCTAAAAATCTGCCATCTGCATGAAGGGCTGGCTTATTCGGATGTTCTTTCTTTAGATCCAGAATCGCATCTAGAACTTCAATGGTGGATAGACCATTTAGATGCGTGGAACGGCAGAACCATTTTCGCATCAGCCCCCGATCTTGTGTTAGAATCAGATGCAAGCCTGTTGGGCTGGGGCAGCCATTGTGGTACAATCTCGACTGGAGGTACATGGTCTCCTGAGGAGTTGAGATTGCACATAAACTGTTTAGAGATGCTAGCAGGTTCCTTTGGAATCAAGAGCCTCGCAAAAGACAGTTTGCTGCTCTATCCTCCTTCGCATGGACAATGTTTCTGCGGTCCGTTATATAAACCATCTAGGTGGAACAAAATCCAAACCCCTCGTGGGGCTAGCGAAGAGTCTGAGGGAATTCTGCCTGCTCAACAAGATCTCGATCAGAGCAGAATATCTCCTGGGTAATCTCAACTCCATTGCGGATTGGCACTCTCGCTATCTTCGAGACTCCAGTGATTGGTAGCTTCTTCCATCCGTCTTTCAATCTCTTTTTCAAAAATGGGGTCCTTTGCATATCGATCTCTTCGCCTCTCGCCTCAATACCCAACTGGCTCAGTTCTTCAGTTGACGTCTGGACCCTTTGGCACTAGCGACAGATGCTTTCCTTCAGAATTGGTCTTCTCATCTCAATTACGCCTTCCCTCCATTTAACATGATTAACAGGGTCCTCTCTCAGACCAGGTGTCAATTGGCCTCTCTGGTGCTAGTGGTTCCCTTCTGGAAGTCACAGACAGATTTGGTTTCCATCTCTGTTAGAGATGGCTGTGGATTTTCCGGTACCTCTGCCTCGTTCTGACGACCTTCTGTTAGATCCCCTGGGTCACCCGCACAACCTGATTCTAGACAACTCATTGATCCTGTCGGCTTGGAAAATGTTGGGCCTAACCACACTGACCTCCACATTTCCCAGGAAGCTTCTCTCTTCATTAGCAGAGCCTGGGCTCCAGGAACAACCAAAGCTTACAAATTAGCTTGGGCTTTGTTGTCAAGCTGGTGTTTGGGAAAGCATATCGATCTCTTTTCAGCACATTTAACTTACACTGTCAATTTTCTGTCTTTGGAAGCCAGTTCATGTAAGTCTTAAAGAACGACGTACAGGTCGGCAATTTCTCTCAATCACAATACCTTTGAAGGCAAACCAGTTGGTGAGCACCCTCTAATTTTTCGTCTCCTAAGAGTAGTCAAGTTTTCTAAATCTCCTTTACCTAAATATTCTAAGTTATGGGACATTAATCTGGTCCTCAACCTTCTTTCGGCTTGGCCAGATAATACAGCGCTATCTTTGAAAATGCTTTGTGCAAAGCTTTCTATGCAATTGTGCCTGGTTTCTATCAAGCGGGTTTCTGATGTCAAAGCTATGGATGTTTACTCCTGTCAATTTCCTCCTTCTGGTGTAATGTTTCACATTAATAAGCGCACAAAAAACAATTTGAATTCTGTTTATTAGCCCTATTTTCCTTCTCATCCTAAATTGTGTGTGGGACAATGCCTCAAAGTGTATGAACAACGGACTTGTGATCTCAGAATGTCCTCCCATTCCCAGCTTCTCATGTCCTTCCGTAAACCCCATAAACCTGTGTCTCCTGCCACTTTAGCTGCTGGGTCTGTTGGGGCATGTCCCTGGCTGGGATTGATGTTTCTGTCTTTGGGGCCCATTCCACCAGGGGAGCCATGGCCTCCAAAGCCTTTTGGGCAGGCTCCAAGTTGGAAGGCATTCTGAGATCAGCCGACTGGTCCAATGACAAAGTTTTTCGAATGTTTTATTGCAAACCTGTTGTTACTGCTGCTTCTTTGGTGGTTGATATGCTTTGAACAAGCAAAATAGGAGCCTCCATTCTTGACATAAAATGTAGATTTTCCTAGTAACTTATGAAGGAAAGTCTAAATTTTATTAAAGACACGGAGGCGTGTATTATCCCACCGCAACACCTTCTAACATGTGTTCTTTTCCCTCCCGACAGCGGCTTTACCACCTGCTTCTACCTGATCGGGATCGCCATTCCCTGGAAGATTCTGCGTTGGCTCGTCCTGCTCCTACGTCTATCAGTGGACCCTCCTTCCTCGTACCTATGCCAAGGATGTCTTTTGTGAACCTTTGGCAAGAGTTTTCAGTTTGAATTTTAGCTTGTTGTATTGTTTTTTCTATTTTCCCTTTGATTGCTGAAGATATCTGATATGCTCGCATAAGAAAAGAGGGCTGTTCGCAGTCAACATAAGGGATATACATGCCACTGCTCATTGATTGGTGTTAGTTCGGTATTCCATTTTCTCCCATTGGTCAGCTTGTCGCTTGGCCTTATGGGAGGTGCGGTTTTTTATTGTTATCTTGGCTGCTATTAAATTGTAGCAAAAATTGAAAGCATTATACTCGCCTCCATGTGTTTAATAAAATTGAGACTTTCCTTCATAAGTTACTAGGAAAATCTACATTGCATCAAATTATAACACCTTGATTTGCAGGATTTTGAACCCGCAAGACTGAAGAACCACACTTATAAAACGCAGCTTTATATTGTAATTTTATTTTTTAAACAGGACACTTGCTGAAGTGGATGTAAATGTCCAGTTTTCCATGCAACATGAAATACTTATACTAAGCATTTCTAAGTCAATTAATCTATTCACCGATAATGGAAATGATGCATGGGAAGATATTTGACCTGGATCACACAATTTGGCTCAGAGCGAAAGCTGGGATTCAAAGCTAATTTTATGTTTTCTCATTATGTGATATACTCGGTCAATTGTATTTCCCCTTTAATATTAAACAATAGTTAACAATTGTTATTTTGCTACATGCTTGGCTGCGGAGCCACAAAATGCGAGTCATTTCTAGAAGAGTGAATACAAGAGATTTATCTGTGCTTCCCAGGGTCATGCTTCATAGATGGCCCATCCCCTTGTCTGGTACCTCAGGGACGATGCCAAAAAAGTAGTAAGGGTCAGAGTTTGAGTGTGTCGATGTTGTTGGGGGTCAGCAGCTCTCATTGATGAAACTGTGTTTTTTAGGCGTTGGGAGAGTTAGGGGTCACAGTGTTTCTTACATCTACAGTGTCTGTGTTACTTCATGCATCTACTAATAGAATTGCTTTTTGATTGGGACCAGGTTGGGGTGGTGGGGGAGTTGTGGAGTTCTTTTTATTTTTAATTTGCAGTTTTATATAGAATGAACTTGAGCCGAAGGTATTGGAGCGCTTTACATGAGCACCAGTTACATTACACAAGGACACATTCATTTTGGGTAGGCATGGGGAGATTAAGTGATTTGCCCAAAATCACAAGATGTTGAGCTGACACCGAGACTCAAACCTGGTTCCTCAGCTTCAAAGTTGGCAGCTCTGGCTAATAGGCCACATCCTCTCTCCTTGAAGAAAATGTGGCCCTCGTTCCACTTTGTTACCTTTGTCTCTGGCACTGAAGGGTGTGTTCTGCCTCTCTTGGCTGGCCAAAGTGTCCTACCAGGGAAAAGGGGAAGTAGAAGGTTTGTTTAGGAGGAAGGCTCTCCTGGGGTCTGATATATGGGTCCAATGCCAGGAATGCATACACTGACCCCCCATTCCCCCCAGTGGCGTAACGTAACTTGAGGGCCACCCCTCCAAAGAACATACAAGGGGCCCCCCATGCTCCGGACCCAGTCTAAAGCTCTCTGGCCAGGTGCCTGCCAGTGCCGGAGGGGGCCCCAGAGCTCAGGGGTCTCCCCACTGCTGGGGCTTAGGGGACTTTCATTATGCCACTGCCCCCGCCCCAGTCCACATTTACTTCCCTGTAAGCAACAGCTGAGATGGCTGTATCCGGATGTAACCAGTTGACCAGTGGGGCGACTGGACGTGCAATAGTCTCCCCTGCTGCCTCATCGGAGGTCAGGTCCTGAGCCACAGGCAACCCCTGATATTCATAGATACCAGGATGGCTCCAGGAACACTCAACGCATCTCTTCAGCATCCTCATGAAACTCCATGACCAGCATCAGGACCACTTCTTTGCTGGTCTGTGGTAAAGGAGAAAAGTGCACTGAGGACAGTGAGGGTGCTGGACCGGATAGGTAACTGCCTCACTGGAACTAAGTGGTCCCTGAGACTGGCTCCTGACTTGTTGTGGCCTGTCCAAGTGAAGAGGAGTAGACCTTCTAGTGAGCTGGCTCATACTGCTAATCCTCTTAATACGATTTATTGCATTACCTAGAAGAGAACTTCAGTGATTTACTTACCATTGAAAATGTATATCTCTGGTTTCCTTCCGTAGATGTCATTTTAGTGTCTATTGTAAGACAAAAATACATCCTAACTTTATAAATTTGTGTTGGATTTTTATTACATTGTGTTTCTTACTTACTGTTTTGTATCTCTAAATGCTTTACACTTGTTCCTTTGATTAAGCCTGACTGCTCTGTGCCGCAGCTACCCAAGACTGAGCTACGGGTTTTACTAAAGAAACCTAACTGGACCTGATAAAGATTGTGACATTTTTACATGGTGAGGTCTCACAACCACACCACCTAATAATTAACTTTCCTATATGGGAGCAAGACTTAGCCACACAAGTGGGGCAACATTTTTATCAGGAGAAATATAGGGATGCTGGATGGCAGGAATTGTGTGGATCCCCACAGCTTCTGGAACTTTCTCTCAAAAGAAAATGCAAAAACAAGTAGTGTCTTTAGCAGACTTTTAGTTTTGCAAGGCTTTTTGTATAGTAATACATCTGGGGTCCACACAAGTCACACCACCCTGGACTTCCCTATGTGAGATTTGGGGGGTTTCCCTGGGTGGCGACTGAGCTAGGGTCCAAATTCCACAGCTACACACATTGTAAAAAAAAGTGTTGATCTTGCTAGGTGAAATGCAATGTCACCAGGTCATGTTTTGGGGGGGCAGTACCATTTTTATCGGGAGACATATGGGAACACAGAAGAGTAGAACATTTGTTATTACCAATTGGATTTATCTGCATTTTTCCTTTAAAATGTAAGCCTGTGTGAATATGCCTCCTGAATGACGATTGTATGGATAACCTTTAATTCAGGAGTGCAAATAACCACTGTCCCTAAACTCAGTATCTTTTGCACTTTTCAGAAATACATAGGTTTCATTCATACCCATCTTTTTATTCATTTTATTTTACCATATGAATTGCTTCATGGTCAGCACACAATGAAAATCATTATAAGCTGCAGCTCAGTTGTTGGCTGTGGATATTGCATGTTTTTAGAGAAAATACAAACTCTACAAACCCCGTAAGGAAAAGGATCTACCGGACTTATCTGTATATTGCCTTTCCAAATCTGCTCTCATGACAAAAAATAGAGGTGAAAATGTCACTCATATCTGATTTTTTCCCACTCATTTTCATTATCATTTTTGCAGCTATTACATACCCATGTTTTTATTTATTTTATGTTACCATATGAATTGCTTCATGGTCAGTACACAATGAAAAATCATTATAAGCTGGAGCTCAGTTGTTGGCTGTGAATATTGCATGTTTTTAGAGAAAATACAAACTCTACAAACCCCGTGAGGAATAGGATCTACCGGACTTATCTGCATATTGCTTTTATAAATCTGCTATCATGACAAAAAATAGAGGCGAAAATGTCACTGATATCTAATTTTTCCCACTCATTTTCATTATGTATTTTGCAGCTATTACATTTTTGGGAGAAAGCCTTCAACACCAGTATTTTAATGTCCCAGTCAGTACAAAAATAAGCAAAATCACCTAAAGTCGGTAACCTTTATCTGCACATAAATCAAACAGCAAATCTAAATAGAAAGCACTTTTAAATGTGTTCTAGATCTTCATAATGATCGCTGACTAATAATTAAATTAAAGAAAGGTTGAAAAGTCATTTTATAAATGAATACATACAAATGTAGCTCATATTTAGTGTTATGTCAGGGCCTCGCATTCTTTTAAAACAACAACAAATGGCTGGTATTTTTGTATTTCTTTTGGAAAGTTGCAATCCTACCTATGGGCCCCATACCTATTTCTACCACAAACTGCAAGTAGGTTAATTCCACAAAAATTAGGGGGGATGGACTACCTCTTAGAAAAAAATTAAACTGTGGTAAAACAATGTTTTATGATACAACTCTGCTTGTTCCTGAAAGCTGCGAAGATGATGATCCTAGCACATCAAAGCTTTTGTTGATGCCTTTTTTTTTTAACAAGCTTTGTTGCACCGCACTTCCTTCCCATTTTTCGCACAAGTCCCAGAATTATCTACATTTTGACTCGTTTTTTGGTTCCCTTTAGGGAATTCCGCAGATCCTGGCTACCTTCGAAGGATGTGGCATTAATGGCCAGAGCTGCTGACTTTGCAGCTAGGGAACCAGGTTCGAATCTTGGCATAGGCTCAACATCCAGTGATTCTGAGCAAATCACTTAATCTTCCTATGACTAAAAAAATAAATAGTGTCCTTGTTTGATGTAACTGGTCCTCACATAAAGCGCTTCAATACCTTTGAGTCAAGTTTGTGCTATATTAAATGGCAAAAAAAGCCCCAGGATGTTGGGAAAGAAGGAGGCAAATATGACACAGATGGCTTTGTGAAAAAAAAGTTATCAAGGTGTAAGCACGAACTACACCGCACATCAAACAAGCTTTGGCAAAGCCAATAAGTTTCGCCATTGAAAGAGCTATTGATTTGTCAATGTGTTTTAGCCATGTTGTACACCAGCATGGCTGCTGTTCAGCATTGCTAAGAGTTAGTAGCACAGAGAGGAGTGGCAAAGAGTGGAGTAGAGTTGCATGGAGTGGCGTGTCGTAGAGTGTAGTGGAGTAGATTAGAATGGAGGGGCATAGAGTGGAATAAAGTGTCGTAGAGTGTTGTTGAGTGGAGTGGAGTGACACAGCATAGAGTGTCGTGGAGTGGCATAGAGTGGAGTACAGTAGAGTCATAGAGTGGAGTGGCGTAGAGTGGAGTAGAGTCAGAGAGTGGAGTGGTGTGGCCTAGAGTGAAGTGGCCTAGAGTGGAGTGGCATATAGTGGCATAGAGTGGAGTAGAATAGAGATGAGTAAAGTGTCATAAAGTGGAGTGGTGTAGAGTGTCAAAGAGTGGAGTGGTGTTTGGTGGAGTAGAGTGGAGGGGCATAGAGTGAGGTAGGGTGAAGTGGCGTAGAGTTGAGTGCCGTATAGTGGAGTGGAGCAGAGTGTTGTGTCGTAGAGTGGATTGTTGTAGAGTGCAGTGGAATGGAGTGTCGTAGAGTGGAGTAGACTGGCCTAGTGTGAAGTGGCATAGAGTGGAGTGTGGTGGAATGGAGTGTCGTGTCATAGAGGAGAGCATTGTAGAGTGTCGTAGAATGGAGTTGTTTAGAGTGGAGGGCAAAGTGGAATAGAGTGATGTGGAGCAGAGTGTTGTAGAGTGGAGATTTGTAGAGAGGCGTGGCATACTGTGAAATATGCATGGTGTGATAGCACACTGCCATTATAAACAACACATTTTCGATTAAAATTACAATTACGTTTGCACTTAAAATGTTACTGATAAAACTATACAGCACACAAACGGTAATGTGTGGAATTAGCGTCACCTAGGTCCTGGTGTAAAACTATACAGCACACAAACGGTAATGTGTGGAATTAGCGTCACCTAGGTCCTGGTGTACTGATTTGTTTTGATCATATTCGAGTATTTGTTTACACTACACTTCTGAATTACAGACAAATTTGCTTTATTTGTCCTTTCGTAATTCTGAAATATTCTGAAATATGTGCACTGTTCATTTACGGACATTTACATTTTATTGTGTGCTAGAAAAATAACTTTTCTTTTCCAGTATCCAAACAAGATTGTCACATACATCCTCTCACTTCAGAGAAAGAAAAGTAAACACCAAGATCCCTCAAATAGAATGACTGACATTTGACCTCTGACTTTGAACAGCAAATGTGACAAGAACAAAATGTAAAGGCCTCTTTACAGAAAGGGAGGACTCATGGAATAATGCAAGAAGCAATGGTGAACAGGGTTTTCTCCATGGCAGGATGAAGACATGGTGGTCAGCCTAAAACAAATAAAGCCAGCAAATAGAAAGCCAGAAAATGTGAGTTACAAACCGCAAAATCAATGCTAGCAATGGGCACTGCAGTCCCAGAGAAGCTTTCAGAGTACCCAGAAGTCTCTCTGCATCTTCTGGACAGCACATTTATTTATTTATTTATTTATTTATTGCAGATTTTATATAGCGCGAACTCGACCCGAAGGTATTGGAGCGCTTTACATGAGCACCGATTACGTTACACATTCAGGCACATTTATGGCAGGCTTCGACCTAAAAATGGTTTAGCAACAGGCGTGGAGGAGGTTTGTGTTGTACTTACATTTCCTGCAGCTCAGCCAGTATGCATCTGTGTGTGTTTGGAATGTTGGAATGCCTGATCACTGTGTGGAATGTTGATGTGCCTGGTGGACTGGAGGAATGACAGTTAGAGAGAGTGGGTTGAGCAGCAAAGATGCAGCTCCTGGTGGGGCCATGAACTGGCTATGAATTGATCATTACCAACTTATCTACTTGTAACTACCATCCTGTAACTTACCAATAAACATCTACTTTGACTTACCTCGTGACTACAATCCATCTTTTCAACATTGGCGACGATCTGGAAGAAACCCTGCGTGACAAGACTACTTAAGGTGAAGATACTTACATTTTTTTCAGAACTTTGTTTGTACAAGAAACTACTCAAAGCAAAGCAACTTTAAAAACCAAGGAAAAGAATGCCCTCGCAGGTCCCACCAGTGTCCTCCACCATCTGGACAGCCTACCCTGAGCGCTTCACGTTCCTTCCATGAAGTTTACTAAACCAGTTTGCTACGAATATTTAAACACCTGTTTGGTGCCAACTCAGCATTGACAACGAGCGTATGCAGTCCAGCATAGACAACGAGCGTATGCAGTGCATCGTTACACTTTGAGCACCCTGCTGTGTGCACACGGCAGTTGTTTCTCTCTCAACTTGATGTCCGTCAAACCCAGGAAGTTTACACTGGTGAAAAATTGACTTTCTAATCTTTCTGCACTTTACCTTGAGCGTTGACAGAGAGAGCACCTAACCGCGTGTCTCAACATTTGGTGAGTTTTTATTCGATCTATTTGCAGAATTTAATATGCTGTCCATATACGCGCCCATCGGACTGCTACTTTGTGATTTTGTCCGACAATGTCTGTCATGGCATCTATACTTCAACCATGGACACTGGCTTTTCAAAGGAGTTCGTGATTGCACCATTAACTTGTGCATCTCCCCGGCAGATTTATGTGTGTTTCTCTGGTAGCGTCTGATTTTGTTTTGTACTTTGTTCCGGTCCTGGATGAAGTTAAGTGCAACGTATTTTTTTTTTTTTTGCATGTTTGGTCTGCGCTGAGACCTGATGCCCATACCTTGCCAACCATCATTTTCAAATTTAAAAAATAAAGATGTGGCTCGAGCTCCAGCGCGTACTCACCTTCATCTTATGGACACGTTGACATCTCGTGGTTCCCTCTGTGACGTTGTAGGTGCTGCTAAATGCACGCCTTGCTGCACCAGCATCCTTTGAAGCACACGGCGCGCCGTCAACAAAACATGGCGCCATTTTGAACTTTCTCTGGATTACTGAATTTTGTGAGGCTAGCCATTGTGCTCTTGTTAGTACGAGAGTGGCACAATAAAGTTAATTTAACCGGTGCTTCCATCTTTATTAAACTAAATTCAATGGCCCGCCAAGCCTTGTGACTGTTCCGAACGAGTTCCTTACTGTGATCTCTTGGCAGCATTTATTATGGACCGCATATTCGGGCTTGTGACATCAGTTATGTTCAACGTGTTTTCCTGACATTAGACACTTGGAAGATTAGCAGCACATTCTCCACAGCGCACTTTCAGAAAAGAAGCTGCAATCTTCAGGATACTACAATCTTCTTTTATTGGACGTTGTTCAGTCAGGTGAGAATAGTGTCGCAATGAAACATTTGCTTTTGTTTATTACTGCTATTGCCTGCATTTGACCAATCCATTTTTGTCTGTAATGCATTTTTTTTTATGCACTTGCTGACTTGATGGCTTGTTTTATCTTACATCGTTTATGTTATCACAGGCATATTTCTTGCTCTTATCTCATCTAGTATATTTCTATGCTTCATTTATTAGTTTGGTTCCCAATTCTTCAGAAGTTTGGCTGTGTGGTTTCGAAGTTGTTTTTCCTTATACTATGTGTATCTCATGTTTAGCCATTCTTCTATGTTTTGGGAAGAGCGTTTCACAAAGTTGTTCTGCCTTTCTTCATGATGATGCATATCTTGTTTCTTTCTTGTTCGATTGAGCATTCCATATTTTATATTGACTTTATGACATTATTACTTATTATCTGCTCTGTATACTCTTGGGGTCCTAAGTCTTTTTCTCTTTAGGCTATTTATGGTGTAGGAGCTGGTCTCCTCACACCTATTTTCTTTCAGTGTGGGTTGTGCACACCCTTTACACTTGATATACCCCATATTTATTGATCTGCCTTTGACACTATTCATACTAGTTTTAGTGAGCAAGGAGCAGTGTACCCCATACATACATTTTCAGTGTGCAATAGGCAGTGTTCCCTATACATTATACTTTTTTGGGTGCGCAATGAGCATTGTACCCTCTACATACATTTTTAGTGCGCAATGGGCAGTGTTCCCCATACATTATGTTTTTTTTGTGCACAATGGGCAGTGTACCCTATACTTGATTATTATGTATGACGTATTTGAAGTGTACTATGGGTTCCCTAGTGTCCCCTACAAAGTTGTGGCGTGTAGAACAGTGTGAATGGCTTGGAATTTACACTCCGCGGGTGTCCTCCATTCTCCAAGTCCTGCACAATGCCCTCTTTAGTGAGTGATGTGTAGAACTGGGTGATTAGTTTGAATTTTACACCTCCTTGATGTCTACTTTTCTCCCACCCCTACACATTATTTCCATGCTTTATTTGAATTTAAAATTGTTGTAAAGAGGATAGCCCTTTTATCCTCATTTTCCATGTAAATTGCTTATACTTTACTTCCTCTCTGTCTCTGTCTCATATTCGCAGTTTCATCTCTTTCTCATTATTACTTTCTGCGCATGTTACCTATTATATCTTCCAATTTCTGTATTTTCTTCATTATGTTCCTAAGGGAATGCTATATCCTGAATTTCTCGTTTGCACCGTTTTCCTTGCTGTATACCTTCACTCATTCTTCCATTCTCTCTTCTTCTGCAATATGCACTTACCTTTCTGCATTTCCACTGTTTTTTTTCATTATGCATCTTTTCTTCACCAAGGATATTCATTTGTATGCAATGTTGTAACAAGCCTTCTGCATATTTGTGTTACCCTCATATAGGCTTGTTCCTATTTTTAGTTCTTTGATTTCTCAAGGGAAGAGGATGTGTTGTACTTACATTTCCTGCTGCTCAGCCAGTATGCATGTGTGTGTGTTTGGAATGTTGGAATGCCTGATCACTGTGTGGAATGTTGTTGTGCCTGGTGGACTGGAGGAATGACAGTTAGAGAGAGTGGATTGAGCAGCAAAGATGCAGCTCCTGGTGGGGCTGATGGAGAGCAAAAACCCTGGTAACGGGGAAAGCAAACCCGTACCGGTATTCTCCCTGCGTCAGACCCGACGTCACACTAACTCATTCACACATGCAGTCATTGGTGGGGCCCATAACACCAACACTCACACTAACCATTCTCCGGTCTGCATTCAACGGGAGGGATGAGCGGTTCAAGCGCTCGACATGTGAGGGTAACACATAACCTATAGGGAAAGAAAAGCTATTTTACAACAATGTACTTCAATACCCCTTCCACCTACAGATCTCAATCCTAAACATCAAGGCACTCCTCTCACAATGATCAATGGATCATTTAGTTGGATTGGTTGATGGTGATTTAGAACCAGCTAAAACACATTCAAGATTTAGATCTCACCTTTCTCAATAAACCACAAACTCATTTATTTATTTATTTATTTAAAGGTTTTGTAGAGCGCGTAGTAACCCTAGAGCATCCCAGCGCTAAACCTGAAATTCCGAGGGTATCACCAGTGGGGGAGTATTATGGATGAGGAAAGAGGAGGGTCTTCAGTGATTTTCTAAACTGAAGAAGATTGGGTTCTAATCTCAATCGTTTTGGGAGGTTGTTCCAGCGTTTGGCCGTGTGGACCGAGAAGCGGCGGCCACCGGTCCTGGCTTTTTTGACTCTGGGGACTGTGATGAGATTTCCTCCACTGGACCGGAGGGCCCTTTCTGCTTTGTAAGGGATAATGAATTCCTTGAGGAGGGGAGGGCCATTGTTGTTCAGGGTTTTGTGGGCCAGACAGAGAGCCTTAAAGGCCACTCTTTCTCTGACTGGGAGCCAATGGAGAGACTCGAGGGCTGGTTTAGCAGATGATCTTGCTGGTGTACCAGTCAGAAGGCGCGCGGCGGCATTTTGGACTTTCTGCAAGGTGTTGAGCGTGGCTTCGGTAGCTCCCAAGTAAATAGCATTGCAGTAGTCTAGTCTCGCCAGAATGAGGCCCTGAATGAGAAGTTTCTTGGCGTTCGCTGGGAGCAACGGGAAGACCTTTCTGCAGGCTCTAAGGAGTCCGAAGCATGTTCCTGCAGTTTTTGTTGCCTGCGTTCTAAAGCTTAGGTCGTTATCGATCCAAACGCCTAGGCTTTTTACCTCTTCCTTAGCGGTGGGGGGATTGCCCAGGCAGTCGGGCCAGAGGTGAGGCGGCAGGGAGGGTCCTTTGTGGCCGAGAATCAGTATCTCGGTCTTTGAGCCGTTTAATTTTAGTGATGAGAGGTTCATCCAGCGGTGGACTTCAGTGAGACAGCTATGAAGGTCCGAGGGGGCGTGGTGGGGGTGTGAGAGGGTAACCACCAGCTGGGTATCGTCCGCGTAGTTGATTATTGATACGCCGAACGGGTTAACCAGTTTATCCAGTGGGGCCATGTAAACATTAAATAACGTAGGGCTCAAAGATGAGCCCTGCGGTACTCCACAGCGGAGGGGGATAACGGGTGAGTGGCTGTCGTTCTCCCAGACTTGGAAAGAACGGCCTGTAAGAAAGGATTTTAGCCATTTCAAGGCCGTGCCCCTTACTCCGATTTCTCCCAGTCGTTGGATAAGGGTAGGATGGTCCACAGTGTCGAAGGCCGCACTGAGGTCCAGGAGGATCACTGCCACTGAACCTCCTGTGTCCAGAATGCTTCTGGCCTTCTCCACTGCTGCCAGGAGGGCGATGTCAGTGCCCTGTCCTGGGCGGAACCCTGTCTGGGAGACCACTAGTAGATTGTCGCTCTCCAGGAATAGTGACAGTTGTTTGTTCACTATCTTTTCCGCGATCTTACTGTTGCCTGGGAGGAGGGAGATGGGTCTGTAATTGGAGAGGTCCTGTGGGTCTAACGAGGGTTTCTTTAGAAGGCCTTTGACCGCTGCCGTCTTCCAGCTAGGGGGTACTGTGCCCTGCAGGAAGGAGGAGTTGATCAGTGCCGTGAGGGGGGGTGTGATGGTGCTAGTCACTTTTTTCAGGAAGCGGAGGGGTGCAGGGTCGAGTGGGGACCCACTTTTGATTGAGGCCAGTGTTGTCTCAACCTCTTCCGTGGTGACTGGGCCAAAGGCGTCCAGGGGGGGGGGGGTTGTCAAGTTGGTGGGGAGGATGGGTAGTGGAGTTTATGCGAGCCCTGTCCGTGTACCCCGGTTCGGGGGGGGGAATGGCATGGAGGATTTTTTTTATTTTCTCGTCAAAGAAGGTGGCAAGATTTGTACATTTGCTTTCCGCTTCTTTGGGATCGAGTGGCTTGAGAGGAGGGACAGGGGCATGCAGGAGTTCTTTTAGGACGGCGAAGGTTTCGTGGGCCGAACATGCGGTATTTTTAATTCTACTCTCGTAGAAAACAGATTTAGTGTTACGTAACTGCTTTTTGTAGATATTTATAGAGGTATGAAATATATCTTTTTTCTCTGCCGTTTTGTCCTTCCTCCAAGAGCGTTCGTTCCTCTTGCAGGCCTTCCGCAGAAGGTTAAGTTCAGGGGTGTACCATGGGGACGGATTGACTCTCTTGGTGCATTTCAGGGAGCTGGTTTTTGGCAGGATGGTGTCAAGGGATTGGGTGACCCACGTGTTGAATTCTTTGTCCGCAACTATGGTGTCTTGAGAGGGAAGAGGGACGTTTTCCCTTAGTTTGGCTGCCCATTCGTCCGGGTCCAGTTTGTGCCATCGTCTTGTCCGGATTCTTATTTTGGGGGATAGAGGGGGCGGAGAGTTGATCGCCCATACGAAGGGGACCAGGAAATGATCTGTCCAGGGGAGGGGGACGTGATCAAGGGTTTTCAAGTCTGGGATGTTTGTAAATATGGGGTCGAGCAATTGCCCTCTATCATGAGTGGCCTGTCGATTTTTTAGGTCAAGGCCGGTGGAGGTGATGTCCTGTAGCAGTTCTATCGCTTGCTTGTCGGCCGGGTCCAGAAAGTGGACATTAAGGTCCCCCAAAAGTAGGTAGTTGGAGGAGGATGTGCACTCAATGGAGATCTTATCGATGATTTTACTTGGAAATTCGGCCAAATGGCCTGGAGGGCGGTATACAAGGGTTCCAGACAGTGAGGTAACTGGGGAGATTTGTATGGCAAAGTTACAGCTTTCACATCCCTTGATGTTGCCATCCGAAGTTCTGCAAGTAAAAACGTCCTTGTAAATTATGGCTAGTCCACCACCTCTCCCCTCTGATCTGTTCAGTGAACACATAAGGTACCCGGGAGGGAGTGCAAGGACTATGTCGGGGCCATTGCTGGACGTAATCCATGTTTCAGTTAGAAACAGGATATCTGTTGCATGGTTGGTGATTAAAAGGTTGATTTCGTGCGCGTGCTTCACGAGCGACCTACAGTTAAGTAAGCCAAGTTGCAGTCCGCCAGGTGCCGAGTCCGGGCCGACAGGGTTACAAAGGTTACATCTAATGAAGGGGTTACCGTCCGTCAAAGTGCGCGAGCAGGAGGGGTGTTTCTGGGTTTTTAAAGCTAACAGCTTATCCCGGGGGTATATCAGGTTGTTCCTGGGTAGGATGGGCATAGTGGTGGGGCCTAGGGCCGGCTGGGCCCGGACGGGCCCAGACGGGCTTGCCTTTGGCGCGCCTTCGGTGCGCTGACGGCGCGCCCGCTGCGCCCGTCCGCTGCGCGTACGGTGTAAGCACATACTATCAAGGGGAGCGAGGGCGGGGGGCGTGGCCTCGAGTGGGCGTGGCCTCGCGTCTCGCGGTCGATGGCGGTGAGAGTAGTGAGGGAAAGTGATTTGCACCGACAGCGCTCAAATTGGCTGTGCAGCGAGTGACTTCCCAGCAGTTTCCTAAGTGCCAAGAGCGGCGTGCTTCTAAAATTTACAGGTAAATGGTGACACAATTTTTAAAATCAGAGCAAACAAACTCCCGGCTAGTTCGCCTCAGGAGGAAACAGGTTCTGCCTCAGAGCGCTCGCATTCAGCGCTTTAAGTGCGGGGTGGGGGCGTGGCCTCGAGTGGGCGTGGCCTCGCGTCTCGCGGTCGATGGCGGCGAGAGTAGTGAGGGAAAGTGATTTGCACCGACAGCGCTCAAATCGGCTGTGCAGCGAGTGACTTCCCAGCAGTTTCCTAAGTGCCAAGAGCGGCGTGCTTCTAAAATTTACAGGTAAATGGTGACACAATTTTTAAAATCAGAGCAAACAAACTCCCGGCTAGTTCGCCTCAGGAGGAAACAGGTTCTGTTAATCAATATCTGTTTATCTAATTTTCTTGAAGAGTTATGTTTGCATTTGGAAAGTGTATATCAAATTTCAAATATAGCGCAGAACATCATATTTACCTAATCTGGCTATTCGGAGTCCTCTAATTCATTGGCTCATATTGCAGTCAGTTGTCCAAAAGCTAACCAAAGTTCAAAGTTCTTTGCTCAGCACGCTACAGTCTCAAAGGATCGGCAAAAGACCAGAGACGTGCAAGCATCTATCAGTGCCCATAGAATTAGGAAAAGTTTGCAATCATCAGATAATTGGGCAGCATCCGGACCATCTAGGATTCAGGAAAACGCAGTCAGTCGCCTAAGTAGCGTCATGAGTAGCGTCGTCGATGTAGGCAACGGCCGAGAGAGCGATTACCCCTCACTATTCTACCATGTACTTTTATAATAAAATCGAATCAAGAAGATACATTTTGTAATTTCAGCATGGTTATAATTGGCTGGTTG
Organism: Triturus cristatus; assembly: GCF_964204655.1. Lineage (NCBI taxonomy): Eukaryota > Metazoa > Chordata > Amphibia > Caudata > Salamandridae > Triturus > Triturus cristatus. The sequence continues at coordinate 258,928,704 of NC_140584.1, forward strand.
CGATCGTCCGATGCTAAAGTTTGGGACCTTAGTACAGTTCGAGGGGTGAGGTCATCAAGTCAGTGAAAAGTCAGTTTGTTCCGGTTTTACTGAAAATCAATTGTCTTCAGTCTTGGCCATCTTCCCACAGTGTCCTTGCTTGGGTACACGGAGATCACAGTTCACGGCGGGGTCTGGAAGACTTTGTCGCTTCTGCGCACTTCACTCCGCACCTCATGGGACAGTGGCCACTTCATCGTGTAGCGTCAGCGGCCATTTTGGGTTTTAGGCCCAAACGCCAACTTAAGCGAAACAAACACAAAAGAGTAATTAATGCATAGGAAAAATAAATCTAATGTTAACCCCTTACTAATCCCTCTATGTGCTTGTATTTATCTAGCGTATAGCGACATTTAAAGCAATTATATTCACCCTTTTGGTCCTCCTCCTGGGCAACATTACAAGACATTACAAAAGCAACATATATCATGCAGCATTCTATTTACTACATATACTACTGTTAGTATGCATACGGATTTTAGTCATAAAGATTATTTAGCCATGCAATATGCAATCCCACATGTAATTCGGTTATTAGCATTGTTGGTTTAATATACATGCAAACTCATTTAATAATATTATAATTAATAGATTATTCAATTTGTATTTTCATGCAGAATGGGGGAGGTATACAAAATGTTGTACTACCCGCTCCATCAATCCCCCCTTTGGTGATTTTATCACCACACCATTAAAATTTTGGATCAATTTGTCAAGAAAGTGACATTAATTCTTTTAATTAGTTTACATCTCTGTTTCCCCAATTTCTTCTTTTCTTGCTGTTTTATACATACTTTCTTTCATTTCTTCTAATTCTATTTCTTCAAATTCCCTCTCTTGTCTCTTATTCTGTTTTCTTTTCAAATTTTCTCTTTTTAACTTTTTCTGTATTTTCTTCCTTTTATGACATAAACATCCTAGTCTTAAAATTAATACTATATAAATCACACAAGTTAATGGAAATAAGATCCTACCTATACAGGTACTACCTAAGTTTAACAGAAAATCTTTTATAAAAGAAAGTTTCTTCCCAATCTTTTCCCTAACACTTTCAACCTCCAGTGGTGTAATTTCCTCATGCAATTCAGTTATGTTTTTATGTAGATTTTCAGATCTTAACTTTCGTCAGGAATGTAAGTACAACAATGTTGAGCATTCCACAGACTCCACCCTCTTTTGCCAATAATATATTAAGGGCAAGTCGATTTTGCATTAGCATAGCATGCATAGCAACCATTTCAGTATTTACAAATAAAAATCCTCCAGCGGTGCTTGTTGACAAGCAATCTACTACTGTTGATAGTTTTCTAATTGTGTGTGCATTCAGAGATATTCCCACTGCTAGTATCAATGCTCCAAAAATGTCTCCTACAATTTCTGACCAAGATTCTCTCTTTCTATGTGTTAGATGACTACCTAACATATGTACACCATCTTCTCCGCTTCCCATGTGGAATATCTTTGGGGAAACCAGACCTACATAACATGTGCCATACCAATGGTCTAGCAACCGATAATATGCCTTGTTCCCGCAGATAAAATATAACCCAGGAAAAACTGGATCATTTCCTCCTTTAAATCCCCATCCACCCATGATTCGGTATGTATCATGGCACTCACTGTTACCTACAAAGTAATTATCATATTCAGTTTGATTCCTTCTAATACACAACTTCCCTTTCTGGGGCCAATCTAAAGCCATAGTTGGACTAGCTTCTCCCTTCAAGTGTTTTTCCATTTCAACATCCCAGACTGTCTTTTCCTCCTTTCTCTCAGATGCTTTCTTTTGCATTTTCAATCTCCTTTCTTCAACCATATCCAAAAACGTATCTTCTTCTTTCTTTAAACTACAAGTCAAATTATTCCTAAATATGTATTCTAATATTAATTCCTTAGTTTCTAAATAATATTCTAATTTCCATATTTGGTAAAACAGACTAGCTATTACACTACATGTTATTCCATATGTTACTGGGAGGTGATGGTAGGTCACTCCCTCCGATACAGATGCAGGTAGCTGCATACAAACGTAGCAATCCCTCACATCCATTGTCTTTTCATATTCGTATAAAAGTTTTGAAAACACATTGTTAGAGAAATCATTTATAGACCTGTCCTTATGTAGATAATTTCTATCTATTTTTGTCGGATATACTTTCTGAATCTTTTCTATATTTGTTTTATTTTCACTATTTCCTTATATTGTGTCTATTGTAACCTTAAATGAAATCATCAAAGCTAACACACTCCATAAAAGCATTAGTAATCCTGTACAACAACAACACATTTTAAACCATCGTTTTAGAAATACACATTTAGCTTTTCCACTTTCTGTGTTTGCCATTTTCGTAAAATGATCAGTGTCTTTTGACTTAGCCTCTTCTACTTCACAACTAGTTTTGTCTAACTCAGGTCTCTAAGCACCTACTTGGTTCTATCGGTTATGTCTTTTCCAGTATTCTATTTTCTTTCCATTAGCAGCATTTTTGTCTTATTCAGTTTGGTATTTGATCGTCTTTTACTTTTCTCTCGTAATCTTGATACAGAACTTCCTGAACATCCGTTTCTTCTCCAATATCGGACAAGATAACTCTCAGGATTTCCGATTCTTCGTCCTCTTCAACCACTTCCGGTATAGTCACCTCTGGATTTTCTTGGCTATCCGCCTCTTCCTTTATTTCAGGCAGGGCCACATACGACCATTTTGACGACTTATACTTCTGGTTGGGCTTTCTCGTTCTTTTGTTTTCCTCTGCTGTAGTTTTTTTCTCATTTTTCGACTTTTCTTGACTTGATACTTCATTCACCTGCTCTGCTCTTGGTGAATTCACTCGTGTCAGTCGATATATTAATCTCTTTATCTTGTTTGACCAGATTTCATCTCTTGCTGGTCTTTTCGATTTATTTCCTTTATCATTCTTTTCAGCTCTCCATGCTCTTTTTCTCAAGACTCGACCTTCTGGTATTTCTTCATCACTTTCCTCTGATTCTGTTTCAACTTGCTTTTTGCTTTCAGCTGTTCTTTCCACCACTTCTTTTATTTTCCCTACTTCTGTCCCTCCTCGTGGTTCTTGCACACAATCTTCCTGCTGACTAATTGGCCCTTCCTCTAACTGGATGTTCGAATTCCCTACAACTCCTCTGGGGTCTTCCGCAAGAATCGTTCCCTCACTTTCTGTATCTGGCACCTGTTCATCTACTTTTGTTATTTCAGGTGGAATTTCTCTCAGCTTTCCATCAGGAACTTCCTTATCAACAATTTCTTTGATTGTCTCTTCACTGCTTTTCTCCAATGTACCTGTGCTTGTTCAGTCTCTGAGTCTGAGCTAGTATCTGACATCTGTAATTTTCTTCTCAAGGGAATATTTTCTGGGGCAACGATCAAACTTCATTCCGACTCCCCCCTTTCAGGATTTTCTCCTGTTCTTGTTTCTTCAGCATCTGATTCAGAACTAGTTTCTGACTCCTCAAAATATTCTCCTTCTTTGTTATCCACTGGATTTGGGATTCTCAGTGTGTGACTAGCATGAATCTAGTTCTTGATCCCAGCACACTTCACAGCTGTTGTTGTAGTCAAAATCACTTGTCGTGGTTTTCCTCATCGTGGGACCAGACAGTTCCTTCTTGTGTACTTTAATTCTCACCCAGTCTCCTGGGCTCATATCATGAGCTTGCTTCTTTTCAAGGGTGGTGGCATCCGCTCCAACCTGATGAAACACAGAATGAACTATGTCAGCCAGCCCCTTACAGTAATCCAACACCAAGTCATAAGATATAGGCAACAGCTTGTTGACTGGTATGAATACATGGTGCATTGCCCTTCCCATGATAATTTCATGGGGGCTCAAACCTGTGTTCCTATCTGGAATTGACCTAATAGTCATGAGTACCAGAGGCAAGGTATCAGGCCCTTTCAAACCTGTGGCTAAACACATTTTTTCCAATCGGTTTTTAATGGTGCCATTCATTTGTTCCACCACACCAGAAGCCTCTGGGCGATAGGCACAATGTAGTTTCTGTTGTATATTCAATGCTTCACAAATCAACTTCATGATCTCATTATGGAAATGCTTTCCTCTATTTGATTCAAATCTAACTGGGAACCCGAATCCAGGGATGAATTCCCTCAAAAGCAGTTTTGCTACTGTAATTCCATCACTTCTTCTTGTGGGATATGCTTCTACCCATCTGGAAAACAAGCAGACCATCACTAGAACATACCTCAACCTATTACAGGGCGGCATCTCAATAAAATCAATCTGCATTCTGGAGAAAGGCCCTCCTTCTCGACCTATCGTTCCTAGACTTACCACTGTTTTCCTTCCAGGATTGAACTGCTGACAGATGAGGCATCTTTGACAAAGACTCTCAGCTATAAGTCTAAATGTAGCATTGTACCATGTTTGCTTGAAGTACCGAATCATCGCGTCCCTCCCAATGTGTCCCTGTCCATGATACATCCGTGCCATGGCAGACACCATGCTATCAGGTATGACTGGTCTTCCATCTCGATAAACCCACACATGATCTGTTTCTCTTGGTGCACATCCTGCTTTTACCCACTGTCTCATCTCCTCATCTCCTGCTTCTTCCTGCAATTGCCTCACTTCTTCCCAAGTACCCATAATGTTAGTAAACAGTAGGGGGTAAGAATTCATCTCTCTTTCTTTAGCCCTGTTGATCGAGTTCTGATTTCGAGCACAATATTGGGCCATATTGTTGGCATATGTTTCCAACCGCGATATAATCGGCAGTTTGCACATGAGCGGCACACTTCACAACGGCCAATTGCTTAGGCAGCTGTATCGCCTCAAGCAACTTCCCAACCCCTTCAGCATTCTTTATCGGAGTTCCACTTGAAGTCAGAAATCCTCTCTGCAGCCATATCTGGCCGAAATCATGCACAGCACCAAAACCATACTGACTATCAGTCATCACAGTCACTCTCTCATTCTTTCCGATCTTGCATGCTCTAGTGAAGGCTACACGTTCAGCAACCTGGGCTGATTTTACTCCCTTCAGGTAAGATGCTTCCATTACTGCTGCAACCGTACATACTGCATATGCTGCACTCAGATTTCCTTCCTCTGTTCTCAAGCATGACCCATCTACAAACATCACAAAGTCCCTCTCAGACAAAGGTACATCTTTTATATCAGGACGTGGTTTGGTACAGAAATCCAATACATCCAGACAATCATAATCTACTTCGTCCCTGACTTCAACATTCTCAGCATCAGGCAATAGTGTTGAAGGATTCACATTCAGGCATCTCACAAGGCTCACATTCGTTGGACCTAATATGACCTTCTCATACTTAGTCAGCTGACTGTGTCATTAATTGAGTGCGACTCCTTGTTAAAAGGATTGCCACATCATGAGGTACAAACACTCGCACAGGATATCCCATCACAATTCCCTCACTCTGTTCCAGACTCTTACAAGTAGCGGCTACTACTTTCAAACAACCTGGCAGCGCTACAGCTACAGGGTCTAGCATTGCTGAAAAATATGCAATTGGTCTTCTCAATTTTCCATGTTTCTGTATTAATACAGAAACTGCACATCCATTCCTCTCACTGGTGTACAGCTCGAACTCCTCTTCATAGTCAGGCATTCCTAATGCTGGCGCTTCACACAAACTGTCTCCAAATTTCTTAAAAGCTGCTAGTTCTTCCCTACTTAAGTCAATGGGGTCTCTCACATCACTTCTCGTCAGGCGTACCAATGGTTTTGCGATCAGGGAAAAGTTACTTATCCACTGACAATATCCAACCATTCCAAGAAACATTCTCACTTCTCTTTGTGTCATTGGGGCTCTCATTCCTTTTATTATCTTAATCCTGTCTGTAGTTATCTTTCTTAGTCCATTTTCAATTTTATGACCTAAATATTGTACCTCTTTCTGACAAAATTGCAATTTCGATGGGGATACCTTAAGTCCTCCATCTGCCAAATGATTTAACAATGCTATGGTGTCCATTACACAGGCTTCTCGAGTTTTCGACGCCACAAGCAGGTCATCGATATATTGAACTAGCACTGAATTCTCGGGCATTTCTAAATCTTCCAAAGACCTTTTCAATATCTGATTAAATATCGAGGGGCTTTCTGTATACCCCTGTGGGATTCGGCACCAAGCCAAAATACGTTTGCTAAAAAGGAACGCAAAACTTTGCTGGCTATCACGGTGCAACGGGATGGAAAAGAGAGCGTGACATAAGTCAATTACTGTGTACCATTCTGCATTATGAGGAATCTGATACAAAATCACAGATGGATTTGGTACAATAGGACAGCACGACACAACAATTTTGTTTATCTTTCTCAAATCCTTTACTATCCTGAACTTTCCGTTTGTCTTTTTCAGTCCCATAATTGGTGAATTACATGGACTACTCATTATTTCTCGCAAAATTCCTTGTTTAATTATTTTCTCAATTATTGGGGTAACTCCTTCAATTATCTCGGGTGTCAATTTATATTGAGGAACATTTGGGTAACTTGTTCCTTCCTTCACTGTTACTTTTACGGGATCCACATTTCTCATCAATCCTACATCTTCTCCTGTAAAATCCCAAACCTCTGCTTTCACTGTCTGTTGCAATTCTTTTGGTAATTCATCAGGGTTGAATAAAGCATAGGCTTCAGTAATTTCAGTTTCCATATTAGCCATAGCCATTTTATACAGTACGTCTTCATCAGGGGTCTCAAATGCTATACCATCAGGGGTACAAAATATGGTGCAATTCATTTTGCACAACAGGTCTCTTCCTAATAGGATTACAGGAATTGAATCGCACCCAACAAAGCAGTGCATTTCGGAAAATTTCCCTATATTGACTTTTACTGGTTCTGTGAGATACGTTTTGATTTGTCTGTTGGATACTCCAACCACTTGGATTATTTCATCCGAGAGAGGAAGATTTTTAACATCAGCTGACCTAACAGTTAATCGAGTAGCACCAGTATCTACCAGGAAAGTAATATTTTCATCATTTACCTTTCCGTCCACAAAAGGGCCTGTCTGGTCAACTTCTAGAGTTGCGCCAAGTACGCACTCTTCTTCCTCCCTTCGGCACCGTCAATAATGTCTCATCACTGTATTTCTGTGAATTTACGCTCTGTGGAATAGGCGGCTTTGGCACCTGATTCTGTTGGGTAACAACCTGCTGCTGTAGCTGCGGTTGACCACTCACCTCTTTCTGCACCTGCGGATTCAATGATGCATTATCACCATTAGTATTCGGGGGAAATTTACACTCGGATTTCCAGTGCCCTATTCTTCCGCAATTATGACATGGCCATTTCTTTTTGGCTTCTTCAATATCGAATTGTCCCTTTCCTTTTCCAGAATTAAATCTAGGTTTTGGTCCTGCATTATTTGCTCGTTCAATCAATTGTGCTTCCTGTCTTTCTGCGACCTTTACTTGTGCCCACATCGCTTTTTCTTTTAATTTGCGCTGTTTGGCTTCAATTTCATAACTAAAATATTTTGCATGTCTTAGTACTTCATCTATTTTCTTGTTTTGCCAATCCACAGTATGCTGCTTAATCGTTTCACTAATTTCTGGACGTAAGCCATATACAAATCTGTATACAAAATGACTCAAATCTTTCTCACTCAAATTCCCGTCACCACTAAACTGCTTAAAGGCAAGGATTAACCTTTCGTAGTATGCATGCACTGACTCCTTAGTTTCTTGATGAGTTCGGTCAATTTTTACCCAATCAGTCTCTTTGGGGGGCACTTTGTTTTTCAAAAATGTGATTACTTGTTCATATTTTCTCATCACCTCCGGATCAGGGGCACCTGTCTTTGGATCTCTAGGGTATTCTTTTGTAGGCCAGTCTATTACAATTTTGCAATCTGTCCATAAATCTGCTGGCACTATTATGTCAAATAGGCTATTCAAATTGATCCACAAAACTTTCGACAATTTTGCAAATCTGTCCACTTGTCTATACCACTCGACTGGCTTTTCGCGTAGTCGAGGGAAATTATTTGTAAATGACAAAATATCTTGCCTAGTCCAAGGAACATGTACATATCCTCCTCCTGGAATTTCCCTCATAGGGCATTCTGTCACTATCTTTTCCTTTTCTCTTACGGGGAAAGCGGCAAACGTTTTCTCTGATGCATCATCTTGTTTTCTAAACCACCTACTTCTCCATTTATCCACATCTCCCCATTTTCTTAACAAAATGATTATGTCTTTAATCTGAATTATTCGTCCTGTGGTGTTCAGATTTTCAATATCTTTCTCGGTAAAGTCTACTCGATATGGTTTTTGCAAAGCTTTTACCTTTTCCATGTCTATACCCATTTCATTTGCTATTTCCTCTAGTCTCTCGTGTAGACTTTTTGCTCTCCAAGTTATACTTTTGCACAAAAAGAGTAATTCTTCATCTTGATAGGTTTTCTGTGGGGATAGTCCCTACTATTAATTCTTCCAAAACCATCCTTAGTTTGGCCACATCTATGGATTGAGATTCTCTGTCTTTTCTCTGTAAGCTCCTTAACCATCCACTTATGAAGTAGGACCTACTGGTTTCTCCTCATTACCTCGTTCTAAGTCTCTTGCGGTTTCTGATATGGAATCTGTAGTCATTATCAGTCTCTCAACTAAACCTGGATTTGCTGTTAAATTTTTAGGCGTACTCTATTCTGATGCACTTATTATTTGTCTCCATGGGTTCTCTTCTGAATTTATCCTTGGCCTTTCTGTCTGTTTATTACTGTTATAAGGGACCCTTAAACAATGTTCATTATCCTTTTGTTTATCAAAAATAGGCATTACTGGACCTATAGTTACGGGAACAGTCACAGCTTCTAAGTTTTTAGTCAATTTCCTAATCTTTTTGGTTAACTCTAAAGTCGTTTTTGCTAATTCTGCTGAATTTTCACTACTTACCTTACTATCCCGTTTTCTCTCTACTTCTCTGAAATAATTATTTCTCCCTAACTCTTGGGGTACTGGTTCAGACTTAATGCTTCGCAAAGTCTCTCTCATTGGGGCACTTGGTGTCAATATGTCAGAATCTGGTTGATACGGGGCTGGATTTTTATAAAACATGTAGTCAAGAACATCATCCTCTGATTCATTCACTCCATACCCTCCTGATTCTATATTATGTCTCTTCTCCGTACATTTTCTACCACTAACGTCTTCAACATGTCTCACAGGAAACAAACCATCAGTCATATTTGCACTTCGCCATCTCCTCATTCTGTCATCATGATTTTCTTGTCCATGTGATCTACCAAGCATGTACCTATACCTTCCGCCACTCCTCTGTCTTTCTCTGTCATGCATCTCGTCTTCCCATTTCGTCAATGCTTCAAACTGTGTTGGTCTAGGTCTCGGTTCTAGATTCATCATTCTCTCTCTCAAATTTCTCAAAACCGCTAAATTAAATGAACCATGCTCTGGAAATGCCAAAACTCCATCATCTTTTGTATATTTTGCCCAATTGTCCAACCAAATACAAGTATAATATCCATATTTCGCAACCATAAAGGATGCGGGCGATTTTGGTGGAGGAAGCAACTGTCCCTCTCTAGTCTTAATCAGTTTGTCCTTTTTAAATAAACTCTTGATTTTTCCAAACCAGGTCTTTTTCTCTTTCTCTGGTGGATCGTAACACATCATTTTGTCTTCCGTGTATCGCTAGCTTTTCCCTACGACTATTCTGTTGTTTTAACCAATCGTAGTGCGACTCACACTAACGCAACAATCCGGAGCGTCTACGTTTCTTACTGACTGGCCAATCCCTCCGCGGTCTTTCTGACGTCAGCTTTTCTCGCTACTGCAGCTCCTGCTGACCCCTCCTTTACAAGATTTTTATCGGTAAACTTTTCTTACAGTGCTTTTCACTCAAAATCTGTTAGTAACGACATAAAAACGCCACCATTATCGGTTTCACTAACCAAAGAACAGTAAATGACCTTTCTCACAAGAATTCCGTCTTTGCCGAGAGCAGCGCTTACCTCTGCTCTACTACGGAATCGTTACTTCCGTCGATAAAGTAGCACATCCCTCTACTTCACCCTTCCATCAAGCATTAGCTAATCGTTTCTCCAGACTTAAGACACCTAGTTGGAGACGTAATGCTCCTGAGAAATAAAACCAGAGTTTCACAATTAACCTGAATGCCTTTTCATTCACGCACTTGTCACACGGAAAATGTAGTTCATTCGCACTGAATTCTGTCTTTCCCGAGAACAGCGAACAGTCTGTCCTACTACAGAATTATGACACACGTTAATAAAGTAGCACTTCCCTCTACTTTATCCTTCTAGCAAGCTTAGGGCACACCTATTACCTTTCCAGTGATAAGTGTAATCAGAGTACCTTTTGGACTCCTGGTACCTAAGACCAAAATTTCACAGGTGACCTTCGTTACCATACACTCCTCTCATACAGAAAATGTCCCTAATGGCAACATATGACGATGTTACCGAATCGAACCCAGACAATGCGTCGTGCAACTCCAATCATCACACGTTTTTCCCCGTGTACCTACAGGGCAACAACAATTCCGTCTTTCCCTAGAGCAGCGCTTACCTCTGCTCTACTACGGAACCGTTACAAACTTCCGACTTCCTACATCCCAGCAGCCGTAAAACAACATAGAACTCGACGTGACTCTACATAGAGTGTTAATACATAAATCAATACTAATCAATAAGCAATTTACAAGCAATAATCACCAAGCCAAAACAATAAAAACCATCATCTTGCTACCAAACAAACTGATGGAGCGCAAAAAACCCTGGTAACGGGTAAAGCAAACCCGTACCGGTATTCTCCCTGCGTCAGACCCGACGTCACACTAACTCATTCACACATGCAGTCATTGGTAGGGCCCATAACACCAACACTCACACTAACCATTCTCCGGTCTGCACGCAACGGGAGGGATGAGTGGTTCAAGCGCTCGACATGTGAGGGGAACACCTTATAACCTATAGGGAAAGAAAAGTTATTTTACAACAATGTACATCAATACCCCTTCCACCTACAGATCTCAATCCCAAACATCAAGGCACTCCTCTCACAATGATCAATGGATCATTTAGTTGGATTGGTTGATGGTGATTTAGAACCAGCTAAAACACATTCAAGATTTAGATCTCACCTTTCTCAATAAACTACAAACTCATTTCTTGTTAATCAATATCTGTTTATCTAATTTTCTTGAAGAGTTATGTTCGCATTTGGAAAGTTTATATCAAATTTCAAATATAGCGCAGAACATCATATTTACCTAATCTGGCTATTCAGAGTCCTCTAATTCATTGGCTCATATTGCAGTCAGTTGTCCAAAAGCTAAACAAAGTTCAAAGTTCCTTGCTCAGCACGCTACAGTCTCAAAGGATCGGCAAAAGACCAGAGACGTGCAAGCATCTATCAATGCCCATAGAATTAGGAAAAGTTCGCAGTCATCAGATAATTGGGCAGCATCCGGACCATCTAGGATTCAGGAAAACGCAGTCAGTCGCCTAAGTAGCGTCATGAGTAGCGTCGTCGATGAAGTCGATGTAGGGAACGGTCGAGAGCGCGATTACCCCTCACTATTCTACCATGTACTTTTATAATAAAATCGAATCAAGTAGCTACATTTTGTAATTTCAGAACGGTTATGATTGGCTGGTTGCGATCGTCCGATGCTAAAGTTTGGGACCTTAGACAGTTCGAGGGGTGAGGTCATCAAGTCAGTTCGTTCCGGTTTTAATGAAAATCAATTGTCTTCAGTCTTGGCCGTCTTCCCACAGTGTCCTTGCTTGGGTACACGGAGATCACAGTTCACGACGGGGTCTGGAAGACTTTGTCGCTTCTGCGCACTTCACTCCGCACCTCATGGGACAGTGGCAAATTCGTCGTGTAGCGTTCGCAGCCATTTTGGGTTTTAGGCCCAAACGCCAACTTAAGCGAAACAAACACAAAAGAGTAATTAATGCATAGGAAAAATATACCTAATGTTAACCCCTTACTAATCCCTCTATGTGCTTGTATTTATCTAGCGTATAGCGACATTTAAAGCAATTATATTCTCCCTTTTGGTCCTCCTCCTGGGCAACATTACAAGACATTACAAAAGCAACATATATCATGCAGTATTCTATTTACTACATATACTACTGTTAGTATGCATACAGATTTTAGTCATAAAGATTATTTAGCCATGCAATATGCAATTCCACGTGTAATTTTGTTATTAGTGTAATATTCCATGGTCTAGTGGTGCAACTAGATGTCACACCGCATCCGCAGGCCAGGCGTGGCCTGCGGAGTTCAATAAAAGGAGCCGCTCGCTCGAGGGCGCGGTCTCCGTTCAGTGATCTGGTGTGGGCTGAGTCTGTCCGCGCCGCGCAGCAGCGCAGCCTATAATCAAGTATTCCCGTGCCTGTGTCTGGGCACACAACACTGGCGACGAGGCGGGATCTCTGAAACCCCGCGCCCCAACCGCTAAGGGCCCGCGACGCATCGCGGAGAGAAAAACAGAAAAAAAACAGGAAAAGAAACGGAGCGCCGAAAGCAGCGCGCACGTGCACCAGGCCCCAGAGGAATCACCCGGTCAGGCAGTGCAGGCGGAAATAAGGCAGTGAGTGCAACTGCACAAGGGGCCCCAAAGAGAAACAAGCACAAGGCACTACAATAGACTGTGCCATAAGGGAGGCTGCTAGAGACACGTGGCCACAGAAAACAACAAGCACAAGGCAAACCACCACACTTGGGCCCCAAAGGAGAGTGCTGGGAAAAGGATAAAGCAGCCCTACAGCACACCCCACCAGGGGTTCAATACCGCCAAGCTGCAGCAAGCCAGAGAAAGGCGTAGGGACACGCAACAAGGAGCAGGCCACATACTCTAAGCCACCCCTACCGGTAGTGCAAGCCCGGGACTACAAACAAAGCGAGATAAGCCACCTGCCTCAAAGGAACGATGGGGGATAACGACGGGGAGCAGCACCAGGCCCAGGGGCCGCACAAGGTCAAGCTGCCGTGCCAGTCCACGTTTCGTTCCAACATGCGGCATCGGGAGTCCTGCCCCCATTCAGTGAGCTCGAAGACACTGCAACAGCCTCTCCCCGGTGGAAGATCTGGATAGAGCGACTCAACAACTACTTCATCGCAACCAGGGAGACGGACGACGCAGTGAAGAGGTCCCTACTCTTGCACTACGCGGGAGACGAGATATTTAAATTATTCAAACACCTACCCAACACGGGAGTAGCCGCGGATTACAACGCGGCGGTGGCCGCCCTCGACACCCATTTTGACCCACAATTGAACCCCGATTTCGAGCGGTTTAAGCTGCGCCAGGCTCGACAGAGAGAAGGGGAATCGATGGACGTATTCTATGCCAGGCTTCGCGAGCTCGCCCGCAAGTGTACAGAAGATGACCAGCCCAAAGAAATACGCGCCCAATTAATCCAAGGGTGCCGAGACAAGACATTGAGAGGGCTCATCCTGCGCCAACCAAAAATCGCGCTCGAAGATATGCTAGTACTAGCAAGGACATATGACCTGTCAGCAGCCAGAGCAAACGAAATGGACAAGGCGCTCACAAAACCCCCAGAACGGGCCGAAAACATCAAGGTGGAACGGGCAGACGCCCTCCGAACTAAGCCAAGAGGAGACTCCATCAGAAGTCAGAAACCCGGAGAGACCAAATCAAGGTGTGGATACTGCGGGCATGAGCCACACGCCGCAAAGGACTGCCCCGCTCAAGGGAAAACGTGCGCCAATTGCGGAATTCCCAACCATTTTGCCTCCGTGTGCCGAAGACGCACGAGAGGCCGAGACTTCCGAAACCGGAGGCCCCCGACGAAGGCAGTACGACACCTATCGGTAACGGAGGAGCGGCCGCAAGACGACTCGAAGGTGAAAGATAGGAGATATCAGGAGACGAGCGGAGAGTTGTCAGATGAGGACGAGGGAGAAGCATACCTAATCTCATTCGCGAGGGAACTCAAGCTACGCCGCAGACCCCAACCAACGTGCACGGTCCACGTGGCGGGAACGGAAGTGCAGGCAGTCATCGACACGGGGGCCACAGTGAACGTAATGGGCCTCTAACAATACCGACGCCTAAAGCCTTGTCCTCCGGTAAAGCCATCCAAAACCAAAATCTACGCGTACGGAGCGGACAGGCCCCTTCCGTTGAAGGGAAAAATCACAGTCCCCATCAAGGCAGACGATCGGGAGGTCACGACGACGATACATGTGATTGACAGGGAAGCAGACACCCTGCTAAGCAGCAACACCGCAGAAGACCTGGGGCTAATATCCTTTGCGAGGAGAGTACAAGTCCACCAGGTAGAAGAGCTGCTCAATCAATTCCCGGCGCTATTCCAGGGCCTCGGACGCATTAGGTGCAGGCCAGTCAAACTGCACATTGACAAAACCGTCGTCCTGGTCGCACTGCAACATAGGAGAGTCCCTTTCCACCTGCGGCCGCTGGTCGAGAAAGAGCTAGAGAATTTGGAAAGACAAGGCGTCATTGAAAAAGTATCCAGCCCGACGTCCTGGGTTTCACCAATGGTTATCGCAGAGAAGCCGAAACAGCCGGGAGCGATATGCCTCTGTATCGACACGCGACTACCAAATAAAGCCATACGAAGGGAACGCCACATCACGCCAACTATGGATGACATCATCGCAGATGTGAACGGTTCGAAGTGGTTCTCGAAAATTGACTTAAACGCCGGGTACCACCAACTCCCACTGTCCAAGGAAAGCCGCTACATCACCACTTTCAGCACCCACCTAGGCCTACAACGGTACAAAAGGCTCAACTTTGGAATATCGTCCGCGGCGGAGGTGTTCCAAAACCCGATACGAGAATTGTTGTCCGGGTTACCCGGCGTGCTGAACGTAAGTGATGACATCCTCATCCATTCGGCGACAGCCGCAGAGCATTACTAGCATCTCCGCAACACCCTGACACGCCTCAAAGAACACGGGGCGACCCTACACAAGGACAAATACCAGTTCTTCCAGCCATCGCTAGAGTTCTTTGGTTATGTGTTCAACCAAGAAGGCATTCAGGTGGACCCCCGTAAGTCACAGTCCATTAAGGATGCACCTGCGCCAACAACCCCAACAGAAGTACGCAGCTTCATGGGGATGGCAACATACTGCGGACGATTCATCCCCGGACTCGCCACACGGGCAGAACCCCTGAGAGCCATCACAAGGTCGGACGCCAAGTGGCAATGGGGACCAAAGGAGGAAGCAGCGTTCCAAGGGATAAAAGATGCTCTTCTGGGAGAAGCCACACTCGCCTATTTTGACCCAGCAAAAAGGACAGAAGTTCTTGTGGACGCCAGCCCCGTCGGGCTTGGCGCGGTGCTGGCCCAGGAACAGCAGCCAGGGCGATGGGCAGCATTATCGTTTGCCAGCAAGTCACTTACCCCGACCGAAGCCAGGTACGCACAAATTGAGCGAGAAGCGCTGGCCATTAGATGGGCCTGCAACCACTTCCACTTGTACCTCAAGGGACAGCCGTTTACAATGGTCACAGACCACCAGCCACTTGTGCCACTCTTCAAAGGGACGGCGCCTCACCCGCCGCCGCGCATTGAGAGATGGGCAGTCCAGCTGCAGCCGTATGAAATGGAAGTCGTGTATCGACCAGGAGCAAAGAATCCTGCCGACTTTCTGTCCCGACACCCGGCCCCGGCCGACGCACAGTAAGACAATGCGGATATCGAACAATATGTACACCTCGTATCCACAGCAGCATGCCCGGTGAACATGACTCTGGGAGGCATTAAGGATGCGGCTACCGAAGACGCCGTGTATAGCCGAACTCTGAAAGCAGTCCAGGAGGGGTCGTGGACGAACTACCTGCGGCAAGCCAACTCATGGAGCCCGGACGAGCGGGAGTACTCCACGAAGATGTGGCACATAAGACATGAACTCAGCGCTACAAGCGACGGGATCCTACTCCGAGGACCCAGGCTGGTAATACCGCGGACCCTGAGACACAAGGCGACGCAACTAGCCCACGGGCGACACCAAGGAATCACAAAGATGAAGGCCAGAATGCGGGAGAAGGTCTGGTTCCCGGAGCTGGAAAACATGGTGGAGGTATACGTCAGGCGATGCCCCCTATGCCAATTGACCGGAAACCTGGAGAGGCCAGCACCGGTGATCACCGAAGATGCATGTACCATTCCGTGGTCACAAGTAAGCATAGACTTTGGAAGTTTCCCCGGAGGAAAACACACGCTGGTGTTAGTGGACGCCTTCTCGAAATATCCCATAGTAGAGCCAGTGACATCCACGGCATTTGCCCAGATAGAGCCAGTCTTAGAAAAAGTATTCGCCATGTTCGGATTCCCACAGGAAATCCGGAGCAACAATGGGCCACCCTTCCAAGGAGCGGAATTCGCCACGTTTCTAAGACAGAGGGGAATACACCACCCGCGAATAACCCCCCAGTGGCCCCAGGCCAACGGCGATGTAGAACAAGGTGTTCCGCATCGCAGGGGTAGAACAAGCAGACCCGGAACAACGACTGCACGAGTTCCTGCGGGAATACCGGAGCTCAACACACTGCACCACCCAGAGGAGCCCGTGGGCACTGATGCTCCAGGGCCCACGGAGAGACTTACTCCCTACGTACCCAGGGTGGTCGCCGCCCCAATGGAGACCGAGGCTGTACAAGCTAGAAGGTCCCGGCGAAACCAACAGGCAAGCATTCGCCGCCGTGCCACGCCGAGGACACTCTGCACAGGAGCCACCTTTCTTCTGAAGGACCGCCGTCCTGGAGGAAAGTTCAAAACCAACTATGAACCGGGGCCCTGGACAGTCACCGCGAAACGAGGGACCATGGTGACAGCCCAAAAGGGAGGAAAGGAAGTGTCCCGAAATGTGTCCTGGTTCAAAGAGGTGCCCCCATGCCACCCAGAAAGACTCCCGGAAGGGCCCACCGGAGTACACCTGCACCGACACCCGAAACCACCGAGGCCACCATGATACCAGCACCTAACTCAGTACCAGAGGGTGGACCTCTCACGGGTCCACGACTGCGAGACTCTCCGCAAAGATGCAGCCTAAGGCCCAATCCTCGCCCCAGCCAGCGGTTGAAGGACTTTGCCTGCTGAAGGTGTTCGGTGGCTCCCGACTGAGAGCACGCAAGTACCACCCCTCTGGGGACTGAACTGTTTGAACTATTTAAATGATCTGAGTTTGCAATTTTGTGTTTTCATTGACCGATTTGGATAGGGATGTAATATTCCACGGTCTAGTGGTGCAACTAGACGTCACACCGCATCCGCAGGCCAGGCGTGGCCTGCGGTGTTAAATAAAAGGGCGCGGTCTCCGGTCAGTGATCTGGTGTGGGCTGAGTCTGTCCGCGCCGCGCAGCAGCGCGGCCTATAATCAAGTATTCCTGTGCCTGTGTCTGGGCACACAACAATTAGCATTGTTGGTTTAATATACATGCAAACTCATTTAATAATATTATCATTAATAGATTATTCAATTAGTATTTTCATGCAGAATGGGGGAGGTATACAAAATGTTGTACTACCCGCTCCATCAGGGCCATGAACTGGCGAACTGGCCATGAATTGATCATTACCAACTTATCTACTTGTAACTACCATCCTGTAACTTACCAATAAACATCTACTTTGACTTACCTCGTGATTACAATCCATCTTTTCAACAGTTTGCAGCCAAATGATTTTAAGTAGTAGTGTCACCTGTAAATTACAAGTGCTGTTTGTTGCGCAATAAAAAAAAAGTTATGTGGGGGTATTATTTTAACAGACGATTAAGTTTCTGCTCAAAAAGCTTGCATAAACACCAATTTAGCGAACAAAGTCGTACTTTATGAGCTGAAAAAATAACGTTATCTTTATGACATTTTGACGCCTATGTAGAAACTGGCCAGAATTTACCGTTCAAGAGAAACTTTCTAGTCCAAGATGGATGCCAGATTCTTACGCACTGTTTATTGTCGGCGTTGACAATCGGAATAACCACAATTCGTCCGTTTTCTATTTCAATCGACGAGCCTTTCGAGCCCGACTGCCTAGCATGTAGAAATAAGCACGCACGTGGTTGGCTGTAGCTCGGAGCAGACTTAGTTTCATTGGATGACATTATTTCGCGGCAAGTGGCTTGTGGCGCGAGTTATAGACAGCTTGTCTTATAATCAGCCCTTGGACCAGCAACATGTGGAACAACCAGGGTGAGATAAAAAATAATAATGTTTCCTGGCTTTTCGGCAGTTGCGAGCAGGCAGTGGCTTAGGTGGGAACTCTTGCATATAGTTCGCACAAGGCCCAATTCGTAGAACTATTAGGCGGGCGTTCGTCCTATTAGGACCATACAATACACTGGCGTTCTATATGGTGCATGATTGTGAGTTCCAGTCTAGGACGCATGAGGGCACGTTTCAGTTAGAGGTGTATGCGGGGAGGCTCCGCACAGCTCGAGTACACTAGGATGACGCCTGTTCCAAGTGTATGGGGTACTTCTGCCTGAATTGTTTAATTCTAGATTGGCCTCCGTTCTTAGATACAAGCGGGGCTGACCGAAGTCCGGAATGCTTGAATGAGGCTGCTCTAGTCTGGAATTCTTGGTGATAGTAGGTGGCTTTTTTTGTGGTAGTGCTAACAATAAGGCAGAACTTTGAAACAGGCTGAGTGGAAGAAATAAGCAAAAAAGGCATGTTCCCTGGACCGGTCCCCATCATGATAGTCATTAACACTTTCAGGGCTGTTTATCTGTTGGTGGCTGGATTTCTGTCTCGGTTGCGGAAGGCACTCCTGAAGCTGCATTGTGCGCGACTCTTGTGTCGAGCTCCTCTCTGTCAGCTACTGATGGGCACCTTTTTTTTAAGCTCATAAAGAGCTGAAACAGTGTCCATTCCCTAATCCTTTCAGGGGGTTAAACTAATTGGAGCCAACCTGGGGGACAAATGGCACCCTCCAGTGCCTCTTTTGCAGGTAGCAGGACAAGGTCCTCGCTTGTAGGACAAACCTGCAAAGTGTGAGACGGTTGGCCACCCTTCTCCTGCCTTGGTAGTGTGATGATGGGTATGGTACTCAACCTGTAGTGTTTGATGGCAATGTGAGGCTCCATTCTGGGGTGCATGATAGTAGGTGCAGGGCTATGGTCGGAGATGAGTGATGGTGGCCTGGGGCTCTAATCTAAAATGCTTAGCGAAGCGCTTCTGTCTGGGAAACATGGTGTGATGATGGGCTTCAATGTTGGGCCAGCCATGGGGCTCAATCCCAGGGTGATTGGTGCTAGGGTTAAGGCTCTCTCATGGAGTGAGTGGTTGAGAGGGCTCCAGCCTGAGGGACAAATGGGCTCCTGGTGAGGGGATATATGGGTCATTGCAGTGTGGAAATAACTAAGATTAGGGTTTGGGATGTTAAGGCATGGTGCGGCTAGTGTGAGTTCATGTGATTATACTAGTTTGCGGCAGACAATTGCAGGTTGTTTGCAGTGTGTTTTCTTTTGGTTTTGAGGATGATAGTGCTGACACCAGAGACACACAACTCCTCTGCACTTTCTGCCATCTAATAGACATGCCAGTTATGTATAGGTCAGCAACTATGGACGGAGTGAATGGGCTCAGTGTGGTAACCAGCTTCCCACTCAGTGCCACAGATGCCAAACTTACTCCTGTGAGAAATGCAGGACGGGGAATCTTCATACACTGAGATTGCAGAGGCTCATCATTGTGCGGTCACTTGCCGCCTATCTGTTTCATACTTGCAAATTGCTTCTTCGCCAATACTGTTCCAGTCAGTTAGCTTCTTCGGGTCGGTGGTGCATCACCTCCTTTCTCAATCCTACTGAGCAGTTCCACACTTTAGTTTGCTGCCATTTCTGTGGATCTTGGGTTCTGATGATGCAATGCAGCATCAAAACTCTCACAGCAGCTTACCTCCTCACATGCATAGATATTCTCCTCAATCCTAGCATTAAAGTACCTTTCCCCGTAAAGGAACTCTCCCAGGTATCTGTTTCTACATCTTATCTTTCTCTACACATGCGTTTAGAGTTTGTCAATTACAAAGATCAACAGTAGATCGTGATCAAGGGGCCAGTACGTATCTATTCTTGGGAGAAGTTCACCCATACAGATGACCCAGTCAAATACTTGGCCTCAAATTTTGTGGAGTAAAACAAAAGCAGCACAGTACATTTACTTTTCAGTGGATGTGTTCTTTGGCACCAGTTTTCAGATGAAACTACCCACTTCATGTTGCGGATTCCTCGCTCAGTTTTTTCACCACACAAAGCGCGGGGATGGACAAGCAGTCTTTGGCTGTCTGTGAGAGTGTGTGCCTGCCTGCCGTGCTTGATCTGGTGGTGTTTTGGCTAGCTTATATTTTGGTCTGTTGAAACTGGTTTAGATTTGGATTTCCTCCCTTGTGGTGATTCAAGCTAGTGTTCTTCACTTTTAAAATAACTTTTGGTATAGGGGCGAGGGGAGGGAGGTGCTAAAGAGCAGCAAAGGGTGACCTGCAAAGAGAGGTGAGATCGTCAGTGTACTGACTAACCCAAGGAAGCACTCTACTACTTTAGGAGCCGCACCATGTAGTGGTGGAATTCAGACATGAGTACTCCACCTCACGTTATCCAAGCATTCTCATGCACTCTTGCTATTAAAATTGAGAGAATGAGGTTGTTCAGCCATGACCTATTACTCAGATTTAACAAAGGGCCTGTAGGCACTCTCCTCACTGGCATTTATTTAACTAACTTCTTCGGGTGCCATATGTTTTTCAGTTTTTTTTAAGTAGGAACGTATCATGCTTAAAATGATATTCTTTGACACATATTCTTAGGAATTGACCATATGGTAAGTTCTTGGAGACGTCTGTAGGGAAACTATCATACTAGCATGCACTATTCCTGTCTGTTGGGTTGTTGCATAGTGATGTTGTATAGTAACGCCAAAAGCTGCACCACTATAAAAAGAGGTTGGTTTACACTTCAAGAGTGTGTTCCTGAACAAAGGACACGAAGTAATAACCCAGATTGTGACCTCACGTATAGTCAACGTACTAATCGGCGTAAAAAATGCAAACCAAAATTATTACATTGTTTCCACACTCACCTGGAGATGAAACTCGTGGCCCTGAAGAACAGACAGGAGTGTGAGGATCCATCTTGTCTAGGTTTACACTGACACTGCCTCCAAACACATGAAAGGATTTTGGAAGTTGCAGGCGATATATGGGCTTCACATATGTGGAGAAGTTCAGTTTGTCAACAGGGAGCAGAGGGCACATCATTCACTCATGGAGACATTCAAATTGTTCTTAAGACCCTTTTGTATTGCAAAACTAAGGAACATTTTTTTTTTTTTTTTTTTTTTTTTTTTAAAGAAACCTTTATTACACAATAAAATACATACAAGGGTCTACAACCACCAAGGCCGGCCGCTATAGAGCCCGAGGGCCCGCAATGCAACGCCACACATTCAAATGAACCAGAAGCGAAGCTCCCGGCAGTTCGTGAGCACATGCAACAGGCCGTGGCCATAGGCCAAGAGCAATCGGAAAAAACAGTTTCATTTTCTATTAAATACAAAACACACTCAAGGCAATGAGAGTACGAAATAGCAGCGTGTGCTTCCCAGGACGGGGGACAACGTACAGTGTCCGAAGCAATTCTTGACAGGAAGTGGTAGTGGGGGGCAATGGGAAGACAAAACATGGAACACACCTCACACAATCCCGCAGAATGCGTGGCTAGGGGGACAAAGCAATATCGACCTCTAACGGCAGAGGCGGGGTGCAGATATGTCCACGATATAAATTCCATGGACCCCATACCTTCGTCCACTTCCCAGGCTTGCCTCTCGCCACATACACCGTTTTTTCCCTAAACATACACCAGTCCATATTCTCCTTCCATACCGCGATCGTGGGCGGCCTCGGGGAGCCCCACAGCTGTGCTATGTTACGCTTAGCCACCATGTACCCCAGAGACACCCACTGCGTCTGTGCCACATTATAGTCATTCGGTTCCCAGACATTCAACAAACACCTCCTAGCCTCTGGCAACAGAGCAACGTGCGTGACCTCCTCCATTACGGCGTGGATACCGTTCCAAAATCGCACAACCTCCAAACATTCCCATAGGATATGAAGAAAGGTACCCGACAGGCCACATCCACGCTTACACATTCCATCCCTCGAGTAACCCATACGTAGCAAACCGGGCCCCGTGATATACACTCTATGGAGGATCTTCAGCTGTACAAATCGTAAGCGGGCCGGGATCGCCACCTCTTTCGGGGAGGCCACCGCCGATACCCAGTCCTCATCGTCCAGTTCCAAGCGGTCGCCCGTCCATGCCTCCCGGAGACGGATCAGCAAGTCCGCGCGATCATTAATAAGTTTTTTGTAAATCAGAGAGATAGTGCTGTCGGGCACATAGCCATCCAACACTCTATCCTCCAGCGGGGAATATTCGGGGATAGCAGCAACGTCCGGGAAGACGGAACACAGCGCATGGTAGACTTGTGCATACCGGAAGTACTCTCTATCATTTAATTTGTATTCGTTTTAAGCATTTCAAACGTTTTGAAAGACCCCTTTGCCCAAAGATCACCCACCTTACATATACCAATCATATCCCATTTCTCAAAGCCTTTCGTTTTCCACAAACAATCCAGCCGCCCGGAGGCGTACAACGGCGTCGCCCGAGTCAAGCGATCCCTCCACCCCATCGCCGCACTCGCCGCATGCCACACACGTACCGCGACCTGCTTGGGTCCTGTCAACCGCGCATCCGGGGTCACCGAATACAGCGCCCTATTATAATCCCCACCCGGGAGCAGTAATTTATCCATCTCGAAGGCCGGATTTAGGGGGAGGAACATTGTTAATGGCATCCTCTGTCCCTGTTTGAAAAAAATAATAATAATAATTGGGAAAACAATCAAGAAATCTTTAAATGGATTAGCCAACACAAATTGAGAATTTTTAAGGCAGGTCTGTGGTATGTTTCATAGGTATATGGCGCATCAGAGAGAGTACACAAAATTAGTAAATCCCTAATATGACGGCGCTGGAAGGTGTAGAGCAACCACACACTCTACAAATGTAAGCAAAAGCTTAACGTCACTAATTCTCAAAACCTCAGCACACGTAAGAAAATATGGTTCTCGTCGTCTGGTACCGTACATGCATAAGAGTACATATAAGATAAAACATGTGACAAAATACAATGTTCTTCTTGTCTTCTTTAATAAGACATGTTCAGGTGAAGTATCCCGATTACAGCTATTCAAAGCCAACACGTGTTTCGTCGTATTGGGAGTGTGATCCCACGACTTTCTCAAGGCTGTGCAAACAAACAGCTAAAAACCAACTTTTACCGTGAAGGTCATTACAGGGAGTAAGAATCCACAATGATCAACAATTCACTTTGCAATTGCAACAATAGCAAAATGTGTAATCGCGTGACGAAAGGGTGAGTCCAAAAGGAGAAGAATCATTAAGAAAATGAAGACAAAAGTCTATAGAATTGACCAAAATGATGGAGAGAGAAAGTACCGATTGTGGTTCAAAGTGATGATTAAGTGCGATTTCTACATGGTGTAATAATATTAACAATCCAGACGTGGTGGATAGTAAGCGTCAGGCCAAAGCTAAACCAAAACGTAAAAAACAGAATCAACCAACATGCTGAAACCAAGAGGTTTACCTATATCCGTAATGGTCAGAAATTCTGTTTATATAGGGAAAAACAAATAAGTACCATCTCCTGTCAGAAAAGGCTCAAAAGTATGTCGACAAACAATGTTGTTAAGTTAATGAAAATAAATGTGACCTACTTTGAATGTGGTTATAATTCAGGCCCACATTGGGGTCTGTGTTCACTGTTAGGAACGAGGGTAACTGTCAAACCGTCAGAGAGGTGTTCGTGTTCGACACTTCTCTACGAATATAAAAGATATGCACGTCAAGAACATGCAGAGTTAAGCCCGAATTCATTAAGTTAAATACTCCAATCAAGGCCAAAGTAGAAATGGTATCGAAGTCCCTTCCCCCGTGCCGGGTATACAGAGATGTAGTCTGCCCAATATTTCACCACGGTAAAACCCCAGCTAAATGTGAAACTTCTTTTAAAGCTTCGTCCAGAATGGCTCCGTTAAAATATATATATTCTTCTCGATGACTATGGTAAGATTCCCATACCTTTCTCGATTAGCCCGGTATCTCATTTTACCCGTAAATGAATCCAAAGAGAAAAGCCATGTACTAGACACTCAAAATCATCCTCGTCGTATCTACGAAATTAATTAAAACCAAGAGTTACAAAGCATAATCTAGTGGATGATACCTTCCTGATATTGCGGTTGAATTAACCTCACCTCTTAAATTTCTAGTGTTCGCATTCCCTCGTCTGTTTTTTACGTTTTGGTTTAGCTTTGGCCTGACGCTTACTATCCACCACGTCTGGATTGTTAATATTATTACACCATGTAGAAATCGCACTTAATCATCACTTTGAACCACAATCGGTACTTTCTCTCTCCATCATTTTGGTCAATTCTATAGACTTTTGTCTTCATTTTCTTAATGGTTCTTCTCCTTTTGGACTCACCCTTTCGTCACGCGATTACACATTTTGCTATTGTTGCAATTGCAAAGTGAATTGTTGATCATTGTGGATTCTTACTCCCTGTAATGACCTTCACGGTAAAAGTTGGTTTTTATCTGTTTGTTTGCACAGCCTTGAGAAAGTCGTGGGATCACACTCCCAATACGACGAAACACGTGTTGGCTGTGAATGGCTGTAATCGGGATACTTCACCTGAACATGTCTTATTAAAGAAGACAAGAAGAACATTGTATTTTGTCACATGTTTTATCTTATATGTACTCTTATGCATGTACGGTACCAGACGACGAGAACCATATTTTCTTACGTGTGCTGAGGTTTTGAGAACACAAATTGAGAATTTTGCCAAAAAAATGACATCCTCTCTTGTAAACATTTCTGAGAAAATTCACTCAGTGGGCATCAACTGATGTGGTAGCATGAAACTTATGCTTTTGAAGAGAAACTACTCTCATCCTGAAATTTCAAACTATCCATACTGGACTAAATGAGTTGTCAGTCACAAAACATATGACTCGTTGCTTTTACTTAAGGAACATCCAGCCAGTGACATGCAGTTGCAGTTATTATATATTTTTTTCAGGTACACCTCATTCAAACCCCATCCATCAACCCACTTTATTTCCTGACTATCCATAACTCGTCCAATAATTCTTACCTCAACAACTGCTAGGCACATTCCCCCATGAAGCACTAGAGCCTTCCAAAAAGATACACGTGATTGATGTTGTCAGCATTAGAAAATATGGTGTGAGATACCCCTTCAAAGTCTCAATATTTTGCTCCAGTGAAATTTGCAACAACTCTTTTCCTTAATTAAGATGTGTCCCTGCAGGCTGCGCCCCCCCCCCCCCCTCAATTTTGTTTCCATATTTAACTTTATGCCAATGATCCTGTTTGTACGACTTTTCACAGACTGCTGCACCTGCCTACCCTTGAATGTGTGTCCTCTTCTTTCCAATACTATCCCAGCACATTGGGACTTCAGCTCCCTTTTATTCTCGTATTATGCTCCTCATCGATATGCTCTGCGTGTGATGCATCACAACAAAGAGAGATGTTCGCATGTGCTTTACATCATCTTAAGTTTCTGGCTCATTCTTTTACCTTGTGGTTGCCCCATGTGATTAGTGAGTGTATTCATTACTACACACAGTGTCTTTCCTCTGATGGTTTCCGTTTTCTGTAGAACTATCCAAACTATTGTTTGAATTTTATTTGCTCACTTGTGTTATTGAAAAATTGTTTGATATTTAAACATTTTGGTCCTACTACACGTCATTTATTATTTAATAATCCAATTGATATTGTGAATAACACATTTTTTAATGAAATAATGTATTGTGGAACAATGGAAGGCTCTTGTGTTTTAATACAATTTGTTTTTGTAATCAGCTGGGGAGGTGCTATTGCCTGTAACTTTTGCATATTGGGATCCATCCTTTGCCATTTTCAAAGATCCAGTCCCTTCTTTGGATTTAAGCGTTGTGGAGCAGTCTTCTTTCTCAGTTATTTCTTAGTTCTGCCCTTTGTGAAGGAGCTGATCCATAAATGCTTCAGTATATTCTTTTAACATTTCGATCTGTAGTACAAAGATGCCGCCAGCATTCTTGTAAGCAGCATTTGTCTGTATTATGGAAGGCCTACCTTAGTCTTACACATTCTGTTAACTAGGCTTTGCTGAGAGCCTTGTAAAGCCCATCAAAGGCTTCTTGAGTTTTCACAGTTCATTTGACTTGTTCTGACTGCTTTTGTAAACGAAGACTGTAAATGGAGTGACATGTCTCCACAAAATTGCAATAAAAACCAGTGAGTCCTAGTAAGGCTGTCACGTTGGATAACATTTCTTAGTCCAAAATAAATTGATTGTTGGGATCTAGCAGTTAGATCTCACCCCCCACCTCGATACCCATGGTAGACCAATTACCTCTGCTAAATTGTCATTGGACTACATCTCTGAACAAAACATCTTGCAGCCTCACACTTCTGTGTAAGAAAGAAGAAAAAAAAATCCAGCAAATGTGAATAAGTCATAACTTATGGATCTATTGATTCGTAGTGAGTTATGTGAATCTTAACAAGTCTGGCAAGTGAAAGCCAACCCAGTGCTGTAATGGTGGTGGTTTGTATTTTGACTCAAAAAATCCTATCCAAGAATAACGCTCGAGGCTTAAATGAGATCCGAAACATCGCCCAAATGTTATGCAAAGGACCTTCACAACTTCTAAAGAATGAGGCATATGGTCAACATATAAACATATAAAATATATTGACTTACTCTTGAAGTCAGACACATCTGAAAGAACTTTCTGCTGCATAAGTGTTATAAGACAAGTCTGGTAAAGCTCTTCTTAGACCTTTATCAGTGAGCTTCGTATTCACATTCTGGTATAAACAGGGGTTTTGTATGTTCCCGGAAAAGGAACTATTAATGAGGAAAAACTTGAAGGGAATGGTCCAATATTTCTGTATCCCAAATGTTCCTCCCTGTTTGTTCCCGAAATGTGTATTTGTTCAGTAATACGGGTTGGTAAAGATAAAATTGCACCATTATAGCACCATTTTTACTAAGCCACTCATAAGGTTTCCTCTAAAGTCTGATGGTGTAATCTTAGATTGGTGGGTTTCAAGGAACGGCTCACAAGAATAAATGATTTAACGAAATCTGTCTGAAAATCATGGTGAATTATTTGCTAATTGTTTTGGTTGAAAAACTAAAAGAATTTACAGTCTCCTAGCAGGTGTTTGTGTAATTGCCTCTGATCGGTTTTTAGTTTAAGCAAGTTTGCAGCAAGCTGGCTGGCTACCGTCTTATTCAAGACCAGATAAAAAGAGTGACCACAAACTTGCTCATGACGGCAAAAGATTTTTTTAAAATGAGCTTGTGAGCGGACTGTATTTGCAGTATTTCATGGTTGGCGAGTGAACCAAATAGATTGCTATAAAAAACTTATTTAAGGCAGTAGATAAATATGAATCCTCTCAAGGAGCTGGAAATTTAAGAAGAGTTGTCGTGCTGATGTCAGCCTACACATGTATCATCAGTGTCTATATTTTCTTAATTTCAATTTTTGTTTTTTAAGTCTTAGATTTGTACCTGTAATTTTGTATTTTGATTCAACCATATTTGTAACTAGAATGATCCAATAGTATAACTTAAAATTGGGAGCCCCACCCTGAATGCTCAATGTGAAGCAGTTACCACTACAAGTGGCTTAACTATTATAAAAACATGCCTATAGAAGTTGCAGGAGGACTGTTTTGACTAACATGAACTAACAAATTGGAGAGGGAGGTGGATTATGCCAATTCCTCAGGCACTTAGTCATGCTCCTTAGGTGATTGAAATTGATCTCCCAGGTACGATCGGGATTAGCGTGAAATCTAACCCCAAAAGGCCTCTGTCTTCTTCACTAAATTTAACATAGAAATTATGAGAGGTGGTCTGAAGTAATTAATAGGGTTTTAGTGCAATTAAGGCAATATCTGCCTTTCAGGACAGTCGTGGGATCCTTTTGTAATTATGGCACTTTCAAAAGCTTAAGACTACTGTGTGGCAATTCTGTCCTGCAGGGACACACGTTTGAAAATTGGATAGAGAAAATTTGGTTTTCAGTGTGTAGTGTAAATACAATTTGTTAGGAAATGCCTGTGGTGCTGTTCAATGCTGAAAGGGCTTGCTATGGTTGGGTTCATGCAGTAAGTAGGAGTGGACCTCGTATGCAAACCGTTTATACCATATATGACTGAATTGGGTAGAGGTAAATCTCTGCCTCATGGGCTGCTGAAAGCTTATCTGAATTTGTTAAAGCTTTTGTAACATTAAGACAGTAAAATGATAATGAACGCTCCCTTGTATGAGCCCAATCAGAATACGTCATTGCCTTATTAGTACCTTCCATCAATTCCAACAATTCATGAATCAAGGTTGGTTTGGTGATTCGATAAATAGATCTGCCAAACGTTTGCAAAAAGCTTGGGTATATGCTCATAAAACAAAGGAATAGCATGGTCCATTTTTGTTGTGACTGTTGATTCCATGTATATTGTTTTTCTTGGGAATGCATTTCTGGATAACAAGCAAAAGAGGTCCTAGTCTCCTATTGATTTCTTTATAAAAACTTGGGGACATTTTAAATAGAAATTGCTCTAAATGTATTTTCCCCCAGTTAAACTAATTATTGTTGGCACAGTTTTTGTTTTTCGTAAACAATTTTGTTTTTCATAAACGGGACAAACGCTATCATATAAGGCGAAATAGGGTTCTGAAGACTTAAGTCATCATTTTTGGGAACAATACCTCGCTGTCGAACAAAGCATGTTGGCCCGCTGAACTTGACCCCTCTCCCACCCTGATGGACCAAGCCTGCAACCTCTGCATCATCTTGGACAGCAAGCTATCCATGAAGAAACTGGTAAACTTAGTCTCATCTGCCTGCTTCCACACCCTGCGCATGCTCTGAAAGATTTTTAGGTGTCTCCCAATCCAAAACAGAAAGACTGTCGCGCAAGCCCCTATCACCAGCAGGTTGGACTATGGGAACACTCTCTATGTAGGAATAACCACTCGCCTCCTGAAGACACTGCAGACAATGCAAAACTCAGCAGCCAGACTCGTGCTTGACCTTCCCGGACTAACCCAAATCGCACCCCACCTCAAGATGCTACACTGGCTCCCGATCCAGAAGAGATGCCAGTTCAAGATATTGACCCACGCACACACAGCTCTTCACAAGGAACAACTGCATGACCTTCCACCAACCAACCAGAATATTTCGATCCTCTTCCTAGCCGACTCTCCTTGGATACAAAGAGTCTACAGCGGAGGACGCTCCTTTTCACACTTGGCGGCCAAAGCTTGCAATGACCTTCCCCTGCACCTCGGGTTTGCATCATCATTCCAGCAATTCAGGAAAGAACTCGAGACCTGGCTGTTTACACTAACAGCCCACCATGAAACATGGTGAGCAAAAAAACAATGGATTTAGGCCCAGATCTCTGGACTGGGGTGAATGTATGACATTGTTCTGCATTCTGTCCATCAATTGTTCTTTTTGCATTTGTCAACCTGAGTGGGACGGGTATGCCCAGACGTGGGTCCTGTGCTCACCATGCCACTGGAGTCAAGCTATCCTTGCTGAGGGCTGAAAGGCAAAAACCGGTCCTAGGATGCTTGTTTCCACTCCAGGGAGGACCTGGCCTGGCAGTTCGTGCTGGACTGTTCCCATTGGGCGCAGGGTCAAGACTGATTTGCATATGGCTGGGTCCAAACTGGAATGGCATGATGAGCAAAAAAAGATGGATTTAGGCCCCGATCTCTGTACTGGGGTGAATGTATGACATTGTTCTGCATTCTGTCCATCAATTGTTCTTTTTACCATGAAACAGCAGCATCCCCAGTGCCTTAAATCCCTCACGGTGATTTGCTGCGCTTTACAAATCCCTGATTGATTGAAGTATCAATTTGTCAGTTCGATATTTTGCAATTCATCAACCTAATAAAAACTTATTACATAAAATACAGGTTCCGTTTTGAAAAGGAAACTGCAGGCGAGTAACCATCCTCAAACAGGTGATAATAAATATAAAATGTAATACAATGATAGTAAAAATATTTTGAGCAACTTTAACCACTGCAAACACTACAATCACCCTGGTGAATCTTTTGCATATTCTCTTTGAATTAATGTGCTCTGACAGCCACAAAGACTGGAATATAAGTGTGATCCACTTGGATCGTAGCCAGGAATATGCCTTACAAAAAAATTGAAAATACTTCTCCTATTCGTTTGTAAAACAACAGGCTCGGCAGAGTTTTTATTTTTATCGATAGATGAGTCCCCAGATGATGTTTAGGTTGCCAGAGGAAGAACGGTAAACAGCCATTAGGAAGAACACCATAATGAAACCGCAGGAAAAGATAATGTACCCAAGTTGGTTTAATATAATCCAGGGTGTCCTCTAATTGAAATACATTTTTGTTCATGAGAAAGGCCTTGGTCCTAGTACCTGTGAATTAGAAAGTCTCACTATGTACGATAAAATGAGCTAAGTATGCCTGTTTGGTGCCTTTAGTAGTACTATTAATGAATGAAGAGTTAGTCCAAAAACTTCTAGGCCATAATCTGCTGAGAGTCCGTTTAAAATGCACTAGCCAGGGAATTTTGTATGTATTTTGCGAGGCTACGATCTCACTTAAGGCTTTTCTCTAAGGTTTTAAGCCTTTGATGGATCAAACCTGAAGACAATACATTAAGGTTTACTATCTTGCCACTTCTGTGACAGGCTTAATGGCTAAATCCAGTCTGAGCAGCAGGAGAGGAGTCCCACACCTCTAGCTAACAATAGCCCTTATAAAGTAGTTTTCGCCCACACTGAGGAAGAATTGCAATGTCCCTATTATTCAGCGCCATACAAAGCGGTGCTCTTGACCTGGACATTGTAGATTTGGATTGCTGGGGATATCTGTCAAGATGGTGCTCTTTTAGCAAACCTCACAATAACAGATGCTCTATGGTTGATTAATGAGCTGCTTTTTTGGATTTGGGCTCCCTATGACTTGTTGTTGGGCAGTCTAATCCCCAAGTAGTCAAATTCCCTTACTTTCTCTAATGGGATATCACCTAATGGAATATTACCACCCAACCTTTTCTTGTTAGAATAAACCATAAACTTGTTTTTTGGACACTTATCTCTAGCCAATAGGTGTCACAAAATGGCTGGATCCTGTTAATGAGTGTTTTTAGGCGGGGGTGCGTTTTGGAAAGCAGCAAGCTGTTGTCTGCAAAAAAAACAACAAATAATGGAGTCAGTAATGCAATTTGACAGAAAATCTACACATTTAATTTATCTAAAACAAAAGAATAAAGGTGGAAGCCAAAAAGTAGCCATGGTGAACCTTTTTGGCTACATTGATCTTGTCCATTAATTCCCCTTTTAGATCCCACCGAATCCTTGCATTGTTTCCCTCATGCAGACACACAGTGATGTTCAACAAATTGCGTGGAATATTCATATCTGCTAGAACCTCTCACAGCTGTGCCCTTGGGACCAGATCGGATGCCACTTACAAATCGATAAAGGCAACGTAGAGCGTACGCCCTCCTGCATCTATTGTCTTCCATTTGGCCATATATATAGCCTAAATACCTGGTCAACAGTTCCAGGTTTTGGCCTAAATCCTGCTTGGAGGTGGGCATTTACATTGTTTTTTTTGATCCAAGATGTTAGTTGTCCCAAAACCTGTTTGCAGAAAAATGTTTGAAAATTTTCCAGCAAGCTAATAGGGTGGTAATTGGTTCAGAGATTACAACACCCCTTTTTGTGAATTGTCACAATTTCTGAGCTTTCAGCAGCATTAGCATTTAAGACGGTGTTGAAATATGGCACTCAGATCGGAAGATTAGAACGAAACATATCAGATGGAGGCTTGTCCAACCCTGGAGCCTTTCCCTGCCTTCAGGAGCAAACTGCGACAGAGGTTTCTTTGAGTGAAAAGCCGAGTGGTGGCTCTGATTTTGGGCGTTTGCTATGTGCCCATCATGAGTGGGAGACTGATTCTTGGAGGACCCGATGGACTTGCAATAAAGCAATTTAAGGCGGTCTTCCCTTTCTCTGTGCTAGGCTCAATTTGGTTGACTCTATCTTTGGTGCCCTGGCTCACTATGTGCCAGAATCTTTTTCTTAATCGAGGCCACTAGAAGATCTTCCCAAATTACCTTGGCTGATCTAATAAGTCTCCCTATATTCTGCTCCAGACTGCCTAAGAGAAGTCCGATTGCCTTGTTTTAGGATGGTAACTAATTTGTTCCTTGCCCCTCACAACAGCCTCCCTGAATCCCTTCATAAAGTGGACTCTAAGACTCGAAAATGAAGAGCGATGTTCCTCAAGGATGGAGTTTGAGCAATCCCAGTTGTCAAGCATTTTATTCATGTGGGTAGCCACGTTGTCATTGATGCTAGAAATCACATCCTCAGAGGAGCAAACTGCATCCCGCTTAATTTCTTTCGATTATGGCCACAGCCAGAATTTTGCCACTATGCGCTGGTGCCTCCATTGTGTAAAACATAAGATTATGCACTGTTAAAACCATGGGTTCATGGTCTCTCTCGACTCTGTGGCTAACCCCCATATCCACCATAGTCCCCCCCAAATACGCATGTCTTAGAGAATATGATCAATATAACTCGTGTAGTCACCTCTACGAAATGTTGGGGCAGGCGTCGAATCGGAGATGTAGCTGCCATTACAGGCCCGTAATCCGTGAGTGAAGAAAAGGTCCACCATCTGCTAGGCAACCCTGTCAATGGAGCGCCTAGGAGGACACATTGGCTCAGGGATATTTCGTTCTGCATCCTAATTTGCAGAAAGATCTCGGGATATATTATGCTCAAAGGTTAAATTTAAATTCCCTGTGATAACAGTAGCTACATACGTCCTCTTGTCTAGAGGGCGATAGTTGTCGATTCTTCCTGATTAAACGTACTTCTATCATAAATATTAATTAGCAGAATAGGTGTACTAGTAGGTTGCAATATAACAAGCCTCTGTGTATCAGGGGAAGCCAATTATAATTCTAAGATAGTACATTTCAATGTGATGATTAACCAGATTAACAAGCCTCCTGAGGGTTTTGGCCCATTATAAATACATGATCAGCAGAATATCTTAGAATTCAATTGAAGGATATAATCAGATGGCAACCTGAGCCTCGTAGATGAAGAATTTTATTGACTTTTCAATCCCCTCTTACTACTGCCTGTATGATATGCATAACAAGGTAACATATCTCTCAGAGAGCTCCATTTCTGCTACACTACCCGTTCTCGCTCTAGTCGTACTGGCCTGTTCAAACACCATTCACACTCCTGCTTGCTTTTTCCATGAGCAAGCAGAAAAGGTGGAGAAACAGTTGACTACAACCCATGTATTATTAAATGCTGTTTGGGCATCACTAATGACAAGACCACAAATATAAAGCATGCATTGCGCTACTTTTACCCTTGTGTTTTGTTCTAGGCTTCAGACTTAATTCAGACTTAATATTCTTTGTTTAGAAGAATGAGTATCTATAGTTCCCTCCTCCTCCCCACTTTTTTGTTTGTCAGGGCATCCATTATTTGTTCCCAGTAATCCTTCACTATTGTGCATATCTATATAGTTTATAAGAAGACTGCCATCTCATGACAAGACCTCATAAAATCTTTCAATGCAATTGGGTATAATTTACCTAGTAGTGATAGGGTGAGATGCCTCTTATATAACATCCTAAATTGGTAAGGCTAAATCTTGTATTACTGATTTTCTTTTTGTAATATACCAGTGCCTTATTCCATTCAGTATCGGCTAGCTGTGCACTGCAATCCCTCTCTAATGTTTAGAGTGTCGTAAGTACATTTTCAAGTGCTGTGATCAGTTTCCATACTGTTTAACTGCAAAGTTGTCAGCCAGTGTGGTCTATTCTGCCAGTTTTCCTAGAAATGCCTCCAAGTTGAGGTGAGTGGCCCTCATAATCCTAGCAAAGAGCAGGCATTGACCTGCTCACTTCCCAAATCTAATTCCAGACATCTCTAAAATCTAGAATGTGACATTGTCTACGATCGCGTGGCATCCTGCCCGGATTCGTCCAGCCAAACTGGCCTTCCCACATAACTGAAAATTGGGCAAAACCCATGCCTCCGCGAGGAACAGAATCTTTTTTTTTATCAGCCTCTTTTGACATATCCATTTCACACAAAGGCTAGCCGGGGAATCGAATAAGCAAATCCCATTGCCAGTCTATCTTGGTAGCATAAATGAGGAACAGAGTGCAATATCTGGGTGACGGCCCACTAGGAATAGCTGATCGCTTTCATTTGTCTAGTCTAGCCACTTATGTAAATTCTGCAGCTTGGGTAGTAGCAGTTGAAGTTTTGTAGGGCTAAGCTTCCTGGTTCGCATGAGAGCATAATAGTACTGAGCTTAAGTGGTCAGCCACCAGCCAAACCAGAGTGCTCTGCATGCAGTCTATTTTTTTTTTTAATATTGAGTTGGGTAACAGGGACTCTTCCCACAGCAAGTCCAGCTCCGGGACGGAGTCTTCTATTTGGCGGGCCAGTGCCTCAAGAGGGAACAATTGTTATTTGCACGAGCTGTTCTGCAGTTATTCTATGTGACCACAGTCTTCTAGTATCATGAACATGTGAAGTAAAGCAGTCTCTCCCACTTTATGGGTCTCTTTAATATACAAACATTTGCTGAGTCACATATTCTGATACCTTAGTCCTTCAGTTTAGCTATCCTAATGTTTGCAAGTCGTTCTATAGTCTGAGCAAAAAGGCAGGGCTGCCTACTGTCGCAAATCTTGTGCTCTAGACTCCTTCCAATTTCATATTGATCATCCCTCTAGTCTTGACTCCCACCATTGTGTGGAGTACAAAATTATGATCCAGCCTTTTATAAAGGGCAAAAAATGTAAATATCTCCAGGACCCTGAATATAAAATTCCTCCCCAATGTGTTGAAGGCCGTTTCTATGTTTGGAGAGGCCAGTGCCTAGCCCCCTGATCTATCTCCAGAATACACTTAACATGGGCCAACCCTCTAAGGTCTGAGATTGTACTTCCATGAGAAATGCATTTGCATTGGTCGTAGTGTACCATTGAGTGATTTGACTTCAATATCTTTCCTGTTGAGGCCATAGTAAGAATTTTTACTTCAGTATTAATCGGAACCCTGAATGATTTCATACCTGTGTGGTCTTTCTGTGATTAGGCACTATCAAAGTTATGGCTTGGGTAAAGCCTCTATACACGCTTGCACACGTTTTTTCCATATGGAGGATAGGGGCAATCCGTATAATTCGGCCAGCAGTCCAGGAGGGCCCCTGGGCCTTCTTCAATTCCTCGTTTATTAAAATCATTATGATGAAGTATTAACTATGCATCTACCATATTAGGCTCATAATATACGCACAGTGTATGGTGTAAGAAATCAGGTTATTGATTGAGGGGGGTGGAAGCCCCACTCTGACAACAACCACAATCCTTGTCAGGGTGAACTACAAAAGTCACAAAACTAACCTGTGCTTAACTCTGGTAGCTTGGTACAAAGCAGTCAGGCTTAACTTTGAGACAAATTATTTATGCAGCCCACAAACCATAATAAAATGAAAACACGACTAAAGAAAAATCTCAAACCAATTAAAAAAAATAAAGTACATTTTAATACATCAACAGAACAACAAAAAGAACTGGGGATTCAATTTGAAAGTCTTAGAAATACATAGTGCCTAAGAGCACAAAACGCCATTCACAGTCATCTGGTTGTGCAAAACCAGAGAGAGGTTCAGGCAGACCGCGATGAAGTGAGCGCTGGATGCAGGGAGCAGGTTAGTTCTGCCGAAAAATTGCCTTCTCAAAGTCTAGTGTGAAGAGTTCTGATTTTGGTTGAGGCCGCAAGGCACGCGTCTCATATGGTCGTTCGCTGTAGTGCGAAGAGCGAGCCAGGTAGCGTGGGCTGTCATCACTGTAGCGCAAAGAGCCGTCCAAGTGTGGTAAACGGTTGCTGCTGTATGTTTGCATTGCCATTCACTGCGGGCCATCTTTACTGTAGTTCGAAGTGTAGATCTTTTGTTGCTTGTGTTGCTGGTGTTCGCTGTTGTATGAAGAGTCGGGTTCACCGAAGGTTCGCATTGGTGGTTACTGCAGCCGGCAGAGTCTGGGCACGAGCTGGTCCAGTCGCGAAGAGACCAGCAAGACTTCACGTTTTCACCTTTCTTCACAGGAGGAGCTCCCTGATGCCAGCTCCTTCCCAACCATTCTAGCAGGATGGCCTATCCCGCCAACATCTAGCACCCGCCCACCCACCGTTCAAAACCTGGAGAAATATACAAAGTACAACAGCTAAGCTATTCTCAGGACACTGGCAGCTGGAACCAAATTGTTAGGGCAAGAATATGCCAACTTTCTAACAGAAGAATTTTCATAATTGACTTAAAATCCGACTTTACCAATAAAGAGAGTTTTAAATTAGCACTTCATTATAGCCCAAACATGACATTTCCTATCTGCTCCCTAACAAAAGTTAGGACTTAATAAATGTAATAAGGTAACTCCATGTTATCCAATGGTAGAGATGGGCTTTACAGTAGTGAAAAACAAATTTGGGAGTTTTTTTCACTACCAAGACACACGTCCTACATTTTAAATACAAAGCGCCCCGCCTAATGGGCTTTTAGGGCCTACCCTAGATGTGATTTATACGTATTAAAAAGGAATGTTTAGGCCTGGCAAAAGGTTTATTTTTCCAGGTCGAAATGGCAGTTTGAAAACTGCACTACAGGTTGCATTGACAGGCCTTCTACAAGTTTTAAATTGCTACTGCGATGGATGGTAAAATGAGTGCTACAGGCCCAATATTAGCATTTAGTTTACAGGCCTGAGTACCATATAGGGGCTTGCAGGTACATTAAATGTGCCAATCAGGTGTAAGCCAAATGTGCAATGTTTTAGGGGTAGAGTGCAAGCACTCTAACTGGTTAGCAGTGGTAAAGTGCACAGAGTCCTAATGATAACAAAAAAGAAATTTAGAATACACGAAGTTGAAGGCAAAAGGTTTGGGGATTACCCTGCAGAAAGGGCCAAGTCCCACAGAGCGTGAGTTTGTTTACAGGACCAATGTTTGGAGGGAATCTGTCCTTTCCACAGATATTGCCCAGTTAGAGCTACCTGCTTAAAACTTTGAGGTCTCCAATCAGGGTGCCACAAGATCCAGCAACTTGGGAGTAAAGGATGTCTGTAAATTCAGGGTATAAAGATTCAGTAGACCGGTTTTATATATATCCAACAACCCACATGCAAGCACTGTATTTCCACCCTTGGCGCTGCTGTATGTATAGTGACCCTACTATCAAATTGAATCACTACAGCCCATGAAAAAGACAATTAATTTGAGGAGTACATCTGGCCCGCTCCATCTGACCAGATTAGTGACTGGTAAGATTCTCTTGCAATAAAGGAATTGCCACATTCTGTCGACCTAAAAACACCAGGTCCTTGTGTCTTTTAGTATAGTTGTGAAGTGCCGGGACAGTCCATGTAATTATCTCCATGGAGCCGCCTAACCTGGTTTGCTTTATTCAGCATGTTGCTGTCTCACTTATTTGTACATTGTAGTTAACCAGGTAAACCCTAATCCTTCTTATGGTATAAAACCTATAGTGTTCTGAACTTATTCTAAAACTATAATTTCAGTCATGTCCATAATTGCTGAAATTCGCGTGGTCAAGAAACAATGCAATACAGTCTAATGCTTCGCTCACTACCACATTCTGACCTTGTTACACATCTCCAAATGACAAAAAACAACGTCTGCCCAAGCAATAAACTACAAGTGCTGGCACTGTAAGGCTGCACCTTCACTGGATCTTCCCAGTATAGGGTGTTATCTTGCTGTGTAGTTCCTATAAATCTATATAGGATCTGCGCGTTTAGACAACAAACTGGTATTGGTGACCGGACTGATTCCAGACACCCCCACCGGGTATGTTTGCCTGTATACCAGCTAGCTCACAGTGCCAATGTAAACTCCTTTTACCAAGGAGAGAATATTTTCTGGCAACTATCGAACATGACAACCCTGACTCCTCAGGGATTGTGGAAACAGTCCAGTACTTTTCGTTCAGTCGTGCTCACTTTGTCTCAGAGGGATACACAGAATAAACGGTGGGGATGTTTTCAATAAGCATTTATTGAACCAGTGTCATTCTAGTTTAAAAAGGTGTGCTGAAACTACTATATGACAGAAACACATATAAATGATTATAAGCACCAACAAAGTAAATGGATGGTAGATTTCTACCATAGTGCTAAAACAATGTTTGTAGGCAGGTATATAAATACATGACAATAATAATGCGTACTCCTGCGATGCCACCCTAACTAGATGTACCTAAGTGTACCTAGCATGTATGTAGGTGTAGAGCCAAGAATCCCCCCTAGGATGAAGCCAACCCCATTACCTGGTGTGAGAGAATGAAGGACCCCATCTTGGTCTCGAGATGGGCACCCCTTGAGGTATGTCAGACCACTGCGTGCTGGAGTGTCTGCTTGCAGGAACTTCAGCGTCAGTGTGTCACCATGGAATTCTTACTCCTTTGCCTGCCTCAGTAAAGATATGGTGTTTATATACCCAAAAGGCACCCTCGGGGGTTCTACCTTGCTGTGTAATGTCGGCTGAGGCAGACGAAAGGGATGACCCTTATACATAGTTATTATGCAGAAGATGGTAATCCTGCTGTGATTCTGAGAATCCTCATGCGTTAAAGATGAGGCTACTTTTCTGGGAAAACCACACGATATTTATGCAGCACCTTAACTAAGCAAAAGGTCAATACCAAAAACCGTTATGTAGTACAATGGCAGGGGAAATATAGGTGAAAGGTTAGGTGATTGCCCAGGCCTATATTGGGGTACATAACAAAACACAACAATCTGAAGGACCAGCCCCGAGTCTGGCAGGGTCCCACCAGTCTAGATTAGGGGTGTAATGGGCTATGGGGTCAGAGGGACGCTGCAGACCAGTCAGCCCCTCTAATGAGGTTTTTATCCTCTCTAACCAGTGTTTTCTATTGAATGCTAAAATCTAGCAACTAGAGTCTTGCACACAGGTACAAGGCATATCGGTTCAAATTCAGAGTTTGTCCCATAGCGGTTTACTAGAACCCTCCCAAGTGAGTTAGAAGTGTTGCCATTGTGAGTCTGTTCCCATCACCCCATGCAGGATTTGAAAAAGAAGCCTCCTTGAAATGAAATGCCTCTACATGAATACTAAAGTAATTTACATAGCTGTTATGTCTCCGAAGCATGAATTATTAAATGACTCAAGTGTACATTTGCCTGCCCTGGACAGAATTCTGAGTGGGTATCCTACAGATACTTTAAATACCTATGTAGAATTGTCACATGCCTCCACAGTGTCAAAGACTTCCTGATTTTTGCCAGGAAGTCTATCCTTATGCCAAAGCTGGACTCCATATTGTCATAAAAGGAGACCCAACGGGAATTTAAAACATAATGCCTATTGACTGTGAGGGCAGAGGGGGTCACTTAAGCCTGAGTATAGCTTTGGTGTTCTCATAGACCTACTGTTCGTGTTTCTTTTTAAGTTCCTTTCTCTGAATTCTGTCATCTTATGTGGTACAAAGAGGATAGCACAGCAGGAGTATGCCTCTTGGACCCTTTAAATGGTTTAGCATCATATTCAATTAGTGAACCCTTAATGCAGCACCAAGAATCTCATCACCACTTTGCTGCCCCTTGTTTCCTGATTGTAGTAGGAGCGAACAGTGAAGAGGAGGCTACTCGTCGGATGGCAAAATACTGTACTTGCTATGAAATGCATCTAGAACTAAGGTCCTGTTCCTAACCTAAAGGCAGCGAAGAATACATGGCAAAACCAAAATGTCCAGGGTTTCGGATTTTAAGTTACAAATCCTCGATCTATCAAAGTGCCCACACAAATATATTGAGTATTCTGAAGATTCTACAAGGCATTTTAATTAAGTGCTTAATATGAGCCAGTTGTTTCTGGTGCTCTGCATTCACACTTAATTGTCAACACCGGGCCTTGTGACAGCTGCCACATGGTTGTGGTGCGTGTGTAAGTTAGAAGTGAGCAGAACTACAGTTGTTTATTAATTTAATATACATTAAAACAACTAATACCTGCCACCCAAGCCATTCTTACAGCTTTAGGGGCCTACAACAGTCTGAATTGTCACACTTGTAGCAGTGTGATGGTTAGTGGTTGTGTAGGTACTGTCATTGGCAGGAAATAGGTGGAGCAAACTGCGGTGGCCTCCTAATGAGGGCCCTGGCATTTATTTTATTTACAAATTAAGTACTGAACACTTGCCATAGTGTGATCTAATTAATTGCTGGCCTCAGAAATTACCTTGGACCGTATTTTTTTGTGTTTCTGCTGTCAACTCGCTGGATGTCCCTGGCTTCCCTCTGTATCAACAGTTGATTGGCATAACGTCCATAGTGCAGATTGTGGAGTGTCTTTTTCTCATACGTGCCATGTATTGGGCACAATGATGAACTTTGAGGATGCGCTTAGGCGCCTGTATGTATTGTTGCTCTAGAGCTGGGTTTATTTGACATGTTTCCTAATTTGTCTGATGGTGAGATTCTATTTTTACGATCTGTGTTGTCCCATAGTAAAGGAGACCACTTGAAAAATCAATTTCTCTGGTCTTAGCCAGCATGGCTTACTGTGGACCATGTTGTTGTGCAAGGTATAATGTTGACTTTCGTTTTCTAAAGCACGTTTCCCCGAAGGGTGTCCAGGCGCCACTATTGCTGTGACCTAGGGTACCACTGTTTGGTTGTGGTAGAATAGCATTGATTTTAGAGAGCATGGCCTAATGTACATCTAGCCTAACAGGTGCTTCCTAACCTTTGCTACAAATGTTCCTCCTCGTTGACTATGCAATGCATGTTTGCAACTCATCTTTTTCTTAACATGGCGTTTACCAGCTTTAGCTGATTTAATTTTTTTTCTTATCACAGGTGGATTTGATGGAGGTTATGGGGGCTCTACAATGGGTGGCGGAGGATACACCCAGTCACCTGGTGGGTTTGGATCACCTGCAGCTACCCAAGGCGAGAAGAAATCGGTACGTTGTTTGTGTGTTTGTATCCAGCTTGTCTGCTTTTTCCTAATTAACTTAGTATGCATTTGGCAAATCCTACTTTAAAGCCATTTTGGGAAGAGAAGAAAGTGTGCTCTAACCAGAATCAAAGAGTTTGATGAAACATCCTTTATCCAAATTGGATAAAGGATGTTTGGTCAGACTGTTGGAGCTCTGGTTAGAGCACACTTCTTTCTCTGCACTCTTGCTATACTTTGCACCAAACTAAACCGCTCCCTACTGATATTATGTAGTTTATCGTAAGTGCATTGCAGAATACCTCTTATTCACTGCTCATTTTGGTTTTTAGCCTTTTTTTCCAGCTCTTATTATTAATTTTACAAGAGGGTTGATGATCACATTAATCATACAAATCGCGTCATCCTTGCCACATCCCATCTCCCGTCCCCGCTGTAACGTAGTCATACAAAGGGTAACAATCACTAAACAGTCACATATGTATGTCCGTGGAGTAGGCTATCCAGGCTCACACAGATCTTGCTGTGTATTTGATGGCAGCATCTTGATTTGTATACATGTTACTCAGAATTGGCACAATTGGCCATACCATTACTCAATGCCATCACAGGGGGTGCCTGCTCAGCCCTCCAATGGTGGGCTATATCTCTTTTTGTATGAGGAGATCTGTGACTACCAGGAGTCTAATACACCTGTAACCCCCCCACACCCAATCAATCCAAACAGCATAATTTTGAGCTTTGGTATCACCAGCCTTTCCACTACCGAGGACAATATGCTGCATTTCGTATGCCAATAGCTTTGCATTATGGAGCATTGCCAAATGGTTTGATAGAAAGTACCCATTGCCACTCCACACATTAGACAGTGTGGGTCTTGGCCATGTTTGATTTGAGTCAGTTGTGATTGGCTGTGGTACACCCGGTATTTTGAGTTGAATCAGCCTGAGTCTCATGGAGACAGCTAGAACTCTGGTCTGGGGGGAGAGAGGGCTTCCTTGCCTCTACCACTGCTCCTCCTCCTCCAAACACCCACATCACCCTCCCAGTGCTGTCAGGGGTGGTGTTTGCCAGTGTTTAATCTAAACCAACAACAGTAAAACAGACAGCAGAAAGAACAATAGTTTAGTAGAACAGGTAAACTATGCAACACAACCGCATTAATGTTTTGCACAAATCAATATGTTTTAATTCATAAAATAAGAGTATTGGTAATGCTAACAGTGGACATAAAAATCTTTTGTTTCTGTAAGGCAGGATTCTTGCCTCCGCTACAGGTCAGAGAGGTTTATACCAGGAAGCCTTTTTTAAAGGGATTGTCGCAAATGTTAACAGGCTCAGTCAAAATTAATCCTACAGCACTAGCATGTTGGGACCACAAAGATGGATGGACTTGTGCTAAAACATCAGACGTATCCTAGGAAGAAACACATACATCATCATTGGCAGCGTCGGAACATTCAGTTTCACTTAATATATATCACAGATTGCATTATTTTCAACTGACAAAGACATAATCACTATTGCAATACACGGTGCAATCCAATAGACACGGAAGATCCTTCCCCAATACGTTAGCCAGAGTGGAGGGCCTTAGTGGGAAAGCATGTTGATCTGCATGTAGGCACACCAAAGGAGATGCACGGCTGAGTTGAAGAACAGGCAAGAGAACCGGGTTTAAGCAAGAAAAGGGGTACTACCATAGCAGCATAACACAATTATAAGAAGGTGGGCAACCCTGAGCACACCAAAAAAGCAAAACCTTTTCAAAGAGGACTGTCATAAACATCAATTTTAGAGCGTGCCACCAGCAGTCATCTTGGCAAGAAGTTGTAGGAAGGATGTGGATGGAGGAATAATTGCTTCAAGCCTCCCACACCCTTCGGTGTCAGATTTATGCGTGTATGAGTAGGAGGAGGTGATAGAACCCACTAATCCGTCCCCCATCAGCAGGAAAAGGGAGCAGGGAAAGGAAGACCTGGCAGCAGTGGCTACTGCAGCAAACCAACCACCCTGTCTCTTGTCTTCAGAAGTCCAAGTGAGGCGAGATCAGGTTTGTGTAGTGGTGAATGGAAGTTAAGAAATGCCCTCCTCTAGGCGCAGCTATTTGCAGTGAAGAACCAGAGAAGGGAAGCAAATCTAGGCATCATAGCAGTTAATGCAGACTTGAGCTGGTTCTAGTTAGTCCATAGGGACAGATGTGAGTCAAGTGGGAAAGGGTGAGTGATTCCTTCTTCTGGTGGAAGGGGAGGATGGAGATATTGGGAATGACTAAATATATTTTTCTGATTCTTTCTAATCCAAAGAGTCTGCCTATTTTAGGTATACCCTCCCAGTGATTCCCTATTCCGGAACCTTGGGTGATATGAGTTTCAATTTGCAGGACCCACTCCAATGCAGTGTTTTTCCCAAAGTTTCTCGAGCAGTAATCTAGGAGGAAGGAGGTCCACCTTCTGCAGTTAAAGGCCAGAACCTAATGGGCATTTATAACTGTGGTGTAAATGTGCTTAAGAGACCAATGATAATAAAACTGTCCTGTTACTGACTTGCAACGAAGGCAGAAGAACAGGGTCTTCTTTTATCTCAACCAGTTTAACAAAGGATAATATTTCTACTTTATCTCTGTGCAACATGATAGACCTAGAGAATGAGTCCCCTGTTTCTCTTGAGTGTAGAGTTAATAAACGCAATGGTGCACATGAGGGTTCAGATCTGCATCTCCTCCTAAAACAAAGCAGAAATATATCATACTATATATGTTGTAGCGCTTAGCATACATAGGAAATCAGCGCAGCCCCATAAGTAATGGTCGCAGACACCATACCTGTTTTTGCTTACTGCAAGTATTGCCTCAGGAGAGGTGGGCCCCACCATTGATTTGGCAAATTTGCATCTGTGCCAATGGAGCACGTTAAAGAGACAGATATGTCAAACCTTTGGGTGTGATGTATATTCTGCAAACACACAGTAACATTTATGCAGGTACAACTTATATACAGGTGACCAAAAGATTAGCATTTATCATTTTGACTAATAGGTGTAGATCCGATTTGTCGAGTGTGTTCTGTTACAAATTACATTTTCCAGAGTTTTTCAAATCTGTTTTTGTGTCCTTGTTAATGGGAACCTGTGAGGGTTTAGATTGGTTGAGAACCTCATTTGATTTGTATATATTTTTAATAGAAATCTACTGTTTATAGGTAGAATAGACTGATATTCATGGGTGTAACAACCATAGTATGGGTTTTCACATAAACAGTTGGTTATAGAGACTGATATGCTCATGGTTTGGGAGGAGTTACCTTGATCAGATTTTGATTTGATCTAAGATAATCGCACTGCTTCATGCGCAAGCAGCGCTAAAGGAGTCCCTGAAGTGGGTCATAACAGAAAGCTGAAAAGGAAACGTGATGCAGAGTAAATAAAAAGGTAATATTCGCCAGGGAAGCTTAAGTGGGTCATAACCAATGTAGGGGAAGGTGAGAGGTGGAATAGAGGAGTGCAAGGGGTAGTGGGAGAGAATTCTTGCAGAGCGGAATGTTAGTGAAACCATTTAGTTGCAGTGTATTGGGTTATGTGTAGAATTG
The DNA here is from genome assembly GCF_964204655.1 of Triturus cristatus. Lineage (NCBI taxonomy): Eukaryota > Metazoa > Chordata > Amphibia > Caudata > Salamandridae > Triturus > Triturus cristatus. Next base: position 258,973,606 of record NC_140584.1, read on the forward strand.
GTCCACGTAATTGGGAGTAAGAGAGCAGTTCTCTTTATGGTGCACTGAAGAGCTAGGTCCGAGTGCATGGATAAGGAATGATTGATTCAAGAATCTAACAGGAGGAGAGGAGTATATTGAGAAAGGTTTGATGTTACTTGTTATTTACATGTTTTGTTTAAACTGTATTTTCAGCGTTCCCGGTCTCAGCAGATTGTCCCATGTACAGTCTCTCAGTTACTCTCCGCCTCTGTGGTTGCTGAGGTTTTTCATATCGGAGAAGTGGAGCTTTCACAGGTAATCGAAGAATGTCCCGAAAATATGACATGAGCATGTCAAAATAATTCTTAGAGCTTGCTTGGGTAATAAAAGTATGAATCCAAGTGGACTGTATGGATTAATATTTGCCTTTGTGAACTACGAAGTGCTTAAAAATAAGAGCTAGAGCAACCCATTCCAAAGTGCATACCTCTTAAGTAATATTAGCTGTTCTCCAAGGTGTAAGTATTTGCGGCTCTGTGTGAATGATGTAAAATTTGTCATGTCCTTTAGGCTAGTCCTGTCGTGTATACCCCTTTTTATATACGTTTTCCCCATCCACACGACAATAACTGTTCTGAACAGGTAACCTTTGACCTAGTAGCTTGCTCCTGTCTCTTTGACACCAGGCTCTCGGTATTCTATCATAATCCCTGTACCTGACGTACATGAACATGTCCTCAAGCACGGTATAATTATTCTGTATAAGGGTCACCACTTTTTTCATCCTTGGCAAACAGCCAGCTGTGCATGATCGCATTTGTTTGGAAAAACATTCATGATTGTTTTTAAAACAGTTATGTCTGTTTTCAAAACATATTGATTCTAGAAGAAACCCTGGAATGACCACTCTAGTATAAGACCCTTATTCCCCCTGCAAATTAGAGGAGAATCCCTTCCTAGCTGACACTGCGTCCTTCATGCTGAATCTTCGACACGCATCGATCTGACATCCCTTGCGGGGTGTCATCCTGGAAGCAGAGACGGTGTCCTTCATTCTCAACCATCAGGTGAGGGGGATGGTTCTTCCCCAGGGGTTTCTTGGCTACCTAGCTACATGTATACATATACATCATCATCATAGTCTTTATTCGAATTAAAAGTAATTCATACAAGACACAAACAAATGCACAGTTATAAAATATCACAATCACTTGATAATATAAAATCTTTCCAATAAATAGATAAAATTTGTAAATAAGAGAGATATTAAACATTGCAGCAGACAAGATGATGTACAATACACATCAATAATAAGAGCAGTGATTAAAACGGGGATAACAAACTAATGATAGCGGAATTATAGCGGAATTTAAGGCCCTACCTATGTGCCTTCTCAGGGCACCGAAGGGCTTTAAGTCTGAGAGACCATGCCCACCCCAGGTATTTGGCTAAGACTATTGAATGGACTGGTAAAGTGCTTGTATGTAGGATTCTAATAGCTACGGCAGAACTCCTTGTGCCCAGTAGTTTACATAGAGGAGAAAGCCAATGACGTCTAGGAGTAGCGTATACAAGGCAAACGAACAGAAAGTGGGCGATAGATTCCTCTTTGGCACCACAAACAGGGCAGGAACATGTGCTTGCACCAAACCACCCGCTAGTTAGGGCCCTGAGTGGGATGGAACCTGCTCTAAGTTGAAAATAGAGTTTCCTATCCCTTGGCGAGGTGATCAGATCCCAAAAAGGTTCTAAAAGAGGTGTGACCTTTGCCTCTAGAAAACGGCTGGTCATCGTGGAGGAAGTAGAAGCGCCCCACACCCTGTGAGTTACCTGTTCCCAGTATAATGTTTTCAATAGCTTTTTGGCAGGAAACTCAGCAACAACTGGATCGTTCCATAGGCCTTCCAACCCCAGAGCTTTTAAAGATTCGCGGAGGTTCCTTAGCCACCCTATCTTATGGAACTTGTCAACCTGAATTACGTCCATGATACCCATTGCGTAAGATCGGAGCTCCGGTGTAGTCCATAGTCTCCTCCAGTATAAAACCGGACGGAGATTGGCCAGGTCCTTAATGGCCTTTCTACCTAGATCATAACGCAATGGGACCATTGGCGTACTTTGTGGTAAGCCAGTAATGTAACGAAAAAATTTGTTTTCAACGGCTGTTAGGGATGTTAATGCGTCAAAACCCCAGAGCTCTGCCCCATACAGGACTGAGTTTAGGGCCTTTGCCTCATATACTTGTAACACTGGTTTGACCGGTTTAGTAAGGGATTTTTTATGCTCTTTGACCAGCGTTCCCGTAATCTGGGTGAGTTTCAACGTGGACAATTCTAAATGTCTGTTCCACCGATTATTGTGGGACACATGAATACCCAAGTAGGTAAAGTTTGTTACCTCCTCCAGAATTTGGCTGTTCATTATGAGCTTACCAGTTCTGTAACTTGGGTGTGGGTTAAATGTCATAAGCTTGGTCTTTGACACATTAACCTCCAAGCCATAATCTTTGCAAAAATTTTCAAAAATTGACAGAGCCCTTTGCATGCCGCACGGGGTTTTAGACACTATAAGGGTGTCGTCGGCAAACATTGATATTGGTATAGGGGCTCCTGCCAACTTGGGAGCGTCGGTGTTAGCTTGAAGCATATAATCAACTACTCCGTTGATATACAAAGAAAAAAGTGTTGGGGCCATGGCGCATCCTTGACGCACTCCTCGCTCAACAGGAAACTCGGGGGTTGTTTCCCCCGGGCCACCCCATTGTATTTTTGCGAAGTTAGGCTCATGCAGTCTCCTGATTAGAGTCAAGAGCTCCAGGGGTAAACCGAGCTTTTCGAGAACTCTCCAGAGATGCTCTCGGGGGACAAGGTCAAAGGCAGCTCTTAAGTCAACAAAAGTGACGTAGAGACTGCCTTTGCCTAGTTCAACAACCTTCCAGAGCAATTGCTTAAAGCGGAACACCTGATCCACGGTGCTGGTGAATTTGCGAAAGCCAGCTTGGAGACTAGAAAGGATCTTGTTAGCTTCGATCCAAATGAGTACCTCATTCAGTACCATCCTCCCAATGACTTTTTGGATTGTGTCGATTAGGCTGATGGGCCTGTAATTCCCTGGGAGGGTTTTATCACCCTTTTTATATATTGGGATTATGATAGCACCCCCCCAGGATTTAGGTACTGGGGCACCTCCAGCCACAGCGTTCGCAATTAGAGTGATGTACTTGCTCCAGGAAGCTTTGTTATCAAGGAAAAGATCAGATGGAACACCATCCAAGCCAGGGGCCCGCCCTGCGGCTACACAAGACAAAGCTGCTAAAACGTCATTAGAGCTAAAGGGCCCGGACGAATAAAAGACATATGGAATTGAGCCCAAGTTTCTATAATGGGGGTCACGTGCATATTGGGGTTTGAAATACGCCAACCAATCTTCTTGAGTGACGTGGTTTGAGGGGTTTTCAGGCAAGCCCCCTCTGCCCCACTTTAACACATTCCAAAACAGTCTGGTGTCCCGGGCATAGCAAGCCTCCTTCAAGTCGAGCCAGAACAATTCGTCCCATTTTCTTTTTGCTTGGGCGAGGCTTTTCTTATAAGCAGATCTAGCTGATTGAATGAGTGGTATACTCCCACTAGAGAGGGCTTGAGCCAAAGTGCCTCTTGCACTTTTACATTGTTTATCATACCACCTAGGTTGCTTAGACGGTGGCTTGGTACCCTTTCTTGATTGCGTGAAGAAGAAGGCACGTAGACCCTCAAAAAATGACTCCTGTGTTCTAGTTGCTTGCACATTTTGGTCTTTAGTTTTCAAAATTTCCTCAAGGTTCGCAATACTTACAGAGAGATTAGTATTGATACAAGCCATTACTGAGACATTAGTCTTTACTACAGTCCATTTTAGCCTCCGCATATCATTTGTTGGCACACACATCGAGGGAGCCAAAGTAGGTTCCTTGATCAATGAGCGGGGTTTGCCCCACCATCTATGAGAAACACAAATAGGGTTGTGGTCACTCTCTAATCTTGGCTCCACCACCATATCTATAGGATGGCACCACAGCCTCAAAGAACAAAGGACATAATCAATCCTGCTAGCTGAACGGCCATTATCAAAGGTGGATGCTCCAAGCTTGTCTCCTTTTGTTCTTCCGTTCAGTGCCCGTAGGCCGCTTTCGAGGCAAAGTGCGTTTACCTGAACTGCTACCATAGACCACCTTTTAATAGGGGGTAGCGAAAGTACTGGAATACCCCATTGTCGGTCCTCGTCGGGGTCGAAACCCCATTCGGAGTCTGAATCTAGAAGGGGTTCGAAAGTAACATTAAAGTCCCCGGCTACGATCAAGTCCCTGTTGCACGATTTAGATTCAATAAGTGTAGATAGAATGTCCAACTCCCTTGACTTTTTCCCTTTCGTTCCCCGAAGATAGATGTTATAAATATCCAAAGTGCCCTTGTGATCGAAAGCTAGTCTCACTAATTGAATATCCAGGGACCCAGTGTCAATCACAACAGCGCGTGAGAATAAATCCTGGCGAGCCCAAATAATTAGTCCACCAGATGGACGGCCTTTCGGCCCTTTCGTTGCTGGGACGTAAAAATTCAAGTATCCCGGCATGAACCGAGCCTCAGAGGACCATGTTTCCTGTAATAGGCAGACACATAATTGTTAACAAAGCTAACCCATTCAGGTGAGTCAAATTTAGTCTTAATACCAGCCAAGTTCCAAGACAAAAGGGTGCCAGAGTAGTTACTAGGCCGTGTGGTGTGGTGCACAATAGTCTGTCTAGGTGCATTTGCCCTTTCGCTCAGCGCGGGTGGAGACGACAATAGGGCTCTAGGTGATGTGTGTGGTCCTAGCGGGGCCAGAGAAGTAACTGCCTGGGCATCTATGGATATGCTATCGTTTGCCCTCAGTGTCTTAAGAGGTAAGGGGGTTGTCATACTATGGAGTTGTCAGTGACAAGAATCTCGAGTGTAAAAATAGTTCAGGTTGTAGGCCACTATTCCAGATCTAGGTCCGTAGGGTGTGTGGTCAGTAATAAACCTAGAGAGGCGTGGGTCTTTGAAATTGACAATAATGCAATCTCCCTGGATGTTGTTTGGTTGAGAGCCTATCCATTGAACCCTTCTAACAAAAAGAATCCGACCGTTCAATTCGTTCGGGATTGGTCTATGGATGTTGAGCCAGTGACTTACTTTATTTTTTAGTTGCTCAAAAGATTCATTTTTGTTAGTAGGGAGTTCAGGGACACCCGTTAATACCACAACATAGGGAAAGGATTCTAGTGGTAAATGTATTTGGGTCGAGAGTGGGCTGGATGCATTACCTGGGAGGGCTATATCGACAGTCGTGCTCGGGTTTTCTAAATTCATAATGTTAGTGCCCATGGGTACTTTACTTGGCCGACCCTCTCGCCTCAGGGGCTGATTGTTTTGTAGAACTCCCTCCCGCCGTAGTGGTTGTTGGGTATTTGGAGGTGGCATAGTTGGATCTGTGCCTAAACCAATACCTGTAGTAGTTGGAACAGGGGCGGGAGGTATGCCAGGTGAGGATGGGACGGCAAAGGTAGGGTTTACTTCATGGGTGCAATTAGTTTTAGATATATCCCTAGTGCACTGCTTAACAACATTCTTTAGCGAACAAAAATTATCCAGGATAGATTGTTCCAATTTGTCAACTTTTGTTACAACCTTTTCGATCCTTTCCAATAATGGGGAAATTAAGGATCGAACAATTCGTTCTAACTGGGAGACTATGTTGTTAGTATCAGATAGGGGGGGCACGTGTGTACTGGTGTCGATCATGGAGGGATGGGCGCTAGTACTTGAGATGTCGGGAGGTACCGTGTTTTTGGATGCTTTGGGTATTTTTGCCAACCTGCCGCCATCCACAACCCCTCCCCTTTTCCTTTTCTGAATAACTGATCTGGTAGATGTAATAGATCTGGCCCCTGCTCTAGTCTGGGGACGGGGAGCATGGGGAACATTGGGCACGGGCGTAGGTACAACTTCCTCCTCTAGCACTGCATCCGTCGTGACTGCGAGATCTATCGACCTCCTGGGTGAAGATAACAGTCGCTGAGAGGAATCAGACGTTGAAAGTAGTGTTACCTCCCCCCGCAGCTGCTCTCTAAGAATATTTGGGGATTTTACAAGAGCTAGCGGGCCCAATGATGAGCGCCTGCCAGGCGAAGGATCAATCGAAAGGCGTCTTTCAGTAATGGCTATTTCATGTTCCAATACTGAGACAGCGCGAGTAATAAATTGGTCCATAGTCCCAGCCACTGTGGAGGGGACTTTGAGACGCTTCCCCTTTCCGGCCATTTAACACAGAACCAGACAGGTCAATAAGCAACGACAGTCAGAGATTGCACAAATGTCAATAGTCCAGGAACTGTAACTGCAGCAACTTACTTCTAGCACTTAATATCAAGGGGAGAGCCCAGCCCGGCCTGGTCGGCCCTGGACGGCCACAGACGGCCCGCCCTCTGCCCGGGCTCAGCCCGGCGCTGCCCGCGCGCGGTCCCGCGACACGGAGAGTGTCCTTGGGTTTTGTAACGCCGCCAGGCGCGGCCAGTGGGCGTCTCGTTCCGGTCCGGGAAGCAGGTGACTCTGGGAGATGTGGTCCCCTCCAAGCCGCGGCCGCGAGAGTTTCAAACGCGGCGGCGGGAGGGAGACACACACAGGGGCAGCCAGCAGCGGGAATCCTCCAAACGGCGAACTGCACACACCAGGGCCTCAACGCACGTCTCATCCAGGTAGGATACATGCTACCCATACATATCAAGGCTAGGAAAAGGCAAGTTACGTAGGGCGCACATTTTAGGAATATGAAATTGCCACTGTTTTATCTGAACTGCTTATGTTCATCAATCTCTTTCGTATGCTTCTGTCTCCAGATTGTCACAGCAAATATGTTTTGCACAAGATTGACGCTGGATCAATAAATACTTATTGAAATATTGTAATCGCCATCCTCTGTATTTTCTGAGAGTAAGTGAGCATGAGTGACTGAGAGAAAAGTACTGTACTGTTTTCACCGATCCCTGAGGTATCAGGGTTATCATGTTCAGTGGTTGCCAGAGACTACCTACATCACTGTACGATACAGGGGGGTTGGTCGTGGCACTTTAGAGCTAGCTGGTCTAACGGCTGACATATCCTGAGGAGATGTCCGGAAACGGTCAGGACACCAAGTCCTCAGTTTAGGTCATCCAAAACGTGCAGGTGCTGGGGATTCCTAGGAACTACACGACAAATTAAGCCCTTGGTTCCTGAAGTCTTAAGCAGGAGTTTCTGAAAGCAGTAAGCCCGCTAGTGGCCTGACCCTTAACTGCTGATTGTGTCTTCAGCTAATAGCTGTTAATACTGTTGCCTTTTCCACTCTGTCCTGCCTGATTTCCCTCACATAAATGAGATTGTGACATCTGCTGTCTTTCTGTTTCTGGAAGGCCAGCTGACCTTCAGCTGAAGTGAAATGCAGGACTTGTGAATATGGGGTAAAGATGCAGGGAAAGTAGTGATCGGTCTTCAGCTTAACCTTTCCAGGACCTCAGCAATATGGCCGTAATCAGGTTGATACATAAGGCTTTAAGTTTGTGTTTAGTGGGTAGCCAAATATTTTTCTACAGGGGTTTGGGATACCACAGCCTGCTCAATTCAGAGCCAGTGTGTTTCAGATTCAAGAGCGCACCGGTCCTTCAAGATTTTGATCTTTGCTGCTTGATTATAATGGTTTAGATGTGTAATCCACACTATCTCGGCATCTTCAGAAATGTCCTACTCTCCTGCCATCCCAAATGAAGCCCACATCTGCCCCTACAGCTCCCACAGTTAATCTTTTAGGACTTCACTGGCAGGGTCTGGCACATATGAAATGACTGAGAGATTTATTTAGCTGTCTGTGTATAAGGTGGCACCTCGCTCGCAATCGTGATTCATAGGTATTTCAGTGCCCCTGCCTCCAATGAGAGCTGAGATCTCTCAACAAAGCATCCCTTCTCTGCTGCCGAAGATTCATTGGCCTTGATATCATTTTTCGTAATGATAGCCTCAGTTTTTCTAGTTTGTTCCTGCAACACTGCTAACTCGGAGTTCAATATTTGGCATTTGGCTGCACATCTTAGCGGAGTCCACTGTTAAGGGATTTGTAGAAGTCCTAAAAGAGGGCCTGTTTTTCCTCCTTATGGATTACCCTCCTATTTACATCCCATAATGTTAAACCAGGCCCTGTTTTTCTTGGCGCACAACTTGGCTGCTAGAATGTATGTTTATATATTTTTTTTCATAGAAGACATGCTTGGCTAAGAGCAACATGTTCAGCTCTATTTGTCTGCAGTAACAACTGAGCCCTCACGACTTTCAGCTTCTTGACGATACCCTCTGAGCTGCCCACTTTAAGCTCCTTTTCTAATTTGTCTTGGTTCAGAGCCCTAAATCATGATTGCTGTAATTCTGCGTCTGATGACGGGCTTTGTGAAATCTCAGGCGCTATTTCCCAGCAATTTCACCTTCTACAGTTTCTTTAAATATTTTGTATTGCCTCTTGCTGTTCTTTCAATGTAATTTGGTACCTGCAAGCTTCATCCCCAGCCTAGCACCTACCCAAGGATGGTCCTCCCTATTGCAAGCGTCAATAACCTGTTTACTGGCTCATGACCTGCCACTAAAATCATCCACGTCCGCACCCATAAGGCCGTTTGTCACTGTAAGTGTGGTCTGTCTATAAACAATACATGCATAGGAATGATACCAAACTGTGCTTATGGGAGAAAAAATATTTGCAAGAGTCCTAGTAGATTACGTGGTTGACCCTAATACGCACAGGAAAGGAACTGGGTTGAAAAAAACTTTGACTATAGCTTCCTTTGGTATTCCTGTGTTAGGCAAGTCTTCTGAATGCAACCTATCTGAGACCTTCACCCAATCAGAAGACCAAACCTGTTCCCCTTTATTGGAAGCATTAAGCACTGTCACATTATAGGAATCAAATATTTTCCTTAGTTGTTTTTCCTGTATCCCACACCCAGTTCTCACTTGAAAGGGAACACCATCAATAAAAACAAACCATGTAATTTGTATTCTGCATCCAGGAAAACAGTACCAATTCTCTTCTCCCCACGCATTTGATTAACACACCTGCACTTGGATTCCATGCCCACCATTATCCTGCATGGCAGCCCACCCATTTCAATCACTTCTTTAGAGAGGTATTTTATGCTCTTCATATTTGTCTTCAAGCCTGCGTATTTGGGCCCCTAATTTTTTGAGGGGTCTGGCCTGTGTCAAATAACGGCTGCCCGAATGGTTCAAACTTTCTTTCACCTCTTTAACAGATTAGCGCACACCTTGCTCCAAGGTGTCAATTTTCTGGATGTCTGCATTGGCAAACATTTTCGAAGATCTGCTTTGATACAGAGGATTATTTACTTCTGACGTGGTTACATTTGTCAGTTTACACCACTTTGAGGGTTGGGGAATACTAAGTGGCTTTGCTCTCTGTTGCAGGGCTGTACTACACAATGCAAGAATTCCCATCCCTTCATTTGCTTCCTCTCATCAGATTATAGGGCTAGAGGACCGTAGTTCTACCAGTGATGCACATTTTCTGCAGCAGGTCTGTTCGGATGGGGGCTCAGCTGGGCACTGGGAACAGAAGTGTACTGTTAATGATCTTCTGTTCTTTAAAGAGGTCTTCAACTCTTTCCTAAATTGTAGCAGCGTTTGTGATGGATTCAGGGAGGTTGTTCAGATTCTGGGTACGTAGAAAGAAAAGGCCTGCTGTGCTTTTTTTTAAAATTATTATTATTACCCTTAGACTCCAGTCTGGTGGTGTTCTGGCTGCAGGTGTGCTGAGAGCCACAAGAGACATTGGCCTTCAAGATTAGCATGGCTGCTGGTTGTGATGGCTTTGTAAATGATGTAGCTGGTTACGAAGATGGAGCCAGTGGAGCTCTTTCGGGATGGATTGATGTGAATATTATCTCTTTGAGCCCTGGATATGATATTCCGCAGCTTGTGGGATGCGCTTAAGGGGGGCCCAGTGTGGAATCTGGGAGGCCATGGCACAGTGTTACCACCATCCATTTGGTGACCGATGATTTAAAGCGGTTACATTTCAAGTCATTGATCCATGTTTGTCCCATTTCTTGCCAGTTCTTGTTTTGCAAATGAGAATTGTGACTTGTTTGGGTTAAGCGTCAGGTGCTGGAGGTCCAGGTCTGGATGGTGTAAGGGCGATAGGAAACTGCTTGATGGGCGAGGTGCAAAGAAACTGCATAACAAGTGGGGTGTGTAATTGTAACAGCCTGATTGGGCGGTGGACATTAGGATAGGAGTTAAAGCCCGATGATGGAGTAAATGGTCTGATGGGAGGAGCAAATGGTTTGACTGTTGTGATGTGGGGGGTGGAATTGATGCAAATGTGGAAAAGATGATCTAACAGACTGTCTGAAGGACTGGAGGCATGTTGCTCTGTCCAAAGGCCCGGAGCGCCCCAGGCTTTTGACCGAAGAACAAGGGCGCCTAGTTTTTGAGTGGTGTCAGGCTGTGGCCCAGCTGGGTTCTGGCTTTGTGGTGATACTCTAGGCAGGGTTTGATAGCTTAGGTTTCCTTGGTGGCTCTGAGATCCTGTGCATGGACAGTACCTTTGGCAATCAGTTAAATATACACAAATAAATACAGTTTTCTGATTTGTGTATAACTTGTGGCGAGCAGTGTCATCAGTACAGTGTTCCAGGGTTAATAAGCCCTTTTAATATTGGACTTCTGGCAGATGGTGAATCCATGGCTGAGGCTTTCCAGTCCATGGTAGCCAAATAAATTGTTACAAAGTGTTTTTTTGCCTCTCCTATCATAATTCAGGAGATTGTCATTCTTGATTACAGGGAGGTAAATGTTTCATTACAGGAATTTATTGCCCCTTTCAGGTCCGCACAGGTCTTTACTTTCAGAATAATGTAATCTATCATGTGTATCAATCCATGTTTGCCTAGGAAAGTTGCCATTGTTATGCATCCTCTCTCTGCAATATATAGCCGTATATAACTTGAACACCTTTAAAGATTCTTCTTATGGCAAATGCCTAAAGCATAACTATGGAGAGAAACAAATATTAAACTTGCACTGTTTTAATTACTTAATTAGTGCTGTAAATGCTCATATGTGAAATTGCTTATGGAAAGGGATGTAGATTGTGCTTATGATGGCAAACTAGTTTATTACAATACAATACCAAGACAAGCCAACTACCACATTTGCCCTTAACAGCTTCAGCAGTTGGAAGTATAGCAGATCTGTGAGACCTGGTGTACATCAAGAGTCCAACACAAAACCTGGGCAGGATACCAGAACAGCATGGTTAGCACAAAGGTTACGAACAAGGCTGTGCTAAACTGTACATCGCTCTCAAATGTATTATACAATTACCCCTCTTCTCCATAACAACTTTACCCAACTGTTTGAAAAACCTATCCATATAGCCCTGAACAATATACTCCTCAGATGTCAATGTTAGACTGTCTTAGGGTGGTTAGGAGCTGAGGATTGGGTGTGCACAGTTGGTCAGGGACACAACTGTGAGTAAAGCTTAAGGGGATAGAGGCAATAGCAATGAGTACAGGTACTGGAAATCTCTATGCAACACCTTGGGTGGACACAATTCAGAGCTGCTCAGAGGTGTGAAAGAGGAAAGTGTGTCAGGGAAAGAGAAGTACATAAACAAACTACCCGGAGCTGCTACAGGGAGCAGACTGAAAAGCAGGGGCAGGGATTCTTTGGGGATGCACTTACTGAGGAAATTGGGTTAATGGGGCCAGTTCCTAGGAAAAAGAAGGGCCTAGTGGGGAGGAAGAGACATGTCTGCAATGGAGAAAGTGATCTAGGGACAAAAACAACTGGAAGCCTTTCCTAGTTTTGCAGCGCTGCAGAAAGAGGTTGGGAATATGCAGCTAGGATGATGGCTGTGGCTGAACTAGATAAAAGCAAGCAGAGTGGTGGAGTCAGGAGTGCCCAGAGAGAACGAAGTGATGGAATGGCAGAAATACTGCAAAGCGTTGCAGAAGGTGGGCACGTTTGAAAAAACTCTATGGAACTAGCCAGGTGAGGTTAAAGGCACCTAAACTATGTAGTGAAGAAGGCCAAGTCAGGAGAGTCATAACACCTACCAGGATGGTTTGGGACGGGTAGGCCCACGTCCTAGGGCCAATGCCTAAGACTGGTATAAGCTAGTGATATCGAAACAGAGTCCTAGAGAAGGGTCATGGAGAGGAGTCACTCAAAAAGCAACAAAGTAGCAACCAGATTATTTATACTACTTCCCTGCCTCATGCTTTTACCCTTTATTCAACCTCTGCAGGAAGCCTTTTCAATCCGTACTAGGCTGATACAACTGGATCTAGATAAGGAGAGTGAAATGTAACACAATTTATTTGGCATCTATCAGTCAAGCGAAGAGATTTTCGCTGGGTTAACCGGTGTGCAGCAATGTGAAACTCACCAAATAATGTTCCCAAGTCATTAACTTGCTGTCTGATCTTTCTGGCGTAGTGCGACCTGTTCACCAAGTGTCATGAACAATACAAGTTATGTACATACAGTTGACTATTCTTAAATTGTTATGTCTTCCCTTATCCAATACAGGTGACTGTTGTAGGAGTAATCCGACATGCTGAAAAGGCACCGACTAACATCATGTACAAAGTCGATGACATGACGGCAGCTCCGATGGACGTGAGGCAGTGGGTGGATACTGACGTAAGAGCAATCCTTGCTGCTGGCTGTGACCTGTATTTCTCAGGTCTCTGCTTTCATGTCAAGTGAAAAGAGTTTGCTATTTATATTATCAATTACAGGAGATCATGTTTCAGTGATTTTTTTTTTTAGTCCTGCATTTTCAGTGTGTCAACGTGAAGACTGATCCTTCAAATGCAAAGTGAATGTTTAAGCATAAAATATGTGCTGGAGAATCACTATACCATCTTTACAATTAGCGCGATAATGGATTATTGGTGAGGGAAATGTAGTTCAGCTGTTTGCTGCATGCAAACCTTGCTGATGTGTTAGGAACTGCATGTTTGGAAGACTGAACAGCTTTGTGTTCTAGTAACTAGGAGGAATAAAATATTTCATAATTAATGAAGGTTCTTTACGCGTTTTTTTGTTGCTATAGCTCTGTTTTCTCAGCCCCCCCTTTTATAACCTCTTCCTAGAAGACAGTGATTAGAAACTAAATATATAGTCTGATTTGTCATACATCTTGAAATGACTCTTTGGAATTCTTTTTTAGGAGTCCAGCAATGAGAATTTTGTTCTTCCCCCAGGAAGTTATGTGAAAGTTGCTGGCCATTTACGATCGTTTCAGGTACAATTTCTTCTTGAGTGGTTTCATCATTTATTCTTTCGGGAACTCAAAATTAACACAGATGTTTACTTTTTGGTATGGTTAACCTTTCAGGTTTTCCCCAAATGTGATGTCTACCATGCTATTTATATTCATATGTAAGCTACCTTCACTGATGTTTATACTGCACCTTGATGTCCCTTGGGACGCAGTTTCCAATGTACAATGAGAACTGTATAAACTAATATTTGGTCCTGAAGAAAGATGCTCGTTAAAAAACAAGTATTGGACTTGAGCACGTTCTTTATTAAAGATTACTTTTGTAAAAGTTCATTTGGTGTTAGGATTGTGATTTGCCAAACTGTACAGGTGCTTTGCTTTTCTTTGCATCACTTTTTTATTCACCAACTATGACCTCTAATAATGTGATGTTTTGTCACTACAGAATGCGAAGAGCCTGGTTGCATTTAAAATTTTACCACTAGAAGATATGAATGAGTTTACATCGCACATGCTGGAAGTGGTGCACTCTCATATGGCTCTCAGTAAATCACAAGGAATGGTATGTATACTAGTTATGTTTAGATTCTAATTTTCAAAAATCTATATAGTTTGTCGTGCTGCTACGAATGTGATACTATTAACTGTTCATGATCTGTCTTTTGCTGATGAGGGTCTCTGCTTTTTAAGCTAAAGAAACAATTTTGTTTTTTTGAAAGGGTGGTGTTACTGCCTGGATGCACCACCTGCTTTTGAAGATTTGTTTCGAGGATTAAATAGGATCCCTTCATGAGACCGAGGAAAGGAATCTGAATAAGTCCCACATTTTCTATCCGAACCTACACAGTGATGTGGCGATTTATCTTAATAGTTGGGGCGGTATGTAGTGGTAATCTGTATCTGTGATGGACATAGCATACTTTACATACAATGTGGAATAAGATCTGCAGATTACTGCAATAGAAAGATATTTATGATTTTGTTTGAAAAGTCAAACGTGTAAAGCAGAGCTATGATTGATCCCAATGCTGAATGGAATGTTGGTAATCAGCATGATAAATGCTGTTAAGTATGGTCAAGTTAAATTAACCAAGAAGTTTGAAAAAGAAAACAAAGGAGAGCAGAAAGGTGCTGAAAAGTCTATAGTTTACGTGCAAACTATTTCCTTTATGCAAAATATCCCTGAAAAACGCTCTTCAGTTAGATTACCTCAGCCTACAAGAGGAAGTTCTTTGGGTCATGCCCCAGATGGTTTTGCTACTGTAATAAACTTAGAGCTTTGTTCACATGTGTTGGGAATTCTTTGACGTTTTCAACACCTCAAGATATTGGATAGTATAGCACTCCATGATGGATTCATTAGTGTTAGTGATATTGAAACTAGGACACTGAGGAATGTGGCCTCTACACACCTGTGCATATACACCATTTAAATACAAATGTAAAAGTATTTACTAAACTCGTAGAGTGAACTCCCTCATTGCCCATATTGATCATCCAGTCTACTCCGGCTTTATCAGACACATTTTGTCATGTCAAGGTAGTACTCCTCTTCATTGAAGAAGGAAGGGGGCTGCATGAGGGTCAGTGGCCTCTTTAATATCGGCAACATTAAAAGCTTGAAGCTAATGAAGAGGTACTTGGGTTTTTCAGAAGAGTAAATATTCTAATATGCACTGGTTTGGCACTTGGTTCATCTTACTGTTAATCAGGGTGCAACCATTTGCTCACCTTTTAAGAAACTCCTGCTGGAGTAGGCAGACGTTTCATACTATGTACCATTAATTTACAAGTTGCTGGTAGTTATTTACTAACCAACTAGACAGGTTTTTCAAGCGGCATGGGAGAGAGAACTAGGGCTCTCTTTAGATGAACATTCTCAAAAGTTCACATATGGGTGCTAAGCATGATTAGGGTGCAGACAAGATCGGCAAAAATCTCTTCAAATGACACCTCTGGTCAGATTGCATGTTACATTTCACAAAACATCCAACAGTTGATGACAGAGGCAGAGCTAAATGTATTATACACCACAATGCATGATACTACCAATGCTTGAGTGAGTTCTGGGTCCAGGTGTTAAAGGAAATTGAGAAGGTAATAGGAATTGTCCCAGAGATCCGAATGGTGAATACTTTTTCAGCTGTATGAGATCCCATTCTCACTACACACCAATATAATAATCATATCACATTTACTCTAGCAACAAAATAGATTGTGGTAAGAGAGAGCAGTGCTAAGGTCTCGAAGCTGGGTGAGTGGTTTAATAGAATTTGCTTCTTATTGGGCATGGAAGATTGGCTTCTAATATAGTCTGTGATAAAAGAAAAGTTAGCAAGTTATTGGATCGAATTATAATTTATGGACTTCAAGGAACTATCATGCCCAAATAGTTTCTGGATGCTAAATATTCTAGTGGATGTTGGCAACCCAGTATTCATCACGATCTCGAGGCAGTCGCTGTCTCCCCTATGCTCCTTCAGGAGCACTCCTGTGTGTTGGAGGGAGCTGTGTCTTCAGGCTGCGTACCCTGTTAATCGTCCGCATCCTGATCTGTGTACATGTTTTCTAGTAGTGTGGCCCATGTTTCTAGATCCTCCTGTAATTTACTTACGACTGAGTTTCAGATGTACCTCCTTGGCAGTCGCCCATTCATGTATGTCCTTGCTCCACATAGTTATGGAGGGGTCCTTGTACCTAGCCATCCCATGGCCACCTGTATGAACCTCCAGTGCATTTTACCCCCTCTAGGCCTTCTAATAATTCTGAACAGGCATTCCCTGTGCAACCCTTCATTTGTCAGTGCGGTCACTGCCCTCAACCTCGCAACCATCTTGAGTTAGTATTCACGAACTCTCGGGCCAAAGGTGCCTCATTTTATATTATGAATGCCGATGTGTAGGCGAAAGGGGATCTGGAGTGATGGTACAGGTAGGAGGGTAAAACAGAAGGAAAAGTGTGTAACGTTTAGGACAGTTACGTTTTTGGTTCTTACTTTAAGTGAATACCTGATTAATTTATAAAATACATGTTATTGTATTGTAGGTGTTGAATGGTGATTTTTTTTTTTTTTTTTTTGAGCAAGTATACTTTGAGAAAGGTATCGTTGCACAGAATCTTAGGAAACAAAGGGTGCCCAGTGAGACAGATTTGTTTTTTAGTTTTAGTGTGTTTTTTTTTTTCTCCCCCTCTTCTTGAAAACTATTATTTGAGAAGCACCATCAAATGTTGTGAATGACGTTTGTTCCATCTTCCAAATAAAAAAAAAGGAAAAAAATCATCAGTACATTGCTGGGTGTCCTATTGTTGATAACTTTAATTTAGAGCCAGGTTGTCAACTAGCTGTATCGCTTAGGATCTACCCTGCAGGCTGCAGTGGGTCCTGATATCTTTTCTACTTGTTTATTTTAGTCCATGGTGGGAGGGACCTCTGCTCCAAGAACTCCTGGTGGTCCTATGATGGGAGATGCGAACAGAGGATTCAGTGGAGGTGGCGACATTCCGATACATGGGCTGACGCCTCATCAGAGTCAGGTAAGCAACAAGCAAATACGTTCTTCAAAACTGTTTAAAGATCTTGCTTCAATTTATCTTTATTGTTTACTGAAAATCATGACAATTAAAAAAAAAAATACTTGTATACAGAAAAGTTAAAAATTCGGATCATGAATACAAAATGGTTGAAAAAGGAAGCGGTGGTGTTTCTAAAATTCATTGGGGCGTGATTTCCTTAATATTAAATGTATGTAAGTGTCCAACTTCGTAGTTTATCTAATATAAGATGTGGGCTGAACAAGGGTAATATCATCGTTATTAAGAACCAGAGAAACAGCCGAACATTGCCATTCAAAAATAGAATGAGGGGGGAGTAAAACAATGAAGACTGGAGCAGGCATTGGTAATTGTCTGAATGTTCGACAGTTCGATGAAGGCTCAAGTGTCGTCGCGGGTGTACAGGTTGAGGCGGGGTTGATTGCAATCCTGCCATTCTGAGATTTTTAGCCGCTCTTGTGAAGAATTTGGTGAACCAGATGTTGAGCATCATGTTTTCTGGATTCATAGCTGCTATGATGGCTTGTTGGCATGATCGAACTCCGTGTTTGTTCCATTCGCCCCGCAACAAGATCTTTCTGTTAAAAAATGCGGGACAGACACAAACCACGTGCTCAATCGATTTTGATTGGTACCCGCACCCCCTGCACTCTGTGTTGTCACTTGAACGGCGCCATTCTGGTAAGTGTCTTAAAGGCCATTCACACATCCTCAGTACCATAAACCTTTTCTTTCATGAAAATGCATAAGTGCCTGATAAATAAGGTGCCGCTGCCCCGGGCTTGACAGGACCAGAGTCGGGCACTTCTTTTGATGGATAGTTTTAATGCCTGCTGTGGCGGGTTAGTGCCCCAGCATTCTTCTACATTGAGCAGTTGCAAGGGGTGTTTTAGATGGCATCTGTTTTTGACCGATTTGGCAGGCCGATACTTCTTGCCACAGCCTGGCCTCTAGACTTCCTTCCCGCGAGTTGTGCAGTCTGTTACACAGTTTGATAAATTCGCCAGCCCCGACACCTCGATGATCTAATAGACCAAACTCAAGCCTTATCTGAGCTGGTGATGAAGATTTTGGCAGGTGCCATACTCGCTTGAAAATTCTAGTTGTTATTTTATTCAGCGTGTTAAAATTGCTCCCCAGCATTATCTCTTCACCGTACGTTAAATAGTTTGTGATCTTTGCTTTCATAACTGTTAGAAGCAGAGTTTGGCTTGGTCTGAGTAACTGTCTCGCAAGCTTCATTAGTGCTGCCTATAGTGACAGGGCTTTTGCCTTAACCACTACTATCTGTGTTAAAAAGGTTCACTTGAGTCCATGTGAATCCCCAAGTATTTATAGGATGTCGCTGTTTCAATGCTTTTGCCATTAAAATGCTACCCGCCACTCGGCTGCTGCTGCTTCCCGAAAGTGATTGACTTTGTTTTCGATACATTTTATTCCAGGGCATTACTTGTTGTGTAGGGAAGCAGCTGGTTAAGTAGTCTCTGTAGTCCGACCCTTGTGTGGCTAAGTAAAACAAGGTTGTCACCGTATAGCAAATTACTAATGCAGGATCCACCTAGTTGAGGGGAATGGGAATTGACCTTATCCATTAACTGAGAAGTCCAAGATAAAAAGATTAAAAAGGAGGGGGTGGGGGGGGCCAGCACACATCCTTGTTTGACGCCACAGGAGTTCTGTATTTTTCTTGAGACGTAGGATCCCTCTCCCAACTTTATACGGATCCATGTATTTGAATGGAGTTGGATTATGGCCTTTAAAAGGATGGGGGTATTCCCTATTTCTGCAGGGACCCCGAAACCGGTCCTAGTTTGCTTGTGTTCCGGTCCAGGGAGGACCTGGCTTGGCAGTTACGGCTGTTCTGTTCCCATGAGGCACAGGGTCAAGACTGATTTGCATATGTCCAGGTCTAAACTGGGGTGGCATGGTGAGCAAAAGAAAGATGGATTTAACCCAGATCTCTTGATTGGGGGTGATTTTTTGATTTGTTCTGCATTCCGTCCATCAATTGTGTGTCTTCTGCTTTCTCGCCCTAAGTGCGCCAGGTATGCCCAGACATGGGTCCTGGGCTCACTGTGCCACTGGAATCAACCTATCCTGGCTGAAGAGGGGTGAAACCCCGAAACCGGTCCTAGGATGCTTGTTTCCGGTCCAGGGAGGACCTGGCTTGGCAATTCGGCTGGACTGTTCCCATGAGGCACAGGGTCCAGACTGATTTGCATATGTCCAGGTCTAAACTGTGGTGGTATGGTGAGCAAAACAATGATGGATTTAACCCAGCTCTCTTGACTGAGGGTGAATATTTTGATTTGTTCTGCATTCCGTCCATCAATTGTGTGTCTTGATAGCAGGCCCCTCGGCACCCGATCGAAGGCTGCTTTATATTCGACAAAGCAACAGTGTAGCGGCATTTTTAAGACTGCTGCTTTCTCTATCAGTACAGATAAGGTGAGTAAGTTACTGGTGCTTCCTGATTTGCCCCAAAAATGGTCTGATTAAAGGGTAGATGCTGGGTTTTATGTGCCCAGGACGACAGCTCTTCAAGCAATAAGCTAGCGTAATGTTTGGATTCGACCTCTAAAAGAGCTATCCTATAGTTTTTGGGGTCCGCTCTCATGCCCTCTTTGAAGATAGGGAGAATTATGGTTCTTTTCCACGACTCTGGTATGTTATGGTCGAGCCAGCAATATGAAAATAGGGGGGCCAAATGTTCGGACCACAGCTTAGAGTCTGCTTTGTACAGGACCTGGGGAAGGCTGGTGGGCCCCGGGGCCCCGTCTGACCGGGCTTACTGATGGTACGAGCTATATTATTTCTCAGAGCTTCAGGAGCCATCAAGGTCTTTGACAGGAAATGACCTTGCTGATTCACAATATCAATGATGTTAGTGGCTGGAGCTTGGGTGGCAGATTTATTTTGCAGGGTTAACGTACCATCACTCGTTATTTCTAATAATGCCTGCATGGGTTCAAAAGATGACTAGATACTAGGTCGGTCATCTCCATTTATATGTACTTTGAAGTGGTTTGTTAAAAAGAGGACCCATTCGGCTTCGCTTATATTTGCACTGCCTTGCCTGCTTGTGCCCAGTGACCTCCTATTCACAAGCGACCAAAATAACGTTGGGTTGTTCTTTTTGCTAGCGTGTACTAATTTCAACCAAAACTGGTCAGCAGTTTTTTTGTTTGTCTCTGTAGTTGGATAGCCTAAATGCTTTTTGAGCTTGCTTGTAATTATTAAATAACTGAGCGTCTCCCGGACACTTGAGTTACGTTGAGTTTTTAATTTTTTAGTCTCAACTGAGATACGTAATTGGTTGAAAGTTGGTGGATTTTGTGAAGAAGACGGAAATTCACTGAGTAGTTGGTATGCGAGAAGCTACCATACTTCTTTCTGTTGGTACAGCGACCACTTCACATCATGCTCATAGGAGAGCTCTACATTTTTCCATAATTGTAGGGATTGAGTGATTTGTCCATTTCAGTCTTTTAAGGTTCTCTGTGCGAGTTCCAGTTATTGTATGACTATTGCCGAATGGAATGGCGGGCAACATTGTAGGATAAGTTATTATTTGAGGACGGTGATCGCTCTCGCCTGGTGATGCGATAGAGTAATTCTCTATCAGAGGAAGCATTTTGTTGTTGCTTAGCGTTAAATCCAGGAATGAGTGGGTGTGACCATTTGTTCTTTTCCAGGCTGGTGAAGTGTCCATGGGGAAGTGGCCATTTAATATAGTATAACCCATACTATTGAATTGTAAAACTATATATTCTCCCAATGTACTCAGCCTATTACCTGCGGGTTTCGATTGGACCGCTAGGTGTGAAGGAAACGCTGGGGACTGTCATATTCCTCAGTAGTGCTTTGAAAGAGGTGTGTGTTAAAATCGCCTGAAATTAAGCAGGGGTTGCTGCCATATTCACTTATTAAATTGCACATAATTTCGATCAGACGATCCAGTTTGACCTTTTTCTCACTGGTTTGGGGGAGAAGTGTAAATATTGAACAAAAGCAACTGTATGGACAAATTGGGGCTTCTAACTCTAATGCCAGTGATCCAGTCTTCTTCGAATTCTAGCTGGTTGATATTTAGGAATAATTTACAGGCGACCTAGATTGAGAGCCCACCTCGACGTCTGCCATACTTATGCAGTCTTGAGGTGGGAGACCTGAATTCCAGGTAGTCTTCTATTGGGATACTTGGCGCCGACCAAGTTTCCTGGAGAAATATGATGTCATGTTTTTTAGGAATTCAAGCTTATCTGCAAATTGAAACTTTGTGGTTAGGCCGTTCATAATCCAGGAGCATAAACAAGGATAAGTGTAATTTCAGTCTTTCCGACCCCGAGACAGGGCTGCTGGCAGCCAGGGCTAGTCGGCCCTTGTGGTGGATTGACATTCTATTATTTCCCTCAATTTAGAATGACTTGCGGTCTTTAGGAAGTATACTCTGGGATTAGCAACAATTTAGTCTGAGAGCTATCTATGGTCAAATTGAGCTCGATAGCGGTAAAGGAGGACTCAGTCTGTTTTGGAGTTTGATCCATTCTCCGTTGGATTATAGGTAGTTGTTGCTGAGGGGCTACATGATCAATGGTAGGATTTAGGGTCACTTTATTAAGAACTGTTTTACACAAGATCACTAGGTCGGGTCTCTTGGATTGTGTTGTCGAAAGCCTTTCTTCATCGCCTTTGTTTGAGTTACCTATAAGGTGTTCTGGAACCACTAATCTGGACTTGCCTGTTGGTGTCAGGGGAAATGTTCTGATGCCGGGGCTTGCCGCTGGATTGTTCGCAGCAAGGGCTTGCTCCTGATCTACTTCATGCTCCACGTTAGGTTAAGATTGACCATTCTTTGACGTCACTGGGAGGATGAGCTTTGGTGGTTGACTTGTCTCATTCTGAGTATGCACTGCTAATGATAGATTGCTTATTGGAGATGGTTTTTGGTGTGTAAATGGTTGACGGGCCAGTGACGGACTGCCGATGATACTATATGTACTTATAGAACCTGGTGGTGTGGTGGTTTTATTTTTTTTTAAAGTAGTTGCTGATTGTGTTTTGGGTTTCAAATATGTGTCTATTGCTAATTGTGTCGAATTCTTTTTTTATTTTCCCGCTTGCTCAAGCTATGAGCTTGCACTGAGTTGGTTGTTATACCAATGTCTGGATTAGTGCATTCTGTTGCCTGTTTAAAGTGTTCGTTTTTTCGTTTTTGCGCAGTCGCCTGATCTGGCCCTGAAGCATTCGAGTCCACATTAACTAGGGTATGTTGATAGTTGGGAGAACTCTTTGTGATGGCACTTTGATTTTCAAGTATGTGATTAACAACTAAGGGAACTGTTTGCTTGACTGACGTCGAACGATCATGCGGTACTTTACAGCTGGCGAAACCTTGCTTCTTCTTGTGCTCCTTCTGGGCAACTGGTTCAGTTGCATCTGTTTAACGGAGGTCCTTTTGCGGAGTGCAAGCCTACCCTGATGACGGTAGCCTCTTAACTTCAGTTAATACTGACTAAAGAGATTGGGGTAGCGAGGACAGGCTGTCGATTATTGGAGAGCAACAGCATACTGTTTGTGCTATTTGAACTTTAGTGCGTTTATAATCAGTGTATTGAGTGCCTCTAGTTTTTGATCAATCCCAGCAGTGTATACAGCATGTGTGTTTAAGAGGTCAACCTGTAGGTCCAATATATCTGAATGGTAATTTAACGCTGATACCGTTGTTTGGAGGGATTGCAGAAGTTGTGACCAGAGCACATTAGTATCGATCGGGCGGCGACCTTCCGGATATGGAGTCTTAGATCTGTGTTGAAAAGAGATAGGTCTAGAGAGGTGTTGATGTTGCAGTTCCCAACTGAGCGGTCCGTGTGAATGCACTGATCAATTAAATTTGATGAGGTTGTTGGAGTCAGAAATTTGGTTTTGCCTGGGGGATGACCTTGCCTGTTGCACAACTTGAGGGCTGTGCTTTTTGTGCTCCCTGCAGGATCGTCTATATTAGTTTGTAGTTTAGATATTGAGGGCGAAAACAGGCTTGGATTAGATGTAGACTGAGAGTCCTCACTTAAGATGGTGATTGGAGGGGAGGCAAGCACAGTATATGAATTTGCGGTTAGCAGATTGTGAGGGAATTCTTCGGGGTCCTGTAGTGTGTGAGGGAATTCTTCGGGGTCCTGTAGTGGCGGATAACCCTCAGCGACTTTTGTAAGGGATGTTCGACCTTTGTTGGGGTGCCACACGGAGGTAGGTTATAACCTAGCCCACTAGGTCCGTCATGGATCATAGCCTGGACCCGTGTTTGAGCCAAATCTGATACCAGGCATGCCTGGGTGGTGTCTGACGTTTTGTTATGTATATTTAATCTTGACTTTTGAGCAGCATCGGTATTTCTAAAGTAGTCCCTCAATGTTTCCCTTTTTGAGGTGGAACCTGCAGTGACAGTCACTCCGAGTTTTAAATCATGGGAATTCGAGCTAACGGGTGATGACACCCCTGATGTTTGTAAGGCTGGTGTGCCGTGGGGGTTAAGGGGCTGGTTGAGGGGTTGCTGCTCATGTCCCGGTATTACGCTGGATTGTGTTGGATGTAACATGTTTTCATGGGTGGGCTCGGTCCTTGAGTTTTTATTGTGGTTTTTGGCTGGTTCCTTCATAACTCTCCCTGATCTCATCACGGGTTAAGTTCGTAATTGGGCTATTGGCCATTGGCAGAATACTGTGCGCGCCTTCTGTGGTGTAAACAGTTGGCGAACAGAAAACTGAATACTGTCCTGAGGGGTGTCCTAAGCTCTTTTTGAACATTCTGGGATATTATGGTTTGCGCCCTTTCACCTGCTGTATATGTTTTGTGAGGTGAGGTAAAGGTGGGCGGGGGCCGACAATCATCCCACAATGCCCATATGATATCCCTCTGCCCTATACACACACTCACCAGCTTGGCACTGCGGCGCCTTCGTGGGCTCTTGGTGGAGTCGGTGGGCTTGGAGGATGAGCGTCTGCTGGCTGCCACTAAATGGCAGTACGGATAGCCAGGCTGGTCCCGTTGTCTGCAGTCCAACTCCTGTTGGTGCAAGTGGGGGCACGCGCTCTCCGGAAAACCTCAAATCGTCTCCGCTGCACCCAGGGCCCACTCTTAGCGGCAGCCTGCTACGGCTGCAGCACTTGCTCTTTTGCAGCCCACCGCAACCCCGGCTAACCCCATGTAAGGTTGGTGGGGGGCCCAGGGGTACCGGTGCTGCCTCAGCTCCGGACGCCCCACGTCGACACCGCCCCCCCCCCCACCCCTCCCCTCCGCACACACACAGTGTTCCGAGGCTCCTAGGACTCCAAATGCCGCTCCGCACTCTACGCAGCGGTACGTAGCTAAAGTACCTATTTTTAGGTCTCACCTGACCCAGCGCATGCGCTGGTCTGGTGAGACTTATTGAGAGGGCTTCAAAAAGTACTACCAGGCCAGCCTAGAGCTACAGTGCATGTGCGTGGGCGCGTGCGCCGCACTTTACTGCGATTACTTTCACTTTCGCGGCCGCACGCCCAATAGGTCTCGCTTTTGGGACCTTATAAGTATTTAGTTATGCAACTGTTGCATAGCTTAACACTTATAAGGTCCCAAAGGCGAGAACTATTGGCTATGCCAATGCTTGTTCCTTTAGTGTTGGGAGGTTTTGAGTTAAAGTTGCAACTTCCCACTGCAACTTTACCGTCACTGTGTGCTTACGGCGCATTGTAAGTAGCCCATTGTCTGTGGAAATCTTTGTCATTGTAAAAAGCTCTAGAAATGTGTGTTGACCAAGTGTTCATTGGATTATTTTGCGATTGTGTTTGTTGGTGGATGTCTGTGCCAGGAGATTAAACCATGACTGCGTAATTTCTTTTGCCGTTGCTTTGGGAGAAAGCACAGGGAATTCCTTTATTCTTTTAGAGTGGTTAATAAAGTCTGCATATAGATGTTGCGGTATTGCAATATTTTCTTTTTACTCTTCTTGCTATCTTATGACCCTGTTCATTTTCAAAGAATGAAATATTGTAGACTTTTTTATTTTTTTTATTAAACCACGCCCTATGAGGAGATGGGAAGTGTGCCAGGGATTCTGGGACATGAAGCATATGATCTGTTTCACAGAGAGAGAATCACAGTTGAAAAAAAATAGGAAAAAACACCTGGTTGTACTCAGACTGTACCTCTGCTTTAATTTGTGTCCTCACTATTAACTATTGCAATGCAAGCAGTTGGTGAGTGGCTTTTGACCTCTGCATGTCTGTTATGTATTTGGCAAGTGAATGTCGTACTTAGTTTTCAATGGGTTCTGCTGGCCACAAATGGATTTCTTTTTCTGGAAAGCACTGCATTTCAGTAACTACTATTGGTGCATAATACTTGCATGTGATGTCTCCTTTATCCCATTTATCCTGTCTCCAAGAAGTACAAATTATGGGTCTAAAATGTCTGACCTTTTTATTTATTTTGAATAGGCCCCTACATTTTGACAGATGAATTTTCTTGTGATTATACTGACCTTTTGTGTCCTCATGCTGTCAGTTCTGAATACTTTTTTTGCTTATGAAAAGGGGCCATATAGCAAATCCACATCTTGGCCCGAGAGGGCCAGGGTGTTCACCCCCATATATTTCAGCCTCTGTAACAGTGTCTTCAAATGCACATATTCTGTAATGTTCCCATTCTCACCAGGTTAGGAGGGTGCCCCTTGACTTTTCCAACCCCCAATTTTGAATGTGCGTTCCATTTTTTTGTTTTTAATGGTACATCTTATCTGCTCCCGTCATGGCCAATTTTTCTATTGCGTAAATTTGGCACGCTTGAATTTTGTAGATGTGGCTCACAGTTCACCCATCATCAGTTCAGAGATTTTGTATGTAGTTGCGTGTCTGTATAAACCTCAGTTTCAAGGCTAAGATGCGGTCTGCTTGGCCTCCTCCTCCGTAGTACTTCTGCCAAGTATAGGCCATTTTCTTGACCATCCCCCCCTATTAGGTGATGTCCTACTTCTCCAGACAATTTACTTAATGAGTGAAATTTATTATGCAAACGGCCTATTTTATGTTCTCAAACTTTGGCCATTGCCAGGCCAATCACAGGTGCAAGCATCCATCCTTCACCACTTCTGCCCTCTGTGGACTCTGCATTGTAACTGCCCTGAACAATTAGCTACATCTCCCTGCCCATTGCATCCCTTGCCACCACAGATGGCTTCTGACAGTATTTACTAGATAAAAGGATTGTTTCCTGATAAAGAGTTCTGAGGGGGGCTCTCTACTGTGCCTTTTGCCTGAACTTGATCAGCCTCACAGAATATAGAATTCCACAAGACCAGCTCCCCAGGTAATCCACTAAACTTTATCACATAGAGAATCACCCTTGCTGCACCCTAATCAGTGCCAAGTCCTTAAGGAAGAACAGAGTTCATAGTTATGACATGCTTTCAGGCTCCAATTTGGACACTTCATTACAAAACTTCACTGGGTAACGATGCACTCCTGGTTTTGCATGAAATTGTCTCCAAAAGATGCATAACCTTATACAAAATTGCTGAAGCTAAAACACTCCTTGCCAATCATCAAATCACAACACTGGTCTACGTCCTTACTGGTGCAGTGTTCAGCAGATGCAACTTTCTCTGCCTCCTTCCTTTTCAGCTGCCATCCTCCCACTCGCAGTTATGCCTTGATTACGTTTCAAAAATTCTCTTTGGCCACCAGGATCTATGCATCTTTGACAAACTAAGCAGATTTGAGAAGCCACAACTACGTTTTACCCTTCACATTCGTCCTTCACCATCTATCTCCTGAATTAATTTTGACTGTTGGACTCAATGCAGTAACTGCCTCTAAGGGTCTGATCTCAATAATTTGCAAAAACCCTACCGCCTGGAGTGATCATCACAGCATCTTCAACCGCACCATTGTACCTGCTTCCTCACTAACCTCCAGCATAAATACAGACCTTAGAAAAATGGTACTTGACTTATTTAAAGTTGTCCCATCAGCTTATCACCGCTAGACATTCTGATAACTGTTAATTCCACCAATTGCTCTGACATCTTTGACAAAGTTAAATCCTTGTGTATCTGACAATGCCAGTGGAAGTTGGGCCCGCTCAACTATAAAGATACAGGAAACACTGACACTAGCAAATAAAATCAGAGACAAATAAGAAATTAATAAAGCAACTAGGAAGAAAGCTAAGAGATATTTCCCTTACTTTGAATGTTTGCCTGAATTCATGGTCAAAAGTCATCGACACTTTCAACCTGGCTTGAAACAATTCCACTGACATCAAAATGGCCTCATTCGTACTTGACCAGTGCATGACAGCATTAGACTCTTTAATGACATAGAATCACTTGAAGCTCAATTTTATGAAAAACATCAATCCACACTATCCAAGCATTGTAGAAATATGATCCTAACACTGGTTGGACTCAGGAAGTCTTACCACTACAACCTCCTCCACACAATTAAGGAATCCAGGAGTGATCATGGACTCTAACTTCTTCTTTTTCCAGCGACAAATCCACAACATGAATTCTTCATCATGAAAATCTTTCTCAAGATCATCCTTCCATTGGGAATCTTTCACAGGGTTCTGGCCTCTTGAGCCCTCATGTTGTCATGCATCGACTATACTGGTGAGCTTTGCCAATGCAGAATACAGCAGCAAGGAAAGTGCCAAACATCGCTAACCAGACTATGCATGGAACAGGATCTATCTTGTTTGACAATACTCTGCTCTGTCACGGAAGGAGAACTCTCAGATGTGGCATGACAAACCTTTTTGATCATCCCTTCGTATTAAAAATAAAAAACTTGTTTGGGTTGAAGATTCCACCTGTCAGTATTTGCAAATTGCAGTCCTGACTCTTGCATTTCTTATGTTGCATTCTGTTAATATTGCCCTACAACCTTATTTCTCTATGTATGCTTGTGTGCAGCAATGCTCAATGATGTAGCAACTTAACCACTCAAAAAGGTCTTTGCACAGGTAAGAAAGTGCTATGCAAATACTAGAACAGTATAACTGTCAGTCCATTGGCACTGGTTTGCTGCCAGTTTCCAGAAACTGCAAAAACGATCCAGATACGGACTCTAAAAGATAGTTCAGGATATCCAGGATTTTACCCTAAAATTTTCTAGCAAAGTTGTGAAGATGATTGTGATCTTGCTCAAAGCCCTGATGTCCGCACCCCTCTCTGAAAAACCATAGCAAGGGAATATGCTCAAGAAAGTCCTAGGTCTATGCTTAAAGCCCTAAAGCCTGGACTCCACTCTGAAACCCCATTAGGGCTTAGACTTCCGCAAAACAGTTGGAGTGGCCACATGCCTTTCGATAATTCTGGTCTTGAAGTTTAAATTGGCTTTGTGACCAAAAGAACAATCCCTTCAAGCTGGTGGTTTCTTTTGGAACTGCTGAAAATTATACCTTAGTTAACTCAAAGACTTTCTGATACTGTAATCATTTATGTTGTGTAGTGTTTGGGCAATGCCACTGAAATATTTGAAAACTTTTAGGCAGGTGTCCGTATATATCTCAAGTTTTCTTTCTCACGCTTTCTCAGGTGTTGAATTTAATCAAAAGCTGTCATGGCGCAGAAGGGATGAGCTTTGACGAATTGAAGAAGAAACTCCAAGGACTGAACATGCACACAATTAAGTAAGTCGTGTGTCTGTAGACAATAGTGTGTATTGATTTGTTGGGTCCTGTCATATAATGCATGTGTAAGAAGCTGACTGTCCGGCAAGAATGTTACAGTGACTAAATGTGCTTCCACGGTGCTAAAATCCAGTTATTAACTGATTAGGCAATCCATAAACCATCTTCAGTTGCTCTTTGGCTTACCAGGACTAGTGCATGCTTAACTTAAAGTCTAAAATCCACTAGCTTTGCAGGAGTGGCAGCAGGGATCTGTGAGAATAGGTTACGGCCCATGGTGGCCTGTCAAGGGTTGCCGTAGGATGGTTAGGTTTTAGGTGCTGGCTGAATGCAGACCACCTTGGCAGGAGCCCTGGTTGAAAGTGGCCACGTGGAGAAAGATGCATGGGGCAGATATTTATCTAGTTTGGGGGGCAATAGGAAGAGCAGGGGGGGATTTCCTCCCTTAGTTCATTGTAGTCTTGAAATACAGAGGCTCCCTCAGGTCAAGTAGTAATAGACAAAACGGCTCTTGTAGCTCTCCTTGTGACAGCTTTTACCGATTGCCACTTGCAGTCGATGGATGACCAATCACCAACTAAAGTTCTGAGTGCAGTAAAGCAGTGAGGAGGTTGTGCATTTCCCAGACCAATGGGAATCTTCATACTAGTCGCTCACTTAGAGCTTGTCTTTTTTTGTAGCGTTCCTTCATGATCAGGTTTAAAGTGCAATGGAGCTTCCTCTGATAAGCTTTTTCATCAAGTTCTCAGTCTATTTAGCTTCCAAACTGTTCCATAAGGGTCTTCCAGGCACAGCAGCAAGGCAGGTCTCTTGTGTGAAGCTGCAGTGTGTCCCAGCAACAGGACTGACCAAGAAATGTCTATGACAACCCCGGCACTGAGACTTCATTTAGCAAACAAACAGGAAAGCCTTCCTTGCACGAAGATAAGCTAGTTCCAAGGTGGTACCATTTCATTGTGGCACTGTTGATGTGGAGCTTGATCATGGATGAAAATGGTCACTCGTGCTGAAGTTCTGTGGCACTGCCCGAGGAAAAGGACAATAACAATGAAAACAGCCTACATCTGTTATTTAAGGCAGTGGCAACCAGTGGAGTCCAACCTCCACTACTAGAACATTGCGCAGTGCTGTGGTGGTGCTGTAATCAGCACTGAGAGACCTCGAGGAGCAGAGATGCCCCTTGCCCACTAAACACTATTGATTGGCCTAAAGCCAGAGACTCACAGTGTGGCTTCCTTCTCTGCGGAAAGGCCACAGGGACCGTGGAGCAATGACATGACGATTGATTTGCAAAACACACAAGATGATGGACGGAATGATGCACATTGGCAAAACATTCACCCCCAGTCACAGATCTGAGTTTAATCCATCGTTATTTTGCTCACCACGCCACCCCAGTTCCGACATGACCATATGCAAATCAGTCTTGACCCTGTGCCTCATGGGAAGAGTCCAGCCCGAACTGCCAAGGCATGTCTTCCCTGGACCGGAATCAAGCATCCTAGGACCGGTTTCGGGATTTCACCCCTCTTCAGCCAGGATAGCTTGACTCCAGTGGCGTAGTGAGCATGGCCATTGTTGTGCATAAGGAGTGTAACTAATTGTGCAAACTGAATTGCTGCTAGGTCATGTATAAGGTTATTTGCTTTTGTGCAGGTGTTGTCCTTCAACTGAATATGAATATTCAGATCACCCAACACAGTACAATTAGCTGAGAATGTAAAAGAATGGGAGAGTTGAAATTTAATAAAAAGGCAGGTTTTCACAACCAGTGACGTTTATTTGGAGAAGTTCTGCATTCATAATTAATTAACATAATGGCAACCCCCTCCTCCTCTTTTCCCAATTTTATTGTTCCTAGCGATAGCGTATCCCGGGGGGAGGACCACCTCTGTGTCCGGTCCACTGTCCTCATTTGACCCAATTTCTGTAAGGAATAGGGCTGCGGGTTGTTGGTCCTCCAGCAGAGTGAATAGCTTTGCACTGTGCTTAGTTAAAGATGTGCAATTCAGGAGAAGCATCTGCGAGGGGGTGTTGGGTAGATTTGATGCACCCCGAGCCTAACTGATGGAGGTACAAGGGTTGTCTGCCACAGGGAGTCCATTAGTAAGAAAATCAAAGGTGTCGAATCTGTAGGAGCACCCTTGACATTTACAAGACAGAGTGGCTGGATCCATTGAATGAGCGCAGGCCTTGATAGGCTGCTGGTCAAGTTTTATTAAGGTTTCTGTAGTGTAATGAATGCCATCTGACCTAACAGGGCCTAGGGTTCTGGCCGCGAATGGGTGCACACAGGCTTTCCTTTGGCTCTCGAGTGGCACATCTGCACAATGGGCCTCATCAACTAGAGGAGGAACCGAGCATGGCGAAAGCTGAAACGGCAACAAAAATGGCACCCCCTTCTGTGCTCTCGGGGCTTGTGGAAAACACAGCCAAGGAGAGCCCACCTCCTGTCAGGCACCCTGCCTCATACAACTGTTGAGTGTGCAAATAAGCAAACTACATAAAATAATGCATACAATTCAGAAGATCAATCTTCAGATTCTCAGTTTGAGTCAGCTCACTTGTTTGGGTGGCAGTTTCTTTCTTTTATATCTATTTGTGATGACTCTCTAGCATGAACACACTTCCTCGTTGCATCACAGGGATATGTCCATTAATCGGTGCTGGTTTTCATCACTCTTCATTCTTGGAATTCATCTGCTCTTAGTCAAATTATAAATCTTCCAAAGTTTCAAAATGTCCATTTCATTATTGCCTGAATTGCTGAGTATTGCCAACACCTTTCAAGGCTCAAGTCTTAATAAAATCAAGTCACATGAAATTTGAGACCTACACTTAGTGCCCATAAACACAAGCTGGCCTCTGTTTTATTGACTTTCCATAGTTGCATAAATCTCAAGTCCTGCTTTCAAAAGAAGAAATATCTGCCAAGGGGTTTAACTGAACTGGTGACCTCCTTTACCTCAAACAGACAAAGTCGTGTAATGTCATTTTCCATAGAAGAGACCTCGCTCGATTACTCCAGAATCCTGGGCTTCCTGAAAAGGCAAGTAACTGGAGCCGTTCCTGCACTGTTCCTCAAGCTGTCAAAACTTTGTTGACTAGCAGTTTCTCTTGGGAATGGTGCTTTTATAGAGGAGGTACCCCCTGCCTGAACATGGTCTTGCAGGAGTTCCCGCCTTGCTGCAGGGTTCAAGATGGCAGCCTCTACATGTGGCAGGAGTCTTGCACGACATCCTGGGCTTGCCAAAACAGTCGTGGACCAACCTCTTAAACTATGAGCCTCAAGATTTTAGGTCGCAACCGAATGGTCTGGCAGACAGTCCTAAGCAAGCTGGCCTGGAACATGCTGGGACGTTGTGCTGCCCAGATCGTCCTGTGTGCCTGATACGGCAACACGGACAGGCAGGGGCTGGACATTCCCCTTCTATCTGTGACCATGTGCACTGAGTAAGCGTGCATAATACTACATTTGCCACCTCTGTGTTAATATGAAATTTTTACAGCAGTTTTTTTTTCTTCTATAGACAAAGGGGCTATAGCCTTGGGTTTCCATGCTTGTTTACATATTGCTTGGCAGCTGTGTACTAGGCTTAACCATTATAGTAATCCATGCCAGTAGTGTATAGATCATCAAGGAGAATTGCTGGAATGGGTGTACAACATTTATCAAATAATTAAAAAATATGTTGGGTACATATGATCAGTATTGTTTTTAGTGGCAAAAGGCAGCTAATTGTCAAGGCAGAAAAAAATCACCTATTGAAGATGTAGTCGTAAATGCTTCAAAGTAGACAATGTTGGCAACTTACTGGTAGTGCATTTATATAGATTTGAACATGCCAGTGCACATATGAGGATATAAAGTAGATTTGGACCTTCATTTGAATCCTATGTGTAGCTTTTAGGAAAAATATTTCTTGGTTACAGACCAGCAGAAGGTATCCTCAAGCATGTTTAGTGGTGTCATATTTTCATGTTTACCCTCTACAGTGTGTAGTGTCATGCAGTTCTGTATCAAGTATTCCATTCTTCATAACCTTTATATACTATATAAAATGAAATTGGGAATTTCTGTAAACAAGCAAAGATTTACTATGAGAACGTATTTGTGGCTAAACGCATCTTGGAGAATAGAACAACCCCCATTATGTGGTGTGCTCAGCTGGTCTTGCCTGTTCAATCTTTCAAAGGAGGTGTGAACCTTTTTGTTGGTTCCTTTTCATTCACTATCGTTTTGTCTTTTTTTCTTTGTGTTTTTTTGTCAACTTCCAAGTTTCCCTCTTCCCCTTTTGGGGGCAGTTTTGTTGTATGTCTTAGGAATGTTCTAAAATCCTCAGTTTCTTCTCTGGAGTTTTTCTTTTGTAGATTATGGCACAAATTAACGTTTGGTAAATGCCATTGGCTATTGAATGCCAATTATGCCTCTCCTTGTCTGTGATAGTTAAAAGCATTGTATAATAATGTCCTCTTTGTCGATGGCAAGTAAACGGACAGAACTGTAACTCTTTAGCAGGTGTTACAAGTTGGTCATGAGTTAATTCTCAATGCTGTACATCAAATGAGGCAATCAGTTTCTTGAGTAAAATTCTTCGACCCAAGCTGTTCCATCAGAAGTATAAACATTGTTCTTTCAAGCTTCTAAGGAATATGTTATTATCTAATGGAGTCCCCTGTCGGTTTCCAAACCCTGTGCACCACGGTCTATCCAGAATCTACATGCACCTACCCTCACGCCCCTTTAGCATCACAGATTACTTGAGTAATCCGTAGGGCTCCTACTTTACTGCTGCACCAAACTGCATTCTTTTATGGGACCCTCATGGAGATATCACTGGTAGAGGGTATATACTGACTACTTTTGTGTTACAGGTGAATTTGCCCCCTGATGATCTGCCAATGGCAAGATCCGGTAAATATCATATATTCCAACCTAGGTTCCAATTTAGAGATTTGAACTTGTGTGTCTAAAACCCACCCTCTCTCGATTCCAACCCTCATGGAGTGCTTCTTCGAAAACTTCCTCAAAATTTGGAGGAGTTAAGCTGTCCCTTTTGGACACTTCAAGACCAGCATCTCAGCCAGAATTGTGGACATGCGAGTTTACTGTGGAAGGGCTGACTACTCCCCTCTAATTTCATAACCCATATACAGCCACACTCCCTGTTCTTTAATATCGTGTTAACCCTCCTCGCCACAAAGTCCAGCATAAAAAGAAGGGGCGGACTGCCGCACTTGTTGTCTTTTGGTGTTGGTGGCAGCCATAGTTTGTGTTGAAAATGTGAAAAGAATACATCTTTGCAAACTTACAAATATGATCTTTTAAGTAAATCATGTTTTCCTCTACCTCAGTAAATGGCTTCCACCCTGCTCTGCATAAACGCGCTCTTCAGCATGTGTATGTATGCCCTTGGGGGAAGATGCTAATCAGCTGGAATCCTGCAACAATATCAAAAAAGAATTTATAACTTGGATTTCTTTCACAGGATTGTAAAACTAGACTTCAGCATTGACATGTGTATCTGTATTTTTTGGCAGTCCAGAAGTGAGTCTGTGGTAGGCTGGTCCTTTACACTTGTGTGTTCAGTTGATTTCTCCCACTGTAGAAGTGTAAAATTATTTTCTCTGATAATCTAAGATCAGCCTTAAGGATGCACCCTTTTGATATGAGCGGGGCATGCTCAGGCAATGTGAGGGTGACACAGATGTGAAAAGGCGCATGCCAGCATTTTCTACTCTTTTCCCATCTGATATGTATACTGGATGTGGAGGGGGTGTGTCCACTTAGTATGACCTTCATTAACATGTAGTTTGCATGTGTGTCAAATTGGTATCTAAGCTAATGGCCTAAATTCAATGTAGAGCATCTTTTAGGGACACCGGGTACAACACAGACAGGACAACGTGCACAGTTTGGGATAGTTGACAACTCTTTTAACCCTGTTTACAGGAGTGTGTTGGGGCCCCTCTTCCCCATACTCGGCCCTAGACACTAATGGAAATGGTAAACTTCTTGTGCCAAAGTGCAGTGGATGTCCTTGGCCTTCTGTCCTCAATTGCTTTGCCACCTTTCCTACAAAAGGTTCTTTTGTTCAGGAGCTAAATATATGTTCAGCCAGGCCTCAAAAGTGTTAGCTTTGAGGTGTGCTATTACTTCCCCATATCCGGTAAACTGGATAGGGTTTGTTAAAAAGAGGGGAAGTTGTATATTTTGTTTGTTATTTAAAACAATTCACTCTTCTAGAACACAAAAACAAGGGACGCCTAGAAATTGAGTGCTCTCATGCTATGCTAAAAGGCCGAAGCACACTGCCCAAAGACCTCAGTTTTCTTTGTTTGACACTTTCATGGGACTCAAACACCTCACTAATTCATCCGATAACTGTTAATGATGTGTATTGAAATCCTCCTTAATTTCATTGCTTTTACTACTGTCTTTGTTGTGTTTCCACTAATACATCTAGAGTTCTCATAGCATTTTGTTTGATCATGGTCAAAAAATATTTAAAGAAACGCGAAATTGCAACTCTGATTTGGTCCGTCTTTGTAAGATTAAGCAGTTTGTTTATTTTAAATGTTTTATTTTTTTGCGTCTTCAGGGAAGCTGTGGAGTTTCTGAGCAACGAAGGCCACATCTATTCCACAGTGGATGAGGATCACTACAAGTCTACTGATGGCGACTAAATAATGCAGCCTTAGTTCTCCGTTGGTGTGTTCTTTCTGAGAGATCACAGAATCCCACCTCCAGCAAAAACATTTTGTTTCTCTGTGAGCTCATCCAGTGTACATTGAAACCTCTCAGCTGCAGCAATCAGGCACTCCAACTGTTCAGGAACCATGTTCTACTCTGTGGCCTGAATGTGTTCGGCTAGCAGCAGGTGGCTTGCTTTCTGCTTCGCTTGGATCCATAAGAGGACTCAAATTCAAATTAAAGTTTTGATATATTTTCAAGAGAAGAGTTTCTGAATTTTTGAAATATTGATTGGGTGGGAGCTGGTTTTATTTTAAAAACTGAGTTAGAGAAACTTGTATCTAGAGGAATGTTGTATTGTTTCCACATTCTCTAGGTTCTTGAGGACGCTTAACCTTAAGGAATCAGTTCTTTAAAAGTAACTATATTTTGAACTTCATCTTTAAATTGATTGCTTTAATTTCATTTCTAGGTATAAAAAAACAGCATTATGATATTAAAATGTGACAAATACTTGCAGAAATACACACTGTCTCTGAAATTGCATGCTAAGGCAAATCCCTATCCTAGTAGTCCCTGAGATCTTCTTGTCAGGGGCCTGTCTAGTGTGTGTGCCTCTGCATGCCTTCAATTTTGTAATCTTGCTTTGCAGTCACTAAATTATTCTTTGTTCATGTACCATAAACGTTTTTTAATTCAACTTTAAAAGATTCAGTCTGTAAAGGTATTCTTAAGGAATTTACTTTTCTTGGAGATTACATGGTTACCAGAGAAGAGGGAATGACTTGGTGGCCATCCACGTGTAGTAAGATAGCAATGCCCTGGATGATGGTGGTATATGGAAGATCAGGGTCTAGTACAGATCTGCAGCTTAATAGCTTCTGTGTCAGCCGTAGAGCTGCAACAGTAACCTGTAGATCATTTGTTCAAATAATAATCTGGTATATGCTGAGCCTTGGTAGCCTTTGAAGAACTGTTAAGCAAGGGATCCTGTCTGGGGGATAGGAAAAGTGGATAAGAGGAAGCCCAATCACTATTTGACTACTAAACCATGTAAACTTTCTCACTAATAGTTTTGTGCTACCTGCTTTTTCACCCTCCAGTAATGGGCACAGCAGGTAAGTGAGACTGCTTATTGCCATTACTTGGTTTGCATGAATATGCCTAGCTAATAGTGCAACAATCACTGATACTTATACTTTAATTTAATTGCTCTGTGGGTAGCAAAAGCATGTTGTGTTAGCGTGGAGGCACAGCTGATTGCTAACCCTACCTTGCTACTAAATTGGTGCCTCGGCACTTTTCAGCTGCCCTAGACCAGTTAAAAATCCAACTGAGATGAACGTATATTCAGCTCTTCTGTTTCTGCTTTAACTTCATTTTATTTTTCACTTTGAAAAGAATTGTGGGCAATTGAAATATCTTGCCCGAACAATGAGGGGTTTATATGACTCGCAGCGGACTGCCATAAGTTAAGAAGCTCAGTACTCAAACAATTCTTACACCCAAAACAAGAGCGACCCATATGTCCTTGCAGACTGGATATTGCTAGTAGCAGAGACAGTGTTCACAAGGAACTCATTTTTCTTGGAGAAGAATACCTTTTAGAAGCTATATCCTGCTTAGCTCAATTAGAACAACAAATCTAGAATGAAACCTTAACTCAATAAGGCACATGATTATTATCACAGGGTTTTTACGTCAAAGCCCACAGAACAAGATTTTTTTATAGTCCTCACCTCAGCTGAAGTGAGTGTTCTTTATTTTGCATAACAGAATATCACATACAAAAAGGCATACAATATTTACTGTCTGTGTATTTACATTATATACATTCATCACTTTGAAAGTGATTTGTGAACCCGTGTGGTGACCATAACCAAGTCAGTGAAATATAAATGGTGCTACTGCAAAAGTTGTGGGGGTGATTATTTGTTATGTTATGTTACTGAAATTTTTAAAGGGCTCTGTTACCCTGAGGTGTCCTGGCGCTATGCACTACCTACCAAAGAAGGAGACTATGACAGTTGGCTGGGAGGATCATTTAGGTAAATAGCCAAGTTTGGAATCCCTTCCTAAAGGGAAAAAGCTCTGTCGAGTTCCTGAGGTAGGGAGGAAGGCTGTTCCATGCCTTAATGGCGCAATAGCGAAAACTCCTACCACCCCAGCTGTTTTTTTTTTGTAGCGGGGGAGAATAGTGAGTTTAGATTGCAGGGAGCGCAAGGCTCTCCCCAGAACGTACCACTGAATTGAGTTTTTCAGGAAATCCGAGTCCATGCCATTAAGTGTTTTGAAGACTATACACATGGCCTTAAACTGAATCCGTAATGACACAGGTAGCCAGTGAAGAGATCTAAGTCCAGCCCTTACTGAAATAAACCTGGGTGTACCAGTGAGCATCCTGGCTGCCGCATTCTGCCCGGTCTGGAGTCTAGACAGATGTTTTTTCTGGATGTCAATGTAGAGACTATTGCAGTAATCCAACCATGACAGAACAAGCGCAGTGACGGCAGTTTTCAGGCAGTCTTCTGGGAGGAGGAATTTGACTTTACGGAGAGTTTTAAGCATAAAAAAGCAGGATGAAACAACCCTGCTAACCTGATCATCAAAAGATCGTTTCGAATCAATAAGCACTCCGAGATTTTTTGCCTTTACCACCGGAACAGGAGGCCCACCCATTGTAGTCGGCCACCAGTCCGGTGTCCAAAGGTTGGCAGTGTTCCCGAATAATATAACCTCGTTTTTTTCTGCATTACGTTTGAGGCAATTTGATGCCATCCAGGCTGCAATCGCCTGCATGCAGTTATGACATTTTGAGGCAGTCTCAACCTCTGACCCTTTTTGGATTGACAACACAATTTGCGTGTCATCGGCGTAAGAGGTCAACTGGAATCCAAAAGATTTAATCAAGGTTGCCAGCGGAGCGACATATATATTAAATAAAGTCGGGCTGAGCGAAGACCCCTGTGGAACTCCACATGGGAGAGTAAAGGGCTTAGAACTGTCTCTACCGAGGTCCACAGTTTGTATTGTTAGCTAGGAACGATTTCAGGAGGTCCCAAGCCTTGCCTTTGACTGCTGATAAACGGTCCATCAGGACTTCGTGATGGACCGTATCAAATGCGGCAGAGAGATCCAGCATGATAAGTATGGCAGCGCCACCCTGATTGATCTAAGGCCTGCCTGATCTCATCTGTGGATTTTATTAGTGCCAATTCAGTGCTATGTTCAGCACGAAATCCAAACTGCGTGGTGTCTAAAAGTGAATTGGTCTGAAGGATTAAGCTAAGTTAACCATTCATGGCCCTTTCAATCATCTTACCCGGAAAGGGGAGACAAGAGATGGGTTGTAATTGTTCTGATATTTTTCTAAGTTAGATTTTTTGAGCAAAGGGAGAATGGAGGCTATTTTCCAGGAGGCTGGGAAATTACCTGTATTAAAAATGCAGCAAAACAATGGGGTAAAGGCTTCCCCAATGATATCTGGAACCAGTTTCAGTACCGAGACTGGGCAGGGGTCCAACGGGGAGCCTGATCGAATCTCAAAAAGAAGCTTGGTGATTCCAGGCTGATGTAGAGATGTAAAATGATCAAATGTGAAGGAGGTTCCCACTAAGCTCAGAGAGCTCAATTGGCACTACCTCATTGGTAGCTACAGGCGTAAATGTAAAGGAGGAAAATATCTTTTCAAACTTTTGTAGGAAAAAGGCAGCCAGAGACTCACATAATTCTAGATTGCTTCCAATCTAGGGCTGGGAGAAGAAGTTAGCAGAGAAATAGTTTTTAACAGCTCTTTGGATGAGGAGCCAGCACCTCCGATTTGTTCCCCAAAGTAGGTCTTTTTCGTTTCAAATAGCAGTTTTTTATAACTGGACAGGCCTGCTTTATAAGCCTCCCTACCAGCATTACTGTACTCTCTCCTCCATACACTCTCCAGTTTTTTGCACTCTAGTTTTTGATTTTTTTAGGCTTTCAGAGTACCACGGGGCAGTTGGCAGTGCCCGCTTAAGAATACACCGTTTGCCTGGCACTAATTTCTTACAGGCAGAGTTGACCCAATCTGTATAGATGGTTGTGGCTTCTTCTACGTTGGTCATTGGTGCTGGCATTGAGCCTTGTAAAAGATTTCCTAAAGCAAGCTTGTCAATTGGTTGACAGCCCCTACACAGACCCTAATAATTATAGTTGCCCTAACCGGAGGTTTAAAGTTGTTATATAGGACTTGTTTAAGTTCAAATAATACTGCTGCATGATCAGTCCAGGTGAGAGGTTTAGTGTTAGTATAGATAAGGTTGGGATTATTAGAAAAAATTCCATCCAACGTATGGCCTGCGGAATGAGTGGAGTCTGATACTAACTGCTTAAGGTTGCCCCCCACTAAATGCTGCAGTTTTATATTATCAGGGTCTCTTAGATCTTCCAGATATAAATTCAAATCGCCCATGACTGTAAAATGCTTGTTGCACAGTCCTTCCTCCAGAAGTGATCCTAAAGAGTCTAAAAACTCACCCCTGGCCCCAGGAGGTCGATACAAGAGAATAGTATTAAGTGTGTCATGATTTGAGGTTTGAATATTAATTAGCAGAGCTTCACAAGTCTGATTGGAAGCTTTGGTAAAGGTAGGTCTGAGAGAGTCATTATAAATGACTGCCACCCCACCGCCTCTGTTGGGGAGTCTATCTTGGGTGAAGCAGAGGAAACTGGGCGGGGTTAGCTTTAAGCAAATCAGGCCCTGAAGCTTCATCGGATCAGGATTCAGTTATAAAACCCAGTTTAATATTGTGGTCTTCCATAAACAGAGCACATTCCACACTGTGTTTAATTAGCGACCTAGCATGAAGTAAAAAACATTTAAGTGGTGCCTGAGAGGCATAACTGGTCTTTGCCTAGGATATATTACCATGAGAAATGCTACGATTCTCAGTGTTGCAGGGCAGAGCAAAAGTGCAGTTGGGGCAATGCTCGACCTGTGACTCCTTAATTAAATTGGGAAAAATCCTTGGGCAGCAGGCCTTAGCCCCCTCAGGATCCCAGCCCATGAGCTATGCTTGAGACTTTGATATTAATGGACCAGGGGGACGCGCCCTGAGCCCGGACTGAGCGCAGACGGGCTTGCCTCTGGCCTGCCCTCGGCGCGCCGGCAGCACGCCCGCTGCGCACGTCCGCAGCCCGGTCACGTCCGCATGGTAATTTATAATCCCAGGAAGAAAGACTAGAATGCAAACCGCCAAGATGGCGGTGCCCTAACAATGATTCCCCCCACAAGCAGCGGTATAAACGGAAGATCAAAGTGCAGTTTTAATTCATGTGAACAAAGTTATCAAAGTTAAAATCACAGATTTAAAAAAACAATTAAAATAAATCAAATAGAATGGGAAAATCACCAGCCTGGCGAGTGCTGAACGCAGCTTCGACTCAGGCGGTAGCGGTCGCACCAGCATGGTGATTTATAATCCCAGGAAGAAAGTCTAGAATGTTAACCGCCAAGATGGCGGTGCCCTGACAATGATTCCCCCCACAAGCAGCGATATAAATGGAAGATCGGCGCGAAGCCAAGAACAAAGTGCA
Organism: Triturus cristatus; assembly: GCF_964204655.1. Classification (NCBI taxonomy): domain Eukaryota; kingdom Metazoa; phylum Chordata; class Amphibia; order Caudata; family Salamandridae; genus Triturus; species Triturus cristatus. Next base: position 259,014,383 of record NC_140584.1, read on the forward strand.
AAGTGCAGTTTCAATTCATGTGAACAAAGTTAAAATCCAAGAGGATCCAATATTCAACATGAAAGCAATCAATTCTTCATGGACAACTATGGTTTGTTGGAGGCTCTCCCTTTTAAAAAAAAAAGTTGACGACGTTTCGACCCTCTCGCGTTATGGGGTCTCTTTAGGACCGAGATTCTGGGGTCTAAAGATATGGGGCAGAATTTTAGTATGGTGAATAGGATAAAATCTGTGGGCCAATTGGTGAAAGGCAAAATATGCTTACCGAGCAACACAAAGTGGCTGCCCAATTTGAAGAAGTCCTTTTGAATATTTTGGGTTCTTCTTCATGGTGGTAAAGAAACTAGATTCCTATAAATGACAAGGTGGGGAATTACTACCACCTACAGAGGTGCTCATAATAATAGGTGTTAAAAGCACTGAAGAATGGCCTACCCTTTATATGAAAGCCACGGCTTGGCTTCGGTTATAGTTCACAGTAACCATGATTACTGTAGGTCCTATAATTAGGAAACTGGATTAACCCATGATTTAATGACATTTTATTTATGTGTGATAATGATCAACCATGTGCTCACCAAAAATTGGCGTGAGAGTAGTGCTTCATTTGTCACTTAAGGCCTGTTGTCATGAATAGACCGAGACCAGCGCATGCGTCTCCCGGTCATGGTTTTTTGCACATGCGCTCCGGCTGCAGATACTTTTGCCTGTCTCCCGATCACTGCTGGTAGGGATTATCACCAGTTTCCACACCCGTCCTGCGGATTCGGAAAGCCGCACATTTTAATCCTTACGGATTGAGGACATTTGTTATCCATATCTTTACGTATCTAATCATGACCCTCCTGATTAAATACAGTTCTCTGACTTTCGCCGGTATTATCAATTACCGCGCTCTTTGCCTTCTCATTTTTTGAAGTGGCAGCCTCGACAATTGAGGCCACTATTATTGAGAGAGGTGAGTTCTTTACCGATCCATTGGTACGCTCACATTATTAAGTTACGCTCTGTATTAAAACCTGGCATCTGTCACTTTCATATAATAGGACTATACCCTTCCAAGAGACTACGTATTACAGCGCTCCTGATGGTCTCAGTCTATTCATGACAACTGGCCTTAAGTGACTGATGAAACACTGCCCTCACCCTGGGCTATTACTCACCACAATTTTTGGTGAGTACATGGTTGATCATTATCACACATAAGTAAATTGTGGTCATAAAAGGTTTGTGAGGTAGGCTAGGCCTCGTGTATTCAGAATGGAGTTTCTCTATTGGATTTATACATTTAGTATCCAATCCAATGACTTATGAAGTCAGATACAGAAGGGTGAATTCCCCTGTACCTTGATGAACGAAAGCTCTTCAGTCAAAGGTTTATGTAGAACATCTCAATCACTACTCCATTCTATCCACCTTATTCTATGGCTGCGAAATGCCACAGTCTGAATCCACCACACAGTTGGTGAGAGCAAGAGTTGCCTAACCCCAGGGAACTAATCACAGAGGTATTCCCAAAAAGGTTATTAACTCTTACTTATTTAAATGACTTTTTGAGATGGTTCTCCTACAAGAAATGCTGAATTCCATTACCCTCTTTATACTGAGACTCCTCCGGTGTATTTCTCTGATGCACCTCTTGGCTTCTAGAGCTTGCAGTAATGGACGATCTCACTTCTGAGAAGTATAGGTGACCCACTTGTGGGACACCCCCGCGCCGCACGGCCACCAGCTGCTGCGTGTGCCCCTTGCCTGCCCTCTGCCTCGCTGCTGCCTCGTTTTGCCGATTGCCGGCGGGCGCCGCTGCGGTTGTTTTTGCCCTTGTTTTGTCCAACATTTGTGCCTGTTTGATATAACTTTGGTTTTTTCCTTGTTTTTCCTTGTTTTGCTGAGAATTTGTGCCCGTTCTGTATAATTTTTATTTCCCCCGTGTTGTGGTTTCCTTCCTTGTTGTCCGCCCTCCCTTCCCGCCACCGCCGCTTTTCCCCGCCCCTTTTCTATTCTGTACCCTCCCCGCCTCCCAGCTGCTCCGCCCACCCGCGCACTTGGCCTTAAATGGCGACCGTGCGACGCAGGTGAGTGTGACCCACTTGTGGGACACCCCCGCGCCGCACGGCCACCAGCTGCTGCGTGTGCCCCTTGCCTGCCCTCTGCCTCGCTGCTGCCTCGTTTTGCCGATTGCCGGCGGGCGCCGCTGCGGTTGTTTTTGCCCTTGTTTTGTCCAACATTTGTGCCTGTTTGATATAACTTTGGTTTTTTCCTTGTTTTTCCTTGTTTTGCTGAGAATTTGTGCCCGTTCTGTATAATTTTTATTTCCCCCGTGTTGTGGTTTCCTTCCTTGTTGTCCGCCCTCCGCCCTCCCTTCCCGCCACCGCCGCTTTTCCCCGCCCCTTTTCTATTCTGTACCCTCCCCGCTCCCGCCTCCCAGCTGCTCCGCCCACCCGCGCACTTGGCCTTAAATGGCGACCGTGCGACGCAGGTGAGTGTGACCCACTTGTGGGACACCCCCGCGCCGCACGGCCACCAGCTGCTGCGTGTGCCCCTTGCCTGCCCTCTGCCTCCTCGTTTTGCCGATTGCCGGCGGGCGCCGCTGCGGTTGTTTTTGCCCTTGTTTTGTCCAACATTTGTGCCTGTTTGATATAACTTTGGTTTTTTCCTTGTTTTTCCTTGTTTTGCTGAGAATTTGTGCCCGTTCTGTATAATTTTTATTTCCCCCGTGTTGTGGTTTCCTTCCTTGTTGTCCGCCCTCCGCCCTCCCTTCCCGCCACCGCCGCTTTTCCCCGCCCCTTTTCTATTCTGTACCCTCCCCGCTCCCGCCTCCCAGCTGCTCCGCCCACCCGCGCACTTGGCCTTAAATGGCGACCGTGCGACGCAGGTGAGTGTGACCCACTTGTGGGACACCCCCGCGCCGCACGGCCACCAGCTGCTGCGTGTGCCCCTTGCCTGCCCTCTGCCTCGCTGCTGCCTCGTTTTGCCGATTGCCGGCGGGCGCCGCTGCGGTTGTTTTTGCCCTTGTTTTGTCCAACATTTGTGCCTGTTTGATATAACTTTGGTTTTTTCCTTGTTTTTCCTTGTTTTGCTGAGAATTTGTGCCCGTTCTGTATAATTTTTATTTCCCCCGTGTTGTGGTTTCCTTCCTTGTTGTCCGCCCTCCGCCCTCCCTTCCCGCCACCGCCGCTTTTCCCCGCCCCTTTTCTATTCTGTACCCTCCCCGCTCCCGCCTCCCAGCTGCTCCGCCCACCCGCGCACTTCGCCTTAAATGGCGACCGTGCGAACGCGCAGCGGTCACGCGCAGCGGGCGCGCCGATTGTGCGCCGAAGGCGCGCCAAAGGTAAGCCCGTCTACGCCCGTCCGCGCCTGGACCGCGCCCAGTGCCAGGACCCCTGGACCTCGAAGACCCCGACCGACCCGCCTGACGTACTCCGCCGCCACCCTCACCGCTCTCAACACCGGCCGACTCCCAGAATGCCATCAAGCCTCTCCACGACGTACCCACGGACCCTTCAGCTGCCACGCCTGCAAGTTCACCTGCATCCGGACCTGCCTCGCACCAGCACCCACCAAGCCGAACACCAGCAGCACCCACCTCAAGTGCATCCTGATCAACACACGCTCCGTCCACAGACATGCCATCGAACTCTGGAACCTCCTCGACACCACAGCTCCAGACGTTGCCTTCCTCACGGAGACCTGGATGAACGCCTCCTCAGCTCCCGACATCGCCATCGCCATCCCAGAGGGCTACAAGATCGTCCGGAGGGACCGAAACGCCAACCAGATGGGAGGAGGCATCGCCATCATCCACAGGAGCACCATCCGTCTCACGACCAGCACCGACAACTCCCTGACCACCGCCGAACACCTGCATTTCCAGATCCACACCAACCCGAACACCACCCTCAGAGGCACCCTGATCTACCGACCCCCTGGACCACGCACACAATTCAGCGAGGACATCGCCGACTTCGTCAGCCCGCATGCCCTCCCCTCCGCTGACTACATCCTCCTGGGAGACCTCAACTTCCATCTGGAGAACAACAACGACCGCAACACCAGCACCCTGCTCGACAACCTCGCCAACCTGGGACTCAAGCAACTGGTGTCCACCCCCACCCACCTCGCCGGACACACACTCGACGCTGTCTTCTCATCCAGCAAGGACATCGACTTCAGCCACGCCACAGAGCTTCAATGGACGGACCACAGCTGCGTCCACTTCACCTTCAAGAAAACAACGACCCACCACCACCAGCAACAGGCCGCCCGCAGAAGCTGGAACAAGATCACAGCAGACCAGCTCGCCACCTCCCTGAGCCAGCACCCTCCTGCCAGCTCAGCGAACCCCAGCCAGGCCGCCGACAACCTCACGAAGTGGATCAGCAACTGCGCGGACGAACTCGCCCCACTGAGGACCCCGCCCAGCAGACCCGGCAGCAAGAAAGCCCCATGGTTCACCGACGAACTCAAGAGCTCCAAGAAGAACTGCCGAGCCCTCGAGAAAGTCTGGAGAAGGGAACCGACACCGGACAACAGGACCTCCTTCAAACTTGCCACCCGGAAACACCACCAGCTGATCCGCGCCGCCAAGAAAACAGCATTCAAGGACCGGTTGGACAACAACGCACACAACTGCAAGGAACTCTTCAACATCGTCAAAGAGCTTTCCAACCCCAGCGCAGGAAACAACGACATCACCCCATCGCAAGACCTCTGCAACTCCCTGGCTTCATACTTCCACAACAAGATCGCGGACATACACAACAGCTTCAACAACCAACCAACGCACACCATGACCGAACAACCACCCCCCACCACCACCCTCCACGCCTGGACCCCGATCAGCACCGAAGACACCATCCGCACGATGAACTCCATCCACTCCGGATCACCGACCGACCCCTGCCCTCACCACGTCTTCAACAAGGCCGACGCTGTCATCGCACCCCACCTGCGTGACATCATCAACACATCCTTCGACACCACCATCTTCCCCGAGAGCTGGAAACACGCCGAACTCAGCGCCCTACTCAAGAAACCAACAGCGGACCCCACCGACCTCCAGAATTACCGCCCCATCTCGCTCCTCCCGTTTCCAGCCAAAGTCATCGAGAAGACCGTCAACAAGCAGATGGCCGCTTTCCTCGAGACGAACGGATCCCTCGACCCCTCACAGTCCGGCTTCCGAGCCAACCACAGCACCGAGACCGCCCTCATCGCCGCCACCGATGACATCCGAGCCCTGATGGACAACGGAGAAACAGCGGCCCTCATCCTCCTGGACCTCTCCGCGGCATTCGACACGGTCTGCCACCGCACCCTAGTACGGCGCCTCAGCAACGTCGGAATCCAGGACAAGGCGCTGGAATGGATCATCTCCTTCCTCGACGGGAGAACACAGAGAGTCCGCCTACCACCGTACAAGTCAGAGGCCACCGAAGTCATCTGCGGCGTCCCCCAAGGATCATCTCTGAGCCCCACCCTCTTCAACGTCTACATGAGCCCCCTCGCGGCCATCGTACGCAAACACAACCTCAGCATAATCTCCTACGCCGACGACACCCAGCTGATCCTCTCCCTGACCAACGACCCCGCCGCCGCCAGAGCCAACCTGCACGAAGGGATGAAAGAGGTAGCCGAGTGGATGACGACCAGCCGCCTGAAACTGAACTCGGACAAGACGGAGGTCCTCATCCTGGGCTCCTCTCCCTCCGCCTGGGACGACTCCTGGTGGCCTCCCGCCCTGGGCACCGCACCCAAACCGACAGACCATGCACGCAACCTGGGCTTCATCCTGGACTCCTCCCTCTCCATGACCAGGCAAGTCAACAACGTCTCCTCGGCATGCTTCAACATCCTACGCATGCTACGGAAGATCTTCTGGTGGATCCCCACCGAGACTAGGAAGACCGTCACCCAGGCCCTCGTCACCAGCCGACTGGACTACGGCAACGCCCTCTACGCCGGTACCACCGCCAAACTCCAGAAGAGACTCCAGCGGATCCAGAACGCCTCAGCCAGACTCATCCTCGACATCCCACGAACCAGCCACATCTCCGGACATCTGAGAGACCTTCACTGGCTCCCCGTCAACAAAAGAATCACCTTCCGCCTCCTCACCCACGCACACAAAGCCCTACACGACCAAGGCCCGAGCTACCTCAACAGCCGGATCAACTTCTACGCTCCCAAACGCCACCTCCGATCAGCCAACCACGCCCTCGCCGCCGTCCCCCGCATCCGAAGAGCGACTACAGGAGGAAGGTCCTTCTCCTACCTGGCCGCCAAGACCTGGAACTCCCTCCCGACCGACCTGCGCCTGACCCAAGACCACCTCTCCTTCAGGAAGAAGCTGAAGACCTGGCTGTTCGAGCAGTAGCGGCTCCCCCCCCCCAGCGCCTTGAGACCCTACGGGTATGTAGCGCGCTTTATAAGTGTCACTGATTGATTGATTGATTGATAGGCTGTTGGGACAAGATGGGAGATGGGCAGCTAGTTTAACCAATTAAAACTGCAATTAAGTTTTCCTATTGTTTCATTTATATTTTTAATCACGGCTGCTGCCGCAGGATGAACAATGTGTTAAACCTATTGCTGGGATTGCTCTATTGCAGTCACCTGCTTGTTTGGAATAATTCTTCGTCCACATCTTGAGTATTCTGAATCAATTGGGTCTGAATGCATCGCTGCTTTTGACAATTTTCAGTAAACCCACTATTTTCTGAAGGATACTTCTAATAGCGTATTCCTCATCTTATGAATATCCCCAGGCACCAAATTGGATCCGGAAATTGGAAAAGCAGTGGTCCCGTGGCGGTAGTTGGTGCAATGTGACACATCAGTATTGTTCTGCTCTGGGGTGAATGTATGACATTGTTCTGCATTCTGTCCATCAACTGTTGTTTTTGCATTTGTCACCCCGAGTGATAAAGGTATGCCCAGACGTGGGTCCCATGCTCTCAATGCCACTGGAATCCAGCTATTCTGGCTGAAGAGGGGTGAAACCCCGAAACCGGTCTTAGGATGATTTTTTCCAGTCCAGGGAGGACATGGCTTGCCAGTTCGGGTTGGACTGTTCCCATGAGGCACAGGGTCAAGACTGATTTGCATATGGCTAGGTTCAAACTGGAACGGCATGGTGAGCAAAAAAACAATGGATTTAGGCCCAGATCTCTGTACTGGGGTTAATGTACGACATTGTTCTGCATTCTGTCCATCAACTGTTTTTGCAGTTTCTTATATTGAGCATCTTCAGATGTGGGCCCAGAGCTCTGCTCTTGTTTTCTTTCTTCATGAAGATATTATTTTCTTCCAACCTAAATGTCAGAGAGATTGTCATGAGATGTGCCTCTGTTGCTTGGGTTCATCACACAACTCTAAGGCCTAAGATAAATCTCGATCTTCTAGGTCGAAATCTTCAGGTAAGTTGAAGAAAAAACTAAAGTCATCAAAGCGGGACTCTGCCCCTTTCCGCCACCCTTTGGAGACGTGTTAGGGTGTCATTGCGCCTCCTGGTATCGATCTCAATCAAAGGACCAGATTCCAGTGCTTGTTCCAATGCACCCTGAATCTCCTGGTCCTTCGGTGACCTTTCATCAAGTTAAGGCCCGTTGAAAAACTATCCGATGTGTATTTGGCTTTCTCAACCGTTTCCTTTTGCTGCACCTCTGGACCCCAAGAACCACATCATCCTCCAGTCAGACTTCAACCAATTTGTTTGCTGTAGACACTGTCTGGACCCCTAAAACCCGTTCAGGATTTATTCTCACACACCACACCAGCCGATCCATTCATTGATGCAGAGGAGGACTTGCAGCCTATCATTCTGCCTGACTCTGAGACCGAATCAGCCTCACCTCAGCCGAGGCTGCACACAGAACATGACATACCTCAGCCTAATGTGAATCCCTTGGACTCGTACACCATTCAACTACCTCAAGCCGGTGAATATATTTTGGATCAGCTTTTTGGTTGGAGACTGTTCCGAGCCAACTTTATGTAGATGGCAAAGGCTTTAACCCTCATCTGGTGCTGACGACCTGGTGTATATATGAACTTACAAGTGGCTAGTGCCCTGGACATCTCACCTGATAATTGGCTAGTCTCTCCATTGGACCAACAATGGAGATCACTTCTGACAGCCATTTGCACGGTTGCTAGGGTTCTTGACCTACCCCTCCCTGCTATAGAGTTCAAAACAAATATCTTCATGGAGGTCTTTTTTTTTTTTTATTTTTTTTTAAATTTTTTTTTGTGAAAACCTTTATTGACAGTTCAATAAGAACAAGTATGGGCCTACAACCCCCCGGGGCCGGCCGCTAAGCAATCAGAGCAATAACGACAAGTATAAACACAGGCAGCACTTCAGGGAGCAAAATCGTACTACTAATACTGTGAACAGCGTAAGTAGGGCACCAGGAGAAAAAGGTTTTCATTTTATGATGAAACAAGGCAGAAGGATCAGGTGACAAGCAATTTTAAAACAACGATCACGGATATGCAGAGTAATGAACGTTAGCGATTTACAGCAATCTATTCGGTCAATGGCGCAAACACAAGAACATCAGGATGGAGAAAAACATAGTCTACAGCTGCGCCCACAGTCCCCTGCCAGAACTCCCCAAGAACACCCCGGAAGTTGTGAACACATGGAACGGCAACGAGGCATAGCAAAAGGAGGTGTATCACGCTGATCCCAGAAAAAGAAAGACAAAAAGAATCAGAGAAGAAAAAGGAGGCCATGGAAAAAGATGAAGGAATACAGAGTCCCCTCCCCCAACCCCCCACCCTGCACCTCTGCAGATGAGTACGGCCCCCCCCCCCAGCAGTGTGCCTGTCGCCCTGGAATCAGACCCGAAATGTAGGAGAATAGGGAAAAAGAAGTAGGAAAGGACCCCCACCAGACGGGGGGGTAGAGAAAGTATTTATAAACTGGAGGAGGGCCTTCATAACAGACCCCCGGCTTCTCCCTCCCGCACGGTAAGGTGCCCCTAAAGTGAACAAGGAACAGCACAAAAACAATCTTCTCAAACCACGATGGGGAGCATTATGCGTCTATTGTGCCTGTAGCCATGTCAGGAGAGCACACCACCCCAAGCCCGCCCGTCCACTAGGCGACCACCCCCGAGGGGCCAGCCTCATCCCTGACCACTCAGTGGAATTCTGCCCATGCCAACCCCTCGACCCAGCACCATACCCAATGTTCCTAGGCAGAGGAATGTCCAACAACGACAGAGAAGCGACGCACACAGGTGGGGTGGAAGTCTCTGAGCATCAACACAGTCCGCCGCGTGAGGAAACAGGCTTCCAAGTGCTGCCCTAGGATCTGCACTGCACGCAAGGTTCAGGAAGGCAGAAGCAGCCAAAAGAGACATTAGTTGCTGGAGTTGTCTCTGGGTCGCAGGAGGGCATGCACGGGATGAGGCCACCACATCCCACTCAGGTCCAACGCCTCCGGGACAGATCAGGCCCTCAGAAGATCGAACACACTGTAGCATACTGGCCGGGGCGTCCAGTCGTGTACTAACCTCAGGGGGGGCCGCCACAGCGTCCTCCTGCGCGCAGTGTGGGTAGACTCTGTGTTCGTGCGGACAGGCGGGCCGCCACTGCCCCAACTCCGACGCCACACCATCGAGCTTACTCCCCAAGATCACGAAACCATGAACCAAGGAGGAGTGAAGAGTACCAAGAGCCTCGAGGAGGTCGCCGTACCCCAGCTCAGCTCTCTGTGATCTCGCCGCCACACTCCCAAAAATCGTACGCTCACAGGCCCGCTGCGGCCCAGCGGACAGGATGGTAGGCTTCATCGACCCAAGATGGCCGCCAAGTATGCCCGACCCTCACCGGGGCCGGGACCCCAGGGCAAGCGTCGCGATGTCCCCGTCGCGGGTGACCGGGTTCCGGGGGAAGGCAAAAAACTATCCGTGGTCACGGGCAACAGTCGTCCCCACCACGGACCAGCTCCCGTAGAAATCCGGGGGCGGCCCGCAATGATCGGGGCAGGATACGGACGGCGGCCGGGCAGCTCACCAGCAAGGCAGGGGCAGTCACCGGAGGATCTAAGATTTGCACCCCCGGTCATGCACTCGGTCAGCTACACTGGGCAGTAGAAGTGACCACGCCGAAATGTAGGCCGAGTTTGGCACCGCTCCGGTGGGCCGACTCCACCCAGTCACCACCGGCCGCTGTTGTCGCACTGCCACCCGGCCACGGCGTCCACTCGATGTCCCGGCTCCAGGGCCGCACAGGCCGCAAAGTTCAGATGCAGTTTTCTCCGGCGATAGCACGGCTAGAAACCTCGGAGTCACACAGTCGGGAGCCCCTCTCCTTCAGAAACACGACCACGTAGCACAAGTTGAGGATCTCAGGCAGGATATCCGTGCGGGATGCGGAGGCTCACGGAGCCGGGGGTCTACGCTGCCGTCCCGGTCGCCATCTTGGCTCCTCCCCCCTCATGGAGGTCTTTTATCCGCACCAAGCTCCTACTGAACCTTTCATGAGGCACTAACTGACACATCTGGCCCGTCAGTTAACTGACATGTAACACACTGCCATAGAACTATGCAAGTCGTCCCTGATTTAACTTTTTTTAACCTAGCATCCTAAACCTGAGAACTTGTTGGTTCAGGCATCCACCAGCAAAGTGCATCCAGATGCCTTTGCAGCCACCTCCCCTAACAAGGAGTGGAAAAAAGTGGGTGCCTTTGGGAAGTGCATGTTCTCATCAGCTAGCCTTTCCTTGAGATCAGTTGATGCTAGCTGTCTTCTTGGGCGTTAAACCCACACAGTCTGCAATATTGTGGGTGAGAGTTTTCCCGCAGTCAGAACTGTGACCGTCTGTAGAAAGCTGGCTCTTTCTATAGTGAACCAAAACGTGGTACACTGTGTAAAGAGTCCAAGCAAACCCCAATTGGTTTACAGAGGCACAAATGATACCCCAAATGCTCTTTTGCGGTAATGTGGGTGAGCAGTTAGGCCTATCAGAGAGTAGTGCTAAGCATTTGTTACCAAAGATAGAATAAAATGTTCCACACACTTGAGGATAAATTTGAGACCAACTTAGAAAAATAAGTTGTATTTTTATATTAATTTTGATTCCAAGAACTTTATCAAGTAAGTATTTTTTTAAATATGAATTTTTTACAGGTAAGTAAATAGTTCATTTCAATGCGTTTTCACACAGCAATGCTTTCCTAGCAGAGAAAAGTTATATGTTGGATACAGTTATTTGCGAACGATTTCTGGGGGTCTCCTTCAGGACTTAGGATTGTAGGGGGCCAAGGTCCAAATTCCCACCAACAGTTACTTGTTTACTGCCCTGGGGCGTCCGGGTGCAGAGGTGCTGGTCGGGTTGGTAGCTTTGTGCGACACACCGGTGGAAAGAAGGGGGGCTAACTAGAAACAGGCTGCAGAGGGGGACTTAGTGACCAGTCCGGGAGCTCAGTATGGGAACTCGGGTCACAAGTGTCCTGGGGACAAGAGCTTGGTTGCAGAAAAGAAAAGGCTGCTGGGCTCTGTGCATCCTAGGGCCTTGCGGGCATCGGTCTTCGCCAGTTGAGGTTTCCGAATCGGGACAGCTGGGTCACTCTGCAAGTGGGTCTCTGCGGTGCTGATGTCCCTCCACGGCTGCTCAGTGCAGAGGGACTACAGATTGGACTTTCAAAGACGCTCTTTGATGCAATGGGTCCAGTAACCCGGGTATTGGTCCTGTGCACCTCCGGTTGGCCCTGGTGTCTCCTCTCTTAGTGGGGGGGGGGGGGGTAGATCCCACCTTCAGGAACACAGAGTCCTCTTCCTGGGAAGCTGCTGCATCAGGCTGGTAGGGAACGGTAAACTGAACTTTGTCGTTTTCTGTGCCTGCAGATTGCAGGGGAGTAGCTCCTCAACTCCAAGGGAGATTGGCAATTTGCGAAGAGCTGGCAATCTCCCAGGGTTTTTGGAAACTTATCAGCTGCTGGGCGAGTCATTGGTTATGATTGTCAAGACTGTTGCAGGCAGGGTTTGACGTCAAATGTCTATAGCAGTCTTCAGTTTTTGCTTTTCTCGTGGCTCTTCTTTGTCCTCTCTTCTTGATCCTGCGAATCTTAGTTCCTGGTGTCAGAGGTGCCACCTTAATACTCAATTTAGGGGCGTTGCAAGGAGTGACAGCCGATGGGCTACTTGCCTATAGGGTATCTACACCCTCTATATGAACACCTTGTGTTGGAAGTGGGCATAACCTGACCCAGAGAGCCTAATTTTGCCAAAACTAGGATTGTGGAATTCTAAAAGTAGTGTTCACTTCAAGTAGCTCACCTTAGGGCTGGTACTAGCCTGCGAGGGGAACACGCCTTCTGACTAGCTCATCTTCCTGCCAGTCCTGGTGCCAAATGGATTAAGAGGAGGTGTGTCCCCTGTCAGGGGAAACCTTGGGTCACATATTAAAGGTGGCAGAGGCCTTTGAAGCCTCATGCCTTGATATGCTGAATACTTAGCCATTCTGCTTGGAGGAGGTGACAACACCTCTGGCCTGAGAAGGCATTGTTTCTGCCCTCTGAGAATGCGGGCTCTCACCTGCAGGGGGTCAGAAACCTGTCTGGGGTTGGCAGGCTAGTCAGCCACTACACAGGTAGTCGGTAGGTTTTAATGGGGCACTTCAAAGGTGCCTGCTGGGTGCATGTATTATTATATCGATCAATATGCAGAATCTGCAGGCATGGCACATAGGAGGTGTGCCATGTATCTTAACTTTTCACAGTACCATGGCATGCAGCCTTCCATGACAGTTTCCATGTTGATGCTGAGGGGAGTCCTTAGGGTGGCACAATGCATGCTGCATCCCTTGGGGACCCTCTTTAGTCTCCTTGCTGTAGATTCCAGGAAACTATTTACTAGGGACTTACAGCTGGTTCTTCAGGTACTGCCAGTTGGGGGAACAATTGTACAGTTTTAGAAAGAGATCTGGCACTGGGGACCTGGACACAGAAACGCGGTGCACTTCTGTCAAATCTGAATTAGATAAGTGGGGGTGACCATGTCAAAAAGGGGCACTTTCCTACATAACCCCCACTCCCAAACGAAAGAAAATGAGACTAAACTTTCCCAAGAGAGTCTTCATCACCTCAGTGGAAAAAAACTGGAAAGCCATATGCATTGGCATGGTCATTCCCAGGTCTGTGCCCCACTGTAAATTCCATATCCTGTAGGGAGATGTACCACTGTGACAGTTTGGGCTTTTCACCTTTCATTTACATCAGCCATCTGAGAATCTTGTGTTCGGTTTGGACAAGGAAGCGAGTACCGAACCGGTATGGGTTTAGCTTCTTTAAGGACCAAACCACATGAAAGGCTTCCCTTTCAATGGCACTCCAATGCTGCCCTCTCGGGAGTAACCTCCTGCTAATGAAAGCAACCAGCTGGTCTTGGCCATCATCATTGGTCTGGGAAAGGTCCACTCCAATCCCATGTTCAGCGGCATCAGTCTGCTCCATGAACTGCTTTGAATAATCTGGAGTTTAAAGCTTTGAATAATCTGGAGCTTTAATCTGAGCACATTTCTTCTTTTAGGGTGTCCAAAACCTTTTGACAGCCAGAAAGAAGCAATGTACTCACTGTCCAGTTTATCTTTTGCATCTTCTTGGAGGTAAGTTCTGTGAGAGGTGCCACAATTGTACCACACCCAGTCACAAGACTCCTGTAGTACCCAGTCAAGCCAAGGAATACCCTGACTTGGGTCTGAGTTGTTTAGATTCCCAGTCCAGAATTGTCTGGATCTTGGGCTCTAAATGTTGGACTTGGCCTCCACCTACAAGGTGGCCTAAGTATACAACTGTGTCCTGCCCTATCTGGCGCTTGCCTTGATATTGAGGCCTTCAGCTTGCAGAGCCTTCATTACATTCACAAGGTGGATCAGGTGATCTTGCCAAGTAGAGCTATAGACAGAAATATTGTCCAGATATGCTGCACACAAAGTTTCCAACCCAGCAAGAATTTTATTCACCAATCTCTGGAAGGTGGCAGGGGTATTTTCAAACCCAAAGGGCATAACAGTGGACTGATAATGTCCATCTGGGGTAGTAAATATTGATTTTTCTTTTCCTCCAGGGGTCAGACCAAATTGCCAGTACACTGATGTCAAACCAAATGTATTGAGAAATTTGACTGCCCCCAACCTGTCAATTAGCTCATCGGGTCTAGGAATTGAGTGTGCATCTGTCTTGGTTACTGCTTTGAGGCCGCTATAGTCCACATAAAACCTCCGCTCTGGTTTTCCACCATTGGAATGAGGTTTTGGGACTAACAACTGGGTGGCCCAGGGGCTCTTGGAGATGTTCAATGACTGAATTCCAGCGTCTTGCTTACTTCAGCTCATACTCCCTTTAACTTGATAAGACAGGTTACATATTTGTTTTTTGACAGGTGTATTGTCTCCAATGTCCATATCATGGGTACACCAAGTAGTCTGACCAGGGGTTAGGGAAAAGAGCTCAGCTTACTTCTCCAGGACTTGCCTGCAGTCAGCTTGCCGTTAGGCAGAGGGTGTTTGAGAAGAAAACTCCATCTACTGACCCATCTTTTGGGCTGTAGGAGAGGTCATGGATAGGATCACTCTGCTTCCTGATCTTTATTAGTGACCATGAGCATAGTTGCATAGCCTTGTCCTAGAAAGGCGTCAGGCGGTCAACATGGATTAACCTGTGAGGGCTCCTTCTAGTGCCTAGGTCTACCAGATAGGTGACCTCACCTCTTCTTTCAAGGATAGGGTGGGGGAACACTCTGCTTGTCCTGGGGGGCCGTGAGTGCCACAGACTCCAAAATCCATACCTACTGCCATGGTAGGAACTCCACCAGTGCAGCATGTTGGTCATACCAATGCTTCTGGACCTCTTGGTTGGCCTCAAGGTTTTTGGATGCTTTACCCATGTACTCTGCCATCTTTGAACATAGGCCTAGTACATAGTGCATAATGTCTTGCTTAGGCTCTTTCATAGGTCTCTCCCAGCCTTACTTAACTAGACACAGTGGCCCCCTTACAAGATGCTCAAACAGAAGTTAAAAGGGATTGAACTCTATTCCCTTCTGATGTACTTCTCTGTAAGCGAAAAGCAGGCATGGCAAAGAGACATCCCATCTGATTTCTTTTTTTCTTCAGGGGTCCCATGATCATACCTTTCATGGTTTTGTAGAGTCTCTCAACTAATCCATTGGTTAATGGATAATATGGGGTAGTGAATTTATAAGTCACACCACATTCATTCCACATTGCCTTTAGCTAGCCAGACATGAAGTTACTACCGCTCTCTCTCGCCACTTCCTTAGGGAAACCCACTCTTGTAAAAATATTTGAGGGCTCTGGCAACTACAGGAGCAGTGACAGTCCCAAGGGTTATAGCTTCAGGGTGCCTGGTGGCATATTCCACTACCACCAGTATGAGAGTGTTCCCTGATGCTGTTGGAGGGTATAGGGGGCCAACAACGTCAACCCCTAACCTTTCAAAGGGAACCCCAACCACTGGAAGTGGAAATAAGAGGACCTTTGGGTGGCTACCTGCTTTGCCACTGGCTTGGCAGGTGAAACAGGAGTTAAAATGCTCTTTCACCTTCTGAGACATTTTTGGCCAGTAGACATAGCTGATTTGTCTACTCCAAGTCCTGTTCTGGCCAAGATGCCCAGCTAGGGGGATGTCATGGGCCAATGAGAGTAAAAATTCCATACGGCTGATACCCTACCACTCTCCTAATGGCACCAGGTTTGGGGTCTCTGGCCTCCTATGTACAGGAGTCCCTCCTACTAATAGGTCCTGTGGAAGCCACTAACCTCTCCCTTTTCCTGTGCAGCAGCTTGCTGTCTTGGGATTTCAAGAGTAGGACATATCCTCTGCTCTTTGGCAAAGCTCTTCCCTAGAGGGTCCCCCTGGGCCAAGGATTTTGCCTGGTAAGGCCCAAGTTCCTGGGGCTCAGTTCCCTCTTCGGCTGACGGGTGTTCTCCCTGACTAGAGGGAACTGAGTTTGTGGCTGTTCAGAAGCTGACTTTCCAGTCTAATTACATTTTCTCTTGGAGAGCTTGGATACTCTTTCAAACTCCAACTCTTTTTCACCCTGGGCTTTGCCCTGTGCTCGGGTTTTTTTTCGCACAGTCATTCAGCGATTCTCAGCATGGCTGCATGGGATCTTGGCTCTACCTCAGCCCATGCTGAGGACTCCCAATCATTCCCTAGAAGGCATTCAACAGGAGTTGCAGTGGACCAGACCACCTTCTACTTGCCAGCAACCCCTCCCCACTCCCAAGGACACCATAGCCATGGAATGAACTTTGGACACATTATCAGCAGAGACTGTACTGGAGAGGGAAAATTAACAACCACTTTTTTTCGGTCACCCCCTCAATGAGACTTTGACACCCTAGTCATGACCTAGTGGTCCACCTTCTTTCCCAATTCATGGGGAGAGACTGGACTCCAAATAGGGATGCAATTTTTCAGAAACACAGTTACTTAACAGATGCTGTTTCATAATAAGATTTAAAAGCCCATCATAATCTTGAACCTTGTTATATTTTAACCAGCCATCTAGTGTCTTTACTCCAATGTTGACAAAATCTACCCAGGTCTGACCCGAAGATTTTGAGAGTCTCCCTGAACCTAATTCTGTACTCCTCAAGGGTGGGTCCAAAGCCCTCCATCAAGGTATTTTTCATGAGGTCACAGGACTCGCCATCTGCTTGATTCAATGTCAGGAGTCTATCCCTGCACTTTCCTGAAAGCCGCTCCCAGAGTAGAGAGCCCCAATGCTTATGGCTGTTTTCTCATCTTACAAGCCCTCTCAAAGACTCTAAACCACTGGGCGATATCACCCTCTATATATTTGGGGAACAATCTATTTGGGTATTTTTATTTTCAAAAGCTTCCTCTTTCTCCCTATTTAAACGTTTGCTGCCTCCAGAGATGGGTCCTAGACCCATCCCAGCTCTTTTTCTATGGCTAAGATTTTAGATTCTAAAGCTATTCTAGCTAATTTCTGAAGTTCAGGATCCTCAACTTTGGAGAACTACCAGAGGTACTCCCATTGGAGATACTGCCAGTAAGGGAATTTAAGGATTCCTTATACTCACTGATGTCTCCATCCCCTGGATCTTCAGGGTTTTCCTTATTTTCATGGCTCTATCGTACTCCGCAAGCAGGGTCTGTAAATGAGCCTTGTTGGGTTTAAACCCCCTGGGAAGGTTCCATGCTTTGCAGAGGTCCTTAAGTTGGGCCAACTTAAGTTTCCTGTAATGACCCCAGTTGAGTGCCTGAGTATTACCCTCTGTCTCAGACATGGTATTGGATCAGTTGGGATCTTTTTAGCAAGTTTAAAAAAATCTAGCAGACTACTTTTTAAAAGGCATAACTGTCTAGGATAGTTTTACAAATGTATTACAAATGGACTGGGGGACGTAACTAAAGGACCTAACAGATCAAGTTTAGAAATTTTGAAAAATTGACAATTACCCAAAATATTTTTAACTGTCAATTGTGGATTTATTTCTTGGAGTCACCAATTGACCAAGTGGTATCAGCGAATACAAGTTTTTTAATCCCACTGCTGAACCACCAATGTAGGAAGCTGGCTCTTTATATAGTGGACCAAAACGAGGTACACTGTGTAAAGAGTTCAGGCAAACCCCGATTGGGTTACAGAGGCACAAATGATAGCCCAAATGCTCTCTTTTGAGGCAGTGTGGGTGAGCAGTTAGGCTTATCAGAGGGTAGTGCTAAGCATTTTTCGTACTCTGACGCAATGAAATGAGACACAGTCAAGAATAAATCCAAGACCAATTTAGAAAAATAAGTCTTATTTAAACTGTGATTCCAAGAACTTCGATATCTAGTTAGTATTTTTTTTTAAATATGATTTTTTTTAACAGGTAAGTAAATAGTTCAAATCGATGCCTCTATGCAGCAATGCTTCCCATTGGGAGAAGAGGTATATGTTGCAAACAGTTTTTGTGAATGGTTTGAGGGTCTCCTTCGAAACTTAGGATCATAGGGGGCAGGTCCAAAGTACAACCAGCAGTTACTTGTTATCTGCCTTGGGGCATCCGGGTCCAGAGATGCTGGTCGGGAGCTCGGCGTGCTATTCCGGTGAGAGAAAGGGGCAACCTAGAAACAGGCTGCCGAGGGGGACTTGGAGACAAGTGTGGTAGCATCGATTTGGGGCTTGGGTCACAAGGTTCCTGGGGACAAGGGAGCACAGCTGGTGCGTCGGTACCTGGGCTGGGGCGCTCTGGTGCAGAGTAGAGAGGTCAGCTGGGCTTTCTGCATCCTAAGGCCATGGGGTTGTGGGTCTTTGCTGGTTGAAAGTGCAGAATCAGGAAAGCTGGGCCATTCTGCGCCTCAGTGCAGAGGGAGTCTGGCTTGTACTCTCATGGGTGCCCTTTGCTGCATGGGGTCCGGTACCCTGGGTATTGGTCCTGTAGAGCTCTAGTTGGCCCTGGCGTCCTCTCACTTAGTGGATGGACAGATAGGACCTTCAAGAGCACAAGTTCTTGTTCCTGGGAGGCTGCTGTGTCGGGCTGGCCAGGGAGCAGCAACTCAGTAAACCGGACTTTGCTTTTTAGGTGCCTGTGGACTGCAGGGGGGTAGTTCCCCTACTCTAAGGGAGTTTATCGGCAATTTGTGAAGGGCTGGCTGACTCCCGGGTTCTTGGTAGCTGGTCAGTTGCAGGACGAGTTGCTGGTCATGATTGTTGAGACTGGTGCAGGCAGGGATTATTGGCACCAAACGTCCACAGCGGTCTTCAGTTCTCACGGCTCTTCTTTGTCCTCTCTTCTTGATCCGTCGACTGAGTTCCTAGTGTCTGGGGTGCCACCGAAATACTCCATTTAGGGGCGTTACAGGGAGTGACAGGTAGTAGCCAATGGGCTACTTACCATTAGCGTGTCTACACCGTGTATATGACCACTTCCTGTGAGAAGTGGGCATAACACTGACAGAGAGCCTAATTCTGCAGAAAATTAGATCGTTTAATTCTAAAAGCAGTGTTCATTTCAGGTAGCCCACCTCAGGGGTGGTATGAGCCTGATTGGGGAAAACGCTTCCTGACTAGCTACTTTTTCCAACTGTCCTGGTGCCAAATGTTCCCTGTCTGGGGAAGCGTTAGATCTCATATCGAAGGCAGCAGAGGCCTTTGAAGCTTCATACCTTGATATGCTGTTTACTTAGCCATCCTGCTTGGAGAAGGTGACACCACCTCTGGCCAGAGCAGGCATTGTTTATGCCCTCAGGGAATGCGGGCTCTCACTTGCAGAGGGTGGGGTCAGAAACCTGTCTGGAGTGGCAGGGCGGTATGCACCAGTTAGCCAGTACCCAAGTAGTTGGTAGGTTTTCAGGGGGCACCTCTAAGGTGCCCTCTGGGTGCATGTATTAATCAGTGTGGGTTAATTACTATGAGCTGTTTGACACCACATAACTCTAGTTTCAGTGAAGCCATCATGTAGCTGGGGAGCTCGTAAACACCAGTGTCCAGCACATGTACTCAAAATGGCTTCCCTTAATATCTAAAAATTGACCTAGACATCAGAGGCATATCCATATCTGCTCATGCACATATGTCCACACATGTTGTATAGTGCACCCTGCCTTAGGGCTGTAAGACCTGCTGTAGGGGGTAACACCTATGCTGCGTGCAGTGTCTTTAGGCATGGCACACAAAAAGTGTGCCATGTTGTGTCTTCACTTTTCACTGCACCATGGCAGTTTGTATGTTGGTGCAGAGGGGTCCCATAGGGGGACACAATACATGCTGCAGCTGTTGGGGACCACCCTCTTTAGTCTCCTTGCTGTGGGTACCATGGGTACCATTTACTAGGGACTTACCGGGGGGTGCTAACAGTATTGCCAATTGGGGGAGCAATTGCACAGTTTTAGGGAACGGGACCTGCCACTGGGGACCTGGATAGCAGGAACCCAGTGCATTTGTGTCAAAATTGCGTCAAAAAGTAGGGGTGACCATGTCAAAAAGGGCCACTTTCCTACACCTTCAATGGTTCAGTCTATCAAGGACAGCGGGAATGTGTTAATTTTTTACTGATTGGGCAAAGACATTACTGTCTGTCTGTGCAGGGCCATCGGAGCTAGTGTGGTGCTTCATTGCCATACATGGATAAGGTCTAGGGTGATGTCCTAGAATCCTTAATGGGCATACCTTGGATAGCTCCCACCTGTTTGCTTAGAAAGCAGACACTTCCCTGGAGCAATTTAGGGAAAGCTGAGGAAAGGCACCCTCCCTGGGCCTTTCAGCTCCAGTCCAGCAATCCCCACAGCCATTTAATCCTTTTTGGGGATGTTACAGAGGCCTGATGTACAGACCATGTCATCTCACCTAGCAAGCTTCCAAGCCCTTTCGAGGTGGAGGCAGTGGATCTGCCAGACAACCAAAGGCAGCATTCAGCTCAATTCCACTCACGCCCCCCCCCCCCAACACCCCTCAGCACGCACCCATAAAACCTCCTTAGTGTGCCCTTATCAACTATCTGGTCTGTGGCTGGATCAGCCACTTTCTGCAGGAATAGCACAACATCACAACGGACAGATGAGTCCTGTAGATAGTTTAACGTGTCTGTGCCCTACCATTTCTGTCCAGCCCACTACACCTTCCACCTATGGTAGAATGCCTGATAGATGACCATCTGTCTATTCTATGCCAGGAAGCGCAGGCTGTTTTCGCCTGGTGCCATATGGAGGGTCCTTGCATTGGAAGTGGAGACTGGATGCTGCTCCTGTTAATTTCTTGTGACGAAGGTTAGAGGCCTACTTCTTATTCTAGCCATTCATTAAAAATTCTTTACTCCCCCTCGCCATAATGCCTTACTCTGAAAGACAAATTCAAGGTGCTCTTGTTGGCCCAGGTTCTTTCCGTCCTGGATCCCAAAGACTGGATGATAACTTGGACTCGTATGATGCTTTTTCCACATTCTCGTCTGGGTGAGTGAACTTCGGGTCCTCTCTGTCCAAAATCCTTATAGCACCTCTCCCCCCCCCCCCTCCCCCCCCCCGTCACAAGTTAGTGCTCAGAACCCGACCAGCATTCCTGAATAAAGTGGTGATTCCTTTTCATGTTGGTCAAGCCATAACACTTGAGAGCTTTGTTGTTCCACCTCATCCCTCTAAAGGAGAGACTCCATCGACTGAACCCCAATGGAGTACTCTGCTTTTACCTTGATTGGACAAAAGAAAAGAGTGGGCAATCTGCTCTTCCCGGAGGCTAAAAAAGGCAAATCAGTCCCTTCTCTGTATAAAGTTCTGTTATTCATTGGCTAAGAAGCAGCCTTCAGAAGGCCTCAGAGCTCATTCCACTAGAGCCAAGGCTGCTACCATCATGCTGACATGAGGGCCTGTTCTGGATATCAGTCAGGCAGCTATGTGGGCAGTACTGTACACGTTCACATGGAACTACTGCCTGAACATTCTGATGGATCCTTCTAATCGCAAATTCTTTTGAATATTCCCCAGGCATCAGACTGGATCCATAAATCTTCAAGCAGTAGCCCTGTGTGTCAGTAGGTTGTCATTTGACTGTCTCAACATTATTCTGTGCCATAAGTGACATGCGGAGCTGAATATATGCACCACCCAAGCTTGCTGACATAATTTCCTTTCTTTCCATGCCACCAGACTTTCATCCGGGGTACCTCATCTTTTCACTAGACTACTTTTCCAAAAACCTAGACATTCTCTACCAGTGTGCAAAGGACAATGTCACCCCCCTAAAACTACAAGGCTCAAACTTGTAGGGATTGTCCTAAGGAACTGTCTGTAACAAATCTCCACATCTGTCTTTGGTGTGTAGTGTCGGACCACACACCAAAGGTGCAGTTACTACAGGCCATGGTGTCGGTCCATGACTTCCATGGCCTCTACCAGCTGTGTCTTGATGAATCCAGCTGCCATCTGGTACCGTGATGCAAAGCTGTGTCCTGCAAAAAAACTGGTGACTTCACGCTGTGAATAGTGGAAGTTGAAGGGAAGGTTCTGCTCCTGAATGAATTCCCATGGCAGGTCTTGCTTGAAGATATCTGGTCAAAAAAGAAGCGCAAAGTCTAAGTTGATCTCAGCCCCTGCACCCCTACTGTAGAGCTCCTGAGAGGGTGTACACGTGCTTCTCAGTCTCGCTTCTGAACTTTATCGCCTTCTAAGCAGATTATGCCTTTTGTCCTGTCCATGAGGACCTCCAACTGGGACTCTGATGGTGGGGGTCAGCCCTTTGTGCTAGCTGGAACCTCTTGACTTGTTTCAGGTCGCGTGCCAACTTTGATGCTGAAATCAGTCTGCGCCGTACCCGGAGCATTGATGCCAAAGCCAGAAGATGAAAAGCAACCAATAGTGCTCTCTTACACAGAGCTGACATCTCTTCCACAGAACCCGCACCCTGATCCCACTGGGCCACAGCTTTTCGGCAACCATTCGGACTAAGAAGGGGATGAGTTTGCTGAACTATACACTGAAGACAACTAGTATGTTAACCTACCAGATGCCAGTGGACTGGATACTTCCTCAGACACTGGGCTGGTCTCTCAACCTTGTGGAGCAACTGAGGAAAGTGCCTTAAATTTCCTTCTAAGGAGGTGAAAACTAGTGTTAACACTGAAGTCCAAACTGATCACTACTGTGCCCCTGTTGTCTTTTAATGAGGCAGTCACTGATACCCTTCTTGGAACATGGGCAAAGCCATGGTCCTGACTGCCTGTTAAAAGGCCGAAAACTAGGTTCCACTGCCCTGACCCAGCATTCATAACAAAACACCCAATCCCAGAAACCTTAGTGTCACAAACCTCTACGAGCAGGATCCACCCAAACACCTTCCCTACCACACCACCAGATAGCCTCCAAGCACCTCTACACCTTTAGGAAACCTATGTTTTCCTCCATCACCTGGCATTAAGGTCTGTCAACATCTGCTCCAATGCATCAGAAGTCAATAGTAGGGACTTCTGGTACATGCCAGAACCCACCAATGCAGCCAACCCAGCAGACCCTGAGGCCTTTTTGTGGCCATGGCCAAGGCTAAGGCACTTACTGACAGCGTGGACAGGGACAGTGAGTATCCCAATCTGCAGCCATAAAATCTCTTTAGTATATTGTTCCAGAGACACAGCTATCATGTTGAAGGCAGAATCTGGCATTTGCTCCCTGGGTGGCAAGCAGTGGCAAGTAGCCACTTGGACAAGTGGGCCATGCAAATTGTTCCTCGAAGTTCTACCTTCCTGTTTATCTCCACGCCACCGCACCATCCACCACCCTCAGGATGGCTGACGGAGGACCATCTTTCTGTCTTACAGCAGGAAGAGCAGGCCCTCATGTCCAAAGGAGCCATAGAGAGGTTACCGGCATCAAAAGTGGCAACTGGCTGTTATCCCTGCTACTTTCTGGTGCAGAAGGAGAACAGAGACCTTCGGTCCATACTAGACCTTCTCCTTCTGAATGCTTTTAGGCTGAAAGACCAGTTCAAGATGCTGACCATTGTCAAGGTCTCGTATGCACTCGACCCTGGAGACTGGATTGTAGCATTGACACTCGTTTTTACAGAAATTTACATCCCTATCCTGCAGGCCCCCAGGCTTTACCTGCAGTGCCCAGTGGTGACAGGAGCATTCCCAGTTTGCTGTGCTCCCCTTTGTCCTTTCCAGTACTCCTTGAGTGTTCACAGTTGTGATGGCAGTGGTTTCAGCACACCTTCAGAGGTTCCAGTCTTACCCTGTCTCAGTGACTAGCTGCTAAATGTGGCTTGCCCTAAGAAGTCATTACCGAACTTTGGACTACAGTGAACCTATGGACATTATTGGGGTTCACTATCAACATGCTGAAGTCACACCAGACTGTTGCAGATGCTCCTATTCAGTGGAGCTATTCTTGAACGGTGTAGTACCATGCCATCCCCAACATGCCCATGAGAGTGGAGAGTCTAACAATTGGCTATGACCCCAATGTTTCAACATCTGTCTTGGATCTCAGGGAGGATGACTTTGATATCGTTGGGAATCCTGGGCTCCTCCATCCTGCTGGTAAAGCATTCCAGATGCCATATGTAGGCTCTACAGTGGGATGTGAAGTCCCAGTGGGCACAGCATCCGGTCCCAACTATATCCAGTTACCAGGGGAAACTGCAAAAGATCTGCAGTGGTGGCTGCTGGACCACAATAGGTTGAGCAGCAGACCCCTCTCCCTACCCCACAAAGAGCTAACAATGGTAACCAATGTATTGCTTCAGGGTAGAGGAGGCCATCTGAGAAACGTAGAGATCAGTCGTCTCTGGTGGTTCCGGCAGAGGCCCGGCTGCACATCAACCTGCTGGAGTTGTGTGACATCTGTTTGGTGTTGAAAGCTTACCCACCATCCATGAAAGGGGGACTGTTGCAGGTGCTCACAGAAAACACCACTGCAATGTGGTACTGCAACAAGTAGTGTTGGGTGGAGTTGTGGACCCATTGTCTGGAGGCACTGTACCTCTGGAAGTGCCAGAGAATGTTCCTAGTGGCACACCAACTGGCAGGATATTTCAACACCAAAGCAGAATTACTCATCCACTGACACCTAGCAGATCACAAATGGCAGCTACACACAAAGGTAGTGCAATGTCTCTTCCAGGAATGGGTACAACCATGGCTCAAGCTCTTCGCCATTGCAGAGAACGTGCAATGTCAGCGTTTGTGTTCATTGGGATTCCCAAGACTGCTCTCTCTCTGAGATGAATTACACCTAGAGTTTAACTCAGGACACTTACATGCCTTTTTGCCACTACCTCTCCTGCTGCGTCTGAAGATCAGGGCCGACAGGCCCCAAGTCGTCCTAGTAGCAGCAGATTGGTCAGGGAATATGTGGTACCTGTAACTCCTGGGCATGAGAATCTGTCCTCTGGTTAGACTGCCACTTTGGGAGCATCTTGTGTTGCAGCAGCAGGCCAGGGTACTGCACCCAGGCATATGCAGTCTTCATCTCCATGCTTGGAGATTTAGCAGCAGCAGTTGACTTCATTTGACCTTCTTCCCAAAGTAGTTGTCATTCTTGCAGCCAGGAATCCCTTCACAAGATCACCACATGCCTTCTGTTGGTACAAGTTTGTGATTTGATGCAGTACACAGCAGATCGACCAACTTCAAACTATCTGATGTATTGCTCTTTGTTTTGCTTTGGGCACAATTAAAGGTTATTTGTCTTCTCGGTCAGCTTTTTTGTGGTTGCCCGACCAGCCCTCTTTATTCAAATCACCTGTTGTGATTGTCTTTTTTTGAGAAGACTACATTTTTTTCCGCCCACACCCATCATCATGCCCAGTGGGACTTTAATCTAGTTCTCACATTCTTACTATATACACCCTTTGAACCACTGCACAGCTATTTATTGTGGCTTCTTACCCTAAAAGACTTCCTCAAACCCTCTCTGTCAACCCATCATACACAACGTTTGTTCTGGCCAAGCTGGTGTTGAGGACCTGTGCCTCTCTTCTCCCAAAGGTGGTAACTCCTTTTCACATCTGGCAAAACATCATCCTCCCAGCATTCTTTACTACACCGCATCTCTCTAAGGAGGAGGAGAGGAAACATCGGCTGGATCCCCAAAAAGTTCTCCGCTTGTACATTGATTGTACTAGAGAATATAGTTTGGAAGTTCAGCTCTTTGTTGTATTCACTGGAGCAAAGAAGGGCAGAGTAGTGAAAAAAGGACAGTTTGTCCCTGGATTGTTCTCTGCATCAAAATCTGCTACGCACTAGCTGTGGAATATTCAAAAGGTGAGTAATCTGCAGTTAGATAGCGTGTTCACCAGTAATGGCATTACCGAAGGAAGCAACTTGTTAGACCACACAGTCTTGGCATCCTGTCAGCTTACAATAATGCATTTCCAGCACTAGAGAATAGCAAGTGCTTCTAGATCCCTATACGCAATCTGGCTTAGACCTAAATATTTATCAGCATGTGTCAGCTAACACATCTAGTGTGTCATTTGCAGTACGTCAAAAGTACACAATCCACTGTTTCATCAGTTGTAGGCTAACATGAGTGTCACAAATTGCCGGATACTCATTGGCATCTCTCCAACATGGCCATTGAGCACCACCTTAGGAAATGGCGACATCTGCAGATCTGTCATCCTCTTTATTTTCTCAAAGGTGCTTTTCTGCTTTACAGTGTCGAAGGGCTTCACAAAGACAGATCGGCATTGGACGAGTTCCCGGAGAAGCCATTAGTTTAGGCAGGAAAAGCTTTGAGCAGGAAAATTGGAGTTTCTCACTCAGGGAAGTCCTCTTGCAAGCCATATAATTTTGGTGCCTTCCCCCGCTCAAGATTTCTACGTTTGGACTTAGTCTCTTTTTTTATTTAGCTTAGGCGAAGCTGTGGGTTCTATCTGATGAGGGCTTCATGAGGCAGAGTACGTTTTTGCAGAGGTCCTACTGAATCTTAGTTTTTGCTGCGGAGAAGCTCTGAGCAGTAGAAACGGACTCTTCAGCCCAGCAAACGTGCCTTGGGCAGATCAGCTTGTCAGGTTGGTTCAGGTCTTCAAGTCCAAAACGTTTCCAGGTTTCAGGTTTCTGTAGGAAACTGGCTCTGTATATACTACACCAAAGTGAGGTATAGTGTGTATAGAGTCCAGGTGACCCCAGAGGTAGGCATAGGTTAAAGTTAGATAGAACCTTACTCTCTATTTGTGGTAGAGTGGTTGAGCAGTAAGGCAGTATCAGAGGACAGTGTTAAGCATTTGATGTACACACTCAGTCAGCAAAAGAATTCACACACTCAAGAACTGAACTCTAGGCCAATTGTTTTTGTATAAAAAATATACTGTTGTTTTATTTTTAGAACCAAGCACGCCTGGCACAGGTACGTATTAAATACTTTTCAGTAATAAGTTTTTTTTTTGAAAACTTTCTTTATTGGCATTTATAGATAGTATAACACACGGGCACAGGCGATATCGGCATTATCACATAGGTTTACATTTCAAGTGCACCCGTGCACAGTCCATACAATCGTGCAGCCTTCTGGCCCTTCAAGCCATTCGTCGCTGTCCTGAGTGGGGCTGCAGATGTGTGCCCGGGCCAGCCTCTGGGTGCACCCTACTGGAGCGCGCCATAATCGCCTTGCCGCAGGGGTGCCATGCAGTAGGACTACCCCCCTGTGAGGGGCGTCGCAGGGGCTATGGAAGTGCAGCCATTAAGTAACCATGAACTAACTGGGGGCGGAGAAACCGGGGAAAGGGGAGGGTGCACTGTGTCGCCTTTCGGGAGTACTGGGAGCTGCGCGCTCATACGCTGGACCATCGTGTGGGAAAGGACCGGGGTAGTCGCGCACGCGGAGGTGAGGAGGGGGGCAGGGGGGGGGGGCGGGAGCATCCAAAATGGCCTATGAGGGCTCTGGTCGTGGGGCCCGGGGGGACAACCTCTGCGAGACCCCAGGAGCCCGGCCTGCCTGCGCACTACCCGGGATGGACTCCGGCGTTGCGGGTGCCCCCAGAGGGTCTATCAGTCTCGGGTGCGCCGCGGCCTCCGTCTCCTGCGTGAATGTGTGCATTAACATGGCCCAGGGCATTGAGATCGGGTGTTTGCGCATCCCACGGACTTCCTCCGTTCTGAGTGTGGTTTCCTCCGCTCTGCCCCACTTCCTGACAGCCCCCACCCATGCTGCTAGAGGGGGCCCTCCCGGCGCCTTCCAATGCATGGCAATGCATCGTTTAGCGAGGATCAAGATGAGGAAGGCAAACCTTCTCTCCACTTTCTGCTGCTTATGCCGGTCATGAATTCCCAGCGCGCACGCCTCCCATGTGTCCATGTCCCGGAATCCTGTGACCGTTTTTAGGGTAGCGTGAATCGTGTGCCAGTAACTGTGGAGTGTCGGACAGTCCCATAACATGTGCCTGAACGAAGCAGCAGGCTCCAGGCATCTAGGGCATCCAAATACCCCGTCGGGGAAATATTTCTGCAACTTTTCTGGGGTTAGATACGCCCTATGCAGGATATGTAGCTGGATGTTCTTAAACCGGTAGTTACGGGACACTTTCTTGGTATACTCCAAAGCCCTTGTCCACTCCCTATCGTGCAGAGGCCGTTGAAAGTCATCTTCCCAGTGTTCTCTAAGGGTCGCCAACGTAGGGCTCCGCAGGGCCCTCACCGCTTTATATATCCACGTGACTAGATGGCGACCGGGCCCCATCTGCAGCATCGCATGGATGACCGGGTGTGTAGGGGGCTCCACTTCAATCCCTCCCCACTGCCTCCGGCAATCTAATAGAAGCTGCCTATGTCGCAGGAATTGGCCCCCAGGGAGCTCGAAGTCCTCGACCAGTGCCTCGAAGGGCTGCAGGCCCTCCCCAGAGAACAACATCCCCACCTCTGTGATCGCGTAATCCGTCCACACTCGCATCATTTGCTCCGTGTAGTACGCCCGACCCCTAGGTAGCCCCACCAGCGGTAATACTTTTCAGTAATAAGTTGCTGAATATAGAACAGTTTGAAAATACAATAGAAATTGTACTTTGTATGATTTACAGGGGATGCAGTAGGTTGCAACACTTAGCAAATACAGTACATTGAAAAAATTAGTCTTTTTCAGAAAATTACGGGTAAGTTACTTTTTACGGTACTTTTCTAACTCAGTCCTGGATACCTAGATTCAGCACTGGGACATTTCCTGCAAACGGGTAAGTAAATACGTTTTGGTTATTCGTGCGATTTTTAAAGAATATTTTTAGATTTCAAAGCTCCACACTTTGAAACATTTTGGAAAAAAATTGTCAATGTTATTCAATAGAGTAAAAACAGGTCATCGGTTCAAGTAATCGACTGTGGGAGTTAAGGTTCTGGGGATAGACTCAGGGGTCCCCCAGGGTCAGTGATGCACTGTTGTTGCACACTCAGCTGCACTAGGGCGGACGGGTGCAGATTGTTGAGGCCCAATGTTATCCAATGGGGTGAGGGGGCCTCCGGTTGATGGCTGCTGTCAAGCAGGACACTTGGTTGTGGGAGCAAAGCTCCTAGGGTTAAGGTCAGGGCAAATGGGGAAACAAAGTAGCACAAAAGGTGCACCCTCAGCGACAGTGGTGCGGCAGGGTGCAGAGTGCTGTTTCGAAGTCTGGCACCCTGTTTTCTATGGAGAAACTCCGGTTTGCAAAAGCACTGCAGGCAGGGAGATGAAGGACTTCCGGGTGCGACCACCACTTGGAGAGGTAAGTTGGGAAGTTAAGGGTTGGTTAGGCACCGTCCGTTTGGGCACACAAGGCCATACGGTGTCGGGTGCAGGGGTGCCTTTTGGGGTCGGATCTTCTTACCAGCTCCTGGTCGCGGTTAGGGGGGCCTTCTGGATTTAGGCTGCAGACGTCGGCTGGAGGCTTGAGGCAGGTCAAGGGTCGCCGGATCACGGGTCAGGATCGCCGGGGTGACCTCCTCGTGGTGTTTTTCCACTCTAGCTCGGGCTGGGTTCGGCGGGTGCAGAGTGGGCTGGATTTGCAGTCTCCAGCTGCTGCCAGAGGTTGCAGTTGAACAAATCCGGTGTTCACGGGAGAAGCAGTCTTCAGAAGTGAAGGCAGGCAGTTCCTCTGGGGTTTTTGAGGTTGCTGGCTGCAGGACACACCGGGATTTCGCAGGAGCAGGTTCGAGGGGAGACAGGCCTGTAGGACTGGGGCCAAGTCAGTGGGCGTCCTCCTCTTGTTAGCTGGCTGCACGGCTGTTCGGTCCTTCTTCTTTTCTTCTTTTCATCTTTGGATCTGAGGAAGCAAGGTTCAGGGTGCCCCCTAAATATTAGATTTAGGGGTGTTACAGGTAGGTAAAGGGCAGGGACCAATGAGTCCCTTCCCTGGGGTGGGTACACCCCCTATCATGCCACTCTCGAGTAAGAGGGTGCAGGAGACTGTTCCTGGTTGGCTAGGTCCCCCCATCCTCAAGATGGCGGGGACTCAGAGGTGTGCTTCACCTAGTCTCCCCCACCTGAGGGGTGGAGTTGGCAGAGGTGGATACACCTCTTTCCCTCACTTGTTTTTCCCACCTGTTCTCCCGCCCAAAGTGGGGACTAGAACCAGTGGGGACCAGTTGCTGAAAGCAGCAAATGGTCTGGGGAGGCTCACAAAGGCAGCATGCCTTTGAAGCTTCCCCTTCGTGAACCCTGCCCATCCTGGGGGAGGAGGCTTGGAACCTCGTCCCAGGATGTGCATTGTTTCAGGTCCCCGAGAGCAGCAGGCTCTCGACCCAGGGGTCCAGGAACATGTCTTATGGTGGCAGCTAAGCAGCTACTCAGTCAAGTCACTAGGAGTTGGTCGAGTTTCAGGGGACATCTCCATGATGCCCTCTGTTGTGCATTTTACATTAAATCCCACAGTGGCATCAGTGTGGGTTTAATGTGCTGAGAAGTTTGATACCAAACTTCCCAGTCTTCAGTGTAGCCATTATGGTGTTGTGGAGTTCGTAACTTACAATGCTCAAGAATGGACTTGGGCACTGTAGGGATACAGGGCTCATGCATCTGTACCCTCACCTCTGGTATAGTGCACCCTGCCAGAGGGGTGACTGATCTATGCCAGGGCAGTGGTTTGGGGGCATGGCACACAGATGTGTGCCATGTCGACTCCACTTTTTTCAGCACCAAGACACGCAGCCTGCAAAGACAGTGTGTGTGTGGCAGAGTACAGGACCTCTAAGGGTGGCACAATAAGTGCTGCAGCCCTTAGAGGCCTTCTCTGGTCACAGGGCCCTGGGTACCTGTGGTACCATTTATCAGGGGCTGACATGTGGCCAGAGATGCCAATTGGGTTTAGGCTTCAATGCAATTTTAGGGAAGGAACATAGGCCCTGGGTACCTGATTAGCAGGAGCCCAGGGCGCACTCAGACAAAGAACATCAGCAATTCAGCAAAAAGTGAGGGCATACCATGCAAGAAAGATGGCACTTTATCGCAGGGTCTAATACACATTCTTGATTGGAGACCCATTAACAGGCCCTGTCAGTTAGAAACTTCTAGAAAGGCCTCATAATCATTGGGCCAAAAAATGGCAACCTTCTAAAGGTACCATTTTCAAAATTATAATCGAACTCCTACTTTACCATTAAAGAGGATTTTAAATTGCAAATCATTTGAGTCTAAATATCACTTCTCCATCTGCTCACAATCTGAAGTTAGCATTTAATTGAAATAAGATTAACCAGTGTTAGCCTATGGAAGAGATAGGCCTTACAATAGTGTAAAATGACTTTAGGAGTTTATCGTTGTTAAGGCATGTAAAACTTAAATACACATCCTACTTTTTAAATACCATGCACACTGCCCTATATGGGTTTAAGGCCCTGTTAGGATTGGGATTTCTGGTTGGCTAGGGTATGCGCCTAAGCCAGGCAGAAACCACCACTCTAGTCAGGGCAAGGGAGTTACACGCTGAATATAACCCCTGCTCACCCCCTTGGTAGCTTGGCACGAGCAGTCAGGCTTATCCCAGAGGCAATCTGTAAAGCCTTTGCACAACACACACTGCAGCAACACACTAGTCACACCACAAAAGAAACTCCACACAAGGTTATATTAAAAAACGCCTTTGTATTATCCAAAACACATTAGCATCATAATCATACATATACACTGTGCCAACTGGCTCTAGGCAATGTTCACAGGGGATTATATACATGGCCGGGCCAATCGGGCCACTGTCAGAACCATCACAAAGCACAAGTAGTAAAAATAACACAACCAGTAACTACTGATAAAATACTGTACTCCACATAAGCACTAGCAACATAACTGCATTATGTCTGTATCACATTAGGCATAAAACACATTATGCATGAATCACAATTAAGAGGAAACCTTAGTGACACTCCCCAGGTGCATACATCACCTTTCTTTTAGGACCTTGCGCCCTCCTGGCACACACAGGTACTAAACCTGACCCCAGGTCCACTGGCCTTCCTCTGGGGCTCAAAGGCCCTCTGTCCAAAATGTCAGGGCGTAACTGGGGCCTTCCACTGGCCCCTTGGGCGGCTAATGCAGCAAAAACTCCGTGCGCAATGTGCTGGGGGCTTGGGGTGCTTCTCACCCCTTCCTCGCTCGTGAAATGAGAATGCCCCCTCGGTGCAGCTGCCCGCGCTCTCGCGGTGCAGCTGAAGAAATTGTACCTGGCACCACTGTGCCTCTCAGGGCACACCAATTACCCCAACATTGCAGCTGCCCACACTTGTGCGGTGCAGCTATGACAAGCAGAAGGAAAACACTGGCAACACTGTGCCTAGGGAGCACCAACACTGCTCCCTCGCTCAGGTCCCACTCCGGGACTTGGGAACAAAAAATGTGCCCCCTCGATGCAGCTGCCCTCCAACGGGCAGGTCAGCTGTGAAGTAATCAGCACCCAATGGCACGGGCCCCAACTGTGCAAACTCGAGCCCGACTCACTGGGCTCTCCTTGATTCCTCCGGTCTCTCCTCCACATCGGGAGAAAGGCACCCACAATGTGACTCGGCCGGCCTCTCGGTGCCCGCCTTCAAAGGGGGGTGGTGGCGGAGATGGAGCCTACCAGGCTCCCGACTCTTCTGAGACACGCAGGGCGTCTCCTCCGGCCATGCTGCAATTAGTGGCCTTGGCAGCTTCCTCTCCCGGCCCGCTTCGATTGGTGGGCCCTGAATTATCCCCGCCCACAACCAGGCACAGGCTTCTGCCTGTCTTCCGGGCTGCCGTTCTCGGTGGTGGCTTCACTTCATGGCTCCACAGTGCGGGGTAGGCTCCCGCCGTTAAATACACAATTGCGGGATTGACTCCCGCTCTCATAAGCAGCGGCAGTGCAGGCTGGGCTTCCGCTCTGCTGCAGAAGTACCCTCAATGCGGTGTGGGCTCCCGCTTCGCTGGCATCAATGCGGGGGAATCCCCACATCAGGATTCCCTCGGAATAGGTCGCAGCTCAGCGCTGCAAAGCCCCAGATCTCTCTATAATAAAAAAAAAAACCTGTCGCCCAGCAGTCCTTCGTCCCAGAAGAGGTACCAGCAAGCACACTAACATGGGGTCATAGCCCCTTTACGTATACCACATTTCTGTTTGTTCTACCCTGGCACAGGGCTTGGGGGGGGGGGGGGCAGTTTCAACTGGTTCTGGGAGGGTATTGGAGCACTCTGTTTACAGGGCTCCTCTGCCCCTTTGTCAGGTGGGGGCTCGGTCATCAGATCACCACAGGGGGGCGGAGACAGCATTCACCCTGACGGGCACAGACCTGTTCAGGGTCAGGGGACTACTCCTCCCACTACTCCAAAAGCAGATCTCCTATTCAGCCTAGCGCTGACTCACCCCGTCCTCCCTGGAGCCACACACACCTCACCAGCCCCTGTCACTCCAGAGCCAGACATGCTACCTCACACCAGGCAGGCAGACACATAGCATACAGAAATACCAACTTCTAAAAGTGGCATTTCTAAAATAGTGATAATAAATCTGCGCACACCATTGCGCAGCATTTATTATTACTATTCCAAACATATCAAACTTGACCACACTGCACCTCTCATATCAGGAATTACCACTGAAACACATATCAGGGTGTCCCCAATGCATTCTTATGAGAGGGCAGCCTCACAGCAATGAGAAACCAAAATGGATCTCTGTCACTACCAGGACATGTCACACACTTAAGGTACATGTCCTACCTTTCACCTGCAATGAACCCTGCCCATAGGGCTAGCTAGGGCCTAACATAGGGCTGACTGACATGCAGTAAAAGCGGGGGGGGGGGGTCACAGACGTGGCACACACTTTAGGTGTCACGTCACAGCAGCAGTAACACTGCACGCACAGGCCCTGAACTGGCAGAGGCCTGCGACAGGTTTAAAGGCTACTTTGGTGGGTGGTGCAATCAGTGCTGCAAGCCCACCAGTAGCATTTAATTTACTGGCCCTAGGTATCTGAGATACCACTTTACAAGGGACTGACCGGTAAATTAAATATGCCAAACAGGTGTAGACCAATCTTACCATGTTTACCCCAGACAGCACACGCACTTTACACTGAACAGCAGTGCTAAAGTGCCCAGAGTCCTAAAACCACCAACACCATGTCAGATAAAAGGCTAGGAGGAAGGCAAAAAGTTCAGGGATGACCCTGCAAAAAGGGCCAAGTGCAACAGGCCCACTTTAGATGTGACTTTTAATATTAAAAAGGAAGATTTCGCACAGACAAAAGGTTTGTTTCGCCAGGTCGAAATTGCAGAAAACTGCACTACAAACTGCAGTGGCAGACCAGAGGCATGTTTTTAAAGGCAACTTCAGTGGGTGGCACAATTTGTGCTTGGGCCCACAGAAGCATTTTATCTACAGTCCCTGGGTACATGTACTACCATATACTAGTGGCTTACAAGTAAACTAATTGCACCAATCGGGTGGAGGCCAATCTTAGCATGTGTTAGGGAGAGAACACAATCACTTTACCACTGGTTAGCAGGGACAAAGAGCACAGAGTCCTAAAAGGCAATAAAAATGAGTTCAGTAAATAAGCCAAATCAGTTGCTGTTGCTGAGAGCGGAAGACCTGGGACTTATGGGTTCAGAATCCCGTGGCTGCATAGGAGGAGGTGGGGCCAGGAAAGCACTTCATAATTGTGCTCATTCCCTGTAGTGCTGTACGTGCAAAGGCCAAGATGATTGGAGGGCTGCCTGGGCCACCCCTCTTGTCCCCTCAGCTCTGGTAGCCCCAGAAGGAAGCAGCACCAAACAATTCACCTGGGTAAGAGAAAACCTCCTGTCCACAAATAGACAAATATATCTTACAAATATGATGGGTGCAATTGCATCTGAAATTGTGTGAGCTGAGAAGAGACTATCAAATGCACACCAACAAATAATTCTTCAAATACTCCCAATATTGGTGCTGCTGGTGTTAGTCACTCACCTGAAGGCTCTTTAGTAACCACTGCCCTATTGAAAGATGTCAGTAAACAATATACAAACGCAACTCATGTGTCTCAACTGACCCGTTAACTGTTATTACTGAAATAGAATCACTTTGGCCTGATCCACACTCTCCTCCAAGGAAGAACAAGCATTTACAATGCAATAGGTCTCGCAACTATGAATTTTGGAGCTATTGCCATTGTAAATGGCAATGCCTTCTAAAAAAATGTAAGCCATTGTTATTTACAATACGAAAAGCAACACCTATTGCATTGCATAGCGCGGTGTCCGTGAAGACGGCGCCGCGCTCATTAAAGTTAAAAAAACAAAGAGGTCGACCGGCTCGGTCCTCCCTTTCCTCTCAAAGATCACTGAAAGATTTTTGTCCAGCAGCTAAGAAAACACCTTTAGCAATCATGTCCTAGGTGATCTCCAGCTTTGGCACAGAACAAAAACCTCCACCTTAAAAATGTGTATATTGCTCTAAGTCTCTTTCTTAGGAGGTAAATTGCTGCCTTCTAGTTCTCCTTAATCTGCCACCAGCCTTTGATACTAAATAATAAAAACACTACTTGGAAATAAAAACATATACATTCTTTTCAGAAGCATACTCCTCTTTACTGTCTAACTGAAAGCACCAACAGCCACAAGACTCCTCTCTTTCCTACAGAACTGGACGTGGAACATGAAACTAAATTGAAACTCTCAAAAGACTTAATTTCTCCTTCTCCACCCAAACAAAGAACGGGAACTTCTATCCAAAAAGTCAAAGGACAGGGGCCTCGCACAAAAGACGATCACTGAGTTAAGTCCCGTACAGTGAATGTCAAGAGACTTCTCACCTTGATCTACACATCAAAGAGTCGGCCATGAATACTAGAATCCAAACAAAGTCTCTTTTTCAGACTCAAGCGTTTCCTCCACAACATGGCGGTCCAAGTCCATGGTATCGGACACTTATACTACCCCGACACTGTTGCAGCGCTGGGACTGAGAGAAAAGAAGGCATACTTAGTGTGACTGGATAACACTGAGGCCACTGAGTCAAGAGGCTGATTGCGGCCTGGAGAGACGGGTCAGAGTGGCAATGGAAGAATGAGACAGAGTGACACTAGGAGAACAGGACAAAGTGACACAGAGAAATATAGACGACAAGTGGAACAAATGCACTCAGTGAGGTAGAGTTACTCCGAGGGAGCCTGTGGTAAGGTGACAGAAGGGGGAGCTGGCACAAAGAGAAACCGGGACTCCGAGAGAATATAGAAAGTTGTGGAGAAGTTGATGGAGAGAAGCAGAGTCAGTGGGTGAAGGAGAGAGGGGACCCCAGTAGAACATGGTGTCACTGGAGAAAAGGTATAGTCACAACTGAAGGATAACCATATGCATGTGTGGAAGAGACAGATAAGGACAAAGAAGAGGAAATCGGGGAAGTAACAGGTTGAAGAAAACACCCTGGGACTGAAAGAGGTTGTGAAAATAGACAGCGACAGGGTGACACCGATGCAAAGGCAGAGTTGCACGGATAGACAGACTGACAGTGCAAGTGTCGATGCGAGAAAAGAGACGAGTGACACAATTCAGTGCGCATGCCCTGGGCAGGGGAGGCCTAAGGCCCTGGGGCAACCGTGATAACGACACAGAAAGACTGAATGAAATCAATGGGTAGAGTGCAGCTAATACAGAGAAATGGCTAAAGTAAGTGAGGGTGACACTAAACGAACTATGTGACTACGAGAAGCAAGCACCACCTCAATCCGCAAGTTGTACACGTTTTAAGACGATGAATTTGCAGATTGTGCACGGTTTACGGCATTTCAGAGCTGTGTATTTGGGGAGTAATGAAGCAGTGGACCTGACAGACATATTGCGAGAAGTTAAACGTGACCGGGCAGTGAGTGGAATGAAGTGGAGCCTCAGAGGGCCCGCCGTAAACATTTGGAGGCAGGAGTGTCGCACTCCAGTCTCCAGAATATATAGAAGGAGACATCCATCTACGTATGGAATAAGCTGTGTACTTCAGCGTCTAGAGAGAGTGGAGCTGCAAGCAGCTGGTGTGGGTGGAGGTGGAGTGAGGAGGGTGGCAAATAAAGAGGGATGGGCAGAGTGGAGTGGGTGAGAGGGGAAGGTGGCACATGACATATATGGTGAGCTCTGGACAGGGTGTTGGCGGGGGTGGTACAGGAAGTGCCTTTTCACTGGTTGGAGAAGAAAGGGAAGAGGGCTAAGTGGGTAGGAGAGAAATGTATGGAGTAGCGAAAGAGCGGGGAGGGATATGTGTTTTATTTATGTAGCATTATCCGTGTGAAAAATGTTAACAAATCAAAACGCAGCGCTTTAACGTCATATTTAAAAAGGTTAAACAAGCTGTTAGGCCTAATGGTTGAAGCAATGGAGTTCCTGTCTTTCAGGGCATTTCCCAGAGAATGATTGAAGTAGCGCCTTTGAGTTCTTGAAGAGGAGTCATAACTTGTCCGGAAGCTCCGGACATGGAGCTGGGCAGTTGAATTGAACTACTATTGTACATACAGTCATCGATGGGTAGGAGATGCTTCATTCTTCTGAGTATTGTTATTTGGATGCGTGCACTTTTGGCTCAGGCACTTACGTGTGCCTTTAATATCTAGTTGTTGCCCAGAGATTTGTCAATTTCTTACCAGGCTGGGCTTGCTGTCCAGTAGCAGGAGGGCATCCAGTGGGGTCTGAGCAGTGGACGCCAGTCTCCATCATGCCATGTAGATGCCCAGAGCACTGTCCGCTATTAGAAGCCTGGCTGTCTCTGCATCTGATTATAAAGCCCGGTCAAAAACCAGCGAGGAGGTAGTTAGCCTCATTCCGTTTGGCAAGTTGTCTTGCAACACGGAATTTAAAGGATTTTTTGAAGGGTGCGGGGGGATGAAATTGGCGTAAAATTGACACAAAGCTCATGACAGGAACCCGAAGGGTAGGGAACAAGCTGTTGCCACGCTATTGCGTGAATGAAAAAAAAAACTAGGAAACTTAAAGCGCGCCATGTGCATTGTGCGTGCCTGCAATGAGCTCCCAGGAAACATGATCAGTCGCTACACGCCTGCTAAAGATAAGAAATACCCTCATGACAGCCGAAAAGCAGACAATCCAGTCCGGATGGGCCGGACGAAAAGGGGAAAGAGCGGAAACAAAAAAGCCTCTGTTTCAATCGGAGGACACCGTTTCACATAAACGATGATGCCAGCCAATGAAAAAGTTTTTTTAACTCAGTTCCTTCAGAGAATAATGTGAGTAGAGCTACAGGGCAAAAGGTTGTATTAATAAATTCTTATTTAGACAGTGGTGGGAGAAGACAAAATTTGAACTAGTGCCTGCTAATGGTTAAGAATGGAGGTAACCAGCTAACTAGTGTTATGGCTGTGGAGGGGCGATCCATGTCGCTACTAAGCCTACACAGGTGTTCCAATGGATTGGCACCTATTGGGAAACAAAGAAATCTTGAAGCCCAAACTCTCCTTCCCAGGAGGGGAGAAATGACTATCTACAATTATCTCCGGACTGTACCCCCTTTAGGTCGGTTGGGAAATGTCCCGCCCTTAACGGAATAGCAGTCTGAGAACTGTTTATTGGTACAAAAAGTGTTTGGGCTGTCCATCTGATCTCTGCGATGAGAAAAACATGGTTGGGAGAGTCTCCTGGATTGAGAATAAGGAGAAGACCTGGAAAAGTTGTTAATTGGTAAAGTAAAAGACTGGGCACAGTTAGGGAGCCGCCCAGTGCCACCTCTTCTTTACACAGATGATGCTGGCCTGTTATCAAGGACGGCAAATGTTTTACAATCTTTTCTTAATGGATTTGCACTTTTTTTTTTATAGATGAACTAGATCTAAACATCTATCGTAATAAGTCCTTCGTTACGACCTGTGACCCGAAAGTAACTAAGATTAGAATTTACAACACAGGTAACATCAAGTTGAGAAGAGTTACTAATTTTACTTCTCTGGGTATTACCATCTTTATATCTGCAGATTGGAGACATTTGCTAATGGTGAGAACACATCAGTTTGCAAACTCTGTTGAGGCAGTGCATAGATTTGCTGCAAAGCTGGGGGATAGTCTATTGAAAGTTATTTTAGAGAAATGTCAGACCAAGTGTATTTCAGTAGGATCATTCGGGGCTGGAGTATGAGGTCATATTAACCTTGTGTCCCTATAGGAAGTTGAAAATTATTTTATTGCTGTCTTTTGCCATTGCTCCAATCCTGCTAGAATGTTATTTACCACACTGAAATGGGTCTATCCTATATTACTGATTCCTTCAAAACCCGGCCAGTTCTGCTGTGGGTTTCAGTTTGGCCAGGAGCGAACCAGCTTTCCCTAAACCTATCATTAAGCACTGCTTGTCTTTAGATAACATGACAGCTTTTCTTTGGCTCAAGTATGTTAATTATGCTGGAGAGCCCTACATTATTTGTACACCCTGAACATGTTGACAGTACAACTAAAATAACAGTGAAGTGTAAGTGTTTTGACCTCTCAGTGACTAAGCGACAAACTATAGAGAGCCTGAACCCCTCAATGCAAACATATGTGTCGTTGACCCCGTCTGATGCTATTGAACCGTATTTACTTTGTGTTCGTAACACACAGTACGGGTTTTATATTACGCAGTTTTTATTGGCATCCCCAAGGCAATGACTGTCACTTGTTTCGGAAATCTCCCAGCTTGCCCTTGCGATAATGTTACCAAACAGAGCACTGCTATTTTGCACATTCTCTAAATATGGATATTGTTCCTAAATTTAAAGTTTTAAACATTAAAGTTATACATCTGCAATGTGTCTCATTCAGCAACTTCCGCCAGAAAGCATCGATAGTATGTTCATTAGTTTTATCCGAGTAGCATTGAAAATTAGAAAAATCTAAGGCAGCGATAATTTGCCCTCCTGCATTTGATCTATAGGAGTTGCTTAACTGTAATTATTTCTTTTTCATAATGTGTGATTTTCATTGTATATTTTCTGTTATTTATTGTGCTTTTATGGCTTACACAAGGAAGGCAAAAATCAGAGGTGACTCTGTAGAAAGGGCCAGGTCCAATTTTAATGTGTTGACAACATTGCTGAGAAATGGGATGGTTTCTGTTTTACAGAATTGTTTATTATGGCATCTTGCATTGTAGATTATGCT
The DNA here is from genome assembly GCF_964204655.1 of Triturus cristatus. Lineage (NCBI taxonomy): Eukaryota > Metazoa > Chordata > Amphibia > Caudata > Salamandridae > Triturus > Triturus cristatus. Next base: position 259,054,389 of record NC_140584.1, read on the forward strand.
TTAGTAATAGCTTTTTTAAATGCTTTTTTGATTGTTGACTTGTACATTTTGTTATATGTCTGCATCAGCGTATTTTGTCTTTAGGTTTTTTTTTTTTTAGCCATGTGTGCTGAAGCTGTGTAGCTTGTTTTAGCTTTCTAAAACCTGCGTTTCATCCAAGTTTAATCTGGGTTTCTAAGTCTTCCAAATTCAGCTTGTTCCAAGGTCAATAGGTAGTTGCAGGTAAACAGAGTTTAGCAGCGATGAGTTGTGGTGTCTTGTGTTGGAAGGCAACCAGGTGGTGGTCTGACCACGTGACTGAAGTAATCCCTTTGGAATGCAACTAGGTGTGTGTTGGCGAAAATTGCCTCTAATATGTATTGTGCAATGTGTGTGGGTTTCTAATTCTTACAAATTCAGCTTGTTCCTAGGTCAATAGGTAGTTGCAGGTAAGCAGAGTTTAGCAGAGATGAGTTGTGGTGTCTTGTGTTGGAAGGCAACCAGGTGGTGGTCTGACCACGTGACTGAAGTAATCCCTTGGTATGCGACTAGGTCTGTGTTGGCGAAAATTGCTTCTAATATGTGTTATGCAATGTGTGTGAGTTTGGGAACGAGCTGTTGTAGATTGGGCATGTCTACCCATGTGAGAATCATTCTGGGATGAGGCATATTAGGTTTGTCAAACAATAACATCAGGTTACCAAAGATGTAAAGGTTTGAAAATTTGGTAAGTAGTTTTGAAACTGTCTAGAAAGGTGCCTGGGAATGTCCCATTGCTAGGTGGTGGTCTATAAAGAAAGAGAAAGGTAAAGGAACATTTTGGGTAGGGCTGTGTTTGAGAAGGAGGGCCTTGCAACGTTGAAAATTGTTTCCTTAAATATGTCAGCCATACTGCTTCGTCTTTTGGCTATGTGATTATGTGTAACAGTTTGATAGCTGGTGGAACAATTCCATGCAATATTGTACCCAGGGGCTTTAAGTGGGCCGGGTCTCGCCGGTGCTGAGCACCGCCAGTTCTTAAAAGCAGGTACCAAGACGGGTCCCTATCAGGCTCTCCATTTCTGCCCTCGCCCTCCGGTTGAAGAAGAAGATCTTAACTCTGCAACAGTACCACTGCTCAAAGACTTTGATGTAACTTCAAAGAGAATCGTTTTAGTTCTTTCACAGTCTCATCATTTCAGAACTGAAGCATTTTCAATATTATGTACAACAAAGCCATAGTTGTTGCTTATTTATTATATGCAACTAACAACCATTGACAAAACCAATAGCTCTGGCTTGTTGTAGGTGTAATGTTACTTGTTGTTTTATATATATGGATGCAATGACAGACGGAGAAAAATACCAGTGGGGCGGCACACTATGCTAAGTACAGATTTTTAGTTTACATGTTTTTAAGCCACGCCCTAAATTACATCGGCCACACCCCTTTGAGAGACCCACAGTTTTTTCATCCCACTTCAAGCCCTGATTGTACCCATGTTTTCCTCATAACACATGGTTCAGTCATGTGTTATGAAGTGTAAGTCAGCTTCTGTGTCTTTTGATAGGATAAAGAAGTGGTACTTGTTTTTGACCCCAGAACGAGTATTTATTAGTAGGAGCTGCTGTGTTGGAGGAGGTGTAATTTTGTACTGTGGGTACTGAGTATTGTCCTTCGAGGTTAAAGGTTGTATGCTGTTGGTAATTGTGTTGGCCTGTGGGAGGACAGAAATCGAGTTGTTTTTGGGCATCGTTTCCTCGTCCAACAGGCTTAATAGGCATTTTATAAGGTGATTGTAAGGCTGGTTATATTCGAGGGGGATGGTCTGCTGAGTTGTCTTTGACTAGTAGCATTGTTGTCTGGTAGACAAGGGCCTGTGAGGTTAAGAAGAGTGCCTTTCTTTTCTGTATGTTGAAAGTGGAAGGGGTATGGATAAGAGGTGGTGGTGGCGATGGAGCAAAGGGCTCTGGTTTTATGGCTCTAAACCGTGCAATGGATCATAGACGGGTGGGTGATGGTGTGTATTAGTGGACGGAGTGGTTGGTGTCTGTTGCTTGGAAACTGTGAGGCAGGGATGGGTGAAATCAAATGCATAGTGAATGTGTGTAGGTATTCTAGTATGGATGAGAGTTTGGGAATGACTGAGGTGTTTTACAGAAAGGTTGTGCCGGGTTTGTGCTGCCTACCAGCCATCAAATGTGTACACCTTGAGGAAGGGCATTTTCAGAGTTCAAATGCACAACTTGTGTCTGGGAGAGCAGGTAGAGAGGGGAAAGGAGGAAGAGGGGAGGAGGAAGGCACAAAGAATTAATCTTGCAGCAGTAAAAATTAGTAAATGGAGGACAGAACTATACAAAATTCACAAGCTAATTACAGTTAGCAGCAGTAAAATGTGTCCCAAAAAGTTGATCTAAAGCTCATATCCCTTCCTTCTGCTGTGATGCAGCAGATGACATAGAGGCCTTTTGACTGTAGTCGGCGAAGTACATAGCTATTGAGTGCATAAGCAGACGCAGGTTGTCTTCAGAGCCTGTTAGAGGAGGGGCAATGTGTCAAAGATGGCAGGGGTAAAGTCAAAGTGCTCAAGATCACACGGGGTGAGTGGAGAGGGGAGAGTGAGCTCAGAGCGGAAGACAAAAAATACTGAGGTTGCAAAGAGGGAAAGCGGAGCACATAAAGGGGAGCAGAGCCAGTAAGGGGCAGGGGATACGGTGGTGTAGGGGGTATCAGGATCACACAGTGGGCGAGTGGAGATGGAGAGGAGAGAGAGAGCTCAGAGTGAAAGGTAGAAAAATAAACAGAGGCTGAAAAGAGGGAAACAGAGCAAAGGAAGGCGAGCAGAGCCGCTAAGCATTAGAGGGGTGGGGAGGGAGCGCGGAATCGCATAGGGGGTGAGTAGGGAGGGCGAGAGAGAGCGGAAGACAGAAAAAAACGAAGGCTGCATTGAAAGAGGGAAAGGAAGGGGCTCTTAAAGACTTCAGCAAGCAATACTGGCTTTGAGCAACAAAAAGAGTGCCGTGCTAAGAGGAACAATGTCCAAATGGACCAGTGAGTGGTGCCAGAAATCACAAAAGTAACAGGTATTACACACTACATAATCTTTGTAAACATGCTTTGGTTGCGGTCAGATTGAGAGGACTAAAAAGCGCTCCTCTTACCTGCAGGTGTTTCTTAAGGGGTTGCATCATCTGGAAGGTATTTACACTTGAGGGCTGAGGTTGTTGCAACACATACGCCTGCTTCCTTATTTGTTTGTTTTGTTGGGAGCATTTTATTTTATTTGCTTGTGCTTTTTCTTTCCCTAAATTAACTTAGATGAATTGTTCTACATTGTGAATATTCTTTAATCCCAGTTATTTCATTATGGTACCTGGGAGCAAGCAGAGCCTTAGCTGGGCTCTATCTGGGTGGACTGCTCCTCCCCTGCATGCCCTTTCATCAAAGCCACTTCTAGTTTCACTTTCCTGAGACCTGTTCTGAACTTAACTAATGGCTTTGTGCTCTGACATTGGTCTTCTATTTTTCACTGCAAAAAGGGGCAGTGAAATGCTGTGGCCTGCTCCGACAGATGGAATGCCGTAGGGCAGCAGGCTGAAATAGGCAACTTTTTTTTAAGTTTAAGAGAAAAGTTAATTTATGTGAAAAGAGAACAATTGAAAAATGAAATACCTGTAAACATAGAATAAATAGAATTATCATTTTACAATTGAGATGTGAATAAAGAGAAGGAGGAGATCGGAAAGAGGAAGAAACCAGGTTATAAGAAAATATTAATGGGAAGCTTCTTAAAGTAATTTATATAAAACGAATCTGAAGAATTCATAAGATGCAGTAGCGTGCATAAGAAAAATTACGAACACTTGTAAATGTATGCAAGGTATTGATAACACCAACGAGAGGAAGTCAAGGGGGTTTTATAACGTCCACTGAGTGTGATTATGCACTTTGATTAAAAAAACAGTAATGACTGAAGACCAAATGATGTGCCTTCTTTGTGTAAGGATCACATGACTGCTACATGCTCTGTCTAATCTATGATTATAGCAAACTGTATACCACCATCTTGAAATTATATTTGGCCGAGATTCTTTCAAATTTTAGTCGTTTCTTAAAAAGCTACAGCTAATAGTGAAATAGTTACTTATAAAAAAGCAGTAGTCTGTCGCCTAAATCACCAGGGTTGCAAAAACAACAAGGTGATGGCTGGAATGGTTGAATTCATCTCGGCCACCGCCAATTGCTCAAGCCGCATCCCAATCCACCCAGTTTGCATCTAGCCATATGTAAATCAGTCTTGATCCTGCTCCCCATGAGAACAGTCCAGCCCAAACTGCCAGGCCAGCCCTCCGTGGGCTGGAAACAAGTATCCTGGGACCGGTCTTGGGGTATTACACCTCCTCAGCCAAGCTAGGTTGAATCCAGTGGCACAGTGATCCTGGGACCCACGCCTGGCCATACCCAAGCACACTTAGGGCGGCAAATGCAAAAACAAAAAGGTGATCGATGGAATGCTTGAATTAATCTCAGCCACTGACAATTGTTCTGGGCCCGCATCCCATCCCATTATTTTATTGCCCACCATGCCACTCCAATCAATCAATGAGGGTTTGTAAAGCGCAGCTACTCACCCGTGAGGGTTTTAAGGTGCTGGGGGGGGTGCAGCGGATCACACCAAGTGCTGAGTTCATCTTAAGGGCCAGGTCTTGAGGTCGTTCCTGAATTGCGTCAGCAAGGGTGATTTCCTGAGGTGGATGGGCAGGGTGTTCCATGTCTTGGAGGCTGGTCATGCAAATTCGTGGGATGGTGGCCAGGGAAATCTGGGTGGAGTGGAAGTGTTTGTTGGGTTCGTGGACTGTGAGGTGGTGATTCAGGTATGCAGGTCCAGCGTTGTGAAGGGCCTTGTATGCATGGGTGAGAAGTTTGAAGGTTATTCTTCTGTCGACTGGGAGCCAGTGGAGGTCGCGGACGTGTTGAGCGATGTGGCTGTGACGGGGGATGTTGAGGATCAGTCTTGCTGCAGCGTTCTGGACATTCTGGAGTCTTCGGATGAGCTTCTGGGTGACGCCGGCATAGAGTGCGTTGCAAGTAGTCGAGTCTGCTGCTGATGAGGGCATGGGTGACTGTCTTCTTAGATTCCGTGGGGATCCACCTGAACCCCAGTTTGGACCTAGCCATATGCAAATCGGTCTTGACCCTGCTCCCAATTGGAACAGTCCAGCCCTAACTGCCAGACAAGGTCCTCCCTGGACCAGAAACAAGCATCCTGGGACCAGTTTCAGGGTATGACCCCTCATCAGCCAGGCTAGCTTGAATCCAGTGGCACAGTGAGCCCAGAATCCACGTCTGGGCATAGCCTGTGCACGTAGGGTGTCAAATCCAAAAACAACACGGTGAAGGGGGAAGTGCTTGAATTAATCTCAGCCACAGGCAATCGCTCGGGCTGCATTCCAATCCATCTTTTTTTTGCCTACCATGCCACCCCAGTTTGGACCCAGCTATCTGCAAATCATTCTTGACCCTACTCCCCATGGGAACAGTCCAGACAAACTGCCAGGCCAGGTCGGTAGGGTTGGCAGTTGTGAAGCAGGTTCAAGCCTTATGCAAATTTAGATCAATGGGCTTTCAAAGTACGAGACTCCTACAAACAGTTATGTTCCAAATGTACTCTTCCTATGAAGTAACATATGACATCTTGCTGTGAAGCAAGGGCTTCCAGTTAATAGCCTAACAAAAAGGCCCACAACAAGTTATATAGCGGGGTGATTTCTCCCCACCCCAAGGTGCTGTTATTCCACTGCAGGATGATGGTGCTGCCATTGTTCAAATTGTTGAGAGCTGCCACTGACTGAATTTAACACTTTCTGGTGAGATGTACCACTAAGAAGATGTAGTAAAGTTGGCGTTTGGTTTCCTTACTCAACAGCACACATACTTCTGCCCAGTCCAATATCCTCCTCGTGCCCAGGCATGCATTCCCTTGTCCATTACAGCACTGTCCAGGGTTGGAATGGGGCCACACTTAGGCTCAGGCAGCCAAAATAAGAGTAGCCCACATTCATTCTCACCCTGAGGTCTATGAATTTTCATCTCAACCTTAGGCCCCACAGCCCGTGCTCAATCTTAGATCCCTGAGAGTCCTGTCTGCTACTAGTCTTTATCATTTCTGTTCATCCTTAAGGATCCTTACTTCCCTGTGACCAGCAGGTCTCCAGAGGATCATACTCACACTTAGGTCTTGAGACTTCTGTGCACCTATAGGGTGTATGATTTAGTATAAGCTCCTGCTTATACTAAATCAGCACCAAGAGACCCTTTGGGGTAGGGGGTGAAATACAAATACTGTCGCTCACTGACACCTCAAAGTCTCTAGCACATCATCAGTTAGTTCCCAAAGAACCCAGCTACCCTCAGAACTTTTAAGCTGTTTTCCACTGGTGGCCAAATTAGGCTCTTGCACTCAGATCCGTGAGGCTCCTGCATGCAGAGAGGTCCGCAAAGGTTACTGCTCTCTTGGGTGCTCTTGGAATACTTCTTGCCCTAAGATCCCCTGTTGGCCCTCTTCATCCTTAGGTCCTGTAGCTATTGCTCACTCTTTCCCGACCCATTAAGGGCCATGTGGTTCCATGAGTCTTCTATTTACCCTTTACTCTTCTGGTGCTCTGGTGACTCCAATGCAATGAGGTTCCTACCCACCAGCAGAACTTCAGACTTCTTGCTCAACGCCAGGTCCCATGGTTTCCTACTCACTCACATGGTCCCCAGTAAGGGTCATGCTCAGTTTAAGTCATCAAGGCTGCTGCAGAAATTCAGATCCTTGAGGATACTGCTGACCCTCAATCTCCTGCTCATTCTTACGCCCACAGGGCTCATACCAACACAATGCCAGAGCTGTGTTTTGAAGACCTAATAGCAAAGGTAAAGCTACCTGTACCGCCTAAATGCACTTGATGACTGAGGCTTACTGGTAAGGTTGTGTGTGAATAGTGTACTTGCAGATTAAGAGTGAGGTGCACTGGTAGTATGAGATGTACAGGTTAGGAATGAAGTTCACTGACTGATTTGAGTGCACATAGGGTATGAAAAGGTCATGATTGAGGGGTGCTGGTAGAGCTGTGTACGTGCAGGTCACATTTGAGGTGCAGCAATATGGCTTTGTGTGCACATGGTATTTGGAGATCAGGGTCGAGGCCCATCGGCATAACTGTGTGTGCATGTTGTAACATTTACATCAAGGTTAAGTTGCAAATGAAGAGCTGGATGAACACAGGGGATGTGCAGGTCATTGTAGATGTACAGTGGCACAACTGTGTGTACCCAGGATGTGTGCTGGTCAAGAATGAGTTAGACTGACATAGCTGTTTATGCAAGGTGTTGCATGTCATTGGGAAAGTGTAGTGGCAAAGCTGTGGGTGCATGTGGGATGTAACTGCAGGCCATGTGCAAATGCTCATTCGAGTTTAAGGGGTGCAGGTCAATGTAAATGTAGGAGAATTAGTGCCAGTACTGTAATTTGTAAACAGCATTTGCTCAAAATCATCTATGAAAACGACTGTCGTTCGAAAAAGGCCCTCCAGAGGACATGATCGTAATACCTTAATATTTGTAATTGTTACTCAACCCTGCTAACTCTCCCTGGGCACCTCATTATCCGGGTTAGTACTTAGGATGACCACAAGTAATTGTGTCAGAACCTGTTAAGATTGATGTGACAGGATATAGTGATCACTTTGGCTCAGCATCTCACTGCCTACACATGTCATGAAGAAGAGCTGTAGTTTTCTTAAGAACAATTACAGAATACATTGACTTTAGGATTAAATCATGTTTATGATTTTAATGCCCTGTATCCCTAAATCAAGGGCTCCAAAAATGCCCAGAAAGATTACCATAATTCAAGTAAAGGCATGCAATATGTGTTATCTCAGAGTTCTCCACTTTGACCCCCGCCATAGTAATTGAAGAGCGGAGATGGGAGCGCAGGGGCGGGTTGGGCAGGAAAAAGAAAGCAAAACTTCATCACAACCCGAGATCACACTCCGTCTCAAACTGAAAAGGTTCCCTCAATCTCGGCCCCACGGGCATGATATAGTTATGCCAATCCCAGCAGAAGCTCAGGTCTAGTCTAATGTAACAGCGCCTAGTTCATATCCTGCCAAAGTTATCCCCACTCCTTTTAATTTTCTTAAGAAAAGGTCTCTGGTGCTCGAATTTGTTTGAAAACATGAGATTTACCCACAGGGATCAGTTGATCTAGAGATGTTTGAAGGCCTAACTCTAGCATCTCCTTCTTGATGACCTGCAATCTCTGTCTCCTTTTCTCTGTCACATGCCCTGTAAACTGTAATCCCCAAAAATCAAAATTGGGTTGCCATTCATGGTGGTTGTCTTGCAACTGGATACCCTTCTGAAAATATGTTCTGTCTTGTGGGGCTCAAAGTTCCGCTATGACAGTTTCACTGGAGTTCTTAGTACCTCCTTAGTTTCTTTGTGGAGATTCGAAATGTCTTCTGTAACTGTAGAGCCACAATCCGTAGGAAGGTCCTTGGAGTTCAAAATCCTCTTGACTCTACCCTTCATGGTTTCCTCACCAGATTGGAGGGGGGTGGGCGCACACTGCCTCACACTCCAGCACTCTGTTTGCCCTGATGCATCATAATAAATGCAGTGCATGATAACACTTTCTTCGGTGTCACCCTTGTTGGTGCAGCCAGTGCTGTGTATCTCTAGACACGTGTTTCAGGATAATTGTCCTTCTTCAATAGAGAGCCATACTATTTGGGGGGGTGCTGGAGATGCTGCCCAAAGTCTTCTCAGGTCTCTGTACCACTTGCTGAATGCAGGTGCATCAACCAGAGCACGTCAGCTCGTTGGCTCAAGGGAGCCTTTTCAAATAGGAAGAGGGACTTCTTCAGGGCTTAATCAAAGTCTGTATCTGCTGATGGTATTAACCCCTTCGCTGCCAGGCCTTTTCCCCTCCTGTGCCACGCCCTTTTTTGGCTATTTGGGGTAGTGCGCGCTGAGGCCCCTGTAACTTTTTGACCACATAAGGTATCCACGCCAAATTTCCGTCCTTTTCTTCCAACATCATGGGGATTCTAAAGGTACTCAGGGTTTGTGGATTCTCCTAGAGGGGTCACAGAAATGAGCCAAAATACAGCAACATTTTGTTTTTTTTTCGGAAAAATTGGAAAAACGGGCTGCAAATGAAATCATCTGGGTTTTTCCCTGCAAATGTTATCAAAAAAGGGTTTGTGGGGTTGAAATCACCATTTTCCCAGCTTTTCGGGGATACCAGAGTTTTGTCAGAAACCCAAAACTTTTTACACAGTTTTGGCATTTTTCTGGGACATAGCCTAATTTTGCTATTTTTCGTGCTTTTGACCTCCTTCCAGTTAATGGCAGAAATGGGTACAAAAGCAATAATGGATCCTGGAAAGCTATACATTTTCAAAAAGAAGACAAAATTCTGAATTCAGCAAGGGGTCATTTGTGTAGATCCATCAAGGTTTTTTTGTAGAAACCTACAGTTAAATATAGGATAAATTGAAAAGTAGTTGAAAAAAACAGCCTTTTGTGTCAACGTTTTCACCTGTAACTTCTTCTAATTATGACAGCTCTTTGAAAGCAATATACCATTACATCCGCTGGACATTACTGGTTGTGGGGATATATAGGACTTGTAGGTTCACCAAGAACCCGACGAACCCAGAGCCAAAAACTGAGCAGCAACTTGCAATGGTTTTTTTTTATGCACCGGATATAAAGTAATTATTCTGTAAAAATGTGTACATGGAAAAATCGGTATGAAAGACACCTATGTATTTCTGAAATGGGAACAAAATATAGAGTTTAGAAACAGTAGATATTTGCACATTTCTGAAATTGGGAATACTCATACTAGCATGAGAATTATCAGTCATTTTTTAGAATGACTTCTTTTTTACACAATATCTTTCATTTGGAAGGCAGAAATGCATCGAAAGTCAATAGATAATAACAGTTCCTTTACAAATCTGAATTACCCTAAGTCTCCCGATAAAAATGGTACCTCACTTGTGTGGGTAGGTATAGTGCCCGCGACAGGAAACGGCGCAAAACGCAACGTGGTCACAACTCAATATCGCAGTGAAAATTTGCCCTTTTTTGGCAAAGTGCCTAGCTCTAGTTTTTTAACCCTAGCTCTGCGGGCACCTTGGGAAACCTAGCAAACCTATACATTTTTGAAAACTAGACACCCAGGGTAATCCAGGATGGGGTGGCTTGACTGCCTCCCACAAGGGTCTGTTACCCAGAATCCCTTGTAAACCTAAAAAATTGACCAAAAAAACACATTTTCCCCACATTTCTGTGGTGGAAAGTTCCGGAATCTGCGTGGATCCACAAATTTCCACCCACACCGCGTTCCCCAAAGTCTTACGAGAAAAATGGTACCTCACTTGTGTGGGTCGGCCTAGTGCCCGCGACAGGAAACGGCGCAAAACGCAACGTGGTCACACCTCAATTTTGCAGTGAAAAATGACCCTTTTTTGGCAAAATATCTGGCTGTAGTTTTTGAACCCTAGCTCTGCGGGCACCTTGGGAAACCTAGCAAACCTATACATATTTGAAAACTAGACACCCAGGGGAATCCAGGATGGGGTGACTTGACTGCCTCCCACCAGGGTCTGTTACCCAGAATCCCTTGCAAACCTAAAAAACTGACAAAAAAACACATTTTCCCCACATTTCTGTGGTGGAAAGTTCCGGAATCTGCGTGGATCCACAAATTTCCACCCACCCCGCGTTCCCCAAAGTCTTACGAGAAAAACTGTACCTCACTTGTGTGGGCCGGCCTAGTGCCCGCGACAGGAAACGGCGCAAAACGCAACGTGGTCACACCTCAATTTCGCAGTGAAAAATGACCCTTTTTTGGCAAAATGTCTAGCTGTAGTTTTTGAACCCTAGCTATGCGGGCACCTTGGGAAACCTAGCAAACCTATACATTTTTTAAAACTAGACACGCAGGGGAATCCAGGATGGGGTGACTTGACTGCCTCCCACCAGGGTTTGTTACCCAGAATCCCTTGCAAACCAAAAACATTGACAAAAAAAACACATTTTCCCCACATTTCTGTGGTGGAAAGTTCCGGAATCTGCGTGGATCCACAAATTTCCACCCACCCCGCGTTCCCCAAAGTCTTACGAGAAAAACGGTACCTCACTTGTGTGGGTCGGCCTAGTGCCCGCAACAGGAAACGGCGCAAAACGCAACGGGGTCACACCTCAATTTCGCAGAGAAAAATGTCCCTTTTTTGGCAAAATGTCTAGCTGTAGTTTTTGAACCCTAGCTCTGCGGGCACCTTGGGAAACCTAGCAAACCTATACATTTTTGAAAACTAGACACCCATGTGCTTCCAGGGAGGCATTGCTTGCGTGGATCCCCCAACGTTTCCTTACCCAGAATCCCCTGCAAATCTCAAATTTAGCTGAAAACATCGCATTTTTCAAACATTTTTGTGTGGGAAAGTTGTGGCATCACCGGGCTCACTCAAATTTCTCACCACCCAGAATCCCCCCGGGTATCCCGGTAAAAATGGTGCCTCACTTGTGTGGGAGGCCCAAGTACCCGTGACAGGCAAGGGCCCAAAACGCAGTGAGGCGACATCAAAATTGCCTATCTCAAAACCATCTGGTTTTGCAAGGGGGGTCACTTAGGTTTTTGGCCCGGTGCTCGGCCGCCATCTAGAGAAACCTACCAAACCCATACATTTCTGAAAACTAGACACCTGGGGGCTTCCAAGAAGGTATGGCTTGCATGGATCCCCCAACGTTTCCTTACCCAGAATCCCCTGCAAACCTCAATTCTAGCTGAAAAAATCACATTTTTCACACATGTTCGTGTGGGAAAGTTGTGGCATCACTGGGCTCACTCAAATTTCCAACCACCCAGCGTCCCCCCGGGTCTCCTGATAAAAACGGTGCCTCACTCGTGTGGGAGGCCCTAGTACCCACGACATGCAAGGGCCCAAAACGTATTGAGGCGACATGAAAATTGCCTACCTCAAAACGACCTGGTTTTGCAAGGGGGGGTCACCTGGGTTTTTGGCCCGGTGCTCGGCGGCCACCTAGGGGAACCTACCAAAACCACACATTTCTGAAAACTAGACACCCGGGGGATTCCAGGGAGGTATGGATTGCGTGGATGCCCCAACGTTTCCTTACCCAGAATGCCCTGCAAACCTCAAATTTAGCTGAAAAAAATCACCTTTTTCACACATTTTTGTGTGGGAAAGTTATGGCATCACCGGGCTGACACAAATTTCCTACCATCCAGCGTTCCCCCGGGTCTCCCGATAAAAACGGTGCCTCACTCGTGTGGGAGGCCCAAGTACACGCGACAGGCAAGGGTCCAAAACGTAGTGCGCCTCAACAGGCAAGGGTCCTAAACGTAGTGCGCCTCACTACGTTTTGGGCCCTTGCCTGTTGCGGGTACTTGGGCCTTCCACACGAGTGAGGCACTGTTTTTATTGGGAGACCCGGGGGAACGCTGGGTGGTAGGAAATTTGTGTCTGCCCGGTGATGCCTCAACTTTCCCACACAAAAATGTGTGAAAAAGGTGATTTTTTCAGCTAAATTTGAGGTTTGCAGGGTATTCTGGGTAAGGAAACGTTGGGGGATCCACGCAAGCTATACCTCCCTGGAATCCCCCGGGTGTCTAGTTTTCAGAAATGTGTGGGTTTGGTAGGTTCCCCTAGGTGGCCACCGAGCCAAAAACCCAGGTGACCCCCCTTGCAAAACCAGGTCGTTTTGAGGTAGACAATTTTCATGGAGCCTCAATACGTTTTGGGGCCTTGCCTGTCGCAGGTACTTGGGCCTCCCACACGTTTGAGGCACCGTTTTTATCGGGAGACCCGGGGGAACGCTGGGTGGTAGGAAATTTGTGTCAGCCCGGTGATGTCTCAACTTTCCCACACAAAAATGTGTGAAAAAGGTGATTTTTTCAGCTAAATTTGAGGTTTGCAGGGCATTCTGGGTAAGGAAACGTTGGGGGATCCACGCAAGCTATACCTCCCTGGAATCCCCCGGGTGTCTAGTTTTCAGAAATGTGTGGGTTTGGTAGGTTCCTCTAGGTGGCCGCCGAGCACCGGGCCAAAAACCCAGGTGACCCCCCTTGCAAAGTATTGCCCACCTCAAATGGCCAGCTGCTTAAAAGACCATGAATAAAACATATGTTAACAATTGTATGAGAGGCAACACAGAGCTGGATTCACTGTATCAATACAGTTAGAAACTAATTGTCGAGTCCACAGAGGATTCGTAAGATTCAAATATTCTTTATTCCATACTTCGATACAACCACATTCACAGCCAACGCGTTTCGCCCAAACATGGACTTCTTCAAGGCTGTTGGGAATCATACAAAAGATAATGGTTGTAACAATGATTTGTACAAATAAAACTTTATTTACAATCAAGAGTGAGAGACAAAGAGACGAAAAAAGGGAAGAATCAGCAAAGTGTTAGGGGAAATAGTGAAAAAAGCCAATAGTGTGAAACAAACCAAACAAAACACACCATTGTTCGGTGTCAGTCAAACCAAAAGCCTATCCATAGGTGTGAGAATAAGGAAAAAATCGAGTAAAATGGTCCTAGAAAGAACCCCAGATGAGTATCCATAAGAAAAAAGTGACCATTTCTGTGTTTGAAAGAAACTCCAGGAAGGCGGTGACGTCGTGTTTAAACAATCAATAGTAAGGAGAAAGAAAAAATCAATGAGCATGGCTCAGACAGTCGCTTACCAGAAAGGTTTTGCTCTGGACAGTATCTAAGGCAGCACCCAGGAATATTATCTTCTTTGATGGAGTAGTGGACGACTTTTGATAATTTAGAGTGAGCCCTAATTTGTGAAACAACTGTAGGCAAGCCTCTGTGGCCTTGGATGCTTGAGATGCTGTTGGTGCTTTTATCAACCAGTCGTCTAGGTAGGGAAATACCTGATGACTGTCCTTTCTGAGAGAGGCTGCCACAGGGGCTATGCATTTGGTAAAAATGTGGGGAGCTGACTTGAAGCCAAATGTGAGAATCTGAATTCGCAAGGGTGCCGGCTACAGTGAAGCATAGATATTTTCGATGTTTGGGATGTATGGGGATGTGGAAGTATGCATCCTGTAAATCTAGAGTTGTCATGTTGTCTCCCTGATTAAGTAGATGCAGAATGTCGGAAAGGGTGGCCATGTGAAATGTTTGCTTGTGTAGATACTTGTTTAATTTTCTGAGCTCTAGGATGTGTCTCAATTCCATTGTTTTCTTTTTGATTAGGAAAAATGGGAGTAGAAACCTATGCCCTTCTGGGGATGGGAAACTTTTTCTATTGCTCCTTCTGCTAGCATGGTGAGGGCTTCTTTTCAGAGTAAGTGAAGACAAGGTAGGTGCACTCCCTCTGGTGCTGCTGGTAGACACATCCTAATGTATAACCATAGATGATAAGGTCTAGTACCCATCTGTCTGCTGTTATTTGCCTACAGTTCTGGGAGAAATATGAAATGTTTGCACCCACGGCTGGTGCAGAGTTGGATGCAGCCGACACCTGAGAGAAGTCATTGTTTTCTATCTGCTTCTCTGCCCTGAGGGGCCTGTTTCTGCCTAGGCTCTTGCTTGTTGTAGGCTGCTGTTGGAGATGGATGATAGGACTGTTGTTAATAAGATGGCCCGTACTGTTGCTGATAGGGCTGTTGAACGTGCTGATAACCCCCTCTATAAGAGGACAAACCTCTTCCACACACACCTTGAAAGGACACCTTGCGAAACTGCAGCGCTCCCAACGACTTTGCCGTGTCTGTATCTGCCCTGATGGCCTGCAATGCCTCATCGACATGCTTACCAACAAGCATTTGCAATGCAATAGGTCCCACATTTGCGAGACTTTGAGCTATTGCCATTGTTAAATGACAATGCCTATTATTTATATGTTAGTTTTTAAAACATAAATAAAAGCCATTGTCATTTACAATGTGAGACCTATTGCATTGCAAATGCTTGTTATGAGTTTAGTGGGGGCTGGGTGAAGCCGCGCACGTCCAGCCTCTCCAGGCAAAAAACAGAAAAGGGGTATTTGTGGTAAGAGTGATTAAGCAGCTGCAGCTGTTTTTTTCCAGCTCTCCCTCTCCGTCCCAACCATGTGTGCTGGAGCATGGGGAGGGAGAGTGCGCTCTCCCTATCCCAGTGCTCTAAGGCCAGAGGCAGGCATGGGAAGGGAGCTCAGTCGGGCTTGCTCTCTCTGGAGACTGAGCTAGGAGGAGGGGACCAGAGGGACGGGGGACTGCTGCTGGCTGCGAGGCTTCTTCCTATGAACGCGGGGAGGGTAGAGCATGAACAAAACGCTACATTTCCAGGTTAAGTAGCAGCCCAGACTTTGTAAAGGGACAGCGTGTGGAGTCTGTGGACCGATAGCGAAAGCAGAGGCAAGACTAAATAAATAAGAGAGCAAGAATAAATAAATAACAGGTGGTGCGTAACGATGTACCTGAAGCAGGCACCATAGTAATTAAAAATTAAAAGAACATCAAAGCATGTCAGAGCAGCTTGGAAAGTGGAAGCGCGCATGGCGTGCTGAATGCTGCAGGAAAGTATGTTGTGCCTGCATTAGGAGAACAAGCATTGAAAATGCAATAGGTCTCGCCTTTCATCAAGTTATAGCCATTTGCTTTGCTATATAATACCATTAGCAAAGCAAATGGCTTTAACTTAATCAAAGGCAAGACCTATTGCATTTTCAAAGCTTTTTTTATTTTTAAAGTTAAAAAGACAAAGCACACCCTCATAGGCTAAGCAGGGTGTGTTTAAACTACTACTTCATATGTTTTATAGTTTAAACTGCATTTGGAAAGTGTATGTATCACTCGTTTTTGGCTGGAAAAAAGTGATTTATTTAAGTGCACGAAAAGCAGTTTACTAAGTGGCTTAGATTTGGGCTTTACCGGTAGGATTAAAACCTGGACCTGCAAAGTGTGGATTGAGCCTGTCTGTCTCCAAGGAGAGTCTGGTCTTCAAGTGCAGCTTCCTTGCTGCCTGCACATCAGTTTGTGCTTAAGGTTTCTGATTGGCTGATAGGTTTGGGATTCTGATTGGTTCCTGAGACTAGGTTTTCTATTGGACTTAGGGTTAGGGTCTGATTGGCTGATAGGTTTGGGACTCTGATTAGTATCAGAGGCTAGGTTTTCTATTGGACCTAGGGTTACGGTTTGATTGGCTGATAGGTTTGGGATTCTGATTAGTTTCTGAGGCTAGGTTTTCTATTGGACCTAGGGCTTAGAGGTCCTGATTGGCTGAGAGGTTTGGGATTCTGATTGGTTCCTGTGGCTAGGTTTTCTATTGGACTTATGGCTAGGGTTCTGATTGGTTGCTAGGAATAGTGCTGTGATTGGTTGGCAGGACCTGGTCTCCTATTGCTCCTAGGGCTGCGGCCTAGTTTTCTGATTGGTTAGGGGGGTTAGGACTAGTCTTCCCATTGGCCGAAGGTGTCACCTGATCACTAGGGCTATTTAAGCTTAGGGCTCAGGGTGTCTCAGCCCTAGCATCGAGGCTAAGGGTGGAAAGAACGAGGACAGTTGCCTGTTGGGGTCTGTTCGCGACATGTCAGGTCTAGGGCCAGAAACACTGCCTTTTTTTCCATTCACTAGCACCAACTTTAACCCATCCACAAACATATTATTAACACACTGACAGCAAATGCACTTGACTTATGTACTATAAACAAACCCTAACCACATTTCATCGTCTCAAAAGCCATTACATAGCCCCACATCCCACACATATACACCCGTCTACCCCAACTGCCACACAATGGTACTTTCACTCTCCCACAAAACACCACTCTGTACTGTGCCACTAACAATTCTACATATCACCAACACAACACAAAACCACATAATACATCACTTTATTTCATCTGGACACACACTCCCTGTTCAACAAACTACCAGCTCTACCCTCTACTTGCTCCTAACAGACCCCTTTCTGTCACCACCAAACCTATACTCAGTCCTACATCATTTCATCTACCAACACCACACTCCTCTTTTTGACCGGAAACACACAACAAAACAATCCTTTCACTCCACTGCACCACACATATTACCTCTTCCAGCTATCAAATCTGACACAAACACTAATAACATACACTCATTTCCAAAATACATCACCTCCCCTTTATCATTAAACTTCTACTCACCAACAATACTTCACATAGAGATCCTACTCAGAAAACCACTAAATCATAATTTCCTCTCACTACTCCACAAAACAATACATAACACACCAGCCCCACAAAATAACACACACACTATTGCTTAATACTTTTCATCACAAACTAGAAACATACCCCTACTCCCACCCTCCTGACTACACAAATAATACACATCCTAAGCCTTCTTTACTGCCAAGCTTTCTCTCTTTCCCACACTTAATACAAATTACACCAACACAACAATTCTCATTCGAACGCCTCTCATCCATTGCACAATTCAGAGCCGTACAACATGACCCACATGCTGCACCACTACCCCTACCTAACTCATACACCTTCCACCCTAAACAGACGCAAACAACATAAACTTGCCACTCTTCACAACTTCGCATCTCCATGTCTATTACACAACAAGGCTACTTTACAAAAACAGCACAGCTGACCAACTCACACTCAAACACCATCTCCACCACCTGCACACGCAGACCCAGCACAATGCTTCCTAAGCCTGCTAGACAAGGAATACGATACAGAAAAGCAGCACGATAACTACCCTCATAGAGCTAATACCAGCACTAATGACACACCTGCTACAAGTTTTAAAAAAATGCTGTTCACTCTTCTACAAAACAATGTCACATATCACCAAAACACAATCTCTAAACTGCCTACTAATAAATGCTCGATCACTCTCTAAAAACAAGCATCACATCAACAACCTACTCACTGACACAGAACCTTACTTACTTTTCATAACTTAATCATGGTTGGGAGATGACATGGCTCTAATGTTGCATGAAGTCATTCCTCTAGGCGATCAAACTGTCACACAAAATCATATTGGCAAAAGAGGAGGTAGACCAGCTGTTATATTCAAGCAAACAATACATCTCACTAAAGCGGACGACGTTTCCATACCAGATTTTGAGGCCCTCTTCACCAGATGCAACCCAACAACAACTTGCTCTGGTAACTTCCTTTTCCTTTACAGGCCTCCACGATGCAAAGCAACATTCCCAGACACATTTCTAGACACATTTTAAAACTTGAAAACACTACACTCAAACCTATGCATTCTGGGTGACCTCAACATTTGGTTTGACAAACCCAACATGCCCCATCAAAAAACCATCATCACTGGCCTTGACACACTGAACCTACATCAGATCATCCATAGACCTACACAAATCGCTGTCCACATCTTAGATTTCACTTTGGAAATCCAGAACTAGTTACCTTTCAAGTGATTACTCCAGTCACATGGTCAGACCACCATTTGCTAGCTTTCCAACATAAAACAGCACAAAGCAAAACACCTAAAACCACGTTACATGCATCCACCTATTGACCGTGGAACAAACTCAATTTTGAATGCTTCGAAACACAACTAACATCCAACACAGATCTAGCCACAATACATTCCATTCAAAAACTGTATGAGAGGCTACAAGAACCTTTTGATATTCTAATACCACTTAAACAACCAAACAGGACCAAAAAAGAACAGGAACTCTGTAGAAATGCAGAACTAAAAGAGATAAAACCGCAAATTAGAAAGCTGCAACACACCTGGCTCAAAACAAAGAGCAATCAAGACAAACTTCACCTCCCGAAACTTAACAGATTATACTAGTCAGCCATCAAAAGAGCTAAAACGGTACTATTCAGACAGAATTCAAAATGCTAAATGGGCAAATAAAGAATTTAACATTATTCTCAGAGATTTTCATAAACCTAAATCCATAGAAAAAACTCATCCCATTACTCAAGAATTAATGGGCAAACTGGCAAATCATTATACCACCACAGCAGACACGTTGGACTCCTATATAAAACACCTGTACCAACCCATTTCTAAAAATATCCCCCAAGAGTACTCTAAACCAGCCTCTCCTTTCCTTCAAACAAATATCACAAAGTGAATGTATGGATCTGGAAAAAGCAAGCAGGTCTTACGGCTGCCCTTTTGACCCTTGTCCACCACAAATATTCAAGAACGTTCTTCTAAGTACTCTGCTGTCACACTAGTAAAAAGAATCATCAATAATTCCTTAACTACAGGAATCTTTCCAGAAGACATAAAGTCATACATATGCCCATTATTAAAGAAAACTAACCTGGACCTGTTTGCCCCCGACAACCACAGACCAATTACAAATAGTCCTTTCCTTGGCAAACTGATAGAAAGAGCATCATTCCCCTAGATGTCAAAATTCATTGAAGATAACTCCATACTTTCCGACTCCCAAACAGGATTCCATCCAGGAAGAGGCACAGAATCTGCCCGCATCGCCATCTGAGTTGACTTTAAAAACACAGACCACAACGGGGTTGCTGCACTACTTCTCTTGGACCTCTTAGCTGCCTTTGACGCAGTTGACCATGACACTCTAATCCGAAGACACTACGAAGCCGGCAAAGAGGGGACTTCCCTCTGCTGGATCATATCCTACCTTCAAAACAAAACAAATGTCATCCATTCTCCACCTTTCGCATCCAAACTGTACTTCACAAAAGCAGGGGTCCCCCAAGGCTCTTTCATCTCACCCATGCTTTTTACCATCTACATGAAGTCATTACTGGCAATCATAAATTAATTTCAGCTCACATGCTATAACTATGCAGTTGACACACAAATACTCCTTAAACTGGAAGGCCCCAAAGACATTCGAAACTCACAAATCTTCAGTTGCCTCAGAGCCGCTGATCAGTAGACGACATGGAGCCATCTCAAATTGAATTTGTCCTCAGCGCAAATACTCACATGTGGTGACTGGAAAAATTATGACCCACTTTGCGCCTAGCCTGACAATCTGGGACCATCTTCTAAAATATATAAGGAAGTAAGAAACCTTGGAATTACCATGGACTCCAAGTTATCAATGAATGCCCAAGTGGACAAATTAGCAATATCAACCTTCATTACTATAAAAACTCTGCAACGCATCTTCCCCCACCTGGGATTTAAACACAAGATCTAAACCACCATATCTCTTGTACTGTCTAAAAGCTGAAACGGAGTCGACATGACGAAAATGCCATAGACTTGAGACAGATGTCGGTTTCATATTTATCTTTCAGGCCTAACAAGGGTTTGGTACAATTCCACAACTACGGATGGGAAAACTTATCACAGTTGGTGTAATAAACGAAAGATACCCCATCCAGTAGAAGGCCCTGTAGAAATAAATAATTGACTCATCTACAATTGAGACCAATAGCTTTAAAAGGAATCTCTATATGGTTTAAGAGATCCTCAGATTTATAAACAAGGACTACCAGGAGAGCCAGACGGGAGAGCCCCAATGATGTATGTTATTGTTTTACATATGCACAAAATGAGAGTTAGTGTTATGGTCTTGACGAAGATGGTGTGAACCAGTACTATACCAATCGAAATACGTCAACGCTTGTAATCCCTAATCTGTGATGTGGGTTGGCACAGCAGTTGAAATATCTTCGAACCATCTGGTCCCAGCCTTAACTAAATATTGTCACGGATAGGTTGTGTTTATGACAAAGTGTATTGTCTTGTGGATACTCTCCATTACTTTTTTCTTTCCTCATTTTCTGTCTTGTTTTTTTATTTTGCTATATTCCTATGTAGAAAATGTATAATCTGTTGTAATATTTATATAATTGAACTACTCATGAATGTGTTTTTAATGAGTGATAATCTTTTTTTATATGCATTGAAATAGAAGACGTCCCTTGTCGAGTGGCCCTTTTTGTTCGCGGTCCTTAGACACCTGGCATTTGGTTTGAAATTCTGCTCTTGGATCCAGCTACTCGATACACAGCCTCTGGCTCAGGTGGTTGTAAATGGACATATATCAACAGATTTCACGTTGGATAGAGGGACAAAACAGGGCTGCCCACCGTCACCGCTGCTCTTCGCACTTGTGCTGGAACCGTTGGCAGTGTGGGTGCATCAGGAGCTGGTCATATACTGGTTGAAATGGGCCGTGGACTGGGAAGACAGCATTTCACTTTATGCGGATGATATGCTGTTATATTTTACATCTCCAGCACGCTCCATCAACTGCTTGATGGATATCTGTGCGTCATACAGGTGGGTATTGGGATATACCATTAAATGGGCGAAATCGCTTCTCTACGTATTACACTTCCTCGAGGATGTGATGTCCAAATAGCCGAGGAGGGATTCAAATATCTTGGGATCTATATCACACACGATACAACACAATTCATTGCTAAAAACCTTACCCAGCCCATGAAACGATTCCGCCGTGATGTGCACCACTGGCGTTCACTCCCATTAACATTACTGGGAAGAGCAGCACTCTATAAAATGATGGCGCTTCCCAGATTCCTATATGCATTGCAAAACACACCTTTCCTGGTTCACCCCAAATATTTTACGGAAATAAATGCAGAGGTGACCACTCTACTATGGGACGGCAAGGCACCGCGCAGAGCCCTCCATAAACTCACGAGAAGCTGGTATGACGGTGGCATAGCTCTCCCTGATATCAAGCTTTATTATTGGGCCTCACAGCTTTTTGTTATTAACCAATGGCTTCACATATCACAGGATGAACCTGCATACCACATGGATAGGCATGTCCTTGGAGCTACAGGGATCATGGGAGCACTATATAACAAGGCTAGAAAAGGTACGTATACTGGTCCGACAGAACACACCATCAAAATATGGTTTGAAGCACAATGAGCGATGGGGTGGGAGGGAGTACCGACACAGGCCATGCCACTTTGGGACTCCAAACAACTTGGTACATTGCGTAACACAAGAGGCTTCAGACAGTGGGACCTGATAGGTATCTCAAGGGTGGGAGATCTTTGGAAAAAAGGGGAGATGATCCCCTTCACACAGCTACAGACCACATATAATATGGCTCCAACCGAGATATTCCGGTATACCCAGATCAGAAATGCACTCACGACACTAATCCCAAAAGGTACAAGACTGGAAGAATTTCACCATTGGAGGATATAATCCTCACAGACCACCTCACCAAGAAGGCCATTTCACAGATGTATCGAAAACTAATAATCAATCACCCAGACCTCACTGCGGCCCTCAAAGCCAAATGGGAACAAGATGTAGGTGAACTGGATGGCGCAGACTAGCAAGAGGCGCTGGCGTCGCCAAAGGAGGTCGCAATACCGTCCAAGCTCAAACTAGTGCAATTAAAAATCCTGCACCGCACATATTATACTCGAACACTCCTACACAAAATAAATAGGACGTCCACTCCACTATGCCTTAGACAATGCGGCACACCAGGTACGTTTTTTCACACCATCTGGCTGTGCCCCGCGATTACGGGTTACTGGACCGCAGTGATGCGCACAGTGTCGCAGGTCATGAAGGTCACTATTCTCCCTGAACCAAAGAGGTGCTGTCTTAATATATGGGACCCCACAGATCTCAATCACACAGCACAGGACTGGGTGACAATGGGTATGACAGTAGCAAAACGTAATATAGCGCAGAGTTGGGGAGGCCACGAAACACCTACCTTACGCCAATGGTGCAGAGACATGGATAGTGCCATGATCGCAGAGAAATCAGTATATATACACAAGGGCTGTCCCAAGAAATGGTCTAGGGTCTGAGACAGTTGGAATATTTACCACGGAAACATATGCGAACCCCTACTCGTAGAGTCACTATCAGGAATGAGTGACTGATACGACCCAAGGTAAAAGACTGGTTACGGGACAGCCCATACACCACTGGCTCACGGGAAAAAGTAGATAAAACTACCACCTACTATGATATGTCTGCTGGTACACTGATATATGCCTTATTGTGTTAACTTTCTGTATCATTGATTAATGTTAAAATGTCTCAAATTGTGTTGTCAATCAATATAACAATAAAATGTTTTTTTAAAAAGAAATAGAAGACGTCCAAGGATAATATTTAAAAAAAAAAAACTTTTTATAATTGTACATGTGTATCTGCGTAGTGGCACACTATATTTTTTTTAAAAGTATACAGATTACTTTCTCTTGCCGGTTTTAGATGGATGTGGTGTTTGAATGAGAGATGTGTGGGAATTAGACACATTTGATTTTAATATGAAAGGATAAATGGTTTGCCAAAGGAAAACTCACTTTCTTAGTAAACTTGATTACGCCAATGGCCTCTACCACGGATAATCTTTAACAACTATGAAAAGACTACAACGGATTGAGAACTCTGTTGCCAGACTACTCCTACATGTAAAGCCACAAGCCCCTATCTCCCCTACCTCGAGGGCCCTTCATTGGTTACGGGTTATCAGAAGATCCACATTCAAGCTGCTTTGTATCACCCACAAAGCAATACATGGAACAGGACTGCTTTTCATCAGGAATAAATTCACCAAATACATTCAAACAAAGGAACCTCCTCTCCAGACTAGCACCTCGCCTCAAAATCCCACCATACAAAAAGCCACATCTTTTTCTGTTCAAGTAGCCCAATTATGGAATTCATTATCCCCAAGCATAAAAAGCACAAACAAAACTATCTCATCTTCAGAAGACTATTCAAGAGTTGGCTCTTTCCAACATAACCAACATACTAAAAACAAATGTACAGCATCACCCTGTGTATATCAACATTTAATTTGATTATATGTATGTAGCTAGATATGTGTATTTCTTGATACAAATATGCATAATAATATGTACTTATGTATCTATATATTTATGTTATGTTAATAAAATGTGTTAAGCGTACAAATACCCGGAGATGTCAAGGCGCTACCTCTGAAAGTATAAGCAAGGATCAACGTAAAGATTAGATAAAAAGCCATGTTTTGAGTGCCTTTCTAAAAGCTAATAAGCTAGGCACTGTACCTAATACAAAACTTCTGCCTCCCCAGTTGGCTCTATAAATCCTAGGGATAACTAGATTATTTGCACCAGATGAGCGCAGGTATCTCGGTGGCTCCTATTTTGTTAAACAGTCTTTCAGGAAAGCTGGTCCTTCTCCCCGCAGAGCCTTATAGGCAATGCGCAAGGCTTTGAATTTAGTGCATTGTCTAATGGGGAGCCAGTGTAGACTGCCAAGAACTGGCTGAGTAAAATTTAGGGATTTTGGTAAGTAGTATCGCTGCGGTATTCTGAAGGACTTGCAGTTTATGCAAATACTGCTTCTGCATGTTAAGATAAAGACCATTACAGTAGTCCAGTTTAGATAGCATAGGAGCAGAGACTACTCTCTTCTTAGAGTCTTCCAGAATAAAAGGGAGGACTTACTTAACTGTTGTCAAAATGTGAAATGCTGATGAAGTCATTGACTTGTTCTTTAAAGGTAAGCTTATTGTCCAACAAAACTCCCAAATTGTTTGCTTTCTTAACCAGGAGCATACCCAGCTCTTCTGCCCACCATGACTGGGCCCAAAATGTGGGGTGACTCCTGAACAGGATGACCTCTGTTTTACCGGAATTAAGTCTCGACAATTACTATTCATCCAGTTGCTGATTGTTAGCATGCAGCTTTGAAATCTTTAACCCATGTTGGAATCCTTTGCTGCCACTGATACAACAATATGCATGTCATCCACATAAGATTTAAAAGCAAACCCGAATAATCTTATGATGGCCGCAAGTTAGGAGACATAAATATTAAACAGGTTTGGGCTGATGGACGAGCCCCACAGAACCTCACATGGGAGAGAAAAGGTGTCAGAGACATAAGGATCTAGGGACATTGCCTGAGTTCTCTCTGATAGAAAGGATTTTAGTAGGGAAAGTGCTGAACCTTCTATCCCTATTGCCTGGAGTCAGTTGACCAACAAATTATGGTTGACCCTATCAAATGTGGCCGATAGCTCAAGAAGCAAAAGGGCCGTCTTTCCTCCCTTATCAATGGTCATCCTGATTTCTTCTATTGATTTGATTAAAGCAGTCTTGGTGCTTTGATCTGATCTAAAGCCAAATTGAGAATCATCTAGTAGCTGATACTTCTGGATGAATTACGCCAGTTGTCTATTCATTTCTCCTTCTGTCAGTTTTGCGGGTAGTGGAAGCCTGGAAATTGGTCGATAATCACCGGGATCTGTCGGATTCAGACTGGGTTTCTTCAATAGTCCACAAAATCAAGCGCATGTTTAACAAAGGATCTTGCGTTAAGTAGAGCTGCCCTTATTTTGAGTTGAACTTGGCCCTTTTTGCAGGGTCATCCCTAAACTTTTTGCCTTTCTCCTAGCCTTTTTTCTGACATGGTGTTGGTGGTTTTAGGACTCTGGGCACTTTAGCACTGCTGTCCAGTGTAAAGTGCGTGTGCTCTCTGTATTAAATATGATAAGGATTGGTCTACACCTGTGTTGACCTATTTAATTTACCTGTCAGTCCCTTGTAAAGCGTATCTCGTATATCCAGGGCTGCCAAATTAAATGCTTCTGGTGGGTTTGCAGCGCTGATTGCGCCACCCTCCAAAGTAGCCTTTCAAACCTATCTCAGGCCTCTGCCATTGCAGGGCCTGTGCGCGCAGTGTCACTGCCGCCGTGACATGGCACCTAAAGTGTGTGCCATGTCCGTGACCCCCCTTTTACTACATGTCAGTCACCCCTAAGGTAGGCCCTAGCTAGCCCTATGGGCAGGGTGCATTGTAGGTAAAAGATAGGACATGTGCCTTAAGTGAGTGACATGTCCTGGTAGTGACAAACAGCCATTTTGGTTTCTCACTACTGTGGGGCTGCCCTCTCATAGGAATGCACTGGGGATTTCCTGATAAGTGTTTCAGTGGTAATTCCTGATATGAGAGGCGCAGTGTGATCAAGTTTGGTATATTTGGAATAGTAATAATAAATGCTGTGCAATGGTGTGCGCAGATTTATTATAACTATTCTAGAAATGCCACTTTTAAAAGTTTTTCATTTCTGTGTGCTAATTGTCTGTCTGACTGATGTGAATTGCATGTCTGGCTTTTGAGTGATGGGCTGTTGATGTGTGTGTGGCTCCAGGAGGGGCAGGGTGAGTCAGCGCTAGGCTTATTGGGACATCTGCATTTGGAGTGGTGGGAGGAGAAGTCCCTGGTCCCTAAATAGGACTGTGCCTGCCCTGGTGAATGCTGGCTCTGCCCCCCTGTGGTGTGTCTGATGACGAGCCCCCACCTAACAATAGAGAATAGGAGCCCTGTCAACAGAGTGCTCCAATTCCCCACTGAACAGTTTCTGCTGGTTCCCCAAGCACTGTGCTGGCGCAGACAAAGGGAAAAGGTGTATAAATACTGGGGCTGTGACCCCATGAAAGGTTGCTGTTCCTGGACATTTGGGGGCTTGCTGCTGCTGGGGCCCAGGAGGAACTACCATGGGGCTTGCCTCCCTGCTGGAGGGCCCTGTGTGCTGGCCTCCCTGGGCCCAACTATGCCCCCTGAACCTCAAGGACTGGTTATTCCTGCCTGCTGGATCCCTTGAAAGACATCAAGTGCCTCGTGAGTGCTATATGTAAATTACCAGCCGAGGAGCCTGTTTTCCTGCAGCTGCAGTGCTGTGCTGCAGGAAATTTCCTGGAGGGAACCCCGGCATGAGGGGTTCCCACCATGCCTGGGGACAGAGCGGGAGCCCACCCTTCATTTCTGCTGCATTATAGTGAGGCGGGAGCCCACCCCGCCTTTATGGTTCTCGAGACGGGAGTCCACCCTTCATGGTAGTGTGCACAATGAACGGGAGCCTACCCCGCTTTTGTATTTATTTAATACGGGTGCCCACCCCGCATCTGCCTTAAGTCTGGGGGGCGCCCACCCTGCCTTGCACCAAGAGAAGGAAGAGAAACGGCCGAAGCGATCGCGCAGCTACCAGGAAGCCAGGTGCGTCTGTCTGACTGTGGGTGGGGCCTGCTGGCAAGCGCGAGAACCTTGCAGGCTCCATTTCTGCCCCCCTTCGCTCCCGCTCCCGCAGGAGAGCCGCCGGAAGGGAGGAGAGGGGCTGCAGCTGATCAGTGGGGCTCCCGTGGTGAAGGGAGAGCTCCGTGTGTTGCTGCACCGGCCCAAAAGAGGAAATCCAGGCGGAAGCCTACCCTGCCTGCATGACACCGGTAACGCGAGGAGAAGGAGTCCTGTGCAGCCGTCTCCCCGGTATCTACAGGAAGGAGTCATGGAGCAGAGCAGAGGAGAGGAGTCCCCGAGCTACCCCGGTGAGTGGAGCTTTACGTTGCCTATTGTGGGTGCCTGGGTGGTCCCGCAGGAGAGCGGGCCACTCCAACGTTAGGGCACGTTCTGTTTTAAGGGTCCCAGTGTGGGACTCCAGAGGGGCCGAGTTGGGAGCCCGGTGGGGGGGTGTGTCGGGGCACATTGTCGGTGCCCTACCCCTGTGGTCGCTCCTGAGGCACAGTGGTGCCAGTCTCGCCTACATTTCTGCCACAGCTGCCCCGCCTGACAGTGGGCAGATGCAACGTTGCACATATTGGTTTGAAGAGTCCCAGTGGGGGCACTCAAGACCAGGAGTGCCAGTGCCCATTGCGTTCTTTAGTGGCGCCGCCATAGCAGGCAATTGCAACGTTGGGGGCCAGTTCTTTGAGAGTGAGGAAGGGGTGAGTTGCACCCCATTGCTCAATGCTTTGCGCACTTTTTGTTTGCTTCATTGGCAGCCAGAGGGCCAGTAGACGGTCCTGTAGGAGCCCTGGCATTTCTGGACAGAGGGCACTTTGAGCCCTATAGGAAGGCCAGTTGACCTGGGGGTCATTTTAGGGTGTGAATGGGGTATACTGGGTTTATGCTGGTGATGCTTATCCCCTAATGTGTTTTTATGCCTCATGTGATTGTGATTGCATAATGTGATTTATGTGATGTGATTTGTGCACCCTGATTTAGGCCTCTAATGATGTTTATGGTTCTAAGGTTATTGCATAATGTGTTTATGCTGGGGAGGCCTAGTGCGTAATGTGTTCATGCTAATGAGGTTTGGGCCTAATGTGATTTATTGCCTAATGTTATGCTATTTTAGGATGGTCTCAAATGTGATAATGCTTAGGTCATTATGGTACCAGTAGTTACTGGTTGTGTTTTGCATTTACTTACCTCATCTGATGGTTCTGACCGTGTCCCGATTGGCCTGGTCCTGGATATAATCCCCGGTGAATATTGCCTAGTGCCAGTTGGCACAGTGTAAATGTGTGATTATGTTTCTAATGTGTTTTATGATAATACAAAGGCTATTTTTGATATAAGCTTGTGTGGAGTTTCTTTTGTAGTGTGCCTAGTGTGTTGCTGCTGTGTGTGTGTGTTGCGCAAACGCTTTACACATTGTCTCTGAGATAAGCCTGACTGCTCGTGCCAAGCTACCAAGGGGGTGACCAGGGGTTATCATCAGTGTGTAACTCCCTTGCCCTGACTAGAGTGGTGGTTTCTCCCTGGCTTAGGCGCAAGCCCTAGACAACCAGAAATCCCATTTCTAACATTTTGTGAGTAGGACCCCTACTCATGTTCGCCGTTTTTACCTTTTTATTAGTATTAAGCTTGTGCAGGACACTTTCATAAGTCTTACAGTTGGAGAGGAGTGCACTAAATATGGGGCATGTCCCACTCAAATTGGTAACCAGAACCAGAGGATCAATGAACCCACACGCTGAGTCCTTACCTTTCACATTAAGTGCGTTTAGAGTTTCCGCTGTGTAAGTGATTTGATGGACCAGATAGGGGGAAAAACCGGCATAGTGGCCGGCACCAACTGGCTTGCCTTAGGTGCGTCTTTGGCGCACCAGCGGCGCATGCCCTATGCGTATGTGCTTTCTGCCTATTTAAATATCCCTCCATGTGAGGGGGCGTGACCAGGTAAGAGCGCTTTGCAGCGCGATTCGAGTAACGGGTGGGGAAATTAAAAACCAACCTTGGGTCCAGGAACCCCTGCAGTCCACTCGCAGGCTCCCCTGCGAGGGAGAGCTTCTGGCAACTAAAAGGTAAAGTTAACAAAAAAGTGTGAAATGCTAACATTCTTAAACTAAAGAAAATAGGGTGAAAACCCTTTCAATATTGCAGTGCTAAGAGCAGGCGTCAGCAACTCCTAAAACATGCACCTAGAGTGCATACAAGGAAATGAAAAGAGCTTGCACTGATCCAATCCTACAGTCAGAGTTACTTTACTTCTATTATTAAAAAAAAACTTTTACTCTCTCCAACACACAAACTATATTTCACCCTACACCTCTCTCAATATATCATCTATTTCCACTCTCTGACTCATCCCAAACCTCATTCTACTACTATGATCTCCAAAATACCCCTTTCTAGACTCTTCAGTGGCGGCTCCTCCGCTAAGGCTGAGGCGCTTCGCCACACTGCCTACAAGCAGAAAAAGAAAGTAAAAACTAAAATGATAATAAAATAATGTTATTTTAATTTTATTTTGTTCTCCTGCTGCAGCAGCAGCTTGCGTGAGGGGGTGGGTGGGGCTGAGGAGCAGTGGAGGAGGGTACCACCCTCCTAAGTGCGCAATGACTGTTTGGTCGGCCCTCTCAGGGTGCCCAAAACAGTCATGCGCACTTTCCCCCTTCTCCATGCAGGCTACATTACAGCCTGCATGGAGAACATGCCCATGGTGCTCAGACAAATCACAATGCTGCATTGCTGTGTTGTGATTGGTCAGAGGGGCCTGTGTACTGGGGAAGGAATGTTTTTTTTTTAATTGTATTGTGACCCCGTGACCGCCTACCCCCACACCCCACCACTCCCCTCCCGCCACCCACGAGCCATGTCAACTGCCACTGAGACTCTTCCCTCCTCTATCCCTCCTTGGATCACCAGAAACCTTATGTTAAGACTATAATCTCCCAACAACCCTTCTAAATTCTTCCCGCACCTATCTCCCCTTTGACACATCCCAAAACTAATTTCACAACTATAATCTCCCTAATCCATTTGCGAAGATTCTTCCCTTCTCCATCTTCCTGCTATGATCACTGATAGACACTTTCTAGACCCTTCCCTCTTCTATCCCCCATTATCCTTTTCAATCCAACTAACCGTCTCACAAATTAACGCTCAAATTGCACAGTCCTAAACCACCACTGATCCGTTTTTGTGTCCCACTCGCCGAAAAGAGCTTGGAGCCCCGTCAGGGGTTGTAGCGCTATATAAATTCAATTGCAATCCGAGGCTGGCTCTCGCCTCTTTTTTTTTTTTGCATATTTATATAGCACGAACTCGACCCGAAGGTATTGGAGCGCTTTACAAGAGCACCGTATTTACATTACACATTCAGGCACGGGGAGATTAAGTGATTTGCCCAGAATCACAGGATGTGGTCGCGACCCCGAGGCTCGAACCCTGGTTTCCAGCACCAAAGTCGGCAGTCCAGCAGACGGAACACATCCCCTCCCCTCCGCAGGCTCACTGCCACCTCCTGTCGCGGTACCTGCAGCCTTTGCCAGTTACGATGTATTCAGAATAGACAGCTACATTTAACTGACAATTAAATACGGTTTATATAACTGCGCCTCGTTGTTTCTCCGAGTGATTCAGAGAATTCCTCACGAGCCAGTGTGCGTTTTTTCAAGTGTATTTTGCTGCCAGGTGATTGCCACATGTAGTCCCTGGCAATCACTGTATCTTCCGCTTTCAAAACTCGCACCTATGTCTTGAACGGGCAACGGTGTGTCATTATTTGTTAGGAAATTCTCTGCGAGAGAGAGCGGATTGTTTGCGGCGTTTCTGGTTTCGGCGACAAGATCACACACAGAGTCATATCGCGCTTCACACTGACTTGTGACCCCGAGGCCACGGCGTGCCCTTGGATCGCTGCTGCCTTCCCGGTGCTGGCACTGATTCCTATCTGGCAAGAGTAGATAACGCATCCCTCAACTCGTTTCACCCAGGAGTGCCCGAGCCCGGGGCAGGGAGGCCTCATGGCTCACGCTGAATTGGGCTGGACTTCGCCTGGTGGCAGCCGCGCCCCGGAGCTCTCTTAACCCGATCCCGGGAGCTGCGCGGCCGCAGAGCGGGGAGAGCTGCGCGCGCCATGGAGCTCCGCGGGTTCCTGCTCTTGCTGCTGCACTGCTGGGCCCCTGCGGCTGCTGCCACAGGTAAAACAGAAAAAGAATAATAATCTAGGCCCTTGCTGTCCTCTGGCATCTCTTCAGGCCGAAATAATCTCTATACTACTTTTTACCGGGATTGCGACAATTATACGTTTCATTTCTATGGAAATACCGCTGTGCCCCGTTCTTCCAAATCTTTATCTCCGCTTTATGTAAGAACTCCTCCTAACCAAAGACACTTACCCTTCAAAGACGTTTTTTCTTTGCTTCATGCCTCTTTGTCCCTGCTTATACCTCAGGACCGCTCCCCCAGTTTATACCCTCTAATACGTCTACCCCTACTTCCTCCCTAGTACAACCACCCCACACATTACCCCACAACCTCTCCTGCTGCTTACACCCACCACATCTAGATCTACCGTATTTCTACTGTTCCTGCCTGTACCCTAAAGCGTTTACCCATGCCAGTACCCCGTACCTGTGCTACAGCTTCTGCCCTACTGCCTCTGCTCTTGCCTGTACCCTTTTACTTCTCATTCTGCCTTATACCGTAGCAGGGGCGTAGGAGACACTAAAATTCTGGGGGGGACAGGGACAACCTTGTGCACTTTCCAGTGACCCTATACAAATCACCACCCGTTAAACAAATACAATTGCATACTTTCGAAGTGAAATATTGAGAAAAACAGGCATGTAGTCACAGTTTGCACGTATGCTTTATTGTTATTTACATTCATATAGTAATGAGACCAAATGTTTAAAAAAAACATATATATGAATCTTGCATCTTAATGCACAAAGCAAACAAAGACCGCTGACTTAGGGTGGGGGCGTCGTGTTTGCAAGTGCATTATGGTTTGAAAAGTACCTGCTGCTGCATTCCTGGTCTCCAGCAATTTTCAGGCAACAATAAAAATGTGAAGATAACTTTGGTGATTAATGTTCTTTTTTTGAGAGAGATCGAAGGCTTGTCTAGTGAAAGTTTTAATTCAAAAGGTCAGTGAGTTACTGCTTTTGTCTGAGATATTCTTTTGGTATTTGAAGTTTATAAGTTAAAATCCTAACATTGAACAGTGAGCTATTAACCGTCATCAAAGAGCTGCATAAAAACTTCAATGTATAGATTAGAACGTTATGATTTTTCCCCAGTCTTTCCCTATCCTAATGTTGGAAAATGGGTTCATTAGGACAGAAATCAATTCTGATTATTGAAGAGAACCCCCTAACCATGGTGTTATGTTTTACATTCTGAGTTTATGTTTCTCTAGTGTTTTAAAGCCGCCCTAGGCACTCCCCAACTTTTTGCTGACTGGTACTGGTGGTAACTGACTGACTGACCCTGGCCTCTGCCTAAACAGCCAGTGCTATTCTGAAAGAGGCACTTAAAAATACAGTGAAAACACCTACATACACTAGGGTGCACTATGGGTTAGGGTACCCCATGATTGGCATGACCTCTCCTATAAGGCCCTAGTACATAATAGGGCAGGGGGATTAGAACTACTTTTAAGTCCCTAGAATATAATAAGACATGGCAGTTTAGAGGCCAGCAGCCCTTTCTGCGCTTGCATGTGTGCACTGCTGAAGCCTGAGGTCAGTTTAAAAGTAGCCCTGTGTTATAGGGCTGCTTTTAAAATGCAAAGTGTGCCCAAACTCGACTTTTGGGTTTGGGGAACTTACAAATTGATCAGTTACAATGTTGGGGCAAAATTAAGTGGAAAAATGTTTTCCACTTAACTATAGCTGTATCATATTTGCCACATAATACATCATCTGCTGCATAATCTAAACTGATCCCAAATTACTAAAAGAAATGTGACTTGTGTTGCTGTGAAGTTTAGGGCCCTTTGCAAAGGTTAGTAAAGAAAACAATTCCTAAGAAAACAATTGGTCCCAGACACTCCTAATGACACTCAAATTAATACCTGTAGGAGTGTAGTATGCAATCAATTCATACAACCGAAAATGTATAATGTAAAGGCACATTCAACAGGGAAATCTCATAGATAAGAGGCCAACCAAAGTCAATTAAATTGCAAACATCAATTTATTTCCCGCTGAATCATATTCATAAAATGCAAACTTAGGGGCTGACTACGATGGCAGGCGGACTTCAGTACCACCGCCATCGAATCGGGGAATGGGACCGCTGGCCTTCAATGTGGAGGCCCCACGATAGGCATTTCAATGCGACTGCCACTACGGTGTTCGCAGTGCCTATCTTTTACATTGCAGCAGGTGCTGCTGGCTGCATCATCCGCCGCAAAGTTAAAAAGAAAGGAACATGTTAAATATATATCGGTGCCTGCCACATGGTGCAGTGATATGTTGTGGGGCATCATAGATGCCCCCCAGGACCCATGTCTGGGAGCCAGGGGTAAAGGGGCCTGCTACGGGCCCCCAATGTCCCTTTCACCAGCATTTCCATGGCAGGTGAACCGCCATTGATAAGCTGGCGGGTAAGGGACATCGTAATCCCTGCTGCGGTGCATGGTAGGCACCACCAGCATTGTAGGAACCACGAGCCCCTCCACCACACCGGCGGGCTCAAGAAGCCCGTCGGGTGCGTGGTGGTTGGTCTTTCCGACCGCCAGATAACCACCCGCCATTGTAATATGGCGGGCTGTGATGCAGTCACCAATGGCGGTGAGACCGCCACCGACGGGGTGACGTGGCGGTCCCACTGCCATTATAATCACCCCCTAAGTTTGGTGTGCATGCAAATCCTACATTGCCAACCCCTGGCAAGTTGCACTGTTGGTGCTGGAAAAAGGCCAATGGAGGTACCAATGGGTGAGGTGGACTGGCCTCAAGGGTCTTGTGACCTCAGTGACAGATTCACTGTCGATCTAGGATGTGCTTCTTCATATGCCTGCCCGTAAGACTGGAAGTGAACTGCAGTATGGATTGTGGTGGACAGGTCCACCTGCGGGTGCTAAGACACCTGGGCTTCTAAGGTCTATCTGGCCTTCTAAGGTGTAGCATCGGAATAAGCTCTGTCAGGAGTGCGGTATGGTGAACTGGTCATGAAGGTCTGAACATGGTTCTCCAGTTCCAAATTCAGCAGCTCTGGCCAGAGTGCCACATTCTCTCCCACAATGAACACCATACTGCCCCACTGAGAGAAACTCGCACTGCCTTCAGCACAACTCAATTGTGCTGCGACTAAATTCAAATTATGCTTTAGACAACAGTAAAATGCTGCCTGAAAAAAAATGAATAACACCCTGGAAAAAGCAAACACTCATAGGGAATGCAAGAATAAGCAAAGCATGTGAACTGTAATCAGAAAAAAACATGGTTACCTTAACGGTTTTAAACTCATTATTCAGAAATCAGTAAGTGATTTTGCCTGAAAAGTTCAAGACATGGCTACAGGACCAGGAAGGGACCTCTTTCAATGTCCATTGGTTATATCCTTTCAAAATGTATGCAGTTTGGTTTAAAAAAGACCACATCCCCAAACACAGAGCCGCATTTTAGAAGCTAAAATAATTAAAAAGTTGAAAACGATCATATTAAACGTTTCCACTCTACCCATCAACCAGGTATTGCAGTCCTTTTAGGAATGGCGCACTTACCCACCCTGGGAAAACAATGTTGTTCAAAGAAAGAAGATAAAAAGAAAGTAGCGCTTTCACTGGCAAACTCTGTAAAGTGGCTCTAATGTGTGTGGGTGTAAATAACAGTCTGGCCTGTCTGCTGTCCACTCTGTATTGCTTTATTTAGGTACTTAACTATTTTTTCTCTCCATTCCGAGGTTTTTCTTTTCAATAGAAAACGGTCAGAAAATGAGGACATTTACAGCCAAAGTGTTCAGCCTTTTTTGGATCAATTTCACAGGGGAACAAATAAAGAAAAGGAGAGGCAAGAGAGAGTACCTTAAGAGCTGCCTCTTGAAATCAGCACGTAAGCAGGAGCGAGACAGAGACAGAAAGAGATGGAGGAATAAAGAGAGGAGGGCAGCCGCCAGAGGCAGATCAGGAGTAGTGGACACGGTCCTTTGCCATGAAGGAAGAGAGACAGCGTTTATTTTTTTCTCCGTTCTCTGCCCTTCCCAGAACGGCTGAGCCTTCCTGCAGCATAACAAAAGGCAGAGGGCGGGTGGCCTCTGACTCCAGGCAGGTCAAGTGCAGGGCCATTAGGTAGCGCTTTCGCGTGCTAATGGCCCTGCGATAACAGAAGGGAGAGGGGAAATTCCTTTGTCCCCTCGTCCCCCCCACCCTTGTCCCCCGTGTCCCCCCCACTCCAAAATCTGGGGGGGATATATCCCCCGCGTCCCCCACACTTCCTACGCCCATGTACCGTAGCACCTCTGCTCCACCCTTACTCTACTACCAGTAGCCCTCCCAATGCACTACCACCTGCCCCACTACTTATACCCTAGTACCTGTGCCCCTCTGTCCACTAGTGCCTTTCCTCTGCTTCTTCCCTTCTATCTCTCTGTGCCTTTATCCTAGCACCTCTGTCCCTACATTTACCTCTGCTCATACCCTCGTACGTCTACTGTCTGCACCATCTATACTCATACCTCAACCTCACCTTTACCCAGGTACATCTACTCACTCAAATATCATGGTGGCACTCCCCCAGAATCCCTCTCTATTCCCGAGCACCTCTACACCTTCTTGTAGCTCGGTAGATCAACTGCCACGGGTTCCAAGCATCTCTAGCGCTGCCTACTTTCTATGGGGCATATCAACAACAACCGGCGATAATTATCGCTGAGCGCACTTAGCGCCAGGATAATTATCGCCGGCTAGTGCCGATTTTTATCGCTGAGATAGCGTGCTATTAGCAACGCTTATCTCCTCAGCGATAAAAATCCTGGCGCTAACTGGCTAACGTGAGATTATCGCTGGAAACCCAGCGATAATCTCACGTTAGCTTGTTGATAGGGACTCACAAACTTAGCCATGATATCCTCCTTCCATAGGATATCATGGCCAAGTCAGTCCTGAAGCAGGTGTTAGGAAAGTAGCGATAACAGGTGTTATCGCTACTTTTCCTGACGCTATGCTTCATAGCGTTAGGCTTGCTGATAGGAGAAATGTCGCTTAGCGACATTTCTCCTGTCATGCCAGGTCAGGAACGCCCACTTTGCATCTCATTAGAGATGCAAAGCTGGGCGTTAGGAATCCTGACGCTAAAGCAAGGTTTCACGCGATAGCGTGACCTTGCTGATTAGGCGATAAAATTATCGCCGCTTTTCGGCCGAAAACGGCCGCAAAAGCGGCGATAATTTTTTATCGCCTGCTTGTTGATATGCCCCTATGATCTTTCCCACCCTTTACGCATCACCCTTCCTCTCCTCACCGCTTTTCTTCTATTTCCTTTCGTGCCCTGTCCACTTTTCTCAGTGCTTATTAACTGTCCTTTTTCAAGGACAACGTTTTCCTCATTTTGTAGTTTTCCGAACTGATGCAGCGCCGTCAGTCACAGCAGTTCTGTAATCAGTAGTGGCGCGTGACTCGTATGTTAAATGCCCCCAAGGCTCCCGGTGACACAAGTCTGCTTTTGAAGTTTGGGCTGGAGGTTCTATTCGTGGCCTCTGTGACTTTTAAACTGGACCCTTCCGTGTTGGATTCTTAGCTGCATATATGACTGCAGTGCTAGACAGCCGAGGTGGCAATTTCTTCTCCTTGAGCGCCATGCAAGGCCAGAGATCTATTTTTATCAGTGAATTAATGAGTACTGTCAGAGGGGCCTTGGAACCCTTAGGATGAGCAAAGACCAAGGCCTGCCCATACGCAACCTCTTAATATTTGCAGACAACTTGGGTCAGTAAAAGCAAAAGCTTTTATGGGCTATTTTTGTGGGTGTTCCAACATTTCTGATTGTTTCATATTCCCATTTGCTAGGAAATTAACTTTTCCATATATATATTTTTTATCTGTTTTTGTTTGTTTTGGTTATTCTGTTTCATATCGAATAGACCATGTTGACTTTGGCCAGCCATGAAGTATGATGAATATGTAAACCTATCGGAAAGCGGGAGCGGAGGATTTTGAGGGTCACTTTTGGTTTGCATTAGAGAAAGAGCACAGGATATCTATAGGTTGATTGTAAGTAGTAGAAGAAACATGGCAACATCTCAGACATAGTAAAATACACCGTGTTATACCATGCAGAGAGACTTCACAATAGCTCAGGCCTCTCTATAAGGCAGATAGGGTTTGGGCAGAGTCACTCCCATCAGGTGCTTCCTACCACTGAGAAGCCTGGTCTCTCACAACATGTCCTTGTTTTACTATTGACCACTGTCGTTAACCATTACAAAACAATGGGGTAACCCACACAGCCTAAGCACCTGGGTACAAGGCGATACAGACTACAAAATGGTCCTATCGGATAATGCAAAACGAAGGATAAACAGATTTTATCAGCATATCCTGATCCTATACATGTAATCAATATCCTCCTATCCTAAGGGTAGGGGTCAATATCAATACTTAGAGCAGGAAGAGTACACACAATTAATATCACACACAGAAACACAATTGAATGCAAAAAAAATCATATTGAATTGAAGGTGAATACTATATATACATTAATTACATATGATTGCTGTTCTATTATGTGCGGAAAAGTGCTGAGAAGAAGTGCTCGTGTATATTTGGAAGAGAGGACAGAAAATGTTCACTTTTTGGTCAGCAGTGGTCACGTGGAAATGCTGATTAAATCTGTTTATCCTTTGTTTTGCATTGTCTGATAGGACCATTTCACTGTTGTTAACCATTCAGAGGCGCTGTTAGATAAAAGTTGTTAACACAATGAAGGTGGTTTGCTTATCTGGTACTTTTTGAAAATAATCTATTTTCACCCAAGGCTCCACGATATGGCGTCTGCTCCTTCCAAACGCTACCAACCTAATTACTGCAGGTATAGGTTTTAGTCATCTGCTTTCTATCTCTAGCTGTAAGTGAAACTGGGGGGCGGGAGGGGGGGGGGCTGATTTAGAGCTTGCAGATTCTCATAGCTGGTTGGTTAAGGAGAGTCCTGATTTGATTAAAGACAAAGTAGGCTTTATTCTGCAGTCGCTCTTCTGGCTGTTGGTTCATAGTGAAAAGACTAGCCTGTAGGGTAGTATACACTGTGCACAGTACTACGGGTTACTAAAGAACCCTATTAGTATAATAGCTTTTTTAGATCTAAATCATAAACTGATTGAGCCAATAAAGTGTTTATATGAATGTTTGCATTTTATGTCCAATTACACATAAAGTATATTCAAACCAACAGGGAAAATAATCATGCCACTATACAATCTTTGGCTAAATAAACATATCAACAAAATGCTACATCATAATCATTGCATATAGAAAATGTGCATGAACATTTTTAAGAGAGCGCGATGCATTTCGGGACTGGCACGTCCCTTCTTCAGGGGAAACCTGTGAACAAAAATATCTACATTACAAACCAGTTTATACAGTAGTTTCTTGAATACGCCACATGTGGAGACCATTACATATCAGCATGGTGTGTTAAGTATATTGGAGTTGAGGCAAACTCTGAAGGGGTGTAAACACCAATATGTGTTAGCATGGTATATCAGATGTCTAAACCGTGCTAATGATTAATAGTGCTGTTAGTGAAAACCAGATAGAAGAAGAGATACAAGAGAAATACACAGAATACAACGAGTCACAATATGTATTCATTAGTGAACTGATACTAGGTTTAATGTGAAGATATCTACCCAAAGTTTGCAAAGTAACTAGATAAGAGAGTGAAAATAGAAAAGGTGGAATGGTGAGTGAAGGTTCCAATGTGAATATAAATGGAGGTGAGCTCACCTCGAGTAAAAAATAGTAGTTTCATAACAGTGGACTAATAAATGCGACGCAAGCTGAAAAAAAACGGGTTGTATGAAGTTAACACGGAGATACATGAACCTATCGAACAAACTGACAATTTAAAATCAGACTTTACCATGTATCGTAAAAATTATAAACTTACCCCTAAGGGCATATGTTGCACTGAGCCAAGTGAGGAAATATACAAGTAGAGGTGGTGGCCGTGATGTCAGTCTATTGAATGTACAAGAAATAAAGCGATGGTAAGCCAGCGGTAGACCTTTTTGAATTCATAAAACCGAATAGAAATCCGGCTAGAGAAAAGATGCTTACCGGTTTGAAAATGCTCAAGCTGAACGTCAATGCGGGTCTAGTAGCAGTAGTTGTAATGCGGAACCAGAATGTACCGACACTCCAGACCAAACCATGATACCTCATCACGAAAAACACGGAGAGGACAGAGAAAAAAGCGGCAAATCACTCCGCAGTGGCAAAACAGTGACTTAGTTATGAACATCTCTACTAAGTCACTAAACCCACAAGAAATAGCCGTATTGGGTAGTGGAATGTCATTTGTACCTACTGAAACCACAACTTCTCTACAAGTACAGGCAGAATTCTTCAAATTCATGCGTTTACTAAGATTAAGACATTTACTCGTTGTATTCTGCGTATTTCTATCGTATCACTTCTTCTATCTGGTTTTCACTAACAGCACTATTAATCATTAGCACGGTTTAGACATCTGATATACCATGCTAACACATATTGGTGTTTACACCCCTTCAGAGTTTGCCTCAACTCCAATATACTTAACACACCATGCTGATATGTAATGGTCTCCACATGTGGCGTATTCAAGAAACTACTGTATAAACTGGTTTGTAATGTAGATATTTTTGTTCACAGGTTGCCCCTAAAGAAGGGACGTGCCAGTCCCGAAATGCATCGGGCTCTCTTAAAAATGTTCATGCACGTTTTCTATATGCAATGATTATGATGTAGCATTTTGTTGATATGTTTATTTAGCCAAAGATTGTATAGTGGCATGATTATTTTCCCTGTTGGTTTGAATATACTTTATGTGTAATTGGACATAAAATGCAAACATTCATATAAACACTTTATTTGCTCAATCAGTTTATGATTTTGTTCTAAAAAAGCTGTTATACTAATAGGGTTCTTTAGTAATCCGTAGTACTGTGCACAGTGTATACTACCCTACAGGCTAGTCTTTTCTCTGTTTATTCCCATATGCTTGACCAGACAGCAAGCATAACACTGTAGCACCTTATCAAATTTATTTTTTCAAACTTGTACATAGGGTTAATAGGAGTGCGCTCCCCCCCCTACTTTTCTGTTTGTTCATAGTGTCACACATGTTCAAAGAAAGGTACATTTGCAATTAACCTGCAGAACCAGGCAGAAAGCATAGAAAAAGAATAATGGATTGATAAAGCTAATAGGTTTTGCCTATGCAAGATCTATTGTCTGTCAGTTTTTTTTAGCCATACTGATCAACTTTTGTATAAATAGATTGTTATATTAGAATGAAAAAAAAATATATATATATATATAGATATATATATATATATTATCTACTGGTGGTCACCAGTAGATAGTTATAGTTAGGACCTAGTTTCCATAGGAAAAGCGTTTTTTTTCCCCCAATAACT
Source organism: Triturus cristatus (assembly GCF_964204655.1). NCBI lineage: Eukaryota > Metazoa > Chordata > Amphibia > Caudata > Salamandridae > Triturus > Triturus cristatus. The sequence goes on from NC_140584.1 coordinate 259,095,003, forward strand.
TTGGCGCCGGTTGACGAATCTTCGTGAAATTTTCAAAACTTGTGGCCCGCTCCGGTCAGCTCCTATCCTGAAAGTTTCGGGGTGATTCGCCAAGCGGGGGCCGAGAAACAAGGGGGGTCCCAACACGTGTTTTCTCCATGTTATTTTCGGTAGGAAACTTTAGACACGGCTGCAGCCCGAACTGCTGAACAGAATTACACCAAATTAGGCAAAAGGGTAGCCCTTGTTTCAGAAAGAGACCTTTTTTTTTTAAAATGGTGTAAATCCGTTCAGTACTTCCTCAGAAATTTTTAAAAAAGAGGTCAAAAAATGAATTTCCCATAGGAAACTTTAGACACGGCTACAGCTCGAACTGCTGAACGGAATTACACCAAATTTGGCAAAAAGGTAGTGCTTGTTTCAGAAAACGCCCTTTTTTTAAATGGTGTAAATCCGTACAGTAGTTACTGAGAAAGTCTAAAAATAAAAGTTTCGATATTTAGAGGCACGGAGGATCCGCGGACCCTCCCGACCACGAGCTTTATTCTAATTGGCTGTCAACACTTCAAACCAGGAAGTGTTGGCAGCCATCTTGTGCCTCAGTAACCGAGGCACAAGAAAACAGAAAAACAAACGCAAAAAACAAGAAAAGGGGGCAGGGTAGAAACCCCCTGACCCCCTAGGCCTGCTCAGGGGGCCCACAAGGACCCCCAGGGCTCAAAAAAGCATTACAAAAAAATTAAATTGGCCGAATTGTCGCTGGGTGCGCGAATCCAGCCTAGAAAAGCGCGGGCTCCCGGGTTTCATTGTATTGAAGCCCCCCGGGTGGGACAGGTGAAAAAAAAGTGTGGGGGGGCACCAATCCCCCCCACACTGCCCCTGGGACCGCCACCTTCCTGGGGCAATATTAATGAGTTGCGGGGGGCACGCAGCCCCGGGGACCGCCACCCCCGGGGCTTCTTTTTTAATCTGTGGGGGGGCCTTGGAGGCCCCCCAAGTCCCAGGGACCACCACCCCGAGTCTTTTATTAATTATTTAGCGAGGGGGCACACGGCCCCCGCTGCCCCGGGGACCGCCACCCCCCGGGGTTTTAAAAAATAAATAAATACACCTTTTGGGGGGGCTCGAGCCCCCCACATGCCCCGGGGACCGCCGCCTCCCCGGGGCACTAATATTCAAATGCAGAGGTCGAGCCCTGGGGACCACCACTTCCTGCTGTGGAGATGTTGGGAGGGAGGCCGCGCAGCCCTCCTCCTGGAGCCAGTGATGGCACTGGGGACCGCCACTGCCCAGGGCCGGCTCCTGCAGTGTCCCAGGGTGCCCACCCCCATGACAGTGCTGTTTGCAATGGCAGGGCGGGAGCCGTGCGGCTCCTGCCCTGCCATAGCAAACAGTGGTTTGGGTTTTGAAAGCGAGAGCAGGGAAACCTGCTCTCGCTTTCAAAAATCAAACCAGATTGCTTTTCCACACGGGGAGCTGCTGACGGGGAGCTGCATGTCAGCAGCTCCCCATGTGGAAAAGCAATGCCAGCTCCCGCAGGAGGCAGGGAGCCAGCAGGGACCATGGGGCATTGGGGCTCCCCCCACAGTCCCCAATGAAGTGGCCAGGCCCTGGGGGATGGGGTCCCCGGGGCCAGAAGTGGAGCTGGTGTGTGTATAACTGTATAGGTGAGTAAATGGCAGTGTGATTAATTATTTGCATGACTGACTAGGTGTGTGAGTACCTCTATGGATGAGTGGCGGTGTGTGAGTGTCTATATAGGTGTATGAGTGCATAGGATAGTCCTGTTCTGAGTGACCATAAGTATGAGTGACTGTACGGGTGAGTGAGTGGATGTGTGTGTAAACTAAGAATCAGTGAGTGGGTATGTAGTTACTGGTGTTGGAGTGTCTATGGTTTTGAGAATGGCAGTCTGTAATTTAGAGTAGGTGTTATCAAAGATTATATTAGGGTGTAAGGAGATGCATCAAATTAGCACATGGAGGATGTCATCAGTTATGTCATTTGAGATGTCATCAGTGATGTAATCAGTGATGTCACTGACCATGTCATGAGTGATGTAATATGTGACGTCATCAGCAGTGCATTTGGGAGGGCGCGAGTTATAGTTAGCTGAACTAACTATAACGGGGGAATTTCTCTGATTTTGTATGAGTGAAATGTCCAACTAAATATAACTTTCCCTAAAACCTATGGTTTTTTCAGTAAATTTCTAAGGTTTTTTAAATGATAATTTCTAACTATAACGTGCCTGAAACCTATGGTTTTTTAAGTGAATATATATATATATATACACACATATATATATATATATATATATATATATATATATATATATATATATATATATATATATATATATATATATATATATATATATAAAATAAGATTGTATGATAAATTTTGTATGGTCTGGTAGGGTATGGCCTGTCATTGTATTGTATGGTATAGTGTGGCATGTTTTGTATGGTTTGTCATTGTATGGTATGGTATGGAAAGGCCTGTCATATAGTAACGTATAGCATGATATGGCTTGCCATTATATGGTATGGTATGGTGTGGTCTGTCATTTATTGTATGGTAAGGCCTGTCATTGTATAGTATAGATTAGTACGGTCGTACCTGTCATTGTATGGTATGGTCCATCATTGAATAGAATGGTAACGTATGGCCTGTCGTTGTATGGTATGGCCTGTCATTGTAAAGTATGGTATGGGATGTCCTTCTATATGGTAGGTCCTGTAATTGTATAGTGTGGTATGGTGTGGACTGTCGTATGATATGGCCTGTCTTTGTATAGTACAGTATGGTATGGCGTGTTATTGTATAGTAGGTTACACTATGGTATGGCAAGGCTTGTTATTGTATTGTATAGTATGGTATTGCCTGTCCTTGTGTGCTGTGGTATGGTGTGACCTGTCATTGTATAATGCAGTATGGTATGGCTCTAAGTCACCTGTAGGCACACAAAATATATCATAGATGACTAGTCAGTGGAATTATGTGAATGTGCAGCATCAGCGATTTTCGCATAATTATAGATTTGCCCCATTTGCCACATAATCTATCATCTGCCATATAATCTGCAGATTTTACCAAAAAAATGTTTCTAGCTCAAGTGGTTCAAACGTTACTAAAAACGCAGTGACGTGTTACTGCACAGTGGAAGGCCCTTTGCAAAGTTTGACTGGTCATCTTTCTGTAGCTTATTGCTATGTTTGGGTGTTATACTGGTACAAATGAGATGCAACTAATGCCCAGACTGTGTTAAGTTTTCAAAATGACAAAATAATGACGCGCCAACAGCCAACAGCCTTGTGATTTTCGTCAGTTACTCACCTGTTTGCCCAGTGCCGTGAGGGGAACGGCTAACGGAACGATTCACAGCCCTTTCTGCACTTTCCATCCCGCCGTGAGGGGAACGGCTTGCCAGAACTACTCATCTCGGCGGCCAGTGCTCTCCCCAGGCGCGTGCCATTGACGCCAGCAGGCAGCGCCGGGGGAGCATAAAGCCGCGCCTGGTGCTCCGCAGCGCGGGACGCACCAACAGCCAACAGCCTTGTGATTTTCGTCAGTTACTCACCTGTTTGCCCAGTGCCGTGAGGGGAATGGCTAACGGAACGATTCACAGCCCTTTCTGCATTTTCCATCCCGCCGTGAGGGGAACGGCTTGCCAGAACTACTCATCCCGGCGGCCAGTGCTCTCCCCAGGCGCGTGCCATTGATGTCAGCAGGCAGCGCCGGGGGAGCATAAAGCCGCGCCTGGTGCTCCGCAGCGCGGGACGCGCCAACAGCCTTGTGATTTTCGTCAGTTACTCACCTGTTTGCCCAGTGCTGTGAGGAGAACGGCTAACGGAACGATTCACAGCCCTTTCTGCACTTTCCATCCCGCCGTGAGGGGAACGGCTTGCCAGAACTACTCATCCCGGCGGCCAGTGCTCTCCCCAGGCGCGTGCCATTGACGTCAGCAGGCAGCGCCGGGGGAGCATAAAGCCGCGCCTGGTGCTCCGCAGCGCTAGACGCGCCAACAGCCAACAGCCTTGTGATTTTCGTCAGTTACTCACCTGTTTGCCCAGTGCCGTGAGGGGAACGGCTAACGGAACGATTCACAGCCCTTTCTGCACTTTCCATCCCGCCGTGAGGGGAACGGCTTGCCCGAACTACTCATCCCGGCGGCCAGTGCTCTCCCCAGGCGCATGCCATTGACGTCAGCAGGCTGCGCCGGGGGAGCATAAAGCCGCGCCTGGTGCTCCGCAGCGCGGGATGCGCGCGGGCGGCGCCTGGGCGAAGCCCAGGCAAAGGGCGGGCCCTCTTAGGCCCTCAGAGGCCGATTGAGGCTGGGCTGGGACCACCCCCTTTATTTTGAGCCTGAGGACGTTATCTGCGGTTCCAAAGCGGACTACTTGTCCTGGTATTGTTGTGTTTAACTATTGAATTGTGAGACTAAGTGGTTGGTTGTTATCCCACAGTTCTTTTACCTTATACCGCCTCTGTTGAAAAATGAATACTAAGTCAAGTAAAAGAACTGCGGGGCTGGGGACTTTAGATAGTTATCTGAAACATGCTGAATCTGCCATAGTTAAAGAAATTGCCTCGGTGGAACGAAGATTGTCTTTAAAACCAACTAGGCAAACTTTGTCTCTTACCCCTCCAACAAATATTGTTGTTAGTGAATCTCCCCTTGACGCTGTTCATCCTAGCACATCTCAAAATGGGTTAGGCATTAAGAGCACCCATATTGTTATACCCGCAATATCACCCAAAACGAGTTCTGCTCTTTCCCCTGTGGCCATCAGAACAAGACAGTCAAGAGCTAGTTCGAACCTAATACTAAATGGGGGTAAAACTATTTCAGGTAAAAGAAAGGCTAAAAATAACCCCCTGGGAAATCGAAAACAGGCAAAAATTTCGAGAATTAGTAACTCTGCTTCTGGGTTGACCCAGGGTAAAACCAGTGTTCCTGAGTTAGTTCGAGAGACAATGTGCGAGGGATCAAATGACAGTATGATCCGGGGTCCTGAGATTGTCACTGAAAGTCTGGGGCTAGAACTAGCGACAATTCTCGATGCCCGCCTTAAGTTATTTACCGTACCTCTAATGGCCACCTTGAAGCGAATAGAGGATCGCATCACCAAAATTGAGTCACATCTTAACATGAAGGACTTAAATGTTGAGCCAAGCACCTCGGTAGTTGACTCACTAAATGTATGTACAACTACAGTTGATAATTTGCTGGACTCTATGATTACTACACATCAACAACCTGTATTACCCTGTACCACTTCGGGTGTAGGTTCTAATATTATACCCAGACCACCAAATGTTGCAGAAATAGCTCGGGGTAAAGATACACGCATACAGGACACAAGGGGAAGGGCTTCTTCTCCAGCTCGGCCCCTTGGGAGTGATCCGTCATTACATTTACCTGCAGAGGCCTACCCCTACTCAATCATCTTAGCCAATGTTCCCAAGCTAGTGGATGGGAACCGGGAGGATTGGACCTCTCTAAAAAACAAGGCCCTCCACTATCTATCGAATAAAACAGTTTTGGGGCAACACTTACATAGTAATTTTCTGATGATAAGAAGAGTAGCGTGGGTGGGTAAGACCAATAAGTGTTGTGACGGTGATTGCATTGTCATAAGTTTCAGATCCCCTAGGTTGGTTGAGGACATCTTGAGGCAGGCTGGTTCAGTTAGAATTAATCATGAGTATGGTAATGTCCTTCCTCTGGGTTTTTTTATCCCCCAGACTTTATTAGGAGGATGTACAATGACTATCCAAAGAGTTGTGCTCCTCATGACTATGCTGTCCCTGTCTTAAATAGATATTCTGCTCTCTCCACCTTAGATGAAAATGAGTGACTAGGGCCACAAGAAGCAACTACTGTCCCTGAAATTCGGCATGTGGTTCCCGATGTAGTGATACCGGTAACCAATGGCCCTGTTCATGGTCCCGTGGGCCCCTCAAGCAAGCTGGTTACCTGGAACATAGCTGGCTTAAGAAATAAAATAGACGACCCAGCCTGGAGAGTTCTTATATGTTCTGGAGAAGTAATTTGTTTTCAAGAAACCTGGGATACTGATAACACTCTGTCCTTAGATGGCTATACCAGCTTTTATGTGCCTGCGGTTCCATCTAACATGGGGAGGGCCAAGGGAGGTTTGGTCACTATGATTTCAGCAAGCATTTCTGGCTCATTGACTCAACTCGACACTGGTTCATGTAACTGTCTGGCAGTTCAAATCTCCCCGAATGGGGGTAGTGATGATTTTTTAATTGTTAATTTTTATAACTCTTATTATAGAGACGCCGCGGTTGAACATCTCACCGCATTAAATCGCTTTCTGGTAAAATTTAAGGAGGATAACGAGAATAATTGTTTCATCATCATCATGGTGATTTTAATATTCACAGATGCTCAGAAAATTGTTCATTGGCAGATCCCCTAGGGCCAACAGAGTCTAGGGAGACGCACTTTGAGCACACACCACAGGGTGACCTTCTGGAAATTATCCTTGCTGACCATGGCCTGATACTCCCACCTAAGGTGGTTGAGAATATTCCCACGTTTAAAGGGAACGGCAAGCACTCTGTGATCGATTACATCTTTGTCAGCACAGCACTGGGGGGCTGGATTAATGGATATTTAGCAGTTTGGACACATTTTAGTGACCATAATCCTGTGGCACTCATTTTGTCTCACTCTCTTTTAAAATCTGTTATAACCCATGATAAAATGGACAAATCTAACATCCACCCCACAGACCAGGGCCGCAGGATTAGATGGAATAAAGTCATTCCCAATGATTTCTTTGCCAACTTACATAGGAAGGTCGGCCCAGAGTTGATTATGTGCCTTGACCTAGAAGCAGGGAACGTGGAAGTACTAGAGGCGTACTCTGCCATCTGCTCTCAGATCTCAGCAGATCTTCGGTGTCCTGCTAAAACAATGGATAAGGCTGAATGGGGATGGTTTGATAAAAATTGTTCACTGGCTAATAGAAAGTTGAGGGCGGCCTTGAGCTGCAAACCAGTGAATCGGTCCACTGTAGCCCAGCTAAGGAAAGAATATAATAAAACTCTGGAAATAAGGAAAAAGGAGATCAGGGAGGATGCGTGGGAAGAATTATCTTCCGTTGACCTCCTTCGAAATAGTGCGAAGTTCTGGTCCGTGGTTAATAAACCTTTTTTTCGTGACCCTAGCAATGACCAATTAGATTGCGGAATTGGGGAACACCAGTGGCGCTCTCATTTTAAATCAGTCTATGAAGTGGGTACAAATGGAGGATTTAATTCCCTCCTTCCCACTTTGAATCAATATACTTTATTGGTTACCAAGGGCAAGGTGGCTGATGCCATCGGTAAGATGACGAGCAATAAGGCTCCAGGTCCCGATGGCGTCCCATCGGACCTTTTTAAATCAGACATTGAGACTTGGTCCACAGTTCTAATGAATATTTTTAACAGGGTCTGTGTCGCAGGCATTCTGGACACTTGGTCCGAGTCTGTGATCATACCCATTTTTAAAAAGGGTAATCGAGGGGACCCTAGTTGTTACCGCCCTATCTCCCTTATTGATTCCGCTGTTAAAGTCCTGGGGCGAGTAGTCTTGCGTAAAATTACAGAATGGTTGGATGATACTAACACCCTTTCTTGTTTACAATACGGGTTCCGAAAATGACGGGGCACGATAGATCAAAGCCTAAATCTTCACCTATTAATAGGTAAATATACCCTAGTCAAGAAAGGGACGCTATATCTTGCCTTTATGGACCTATCATCGGCTTTCGACCGAGTGAACCGATCGAAATTGTGGGAACTTCTTCTCAAGTGTGGCGTTGATGAAAATATTGTCTATTTCTTAGCAGATCTACATAGAGACCTCTCTGCCACCGTTAGATTCGACCGTTTGGGTAACTGTACTGGCAAGATCGGAATCTCCAATGGTGTTAGGCAGGGCTGTATTTTAGCTCCCTTGCTTTTTACTCTTTATATTAACGACCTAGCCACTGCATTAACTGAGTCATGTAAGGATATTCCCAGGGCAGGGAAGCATTCCATTCCTGCATTATTATATGTAGACGATGCCGCGTTGTTAGCGCGTACGGCAGTAGGGCTGCAAAGTCTTTTAGATACATTAGCTGATTTTATGAAAAGACTTGATTTAAGCGTGAATTTCGCTAAATCCCATGTTATGATTGTAGGTCGCAAACCCAAGATAGCTAAGACTATGCTTTGTGAGGGTCATGTCCTATCCAAAATCACCAGTTTCCCATATCTGGGGGTCATTTTTGATGATAAGTCTACATGGGCCCCCCAATTAGCAGCAAAACGCAATGTCTTTGCCAGGTCAATTTTAGGTGTCCTGGATTTTGCTCGCAAACTGGGGGTGAAGCCTTTGCAGGCTCTATTGAATATCTATGCAGCCAAATGTATTTCTATAGCCATGTACGGGGCGGACCTGTGGGGAATTAAAAATGTAAAGGACCTTCAGGTGGTAGAGGATAAGTTCCTTAAATCCATCCTTTCACTTCCCCAGGCAACCGCCAGCTACATTGTCCATCAAGAATGTGGGGTTGATTACTTAACAGATCGGATAGCATTAGCCCCTTTATTAAAATGGCTATCAATCTGGCTAAATCCGGCACTTGAGTTAAACCGTGAAATTATAAAAGACTGTTTATCTCTTGAGCACGGCAAAGCTATCCCTTGGTTGAGCTATATTAAGAATTTAACCATTGAATTAGGCCACCCAGAATTATTTGAGAACCCTAATAATTTGATAAAGGGGGACATAAAATGGGTGAAAGACACTCACAAGCTTCGGACAAACTTAGCTAGAGAAGAAACGGAGGTAGCTAAACCTACAGTAAAGGCCCATCAGCTAATCATTACTTCCAATAGCATTGAACCATACCTGTCTATAGTGAACAACATGAACCATCGCTTTTTATTGACCAGGTTTAGACTGAACAAATACCATCTTTTGTTCACCGAATCGGTAGGGTTGATGAAGGACAGGGACTTGGAGATCTGTTCTTGAGACAGATTCTCCTTTAAGGATACTGCCCATTTTCTCTTTTTTTGTAAACATCTGTCCCCTCTTCGCAAAAAGTTTATCATCCCCCTTATCAAAAATAAAGGATTTAGACAAGACAAACCTGCTCTTTTGTATCTCCAGCTGCTAGGCACAACTTGGGAGATTTTTAACATAGCTAACTTTTTGGCTATTGCGATGAGACTAAGGAAAAAAATCAAGTGGACATAGTGTTGTATATATTTAATTTTGAACTCTGATTAAATCTGCCTAAGTCTTATTTTTATCATTGTTTTAAAATATACTTGTAAATGTTTATTTTTAATGTCATCTATAATGTATGTATTTGATGTTTCGTACTTTTATGGTTCTTGATACGAACCGAATAAAGTAATTTTGACTGACTGACTGACTGACAAAATAATGAAGTAATACTATCACAAAATGTGCAGCATAATTGCCTTTTTCTTCGAGCACAATTTACTCAACCCTGCCGCATAATTTTGTCCTCCCCTGCCACATAATTACAGTGGCCCTGCATGTGACCACACATGTGCCATCTAAGGTAAAAACAAGGTCAACAAAGAATATAAATAGGTGCAGTCTAGCATTAATTTCCTCTTTGCTTAATGGCTACAGAGTCCGAGCAAAAATCAGAAAAATAAGAATAACAAGCATCCAAGTAGTAACTACAGGATCTCTTTCTTCCTGTGATCCTCATCCAAAATGCAATGGCCTTGGTAAACATGAGACTCCCCTGACATTTTGCAATCGTTTTTGTGATGCATGATGTTGTTTGGGTAGTTGAGACCGGAACTGGGTAAAATCAAAGAAGTCATTACCATGCTGAGACTAGTGAGCGAGAAACACCATCTAAAGACAGAACTAAGACATCACAAACACACCAGCTATCTCCCCTGGTGTTCTAATTTGTAAGGAATTCTCTTGGGTGTCTTTTGACTTATTCCAGCATGCCCTTTTATTTATACATTGTCACTTCCTTTACTTTGTTAGGTTATGGATCTTCTCACTTGGGGTTCTGTAGGTTATGGATCTTCTCACTTGGGGTTCTGCAGATAAACTCTTTCTCATCACTCACTTAACCGTGTGTAACTTATCTGTTGTATATACTTCCAATTGTCTTTTCGGAAATGAATTCAATTTGGATGAATTGACTAACTTGCTGGTTGACTCTTTCATTAATTTCCTGTTAAGATTTACTCATGACAGAATGTTTTTTTGTCTAGACTAAGGACTCCCCAATTTTGATTAAATCAGCACAGGATTTCCCTGTTTTATCTTATTGTTTTTCAAAATTAGTTCCAGGTGAACACCTGTTACAAGTTTATACTTGGTCAATGTGAGACTCCTCTGTCAATTAGCAAAAATTTGCTACGACTTGTGATGTTGCTTGGGTTGTTGAGACTGGAACTAGCAAAAATCAGAGAAGTCATTACCATTCTGAGGTTACTGAGGGCTTCATCAAAAGAGGCAGGGTAATATTCACCTCCTTTGTCTTTAATAAAATTGGACTATCTTGTCACAATCTCTGCAATTTTATTACAAGATGTTAACTCAAAGCATATCTACCACTGTCTTTGCTCCACGTTGCATTGGTTTGCAGTAGAAGGTCTTAAATCTAGTAATTCTAGACCAATCGGTAGACGTGAGAATGTACTCCAAACCGGCTCCATACCAGAAAGTTTTTGAAGCCACAGACCCCTGGCAGAATGAGCCCCAAAATGATCCGTATCCACCCCTGCTTGGGACATCATCCCCTTTAACCATCAGCTTACTGTAGCTGAAGTTAGTGGAGAATAAGGTTTTTGTACAGATATTGACAACTGCGTGTAGGACCTTCTCAATTTCTCAAGTGCAGATTGAGCTATGGAGTTTGGTGTCTCTGAACTCACATTTTAAAAATGCATCTTTTTGTGAAGTTGGTTTTTAGACTGTGTGTTTTAAAATGCCACTTTTAGAAAGTGAACTTTTTCTTGCTCATCCATTCTGTGCCTCTGCCTTACTGTGGAATCCACATCTCGGTTGGTTGACAGTTGGGCTCTTATGCATCACTCTAGACCAGGGGAGCTCACAAACTTTCTCTTGGGGGCCAAATTTACAGTGTGGTTTGTGGCCGAGGGCCGCACCTTGGGGGCGGGGTCATTGGGGGAGGAGGCGGGGCTAGAGCAAAAAAATAAACTGTGACCATGAGGTGGAACACAGGTCCCTGCAGCGGACGCCTTCGTCCACTGAGCCACCGGACCAGGCATACACATATCTCTCTCTCTCCCTCTATCTCCCTCCCTCCTCCGTCTCCCTCCATCCTACGTCTCCCTCCCTCCTCCGTCTCCCTCCCTCTATCCTTCTATCCGTCTCTCTCCCTCTCCGTCTCTCTCCATCTCCGTCTCCCTCTCTCTCTGTCTCCCTCTCTCTCTGTCTCCCTCTCTCTCTGTCTCCCTCTCCCTCCCTCTCTTTCCCTCTCCCTCCCGCTCCTTCCCTCTCCCTCCCTCTCCTTCCCTCTCCGTCTCCCTCCCTCCCTCTGTCTCCCTCCATCTCCCTCCCTCCCTCTGTCTCCCTCCGTCTCCCTCCCTGTCTCCCTCCGTCTCCCTCCCTCTGTCTCCCTCCCTCCCTCTCTCCCCCTCTCTCCCTCCCTCCGTCTCCCTCTGTCTCCCTCCCTCCATCTCCCTCCCTCCCTCCGTCTCCCTCCCTCTGTCTCTCTCTCTCTGTCTCCCTCCCTCTATCTCTCCCTGTCTCTCTCCCTCCCTCTCCCTCTGTCTCTCTCCCTCCCTCTCCCTCTGTCTCTCTCCCTCCCTCTCCCTCTGTCTCTCTCCCTCTGTCTGTCTCCCTCTCTCTCCCTCCCTCTGTCTCCCTCTCTCTCCCTCCCTCCCTCTGTGTCCCTCCATCTCCCTTTCCCTCCCTCCCTCTCCCTCCCTCCGTCTCCCTCTGTATCCCACCCTCCGTCTCCCACCCTCCGTCTCTCTCTGTCTCCCTCCCTCTATCTCTCCCTGTCTCTCTCCCTCTATCTCTCCCTGTCTCTCTCCCTCCGTCTCCCTCCCTGTCTCCCTCCCTCTCCCTCTGTCTCCCTCCCTCCCTGTCTCCCTCTGTCTCCCTCCCTCTCCCTCTGTCTCCCTCCCTGTCTCCCTCCGTCTCCCTCCCTCTGTCTCCCTCCCTCCCTCTTTCACCCTCCGCCTCCCTCCATCTCCCTCTACCTCCCTCTCCCTCTCTCCGTCTCCCTCCATCTCCCTCCCTCCGTCTCCGTCTGTCTCCCTCCCTCCATCTCTCCCTGTCTCTCTCCCTCTATCTCTCCCTGTCTCTCTCCCTCTGTCTCTCTCCCTCTGTCTCCCTCTCCCTCCCTCCCTCTGTCTCCCTCCCTCCCCATTCCTCTCTACCTCTCTCTCTGTCTCCCTTCCTCTCCCTCCCTCTGCCTCCCTCCCTCTCCCTCTCGCTCCCTCCGTCACCCTCTGTCATCTCACCCTGTGTGTGTGTCAGCCCTCAGCACGGGCTGAGACAGCTTCCCAGCACGCACACACACAGCCGCACTGAGACAGCTTCCCAGCGCTCACACACAGCCCCACCCGAGTACTTCACAGGTCTTTAAAAGACCATTTACATGTTAAAGCTGTGTTGTATTTCACCTCTTAGGCCCCTGCATCTGCACTTTGACAATCACTGGAATCCCCCGGCCCCCACAGAGCAGAGTCTCAGAGTCTGGGCTGCTGCACCCGACACTCCGACAGTGTTTGCTAACACTATTTAATTTATTTTTTAAAACACATGTAGGATGTCTGCAAGGTCCGCGGGCCGCCGAGGAAGGCTTGCCGGGCCGCTGGCGGCCCGTGGGACGTACTATGAGTAACCCTGCTCTAGACAGTCACACAAAGGGAGCCAAGGGGTGCCTTGCATATCCTGTTGGCCCATCTCCAGGTTGATGGCCCTTACTGAACTAGAGTGGTGGGAGGAGTTGTCATTGACACCTGAATAGGGCTGTGCCTGTCCTCACTCAAACTGTCTCCCCCCCAACAGCAGTGTATCTGGAGCCAGGGTAGGGAAAGTCAGGGTGTTGCGCACTACAAAAACTTTCGTTTGGAGTTTGCCTACTTCAAAGGCAGAAACTGGTATACTGGAGCTGTGACACCATAACTTCAAAACACTTCTGGACTGAGGACATTCTGCCAGGAAGAAGAGCTGGAGAAGCTGTAGGAGGGACTGCCACTTTGCTGTTTGCTTTGCTGTGTTGGCCTGCTGCGTCTGTCCTGGGAGTGAAAGGACTGGACTTTGCGTTTTGTACCCTGCTTTCCAAGGTTCTCCAAGGGCTTGAGTTGAGCTTGCCTCCTATTAAAAAGGCTCATGGTCATCAAAGACTTCACCTGCCAGTGCCTGGGCTCTTCTGCCGAGAGTCCTGACTTGCCAAGTGGTGCCAAACTCAGTTTCTGGGCCCTTGGAAATAGAATCTGGTTATCTAAGAAGAAAATCCATGCATCGGCTCCCAGCGCCAGTTTTATCAATGTATCGTGGCCCAAGATTGACGCATCACTGCTGCCTGTCCCGAAGCGTGGTTCCTTGTCGGCGCATCACACACGGCTTCACTGCAGGCCCCAGCTTGCCATCGCAGTGCGTCAGAAAAAGCGTAGAGCATGAGTCCTGAGCCCCGTGCCACCGCTGTCCGTGGCACCCGTTCCGACTCCAACGCATCCCCGGTTTGCGGCTGTATAAATGACGCAATGCCTGCTTCACAACTACCACATCGACGCAGCACATATGGATTTTCGACGCATCATCCCATGGTGCTGATTTTTCATTGACACTGCTCCGCAGTAAGGAACCAAGTAGGCAGTAAGGCTGCTTGTCCTGACCCCTATCGCATCACTTCTCGTACAAGCAAGGAATCAACACATTACCTACCCTGTCATCAAGGAATCGACGGATCACCTCCCCTGTCAGCAAGGAATCGACACATCACCTCCCCTGCCTATCAGTAAGGAACCTTACATAGGAACAGTGGTCCCAAAAAACAATAATACAATATCAAAATCACAACATAAATACAAATTCAGGACTGAGATAGGAAGTATATGTTGCTCATGGTGTTTAATTCACACTGAGCATTGATCTGTTATTGGCATTGTTCACATATTATTATATACAATGATTTCCCTAGGTGGGGATAAGAGGGGAAGATAGGGTGGGGTGGGGTGATTGTGATTCGGATGAGGGTAGGGTAATGACTGCAAATGTGTAGAGTACATCAAAACAATATATCACTTAGAAAGCACGTGGCTCATTCATCGAACCTATTAGTCACAGTTTACACCCAAAATATTTTCATAGCCATGGTCTCAAATATTAACACAGTACTAAATCTCTGTTGTTCAAGCTGGCTTGATTAAAAAATGTTGACGTTTCGACCCCAAAAGATCAGTAGGCTATTACAATCCTTACGCCGGGGTCTTCATCAGGACTGTGGTGTGGGGGTGGGTGAGGGGATCTAGGGAAGAGCATGAAAGTGACTTTACATTTTTTTATGTCATACAGATCAAAAATGCATCTATAGGACGGAAGGAGCAGTTAATTACCATAAGTCGCCTCTGGTGAGAAGCTGAAGTTATGTTTCCAGTCCAGGGAGGACCTGGCTTGGCAGTTCGGGCTGGACTGTTCCCATTGGGCACAGGGTCAAGACTGATTTGCATATGGTTGGGTTCAAACTGGAACGGCATGGTGAGCAAAACAACGATGGATTTAGGCCCAGATCTCTGTACTGGGGTGAATGTATGACATTGTTCTGCATTCTGTCCATCAACTGTTGTTTTTGCAGATAATCAAAATACCTGCGTTATAGCAGTACTGGAAGGAACCTTCAAGTTTCCTGCATGCCTAAAAACCAAATGGAGTACTGGGAAATAGAAGTCTGGCTGCGTACGTGATTGGCAATAAGCACACCCCAAAGTGAAGTAAAAGCAAAAGCATCTAAAAGCCACACGCTGGCTCGAAACTCACCCCTGCTCTTTTGGGAAAACTGTGTGAGCGGAATACACGGAGGGCTGGTGTCGGCTGGGTGAAATAGAGACCTCCATCGCGCATGACAAGGCAAAGCGCGCAGACGCTGCATGCTCTCAGGCTATGACAGGGTAGGGACTAGGGAGGAGAGCGCACTGAAGACAGACTCAGGTCTGGTGACTCAGAGGATAATAAGGAAAAATGTGTGAAATGGAACATGTTCGGTTTAAAAAGGAACGGTTGAGTTAATAATGCGAACAAGAGGAAGTATCTTCAAAAGGAGGGCATGTGTGAATGGAAGCATTAAACGAAATCACAGCGGAAATGTGAGACATATTAGGTAGATGTGTTGACATGTTTTCAATTGCAAAAAATGTTTACTACTTCAAGCCCAGTATGTGCATATTGAAGATAGTGTCTCAGGGAATACCATAGTGGCAGTTGCAGGTTCATACGTTCATGCAGTCATAGAATGTACATGGCTTGCATCTATTATTCTGTCGGTAATATGTCCAAGTATCATTGCACATGTAGTTTGTACATGAAAGAGAAGCCAATACAGGGGATTACAATGCGCTTCCCAACTTTTTATTTAGGGGGTTACACAATTGTTATGATAGGGCACATTATGAAGAATAATATAACCTGTATATGTCCATTGAGTACATCGGACAAAAGAAGTTGACACAGCACTCACACATTAGATAGAGATCCCGCACAATAGGGTAGGTGATTAGATTGACTGGATAAACAGTGAACTTTCTGAAAAACAGGTATTCATTATTCTACAGACAATCAGGCAAATTGGGCATGGCTAATTTCAGATTCTTTAAGGCCATTCCTAATAGAGTCCAGGAGGGACATCCATTTACATTCCCTCAAATTCAGGATTGTGCCAATGTTCCCTCCCCTAGGACCCAGGGAGGCTTTCTCTAATACTACCCATCGCAGTTCGTCCACCAGCGGCGCCCCCTGCACACCACATCTTATACGGCTGCAGTGCTGAAGAATCCGGGCTTTGATCGTTTGTTGTGTTTGTCCTACGTAGATGTGGTCACAAGGACATAATATGGCATACATTTCGTTATTTGTGTTACAGTTGGAGAAGAAATTCAAAGGGATCACCTGATCTTTATAGGTAAATTCTTTCGTTTGGATGGTTGTGGGGCAGGCCTTACACTGCCCGCATCTAAAATGTCCCATTATCGGTGGTAGATTCCACATAGATCTAATAGTGGGCGTTTCAGGAGTCTCTAAAAAGGAACGTACCACGTGTTCTCTGATGCTTTTGGCTTTTTTTGAATGAATGCATAGGGGGATTTTCTTGAATGAATGAAAAGAAATGAAAATGGTTTTTATAAAGCGCATGGCTACCCGGCAGCAACCCAGCTCTGTAGTGGTTACTAGAGTTGGCCCGGACGATGCCCAATGTCGTCTGATATTAGGCCCCAATGTTTATTAATGGTCTTCTTAATGGCATGGCTTTGAGTTGAAAATGTTGTTACACATATCATCCTTTCCATGGGTCCACCATCCCTCTCTTTGGATGTGAGCAGATCTTCCCGAGGACTATACCAAGCCCTTTTCTGTGCCCTCTTGGTGAGTCTTTTGGGGTAGCCACGCTCCATGAGTCGGTTCATTAAATCGTCTGACTGGGCCAAATAGTCAGTCTTCTTTGAACAGTTTCTGCGGATACGAAGAAAGTGCCCAAAAGGGAGGTTATCTCTGAGTCCTCCGGGATGATGGCTATTGTATCTAAGCAAGGCATTTCTCTCTCTGGGTTTGCGGTACAAGGTAGTGTAAAGGTGGTTATCCTCGGATTTGATGGTAATGTCCAAGAAGTCAATTTCATTCGGGTCAGAATGAATGGTGAATTGAATATCAGGGCTTCTCTCAATGAGCCTGGAATGGAATGCATCCAGTTCAGTTTGATCTCCAGTCCATATCAGAAGTATATCATCGATATACCGCCTCCATAAGGATACCTTCTCATGGTAGGGATTTTCCTCCCCAAATATAAAAGATCTTTCATAGTGGTCCATGAAGATAATGGCAAGATCTGGGGCGAAGGCAGCCCCCATTGCTACTCCTTTTGTTTCAAAGTAGAAATGGCCATCAAAAAGAAAAAGTTTTTCATCATGGCAATCATGAGGAGATCAATGATGAAATCTGTTGGCACGGTCATGGGAGCTGTTCATTGATCCAGTACTTCACATATGACTTCAAGGGCAGCTGTGGTATGCTTGTGTAGAGAGACACAACATCGCAGGTCACAAGAAGTTGACTATTGGGGTCATGAGGGCGTTTGTCAACAAGGTTGATTGTTTGCATGGTGTCCCTGAGGTACGCCCTTGTTGTTTCAGCTATGGGTTTAAGAAAATGATCAATGTATTTGCTCAGTGGTTCAAGCATCGAACCGCATCCCGAGACGATAGGGCGCCCGGTGGGTTTTGTGGGTCTTTGTGTATCTTCGGTAGTGTATAGAGCAGTGACGGCCCGTGTAGGGCGTTTTACCGGGGCGGTGACGTGGCGCAGAGGAGGGGCAGGGTGGGGGGTTGCAAAATGCGGAAAACGGACGATTTCAGGTAAGTTCCGAAAAAAATTAATAAAACGAATTTCGTTGCGCGCGCTGCATCGCATTTGGCGATGCAGCGTGCGCAACGAAATTCGTTTATTAATTATTTTCGTAACTTACCTGAACTCGGCCGTATGCCGCATTTTGCAACCCCCCACCCTGCCCCTCCTCTGCGCCACGTCACCACCCCGGTAAAACGCCCTACACGGGCCTTCACTGGTATAGAGTGTGGGTAATCGGGGTTGTTTCTGATTCAGGTACAAAAACTCATGCTTCATTAGGAAGCCTTGATCAAGACCACGAGTGGTAATCGCCAATATCTCTTGGGCCAGGTCCTTAGAAGGGTCTGAAATAATCCTCATGTAGCTTACTCCATCCTGGTGTTGGTTGAGAATCTCAGTGTTGTAGTTGTCCAGATCTTGAACCACAATGACACCCCCTTTGTCCGCTGGCTTAATTACTATGTTTTTATTATTTTTCAGGGAATTCAGAGCGTCCTTCTCCAGCTTATTGATATTGTACTTGGTATGTTTATGTTCTTTCATTAATTTGGAAATGTCTCTCAGGACAACGCTCTTGTATGCTAGGATCTTGTTCGTCATGCGGTTGGACGGTGGAAAAAAAGTAGACGCAATCCTCAGTCCTGTCTGAGACATTTGTCCAGGTGTGGGAGATTGTTTGAAAAAGTACCTGAGACGGATCTTTCTGAAAAATCGGTGGAGTTCTGTTTTTAGTGCAAATTCATTGGGACATGCTGTCGGCTGTAAGGAACCGACGCATCACCTCCTCTGCCAGTAAGGAATCGACATATCAACTCCTCTGTGTAGTAAGGAAATGACGCATGACTGTGTTTTCCGGTGTTTCACCTCCCCTGCCACCAGTATCGTCTTTGTTTTTGACGCATCTCAGGTACTTTGTGCTAAAACACCCGCATCCATTTATTTCTATGGATTACAGCCTATTTAACCTTTTAAAAGTGATATCTTGACTTATGTAGGATGTAGGATGGTTGTCGTTTTGGTCTTGTTTTACTCAGATAAATATTTGCTACTTTTCTAAACTGGTGTGGAGTCCTTTTGTAGTGTTCTCAGTGAAGTGAGTTACTGTGTACGTGTGTACAAATACTTTACACATCGCCTGTGGGATAAGCCTGACTGCTCTGTGTCAAGCTACCAAGGGGGCAAGCAGGGGTTATCTTAGCTGTGTAACTTACGAACCCCCACTAGAGTGAGGGTCCCTACTTGGACAGGGTGCGTACCGACTGCCAACTAGACAGTCTATTTCTAACAATTCCGGAGATTACAATAGTTGCGAACCCTTGTCATCTAAAATATAGCATACTATCCCATGTTCTCTAAAATTATGAGATCACCCTCGTTAAACCATATCCATTTTCCAAGGCACATTATATGAGATTGTGGATAAGCTCAGTGCTTCAAGTCTTTTAAGCAGATACTGGCTGATCAGTTTTACCCCGTCACTAAAGGTAAAATGGTGTTTGGCACTGCTGTAAGACTTTACCCTGAATGGACCATGCAGTATGGTCTGAGGAACACCTCCTACCACCTTTCAGCCACAGGTGAATAGCATCCTTACTCACCTACATGGCCTCTGCGTAGCATATTTACAGGACATCACATTTTTCAGCAGTGTGTGGAAGAACCACCTAACTTGCCGAAGGAGGTTTGTGTATGCTCTGCAAAGAGCAACGCTTACAAAGAGAGCAACCTTAATAGTCTACCTTGGGCACCAGGTAAGCAGAGGACCATTCTAGCCTAGCGAAACTAAAGGCCCGGCTGTGTTGGAACGAGAGGTTCCCAAGAACCAAACCCCATAGAGGGCCTTTCCAGGACTCACTGTGTAGGTTTGCAAGATTGAAGAGAAATGTAGGACCGAAGACGGCGTAGAGTTCAGAGAATCAGTCCAGAAAGGTCAACTGAACTATGGAAAGTCAAAATGCCTTTGGCAAGCTCAGAAAGGCTCTAATCAATACTCCTATAATTCAGACACGTGACTTGCTATGCCATATGTAGGACTTACAGATGCCTCTGACAAGGAAAGTGGTGCCATTTTGTCCTAATGGAGTGACATGAACAAAGAGCATGTGGTGGCTTTCAGTAGTGGTATCCTGCCTAAAGCGCAAACCTAGGAAACATTTGAGAAATAGGCTCACGCCATTATCTGCACATTGAAGAAATTATTAGTTTGGAGCAACTCTCATTTTCAATATGGAACATAAACCTTAGAGCAGTGAGCAGAATTCAACCAAAGCTGTTTTTGTGGTCAATTTCTTTGCAAGGTCTAGACTTCATAGTAGAGCACAAAGCAGGGCTGTCCTAGGAGAATGTTGATCGACTTCCTCACACATTTACTCCATCAAATGCCAGATATTACCCTGGGTAGGCGTAGTCTCTGGCATGTATAAGTCAAGGTGGTCAGACTCTTGGTTCAAAAGTCCATAGAGCAGTCGCCACGTACTGCCCTTCTCCCCCTTTCTCATTTGTATCGACCCAGTATATTTCCCTTTTCCAGAGGCTTATGTCACGAGTTCCCTGATAAGTACGCTACATGATTTTGTACATTGCTTATCAGCAGAGTGCTAGACTTTGCAGAGTAAAAGGGGTACACTAAAAGTTGTTGTATACAACTGTCTCCTTGAAGGATGAGAGGTCCCAATGAATAGGCAAGGAGTGATAAAAAGCAAGTAACAACAGGATGTCATTTTCAGTTTGCGCACCGCTGTATGGGTGAGGAGTGAAATGCACTGGCTCATAATGAAAAATTGTAGAATTCTTCAGCTACGTGCTGTCGTATAAAACTGTCTCCTAGAAAGATGAGGGCGACCCAATGAATAATGGGGGAGTGGTTGGAGAACTTGGAAAAAAGAAACCAGAGGGAGCAAGATGGTATAACGCTGTGAAACAGAATTTGAGGGATTTGTGGAGGAGAATTTGGGGGGATTTGCAGAGTGGATGTGAACTCTGGCATACTGTGATGGAAGAAGGGTGGCCGGGGACCAGAATTTGGGATTTTGAGATGATGATTGAGGGGGATCCTCTTCAGCCAGTTCCTTACACTGCATGAGCATGGTATCCCAGGCTGCAGCTTTAGGGTGCCGGCGTATACGACGGGCTTCCACCCAATGCAGTGCAGAGCTTTCTGCCTCTCCCCATCTGAGTAGTGCCTTTCGCCATTGAATAAGAGCCAGGGATGTTCTGAGATGTATGCTGTCTGAAAATCAAGATTCTCACTGCACCTTTGGTAGCTGATTATATACCACTGGTACTTTATTTTAGAGGTAGGTTCCCTCCACCACTTTGGGGCAAATATTAAATCTTAGTGGTTAGTTGGCTTAACTCTAGCTGCCACTATTTCTGGATAGAGGCAGGCACTTTAGGCCAGTTTAGAGTTCACCTTTTGACTTTGAAGAATATATTTATAGTTGTGCTGAAAAGGACAGAGGCTAGAGTCAAAATAGGTTGTCTTTGTCTGGGTCCCCTGATGAGAAACACCTTTTACAAAGCAGACTTTACCACTCAATACCTTTACCACACAGCTTTTACCATGAATGTAAGTATGATGCAGATAAGTATTTGTACATTTCCCATGCATGCCTTTACCACGCAGGTATGTATTTTTTTAATGACATAATTATTATGTGTGTTTAGGTTTGGGTAGTGGTAACGAGAGGTAAGGATTATTTTGGGGGTTTGGGGGTGGGTCGTATTCAAGGGAGGTAAGGGTAATTTCAAGGTTTAGGGATAAGTAGTGGTAAAGTGATGTATGGGTAATTTCAGGATAAAGGGGTGGACAGCTGTAAAGGGAGGTAAGGTTGATTTAGGGTATATGGGTGGACAGTGGTAAATGGAGGTTAGGACAATTTTAAGGATTAGGAGTGTGTAGTGGTAAAGGAGAGTAGGGGTCATTTTAGGGGTTGAGTAGTGGTAAAGGGAGCAAAGGGTAATTTTGAGGTTTAGGGGTGAACAGTGGTAAAGCGTAATTTACTCGTAAGCAATGTTCCCTCTAATTTCTTTCCTCTGTGTGCGGCAGTGGAGGGTCTCTGTGCGCTGCAACCATGTCTATGTGCGCCAGGAACCAGACCGCGCGTGTGCGCGGCGCCAAATGTCACTCAGAACGTTTACTTCAATAAGTGAAAAGATGGTGCATTTTCACACATACAGTGCCACAATAAGTGTCTTGAGGGCAGTTTCCAAATGAGATAAACGAGCCATGATGACATGAATTGGTTACACAGGCAAGTACACTTCAAGTATAGAAAAGCACAAGACTTAAACGGTGGTACCATCATAAGATTTTAATAAATATTCTTAACTTGAGCACTGTTAATTGGGTGGGGAAATGTTGGAAGCCTATACAATATCACATATAAACAATAAGGGAGACATGTCAAGTGGCATCACTAGAGGGGTGACAGGGTTGCTTCTCACGGCGATCTTTGGCATTTTTCCAGTGGTGATAAACTCGATCTAGGTCAACTTTCCCGTTCAGGAGGTAGGCCTTTGTCCTCATCAGCATATCCAAATGCTTCTGCTCTAGTCTATTCCTCAATTTACTCTTTATAGTATTCATGAGGCTGAATCCTCGTTCACAATCTGCACTAGATGCTTGAAACGTTGCGCAGACATCAACAAGCTGAGAGACCACACTATACTGAGCAGCATTGCGTACAGTAAAATTCACCATGTCTTGAAAGGTGGTAAATAACCCACCCTTTACATGTTCTGCCACCACATATTTATAGTCTCTGTACTGTCGAACAACATCTTCTGGTGTTTCGCAATCACCCAGGACCAAGACATTTTTATACTTTTCTACAAGTCTTTGTATACTCTCAGTCCCAAAATCAAAATGTGATTGTGCGGCCATTGCCTGGATTTCAAAACTTGCCCATTCTTTTAGCTCATCTTCAGGGAACCTTTTTTGCATGTGCTCACAAAGAAGGGAAACAAAATACAAAATAGTCCCACTGTCAAACTCTTGCCTTTCCTTGTACAACACCATCAGATCTCTTACATTACTGCTCCAAAAGACAGTGTCCCCCAAATACTGTTGCTTAACTTGGCCAATCTTTGCTCTTGCATACTGTACAGCTTCAACAGTAGTCAGAGAACTTTTTTGGAACAGTTTGCACAAAGATGCAAATTCACCCAGAATGTCATTAAGTACTGCAAGTGAAATATGGTAGTTGGAGTTTGATAGCTTTTTATAACAATATTTAGCAACTGGATCATTCTCCTCAACTTTCTCATGCTCAAAGTACTTAAGAACAGCCTCGTAATTACGAATTAGTGCACCAACAGCAAAATGCCTTGAAAGCCACCGGACTTCATTCAGTGGTCGGAAAGAGACCACTTCACATTCAGTGACCGATGCAATTTCATCCAGCTTGGACTTCCTTGCAGGAGATCTGGAGAACACAGTGTAGACAGTCCTCAATAATGTCTCCATCTCTTTAACCATTGGAACCCTTTTCCAGGCATCATCAACTCCCAAATCTTCTCGATGGGCGACACAATGCTGCTCAACTAGATGAGGTATGGATTGTTTAAGGCGAGTAGCAACACCATTATTCTTACCCAACATCACGGACGCACCATCAGATGTGAACATGACCATTTTCACAAGGTCCAGTTCATTGGCAGTGTAGAAATCTTTCACAGCAGTAGTGATAGCCTCAGCATTGCAACTAGTCAGCTTCACTATGCCCCCAAACTGTGTTTTGTGCTCTGTTGATGTTACTGGTCGGAACTTGAAGTACAGGATGAGCATTTTTGAAACAGAAATATCAGTGCTCTCATCAATTATCAATGTGTGATACAAAGCGTTACGAAGTTCTGCCATAGCTTCACAGTGTATCACGCTATTGATGGCCTCAAGGAACTCAAAGGCATAGTTCTTGCTCCTCCAGCTGTCTGGTATCTTGACATACAAAGCTAGGTGGTCATGGATGTCTTGTACAGATAACATTGAAGTATTCATCTTGACTGCCAGCAGCACGTTGTTGATGAGAATCTTTATCTCTTCAGGCACAGATCTTTGGCGTTCACCTACTTCCATTCTATTTGCTTTGTCAGTGGCAGTTTCTGTCAGCATTGCCCGCACTCCAAAACCAAACCTGGCAGCAGCACTTCTGTTTCTCACGATCACCATGGCAGACTCGTGTACTTTGCTAAGTAGATGGCGTTTCATGTAATCCAGTTTCCAGCCATCACTCCATTTCTTCCCTGTGGAAAAGTCCCCAACAATCTTGGCTTCGGCACATGCTTTGCAAATCAAGCCCACGTCTGGACTGTATTGGAAAAGTTCCCCGAGTTGCACGAGTACCTTGCTTCGCGATTTCTGCGTCTCAGCCTCCACAATTTCCTTCATCCACTCTTCCTTGAATACAAGGCAACATTTCTTCGTTTGTGGTGACGCACTGCACTCTCCCAAAGTGACAGCTTTGCGCTTGAACATTTCCGTGCCCGCCGGTTTTAACCTGCTGTGCCACAAAGCCTGCAAGATAAGGGAACATGGCTTACGTTGATGCCTAGCTCATGCATGCAATCCTTTATACTACAATGATCAAGATGCACCACAGTTTAACTCTACCAAACAATTACCTCTCCTGCTTGAACTCACGTACGCCTGTGTCAATGTATGGGGGTCTGCCTGCGAAGCCTGCAACAGACGAAAACATGGGTAAGTATATTATACTACAATGATCAAGATGCACCACAGTTTAACTCTACCAAACAATTACCTCTCCTGCTTGAACTCACGTACGCCTGTGTCAATGTATGGGGGTCTGCCTGCGAAGCCTGCAACAGAAGAAAACATGGGTAAGTATATTATACTACAA
Source organism: Triturus cristatus (assembly GCF_964204655.1). Taxonomy (NCBI): domain Eukaryota; kingdom Metazoa; phylum Chordata; class Amphibia; order Caudata; family Salamandridae; genus Triturus; species Triturus cristatus. The sequence goes on from NC_140584.1 coordinate 259,119,453, forward strand.
TGATCAAGATGCACCACAGTTTAACTCTACCAAACAATTACCTCTCCTGCTTGAACTCACGTACGCCTGTGTCAATGTATGGGGGTCTGCCTGCGAAGCCTGCAACAGAAGAAAACATGGGTAAGTATATTATACTACAATGATCAAGATGCACCACAGTCTGGCAGCAAAACCTGCAACAGAAAATGCACTCCTTTAACTCTAGCAAACAATTACCTCTTTGTTCTGCCTGTACTCCCGTCTGCCCGTGCAATTGTATTCGTAGTACGGTCTCCCAAACCTGCAAAAGAAAAGGGGTGCAGATTGTGATTCTATTTACCCAGCAACCCCCAACCCAACGAGGAACGTACACAGAATTACCTTGTCTTTGTGGGTACTCGCACCTGACCACTCCTATCCAAATACCTTACAGACTGGAAACCTGCAACTGAAGACAAGATAGTCAGCAACCCCCTACAGCACAAACCCGTTGGCTGCCAGTTTACAGTACCACATTATGGATTAGGAAAGGCCATTGTCTACAGTTAAGGTAATATGTGGGTCCATGTGTTAATGCTGTTCAAACTTGTATTTATGGTTCATTAATGAAAAGCATCCATTATTAGGGTGAGCATTAAAAGTAAATGCCGTAAACTCGGCCTTCACTACTGAAGGCGGCTCCAGTATAAATGTGTACACACGATTTCAAAGTTTAGTAATATGAGGCTATGTATAATGCTCCCAGAAAGCTCTCTGTTTATATGCAAATATTTCCAGAAGCTTGAAACCAAGAGTGATGGTTCTTTGCTTTCAAAATAAAATGTTTACAAAAAATGCAAGTAGGAAAAAAGACATTAGGTGCCATATCTTTGCAGCATCATTTAGTAAAATGTTGATGTACGCTTGTATCTCCCAAAAATATTCCTAATGGAAAATCAGTGTAACCAGTTGAAATATGATTTTTGGGACAAAAAATAACACAAGCGTTGGCAAAGGTCCGAAATGTGTGGTCAGCTGTTTGGCCACAATCAGTCCCGCGCTCTGCAGCCACACACCCCCGAGCACCCCCCCCAAAGCCGCCACAAGACAAATGTCTATTTTAGATACCACATATATTATGGACCTGACATGATCTTTGAAAGTGATGGGAAACAATCCGTGCCCTGAATTTTAATGAGTCCTTCACTATTGCAGAAATTGACAGAGTAAGCTGATCATGTCATGTGAAGGCACCGACACCGCCTTACCGCAAAGACAGAGTAAATGCATTCATTATACATCCCACTAAATGCTTTAAATGGCCAGATATATTCCAGGACCAGCAATACCCCTGCTAGATCTCTGTTAGTCTACCAGATCCAGCAATGTACATCCACCTTGAGTCACAGTGCCATCGAACTCTGTGCCTTGAAGGAGCTCTAAGACAATTTGTGATACTATATAAAGCTCCTAAGTAAATACTGACGAGGAACTTTCTCATTTACAAATACTGTGCAGGAGAGCACACCTTAAAAAAAAATATATATATATATATATATATATATACACACACATACACACACAGATACACACACACACAAACACGCACACACACCCCGCAAATTAAATCATTTTGTAGCATAATTGAAGCATTTCCTGTTTCCCAGTACTAGAACAGTTACGTTTGGAACCTGGGGAAGCATCACATTGAATTGCAAGCTGATTGGATGTACCCTACAGTGTGAGTGAACGAGACGAGCGTACCAACAAAAAAGGGTTCAAAAACTTCAGTGCGCACCATTTAACACTGAGCATCGAATTGTGTTATTGGACCCACGTTGGCATTCACACAGGCAAACAAAGGTAAACATTTTATTTTAGCTAACAGTTCCTATAATCTATTCAAACATTATCCAAGGCATATACTCCATAAGAAAAAAAATAGCAGTCTTGCTTCCAATATAAAGGTCTACATTTCTCCCCAAATGAAAAGGTCTATGAAATGTAAATGCACAGCATGCTCGTATTTGCTTTGCCAATTGCTGCCTGTCTGCCCAAGCTCAACATCCTGCAACTTAAGGAAGCATGTCATTCAGATTACAATTATATTCAAAGAAAAAAAAAACACCAGCAATTTATTCAGACTGAATTCATGCACTTCCAGCCCATTCATAAAGAGTTTATTGAAATTTCAGTTTAACACACTAGTCGGAATTAGTTACTAAACTGTCTGAACTAAAAAAAACACGAGCCTAAGAACTGGGCTTAAAACCCATTCTTACCAAGAGTATAGCTTCGAAACACTCTGTGCCGAAACCGCCTGAAACCAAAATCTCTAAACATTCCAAACCTACCAAGATTTTTCGGGGTAAAAGGCCAAGAAAAAAGGCCAAACATGGAATACAGTCTGTTAAAAAACGATTGCCCATGTTATGCCTCATTTTCCAGTTGAAAATTAAGAATAGGAGGTACTATTTACCATAAGTGGTAATGATATTTATGCTGTGTGGCAAATGCCCCAATCTATTCCAACAAACTATTAGTGAGGGCCTCAGGTAACAAATCTACATGATCCATAATTCATAGTATGACTAGAAACAAAGAAAGGATGATTAAAGCAATGAACTGCCCTTTCAAGTGATTTGCTGGCCTGATGGTGTGCATGCACCATTCTATTGTTTTTGGATAACATTTCCCGGTCCTGGCACATGCTAACATTTATAGCAGAAATTCCATTTTCTAATATCAGATTCTTTTTTTTGGTATGTTTCATTTTATACTGATAACACGATTATTCGAGTCCACTTCTGCTATTTCTTACACGCACTAGCAGCAGCTGCTTAGTTCTGTGCCAATATACACTCGGTGAATATGGTTGTATGTGTATCGGATTGATAGTCCAGAAGATAGTTGGAGACTCAATAAAGGGCAAACTGTATCAATAGCTAATTCTCACTGCGTAAATACTCATTATAAAACCTGCGCACACCCACTGCATATGCATTAAAACACTCGCAGAACCAGATCCGAGTCGAACTTTCTCCTGCCGTATTCCTAAAACTTGAAATGACCTGCACCCGCACTTCCAGCCCATTCATAAAGAGGTAACTACTAAGGTGACTTGAAAGAGCTGGTTATGGATGCCAGGCTTTGGACAGCAAATGACGAGGCAGGACCGGATTGGGGGACAGTTTCAAAGCTGTGTGATGAAGGCGCTGGACTTTACTTAGCAGAGATGATGTCAGGTAAGGTAGAGCCGTGTGGTAGGGTCACCGCTGGAGTGGTCGAATGTGCTGTTGCAGAGGATGGGGTGTGTTGGGAGAGCTGAGTGCTAGTTACGGCAGTGACTGGTAGGGTCTGATGCCGGTCAGGATGAGGGCACCTTGGTAAGGGCGAGTGTGGTCCTATGCGCCAGAATAACTGGGCACTAAAGGTCAGCGTTAAGGTACATTGTCGGAGCATCTTGTTCCGAAACCATCTGAGACCAAAACTTCGAAGCATTCCTCCGTTTCCATGTCTCCTGTTGCAACAATGCAGATTCGACAACGAATGATCCAATTTCACCAATATATACACAGCCCCGCGCTCTGCCGCCACACACCCCCGAGCACCCCCCCAAGCCGCCACAAGCCCCCACAAGCCCCCAAGCCCCCTTACCTGCACTCTCCACGACTCCTACGACTCCTCGCCGGCAGCACTGGAACAAGTGCCTGGTTTTCACGCCGCTCGCTTCTTAAAGCGGCGGCGCGGCCGGCGCCTCTCCGCCGAACGTCCTGAAATCGTTTGTTCGCGCTCCACATCCGGGAGTGCGCGGTGACGTCGGCGAAGGTGCGCGCACGCGCTCGCGCGCGCCTTAAAGGGAACGTAGCTCGTAAGTCGAACTTTTGGTTATCAATACTGAAACCTTCCTGGAGAATTGTAGGCATTTATCTGCCTGTTTATCACCTGCTATCAACAATAGCTGGAAAAATGTAAATATTTGCAAAATTGGGGATTTTTTTTACATGGCAGCAGAATTAAATCCCATGAGTAAATATGCCCAGGTAACCTTCAGAGTGGGGTCTTTTATAGCTTTTCATATAGGCAGATTGTTTTTCTCCTCAATAACTTGCCTTTATTTGAAATTAATCAATCGGCGGGCTAGTTAATAACTGACATATGGTAGATAAGGCTAATGACTCCCTAAGTTTTTGGTACAGAGATCTTCACCAAGATATTCTCAAGTTATTAAAAACATGGGCAATAAACGGAGGCGGCGTAATGGCATTAGGATAGACAGGGATGTTTGGCATAGGCATTTTAGCCTTGAGGTTTTGTTATTGAGGGGGGTCAAACTTCCATAGAATTATGTTTTTTAATGGCCGGATAGCCTTAATAAAATGCTTCGAATCGCTAACATAAAGTGTCCCAGATGCGATGGATCAGGGTATAGTGAACATGTATTATGGTCGTGCGAAGCAGTGACCAAATACTCAGCACATATTTTTGGGCAGATCTAAATAAGAGTAGGGCAAATGGTTAAACCCTCATCTTCTATTGACTTGTTAGTCCTTGGTGTCCCTTTCCTGTATGGAAACCATTTGTGGAATGGTCAAACAAGATGAAAAAAGTTAGTGTGAGGGAGTTTTGGATTGATGGCTAACAAACTGTCACAATGTAGGAAAATATGGGGCACTTATGCAGTTGAAGGAACTTCTTAGAAAGGGACTATTTTAGTATTAGAATGCACTGGCACTTATGGAAGTATTTTTTTCACCTTTTAAAAGTAAAAGTTCAAAAAGTAGGCACTTTAACCAGCACTGTCTCTTTGGTAGTCTGCCGAGGAGTTGGTTGGGTAGGATAACACCATCGTATTCAGATTTAACACCTTAGGGCGTGGAAAAATTGCAGAGTATGCTCCAGCTAGCAATGTATGCACTTGACACTTTATAATTTCATATATTGGGCTATTTAATCGCATTAGTGCAAGGAATGGTTGGATGGAGTAGGCACTTTAGTTTGTATTTGCACTGTATAAGAAATGCTGTGGGTCTTTTACTGTATTTCCTTCCTTTATATGCTATGCATGAAATGTTGTGATGTGCATAATAGAGTCTAGAGGAATTAGGCACTTTAGCTTGCACTTGCACTTTATAGGAGATATGTTGTGGGTTTATTATTAGTATTTTTTGAAGTTGTGAATGTAATGTGGACAGCATTGTGAAGTGAGATCTCTGTTTCTTGGAAAATTGTATTATAATAAACTATTTTTTTCGAAGCAGACTATATAAAATATATATAAGCTGTATCTCAAGTATAATAAAATAAAAAAATAGAAAAAAGACAAATGGGGACACAGATGCAAAACAATACGGGGGGTGTAGACAAGACTTAGAAAAAGGCAGCCCAAGTCTGTGTAGAACCAGGCCTAGGGAAACAGTTGGCAACTCAGATCTCCCTCTTAGTAATTTGCAGCTAGGGTGGAAGAAGTATGGCCACAAAAAGCTGGGATCTAACCGAGATGTATTCTTGTCTCCTTGGCAGGTCAATTTTGGCACATCACCGACCTTCACCTGGATCCTGGTTACAGTGTATCGCCGGACCCTCTGAAGGTGTGTCCTTCTTCCGGTGGACGGCCAGTACAAGACGCTGGGAAGTGGGGCAACTACTTGTGTGACTCCCCCTGGATCCTCATCAATTCTTCTGTGTACGCAATGAAGGAAATCCTGCCCAACCCGGACTTCATCATTTGGACAGGGTAAGATTTGTGTGACAGAAAAATTGTGGTTGGAATATATTTACAACCATGAGAGCATGAGCTAATAAGGACAATTTACGAGGCCCTAGCAGCCCTTTTGCGCCGCTAGAGCATCACCTTTTTTTACGCTCCAGTGGCGCAATGTGCCGCAGCATATTTAGAAGGCCACACAAAGCCCCTTTATGTGGCTTTTCATGGCCTTGTAAATATGTGCCCCTTTCACGCAGAAAACTGCGTGAAAGGGGCGTTCCATGGGTGCTGCTGTGGGTGTTCCCACACAACACCCATGGAATGTGAAGCATTCCCAGATTTACGAGGAATTGTAAACCTGAGAATGCGTCAGAATCTGTGGCGCAACGAGAAGAAACACTTTTATTTCTTTTACTTTTTCCTCTTTCACGCCTAGAAAGAGGAAAATGCCATCAATGATTGTTTTTGTGCTGGAATGTGCCCCTTCCTACACAAAAACAATCATCCCGCAACACAGGCACCCTTGCAACATGACGCAAGGGTTTCTGCACTGGCGCCCGGCTGCTGTTTGTGCGCCGGCGCAGGGGAGAAGGACAGGAATGTGCTGTATCTTGTAGATACGGTGCATTCCTGCCTTTTTCTTTTTAGCATGGCAACGCAGCAGGAAGGTCTGCTTCACTGTCGTGCATCAAAAGTTTGTAAATAAGGCCCAAAGTCTCCAACATATATATTAATAATGAGTGGGTTTGATGCTATGGAGCTGTAGATAAAGAGATCGTTCTGCTACTGTGCTAGTACCCAAACTAATCCAGCAACAGCTGTTAGCTTGCCTACTTTGAATTGTGTGTATCTTAGCTCAGTCCTGATGCTGTGGAGCTCTGGATACAGATTCAAACATGTCACCGTGTCCATAACCTCCTAGTTAATACCTGTTGGCTTTTGTAGTCAAGGGGTTATGGATAACAATGCTGCAGTTTCTTGGTATTTACTCACAATCCGGTATGTAGCCTCTATTAGTTTGCTTTCTACTGACATCTATCTAAGCTCAGCTTTTATGTTGGTTTGCTGTAGATGATGATTCATTCAGCCATTTAATAGTGTCACACAGTCAAATTATTGAAATAGGTTATGTGCAGCATGCCCTCACCTGACATATGCTGGCCCTTGCACACTGTTGTTCAAACCTGTTGAATTCCTCCTTGTTTAATCCTGAAACTAGGGTTACTTGACTCCATGTTACAGGATCACCATAATTCAATTCAGGGCTTCCTTTAACATGCCAATGCCATTATTCTGTAATGGTTGGTCTCTACTGTGTATATGGGCCTTTTTGTGCTTCATGGGATGTTCAACATCCAACTCCTGGCCACGCTGTAACCATTGCTTCATGGGCCATGTCTTCATCACTCAATGTCCACTGTCACTCTGACAGGCCAGGGTGCATGCACCCCATGCGAGGTCACTCGATCCTTAGGTCACTGAACAAAATCTGCAGTGGATATTGACGTTTACCACTGCCCTCTCAGGGCCTGAGGTACCATTGCACTCTGGAAAACCAAATTGCATATTACTCATTGAGGGTTGCAATACAGACCAGTCACAGTGTATTACAGGCGGTGGTAGAAAGTTTGGAACCAAGGTACAGGATTACATATGTAATTACACAAAATAAACTGAGACAGGCATCCCAGAGTTTCTATCCCAGAATGCTAAAAATCTTCCAGAATTTCTTAAATACCTGAGTCCAAGAACTTCACTTCCCAAGCTTAAACTGACGTTCTGCCGAAATGGAAACAATTACTTGTTTGGCAGGTCAATCTAGCTCAAAATCCAAGAGTCATTGTTCTTGAGATAGGCATGCCCAAAGAAGGTACCTCAGAAGTGCCACAGCTAAATTACTTGCATCTGCATCTGTAGCACAGCTACTTGAGATTTTCAGATGGTGGGTTATCGTGCAACTGATTCATCCTCTAGTCCCCATTCAAAAGTGGAGAACTGCACAGTCCACGGCATCCTTTCACACGGTCTGGCAACCTATCCTATCCCTCCTGTCAACGGAGTTTAATGAAATCACTTGTCCCAAATATCTCCGTCTTTTGCGCCTTACCGATACCTCAGCCTCCGGAGTCACTCCTGCCAATCGATAGAGAGCGGTGCTCTCAGGTGACGGCCTCAAGTGGCAGGACATGGCACACCGGTTGGGTGGGGCTCCCAGGGAAGGGGGGGGGGGGTTGCTGTTATGGTTGATGGCTGGGGGGGATAGGGGTTTGGGCGGGGGAACCTTGACCCCGATTGCACCCATGGACATTCGGGACTTTATCGATATACTGATATGGCTAGCTGGGGTGGGGGGTTACCTGGGGTTCATCCGTACTGTATCAGCAGAGTAATAGATGTGATACGCAATGTACTTGTTTTGACATTAAAATGTAATAAAACAAACTTAAACCAAAAAAAAGTGGAGAACTGGAATACGGAGCTAAAGTCCATCCTTAGCTCTGAACAGTGAGATCGCTTAAAGTATAGGGGCTAGAGTGATGGCTTCACTGGTTACCGAATCAGGGACCATGATACGACCTATCATAAAGGAAAAAATATCCGACGACCCTCATTGTCTGAAAATGGGACTCTATGTGATCCCAAAATGTCGGGGAGCATATGAGCTGGTTAGGTAAGTACAGGCTTACAAAAACTGCATTTGTGGAATGTATAACACAGGCCTTTAACACTCCTGAGACACAATTTGTTTTCATTCTGATCTGGCTTGCTGATTCCCTATGTTCTCAAGGCTCTAGGGTGGCCTGTAATTTCAAGATGTACTGCCCATGGATGGTAGTCTCCCTAGAATTAGCTACCTTTAATAGCCAGTCTTCAGAAAGCCTGGATTGAAGGGGCAGAAGCCTCCATGGGCTATTGGTCAGGGTGCTCTTTGGTTGCTCCTCCTGCCAGCAGAACCTAATGCTCTCCTGTTGAATGTCAGCTGAATGTAGAGATCCTCTAGTGGACTTAAAGATTGTCAAGGCTATGAGTGCAGAAATCACAGTTTGGGCTAGAAAAAGCCATTGGGGGCAGATTTCCATTGTCCCTTAAAGATCAGATATGCTGGGCAAATGTTTTACCATGAGACAGCATATCTGATTTGGAATAAGCTAAAGAGTCAGTAAGCATTCACTTGGTTCGTACCAGAATTCATGCAGTAAGGAGAAGCTCAAAGCTTTCAAGGATATGGTAAAAACCATAAACGTTTTAGAATATTTACCATTTATTGCCATTAATCAGTTGCTGGGTTTACTGTTGCTTTGGGACATAGAAGGGGCTTCCAGTAAGTACACACTTTATGGTCTAGGCAGTCAGATATTTCTCCTTTCTAAGTGCAGCCCAGGTCTGCTGCCTTGGTTAGAGTCTCCAACTGATATCGGGGAGGGAATGCTCGCTCTCCAACACATTGAGTGTAGACAGCACAGTTGAACTTCCCTTGATCAAAACATCTGTCTGTACCTTCAAGGCTTGACCATAGTCAGGTGCTTTCAATACAGATGCACTTCATCATGCCTACTTATGGCCCTGAATACATTCGCACATCTAGCTGTCGAGAGGACCATCTTGGACTGTTATGATGAGGCCTAAGACGTGTGGGTGGCTACAATAGTCCCATTGGTAAGCCACAATGCTCCTGTGGTTTTCCATGAGGAATAAAAATGCATTCACTCTTGTCTGCGTAGTGGGAGTACCAAATTCCAGCAGAGCCTGGACCTTGGTGTTGAGAGGTTAAATCTTTCCACCTTCTGCCTAGTGGCCAAGATACAAAATGGTAACCCCTTTGTAGTATCTGATTGCTTCAAAAGTCAATTTTGCTTCCACAGCACTTCTCATCCTTTTCAGTGGTGGTGTAGCTGCTTGCTCCAGTTGTCACCAGGAAGCTGTCTGCTCTATGTGTATGACACAGAACTTCTCCAATTAGGCTAACACCAGACTCACAAGCCTCTGTAGTGCCACTGTGGCATTTAAATCAATGGGTGTTGCTTTAAATTGACAAATACTCTATGGGTTGAGAATGCTGACTGTTACTCGAATCCATGGGCACTGCACTCTGCCAGTTGCCAGTAATTAGTTTTGCAGATAATGTGGAACTTGACTGCACTTAACCTGTCAGATCTATGAGTATTATAGGCATCTGCCTTTGTCACGTTGTCAAGCTGCAGTGGTCCACTCAAAAGCGCAGTTGGTATTCAACACCAAAGAACTGGCCCAGTTATACTGGAGAACTCAGGTACCTCTAAAATGGCATCTTATCATCTTCATCATCGATGCAGTCATCTACCGTTGAAGACCGCCTCCTCACCATGTGCCTTTACACACAGGCTGTCCACTGTGTCAATTTTATGGGTACAGGCTGGTCTCTACCACATGATCTCTAAGATTAGAACAACTAAGTGGCCCAACACTAATTTACATTTGATCTGCTTTAAAGGAGTCAGAGCAGATGAAGTATGTAATGTGCCATTTTTTTCAGATCCATGTAGAAGGTCAGGAGTGGACTCACTCTCCTGTTTAACCTGGTTAGTGGCACAAAGATTGACCCCATTCCCCCCCCCCCCCTTTAGATATTTCTTCAGCTAATGAACATGGAATACTGTGTGGTTTTACTTGGTGGCTCCAATGTTAACTAAGAATGATCTCACTGTTCCTTTTAAGAACAGCTCTTGGCTGTCCTGATATTTGTGGTTTTTATTGTGCATCAGCTTGGTACATCTGCCTTTCTAAAGGCCAACTCATAATCTTCAAAATTTCTATTAGCGGACTTCAGCTTTCCTTCCCCATCTTCATTGGCGAAAGTGAAGGCACCACGTATGAGTGACTGAGAAAGAGCTTAACAAGACTGAAACCCACTCCTTTCTGCAGCACCCCTCACCTGGTAATCAAAGAATAACCTAACATTCTCTTTAGGAGGTTCTCCAGGGTCTTGTTGAAAGGCAGCATCAGCCATTGATTTAGTCTTTGTTTGAGATGGAAAATTGATCATTAGCCCTTTACCAATCCAAAATGGCCGTTATCTAGCCTGTGTGAAGAATGACTATTAGTCAGACATTGCCATTCTTTCAACAAAATGCAAGAAACGATCCAAATACCAGCGTGTTGGACCCGGCCTCGTAGAATGGCCCTCCGTGCCCCCGCACCACCGAAACCTGGTACCTACAGCCCAGGCACCCGGCCCAGCCGAACCTCCCCATCAGGACACACGCACCGACCCGGACATCCCCGTCCCTGGCCTCTCTCCTTTCGGCCACCCCGGGCCCGCGTGCCCACTTCATGCACCAAGATGGCCGCCCGGCCCCAGCGCGACCCGGGCCTAGAGGCGCCACTCCGGCTGGAGGACATCACGCTTCCAGGGGATGAGAGAGGGAGGAGCAGTTTCTATCGCACCTCTGAACTCCCCCGGGACGATGGGTTTCGATCGGCCCTCCGGCCTCCCTGAGGGCTGGCTCCACGCCTGCTGGGTGTCTGGGACTCCTCCCGACCCGGCCCTGAAAGGATCAAAAGACTATAGCAGGAAATCCCGACAAGCGACCCCCAGGTGACAAGACCCCTGCCTGCACAGACTCCGGACATCAAAGAGGGGTCGACCTATAACAAGGGGTGCTCTGGGTCTGTCCGGCAGATTCGACGCTGGAACAACGAGAGCCTGCCGACGCGGTCGCGGCTCCTGGAACTTGGACCCACCTGAGCCCTGCTGAGTGACTCGCGGCTCCCTGAAGATCGTAAGACCTCCGAACTTGTACCTGAGCCCTGCTGAGTGACTCGCGGCTCCCTGAAGATCGTAAGACCTCCGAACTTGTACCTGAGCCCTGCTGAGTGACTCGCGGCTCCAACCGACTCTCACGGTCCCGCCGGACCCCGACTACAACATCGTATCCCCCAGCTCGAGGATTGTGAGCTGTGCGCCGGATACGTTCCTGCTTGAACCTTTACCAGAGACTGTCCCGCTACCCCCTACCCCTTCCGAGACTCTTGAGCCCGTGCTCACCTTGTACATATTTGCAGTGATAACCTACTTGATAAAGATTGTTTTCTCAGAATACCCGGTGTGGTCACTCTGTGTCGTGTAGTGCCAGAAGTACGATCCTAGATACGAGATTCCTCCCCCTGGGGAGTCTCCCGCCAGTGCCCGGCTACGATACTTTGAGGGTGGGTCTCAGGGTAGTCAGGACCCCTTCCAGGCTCCTCTGAGGTCGCCGTCTAACATTGGTGGCAAGCGACGGGATTCGGGCCCATCACCTAGAGATCGTACCGTGAACAACGGAAGCACTACCGACAAAGATGGCAGAAGGAAGCGCCGTGAGCCCCGCAGAAACCAGCGCCAACAGGGTGTTCCAGGTGGAGCAGCTAGAAGAATACACACACAAGGAGCTAAAGCAATTTTGCAAAGAACTTAAAATCGCTACCACTGGTCTCAACACTAAAGAAGATTTGCAGAAAGCACTGAAAACTTGGGTGGAGACCGGGGCCTCCCGCCCGGAAGGCACGGGGGAGCGCCCCGACGAAACCGAACCCCCCCAAAGTGAAAGCAGTAGCAATCAGGTGCGAGGCATCGTACCAGACGGGGGCCTATCCCCGGAGGAGCTCGCGGACAGAGAGAGAAGCCGCAATCATGAACTCGAGTTGGCCAAACTCAAAATCGAGGGCGAATTGAAGTTAGCGGAAAAAAAGCTAGCAGTGGAGCAAATGCGTGTACAAGGCGAACTAGAAGAAAAGAAGCTCCAACGGGAGCACGAAGGAAGGAAGCTCCAACTAGAGCACGAGCGCAGCTTGAAAGAAATCGAGCTCCAGGCCAGAAGCGAGGAAGGAAGGCCCCCGGGAAACCGAGAGACGGCCTCCCCGGCGGAACAGAAGGTCCACATCCCCAAGGATGTGGTCAAGGAATATTATAAAAACGATGACAATTAGCAATGGTTCAGGGCCTACGAGGTCGCCATGACCTCCCATCGGATCCCGCAGAAGGACTGGGGGGCGGGGTTGTGGGGGCGGTTTCTGAGCGAAGGAAGGGACACCCTGCTCGACCTACCCCTCTCCCTGCAGACCTCCTACAGCCACATGAAAGAGGCTCTACTCACAAGGTACGGCCTCACCCCAGAAATGTACCGTCAGCGATTCCGGGACTGCAGGAAGATCCCGGGCACCACCTGGGTGGAGTACGTAAACTTTTTCAGTCGGGCCTTCGATGGGTGGATCAAGGGCAGCAAAGTCACCACCCTTGCCGAACTCACTGACCTCATGTTGTGGGAACATCTGGCTGCGAACTGCTTCATAGAACTACGTCAGCATCTGCTTGACAGCAAGCTCACAGATCCCCGGAAGCTGGCTGTGGAGGCCGACCGCTGGACCAACACCCGGGTCTCCCGGGGCATGGTAGGAGAGTACCCCCGAGCCGGTCAGGGACCACCCCGCCAGAGAGGGGGAGGGAACCAGGGAGGGCCGAGAGAGTCCCAGCCTAGCCCCCCGAAGACACAACCTCCACCTTTCCCGGCGCCCCCCCCACCGGTGACAGGGCCCCCTGGGAGACGGGGACACCGGGTGACCGTCACATGTTTCCGTTGCCAGAAACCCGGGCACTACGCCAATGACCCAGAGTGCCCCATGGCCACCCAAGTCTCCCCTACCACCCCTGCGAGACAGATAGCCAACGTAGCTCTGGGGGAGGAGGTTGAGGAAGCCGAGGAGTGGGAACCCGCAGCAATGGCCCTAGTATCCCTGGGAGATAGAGAGATGATCCCTGGTAGCCTCCTACCCTCCAACACACAGAAGTACGGGCAGCTCGTCAAGATCAATGGCCACCAGGTAGAGGCCCTGCGGGACACCGGGGCCAGTATCACCGGTGTCCTCAGGCACCTAGTCCCCGAGGAGCAGATCCTCCCCAACGTCTTTTGCCCCGTAATATCCGCAGACAATAGAGAAAGTATGTGTCAGGTAGCCCTGGTGCCGTTTGAGTGGGGAGGGGTGATAGGCAAACTCAAGGTGGCCGTAAGAACCTCCCAGCTGGTCGACTGCCTCTTAGGGAACGACCTAGAGAGTTCTCCCTGGAAGCACGTCGAGCGCAAGGCCCACCTAGGAATGATGGGACTCCCCGAGTGGGTGTGCGCCACCACCAGATCTATGTCAGCCCGGCTCACTCCCCGGAGAGAAGTCGAGAACACCCCGATCGAAGAGACCAGTACAGTCCCCGCCAAGGGTCCTCCCGTCCCCCCAGCAGAAGGGTCCGTCGCCCGCGACGAACCCGCACCATCCGACCCCGCCCCGGTCCCCGAGTTGGGAGATCTACCCGAGTTGGCCCACTGGCGCCACGAGGGTGGGCCCACTCGGGAAGAGTTTTGCCGGGAGCAAGCCACTTGTCCTTCCCTGGTCGGACTGCGGCGCCAGGCCGAGGGCCAAGCCGCAGGTGACCAGACCGGGACACACCGAATCTATTGGGAAAATAGCATCTTGTACAGCGAGCAGAAGTCGGTGGAGTTGGGATCCGGACGGGTACTGGTAGTACCCCTCCGCTTCCGAGATTTCCTCCTGGGCTTAGCCCACGACGTCCCCCTCGCCGGCCACCTGGGTCAGGACAAGACCTACAGCCGACTCGTGACCCATTTTTACTGGCCTAGAATGAGAGCAGCGGTAGAGGCCCACTGCAAGTCCTGCCCCACGTGCCAGGCTAGTGGGAAGAGTGGGGGGAAGTGCAAGGCTCCCCTCCAACCCTTCCCGGTCGTCAGTACCCCTTTTGAACGAGTCGGAATCGACATCGTGGGACCACTGGACCCCCCCACCTCCCAAGGCCACCGTTTCATCTTGGTCCTCGTGGACCACGCCACCCGCTACCCTGAGGCTATTCCCCTACGCACCATTACGGCCCCCGTGGTGGGCCGGGCCCTGATGGGAATCTTTTCCAGGATGGGTTTTCCCCGCGAGGTCGTGAGCGATCGCGGCACTAATTTTATCTCGAAGTATATGACGTCCCTGTGGCAACAATGTGGGGTATCCTATAAGTTCACCACCCCGTACCATCCCCAAGGGAACGGCCTAGTAGAAAGGTTTAATAGGACTTTGAAAGGGATGATCGCTGGCCTAGAAGAGCCCCTCCGGCGTAAGTGGGACGTCCTGCTCCCCTGCCTCTTGTTCGCTTACCGAGAGGTCCCCCAGAAGTCCTTAGGGTTCAGCCCGTTTGAATTACTCTATGGACACCCCGTCCGAGATCCCCTCAGTTTGGTTAAGGAAGGGTGGGAGGCAGCACCCCAGACCACCCCCCGAGATGTGTTCCAATACGTCCTGGCCCTCCGAAACCAGACCAGGAAGTTCCGAGAGCTGGCCGAGGCCAACCTGGAGGCAAGTCAAGAGGAGATGAAGCGCTGGTACGACCAGAATGCCACTCTGGTCGAGTTCCAGCCGGGCCAGCAGGTGTGGGTCATGGCCCCCGTGAAGCCTGGCGCCCTCCAGGACCGATGGACTGGGCCCTACAAAGTGGTTGAGCGGAAGAGCGAAGTCACATACTTGGTGGACGTCCAGTCACCTCGGGATCCCCTCCGGGTCCTGCACGTGAACCGCCTCAAGCCTCACTTCCAGCGGACAGAACTGAGCCTCCTGCTGGCCACCGATGACGGGGCCGAAGATGAGTCGGATCCCCTCCCGGACCTCCTGTGTGTCAAGGAGCAGGATGGCTCCGTGGAAGGAGTGAACCTCTCCCCAGCCCTCACTGCCCAGCAACAAGCGGACTGCCGCCAGCTCCTAAGACAATTTTCCGACCTCTTCTCCCTGACCCCCCGGGTCACCAACTGGTGTGTTCATGACGTGGACACCGGGGACAGCCCGCCGGTGAGACACCGAGCCTACCGGGTTCCTGACCGGGTCCGGTCCTGCATTCAAGCGGAAGTCTCGAAGATGTTGACCCTGGGGGTGATCGAGCCCTCTGACAGTCCCTGGGCCAGCCCCGTGGTCCTGGTCCCGAAGGCAGCGGCCCCCGGTGTCGCCCCCGAGCTCCGATTCTGCGTGGACTACCGGGGGCTCAATGACGTTACCCGAGCCGATGCCCACCCCATTCCACGAGCCGACGAACTCATTGACCGACTAGGGGCAGCCCGGTTCCTCAGCACATTCGACCTCACCTGCGGATACTGGCAGATTGCGCTCACCGAAGGGGCCAAGGAGCGGTCCGCTTTCTCCACCCCCGATGGGCACTACCGCTTCCGCGTAATGCCCTTTGGGATGAAAAATGCCCCGGCCACTTTCCAGCGACTGGTGAATAGGGTCCTGGCCGGTCTAGAACAGTTCAGCGCGGCATATCTGGACGACATCGCTGTCTTCAGTTCAGAGTGGGGTGAGCACCTCCAGCACCTCCGAAGGGTGCTGACCGCCCTGCGCCAGGCAGGCCTCACAGTAAAAGCCAGCAAGTGCCAGATCGGGCAAGGATCCGTGGTCTACTTGGGGCACCAGGTCAGGAGTGGCCAGGTCGCCCCTCTACAGCCAAAGATCGACGCCATCCTGGCCTGGGAACCACCCATCACCCAGACGGAGGTCCGAGCCTTTCTGGGACTCACGGGCTACTACCGAAGATTCATTCGGGGGTATGGCAGCCTTGTCAGCCCTCACACAGAACTCACGTCTAAAAGACAGCCAAAGAAAGTGCAGTGGACGGCTGCCTGCCAGGAAGCTTTCGATGCCCTAAAAAAGGCCATGTGTACTGCCCCCGTCCTCCAGGCTCCCGACTACGCCAAGGAGTTCATAGTCCAGACCGATGCCTCCGAGCATGGATTTGGGGCCGTCCTGTCCCACGTAAATGACCAAGGCCTAGACCAGCCCGTCGCCTTCCTCAGTCGGCGGCTGTTGCCCCGAGAACAGAGATGGAGCACCATAGAGCGCGAAGCCTTTGCCGTGGTCTGGGCACTCAAAAAGCTACGACCCTACCTGTTCGGCATCCATTTCAGAGTCCAAACTGACCATCGGCCCTTGCGATGGCTCATGCAGATGCGAGGAGAAAACCCCAAGCTACTGCGGTGGTCAATCTCCCTCCAGGGGATGGATTTCACCGTGGAACACCGCCCTGGTACGGACCACGCCAATGCTGACGGCCTCTCCCGGTTCTTCCGCCTCAGCGAAGAGAACCCCCCAAGCTGATGGGCAGTTCTCTCCGGCTTTCAGCTGGGGGGGACGCGTGTTGGACCCGGCCTCGTAGAATGGCGCTCCGTGCCCCCGCACCACCGAAACCTGGTACCTACAGCCCAAGCACCCGGCCCAGCCGAACCTCCCCACCAGGACGCACGCACCGACCCGGACATCCCCGTCCCTGGCCTCTCTCCTTTCGGCCACCCCGGGCCCGCGTGCCCACTTCATGCACCAAGATGGCCGCCCGGCCCCAGCGCGACCCGGGCCTAGAGGCGCCACTCCGACTGGAGGACATCACGCTTCCAGGGGATGAGAGAGGGAGGAGCAGTTTCTATCGCACCTCTGAACTCCCCCGGGACGATGGGTTTCGATCGGCCCTCCGGCCTCCCTGAGGGCTGGCTCCACGCCTGCTGGGTGTCTGGGACTCCTCCCGACCCGGCCCTGAAAGGATCAAAAGACTATAGCAGGAAATCCCGACAAGCGACCCCCAGGTGACAAGACCCCTGCCTGCACAGACTCCGGACATCAAAGAGGGGTCGACCTATAACAAGGGGTGCTCTGGGTCTGTCCGGCAGATTCGACGCTGGAACAACGAGAGCCTGCCGACGCGGTCGCGGCTCCTGGAACTTGGACCCACCTGAGCCCTGCTGAGTGACTCGCGGCTCCCTGAAGATCGTAAGACCTCCGAACTTGTACCTGAGCCCTGCTGAGTGACTCGCGGCTCCCTGAAGATCGTAAGACCTCCGAACTTGTACCTGAGCCCTGCTGAGTGACTCGCGGCTCCAACCGACTCTCACGGTCCCGCCGGACCCCGACTACAACATCGTATCCCCCAGCTCGAGGATTGTGAGCTGTGCGCCGGATACGTTCCTGCTTGAACCTTTACCAGAGACTGTCCCGCTACCCCCTACCCCTTCCGAGACTCTTGAGCCCGTGCTCACCTTGTACATATTTGCAGTGATAACCTACTTGATAAAGATTGTTTTCTCAGAATACCCGGTGTGGTCACTCTGTGTCGTGTGGTGCCAGAAGTACGATCCTAGATACGAGATTCCTCCCCCTGGGGAGTCTCCCGCCAGTGCCCGGCTACGATACTTTGAGGGTGGGTCTCAGGGTAGTCAGGACCCCTTCCAGGCTCCTCTGAGGTCGCCGTCTAACACCAGCATTAGTCAAGGCTGTGTGCTTTTCACTGTATGTTCATACTGTACCTCATGACATGGTCCACAGGAATGTATTTGTGCACAAGATTTGCCGAGGGTCCACAGAACAACAACATTGATCCCCACATTCAGAAAGGGAACTCCAGCCACTGGCAGTGGCACAGGGGAAGCCTTCCTCTGTGCCACTGACTTACCATTTAACTGACAGGTCCGGCATAACACCTGTGTCTACTCCCATGTCTGGTCAGCACAAAGTGGACACAGTCATTGCCTTGCTTTTTTGTCATGAGATGTCTGGGAAATGGTACTTCTTAGCAACCTTCAGCAGTAGTTCCTTTGGACCTGGGAGAAACTAGCCGCCTCTAGGCGCTGGGTTCCATTGCAACCTTGAAGTGCTCAGTAGCTTTACCAGTGGACCATGGAGCTCCCATCCTTTGCTGTTCTTTAGAGAAGGACAACACAACTCAGCCTTACTGGGGCCTCCTGCAGCCAACGACTCCATTAGTTTTCCCAAGTTCCCTCATTCCAGTACCTGGTCACCTGCAATCCCCAATGACGCCCCTATTTTATGAGCAGGCTTCCCTGGGATTTGCAACTTTGTACCAGCTGAGTCCTCTTTGATTAGTGCTATGGGCACCCATTTCTGTGGGAGGTCAGCCTCTTAGGTCTCCCCGTTGTCTCCCAGGTAAGTAGACTCATCACTCATCCATACATTCCTCCAGCCTTTAACCCCTTTTCACACTCACCCATCTATACAGCCGCATACAATGTCTCGCCTATCACTGAAGAAGCACTTTCAGATGCACAAAGCCAGTTGTATTGGCTTTCCACCTGTCACTTACCGTTAACTACCATGGCCCAGACAGCCACTTGATTATTTTGGCTCCATGAGGTCACAACGTGCCACGCAATGTCTGCAGAAGAATGGACACAAGAAAGAGGATCAAACTTCAAATGTGCAGTGGAAAGCACAGGGTTGGGATGCTTGGCAATGCGCAGAGCCATGAGGGGACACTGTGAACAAAGGATGTGATTGGTGACTATATGTATTGTATTGTATAGCGCTTACTACCTCTGACGAGGCGTCAACGCGCTTTTTCAGCGAGTTGCATGCTACTTCAGAACCCATAAAGGATTAGAGTTGAATTAGTATAGTGAAATATGAAAGTAATTTGAGCGGTGGACATGTTAGTCCGGTATTTGGATTGAGAACGATAGTGGAGGGATAGAAGAGGGAAAAAAGTTTTGCATTAAGTGGATTTTTGTCAGCGTATGCCGATCTCCTCCAAGCGCAGCCTCAGCTGACAACTCCAGACAATTTCTGCCTGAGCAAGGGCATACAGGAACTTCAAAAGTAAAAGAAAAATCATGTTGAATTAAAGATAGATACATCCGCCTGCTGAAAAGAAGAGATTCAAAGTCCTTCAAACCTGGTCCTCAATAAGACAGATGCAGAAGTAAAAACAGACTGATTCACCAGTGTTTACAAAATCAGAACCCATGATGTATGTTTTTAGGGTAATGGAGACTTACGCAGCAGTCATAGATTGTACCCCATGTCTCCAGACTGGCCTGGCAGATGAAAATGGTAATCAACCCCGATACTGATCTTTGTCAATTCCAAGAGATTGATTGTCTGTTGGATTCTGCCATTGGTAGGGCTCCTCCCTTTTAAACATTTCTTTAGTTTCTTTGAGATTTTGTTGCTGTATTCTTTTAAATCACCTCACACCCCCTTGTATTTTTGAAGATCAGTTACAAAGTTGCCGTCTGGTAGCATGAGAAGGAGGCAGGCGGGGACACACAGGGACATTTATTTTTAGTGAGTTATTGAAAGAGGAGCAATAGCAGTCCCAGACCATCCTATGTTAACATCCACGGCTGTAAATCTGTCATATTGAGGGAAAAATAGAAACTAAAAACGCTCATCTAAAAGTCACTGAAGAACCAATACAAGCAAGAGGTGAACTGACCAACAGAAAAGAGCTGCTTCACCAAAAGCATGGGTCCAGCCTTCGAGCTCCGCTCCCTCAGGGTGGGGGAGGAGATGAAAAGCTCGAGCTGACTCATCCGCTTCTTTAGTTACCCACCTCTCCAACCTTTGTTTTTTCTGCAGATTTTTAGATAGAAATCAGCACCAGCGCAAGGTAAAGGGGAGGAGAGAGACATATTTCTGTAGATACGGCTCTCTCCTGCATCCTCCTTGTCGCGCAACTCAGCGCAGCCTCGCGGGGGGCTGCGCTGCGTTGCGCATATTTTTTTAAAATAACCCCCTAATTTTGTGAGGCAAGGGGAGATAATGGGGGGGTTTTCTAAAATTCCGTGCAACGCAGCGTAGCGCAGCCCCCCTGCGAGGCTGTGCTACGTTGCGTGACAGTGAGGGAGCAGGAGAGCGCCATATCTTCAGAAGTATGGCTCTCTCCTCCCCTTTTCCTTGTGCCAGCGCTGATTTCAGCAGCTGTGCGCCAGGTACACACCTTAGCACCATAGCGCTAGGGTGCGTGCATGAGTCAAGCATTGGTTTTGTACAGGAAGGGTACGCTTCTTGAACAAACTACTATGCCTAGACTCGATGCAAAGCTCGATGCAAAGTCGGAAAAGCACGGAGAAATGAAAGCATTTCTCTTGTTAGCAACTCCTTTGTAGGGGCGTTAACTTTTGGCGCAAAACCATGTCTACAAATCTTTGTAAATATGGGTTTGCATCAAAAGGCATGGGTGGTTGCATGGGATCACCCATGTCCCACCCATGTAACGCCCCCTTGGCACTAAGTAACGCAAAGCAGTGCTTCGTGCTACTTTGAGGGTGCACTCCAGCGCAAAAGTCAATAACAAAAAAAATAAATTGTGCTGGTTAGGGTCACTTTTGTTTCGCTAACCCAGCGCAAAATGTTTGTAAATCCCCCCTAAGTGATTTGCCGAGAATCACAGAATGTTGAGCAACCCTGCCAAGACTCGAACCCGGTTCCCAAGTTTCGAGGTCGCCGTTACGCCACATCCTTTCCCTATTAACTGAACACACCCCACACGGGCAAGAGTACAGTAAAGAGTCAACAGCGAGATGTTTGTTACTCACTAACGTGAACGCTTGCAGGAAATGTCTTGGAAATTATAAGTTAATATTAACACTGTACAGAGGACAAAGTGTAACAAATGTCCCTTGACTAAGCAATCTCTTAAGGGCTTCCTCCAAGGGTCAGAGACGGATCACTATGTGTAGTGCTCAACACAGCTGTAGTATGTTCCTCCCTTCCTGTTCATGTCAGAAATGAATACAAAGTCAGACTCAGGGGGTCACCTGAGGAATAAAATGAATATTTTCCATGTTGTACTTTATCTATCAATTTGCTATTGAGTTCCTGATTTGTTTTCATTCAGCTGCTAAGATGAAGTAATACAAAAGAGTCTTCTTGAATGAGATATTAGAGAATCACCTTCTTGTTTGTCTGATTTATAAGATAAAATATATCACTCTTTTGAAGATTGCACAATACTTCACAAAACGTTTTAGATTGCCCCCCCATACACGAGTGTTGGTAGAGTCCCCTGCAGTAAATGCAGATAGTGCCCTCTTGCTGTGGATGCGGACAGTACCCCCTTGCTGTGGATGCGGACAGTACCCCCTTGCTGTGGATGCAGACAGTGCACCCTTGCTGTGGATGCAGACAGGGCACCCTTGCTGTGGATGCAGACAGCGCACCCTTGCTGTGGATGCAGACAGCGCACCCTTGCTGTGGATGCAGACAGCGCACCCTTGCTGTGGATGCAGACAGTGCACCCTTGCTGTGGATGCAGACAGCGCACCCTTGCTGTGGATGCAGACAGTGTCCCTTGCTGTGGATGCAGACAGCGCCCCCTTGCTGTATATGCAGACAGGGCTCCATGTAGTAAATGCAGACAGCGCTCCCTTGCTGTGGATGCAGACAGGTCCCCATGTAGTAGATGCAGACAGCGCCCCCTTGCTGTGGATGCAGACAGTACCCCCTTGCTGTGGATGCAGACAGTGCCCCCTTGCTGTGGATTCAGACAGTGCCCCTTTGCTGTAGATGCAGACAGCGCACCCTTGCTGTGGATGCAGACAGTGCACCCTTGCTGTGGATGCAGACAGTGCCCCCTTGCTGTGGATACAGACAGCGCCCCCTTAGTGTGTATGCAGACAGTGCCCCCTTGCTGTAGATACAGACAGTGCCCCTTTGCTGTGGATGCAGACAGCGCACCCTTGTTATGGATGCAGACAGTGCACCCTTGCTGTGGATGCAAACAGTGCCCCCTTGCTGTGGATGCAGATAGCACCTCTTGCTGCGGATGCAGACAGCGCCCCCTTGCTGTGGATTCAGACAGAGCCCCCTTGCTGTGGATGCAGATAGCACCCTCTTGCTGCGGATGCAGACAGCGCCCCGTTGCTGTGGATGCAGACAGCGCCCCCTTGCTGTGGATGCAGACAGCGCCCCCTTGCTGTGGATGCAGACAGCGCCTCCTTGCTGTGGATGCAGACAGCGCCCCCTTGCTCTGGATGCAGATAGCACCCTCTTGCTGTGGATGCAGACAGTGCCCCCTTGCTGTGGATACAGACAGTGTCCCCTTGCTGTGGATGCAGCCAGCGCCTCCTTGCTGTGGATGCAAACAGTGCCCCCTTGCTGTGGATGCAGATAGCAACCTCTTGCTGCGGATGCAGACAGCGCCCCCTTGCTGTGGATTCAGACAGCGCCCCCTTGCTGTGGATGCAGATAGCACCCTCTTGCTGCGGATGCAGACAGCGCCCCGTTGCTGTGGATGCAGACAGCGCCCCCTTGCTGTGGATGCAGACAGCGCCCCCTTGCTGTGGATGCAGACAGCGCCTCCTTGCTGTGGATGCAGACAGCGCCCCCTTGCTCTGGATGCAGATAGCACCCTCTTGCTGTGGATGCAGACAGTGCCCCCTTGCTGTGGATACAGACAGTGTCCCCTTGCTGTGGATGCAGATAACACCCTCTTGCTGCAGATGCAGACAGCGCCCCCTTGCTGTGGATGCAGACAGCACCTCCTTGCTGTGGGTGCAGACAGCGCACCCTTGCTGTGGATGCAGATAGCACCCTCTTGCTGCAGATGCAGACAGCGCCCTGTTGCCTGTGGATGCAGACAGCGCCCCCTTGCTGTGGATGCAGACAGCGCCCCCTTGCTGTGGATGCAGACAGCGCCTCCTTGCTGTGGATGCAGACAGCGCCCCCTTGCTCTGGATGCAGATAGCACCCTCTTGCTGTGGATGCAGACAGTGCCCCCTTGCTGTGGATACAGACAGCGCCCCCTTGCTGTGGATGCAGATAACACCCTCTTGCTTGCTGATGCAGACAGCGCCCCCTTGCTGTGGATGCAGACAGCGCCCCTTTGCTGTGGATGCAGACAGCGCCTCCTTGCTGTGGATGCAGACAGGGCCCCCTTGCTGTGGATGCAGACAGCACCCCCTTGCTGTGGATGCAGACAGTGCCTCCTTGCTGTGGATGCAGACAGGGCCCCCTTGCTGTGGATGCAGACAGGGCCCCCTTGCTGTGGATGCAGACAGCGCCCCCTTGCTGTGGATGCAGACAGCGCCTCTTTGCTGTGGATGCAGACAGCGCCCCCTTGCTCTGGATGCAGATAGCACCCTCTTGCTGTGGATGTAGACAGTGCCCCCTTGCTGTGGAGACAGACAGCGCCCCCTTGCTGTGGATGCAGATAACACCCTCTTGCTTGCTGATGCAGACAGCGCCCCCTTGCTGTGGATGCAGATAGCGCCCCCTTGCTGTGGATGCAGACGGCGCCCCTTTGCTGTGGATGCAGACAGCGCCCCCTTGCTGTGGATGCAGACAGGGCCCCCTTGCTGTGGATGCAGATAGCACCCTCTTGCTTTGGATGCAGAAAGGTCCCCGTTAGTTCAGGAACAGGCAGTGCCCCTATGCTGTGTGTCTAGGCCGTGTATCCATGCTGTACATGTATGCAGGGCCTCATTGTGTGGGTACACATGCTGTATGTTTAGACAGTGTCTCCGTGCTTTATATTTAGGCAGTGCAGTGCCATAGTGCAGTAGGTTCAGGCAGTGCCGCCATGTTGTATTTGCAGGCAGTGCTCCATTCTGTGGATGTCGGCAGTGTGCACAATCTTTTGGTGTTGCAGTGTCACCGTCCTGTACGTGTAGGCGGTGCAGGATCATAGTGCAGTGGGTTCAGGCACTGTCGCCGTGCTGCATGTGCAGGCAGTGTCCCCTTTATGAAGGCACAGGTACTCTCCCATTCTGTGGGTGCAGGCAGTGCGCCCATGCTCAAGGTTTAAGGAGTGTCCACAAGCAGAACACGAAGGTGGTGAAGTGTCAAAACTTAGTTGATTCATGCAGTGTCCCACTGCTGCACCTGGAAGCTATGTCCAATGCTGGAAATGCAGGCAGTGTCCGCAAGCTATGGGTCAGGGTCATTCATGCCAGCAAGGCCTGTTCATGCTGACTCTTAAAATTCCACAAAAGCCACATGTACCTCATGCAGAGTCCCCAGACAGGGGGGTCAGGCATTTTCTCATGCGCCAGGTCTGACAGTGTCGCAAGTTCATGGCGGCAGAGGTCCCCTGCTGTATGTGCATGTAGTCCAGTGTACCCATGCAGTAAATTCATACGGCACTCATATGCAGATGGTGCAAGCAGTACTTGCAGGATGTACATGCAGGCTGCATTTCCATGCAGTTGGTGCAAGCATTATACCCATGCTCTATGTGGAGACAGTGTCCCCATGATGTAAGTGCAGGCAGTAGATGCAGGCGAATCCTTATGTTGGAGGTGCATGCAGTGCTTCCAAGTAGTGAATGTAGGTAGTTTGCTCATATTGCATGTACACTCACTCACTCACTTTAGACTGCTCTGTTCTTGCTTGTTGAGACTCTTCAGCGTTTAAACCCCTCAATCAGTGCTCTTTTCTTTCAGAGATGACACTCCTCATGTTCCCAATGAGAGCCTCGGAGAAGATGCCGTGCTACAGATTGTGCGAAATCTCACGCGCTTGTTACTAGATGTATTCCCAGGTGAGCACAAATGAAACACAAACTAACAGGTGAAGTTATCAGTCAGTTCTACATAAGACAGAGTGCCCTCCCTGGAAATAAGTGAGGTTGCACCAAATATATAGATGTGTGGAAAGGAAAAATTCTCTGGGTTGTGGGGGAATTGCAAAATTAGGAAGAGAGGCAAATTGTAGATTTTACACTGCCGCACCATCCCCATTCTACAAGGAATTTTGTTGGTGGATCGACTCTTTCGTCTGGATATCTGAAGCTTTTTTGTTTCTACTCAACTCTTATTCAGGCCCTCAATCACCAGTACAAATCGGCTCCCCTTGGAGGGGTATTTTAGTCTTGGTTTATAACAGAGTATCTCTTTAATACCATTAAGCATGATCTGCCTACCTACACAAAGTGGTGTTACAACCCACCAAGGTGAATTGAGGCAACTGTACATTTGGCCGTGGCAACGGGTCGTTTTTGAGAGTTGCCCTAAGTGGAAGGATGCCTGTGAGCTAAGTCCAGGTAGAAGAACTTATGGAGGCTGGCTGAGCACAGGGTACTGTTTAAGATGCAGGTGATGTTTTTTTGTAGACCTAGGTGGCTCAGCAAGCAATGCATTTAATGAGAGTTGTAGGGTCAAAAGCCCCGGTGCAGAAGTGCATCCCACTCCTTACCTTATTATGCTGCCCGATGTGATAAGCCTTCATTTGCAGGAGTTCCCAAATACGGATCTCCTGATAGGATCATTAGGTAGAGACTGCAGAGCAATAAGGGTACACACATAGTGGTATTCCTTTCTATGTCTGGGTTTTTAGAGCAAAGCTGTCAAACAAATATATGAAGAGTGGAATTTAAGTCTGCCACTTTCAACAACCGACTTTCTTCAATCAGTTTCTTTCGGCCATTGGATTGAGCTTTTGCCAATCACATCTTGCCTCAGTCCAGTGTAGTATTCCTCTCTCACCCAATGCTATTGGCTGTTTGGGTTTATCCTATCCGTATGTAGGCCCAATGATTATAGAGTGCTAGGTGGGCTGTCGAGTAGTCTGTTGTTCTCATTCCTTGCAGGGCTACTAGTCTCTGCTGCAGCCATTTTGAAGCCAAGTGAATGTATCCAGTTTCAATGCACACATTATTCAATAAGGCAGAGAGAGCTCTTTTTGTCCACCTTGTCTGAATCAAGTAAATTCCAGTAGGCCAGCCTACACTACACAAACACTACAACACTACCCTAAACCCTAAAACACTACACAAACACTACAACCCTAACCTAAAACACTACACAAACACTAGAACACTACACTAAACCCTAAAACACTGACACTACCCTAAAAACACTACACTAAACCCTAGAACACTGACACTACCCTAAAACACTACACTACGCAAACACTACAACACTACACTAAACCCTAACACACTGACACTACCCTAATACACTACACTACACAAACACTACAACACTACACTAAACCCTAAAACACTGACACTACCCTAAAACACTACACTACACAAACACTACAACAGTACCCTAAACCCTAAAAGACTACACTACACAAACACTACAACACTACCCTAAACCCCAAAACACTACACAAACACTACAACACTACCCTAAACCCTAAAACACTACACTACACTACACAAACACTACAACACTACCCTAAACCCTGAAACACTACACAAACACTACAACACTAACCTAAAACACTACACAAACACTAGAACACTACACTAAACCCTAAAACACTGACACTACCCTAAAACACTACACTACACAAACACTACAACTCTACACTAAACCCTAACACACTGACACTACCCTAATACACTACACTACACAAACACTACAACACTACACTAAACCCTAGAACACTGACACTACCCTAAAACACTACACTACACAAACACTACAACACTACACTAAACCCTAACACACTGACACTACCCTAATACACTACACTACACAAACACTACAACACTACACTAAACCCTAAAACACTGACACTAACCCTAAAACACTACACTACACAAACACTACAACACTACTCTAAACCCTAAAACACTGACACTACCCTAAAACACTACACTACACAAAGACTACAACACTACACTAAACCCTAAAACACTGACACAAGCCTAAAATACTACACTACACTACACAAACACCCTAAAAATACACAAAACACTACACTACACCACACAAACACCCTATAAATACCCTAAAACGTAAAACACAACCCCACACAACACAAACATTACAACACTACTTTGACACTACCCTAAATCCGACAAAAGTAACTCCCATCCCAAGCGCAAACCCCCTTTCCTCTCTTTCCTCGTGGTTCCTCTCCAGCGGCGCCGTCTCTGCTCCTGGTTCCTGCTTCCTGCTTCGAGGGGCGGTGCACGTCGTTGTGAGGAAACAGCCTCAGTTTCCTCACAACGACTTGGATAGCCATTACATCGCATGCATTAAAAAAGTGCATGCGATGTAATAGCAACGCGTAGTAAAAGTTGCGTTGAAATGGCTGTTTCCCGCTCCATATAGTGCAGCAAGGAGTAGATTTCTGTGATGATTTCAACCGGGGCCCAGAGCTCTTAGGGGCGCATTGACCCCTGATAATTGCTGTAGGGTACAGCCCTAACAATAGTCAATGGGGATATTTTTCTTGCTTGCACCAGAATCCTTACCATCCTTGCTACGCTGTTCTGGAGTGTTTGCGTTTGTGTTTTTTTAGTTTGGGACTGCTAACAATCCCAACTGTAAAAAATAGAACAATGACTCCCACATACTGGGAGAAAACATCCAGGGCCCCAGGGTCATTTATTTTTTAAAAAGCAAACTCAAATTTGGGGTGCTTGTTTTTGGAAAACAAGAACGTTTTCTGAGTGGCCATATGAAACAGGGTGGTGCTCTCAGCACACATTCAGTGACTTCAGAGGAGCCACCAAGTTGGCGGCTCCTAGAAAGAAACAGATCTTCACAAGGCCGGCCGAGACATAAAAATATATGGCGGTAGTCTGGCCAGGATGGTAGAGGCCAGAGGTACTGACCTTTGCCACCCTGACAGACAATGGGTCGCAGGCCATACTTTAAATGAGACCCCTACTCTTTTTTGGCATGGAGTTAGGGTCTGTTTTGTGATGTGACATTCTTTCTAGGGAAACTACATACACCAATTCAAGACAATGCCTCCCAGCCCTGCTTTGCTCAAGGCACACAGGAGGATGTAATGGAAGACAGGTAATGGGACAGAGTGTCAAAGGCAGCAGTCAAGTCTAGGATAACCAGAAAAGTTAACTTGACACTATCTGGCCATATGTTAAGGTAGTCCAGAGCTGAAATAAGAACAGAGTCTGCAGAATACACTAGCATAAAGCCTGATTGAGTTGGATCAAGCAAGACATTTTCTATTCAATTAATTACAGAGCCAAGAGATTTCCAGACTCTTCATAATTCTGGTTGCAAATAGAAGAAGTGATATAGGTCAGAAATTGGAGTTGAATGGAGGGTTCAACCCTTTCTTCCACTCTGATGGCATCTGCCTCCCTGTAGCAAACGATGCTTTCTGGTAAATTGTGACTAATGACAACACTGGCTTAATGGCTGATCTTAAATCTACAAGGTTCAGGAGAACCTGTACTTGTCATCAATATTTGTTTAGCCATTGATCTGGGTGTAACTGTCTCAAACACCTCAAATCGCCTACATTTAGTCACAACAAGGTGCTGTGGGAGCTCTAAGTCCAAATGGACTGCATTGACATTAATGCTAATTTTCTCTATTTCGTCTTCGAAAAAGCTTGATAATCGATCACAGAATACTGTGTAAGCAGAGCACTACCCAGTTCAGTGTGGGGAGGCAAGCTTGTTTGCTATGCTAAAAATGTATTTTATAGGACGGGTATGTTGGTATTTTTATGCATAGAAATTAGATCCCTCACTTTTAATGTCAGTTACATAGATTTTTCTATTCTTCTGAGGAAAGTCAAAGCCTTGCCTCTAACCCCTTTCAGCTTCTTTAGAGACTTTTTCAGGTGGTCTAAGCTCTTAGTGAAGCTTGGCCCATTGGGTCAAGTTCATAATTATTTGATACATTTCTCCTTTAACTGTTAGTACGCATCGTGACAATTTGTAGTTACTTGAATCATATTATCTTCCAATGGGTTGCTTGAATGTTTGACCTGATAACTTTGGGCTCTAACTGATGCAAACAAACTATGAATAGTGATAAGAACAGGGAATAGGGACCCCCTCTTCCGTTACTCACTGGCTTGTACTGGCTGTCACTCAAGTCCGCTTCTATATTTTCTTTCCAACCACACATAACCATTGTAACCTATGTAACTCTCCTCATGTAAAGCGCTCTGATACCTCCGGGTCTAGCCAGCGCTATATAAAACTCAAGTAAATAAATAATAATACAAAAAAATTGTAGCTGATACGCCCGAAGAAAATCACAGCAGAATGCCTCCGTAACGTTGACCATTGGCAGCAAGATCCCATAATATGAGAGTGGTCTCACCATGGTCCCCATATCCTTTTCCATTCACTTGGGCAGCCCCTGGCCTCATAGATTAGTTCCTCCAACTGTGAGCATCTGTCCATGCATTTTAATCAATGCTGTATTGGTGGAACTATATCAGATCGCTAATGTTTAACTATAACCCTTTTGGCCAGAAGAATACCCACCCCACAGAGTTTTGCTCCGATCTGGTATTCCCGGGGTCTTTATTATTCCTAATTGTGTCAGTGAAAGATTAATGGGTCTTCCCAAAACGTTTGATATGTTCGAGTTGCAATGCACAAGTACGCCTGTATCAAGCAACAATCCCAAACCATGTGAAATAAATCTGTTTCTGATTGGCGTCCAGTACATAGTGCTGATGGATTTTGCCCATCTCATGTAGGCTGTCAGCCTTGAGGGTAACATACTCTGTGCAGGTAATTTAGTTGGGACAGTCTTGATGTCTTGGCCCAGGTTGCTATCTGTGTCCTGTAAGTGGCCCAAATCCTGCTCACACTTGGATCGCAGCTTGAGTAAGAGATGTGCTGCATGACATACTAGTGTATAATACAGTATTGAGACATCTCCTCTGCCCAAGTGGTCGACTATTAATTTAGCCTCCAGAACGTTATGTTTTGGGAAATTAATTGTTTCTGCCCATTGTGCCTCAAAAGCACGCCTCAGTTGTAAGCATCTGTACAATTGGGACTCATGAAGATCGAATTCGGTCTGTAGGGTTTCAAAGAACTTCATGTGATGGCCCTCCCACATATCACCCAGCCCGAGACACTTATGTTGTTCCACTTCTCAACAATTCTACCAGTCTGGCTGGATGTATCAATACGTGCTACAGGAGCAACCCGTAGACCCTAAGTGAAAACTGACCATACATTTGTAGACAACCACAATGTCCGCAAGATGTATCAATATATAGGAAACATTGTGTACTTGTAGTGATATACTCAATAGAAGACATATACAATTAAATAATGTGACACAAGACCATATACATCCAAAAACAATGCTTTAATTGTATATAATTCGAACAGAATTCATAGACCAAAACAGTCAATACATGCTCAGTAGCAAAGATGAACAGAGTGCCAATGCTGCAAACAATATATTGCCTAGTACATTATCCAAAAAGAGGAGAAAACAGAGACAGACTTCTCAAAATACATTGCAGAGTTTTTAAAATGTATTATTGTGTATTATACTGCAGTTATTTCGCGTAGTCGGCATTAGCGTAATTTGTTCTTCTTTTGGACTGTAATCATTGATGGCGTTTCAAGCCCACACTTTATTAACAGATCATCATGATGAGATGAGAAAAATAATTTCTGAGCACCGTAGCTGCCTAACAAACTCAAAAAAGGTGTGACAAAAGTCACCCAATTAAAATTGTAGAGGGCATATATGATCAGAAAAAAGGTAAGAAAAGAGTTTACCTTCAAGTAAAATTGGGAGTCCAGGCTATTCAAATAATCTGCAACAAGGAACCAACGGGTTTTAAAGAGCACAACTGACAGGTAGAACCCAGCGCAAAAGGTGAAGCAATCTTGTGGTGTCATGCTCGCGATAAGGGGTGTAAACCTGGCGCGAGCTGGTTTTAGCAGTCAAAGAGTGATATCCAGGTGTTCAATTGATACCCAGTAGCCAA
Source organism: Triturus cristatus (assembly GCF_964204655.1). NCBI lineage: Eukaryota > Metazoa > Chordata > Amphibia > Caudata > Salamandridae > Triturus > Triturus cristatus. The sequence continues at coordinate 259,150,579 of NC_140584.1, forward strand.
TAGCGAGGGGAACTAAAATTTCCAATTGCCCGGCCGTTGATATTGATCACACTGTGTGGTAAAGCGCAACACTGACCAGAGGACTCGGGTGTCTGTAGTAGCACAATTGATTGAGCACCCCATTAAAGTATGTCAGATAGACTAGATCTATCACGATTCCATTTGTTCTGCTCGCCAACAATAATAAAACAAGCATTTGCAATGTAATAGGTCTCGCATTTGCGATAGTTTAAGCTATTGGCATTGTAAATGACAATGCCTTTTATTTATCTGTTTTGATAATTAACACATAAAAAAAAGGCATTGTCATTTACAATGCCAATAGCTGAAACTCTTGTAAATGCGAGACATATTTCATTTCAAAGTAGCGGCCGCCATTGTCCCGGGCTGCTTTGAAAGTGAAAGCGCGGATGTTGCGCTGAATGTTGCAGGAAAGCATGTTGTGCCAGCAGTAGGAGAAACTTTTTAGGCTTGTAACTTTTTATTAGTTTCAGACGGGAAAGGGGATGCGAACATCAGCTGTCACCTACATCCATTGGCCGGCGAGGAATAAGCAGTAGAGTTGTACATTTAAATTACAATATCCTGCACCTACATTCATAGGCCGGTGCGGTAAGCATGAAACACTCGGGAGGGAGGGGGGGGGGGGGGAGAAGGGGAGAAAAACATACTCCAAAGTCACTTCCAAAGTGTAACTGAAAGATAAAGACCAACATGTGCTCAGAAAGCTAATGCAAAGGCTGGATCTGCGGGGGGTAGGAGATGTAATCTGTAGAATGCGTAGGTATATCGGGCAAGTTAGTCGTTGAAATTCCCCCGAGAGATGTGTGATACAGGAGCCCCATCTTTTGTTGAATTTGGGCAGTGTGTGGTTAACTGTAGCTCTTAATTTCTCCATCCCTAGGAGGTCCCAGAGTTTATGGAGCCAGTCAGTGCTAGTTGGGACCACATCAGTGCCCCATTTAGCCAGCAGGACCTACTTTGCAGCGCACAGCGCTAATGTAATAGCTTTGCCCCGTTCAGAGTGTAGTGGGTAGGTTAAGGCACTGGGCAACCCTAACAGAACGTACGCTGGAAAGTGCGGTTTTTCGGAGTCAAACATTGAGTCAATAGCCTTTAAAATTTCCTCCCAGTACCTATGAAGCTTGGGGCAGTGCCATAATAGGTGGGTAAGTGGGCCTGAGTGGGTACAGTGCCGCCAGCATTCAGCCGTTCGTCTCGTCTGACAGAAAGCTAATCGGGCCGGGGTATAATACCAGTAGTGTGCCAATTTTAGGAGAGTCTCTTTGCCTGCGGTGCTCGTAGCGGAGGCTCATGCATGGTGTAGAATATCTCACCACTCCTTATCCGTAAATCTGCGTTCACACTCCCTCTCCCATCGCTTCCGCGCTGGAGTGTGTAGCGGTGTAGGCAGGGTATTTAAAAAGGAATATATATCAGATAAGAGATGTGAATTGTCTTTCCGAGTGAAAAGCCAGCGCTCGAACAGCGTTAGTTTCCTACTAGTGTGTGGCTTAACCGTAGGCAAAGACACCCAGTAGGAGAAACTTTTAAAGAAAAGAGTGTTTACAGACTAAATAATACATACCGTGTAACAACAGAGGAAAAAGCGCCAGTCCTCATGGGAGGTTACAAATGAAGACAAGGCGGTACTAAGGAGGGACTAAGAAGCCTATTAACGAATCAGAAGCCAGCATTTACAAAGGACAATGACACAAGCCAATGAAAAATATGGGCGGAGAGTGGACGGAGCTTCAACTCCATACTTGAATGCAGCATGCCTCGCAGTGCAGCGCATGCGCTGCCCAGGCTCGACCTAAAAATAATGATGAGACAGACAAGCATTAGGGAAAAAACTATAAAGTTGCAGAACGTCTCATATTGTTTGCCGTTGAGTTAATCAAGCGGTAATAGAAAAAAACCTTAAAGGTCCAAGCATCGTAGACATCAGCATGATAACTAGGTGTGTGCAACATTTTGTGTCATTTGCTTTTGCATAACTGGGAATTTTTTTGCATGAATAAATTAAAATAAACAAGCAAAATGTTAATCTGTCAATTAGCACTATATTTGACAGCAAAATGCGTTCTTGCATGAATTTCTGACAGAAGGATGCATTTTGGTTAAAAAAAATAGCATGAAAAACACAAGTGGCACAAGCAACAGCTGCTTAGTCGCTGCTGTTGCCAAAATGTTTGGAGGAAAGTGGGGCACCTCAATGTTGTGGTAAACGTGGAATTGAGAAAATAAATGGAAATCAGATTCACTGGAGTGCGCAAATCAGTGGCGTAATGCAAAATGATGGGACACCCTGCAGAATGTAATGAAGTGCCCACGAGTCTCCCATATCTCACAGTTCTTCATTGATCTTGGCCTGAAAGGCCCCCCCCTCAAGGGTTGAGGGGACCTTGAAGGGGTGGGGCCCCATGTGCCGCACGTTTTACAGCCCTGGCGGGATATGCAAACAAACTATTGCTAATGAGGAGGATTTAATCAATCGCTTTGAGAAACTACATATGTACAAATAAAAATTAGGTTAAAAAAATGCCTATAAATAGTCCAACATGCAAAACAAATATAAAAATGGACAACAGTTGTCATTTCTATTTGTACGTGATTCAGTTAGAAAATATTCTCCTGCCCAACCGGCTCACAATCTAGTTGAACAAGGGTGGAACCGCATACCGAATAATGGGGTCATAACTACTAAATATTTAGGACACCAATCCATAATTATATGTCATATTAAGGATATAAAAATCTAAATATAGATATATAAATACTGAGCCAATTAGCTGAGATATAATTTTCACAGTAGTATTGGGCATAAGTGAGCTTTACATAGGCATTGTCCTGGGGGCTGTCCAGGTTTCAACCGGATAGAACATGTGGACATTTCAAGCTGCGCCTGCATATCTCAGGCTTACACCATTTTCAGTAGGTGTGGGGCCAGGAGTGGAGCAATCTACTTTAAGTATTGAAGTGGGAATCATTTGGGCTGTGTGTTTTCCAAAGTGCTTGTCAGATTCAGCTTATAAAAGCTACTCAGCTAAGAACGGACGCTTCAATGTATCTCAGAGCATGTGACTCAAGGGCTTCAGTGGCAGATGGCTTATCAAGTGTGACTCTGTCTCCTTGGCAGGGGCGGCTCCTCCGTAATGGCGGAGGAGTGTTGCCCACTGGTCAGTCACAGAAAAATAAAATGATACTAAACAATAATATCATTTTATTTTTCTGTGAAGGGCTCTGGCTGACGGTGCTGACGGTCCGTGCATGCGGGGCTGGCCTGAGCCATGACAGACAGGAGTGGTGGGCACTTAGAAGTGAGCATGTAAGTTTCGTCGGCTGTCTTTGGCTGGCCAAACATTAATGCGCGTTTCAATTTCTCCAATAGCCGCGTTGCAGAAAAGTCACAGACTCCCAAGCAGTGTCTGAGGGCCAGACCAGGCCGCTCAGACCAATCCTGGGGCGGCTCTCATAGCATGAGAACAGCATCTGGATTAGCTGGGGAGCCTGTGCCCTCCCAGAGATTGCCAGGAGTGCAGCACTGAGGCAGCCGTAGGAGCAGCAAGAGGTACGTTTTTTAAAATATCATTTTTACCCTCCATTTCCCTCTTTGTCCCCCCTCCCCCACTTTTGTTGTGCCACGGCCGCCACTGTCACCGATGGTAGGCGGGCTTTACATAAAGTATGATACTAAGTTATGAAAGTGACAATTGCTGAAGAATCTGACACCAAGTTCCCAGAGGAATCCCAGATTTCCTGAATTATCTTGGAGGTTTTCTCCCAATTGGCAAGCAAATACAAAAACAATTCTGTCCCAGTCTCCTGTTCATATACACGGCACTGGAATGCCAACCAAACTAGTCTGGATGTACAAGTGGCTATGTGTTTCCATGCTGTTCTGTCAGTCTCTAGCTGGTGGGGAAAAGTAGCATCCTCATTTGAGATAAACCCATGTTGTGGGTCAAGGATTTTGGTCTCAATGAAGATTATCATAACTTCTTCTCTCTACCTTTGATGCAGGGATAGGTCTCGCCTTTCCACGAATTACTGGATTCCTGGTCTCCCAAAGTATACAAGTTTAGGAAATTGAACCTACATTCTATTTAAAATAAGGTTAGATCTCTGTCTGCAGGTAATGTGCAAATTCCTTTTGCAGCAAGGTGGAAATATTATGTGGTGTGGCTGGGGAGCCTTACCATGTGATATTAACAAAATATTCAAAAGTGGACCTCAGATTCACACTAGTAATCCTTAGCTCAGTCCTGGTAAAGAGCAGTCAGGCTTACCTAGAGGAACACATGTTAAGCATTTCAGAGCACCAACTTGGACGATAAGTAATGGTCACGTCACGAAAGAAATCCAACACCAATTTATAAAAGTAGAGCGTCTTTTTTATATACTTTTAGACACCAAAACAAAATCAATACACGGCTTATAACCGGACTTATTGATTTTAAAGTGTTCAGAAAATCAGTACTTTGCACAGCTGTCAAACGTCACCATTCTGGTCAATGGAGAAAACACTGTGTGACATTCGGTCACTTGCAGGGTGAGTTCCACGGGACCCAATTGGAGTTAAGGTCTTGCGTGTCCACAGACCAAGCCTCGACAGTCAGAACAATTTTACCTTGCCCAGGGAGTCTGGGAGCAAAGGTGATTTGGCTGTCCTTGGTGCTGAGCGGGGAACCCTGGTACCTGTCAAAAACGCACTTGTGACACTCGGTCACTTGCAAGTTGGATTCAGAGGAACCCCTTTGAGGTTAAGCTTGGAGGAGCCCCAGGACCAGGAATCACCAGGCAGAACAGCTCTACCTAACTCGGGCATCTCGGGTGCAGAGGTGTACCTGGCTATCCGTGGTGCTGAACGGGATATGCTGGGACTGACCTTACCAGGCATGCCAATACAGACAGGTTTGGGTTGTAAGTACTTGACAACTGTGCCACAGAAGTTGAGGGTTGATGATGCAGGATGTCTCCTTCTTGGAGCGTCAAGTAAAGCAGTCAGTAGTCAGCCAGACCACCAACAAACCTTGGCCACGGCAAATGCAGTGATGCAGCAAATCTTCTTTCAGACGTCCTGGGAATGCTGTAGACGGCTGAGACTCAATGAGGTTCAGGACTGCACCTTCCAGAACTAGTTACTTCCGGGCTGGTCCTTGACAGAGCCCGGGTGCCACTCCTTCTTTGGTCTTGGAAATGCAGTTTGTGTCTGCTGACTGCAGGGGAGTAGTTGCTCTAGTCCTAGGGAGTCCTGGTAAAGTCTTTCGGTTGTAGAGGAGTTCACCTTCCTTTTGCAACCGGTCTCTCGTCCAGAACGAGTCGTAGCCCCGCTGGTGCAGGGGGGCTGCCACAGGTGCAGAGCTTTACACCTTCTCTTTGTGGAGTCCTGCCTTCTGCTGACTCTGGCCTCTTCTTTGTCCCTTTTCTTCAGAGCAGATCTGGAGTTCTGGTATCAGGGGTGCCCCTTAAATCCTGAATTTAGGGGGTGTATAGGAGTGTGAGGGTCAGTAGCCAATGGGCTATTGATCCTGTGCGTAATCCGTCCCTGAGGTGACCACATCCGGGGGAGGAGGTGTATGTCACCAAACTAGCCAGAACCCACTATTCTTGGGACTTTTCAGGATGGCACAAGCCGTCCTCGGCTGTACAGACCAGCTAACCCACCCTAGAGATGTGGCTGGTCTTTGTGGGTTGTTCGCCTCCGTAATATCGAATTTCCTGCCTGCTCGAAAACACGAGTGCCTGGGGCGAAGTTGGGGGGTTCTTTGTCTCCACTGGGAGACAAGACACTCACCTATCAGAGGTGGCGTGGCCTTTGAGGCTCAATGCCATGATGGGCCCTTCATTAGCCATACTGGGAGGGCAGAGGTGTGACCTCCTCCCTGCCAAGGCCTTTTGTCTCTGTCCTCTGAGAGTGACAGCACTTCCCAGCAGGAAAGCAGACTTCTTTCTTGGTGACAACCGGCTTGGTAAGCCCTCCAAAGCATAGGGAAACTGAGGCAACTTGGGCGCATCTTCTAATGATGCAACCCGGGTACATGTCAGGGGTGATAAAGCACGTTGTTTGATACCAAATATGACTAAATTCGGTGATACCAAAATGGAGCTGGCTAACTCGTGGTCGCCTGGTACCAGTCCATGTTAACCTATGGACAGCCGTTCACTTGCAGCGATCGTTAATGGGAAGATACCTGTAGGGACATGTATGCTTGTAAAAACATGTTAACACCATTCATATACTGCACCCTGCCTCCTGGGTTATAGGAGGCCTACCTTAGGGGTGGCCTACTTATACAAAGGCATTGAGGTGATCCTGTCACACATGCTGTGTACAGGGTCGATCTCAAGCAGGGAAGCTGCTAGTGCAGGCTGTGGTGGCAGACTTTACTTTTACTTGGGTCACTCAGGGTGGCACAAATAGTGCTGCAGCTCTGGTGACCACTTTAACACCCATGCCCTGGCTACCACTGGTACCATGTACTAGGGGTCTATAAGGGGGAGTTAAAGCATCTTGCCATTTGGGTGAACCAATTCACATTACCTTTGAGGGAAAGAGCACTGGTACTGGGGCTTGGTTAGCAGGTCCCAATGCACGCTCAGGTCTATTACCACATCACAGCATCCAGAGCAGAAATTGGGGGTTGACCAGCCAAAAAGGGCACTTTCCTACACCTTGTATACAAGCTACCAGGGGTTCAGGTGTGACGTCTCTTGCTCCCTCTGCATCATGTGGCCCAAGTGCAGCTCCAGAGTGTAGTGATTAGACAGACCCCTGGCAAGGAGTTGGGATGTCTACACCCATGCTAGATCTGGGGTGGGCAGAAAGAAATAGTGAAGCCTGGAAAAAGACTAATGTGATGAGGAAAATAATTAAATGCCTCCAGGGTCCTGTGGCATGTTGTACGCAAGTATGTAGCTCTTGAGCCATTTTTGCATTATGTAGCCCCAAACCACAGTGACACCCTGGATATTAAGTTCATCCAAAGATTCAACAGGTAAAGGTTGGAGGGGAGCAGACACAGAGCCAAGACCAACAGAGGCCCTTGAGACTACCAGTCACTGAGACATACCATCCCTGCTTTTTTGTCTTTAGCTCTGTGACTGCATAGTGGGAAGAGCTTATTAAGTAATATCACTACCCTCCTTGATGTTTTCTGACACCGGAGTACCCCTGTTGTCACAAGAATCTGTAGATGTCTTGTTAATGCATGTGCTTTCTCCTGCAGCAAGAAGACATCAGGGAAATGTTCCCGACTAACTATAAAACTGCCCCTCGCTTGCTTCTGTAGTTGAGGACATTCACATTCCATGACATAATGCTGTGCTCAGCCATTTCATTCCAGGAGGTCATGTGTGCCATTTAGCATTGTGTTAAATGTATGGAAGTCAGGTTCTCTTCTTTCTTGCAAATTGTAAAACAAAACTGACCATGAACTGTGTAGGGTAAATTTCACCGCAGTATCTCAAACCTATACATCCATGTCAGAGGCATCTGTAGTCCTGTGCAGTGCCCTTAATAAACAGAAGGGCAGACGTGCTGAATTGTGCCCTGTAAGGATAAAAATTGCAGTCTAGAATATAACCCATGGTCAGTAGGAATGAATTTAGGATTATATTTACAAGGAAAGTAAAAGAGCGCGGCGTTAGCCTCCTTGGCTTAACGCCACGCTCCTCCACTTTGGAAACGGAGGGCTGCACCCTATTTACAACAATACGGTGCATCCCTGCGTTTTCCCCGGCACTGGTGCTAATTACAGCTGCCTAGTGCCAACGCAGGCACCCTTGCACCATAGTGCAAGGGTGCCTGCATTGTGAGAACTATTTTTTATGTGCAGGAAAGTGTCCCTTCCTGCACATAAACCATCTTAAATTGCGATTTGTAACTTCTATGTGTGCGGCTTTGTGCAGCACACATAGAAGTTGCAACTCCTCATTTTTAAATGTATTGTTTATGTGGAGGAAGGTACACCTTCCTCCACATAAACAATCATGCATGGCGTTTTGCTGTTTCTATGTGTGCTGCACAATGCAGCACACAAAGAAACAGCAAGAACTAGGAGAAATAAAGCATTTCTCTTCATTTTGCCTGTTTAAGACCAGGTTTTCCCTGGTCTTAATTTTGGCGCTGCCTCCTATTCTTATTCCTATTCTGCGCCTATGTCCGGCAGTCTGTGGAGTCACACTTGCCTCTGTGGGACCTCACGCTTCCGGGAGCCGGGTGAGTACTTTCTTCTTCTCCGCAGTGGCGCAGTCCCACACCTCCTCCTCCGGCATTTCATAAATAGAGTGATTTTTGGTCTGAGAGATGGAGCGTGTATGTGATGTTCAAGATTTGAGTCTTTATCAGACGCTTTCTTTTCTTTTTAACAATTACCTTTTAGGATTTTCAGTACTGAATACAAACGTGTCAATAAGGTACAGGACCCAGTTTCACAGTGTTTCCTAATTTACAGTTGCGATTCGTTTACAGTTGGCAGCGCATAAACAGTTCACGTCGCAGCATGGCTCACTGAAATTGTTATAATAAGACTGTCACTATGATTAAATACGGCTCAAAAATCATAAAGAAATAAACAAGGGAAAACAAATCAGGAATTCAAGAGGGAAATAAGAGAAGTGTACACTGTAGCATTATCTATCTCTTGTTCCACCTAGCTGTTAGTCTATTATTTACTCTTAAGCTCACTTCTAATGTTTTTATTAATGTATGTTGTGGTCTTTTAGTTTTTTATGCATCTGAATTTTTTGCATCTTGCTGATAGGTGTTTTCAATTATCTTTTATATTATGTGCTTTTATGATTTTTCTTGAAAAATCGAATAAAGCTATTCAATGCAGTTCAATTCAATTAGCTGTTGTGTGGCGAAGAGGGAGGGGGAAATCTCAGGTCCTCGAACTGCCAGTTTTGGACATATGGCGTGGACATGCTAATAGGGGCCACAACAATAGAAATAATAATTATATATTCGAATTAAGAATCGCCTTCTCATGGATAGGTGCTATACAAAGATATCAACAGAATTTTATCAGGGACAGGGATTTAATCAAGCAAAGTAGCCCAAGTCTTATGGAGCATCTCTGTAGTCTCTTGCACCTTGTGTATCATTCATATGATGCAGTATGACAGCATTCGGTCATCGATTCTTTATCTGTGGAAGTTGGTATGCTTTTCTAAATGCTGTAATATGCATATTCTGGTCACTGTGAGTTTTATATCCATCTGTACCAAGAAAAGCAGAGCAGGATTAGTTTCATTGAGGGCCCAAAGGATATTGGACTATGAGTTCGCGATGTGGCCAATATCTCTGGCCAGTAGTTGGACTATAGTAGAGCGGGCCCAAGAATGTTGCGGTAGAGTGTACCTTTGTCTTGGTTACTTCTCCAACAGAAGGAGTAGTAACTTACAGACGTTTTAGATAAATGTGCTTTGATTCAGTACCGACTTTGCAGAATCTTATCCTATGTGAAATTCGGTCTCGATTCTCTCGGCATCTTATCGTGCATGGACAATATGCCACGCCATTAGTCGCTGATGTATTCTATTGAGTGGTTGTTTTGCCATGTGGTGAGCACGACCGGTGCTGTGGCAGTAGAGTACGCTTCATTAATTTAAAGCATTGTATACGCCTGTTACGGATTACACCATAATTTGATTTATTTTTCGATACATCGAAGACAAGGCGGTCAAATGGACCTAGAAGACGGGAGAGACGATGTGTTAACTGGTAGTATCTCCATTTTTGATGCATGTCCAGCTCGTAGTTTTGCCTCATTTCCTCAAATATAAGGCTTCTATTGTCCTTAAGAGGCTGTCCGGTAGTCAGGATCCCCTTATTCGTCCATTCCTTTCAGTAAATAGGTCTTCGTCCTATTTTTATCTTGTAGTTATTCCTATTTTTGGGCACCTGAGTGTAGGAAGGGATCTACCTTAATCGACCTATGGGTAGTTCGGTGTAAGATGTGTGGGAGGGGCCATGTTGCAGTGTGAAAGCCTCTGACACCATAATGCTACAGTAACGACAAGATCTCTAAGGGAGCCTCAATAGGGTCGTAACTTGAATTGTACAGAAGGTGTGTGACTTGAGACAGGTATTTAGTGCCACATTACTTCTAAATGTGTGGGAGTCTAAGAGCTCCTGCTGTTGTGTGTGCATATAGCAGGCTCTACACGGGATCTGTCTCCATCCCATAAAAAAAGTTTGTTATCCTGATCTATATGGCGTAGGCTACGTGAGCGGACGATTGGAGGGGCATGCTAGGGATGTAATTATATTGCAGGGAAATCATCATTTTAATCATTTGTACCCAGCCCCAGAATGAAAGGTACAGCATCCTCCACTGAGTTCATCTGGCATTTCAGGGGAGAGATTATCAGTGACAGTATCTTTGAGCTCTGTGCTTAAAAGTATCTCCATAAATATGGGTATGTGTGACCCATTTGAAAATATAGGGCTCTGTTGCTGGTCTGATGGTATAACAAAAGATAGGGAATGAGTTACAGTTGATTTTGTACACTGAAAATAATGAGGATGTCTCTATCAAAGCAATAAGAGAGGGGTAACGAGGTTTCAGGATTAGTTAGCGTGAGCATATCGTTTGCATAAGGCAATGCCTTTCTTAGCTCAGCCGATATCTGAATCGCTCCAAAGGTTGTGTGTTCTCTTCGTAATGCAAGTGCTAAAGGTTCAACGGCGAGTAGGGATAGAGGGGGGAATGGAGAGTGGACGACCACTCTCAGTATTGGAAGCTGGCTCGACAAGAACCCTCCGCATGTTACTTGTGCTGCAGGGCGTTCTTAGAGTCATCTGACTTTTGAAATGAAATCGTCTCCTATGTTAAACTTTTTGAGAGCTCTAAATGGATAGCCCCACTAAACTTGATGGAAGGCATTCTCCACATTGATGGAAAGGGCTTTGGTTAGATCTGGAACTTCACAGCATTTGCAACAGGGTTCTAAGTTGGTGTCAGGAATGTCTACCAGCGGAGAAGCCAGCCTGCGATTCATGGACTACTGAAGGGATGATTTTTCGTAGTCTATTTGCCAGTATTTTGACTAAAATCGTAATATCCACTATGATCAATGAAATGGGTCATTACTTAGTGCAACTCAGGTGATTCTTGTGTAGTTGTGTAGGATCATTGTTAGGAGCGCTTTGTTGGAGAAAGATGAAGTGTACCAGTATTCCTAACTTCTCCAAAAGCAGCATGTAACATGTTTCTTATGTCGCTACCACATATTTTATATAATTCACCACCGTAACCATCCTCCCTGGGTGACTTGTTGGAAGAGCAGATATGGCATTATAAAAATCTCTTACAGAGGAATCTTGCCATGAAATAAGTCTCTCTCTGAGTCTGAGAGCTTAGGAAGTGGGCATTTGGCAAAGAACATCTCTTCGCTTGTTATCAGGGGTTACTCCTCCGCTAAGGTGGAGGAGCATTGCCACACTGCTCTCAGAGCAGTGGAAAAGGAAAAAATAAAATGATAATTCCGACGTTATTTTCATTTTATTTTTTGTTGCTGTAGGGCTGGGTTAGGACAGGCTGGGCTGGTGGCACAGGAAGGAGGAGTGGTTCGTGCACTTGGGCCGGCCAAACAGTCATGAGCACTCTGCATATTCCCCACCAGGCTGTAATGTCCCTGTCTGAGTGCTGAACCACGGCGCTCAGACCAATCACAACGCTGCGTTGCAGTGTTGTGATTGACTTATGGGAGTCAGTGTGCTTCCTGCTTCTTCTTGGCTCATAGTCAGGAAGAGAGGAGAAGCGTGGACGACGAGTAGAGATGGCGGAAAAGGTAAATGTTTAAAAAAAAAAAAAATTCAACCCCGCCACTCCCGTTCCTTACCAGCTGCCACTGCTTGTTATATCTTCTGTTTCCCCTTCTGGCTCAAATAATCTTGCTAGTTATTTTTTCGAAGCCATTAACAAGATCTTGTGGGTGCGTGCATCTTGCCATCATCATCGTGCAGGGCTTGAACTGCTATTTGTTCATGCTCTGCGCCCTTCTTTTGTTTTAACTGAAATATGAGGAGTCTTCCCGCTTCTTCACCTTGTTCATAATGACCATAATGCGGTCTATGCACTGTATTTTCCTCCTTATCTTTAAAAAGGGTGTTCAATGCCAATTTATCATTTTCCAGTTGGTGCTGCCATTCTTTGGTGGGGTAATTGTTGTAATGTTGCTTGTGATCCTTGAGTGGCAATTCAAGTTTAGTTTGTTTTATTTTAGTACTCTTATGGGCTTATGCACTTTACTTCATCATGGAACCTCCTATTGTGTTCTTGTCTGCCACTCACAGGGATTGAGCTAAGGTAAAGTACCCCTTATCATCTTCTATGTACTCACTCAGATGAGCACATAGACATTTTTTAGGTCTCACCAAAGATAGTGCATGCTCTGTCTGCCACGAGACATTGTTTTTTAACAGAAAGCTTAGAGTCCACCCATTTCTTATCATTGGTTGGCTTCAATGTCGCTCTCATTTGCTGTCCTCTTATTGGTTAGCTGCCACAGGCCTCCTTCTGGTTGTTTGTTTGTCCTTCTCCTGGAGCATGGATGCATTACTTGTGTCCCTCCACTGTCCATATTTTTAGGTTCTACTTTTTTCTCTATTTACAAGCACACTATAAGAGTGTGTTTTTCAGGTAGGTCCCTCATGTACTTCTCCATCCTCCGCGTTTCTCCAACCCACCAACCGTCTGCTGTCATGTTGCATGCCTCACTCCTTTCCTCCCTCTTTCTATGCCCATGTTTCTTGCCACCACCTGCCCCCCTCCTTATCTTGACCTTGTGCTTGTCCACAGCCCACCTTCCCTCCTTCCATTGTCCATGTTGCTTGACTCCACAGGCCCTTTTTCTGGCCAGTGTCTGTGCTGCTTAACCCGATCTGCCCTCTGTAGTCCCTGATGTCCCTCCCATCCACCATTGCCAGGTCTGGTGGCTCAGTGGACTAATGCATCCACTGTAGGGGCCTATGTTTGACCTCATGTTCACAGTTTAAAATTCCAGTGGGTCCACTTAACTTTTCATCCTTTTGAGGTCGATAAAATGAGACCCTTTAAGTTTTGTACCAATAAACATCTGTTATTCAGCACCAGGAGGCCCTTCAGGGTCAATGTGTGCTTTACAAATACGCATGTTATATTATGTTATGGGTAGTCCCACCCACTTGTCCACCCTCTATTGTCTGTGTTGCCCTCCCACCAGCCATAACAAAAAAACACTATGATGTAGGACACATCTAACTGCCTTATAGTGTTTTTCCCCCTTACGATCTGTTGCTAATGTTGACCTCCCACCCATCATCCGTGTTGACATAGCCCATTCCCTCTGTGTCTCCGCCTCCATGTTTCTTCCCACCCCACAATAAATAAAAATTGGTTACGTGGCCAGCATTTACTGTGCAATAGTGCTTATTTCCCCACACACTTAGCTGTCCATTTTACCCCTTTACACACCCTCCTTCCTTCCAGGTTGCCCACCGCCCTACCCTCCCGGCCAGCAAGACAAAAGTGCTTTGAAGTGAACTGCATTGGCTGTATCATAGCACTTTAGAAAAAGCTTTCAGCAATTCTGCATGGCAGTCTCGCTGTTGTACAACATGGCTAAAAACATTGCAAAACCAATAGCTCTCTTCTTGTGGGCTAGATCTTTTGGCTTTCCCAATGCTTGTTAACTTCAGGTAACCTGTATCTTGAGGTCTTCATTCATCAAATAGGTAGGGATGGAATGATCCTTTCTGTGTCTATTTAAAGTAAACTGGGGTATGGGACAAGTATAAGATTTCACATTTCAGTATAATGGGGAGAAGGATCATACGGTTGGGAAACAGTTGATTCAACAGATAGAGCCATGTGTGGAGAAGAAGAAGGTATATTCTTCATCTCTTGATTGTAGAAGGCGCCACATTTCTATAAGTGAATGATCCTGCAAGATATGAGTTAGTCCAAATAATTATTCAGATCAGGGGCCAGTTCTTTCTGGAATAGGATCTACTGCTATGTTCCAGTCACCTCAGACAATAACTATTGCTGAAATGTATAAAGAGGTGGTCGATAGCTATGAGAAAACTAGTTAGTGAGAAGTTGGGCACATATACTGATCCAATGATCAATAATTCATTAGCAATTTTCACTTTGGTAAAAGCCTTGAGTATATATCTTTATTGGATTCTATACTCAATTCCAGGCAGCAGTGGTCAAGTACAACTTCAAACACTGCATATAAAATTGTCAACAGTGCCCCCAAGCCCCCTGCCCCGAAACAGCAGCACCAGTGCAACATAGCGGAGTCAATGTTTCGCAGATGCAATCTTTTCTGTGCATCTATTTTGTTTGAGAGGCACAGTGGCTGCCCTTACATTCTCCTCTCTCCCAGTAAACCACACACACATGCACACCCCGATCCTGGGAGTGCTGCAAGTGGCCCAACTACTCCGGTGGCCCCGCTAACGCAGCATTTCCCACTCTACCAGGTTTCACTAACTTGGCCAGTATGTCCCCCCACAAGTGCAAATCCTCCTCTAGTTTGTCGTTCCTCCGCCAGTGCCTCATTTACCTTTTCCAGGATGCGCAAGTGGGTGCATTAGGAGATAATCAGTGTATTGCTAGTCGACGGTCCCAGGGAGGCATAGCAATATCTCATCTTCACTTTTTTGGGGCAGCTTTCAGATCTCGGGTAGTTAGGAGACATCCTTTATATATAGTCATTCAGGAGTAGGGAGGTGTGAAGCATTATTACAAGTGGCAAATACTAAGAAAAACAACAAGTAGTCAACAACTAACAACAACAAGGGTTGGCCTTTTTATCTGTAGGAGGGAAAAGTCTAGATTAACGAGATGTGATAAGTAGATTCCAATTTATTGGTTTCATTTTTAATATAACCATGCCATAATATTGTGGGGGTACATGATGTGGAAGTATTCCCACATACTAGTGTAGAAGTGTCCCCAACGCAGTCTTCTCTCATTGGCGGATGCATTATTTTTTAACTGTTGTGAGAGTGAGAAAGAGGAGTACGATAAAGAAGGTAGAAAAGTTGGAGACATAAAGTCAACATGAGTAGAGCATTACTCGCAAGTAAGTTGCTTACACAGGTGAGCTATGCCCATCAGTCCCAGTTGATGGTTTTAGAGGTAAACTTGATTTTTCTCAGTCTCTCTGCAATACATCCTCATTCTTTGTAGACTTTCTTCATCTGAATGTCAGGCAGTTATTGATTCTGTGTCCCATATTGATGAAGTTTAGAAGAGGGTTCTATTGCCATCAACAATCTGTTGAAGATCATTAGGGACTTGAACATCCATATCCATTTGTTTAATTATTGCTAAAAGTCTCTTAATATCATTTGATTCCGTGAGCTCCACTGGCCTCTCATTGACAGTGAAAACCACCAAGACTGGGTCAGGTAACCTGAATTTCTTTTTCTCATCTGTGGCCTTAGATTTTTTTTCAGTTGAAGTTTAGTGTCGGAAGAGTAGTTAGCTGAAGCCTATATTTTGTGACACTCATACATGTAGGTGCTGTTATTTTTCACATCTTCCAGTACCGGGCTCGCTTGTTGATGGCACAAACAGCATGCTGTGATAGGTCTTGGGTAGTTGACATTATTTGGTTCACCTGACCTACTGCGATGGGCTCTCTGCAGTTCCAGACTGCATGAGAAGTCTATTTGCAGGAGAAAGGGTAGAAAGAAGGACAACAAGTCTTCCAAAGTGCCCTTGTTAAGACGTTCCAGAATGCCATGAAAATAGACTTTGTTCCTTCTGGAGCTGTCTTCCTGGCCCATTAGTTTTTGTTGGAGATGCCAAGTTTCTTGCCCTATTTAGGAATGTTGTCAAGCATGTGTTCCAGAGTGGATATGTGTTTTTCCATCTGGTAAATCCATATATGAAAGTTTGTGAGATCTGTTCATAGGGATTTCACATCCATGGATATTTTTTCCATTTTCTTTTCAAGCATATTCCATGTCACCCCCACCACATGTATATCCTTGAGGAGAATCTCCAATGTCACATCTGGCTTTTTCTAAACATCTATTGAGGTGGACAGTTGTCTTCCTGTTACTGCTTCTGTGAAGAGCAATTGCCTTGAGGCTTGGCCATTTCCTTAAATAGATCGGTGTAGGCACTGTGAGGATTAAGCACCGGTGTCACTGTAACTTGGGCAGATGTGTGGAGTAATGTGGATTGTACTAAGCCTGTGTAGAACCATGTGTTTTCAATCTGGATCAGATCATACCCACAACAAGTTAATATACAAGCCAGGAAAATAGCATGACACGCACTGAGAGAATGTTGTTGTTTCAGTGGTGATGCTCCAGGGCATTCAAATAATGCAAATTGCTCTCATCAGGCATATTTTGAATGCTTGTATATTAATGTGAGTGCAGCAGGTACAATCAGGTGCACAGTCTTGGGTGTCCCCTCTACCGATCCACGACAAGGGCAAGCACGTATAAATGTCTGCGCTTGTACAGCAGGATAGGCTGAGGCACATACCACACTGCGATATGTAGACTGTAGTTGCTTCTCACCTCTCTGCAAGCTCAGATGGCTCATTAGCCACTACTCCACCGTTCCCAACCTTAGGGCTGCGTAGAAGTTACCACGCTTTAATTCACTGCTCTCTGCTCTCAGTTAGCTGAGTTTTCTATTTCAAATAATGGCTTTTCTGACCTGCTGGTCCCCTGTTTTTCACACCTCATGTCCAAACCAACCATCCAGCAACTGGAGAGCCAAACCCACATCTATAAGGCAGGGAAAGAGCAGGTGAAGGAAGGGATGAGCTCTTGCAGTGGAACGCCGCTGTCCAACTCACGAAAACCACTGCTGGAACTCACTTGTGCCTCTCCACGTCCTGGCCCCGCAGCTCCATCCAGGATGAGTTTTTTATATATACCAGTTCTTCTCAACTGGAGTCCTGTATGATAGATTGGGGGCTTAGGGTTGATGGCGACACATGGTTTTCAATCCTCCCCACCCCCAAGAGGCCAGTCGGCCACTCAGTGACCAGAAATGTCTACTGCAGTTTGGATGCATACCACATCAGTCAAGCCATCAACCATCTAGATGTTTCCTTTAGCACTGCCATCTCCAATCCAAGATGAGGGCATCTATTTAGCCTGGCTGATTGATGCCGCCACCGAGGACCACCCACCTTTGTGGACTGCAGTCCTTCCATGCTGCTGCCTACTGCACAAACCCACCACCAACATACAGTCAACTCAACGTGTCCCACTGTCAGGCAGGGCTGCTACGCCAGAGTAAAGCATGCTGTTCACTGTGCTTCTGTGAGCCCAGCAAGTACTGCCATGTTTCTGGGCTGCCTACTCAGTTTGAGCCACTCCACTCCTCTAGCTTCCCCTTTGGGTTGTGGTGGTCAGGGGATGCCTGTGCCATGTTGTCTCCAGGCCAGGGCATCCACACATGGCTCACGAACAGGATGTACTACCTCACTCATTGCACCCAGTCAACTCCCTGTCTGAGGCTCAGGGAACCAGCCTTGGAGCACAAGCAGTAAGGGCACATTAAGCTAAAGAGGGGATCCATTCCAGCACAGCTTTCCTGATAGTATAGCATGCTTGTAATTGCTCGATGTCAAGCTGCAAACCGAATTTTGAGAGGATGTATTGCTCCACGCTCCCAAATAATAGAAAAGACAGCTCTCCCACACGGAGGTACAAACATGGTGAAGCAAGAAAACACCTGGAAAGGGCTTTCACTGTCATAAAATCAGACAGATCAAAAGATAGTTTTCAGAATAAAGCGTGGAGTTTTATTTGTGCAACACTGTCTAACAGAGAGGCTTTCCCAGATGTCGAATAAAACAACATATAAATGTATATAGAAATTATATATATGTGCAAGCAATAATAACACACTTACAAGTAAGCATAGGTAACTGTTAAATGCATGAAATAAAGTACAAGCAGATAATAATGATAATAATACTGGACATCCACTGCAAGAAATAGGCAATATTAAAGGCAAGTAATCAGACACAAGGAATCAAAGGAAAGCATGAAAAGATATAAAGATATATATATACTAAATACATCAGATGATTATAACCACTGGAGACTTGAATGTGCATACAGTCACATACACACTTCACAATGCCAATAATCAGAGAAAATACATCACCGGCTGCAATAACTTCATCTTAACGCCCACCAGACTGGGGGATTCATAGCCAGGGTCAAGAGACTAAACAAGCCGGGAACTCCTACACTGAATTAGATGCATCCGTCCTTCATTCAGGTCCCAAAATCCCACTTTCCAAGTCAACAAACCCCAGTTTTATAATATCATTGCACTAGAAGTTTCTGAGAGAACCTCCTCTGCGCCAAGGAAACTTACTGGAGTTGCCTAACTCCCACAGGCATTCCAAAGGCAAAGGAGTTCTCACGTATTCTTCTGCGCTCCCACATGTTCCAGCCCCTTATTTTAGCGAAGTTTGAAAAAGTAGAAAACATCTCCAAAGGTACAGAAAACATCTCCAAAAGTACAGAAAACAATCTTGAACGTGAATAGCCTAAACATCTTGAGTGATCTGGGGACATACTTGTGTGCACTAAGCTCAAGCTAGACAGAGTCAGAATTCAAGATGGCATGAGGGCATGTCAAAGCCAATAGTAAAATTTCATAAAACTTCCCAATGTACAACACAATGCACATTTGTGCGCCACTGCCTATATCATCACACACTTCATTTCCCAATGTACAACATAATGCACATTTGAGCACCACTGCATTTAACACTACACTCTGGGACAGAGAAGTACAATCCACACCTTTCTCTCTCTCTCATGCTATCAAATGTACATCCCACACATTCTGTTCCTGGCAAGGCTGTAAAAAACAACCACTCACACTCTGCAGCTTTAAGGAGACACGAAATGCAAGTGCAAAGTAGGAATAAAACACATAAAATCAATTAAAGCAATGGTAGTCAAAGGTCATCACGTGATCCCAATACATGGGAGTGCCTCTGGCACTACAGAGGATAACTGACACAGGGTCACAGGCTCAAAGAGGCACTTCCTCCACCTTAGCGCAGCTAAAAACAGCCCTGCTTACACACTTTCCTGACCATGCACTGTTCATCTGGATAATGATTTGCTATA
Organism: Triturus cristatus; assembly: GCF_964204655.1. Taxonomy (NCBI): domain Eukaryota; kingdom Metazoa; phylum Chordata; class Amphibia; order Caudata; family Salamandridae; genus Triturus; species Triturus cristatus. Next base: position 259,169,714 of record NC_140584.1, read on the forward strand.
CAAGGGTTCTCATTGAGCAGGGGCAGCGTGTAAACTGTTGACATTTTCCTGTAATATAACAGGACATCACAGATTCAGGCTTTTTTGCGAAATCATCCCAGCCTACGTGACCATGGCATTAGAGTTCCGTTCCTGACAATATTTCTCTTTCAGCGGATTGTACAGCACTTTTCTGAAGTCGGGACTGACACCAAATACTGGTATTAGAGCCATGGTACTTACACAGTTTATATTTATGTGGTTTCGGGGTGCCTGCTGGGAAGCTGTTCCATAGTTAGGAGATATGCTTTGTCTTATATTGCAAATCAGCCCAGCAGAGAAGCGGGTTCGTTTTGTGGACTTCTTCCTGTGCTTTCTACTTACAGGCAGGCCGCAGACAAGATGGAACTGGACAGAGCTCACTGGATGCCTAATTCTATCATAAGCCTGACTTCTGGTTTCTTGGGGAAGTTGCCTGTCTCTAGGTACATGAGGACTTGAGCTTGTACTTTTGATCTGAACTAGAAGTCTGAAAGAATAGGTTTCTGTTTCTTTTGGATTGAGTTGCATCCAGTCTTGGTTTAGCTGTGATGTGTTCTTTGAAGCACATATTGGTAATGAGGGTGTATCTATAAGCCTTTGTGCTCGGTGTCACCTTGGGGATGAAGTCATTCAGATTAATTTTGCATCTTCCAGAAGCCTCTGCTAGTGCGGACTCCCACTTGCACATGTCCCACAGATACAGAAAACCAGATCCGGCAGTCGAACCTTCCCGTATATCCCTCGTAAATCGTGGAAAGACCTGTTGCTAAACATAGGAGCTTCCTCCTCACATCTTGAATTCCGCAAGAAGATGAAGCCCTGGCTTTTCCAGTAGTCCCACTAAGCCCTCAGTTTGGCTAGGCTCACACCTGCTCAGCACCAGGATTCTCTCCCTAGTGAGAGCGCACTCTACAAATCAACGTGACATGGTTTTGCAATTGTGTTTTTTCTGTTGGTGTAGAGAAGAATTTCCTTCTTGGGATTTGGTGAGTTTCATGATTGTATTGGAGATCCATTTCTGAATGAAACTGAGGCAGCTTCTGAGTCAATTGCTGTTGCAAATGCAGCTTTTCTGCTTTTATTACATCATTGTTAACATTTTGCTTTCGCAGTTATCACCAACTACAAGATGGTACTACTAGCCCTGGCAAAACAGAGATTAGAGCAATTTGTGCTCTGCTTCAATTGAGTTGTGGTGCTAAAATGGATGCAAAAACAATCTCTAGCATTTATACTGCTACTGCCAGGATCTAAATGACCCCATATGTGTGAAGTGCAGACATTGGACAAAGTCGACTGACGGATGACAAGATATAGCCTTAGGTAAAGAAACAGTGCAGTTTTGGGTCATAAAGGCTGTACGATAGGATTTGATGATAGATAACAATAGAAAGGTACAAAGACAAATGTCACCTGCAGATATGGCTGATCACCTGAAATGATGTGCTTTTTTTAGCATTACCAGTAGGACAGTATTTCAGAAGATGAGCTTGAAATCAAAAGGCAAAAGCAATTCGAAAAAGCATGTTTTTATTTTTCTCTCCACAGGTATCCAAGTCTACCCAGCACTTGGCAATCACGATTTCCACCCTAAAAACCAGTTGCCAGCTGAGAACAACACAATCTACAGAAATGTTTCAGAATTCTGGCAGCCTTGGCTAAACACAGAATCCATTGCAACGTTTCAAAACGGTATGTTATTTTTTACTCTTTTATATTTCATTATTTGTTTTTGATGAATGCAAGACATGGGCTAAAGACAAGAAAAGATATGGGGTCAGATGTATATAGCCCCTTTCGCAAAATACTTGTAGCAATAGGTCGATTCAAAAATACTGATATCTAACGGGTCGCAATTCGACCTACCTTATGAATATTAATGAGGTGGGTTTCAAACTGCGACCCATTAGGAATCGCAGCCATCACAGGGATGGTGGCCTCTTGAGGTGAGCAGATCTCCATGTTTTTGCTTGCTTTTAAATAATTCAGTTGTGTTTGGAAATGCAGCCAATTTTGTTTAATGGAAAACAAGAAGTGTTTTAAACAAATGATACTATTTTTTTTTAAGAGTAAGCAGTAGTCCATGGGAACACTTCCTACTCTTAAAACATAGTTTACAACATTCACAAAGGGGTAAGGGTCCCTTAGGGACCCCTTTTCATTAGCGGATGCCTTCTACCTTTCAGTATTTGGTTACTGTTTTGTGACCAGATTTTGGTTGCAAAACATGACTTCCAATCTGATTCGGTATCAGGAAGGGGCGTTCTAAACAAAGCTGTTCGAAATACTGAGTCGGTATTTGGTCACAAACCCAGTTTGTGATTCGGTAACGTGCTACCAAATCAAAATTTGGGTTTCATGTATAATAAAAAGCATTTTGCAGTCGCAAATGGCCCTATTCTGGGTATCAGGCCATTTGAGAATGCACATTTTTTTTATACATCTGGCCCATAATTCTTAGTATATAGTTCATAAATAATTTTTAAAAAAATCTTAGGAAAGGAAGGTAGAAAGTAATCAATAAATACTGAAATTATAACCATAAATGTCCTTCACAAGTGTATATTGAGAACTAATCTGACACATTGGCCTTACTGAAAAGAATTCAGCAATTTGGCTGTCTTTCTTTACAAAGGCCCACTGGAAAATAGTCTGTGTTGTTACGTTTTCATCTTTATGCATGGATTTGCCACCTTTGATACATAAACCCACAATCTGCTGCAGAATCTTCAGATTTTAACAAAAAATGTTTTTGGCTGAACGGGTCAAAAGTTAATAAACCAGCTGCACGCACACAGGTGCAATGGTCTGCCACTTTACAAAAGTTAACTAGTCACCTTCAGCCATTGATTGCTGCATTCAGAAGTTTAAAGACATGACAATATTGCTCAAACTGCGTAATATACATATACATATACTTTAGGGGCAAGATCCCAGAACCCCCCTCACTTGTTTACACATATATTAATTAACTTATTTTATGGGGTAAACCACCCCAAACCTCCCTTTATTATTTACCCTTACCACCCTATTCCCGCTACCTACCCCTAAACCCTAAAAAATATATTTATCACTCTATGCCTCTACCCACCCCAAACTCATAAAAATACCCTTCACACCCAGTACACTTACCCACCCCCAAACCCTTAAAACACCCTTACAATCCAATACCCTTACCCACCACAAACCATAAAAATACCCTTACCACGTCATGCCCCGCACACCCCCAAACCCTACAATTACTATTCCCAACCTGTGCCCCGACACACCACAACCCCTAAAATGTCCTTACCACCCAATCCCCATATCCACCCTAAACCCTAAAAATACACTTACCACCCTAAACCCCCTAGCCAGCCCTTAACCCTAAAATATCCCTTACTACCCTATGCCCTTGCCTACCCCTCTAAAAATACCCTTGCCACCGTATACCCTACTAACCCCTAAAAACACCCTTACAACCCAATACCCTTACCCACCCATAAACCTTAAAAAACCCTTACCACCCAATACCTCTACCCACCCCTATACCCCTGCCCACCCCAAACCCTTAAAAATCTCATACTACATTATACCTACCCCTAAACCCTAAAATACCGTTACCACCCTATATCCCTACCAACCCCTTAAAAACACCCTTACAACCCAATACTCTTACCCCATACCCTAAAACAACCTTTATCACCCTACACTCTACCCTATACCCATACCCACCACTAAACCCATATTTATTACCCGAGCTGTGTCAGACCCATTCTTGTGATAGAGTGTGGTTTTGTGAATCTATATTTGGCCAGTTTTGTTGGCACTGGCAACTGACATGCCCTCTCGGTCAGGAACAACTTGGTTGCTGGCAAAGTAGGAGGCTTGTATGGAGAGATACAAAGCGTTGCACCCACCCTTCCCTCCAGGCAGTTAAAGAAGGAAGGAAAAAGTATTTCTGCAATGGGGAGAGAGGAAGTAATATTCTGCTACGTGAAGGGGCCATACGTGTGGACTTGTTGACAGCATTAGGTTCTCCATATCCAGCCGCCGAGATGAGTGTGCAGCCCGCAGGCCAACAAGGATTGGGGCACCACTGTGTGCTTGAGTGTCAATTACTTAATCGGCGTTCACAACAGGGATCTACATATCACCCCTGAGCGGCTGCGAGAGAGGCACAATGTGGTGTTTCAGGAAGGGACACAATAACTTTAAGAAACAGGTGGGGCAATGAGTATGCTCCAATGGGAATCAACATCTTTGAACTTAAAAGGACTCCCAGGCAGTATAACCCTCTGAGTGAAACCGGCTTTGAAAAAGGTCATTCAACCGAAACGCGTCTGCCGTAGCGTTTCACAAACCACTCACAGATCACTCTGTATGGATCAATAAAATTCCACAGGCGATTTACCCGAGCTGTGTCAGACCCATTCTTGCGATAGAGTGGAGTTTTGGGAATATATATAGGTGAAAACAGACTCGTAATTTTTTCACTTTGCTTAGTATTTCTCCATATTGATCTTTTTCAAAATTGTAAAACTTTACGATGATAATCGTCTTGAATTACCAAATCACCTGATTGCATTTGCATAATTCATTTGTGGCAGTTTTCTGATAGAGTACACATTTATAACATTTAAAATTCATACTTTGCAATATTTACACCATTTACACAATTTCGAAATCATGTTCACAGAATTGATATCAGCAATAAATTGATATTTCTTCCGTTAAAAAAACAGATGTTTTTCAAATTAACAAACTTTATCAAATATACCTTTACAATATCTCGCCCAAGTGGGCAATGTCATGACAATTCAATTCTGTGAGCCTCTCAAAATCAAGCTCCTGTGGGCTATCTTTGCCACCTAAAAATCAAAGGAATCCATTGCACACAATCCCCGCCGAAGTGGGCCACTGAGAATTTAGCTTTTATACTTTTCGGTCTGTTTGTGAAAACCCTTCTTCCCTGATTAAAAACACATAATTAAAAACCTCATCTTCTTTTTCTACAAAACTTGTGAGACGGAAATCAATGTTTGCATATTTACAAGTGAGTGTACAAGTCTTCTTCTACATTCAGACCTTCCTCGGTACTTAGAATTCAATTCAATTATGTAGCGGGACTCAAGCTTCGTATGTTTCTTTTCCCTATTCAAGAGATGTTGCGAGAATGGGCGGCCAATAGCAATGACGCCTCGCGCAGGATGCTTGCAATTCTTATCAAATACGCAGATATTGACAGACAAAGAATTCTAGAGGAAATTGATGGCCTGTTGGTAACATTGAGTAAAGAACCGGATCAAGAGACAGTAACAAAGTTCAAAGCAGAAATGAAAGAGAGGCTGCGCAAATTGAAAATTACAATTAAGGAAAGAAAAGCGCAGAAGTTTCTGCGAGATAGGCAAGACTGTGACAGAGGTCAAATGAATACTTTTGCAAAGAAATTTGATACAACCCGGAAGCAAAGAATAACAATAGCTACCAAACCTAGTAGGGTAGATTTCCTACTGACTCTCCCTGTTAAATATGACTAGTATGTCATGATTTGGCTCTCATGTAGCATTGTGGGTCAGAGATGTATTGGAATGGGTGCTGGCGGAGGAAAAATAAATTAAACTAGCCAGGAGGAATAAAAAACGTGATTGAAGATTTGCAGATCACCTGAATGGTTTTGTAGGAGCAGTTGAATCACGGGTGGGGACTTCCACACACGGGTAAGACTTGTGAAGAACCCATGCAATGTGCAAGAATGGACATACCCAACATGTATACCTGTCACTAATTACACCCATCTGGAAGGGAAGATCATCCATCATGCTGCGAAGTATACTGTTACCCAGTGGGAACCAGGCAATGTAAGGTTCACACTCCTCTAGCCTTTAATATATTTGTAGTGTGCGGGGTGATGTCGGGACTTTATAAGTGTGTAGCAAGCATACTTTGCAGTTGAGGCGTGCTGGTATTGCTATCTGTGCTATGCTCTCGCTTTGTTTTTGGTTCATATTCACAAAGAAAAGAATAAAGAAATATTTAAAAAACAATATATAGCTTCATGGCCTGTTTTATTTTTTACTAAAAGCATGTAATTATGTTTTATATCTATTTTGGAATGCAGAATATTGCTATGTATGTAAAATGGAGAAATGGAGAAGTCATTCGTACTGGGTTATGTGTCATACAAAACAATCATCATTTTTATTTGTTGTGTTTCCACATCTCCAGGTGCATTTTACAGTCAACGGCTGCCGGATAAGGACTTTGTTGGCCGTGTAATTGTCCTAAACACAAATCTTTATTATGATTCTAATAATCAGACTGGTAGCTTGGAGGACCCTGGAGGGCAGTTTGAGTGGCTTGAACAACAGCTAACTTATGCATCAAACACAGGAGACAAGGTAGAGCAACATTTGTCTTTCTTTTTTCACTCTCTGGATATTTTTATTGGAGATAATATCAACTTCAATGAACAAAGCCTATGGCCTGGTGCCAGTTACATATAAAGTACTTAGTACAATATTTCATCTTTGATATTTTGTCAAACTGCTTCCCCTGTATGCTTCTCTCGCATTCTCATCTCTTTAACTTCCCTCACTACCTCTCCCCAAAGCAATTCCTCTCCTCTCCCACTTTTTCATCCACAGCATAGGCATGCGCCTCTAGAAACATACAGATCCCCTTTCACCCTGAAAACTTAATTGAGATTAAAACTAGTGCTACCTCTTTCAATATTCTCCCTCTTTAAACTTCTCCAAGTAACCATCCAAATGTAGTCATAAAAACACCAGTGGCTTTCACATTAACCACCACCCTCCAGGCCATGATATTGCTTTCCCTACACACTTCAATGATCCCATTACAACCATGATGACCCACCATTCGAATACTATTTCGCTAGGTGAATTCAATATCCCTTGAAACATATTATTAACAGAAACCCGCATAGTTCTCAACCTCTTGCACCTTGTTCCTCTCGTAAAACACATCGAACATAACACCTTTTATGTTATCAACTCTATCCTAAACCCCTCCACCTTGAATGCCCAACCAAGCTTGAGTGGGCAGAAACTTATCTATTTATTATTTCACTCTACCATTCCATCCATGTACAAGAAAGATCAACATCCAGCAATATAATCTATGCAGAGTCCCCATAAAAGAGACCCCCTTCCAGCAAGTATCGCTGGAACTGATCGCATCAGTGAAAACCTCAATAATCCCTTGTTCCATTAAAGAGCTTACAAACCAGAACTATGAGATCGCCTATAGCACTATTTACAGATTGACTCCTTCTGTGCCCCAGTCCATCAAGTTAAAAACCTCCTCACTCTTGTACGCTAGCAATCCAAACATATGTAGGAGGAAATCTAGAAAAAATAAGAAAACTTGAAATAAGCTCAAAATTCCGGAACTCTTACAAGTGCTAAATTTGCAAGGAAAAATCAAGGGTCATATTCTCTACACCATAGGCAAAGACCTCAAGAAACAAACAAACAAAGACAAACCACTCAAAAATGATCTTTCAAACTACAAAATACTGTATAAACACAGTATAAAAGCCGAATCTTGCAGGTTCCACCACCACCGTAACTAATTACTTTTGTGATAAGAAATAACAGTACACAAAGCAAAAACCCTGATTTTCAACTCCGCTTATTACAACAGAATAGGTTTACAAAATGGTCATACTTAAAACCACCTGATATCCAGTCTCTCCTACAAGTAATTGCATCCATCAAGCTCTCTACATATGCTGACGACCCTATTACAGAAACTTTATAAAAGCATACCCCCAACAAGTAGCCTGCCTTGTGCTCAAAATCATCAATTCCTCCTTCGAAGAAGGCACATTTCCTTCTGCTTTAAAATCCTGCCAAATAACACTTCTTCTCAGGAAATAATCCTCTGGCTAGACCATACAGATTTTTCAAAACCAAGACTAGCTTTCAAAGTTCCCTCATATGGAAAAATCATTGAAAAAGCTGTATCTCTCAATTTTCTTTCCCACTTTGTTGCAAACTGAATCTCCTTCCAATTTTTTTTTTTTAAATCATTTTTATTGGAAACAATAAGCATTACAAAAACACATGGCCGACACAAAGTTAGCCTCCATCCGCACTAATACTTCTCTGACATTGTTAATGAAATAGTTATACATGACTTCATGAGCATCCACAGTGACAATACATTACAACAACCCCGACACTTTTCACCCTATACTCCTAATCGGACATTTGAATCGCCTCCAGTCTTGGAGGTTCACATATGTACCCTCTGAATTTATTCCATTTTTCCCAGATTCTTTCCCATTTTTGAAGACATCCCCGATGCACATATACCGCCCTTTCCGCCACCATAGCTTCATCCAGATCCCTACACCATTCCTGCAGCGTAGGAGACTCACCTGATCCCCACCTCCTCGCAATATTCCTTTTAGCAAACATGATTTCCAGTGTTACCCAGTCCTGTGTCGGGTGGGTTAGGTCATTTGGTTCCCAAATATTTAATAAGCACCGTTTCGACTCCGGAATCAACGATTCCTCTACAATCTCCTTCCAATTTTGATGTCATCCCAGTTTCAGCACAGAACAATAACTGTCCAAATTCTTGACTCTATTCTAAAAGCACTGGAAGAGGGAATACCATTCTCCTGGTGTTGCTGGACCATTCAGCAGCATTCAATAAAATGAGACCCCATTTGATATATTTTTGTCCAGAATGGGGATTGAGGGTCAAGTGCCATCTAGAATGCACTTTGTAAAAAGGTACACTTTTAGATCTTCTTCTCTACTGATTAAATGGGCACTTCTCAACCTTTATATGGAAACTCTATGCTCAATGATGTAAGATGAAAAGATCACAATGGATTATTATGATCATAAGACACAAGTTTACCTCAAAATCTCAAATCCATGAGACAAATTAAAACCCTGATTCTGAGTGCCCTGGACGGTGGCCTTCAATTTAGTGCACCTGATAAAAAAACACAATACCCAGGTATCAGAATTCATCAGGTGTGATAAGTGCCATCTATTGCAAGTTTTGCCCTAACAATCGCAAACAACACACAGATTTTGGTGTTTCGCACACTAAAATCTGCAAGTCCAGGCATTTACCAGGCCTTTTTCACCCAAGAAATTAAATCAGGTTTGAACTGCTGATTTTTAACAGGGGGAAACCCAGGAGTGTGAACTTTAATTAGTGGGCATGATAAACTCTGCACTTCTTGCAATTGCTTCCAACTTGTTCTCCTAAGAAAGCTGAAAATTAGGCCCAGCTTTAGGGCAGTGTGACTGGTGCAGGGGCACCTGGCTGTGAGCTGGCGGGATGTGTGCTGCGTTAGAAATAACTTAGGGGTTTAAAAGCACCTGCTGCAGTGTTCTTCTACCCAGCAGGTTTCAGGTAACAATAAAAATGTCAACATAACTCTGGTGATTACTGTTCTTGCTGGACAGAGATCAGAGTTTTGTCTAGTAACAGTTTTGATTCATCAGAAGGTAGCACAGAGGATTATTGTGCCTGCTGCAATAGACATGTACCATGCAGATTACAGAACTGTATTTTATGTGCATAGCTCGGTGTGGTGCTGCTTTTGTTACAGAGATCCTTTTGTTACTTGCAGTTCATAAGATACATCCCTAATATAGCACAGTGACCTGCATGCACACTGCATGACATTGGTTAGAAAGTCATGTTTTTCCTCTGTCTTTCACAGTGATGTAACGAAACTTGAGGGCCCCCCCTTGCAAAGTACATGGAGCCCCCCCCCCCCCCACTCCGGAGTCAGTCAGGAGCTCTCAGGCCAAGGTACTGAGCTGAGGGGGAAAGTGGGGGGGGGGGCGCTGGGGCTCGGGGCTTATCCACACCCAGGGGTTGCAGGGGCCAATGTTATGCCACTGGTCTTCCATTACTATTCCTAATGTTGCTAAAAAGTGCTCATTTCGGTAGGAATACATTCTTACTAGTAAAGACACCCCCACCACAGTGTGGAATGTGTGTAATATAAAGTGCGCAGACACCCTGCACTGGTATAAGTAGTGCTACAAATACAAATCAAATGCATGTAAGAGAGGGGCTAAGGAAAGATGAGGTGCGCTGCTGGAGGGCGGAAACCAAGGGAATCCTAGTAGAAGGAAGTCATGGGGAGGCTGCCAAAAACGATTGTTGCACAGGGCGCCACTAGCGCTAAAACCGGTCCTGTAGAAACAATCAGTCCCCTCTTCCAGATTTGCAACAGTGTTCAATCATTAGGTCTTTTCCATCTAGATGGCAGCAGAGCTATCTTTTCTGGTCTTCCCAATTGCACAAGTGCTTCTCCGAAGTCTATAACTAATACAGCTGCTGAGAAAGCCTTGACTTTGACAAAGCTCACGTTTGTGATTGAAACAGTGGCGGTGGCGTCTGGTTGCTCCTAATCACCAATTTTCTATTCGCGCTTTATTGCACTTTTGGATGGAATGAAATCAATCTTTTTCTACTTTTCCAATCTTCATGGTCCGGTTCTATCTATCTGGACTTAGACATGAGAAAGCACAAGGAATAATTATGGTATGAAAATGTATGGCTTTTGGAGGTTTCTCTACTAGGGGCGCTAAGAGATTAGACCATACATGACCATATCACATTGATTCTAATATACCTGAATGCTCTTGGAAGCTCAAATTCGCTTCCAAATAGCATGCATCTTACACAAAGCCTTACATATTGCATCTGCCGCCCTTGCTACCTGAAGGACAAAATACACAGAACTTGAGGCCAAAGACACGGTAGAAGTAAAGCTCATCTAATACTGGAAATTCTGAAGAAAAAAAAAGTCCAAGACAGTAAAGCGGTCCCTCTCATGCCCAGCACTGATGCTCTGCAATTGTCTTCCTATTACTTTGAGGCTCATCACCAACTTGCTATCCTTCCAGAGCGACTTAGAGACACATCTGTTCAAAATATACTCGCGAGCCAAGGTTATAGGTGACAAACCAGTGAAAGGTTAGCTGAGAGACCAGCTCTTTGGAGAGGATCTGTTCAAGAAAGTGGGGGTTGGAGGCTTGCTGGCTTACTACTTAACTATGTCTTGTTCAGTATTTATATGCAGCTCCCTTTTATCTTTGTAAAAATGTGATTGATTTGCCAATCCATTGCTGAAAACACTACGATTCCCTTACGGGTGTAGGATATCCAGACCAGATTATTACAGCTAGGCCATCCATTATCTTAAAAAAAATTAGACAATGAATGGACCTGAGATGGAAGGAACTTAACAGAGACAAAACCGAGCTTATATATTTCTACATCAAGGGTCGGATTTGTAGATGAAAAATTAATCAATGCTTAAGGGTGGAAATCAAGGAAGAAGCCAGAAAATGAAAATGCCCCCGATTTTGAACCATTCATCTTCTGTCTACCCAGCCACCAATTAATCCATCCATTCTCCCACCCATCCATCTATCCATCTGCCCTTCCACTCACCAAATTTATTTTACACCTTATCACCCATACTTCACTTTTCTATCCATTGTTACACTTTTCCACCTATCCATTATTTTACCATTCCATATGTTTCTCTGATTCACAAGCGAATGTGTATTATTTATGTACTACTTCCGCCGTGACCACAAAATAACACAATATTAGTTCTTGTCTGGGGTTGAAAAAGGGTTCTATGGGGTTTATTGGGTATGTTATATATTCGGAGATTAATCTCGGGTTCCAGGAGAGAGTTTAGTATGGGTTTCTCAGTATTTTGTTTGCTATTTTTAATACATCTGCTTATTTTCTCTACAGGGAGATTCCCGACACCCTTTCTCCCTAACCATTTTTTGTCTCCTGGGTGCAGACAGCTTTATCTGGCTGTTGCCCAATACCACCCATCAGCTATTTATGGCACACAGGCACAGATTACACACTATGTCACTGACATAACATTATGGCTTTCTCATGACATAAGTGTCTTCAAGTTAATATGCGTGGTCTACTGGCGCCACCCTGTGTCATACTATGAGTAGTACTACAGAAGCAGGACTGCGAAATGGGTGTACCGTAAAACAGGCAGTTGCAATGCTATAGGTCTCGCATTTTCAAAACTTTTTTTATTTTTTCAGATTTTTAATAGCGCGAACTCGACCCGAAGGTATTGGAGCGCTTTACATGAGCACCGTATTTACATTGCACAATCAGGGACGTGGAGATTAAGTGATTTGCCCAGAATCACAGGATGTGGACGCGACCCTGAAGCTCGAACCCTGGTTTCCAGCACCAAAGTCGGCAGCCTAGCCAACGGACCACATCCTCTCCCCATGATCTATTGGTATTGTAAATGACAATGCTTTTTATTATTGCAGTTTTTAAAAATATATAAATGAAATGCATTGTTATTTATAATGGCAATAGCTCAAAATCTCGCAAATGCGCAATTTACCTCGTTTGAAAGCCTGCTGTAGAGATCCTAATGCGACTTGCAGGTTACAAGTTATATTTCATGCAGAAGGGAGACGCCTGTTCGATACCCATGATAATTTAATGAGTTGGTTAATACTGTGATATAAAAATAGAGGCATAAGGAAATAAGATGACTGGCCCACAATCAGACAATGCGGTCAAATTGAGATGCCAAAATCATTGTTCTGCATTCTGTCCACCAACTGTTGTTTTTGCATTTGTCACCCCGAGTGGGACGGGTATGCTCAGATGTGAGTCCCGTGCTCTCCATGCCACTGGAATCCAGCTATCCTGGCTGAAGAGGGGTGAAACCCCGAAACCGGTCCTAGGATGCTTGTTTCTAGTCCAAGGAGGACCTGGCTTGGCAGTTCGGGCTGGACTGTTCCCATGAGGCACAGGGTCAAGACTGATTTGCATATGGCTGGGTTCAAACTGGAATGGCATGGTGAGCAAAAAAACGATGGATTTAGGCCCAGATCTCCGTACTGGGGTGAATGTATGATATTGTTCTGCATTCTGTCCATCAACTGTTGTTTTTGCATTTGTCACCCGAGTGGGACGGGTATGCCCAGACGTGGGTCCCGTGTTCTCCATGCCACTGGAATCAAGCTATCCTGGCTGAAGAGGGATGAAACCCTGAAACCAGTTTTTGGATGCTTGCTTTCAGTCCAGGGAGGACCTGGCTTGGCAGTTCGGGCTGGACTGTTCCCATGAGGCACAGGGTCAAGACTGATTTGCATATGGCTGGATTCAAACTGGAATGGCATGGTGAGCAAAATAACGATGGATTTAGGCACAGATCTCTGTACTGGGGTGAATGTATGACTTTGTTCTGCATTCTGTCCATCAACTGTTGTTTTTGCATTTGTCACCCCGAGTGGGACGGGTATGCTCAGACGTGAGTCCCGTGCTCTCCATGCCACTGGAATCAAGCTATCCTGGCTGAAGAGGGGTGAAACCCCGAAAACGGTTCTAGGGTGCTTGTTTTCAGTCCAGGGAGGACCTGGCTTGGCAGTTTGGGCTGGACTGTTCCCATGAGGCACAGGGTCAAGTCTGATTTGCATATGGCTGGGTTCAAACTGGAATGGCATGGTGAGCAAAAAATTGATGGATTTAGGCACAGATCTCTGTACTGGGGTAAATGTATGACATTGTTCTGCATTCTGTCCATCAACTGTTGTTTTTGCATTTGTCACCCGAGGTGGAAGGGTATGCCCAGACGTGGGTCCCGTGCTCTCCATGCCACTGGAATCAAGCTTTCCTGGCTGAAGAGGGGTGAAACCCAGAAACCGGTTCTAGGATGCTATTTTTTAGTCCAGGGAGGACCCGGCTTGGCAGTTCAGGCTGGACTGTTCCCATGAGGCACAGGGTCAAGACTGATTTGCATATGGCTGGGTTCAAACTGGAATGGCATGGTGAGCAAAAAAACGATGGATTTAGACCCAGATCTCTGTACTGGGGTGAATGTATGACATTGTTCTGCATTCTGTCCATCAACTGTAGTTTTTGCAAAATCTGCAGCCTAGGTCCACTGGCTCACAGTCAGTAATGTAGTTTTGATGATATAGATTGCCCTTATACCCGTGGAGTTTTGCACAAACATTTGGACCAAGTATTGGTGCATGACGTCATATTCATCAGTGCACATATTGGTGCGAAACGACCAGTGGACTCAATGTAGATCTGCTTTGTTCTGCCCATTTGTATCGTAGTAGACTTGCAACGTGATCCGAATTTTCAAATACCTTAACTACAGCCTCAGACACTCAGAGGTGTCAGTTTCAAAGTAGTTATTAATGCCTAGAAGACATTTCAAAAGATAAGCCTAAGGCTAGTAAAGGTAACGCCCTTTACATCATATTGACACTGAAACATATGTCGATTTGTAGGCGTTAGGAGGAAAGAGCAGCAGGAAGTAACGCCTATGTTGAGATGTGTATTCCAGGTGCTTGCAGAGAACACAGGGGCGTGCAATGTTAAGAGGCTTATGCAGGTGACTGGATATGATTCTGAAGGGTTCTGAATGGGCTTTGGAGCCTCTAGAAGTGGAACTTCGGAAACCACATCTCTGGCCTGAACCCACTGAGTTACTTTAAGCTTAAGGGAATTGTGAAAACTGAGCATCATTATGCCTCAGAATAGGAGCGTGACTGAGGCACGGCTGTCACATGGGTCAGTCCTCATATTGATTCAGATTTTTCAGCATATATCATGGTGTTTAGCCGAGTGCCCAGAAGTTGCAGTGTGTAACGCTGTACAAAAGAGTGCAAACGTACAAATGTCTGTCCCCGAAGCTGGATCCGTGGTCGATTCAGATCACTAGTTCTATAACGGCTGCACTTTCCCTTGCTCATACAATCTGCAGCAGAGACTTCCTCAATACATTGAAGAGGAGGGGCATGCTGTACACAGAGCCCTGTCTCCACTCTGCTGTACATACCATATCTGCTGCGGGGAACGATTCTTCCACTTTTGGTCCGGTGTCTGTTCTCCTGTCAGTAGGGGAGCGGCTTCCTCATGTTCCCTTGTGCGAGGGGTGCTGCTCGGGCGCACGCTGGGACCTGTAATAGCAGCGCAAGCAGCAGCGGCAGAAGTCCTTTCTCCTGAGGGGCAGGAGAAGGAGGCAGCTCGAGTTGCAGAGAAAGCGGGCAATCGCCATAAATATCAAGCGTGGCATGCCGCTGCTTAATAAAGTTTAATTTCAATAAAGAAATGATTTGGCGACTCGAGCTGTGCTATCAGAGAGGTGAAGCGGGTGTGTTCTTAATAGTACCGTAAAAAGCGGTCACCATGCTTAAATCTAAAGCACAGTGCCCGATGACGGGACGGGGTTACGGGGCTGCAATCCGCAGCAACAATTGTTGACTGTTGGTTGATTTGGATGAGCCGAGCATATCAAAAAGAAATGCGCGGCTGCCAACCTGGAACCTAAAGCCTGCCTTGTGCTCGGAAAAATAACACAAAGCGTGTCTTAAAACTATGGTGCTTTAAAGAAAATATATCACGGCGTGAGCAGCGTTAACTTAATACCGCAGCCGCCATTCTTGAATCAAAAAAACATAAGTTAAAGTGGGTCTATGCAGCTTAAAAGATAAAGCTGTTGCAGGAAAGCATGTAGTGCCTGAAATTGGAGAAAGTCACTTCACAAAATAGTGTTCACTGACTTATAAATCAGACTGTGTAACACCCCTAGTAAAAAAGTCCAGTCGTTATGGATGGCTAAATGCAGACAAGAAGGTACCAAGGAGGGACTACTAATCCTAGTCACAAATTCAAAGCAATGATTTGCAAGGACAGTAACAGGAGCCAATTAAAAAGATGGGCGGGAAATGGGCAGAGCTTCTATGCCGCACCTCAATAGAGCATGCCTTGCAGTGCATGTGCCGCCCAGGCTCGACCTAAAAATATATGGTATTGGAAAATAAAAGTAGGATTTTCAAAAGAGTGGCAATGGGAAGGCAAAGCAACCCAAAAACTCACTCATAAATTAGCAAATCGGCAATAACACGATATACACACAAACTTAAATGCAGCCTTTCAAAACTTCAATCAATCAATCAGGGGTTTATAAGGTGCGCTACTCACCCGTGAGGGTCTCAAGGCGCGAGGGGAGGGGGATCAGTCGAAGAGCAGGGTCTTGAGGTCCTTCCTGAAAGTGTGCAGGAATGGGGAGCGTCTGATGTTCATGGGGAGCTCGTTCCAGGTCTTGGCTGCGATGTAGGAGAAAGCTCTCCCGCCTCTTCTGCTTCTGCGTATGCGAGGGACCTCGGCCAGGGCGAGATCGGCGGAGGTTCCTCTTGGGTGTGTGGAAGGATACTGTCTCGTTGAGGTATTTGGGTCCGATGTTGTTGAGGGATTTGTAGGCATGGGCGAGGAGTTTGAAGGTGACCCTCTTCTTGACGGGGAGCCAGTGAAGGTCTCGTAGGTGTTGAGTCATGTGTTTGTGGCGTGGTGTCCCAAGGACGAGCCTGGCAGCGACGTTCTGGATGGTTTGGAGTCTGTGTAGTAGGGTTCTGTTGATACCGGCGTATAGGACGTTGCCGTAGTCCAATCTTCTGGTTATGAGCGCGTGGGTGACGGTCTTTCTGCAGTCGGGGGGGGTCCATTTGAAGGTCTTGCGGAGGATGCGCAGGCAGTTGAAGCTGGTGGAGGCGAGGGCGTTGATCTTGGCGGTTCATGGAGAGGGAGGAGTCGAGGATGATGCAGAGGTTACGTGCGTGGTCTGTAGGGGTGGGTGGCTTTCCGAGGGTGGAGGGCCATCAGGTGTCATCCCAGGAGGAGGTGTGGGGTCCGACGATGAGGACCTCGGTATTCTCTGAGTTGAGCTGCAAGCAGCTGTCCTTCATCCAGGCTGCAACATTCTTCATTCCTTCCTGGAATCAGAATCTGGTGTCCTTGGGAGTTTTTGTGAGTGAGAGGATGAGCTGGGTGTCGTCGGCGTAGGATACAATGCTGAGTCCCTGCTGTCTAACGATGGTGGCGAGGGGGCCATGTAGATGTAGACTTATAATTGATTAGACCAACTTTAAGCCCCAGAGGTAGTAGATGTCAGGCACGGGTCGCAGCTAAATAACAGCAACACCACAACTAAAAAACAACACAGAATGCTGGAAAAGGTGCTAACGACACACCATAGCAGCACATTACATAAAAGTAAAATATAACACGTAAAAATGAGAAGTGAAAATTAACCCTAATAACTCCACATCCGAGCAGTCATTACTCCAAAAATGAGCCCCTTACCAAATCTATGCCATGCTAGTGACCCAAAGGAAGCAGAGGAAGCCTTCTTTCACCACATCATCGCATGTCATATTTCTCCCAGTTTCTGTTTTTTCTTTACCCTTCAATGTCTGTCTCTACTACAAATAAAAGTGAAGCATAAAATATTGCTTCATGCACCAGATTGCAATCACTCTCTTGTTGGCAACACACCTGTTAAAGTCTGACACACAGGGCCGGACTGGCCGTGGCGGGCACCGGGCAATCCCCCGGTGCGCCGCACGGGTGGGGGCCGGTTTTGGACCCCTAGGGGCCGTTTTTGTTAGAAGGCCATTTTTGCAGCATAGCTGCAAAATCGGCCTTCTAACAAAATCGGCCGAAAACCGGCCCTGGCAAAGAGCCCGGGGGCCGGCCGAGCACTTCGCCAGGGCTGGTTTTGGTTCCCAGTCCGGCCCTGCTGACACACACGGACTAAAATCAAGGCCGTTTGCCCTGCATTTTTATTCAACTTGTGCATTATAGTGTCAACACAATACTGAAGCTTTCCGGGTGAAAGAGTTCAGCAGGGATAGGGAAGGAAGATGAATCACCATTATGGGCACATTGGGAGTGAAGGACATTACAAGTAAAAATGTAAATCCAGTATTTGTAAAGCGCACAGCTACCTGTAGGCATCCCGGCGCTGGGGGCCATCGGGAAGATTAAGCGAGCTATTGCCCAGAGTCACATGGTGCTGGGCTGACCTGCTGCCGGTGCTGGGGATCGAACCGTGATACCCAGCGTCCGGCATCAGTCACCCTGGCCGCTGCGCCCTGTTTCTCAATATATGTGCTCAATGGGGCTTCAAATTCTTTTTTTAACAACATGTTTCCACTGATCTCCAAATTTCAAAGGGGCAAACATCTCTTAGGAGGAAACTTAAACTGAATGATTGATCAACGAGAAGAAACATCTCACATTAGGACAGTGGCACCAACCAGGATACACAGCACTTCAACGTGAGACTCGAACTAGCACCCTCTCCACCTTCAAGAAACTAGCTATACGTTTTGAACTCCTGGCCAATTGGGGATTCCAACCTCGACTACATCCCAGCAAGCTCAGCATTTTTATGGTGTATGCAACACCCCTCTGCTGGTAACAGAATGATACCAAATCACACACAGCAGCTGTTGTTTCTGTTCGGACTACTGTAGAACAGTCACAATCAGGCTACCAACGTAATTCGAACAATCCAGTCAGTATTCATGACCATATATTACAGGGAACATTTTTTGAGATCATCATGGAATATTTTGCACACAATGCCAAGGCAGGGATTACATGGGAAATTATAGGAAGAAACTGTATGGGAAACCATATGGGAAGTGGTAAAAGCAGCCACAATTGGCAAGATTATGAAGCGGTCTGCACCTGCCCTGCATCTTTAAGTAGAAACCCAAATATAAGATTCAGAAGGCAAATATAAAGAGCAAGCTCAAACAAAATGGATAAACAATTAATTGAGAGGTCATTTGAAAGCGCTCTGACAGGGAAAGAGAAAATAAATATGTCTTATGCAAAATAATTATACTACAACAAAGCTAGTAAAGCAGACAGGTAATTGGTCCAAAAATTATGTAGACAAAAAAAAGTATGTTAGCGGAATCAAGGAAATACGACTTCACATTCCTTATGGGGAGAACCACATGACCAGGGTAATAACAGAGTACAAACTCATTTATCCAGAGACAACATGTGCCCAGTTTACCAACAGCAGTACCTAACAGAAATCATCTTTCCAGAGTTAAATACAGAAATGATGAACCAACTTTACCTTCCCATACTTGAAGGTGAGCTTAAACTGGCATTGCCACCAGTGGCAAATAACAAAGCACCAATTTACCAGAAATGGTCTATCAGTCATTTAGGAACAGTTTGGCAGAACCTCTAGCAACACTGATTAGTTCCCTCTTTTGTACCGAGAAGGTTACACCTTAGATAATGGACTCTACCCTGGTGTTGTTATTGAAGACAAATAAACACTCACAGCTGTTTAAGTCTGATAGGCCTATAACACTTCTAAAAACCTACACCAAAATCCATGCGAAGGTACTGATAGCACACTGCGAAGGCATACTGCCTAAATTAGTGCATCGTGACCAAACAGGGGTTTTCAGACACTGAAAAGTGAGGGGCAGAGCAAGAAAAGTAATAAATGGAATATATATTTTTCTCAGATCCAAAGTACCATTTGCAATACTCTCTCAATGCAGAAACTGATTTTGGCTGATTTGATTAGCACTTTATCTCAATAACTCTTGAAATATTGATATAGACCCATATAACAAAATTGATAGAAAATGACGTCCAAGCACCCTCCCCTAAACTTAAAATGAATAAACAATTCTCTCTGCAAATAACACTGAGAAGGGAAACTTACCTGAGATGTTCTCTCAGTCCTAGGATTTATCCATTAGCAGTGGAGCTGTTTGCCCAATGAATTAGACACAACGGCAGTATTCATTAATTAGATTTAAGGTTGACACATCACACGTTGGCGTTATTCATAGCAGCTGTCATCTGCCTGATGGAAAATACTACGAAAATATAACCAATACACTTCTATTGCTAATAAATGAAATGGACAGTTTCCAAAATCCTCATGATTTTGTCTCAGCTATAATAATTCAAGGGCCTGCAGCATTATCCAAATGCCTAAAAGCAGCTCAGGTTACACCCATTCTAAAAAAAACTAACACAGACAGATCTGATTTCAACAACTTCGGCCCGATCTCCAACATCCCCACTCTGGCTAAGCTCCTTGAAAAATGTGTGCAATCGCAACTATGCGGTCATTTAGAGAACTTACAACTCCTGGATAAACATCAATCCGGTTTTCGGAGTGGTCACAGCACGGATTCGGCGCTCACTCACATTATAGATGACATGTTAAAAAAGCTAGACCAAAATGGTTCCTGCCTCCTAATCCTCCTTGACCTTTCTTCTGCGTTTGACACTGTTAATCACGACATCCTGTTATCCATTCTTGAGCTAAGGATGGGCATTTCTGGTCTGGTAAGGCAATGGTTCTCATCCTTCCTGCATGACAGATCCCAAAGAATCAAGGTGAATCAATTCTTATTCCAGCCTTCCATAGTTTCCATGGGGGTCCCACAAGGGTCTGCCTTATCTCCCATACTCTTTAACATATTTGTGGAACCTTTAGCAAATGCACTAAATTCCACGAACACTCTTTTCCACATGTATGCGGATGACACACAACTTTTCCTGAAAATCACCTCCTCCCAAGATTTCACGACACTCAACTCTACACTGACGAATACATAAAACTGGCTAACTGAGAATCACCTCTTATTCAACACCTCCAAAACTGAATTTCTCCTCATATCGCCGCCTAATCACATCCCCAAGATAGACCGCTGGATGAATCTCCTCACAGCCTTCAACTGCTCTCCTCATATTATTGACTCAGCCAAATCTCTAGGAATCACCCTAGACACACACCTGAATATGAAGAATCATATTAGTAAGGTATGCAAGGGTGCTAACCACCAATTGAGGTTACTTAGGAATCTCAAACCATTCCTTCCACAAAATGACCTCAAGCAGGTGGTGCAATCGCTGGTTTTGCCGAGGCTAGACTATGGCAGTGCTACGCTCTGTGGCCTCCCCAAATATACCCTGGCACCTCTAAGGGCTTCCTTAAATGCCGCAGCCAGACTGATTACAGATACAAAGAGAAATTATCACATTTCCCCATCCCTAAAATTCCTAAATTGGTTGCCATTTGAAGCTAGAATACAACTAAAGATTGCCTGCATGACTCACAAAGCCCTCCAGCTCAATATCCCCTGTTAATTGGCGCAATAGGTAGAACTATTAGGAGGGGGCAGACCATCAAGAAGTGCAAACTCCTTCCTCTTGAAACCACGTTTTTTCCGCAAAAAGAGTATGAAGCACAGAGCTTTCTCAGGTTCTCTCCCAACGGAAGTCCGCAGAATCTCGTCAACAGCTTCTTTCAAAAAGGAAGTGAAAACAATCCTTATGAACAAGTTCTTGCCTTAAATGACCATGGTTCGTCTGTCTCATTCACTGCCCTTGGATTAACTACGTTGGGAGTCTAGCAGGTGTGTAACCCAGAATTGTTTGGTTATACTATCATAAGTTATGTTTGTTCTTCTCCAAGAACGCTTTTATATTATCTAAATGTGTTGTTATTTGATAACCCCTCTTCATTGATCTTTGCATTCATTCTCAAATGACGTTTCTTTTTTCCTTGTTTTTTTTTTTCTTCACCCTTTTGTACCTCCGACAATCCAAATTGTGAAGCGCTCTGATACCCATCTGGGTCTTGTTCGCGCTATACAAGGCTTTATAAATAAATAAATCTGTGAAACTTGTGAGATGGCCTGTTCTTCAGAACGGGTGAACAGATTTATCTGAGAAAAGCAGAAAATCAGATACCAAGTGGAGAGGCTGCATCACCAAATTCAATGGAGACATACATAAGATTCCTAACTTAATAGAGACATTACAAAAAGAGCTCCAGGAATGAAGGTGGCTGGAAATATCCTGATTAGTAAGCACCAAATTGTTAAAATAAACCTGCTTTCAAGACATTTGTATGTAGCACACGTTTTGCATATTGAAACCCTCATGGAAGTCATCAAAGTTACAGGAAAGAGTGATATTCATGTGGGCTGGCAAATCAGCCAGAGTGACCAAAATGTAATGTACCAAGCGACACATAAATTGGAGCCTAGCTGTCCCAGAGTTCCATCAATATTATTTTGCAGTGCAGTTAAAATCAAAGTTTTGTAGGCCTCAACTAGTGACAGGTTAAAAAGGACCTGTTAACTCCTACTGATCACGACACAGCATGCTGCCACTGCTGCCCTCGTGTTGTTTAACTCCTGGTAAAGGCAGTAGCTTTTCATCACTACGAAGTTAGCGCTGTGGGCGCTCCTCCTGGTCCTACCAGACCGCAATCCGTGAGACACGCCTATGTCTGAGGTTAGCACTTTGGGCACCTCTCCCGTTCAAGACTGTTGGATTGGGAGAAACCAACATCCTTGAGACAGACGCACACGTATGATCCATGTTTACCTATGGCAACAAAAATCAGCATTAGGGATCTTGACATCAGTTTAGTTGGGGCACTCAGGGCAGGGGTACACGTTCATTACGGGTGGAGGAGTTTTCACACATAGAAAGAGGAACCTTTCAATTATGTTTGTGCGTGAAGGTATTCCTTTCTCCACAACAATAATCTTGCCAGGGTGTCTGCATTGGTGTTAGGCAGCCACAAGCGTTCCAGCGCAAGGAGAGAGCTGAAGAGCACCATATCTTAGTAGATATAGAGCTCTTCAGCTCTCTCCGGTTCATCCATTGCAGCAACTTTGCTTGCTGTCCTATGTTGCGCGAACGTTTGATAGATATGCCCCCTAGTTCCTACATCCAACAGGAAACAGTAGACATTTCACCTCTCACATATCCTGCACAGCGCAAATAATGTATCTGGATATCATTGTGCTCACAACAGTAATCACTTGCAAGCAACAACACAGAAACATTCAAGACAGTACCTCAGACAGTGCTCTGCACACTGATTCAAACATCTAAGATATTGCATCACTCATGATAATAAACGACACACATAGTAGAGCACACTAGATGGCGCTGCACAGTTGAATGTTGTGAAGGCCAGATGTAACTTTTATTTGGATCTCGCTTTCCACACAACCTTTTGCTAGAAAAAAGCAGCCAACAGAACTCTGCACATTTAGAATACCTTAGAGTTGTCACATAGTTGAATACAACAGCCCACTGTTTACAAACAATATACAACTCCTCAACAACGCAATACACTAAATGAACACCCACTTAACACCCCAGAGCCAGTCTAGTTTTTCACACCAAATTGTCAATTACCCCAGACAGATGCTTCAATCTGGATGATGCACATACCAGCTTTCCCAAATGGCATGTTCCCAAATTGTTAACAAGCATTGGCAAAGCCAATAGATCTCATATATGTGAGAGCTATTGGCTCTTGAGGTTAAAGATGTAGTGGGGACAGAAGTCCATAGGTGCTCCTGAGTGGATGGAGTTTATGATGGCTGTGGTATCATGTGCGGTGCGCTGATCCCATGTGGTGAGCGGGTGGTCAGTTTTATCATTCGAGGGAGTGAGAAGGCTGAGGGTATCGTTGGTGGATGGTTGGGGTTTGAAGTTTTTGTAGATGGTGTAGATCTTGTTTTGGAAGAAGTCAGCCAGGGATTTGCAGAGTTCCTGAGAGGTGTAATGGTATTTTCAGTGGCTGAGGGGTTGGAGAACTTTCTGACGATATTGAAGAGTTCTTTGCTGCGGTTGGAACCTGCTTCAATGCGGTCTGCAAGGGCACTCCTTTTTGTTTGTTTCAGGAGTCCGAGGTATTGGTTAAGGGATGTCTTGAATGCGGCTTGGTCTGTGAGCTCATTGATAGTGCGTCATATCCTTTCGAGTTGTTTGCAGTTTTGTTTGGAGGACTTCTTGACTTTGCTGTTCCTCAAGGGGGCGAATGTCAGCTCTGTCTGTGATGCAGGCGGAGAAGTTCTTGATAGCCTGTTCTAGGTTGGTTGCAGCATGTGGGAGAGAGGTCAGATGTTGTCCATGCTCTCGAGGATGTTGGTGGTGTTGGAATTGTTGAGATCGTCGAGGTGAGTTTAGTTTGTCGAAGAAGATGTTGTGTTTGGGGTCAATGGTGAGCAGTGAGATGGATTCGGGGATGGCCTCATAGAAATGGGGGCAAGGACCTGAAGGTCTGTAGACGAGGTTGCCTCTGATGATGGTTTTATCATTGGTTTGAAGTTGGAAGCTGAGGTATTCCATGATCGGGGTGGTGTCTGCGGTGGTGGGACAGTGGATGGTTTCCTTGTGAATGATGGCAATTTCACCTCCATGTTTGTTGATATGGTCATGGTGTGCTATCTTGTAATTGTCTGGTGTAGGTGAGGTGAGGTGATGTTGGGTGCGAATGTAGGTGTGAGCCAGGTCTCGGTAATGAAGATGACATCAGGGTGAGGGAGGTGATGGTGTCCCAGATCTCAGTGGCATGTTTACAGAGAGATCATGCGTTGAGCAGGAGGCAATGAAGTTGATCGGGTTGTTCATGATCAGCTTGGTGGTGTTTGTCGTGCGTGCAGGAGCTTCAGTGTTGCAGGAGAAGAGGCAGTGCCAGACGGTCCTAACAGCAAACGGGGCGAGGTGTGGCAGCAGTTGTTCTTGCGGAGTACGTGGTCCAGAGCTCGGTAGAGAAGTAATTTCGGGAGGTGTAAGAACCAGGGTTCCTGGCACTGGGAGCAGTCCAGGCATGGATGGGTGCAGCCAGGCTTGTCTTTGGCAAGCAGGCAGCGTGCCCACTGCGAACGCCTGCTGCGAGCGCCTAAGTAGGTACTGGGAGGTGGGAGGGGCACTAAGGCAGAGGAGAGGGCAGGTGCAAAGTGGGAGGGAAAGAGAGAAACAGAGGGGAAAATATGGTGGGAGAGTGCCGAGGGTGGGCACAGTGCAAACAGGGGGAAAAATCTGGCAAAACGTTGGAAAAACTGTAACAACAATAAGGCACCAATAGAAGAAAATGTAGGGAAAACAATCAGGCAGAATATGCATAAAGAACAAAACAATCCGGCCGAATATGCACAATAAACATAGATTTCAATGCAACACTTCTACAAGCCTTTTTTGCGCCCGAACACCCATCCTGCTTACATTTTACCTGTTGCAGGTATAATGTAGCGCAGGGGTTTACAAAGTGACACATCTGCCAAGATGTGTCACTCTGTAAATATGGCACAGTGTGGCGTATTTTTTACACTGCAGCCGCGTCACAAAAAGTGACACAAAGACGGTGTAAGGCCTCATAAATAAGCACCATAGTTTTGAAGAAATCTTGCACTAAACATGGAAAAACATTATAAACTATCTGCAAACTTCAAAAAAGTGTATTTTATTAACATGCATGAGCATTTTACCTTAGTAGATCAGATTGTATCACTGCATTGAGAGGCAGTTATTAGCAGTGATAGTTTTCAAGCATGATCTTGGAAACATTCATGCCTCCCCATTCTGAAAACAATGGCATTAGTGAACCAACAGGTATGTAATTTGTCAGGTGCACCTTATGTGTAGCCTTTGTTGGTATATAATTGGAACAATATTATACTTTATAAAAAAAACACGAGAAGGTTTTGTACAGCAGACATCCTGAACTCGTATATTTTAAGGGACTCTCACGTGTGGTAATGAAGAAATACGATGCAAAGTGAAATTAACCAATTGCCTAGGATCACACAATTTTGTCAAGTGGGTAAGCCAGGAGTGATACTATGTTTTCTGGTTTCACATTTTGCAATTCAGCCACCAGATGAGTATCTCTTTCCCGCTCACATTTTACATTAGAAGTTAATGGTTTGACTTTAATCCTTGGTGCATGAGAAAAGAGCTTTGGTGGCAAACAGAAGTCATGTGAAAGCTCGGTTTGTTGTCTACACCATACATCTGCTTCACGTCCCCAATGCCCACCTTTCATCACCCTGACACCGCATTGCTGGCATCGGTGCAGCTCTCGCACATGCCACAGACAGTACTTTGTGGCCCCAGGGGAAATGTTTGCAAGTACCCAAGGCCTAGATCAACAAACTGCCCTCCTCCTGCTCTCATATTCCACGCCTTCTTCACTAAAGTCTTTCCTTTCCTTTCTCGCTCAGTGCGCCAAACTGTGGCCCAGGTTCTTGTTCTCTCCCACCTGGACCACTGCAGTGCTGTCTTCCTTGGCTTCCCAACATCCTATGTAATCCTTACGCACTCAAAACGACTTCCTCCTTCTTACCGGTTCTTCACTGGCTTCTTGTGAACCAATACATCATCTTCAAATTTCTTTGTCTGGGTCACTGGCCTTTCCCCGCCAGGGCCCCTCTTTTCATCACTACTTTCCATCTCGGCTGCTCAGATCCCCTTGCCTATACCTGCTGGTCCTCCCTAAAACCACTCCTACTCACATAGGTGGGCGCTCTTTCTCATTCCTAACCACCAAACATTGGGATATTCTGCCTCTCCAAATGAGATCCCCAGAGAACCACTTCTTCCATAGTAATGAAACCTTCATCTTTAAGACTAGAGCTCTCTCCTTACCATCTCACGTGCTTTCTGCTAATACCCTTAACCACAGGAGGCCTTTTGGGGTGGTTTTGCACTTTATTTAAAAAATTCAAAAATACATAAACATGGAAGACAACCAAGGAAGTCACTGGTCCCAAACAATGTCTGGTGTGCCCGCCTGTCCCTAACACAGCACATGCAAAAGGCACACCAGCATCATCCCACAATTTTGGATTTTGCCACAATGTCAGGACCAATCGCCATCTCTATGTATGTCCCTCTTGATTAGACGGTTATGTTTGACATTGAGGGTATGCAGGGAATATTTTGTTGTAGAAGGCGCATGAAGGGCCCGTGCAGAACGCCTCCTGAAGCAGGGTCCCACAGGGCACAGAAGGGGTAAACCCCGCAAACTCGTAAGATTGGAAGCAGATGATTGGGCGGCATGGTTCAAACTCCCCAATCAGAAGGAAGTGGCGTTTCGGGAAAAGAAGGTTAAAAATGTAGGGGCAGATTTATGATGGACTTGCGCCACTTTTACGCCGCCGTTGTGTCACTTTTGTGACGCAGCGGTGGCGTAAACCCTGCGCCATGTTGCGCCCTATTTACAACGTGACGCATCTAGGGAGATGCGTCACGTTGTAAAGCTTGCTCCACATGTGGGCGTACCTGCACAGGGGGGGCCGTTCCGGTGCAGGAACGCCTCCGAAAAGTGGCTGAGTGAAATCTACAAAATTTTACTCAGTCACTTTTCCGGCCATGCTGCGTCAAAACCCTGCGCCTGCTTGAAGCAGGCGTAAGGATTGACACAGCATTGTAACGATAGGGCACCCCCGAGCCTTGCTGGAGCTGCGTCGCGCTTGCGACGCAACTCCAGCAATGCGCCAACCTTCCGCCATCAGATGCGTCACGCATCTGTTTATCCTTGCGCCACGATGCGCTGCATTGTAAATGCGGCGCATCTATTGTGGCGCAAGAGTAAACTTTCGTGACGCATCTTCCCTGGCGCATCCATGCTGATTTGCAGGGATGCGCCAGGGAACATAAATCTGCCCCGCAGGGTGCGACACCCTGGGCACAACTTGACCTCTCACACCTGCTTAGTGGCCGTAAACCAGGGAGCTGTGTGGGAAGTGCTGTGATAGTCATTGCAGACCAATTAATCAGACTATTTGATAAAGATGACTGATGTGATGAAGTATTGAATTCATGGAGCGGTCAAATAATGTTTATGTTCCATGTTTGTGAATAAACTGCGGCCGTTCTGCACCAACAGTCACTCAGCTTGTGTTTACTGAGAGGGGATAAAAAGGGTGCATGAGCAAGGCCGCGAGGGACTGGTGGTTACTTGCACGCCTGGGAGGGGTTTGAGGAAGGGTCTTTCTATCGTGCAAATCTATGCTGCGTCATAGCCAGGTTGCGCCTAATTAAAGCCTGATGATGCAACAGGAGATTATATGTATGAAGTCAAAATGGCGTAAGGATGGAAATGTATCAATTATGTAGGGCGGTCGGCTGCCTTGCCGTAGACATCTAAGACCAACCACTCAGGCATACCAGTGAGTGGCACATCAAAAGTTACAGATAGTATTTCGAATGAGGGCAAACATAAAGAAATGCAGTTTTGTTTTTCCGCTCACCTTGGTTTATCCTCTACGGTTGACCCGTTAGAGCAGAGTACCTTTACCGATAAGGAAGTGCTTGCATACATGTCACAAGGGCGGAGAGAAAAAGCTTGATTAAAGATTTTGTTTCAGGTGTATCGCTTTCTCTCTCAACAAGCCTTCATTTTTAATTTCAGGTTTACATTGTCGGTCATGTTCCTCCTGGTGTCTTTGAGAAGAAGCGAAGTAAACCTTGGTTTCGGCCAAATTTCAACCAGCGCTATGTCAAAATCATCCAACAACACAGCGAGGTCATTGCTGGACAGTTCTTTGGTCATCACCACACCGACTCCTTCCGGATGTTTTACAACAGTGCAGGTGATGGATTTTGATTGAAACTTTTTCTTTTTATGTTTTTAATGAACTTCGAAAATGACCTCATGTTTACTTCATCTGAATTTATAAAGCACACACCTAGCCGCAAAGAGCTGCGTGGTGCTCAACATTAACAGAAGGACACACAGGTATCATGTGAGGGTACTGAGACATGAAAGTGTGTTTACAGTGTGAACTGACGGCAATTAGGGGGAGATTTATCAATATTTCGGACAACCCAGCAAGACACCCTGCTGTTTACACTGAAAAGGATGACTCTGCTGTCAGCTTGTCTTGAGATATTCCAGTTGATGCTACTGGTCCAGTTGATAGGGAGAAGTGGAGAATGCAAAAGATGAGTGTAAACACCACTTGCTTTGTAAATGTGCTGTTGTATAGTAAAATAACATAATTCTAAAACAAAAGGTTGTATAGTTTTGTGTTCTACTGCTAGATGCGTGTATGAAAGGTTCTTAGT
Source organism: Triturus cristatus (assembly GCF_964204655.1). Classification (NCBI taxonomy): domain Eukaryota; kingdom Metazoa; phylum Chordata; class Amphibia; order Caudata; family Salamandridae; genus Triturus; species Triturus cristatus. The sequence goes on from NC_140584.1 coordinate 259,198,466, forward strand.
AGTACAGCCAACAGGCATTTTGGTCATTCTTGGCATACAAGCCTAGGGCTTTCTCAAAGTTGAAAAAAGTGATATCAATTATTGATACCATAACACTGTCACTGTACAGCATATTAAGACCATCACTGAAAACTGTGTACGTTTATATAGTGAGATACAACAAATGTAATATACATAGAAAATCTAAAAAGGTGAAGTCTGGAGAAAACACAGTGCAAACAGTACACAATTTATGGAAGTTTCAGTAGTCTAGATATCCCACACTCTTTTGATTGCAGCCGGAGGCTGTAGAGGGAAAATTACTATGCGGAGACTTTAATCAAGAGGTGTATGACTGAGTAAATTGAGGAATGTATGGCACATGAATTACCTTTATTTTTTGTTACCAAGTATTTTATGTCTCTACAAGTAAAATATTTCCTATTGTTTCAAGACAAGGAAGGAGGCTTGTAAGGAGATATAAACAAGTTCATGGATTGGTATGAAGTCATCGTGGTCTGGTCTACGGCAGCTGTCTAGTAGGAGAGTAGTCTCATATTTTTTGTTGTAGTCAGGTGTCGTGCAAGAAGTGAGTTCGCATATTTTTTAGTGAGTGGGTGGTGCTAGTGCATGCATTAAAAGAGCACATAGTTTTACAGCATGTGGTTTTAACACAAGGCCTAAAATCCAGCAATTTCAACCTGATGGGGAATAAGCCAAATCACACAACGTATCCCTCAAGGCATCCACCATGAAAAGCAGGTCGTAAATGATTCAGATCCTTAAATGGACACCCTGATTATAACTTTCTAGAGAACACTTTGCAGACAACACTGAAAATGTAAATGCAACTTTAAAAATGGGAAGAAGTTATTTATTTACATCATCAACCCATGACAGTGCCACAACTACCATGATTCGGAACACTTGAGTATCATCATGTGCAAAGGTGATAACAATCAACCATGTGGCCTATATAGGCTCAACAGACATTCAGAAGCTTGAACTTGGCCGCACCCGTTGTCAGTACTTAATTTGAGCCGGTGCTTTCCGGTGCTGAGCACCTTCACTTAATTGGTTTCCGGTTCTCGGCACCGGCACCTAATTGTCAGCACCGCCCTTAGGGCAGTCTGCCACAAGGTGGTGCTGCTCATGTAATTTAGAGATGAGCAGTATAACAGTTGTTTAGGAAAACAATATACATTAAAAAACTGCAAATACCTGCCTCCCCTGCCATTCTTTTAGCATTGGGGACCTGGAATAATCTGAACTGTCGCATTTACATGCGAGAGAGATGGTTAGTAGTTGTTTTTGCAGCAATGACAAGGGCGATGGGTGGTGCAAGCTGCAGTGGCCTCCTGGTCACAGCCCTGGCACTTAATATTTTACAAATTAAGCACTGCCCGTCATACAGCATTAACTTGCACTTCTCCTGATTCCATTACCATGTGCTGTGCTACTGGAGGAAGAGAACCAAGATGCACAGCACCAGAAGGCGTTAGTAGTCGCAAGCCAAAGAAGAAATCTGAGGATTCCATGACAACATTCACTCCTTTGAATATCTTGGGTCCTCGCAACTTGTGATCACAATATGGAGACAATAAAGCACTTCTTGTCTTCCCTAGGATTTGCGCTTGAGGCAAGCATTGGCAATTAGTGTCTTCCGCCCTCCTCAGTTACTAGCACTACCACATGTTTTGCAAAAGTGTGATTCACACATCCTACTGGTCCCTACCATGGCCACCGAGCAAGTCTACCAAAAGCGTAAACGTCTTCAATGTCCGAATGGTCTGTGAAGCTTCACACATTTCTATACTAGATTCCAGAGTTCCATTGAGGACTACAGGATCCAGAAAAATAGCTGCATACCATATACCATGGAAACACATCATCTGGTTAGGACATTGCTCCTTATGGTGCTACCACTTCAACATAGACAAATCACCATTGTGGATTCAAGCATTTGATGTTCTGTCTGCTACATAAAATATTAGCAAACAATAGTTAGTTGTTGGCTCTTTCTCAGCTCATCCTAATAAACATAATGCAGAATGACTCCAGGAAATCTTTTTATACTATTAAAAATGTTTGAAAGTGAAACACTTGACATGTTAGATGTATGAATCTGCAGGAAACAAAAAGCAAAACAAGTGATGCACAAATTATTTGTCCTCAATTGCAACATGTAGACATTCATCAAAATGCTCAAACCCTTCACCGGGTATCTTCTTCTATCACTGCTCAAGGCTTAATTTTCGATCACTGATCAGCAATATCATAAAACATAGGTTATGTGAGTGATATCCATCATGATGACTATATTCTAGAACTCATTACGTTGATCAAAACATTTACCCCTCAGGGCTTCCTCCAACCAAAAGCAGGCGGTAAATGATCCTAATTATTTTTCCCCAACATATTACAAAAATTCGTACAAAAGAAAATGTCCCTGCGGCACTTTTAAGCCGCCAGAGTGTCACGTCTGTGATACTCTGGAGATGCAGTGTGCCAGTCCATATTTACAAGGCCATGCATAGCCACTCTGCATGGCATTTCATGGCCTTGTAAATATGGAGTGATGCATTGCCTTACTCTGCGTGAAAGGGGCACTCCAAGGGCAGGAGCGGCCGGTGCAGATAAGATCGGTGGGGCGGGTTGGGGATTCGACAGACAACAACGAGGAAAAATTAAATAAATGATACGTTTTCCCGCATTGTTGTCTGTCGAAATTCCCCCCACACCCGACCCCACCACCCTTACCTGCATGGGCCGCGGTGGTCCATTAGTGTTGCTGTGGGTGTTCCCATACAACACCTAAGGTTTTTGACACTGCCCAAGATTTACAACATAGCGTAATTCTGGGGCAGTGCCACAACTAACGCCTTCCCAAAACAGGCGTAACAAGGAGAAATGTTTACATTTCTCCTCGTTTTTTCCTCCTCCGACGAGTGCGGCATACTGCAGCACACATAGAAGGAGGAAAACTCCTCCTTTGATTATTTTTGTGCGGGATGTTGTACCCTCCTGCACAAAACCAATCATGCCAACAACAGAGACAGCCTTGCACCATGGTTCAAGGGTGCCTGCGTTGGCGCTCGGCTGCAGTCTGTGTGCCAGTCCTGGCAGAAAGGACAGGAATGCGCTGTATCTTGCAAAAAGCGCAGATGATGGACAGAATGCTGAACAAATCAAACAATCACCCCCACTACCAGATGCTCTCCACGCCATTCCAGTTAGGGCCCAGCCATATGCAAATCTGTCTTGGGCCTGCTCCCCACGGGAATAGTCCAGCCCAGACCACTCGGCCAGGTCCTACCTGGGCCGGAAACAAGCGTTCTGGGACTGGTTTTGGGGTATCACCCCTCATCAACCAGGATAACTTGAATCCGGTAGCATAGTGAGCACGGGGCCCTTGCCTGGGTATACCTTTCCCACTTAGGGCAACAAATGCAAAAAGAACAGGTGATGGATATGAACAAATCAAACATTTACCCCTAGTCACAGATCTGGGTGAAATCTGTTGTTCTGTTTTTGCTTGCCACGCAATTCCAGTTTGGACTAAGCCATATGTAAATCAGTCTTGACCCTGCTCCCCACGGGAACAGTGCAGCCCAAACCGCCAGGCCAGGTTCTCCCTTGACCGTAAACAAGAATCCTGAGACCAGTTTCGGGGTATCACCCCTCATCAGGCAGGCTGGCTTGAATCCGGTGGCATAGCGAGCATGGGACCTACATCTGGGCAGTCCCTTTCCACTTAGGGCAACAAATGAAAAAAGAACAGATGATGGACGGAATGCTGAACAAATCAAACATTCACTGCAGTCGCAGATCCGGGTTAAATCTATTGTTCTGTTGCTCGCCACGCAATTCCAGTTTGTACCAAGCCATATCCAAATCAGGCTTGACCCTGCCCCCCAGGGGAACAGTCTATCCCGAACCACCAGGCTAGGTCCACCTGGGCCGGAAACAAGCATCCTTGGACCGGTTTTGGAGTATCACCCCTCATCAGCCAGACTGGCTTGAATTGGGTGGCGTGGAGAGCATTGGACCATGTCTTAGCATACCCTTCCCCTTAGGGTGGCCAGGGGCGGCTGGTGTTAATGAGCATAGGGGCCGTTGCCCTACTACCCAGAGGGGAGATGCAAGATGAGAAAAAATAAACGAGCAGCTAGAGACAAATGAGCACTTGCTGTTCGGTAATAAAGTGAGCTGAATCTTTGTTTTTCTCCTAGGAAAGACGTAAGTCAAATTTTGGATATGTCCTGCTGCGCATGTGTCAAACAAGCATTTACAATGCAATGGTCTCGGCATTGGTAAAGTTAGAGCTATTGGCATTGCTCATGACATTATTTTTGTTTTATGTTTTTGTTTTTAAAACATTTAAAGAAACGGCATTGTCATGAGGAATGCCAATAGCTCTAACTTTAACAATGCCGAGACCGTTGCATTGTAAATGCTTGTTTTCAGAAAGGCAATGAGATGGCGAAAGTCTAATATGAGACGGAGGCCCCTCTCCATTGTTGGCACTAAGAGGTAGTGGTAGTAACAACCACAACAGACTTCTGGCACCAGGGCCCTGTATAAGGCCTCTTTGGGCAAATAAAATTGTACTTTCTTTTTAAGAGGCACAGATGGTCTTCCCTCAGCTGGCCTGACAATGGGGGACGGTGCAGCAGAGGTTTGAGAAATGGTAAGGCGTAACCTTGCTGACCAATTTGTGGGACTCACTTGCCCGAAGTTATCACCTATCACCCTGGCCGAAAATGTAAGTCTCAAAATAAAAGAGAGGGGTCCCGCTACTCCAAGAGACCGGATTCCATGTACAAATTAATTGTCAACGATAAAAAATCGCTTGGAGGAATCATTTAATTCTATCCTAACTTTAGACCTCAACTGACCATAGCGTAGGGTCTTGCAATGCTTTGCCACAAAGAGCTTAGCTTCCCGGTCTCAAATTGCCTTGGGGTGCATCAAGGCAAAATCACTGCAGGCCTTAGAATAATTTAATATTTGCTCATTCCTAGGGTGACCAGACAGTCCCGGTTTTTCAACAGCTGCCCCGTCAGATTTCAGGACATTTGGCTCCTGTCCAGGTTTTTAGAGAGGGTCGACTGAAAAGGGCACGAGGTGCTTTTTAATGTTTTACAAAGCAGAGATAGTTATCAGTTGTTTCAAGAAAACAATGTAATTAACAGGCAAGCTACTGGGTTTAAAAAATTGCTTTTTATGTATGTTCGAAACTGCCTGTTCTGTAATTCTCTGCTGAGGATCGCTGCCATTCTGTGCGCTCGCGTGAAGTTAAATTGTAATCCTTCTTTTATTTCCTTGAAATGTCCCGGTTTTTGGCTTTAAAATTCTGGTCACCCTACTCATTCCGCATGCATCTTCATCATGGACCCAGAATCCTGGAGCCTGATTTTAAAGTCTCCCCTAGCCTGTGAAGAGCAAATCGGAGTGGCTACAAGGTTACACTTCAAGTCACTAGGTGACACGACGGATAGTTCTTGAGGTGAAAGCAAAGGTTCCCCTTAATCTTTTGGGGAAAGTCAGACTCCTGAGCAAGAAGTGTAAGGCTAGCCTGGAGACGTCTTGTGCCGGAGTAATGATGTACACAAATATAGCAAATACATTGATGCAAAGTAACCGAAAGTGATCGATATCCGAACGCTTTGCTTTCTCGGTATGCGGCTCAGCAGATTAACTCCACTTTCTACCCAGATCGCGCACAGGTAACACTAATTTGTCGTAAAATAAACTCGCAACAATTCATCTTCCTGTCAAAAAACGTATGGTTGCGCACATTCATTATCGCCGAATGCATCGTTATTGATAACTTCTTAAATTGGCCCCAGGGAGCTAGCGGTAGGAACGCTGCGCCCAGGTTAGCTGGTTAATGACGGCCATAGGTGAGGAAGACATCCTATCAAGCTGCTGCTTACAAGGGCTGCAGCTGTGACGCGGCGCTGCATTGTCTGCGCACGTCCCTTCCCAGTGGGGTTGCACCCGCAGAGCGCCACTTCAGTCACGGCGATCTCGTGGGCAGCGCAGGGTGGCTGCACCGTTCGTTATCTTGGTTCCCCGCCTGGAGACAGTTTGATCTCAATAGCTCGCAATTGCAGTCGCTGAGACGCCGGAAGCAGGTCAGCTCGCCCTGCTGCAACGTCTCATAATAAACGTCCAGGTTCTGAGAGCCTATAAGATCTGTGCGCCGCTTCCTCACTGTTGTGATGAACTCGTTAAAATTGGACTCTCGCTCTTGCGACTGTCTTTTTCCTTCTTTTGTAGACTTTGGCTAAAAATAAACCTGCGAGAAAACGTGCATTGTCTATTTAAATTAAATGAAATGAATTCCCCTCCTCCATCAAAATGCTCCAACGGAATAAAAAACGAGGTGAGGGCCAGGAACACCACAACCTTTCTCCGAGGCAAAACAGAAATGCCTCGGAGAAAGGCAGCGTCGTTTTCGGATTCGGGGGCGTGTTTTGCTGTTATCTCCTCCTTGAGACTTCTTGCAAAAAACACGCCCCCCGATCCGAAAAGGACGGGGCCTAATCTGAATGACTGACCTCTTCTCCAATGGCTGGCCAGCATTCAAGAGGCCAGCCAATGGAGAACAGGGGAGAAGAGGGGCGGGTTCAAGCCCCTCTTCTCCAAGTCATTAAATCTCGGAGCTAGACTGCGCAAGCGCAGCCTTCGCAGCCGAGACCTAAAAAGGGCAAGGTATTGCTTGACCTGCAAGCACGAGCTACAGCAGTGATGTTATATTAGAGGGCGTGGTGAACTCCAGTGCCATCTATTAGGGGCGTACAGAGAGTGGCCCTGGGAGGAGATAACAAAACTCCATTCATTTAAATGAGGGGAGGCGGGGCAGGCCGAAGGGGTAGTGGGTTGGTCATCACGAGAGGGGGAGGGCTGTAGGAGGACTGCCTCGCTTCTGATTAGTTTGCTGGAGCACAAATTTCATACTGCATGGTTTCGGTTTTGAAAACAACTTTCGAAAACGCAGCCTGAGACGAAGCTTGTTCCTTCAGAATGTGCTTTGAATGTGCCTCATCTCATTTCTTGCAACAGAGGCCCAAGGACCCAAGGAGCCAGCTGTGGGCAATATAATAAGTGTTGACACACACAGATCACCGGGAGGCCCACTGATCGAGGCCCAACGATCTGTGTACACTGCCTGCGACAGACACCGAACACAGCCCTTCAACTGGCAGCACGCAATCAGGTCAGAAATATCATCACACTTTTTCTAACTGCGGATTTTTTTAGATGGGGGACATTTTGCAACAAATACCAGATGAGAAAATGAAAAGGTGTCTTTAAAAATCCCTATTTCTTTTACACACGGAAGATTTTCTACTTAATAAATATATCAGATTTTGTGAACTTTATCAAAAGTGTAAGCTTTTAAACCTCAACTGGTTATTGTGCAAGAACTCTGCGCTGATGACAATGACACTAGTGCTTAACTTATGCTGCTGGCAGGGGCATTGTTTTTTTGGGACCGGCACTAATTTTAATGTTGCTGAATGTGCAGTGCCAATGTGCATTAGGCTGCAGCTGTAGTGCATGTTGTACAGGAAACACGGACGACTGCACAGAAGGGACTCCGGAGGGGTTCACACCCCGAGCAGTCGCAGGATCCTCTTAGTCTAACTCATGCCTCTACTCCTGCTCTGCTATCACCAAAATAAAACAGCTGTTATGAATAGGAAATGCTGTCCAGCCTCAGGCCCAGCACTGAGCCTGGCATTGCTGGGTCCAGGCCGAGACTGTACCTCAGCACTGCGGGGAGTTTCCTTGCGCATAAATCAAATACCAGGGATACCTTCTCGTTCAGGCATTACCAGAGACAGTAGGTTACTGTACTCTGATCTGTGAAATCTGGAATAGTTTTTATGTTTCGCCTACGCAGCGTGCAAGCGCTGCTTTGGAGTGACCTTTTGGAATCACCCAGGGCTTTTGTTGAAACTCGTGCATGTTTTGCACTGCTTCCTATGCATGTATGGCATTTCCCTTGCGGGAGCAAGCAGCGGTGCCATCTGTTAGCAAATATCGCACCTGCCGCTGCTCGCTTCCCTAAGGTAAACGCTGTACATGCACGACTTTAACTTTCGCGGCCGCAGGGCCACGCTTGTCTTTCAGTGCTTGTTTTCTTCAGCATTCTGTGCCCAGTGCTTCTGTATGTCCTCAAGAGGGCAGCACCACATTGCAGATTTATTTCCCACTATTTTCAAGTTTTGCCACATGCATTAAATTTAATTTTCCCATTTAAATGTTTATATTTGGTGATTTATAGGGACACCACTAGCACACGTCTAGTGGGGCATTTAAAAAAAATGTGTTTCGATCACTCCATCTAATTGTTCTAGTTCCATTTTGGAGACAGCTGAAGTGTCTAGTAAATGACTGTTAACTGAAGTTTATAACGCACTCTTTTATGAAAGATAATATATTAAATCTTTGCATCGCTCTTAACTTTAAGGTTGTATTTGCTTTTCCTCAGGGAATTTCACTGATTCTTTTTCAACACCTCTCGCAGTGAGTAGCTTTGACAGTGAAGCACACCGATGCTGTGTTTTGGAAGGGGTGTCTGCCCCTCCCCCTCGCGCCCTCTCACTGCGTGTTATGCGTTGCTGCTTCCTGGGCACTAATGAGTGCTCTGCGGGGGGCGGGGTGAGGGGGCTTGCACCCCACGCTGTGAGAGCAGGGGCTTCCCAGTACCAGCATGTAACCAGAGGCAGCTGCAGGGCTGAGTCCTTCAACACCCCCTTCTCCTCCACCCACCCCTCAGCCCCCCACCCCGCCTCCTCTGCCCCACTTTCCTCTCTTCCTGTGCTGCAGACAGAAGATCCCGCTCCTAATCTGCAGAAAGGTAAGTCCCTGGTGAACCTATCTCTTGTATCGACTCGCGGTTCTGCTCTCGTCTCCTGTCTTTCTTCCCCTTCTTTCCTACAGCGCACCTCAGGTGCTTACTTTCATCTGTCTTGCTTACTCTCCGCCCCCATTCTCAGTTTTCTGCCTGGAGGCACAACTCTTACAGTTACCCGCAAGACGCTCTGTTCTCCTTACATAGCCCCTTAAAGGCAGCGGGCCACAGTTACTCTCCCCTCCTTTATACTATTTTTCTTTCCCTGTGCAGTTGTGCCTTTCTTTTAACCCTCCTCCCCTTTCTGTTCTGCCCCGTTCTCTCGTTATCCTCCTGTGCCATTTCTTGCGCTCCATCTTTTTCATTCTGCCTTCAAATCATCTGTGGTTGCAGAAGAGCCCCTTCTCCTGACGCACTCATTTGTTTGGGAATGGGGTATCCTGAACCCGCAACTTACTCCAGAAGTCTGGCGCTCACTCCTACTCTGTGTGCCCCCAAAGTACCACTAACCCCAGAGAGCCCGCATCCTTCCGGGTGACCCTGCCTGCTTATCACAGGGGGATAAGAGCCCTCCTCAATATAGCAGCTCCCATGCAGTTCCTTCCGCCACACAGGGCGCACCTCGTTTCAAGACACCTCGGGGAAAATGTACTGTTATTTTACTCAACGCAGCAACCAAAGTTGTTCTGTTCCGTTGCGTGAAAGGGCGAGAGGGGACAGCACCTTGTGCACTTAGATGGGGCACCTTACTCTCTTTCCGTTTTCTGCTGCACTTTGAGGCTGCATAGCACCGTGCACACACTATTGCACCATACCATAGTGCAGCGCTGAATACTACTTTGTGTTACTTTTAGTGACTTTTCACTTGCCCAGAGAAATTTGCCCCCTGCTTCCTAAGCACGCAGCGGGCTTCCACACAGGAGAGAGCATCTCTTGCCTCAACATAATCACCCCCCCCCCCCTTTGTTGCCGTAGAGCGATTCTTTCATTTAGCAGAGGGTCTCTCCTCGTGACCCAGCGGAGGTGCCGTGGGCCCCAGTGCAAGCACGGAAATTAAGCACCTCTCTGCAGTCTACTTAGTAAACAAGCATTGGCATAGCCAATAGGTCGCGCTTTCGGAACCTTATAAGTATTTAGTTATGCAGCACAATATCCTTGGTGCAACAACTGTCGCATGGCTAAACACTTAGAAGGTCCCAAAGGCGAGACCTATTGGCTATGCCAATGCTTGTTATGAAACATGTGTTTGAAAAGTATGAACCGCACAAGTTCTTAAATACTTCTGGGCATGTTTTAATATATCTTTGCAATTTTGATACATTTTAAATTCTACATTTAAAAAATAATGTTTTCAAAATCGAATGCACGTAAAATTAAAGCCTGTTTTGAAGTTTTTACATTTTCTTCAGAAATTCTTTATAAAAATTATGTGGTTTTTCTAGAGGTGGAAATGTTCTTCTGGTAAATCACTATGATTAAACTGTTGTTCCTATTTTTCCTACTGGGGGGCTATAAGAGGAGAATTCTTGGTGTGTGCTTCTTACTTTCTGGTACATTATTTCTTCGATCTCATCCTTGGCACTTCCTAACAGTATAATGATGGCCTATATGAACCACCCTAAAAATATTTTAAATGTTGAAGGAAGAGATCAAGGTTTCTGTGGCCCTCAGAGTGTTAGTCTATTGACCAGATGAGATGTGGAGACCTGAGAAAGGAGAGAGAGCAGTGGTCAAGGTGAGAAAAGAAGGAAAGCAGGCCCAGAAGTGAAAGATGTGAAAGAAATGTCAACAAGATGAGAGAGAGAAGGGAAGAAGGGAGAGCGACCCAAATATAGCGGGGAAAGAAGGCACACCAGATGTGAGAGGGATAGATGTGATAATAGAGGAACAAAAGCAGGAATGGAGCTGAGAAAAAACAAAACAGCTGAGAAAGTGTAGAGAGGAAATCGGGAAGAGTAGAGGTAAAGTGGAGAGAGAGCTGTTAAGGACTACTGTATAGACAGTAAAATGCTTTGTGAGAGGGGAGATGGATAGAAGGGTCGAAAAGTGAATAGAATGAAGATGAGGGACAAAACCAATTATAAATGGTGAAAGAGAGATAGCAGACCACTGTAGAACAAAGGAAGGATAGAAGTATTACATAGGAGTGAGGATGGTTAGTGGAGCAAGATAGAGTAGAGTTGCATGGGTGGCAGCTGCTGCCATTAGGCCTCATCGCCTCCATGAATTAATGAACACTGGTCACAACAGCAGCAATGCCCAGGTGGCTTCTGCAGACAGGGAGAAGCATGGCACTTGTATTGGCAAAGTTAGATTATATTGAGGATCTCTGTGGGAAATGGTTAATATGAATGGTACAAAACATCGAGAGTGCAATGCATATGTATTGCCAACAGTAAGGGGTCTCTATTACTGAGGCATGAGCTTAGTATGAGGGAAGCTTGCTTGTCTGATTTTGGCCTTGTTCGCTTTTGTGTTGCATAAAGGCCTAAATAGACAATAGAACTGTAGAAAGGGACTGCTGGCAGAAAGTATTGTACACAAATTCAAGTTTGCTGCTGTGATCTTAATTGTTCTTAAGTAAGTGCATACTTGTATTCGTGTGCAGTTATGTCAAGGTGAAAATAATGCACACTGTGTTACTGCTCTACAATTTACTTACTATGTAATGCAAAGTTTTCGATTGATCACCGGCAGTGCGCTGTAAAATCTATAATTTAAATCTGTTTTGTTTTTAAATTTTCTGTGTGGGGGGGTGTACGGGAATATCCACGCACAACTCATTTTGAATTTGTATCGCTCGCAGCGCTCACACATTTTCTTCAGGGCTATGCGTTCAGCCCTACCATATTTAAAATCCACCAGCCGCCACTGAGGGTGGCAAATGCAAAAAGAACAGGTGGTGGACAGAATTGTGAACAAATCAAACTTTCACCCCCAGTCAAAGATCTTGGTTAAATCCATTGTTTTTTTGCTCACCACACCATTCAAGTTTGGACCCAGCCATATGAAAATGTCTTGACCCTTGCCCCCATGGGAACAGTCCAGTCAGACCTGCTAAGGCCAGGTCCTACCTTACCCTGAAACAAGCATCTTAGGACCGGTTTCGGTTCTCAACCCTCATCGGCCAGGCTAGCTCGAGTCCTGTGGTGCAATGAGCACGGACCCACGTCTGGGCATACCCTTCCCACTTAGGGCGACAAATGCAAAAAGAGCAGTTGATGGATGGAATGCTGCTTTTGTGTCTTGTAGATACGGCACATTGCTTCCCTTTTCTTTTGACGTAGGGCAACGCAGCTTGAAGGTTTGTGCCGCTGCCCTACGCCAAAATATTTTATATATTCCCCAGAGTATCTTTGTGTGCTCCAATGAAGGTCCCTAAGGTCTGAGCCATGTAATCCATATACTGCACCATTATTGAAAGGTAACTTCTCATGGTGCACAGCCATGATGAAATCTGGAAAATCACAGCTCCTTGCGCTGTATAGTTGAGACTGGAAATGGAAAGAATATCTCTGAAGGAAAGGCATTTTTATTTATTATAATTTTTTTATCTATCTATTTATTTTACTTATTTATTTATTTTTATTTTAGATATGCCATTTTTCTCTTTTCCTCTGTAGGATTAGCAATTGTATTCTTTAAGACCTAAATGGCCACATAAGGGGGGTACCATGATTCGCAAAACTAGTTACTCAGATAAAGGGCTGAAAAATACTTCTTTATGCACCAGAACAATGGGATTCCTGGTGTCTTGCAGAAAACACCAGTTCTTAGCGATCTTGAATGCCATACTCTAATCATTTTGTGTCTAGGGTTTCACCAAGAGATAACTGGCTTTATTAATCAATAATCATTATATCCAATTCCTTGTGTACAACTTATTTACCGACCCTCTGTGAAATTCCCCAAATTATTTTTGATAAACTTATTTAGCATTGATATTACTGTTTTAGCCAATTTGTTCCCTCAAACGCTCTCAAGGGATTTTGTTGTGTACTCTCTTTTCAGTGCTTTGACAGAGTAATTCTTTGTGTGCTTTTCTAAATTCAGGTTAGGCCCTTCAAATTGGAATAGTTAAAGGGTTACCTTTTCACTCTGTACTTTCCAGGACAGATTATGTGAGAACCTAAGCCGCAGTTAATCATAAAAAATCCCCTTTACCATAGCTCAGTTCCTATTGTTTTCCTTATGCTGATGTGCATCACTTAAAATTTACTGACATTACTATTCAGCTTTTCTCTGAGACGTACTGTTCAGTCACCTTTAAAAGCCTTTTAATGAGCATTCCCTATCTTTGCAGTAAGAGCTGCATTATCTGTGATTAATGAGATTGACATCTGGGCAACACCTAACTGGAAACATCTGTCTTGTTTTCAGTTAAGACAGAATAAGAAATTGATGTATACAGTAATCAGCCTGGGGGCCTATAAGAAGCCATTGCGCACCCCTTTGCCTACCTTAATACATTTTGTTTCCTCACCATTATTCCCAACTTTCGCACTTGCAGTATTATGACTATACAATAACATTAAACATATCAGTCAGTTTTGCATTTCCATTCCTTGTACTGTGATCTAGAGATTATTTCTATTAATTGTGTCATAGACAGTTTGCATACAGGTAAATGCCAGGTAGATTCTTTGTCCATGCTTAGTTGTATTTCATATATTCTCCAAGTATAAACTTAGGATCAGAGAGCATTGCATCATTTTGTGGACATTGCTTTTTGTAGTGCATACATAGCTATTGGAGATAAACTTGTGTTGCATCAACTGATACCACCAGACACACTCAGGGTAGTATCTCATTGCAATCATCGCCTTTCTTGTTACTATTCTGATATTATGGAGTCAACAGTCATTATAATGCCTTCAGAGCATGCTTCTCTCAAATGATCACGATTTAGGTCCTTGCCTACTCTGTGTTTGGCAAGTTGTATACCTGGAATTGATGTGCTAACTCCTTCCCGGCAGCTATCTCTGCTTTCATCCCGAGCAGGTGGGACTTGTGGCCTCCGAGCAGCGGGGGAGAGGCTTGCAGGCTCCTGCGTCAATCCTCCTGCACACTTACCTCACAGCGGCCAGCTCGCCGATACCACCCCCGAGTCCATTCCTCTACTTGGGTAAACTTGTTTTGGAGAACGTGGTCAGCATCTCCATATTGTTCCAAGTTCTTCTTCCCAGAATCTTCCTGAGTATTTATATGACCCAATCCAAGATGTCAGCTCCTCCTACCTTAAGTGTTACATCTCAATCCTTCATGGCAGCAGTTCCTTCCTGTGATGTAATTCTCCTCTGACTCCCTGTGTTGCTACACTTCTTCTTCTTCTTCTTCTTCGTGTGAGTGTGTTATTCGCTACACTTCCTGTTCAGTGCACCTGCAATTCTCAGATTCTCCTGTGTTGAACTTGTCTTGGGGTCCATCTTTGAGTACCATCTGCTAGTGACATCCATCTGCCATTATGAGATTTTTTGCCTGTGGCCTTTTTCCTCCTCAGGGATTCCTTCTGGAAGGCACCATCTGCTTAGGCACTTTCCCAGTATCGGCGGCATCGTGGCTACCGGAAGGGTTTGCTAATACCTTTGGCAGACCAAGATTGTTAAAGACTAGGCATCTAGGTCCGACAGATTTCGATTCCCAAATACAGCTCCTGAGTCATACACCATGGATACCACTAATGCTGACCAGCTCGATCCAACCCAAGCTTTTGTCGAGACCGTTTAACAACTTTGTGAAGAGAACTTAGCCCTACGTCAAGCTTTGCTGCCAGATTGTCCAACGTTCCCTTATTATTCTGTGCTTCAGGGGATCCAAGCAAGCTGAAGGACTTTCTGGGCTCTTTGACAGTTTATTTCGCCCTTAGCCCAGCTCAATTTTCACAAGAAAAGGTGAAAGTTGGATATTTGTCCAGTGCGCTATCTGGCCCAGCGTTAGTGTGGATGACCCCTTTAGTAGCCACAGAAGTGCTGTGCTTGTCTGATTATTTGACATTCCTAACCATATTTAAATGAACGTTTGAAAGGCCCAACCTGGAGTCCTCTGCTGAAGAAGTTCTGTGTGACATCCAGCAGGATAAACAAGACGTATTAGGCTATATCACCTGTTTTCGTCAATTGGCGGCAGAAACCACCTAGGTTGAGCAGACATTAGTCAGCCTTTTTCGGAGAGTTCTCAGGGAAGAAATCAAAGATGAACTAGTTCATTCAGACAGGGCTAAAACCATGTCCATACTGCTGAACCAAGTATTAACTGTTTAACACCAGCCACGAGAACGTCAATTTGAGAAACGCAGGTCCCGACCATCTTCTTGTTCTGAAGGAACTTGAATCAAGATCCGAAAATCAGAGACCATTCCAGAAGAACCATCTCCCTCTTCTAGTGAAGAGCCCATGCAAATAGGTCTTGCTCGAGGACCCCTCTAAGAGTCAGAAAACATCGCTAAAGTCTTGGGCTGTGTTTATACTGTGGCTCACCTGAACATTTAATACGTGCCTGTCTAGTCCGACCTCGAAAGGCATAGTAAAATGCCACATGCCGTCCTTTTAAAAGAGGAAAGGACGCGAATATCAATGGGCCCTTTGATTGTTTTTCAGGAGATATGGAAAGGAAACCTCATTATTGCTTTTGCCTATGCAGCTAGAACTTCCTACAATGGTAGTTGAGCAAATCTTGGCTCTTCTTGATAATGGGCTGGTGGTATGTATCCGGATTCTGACTGGGCCCAGGACAGGAAGATTTTCTGAATCACCAAGAGTATTACAGAACAGGTTCAAACTGTGGATGGAACTCCCCTGGCATTTGACCCACTTAAGGAAATTTAAGCACCTATGAAATTGACCTTTGGAAAACATTGTAAGATAGTGTTTTTGGACTTGATCTCCTCTCCTAATCATATATTAATAGTAGGAATTCCGTGGCTGGTCTGTCATAACCATTTCATCAACTGGAAGACAAGAACTATATATTTCTCCTCCCATTTTTGTCACTGGTTCTGTTTTTCCACTGAAGACTATTGGACTCCCAAAGCAGTATCAAAAAATCCCGTAAACAACAAAAGTTCAATGAATCTCCTCCAAGGGCTTCGTGCACCTTACCAAGCATATGTTTCACTTTTTCTTAAGCCTAAGGAGGTGTCTTTACCATCACACCAAGACTTTGATTTCACATTTCCTTTCGAACCAGAAACAGTAGTTCCCTTCGATCAGATTAATTTTTTTTCTGAGTCAGAAAAGGAGGCACTAAGCTATGGAATTCTCTACCCCCTCGGATCAGAGCCCTTCCTACTCTACTGGCGTTCAGGAAAACATTAAAGATCTGGCTTTTTAATAAATAGGTTTCAACTAGCAGTCCATTATCTTGACCCAGGAGAAGATTAGCGCCAAGACACCTGTTGGTAGTTGTGCGCTTTACAAATTATTATGACTCAATATAACTTACTTGGAGGGGAAATTGCAGTTTGGGCTGATAACTTGATCCACTTCACTGGCAGGGTGATACATTTTTGGTTCCAAACTTTTAAGATATGAGACCTTGCATTGATTTTAGGGGATTGAATAAAATTACCATCAAAGATCGATATCCATTACCCCTCGTTACGCCGTTCTAGAATCTGTTCGGGAAGCCAAGATTTTCACCAAATTTGACCTTTTCAGAGCATATCATCTACTGAGAATTAAGGAAGGAGACAAATGGAAGACAGCCTTCAGGACCCCTCTTGGACACTTTGAATACCGGATCATGCCTTTTGATTTAAGTAATGCCCCAGCCATCTTTCAACGTTTCATTGGCCACGTCTTTGCCGGCATATTAAACCACTTTGAAGTTACCTATGTACATCACATCTTGGTTTACTCAGTTGATCTTATACATCACCATCATCATGCTTTTCAAGTACATGTGAGGCTCCGTCAAAATCGATTGTGCTGAAATTAGAGAAATGTGAATTTGATCAGTCTGAAATAGAATACCTAGGCTACTGAATAAAGGATACAGGAATAGCCATAGATCATTATGATATGCCATACTTGACTGGCTGACCCATTCCAATCTCAAGAAAACACAGCATTTTGTCTTGAATTTGCCAATTTGTACAGTTAATTAATTCGGGAGTTTGCCTTATTAACGAGTGATATCACTTGACTCCTTAAAAAGGAGAGGCTTCATCTTGGTTTTAAGTGCTATTGATCAAGCACCGGGACACTCTTGGGAGTAGCCGCATGCTCTATAAATACCACAAAAAAAAACAAAGGGGAAGATACCTTTATCAAACTAAAGTTAGCCTTTACTCAAGCTCCAATACTTCATCTTCCGTATACTACAAGGAAGTTCATTGTAGAAACCGATGCATCTGAACGTGCCACTGGGGCCATCCTAGAACATCCCATCTTCAAACTCTCGCATATTTTATCTGAATCAGAAAAGAACTACTCAGTTCTGGAACAGGAACTTTTAGCCATGAAGGTGACCTGCACTGAATGGAGAAACGTTCTGATAGGAACCAGGGAATCTTTTGAAATACGGACCGATCACCGTATTCGCGAATATCTTCAGAACATGCAATGCAGGAATAGTCTTCAAGCCTGCTGGGCTTATTTTTTCAATCAACACACCTATATCCCTGGCATTGAAAACATTGTAGCTGATGCTCTCTTGTGGAGATATCCTGAGCCACCATTTTTCTTCAACCAGAACATTCTCTCTTGACAACAAATTATTGGAGTAGCACAAACCTTCCTGGATAGAGTGCTATTTTCTAAGTTTTCAAAAAAAGACAGAACGCATGTGTTAGGTCAACTCCAAAAAAGAGACAACCTACTGTTCAAGGGGAAAACACTTTTCATACGCAACAAGCCACCTAGACTCGAAGTACTAAAAATGTGTCATGATTCTCCTGTGACTGGTCACGGAGGCGTTAAATTCAGAGAAGACACTGAGCTTTATGATATCTCCTGTCCAGTCTGTGCTCAAAATAAACCTTCTGGGTTACTTCAACCTTTAATAATACCAATAGAGTATTCCTCCTGACTTTACAGCGCTGGGCGTTAAGAGAGGAAGTGCTCGCCACACCTAGACTCCACTCAACTTGCAGTGGGAAAGGAAATAATTCCTTTTTTTATGTAATCCTCACACACTCTATTAGTGTCATGCTTCTTTATCGGGTTCACCTTGACTCCTAAAGGTCAGGGTGGGCTCAACCCTGTTTCATTGAGCTCTTAGGAGAAAAAGGAGACTAGGCAGCGTAAATATTAGATCCAAATCCCTCATCCACCCCAAGTGGATGGGGATAGTTAAAAATGAAATATGGAAGGGGGCTTTAGGATTCAATGTTCCTATGACCCTTACTCAACCAACATGTTTCAGCTCTACTCTTACAGACCTAAAAAGGTCCGGGGTTTTCATCAGGGTGGGTTCAGTTCTTGAACACTCCCTCAGTGACTCAGCTATTTGTGCGGTTAGAAACTCGTGTGCAGCATTCAATTACAAACCCCGGGAGGAGGATTTTGGGTTGGCCCTATAGTCACACACCAGAGAGAGCAGGAACTGAGTAGGTGAAGGTGCGGGAAAGGACCCTTCATGAAGGTTTGACTACAGTGTCAACCCAAAATCCTTCTGCCCCGTGGGGTCAGAAAATACCAGAATGTGGGTAACATCAAGAGCGGAAAGTATTTATCTACCAGGGCATGCGTTTGTAATTGCAGGCTATACATGAGTTTCTAACCGCGCAAATAGCTGCGTCAGTGGAAGTTCCACAGTGCTCATACTATTTGAGGCTATCTACTCAAAAGAGGCAATGTCCTGCTTTCCATTTCTGCATGCAAGTTTTATGCAGTTTTCCCCCAGCGTTTTCTTAATATAAAGAATAAAATTCCAATGCCTCTGTCTTCCTATACACCCAATAGTTGTCTCAAGAGAACAACTACCTTTATGTTTCACCTCGCTAATACTGTAACATTGGCTAGTACTATTGTAAGTAGGATCATTCTCAGTCCCTCTGAATGGCTCTATTCACTAGAGGTTTTTGCTTTCTAGTACTACCCAAATAACCAATGTTAAGTTAATTTTCCAGGTCTGTATGTTCATTCCTCCCTTTCTATCATCCTCTTCTGCACTTCACAGAGTGTAGATAGCTTGCGACTTGGTACCTTTCCTCTATGATTCTGCATATGTCTGCATCCCCACCGTCATTCTCCATATCTGCGCATGCTTTCACTGGGAATCATGCCTGACAATATCACTTGGGTGCAGCTTACCTCCACTCTTAGCTGTTACAGTAACAAAAGTTCCCCCCTTTGTAAATTGCTGTTTTTTAACTGCTATGTTTATGTTTGCCCTAACAGCCCTCACTTGTTTGCAGCTAATGCTCTTTCTTTTTTAACTGTTGTAACTGTCATTTTTTATGCATGCTCTTTCAACATTTTATTTGCCAGCAGTCAATTCTGTACTTTGCTTGCCAGGCATCTAGGAGCTCCATTGTAATGATTTTAATTAATCGCACAATAAATAATTTAGTTTATCTATCTGCAACAGAGCCAAGTGTATAAAAATAACTTGGTTCCCAGTCAAAGCATACTTACAGGTAGGTTGCTAGTCTATCGGATTACTCAATAAAGATTTGAACAGTCGCTGTTTAGTGTACCCTCCCGCATATGTAGATTATGGTACGTACAGGAGGTTCCCACGAGCTGTAAATATTGCATACGATTTAACTTAGGAACATAATATCAATGCTTTAATTTATCCTATGCCCCCATATCTGTTCTGATGGAACGTTTATTCAAAGGACCTGCTTATCATAAATTAGCAGTATGGTTTAGCTGTGAATGACCACGTCACCGGTTCTTTAAAAAAAAAAAAAAAAACTATAATAATTTAGAGGTACAGACAGAGAGTAATATAGTCTGGGTCAGCCATTGGCTTTCACATGTTTTAAATGGTTTGCTTGGGTGAGCTGTCCATCAAGGTATAGGCATTGCATGCACGATAACAGTGTCCCCTTTGTGGATTTTGGTGATGGGGCATCCAGGAGTCCTTTTGTTAGACTGCAAATGCCGCATGAGATGCAGCTTATAATTGAGCGCTCATGTGTGTTCCTAAGTATCCTTACTTAGCTGACACAATAACATTTTGATTTGTTATTTATGTTACTTTTGTTTAGGACATGCATGCTTTTTGGATGCTTCAGTCTGTAAACCAAAAAGGTATTGTGGAATGGTTGAATTAATCTTAGCCACTGGTAATTATTCAAGCCACATCAAAGTCCACTGTTTGTTTGCCCTCCACACCACATCAGATTAGACACAGTCTTGGGCAAATTAGCTTTAGACCTACTCCATCTGGAACAGACCAGCCCACACTGCCAACCTGAAGCAACCAGAACACAAGCAACCCAAGACTGATTTGCCCTAGTTGGGGGCACTTCAGTAAGGTGCAGCTTGGCTCCAGTGGCACAGTGTGCACAGGCACTACATATGAGCATACTCGTTGAACTCAGGGTGTCGCAATGAAGTAAAAATAAAAGTGATGGGTAAATAGCTTGAACTATTCTCCACCACTGGTAATTACTTGGGCTGCATCTCAGCCTGGTATAAAGGCACAGTGATATTCACTAATGCCATTTGCATGTTCATTTGTTTCACTTCGCTAGCACGATAAGTTGAATTTATGTTTTTTTGTTCACAAAGTAAAGATGTGTGCACACAGCTTACCAACTTCATCGTCTGACTCCTGACCGTAACCCAATTGTAATCTTGCCTTTGACCTTAGATCACCCTCCCTTCAAACCTGACGAGAAGCAATTTCTCTAGGCGTAGTGTTGACCCAGTCCTTCCCAGTATCATTCTAACTGCAATTACATTTATTTCTGTGATATGATTTTTGTTTCAGTATAATGGGTATTCAAATAAATCAGCTGCTCATTAATCACAATTCCAGTACATACAGACATACATGATCAAACGGTGCTAAAAGATCATTGATCACTTCAAATAATACCGCTTCATATGCAGCAGCAACTCGGTTCCTAATACATCAATCTGCAAGTCCAGATACAGAAAGAATACACATATATGCTTCATGCAGTGTGCATCCACTGCTTGTGCTACAAAGTCTCATCCCTATTCGAACAACTAACTTACCCTAAAACGTGGGAACTGCCACATAAATCCCTAAACTATAAAACATCTAGATCTACGGTTTTAGATTAGTTGAGGCTTTAAAAAGTGTAGAATTAAAGTGACCGTTCTGTATTTATGAAGAATTGTGATTTATGAATGATTTCATCATTGGGGTTTAGGTTACTCTCAGGGGTAGGTGTTGCATTCATGTGTTCTTGACTCAGACTCCTGGGGATTCATTGGACAGTCCTGTCGTTGATGTGACACCGCAGAGATAAGCCCCTGTTACAACCAACTATTAACGTTCAGACTTGTTTTTGTGTGCACAGGTTCACCAGTTAGCAGCATGTTTATTGCACCTGGAATAACTCCTTGGAAGACCTCTTTACCTGGAGTGAGTAATGGAGCAAATAATCCTGGGATTCGCGTCTTTGATTATGACAGAGGCACCCTGCAAGTGAAGGTATGAGAAGTCTTCAAGAGCTCAAATAATCCTGTTATTTTTCTCAATCTGAGCTCTGGCGTAAATGGAATAATATACTAAAGTAAACTAGAGCAGTGTCCGGTGTTACTGATGTGAGTGGTAGCCTTATTGCAGACTCTACTACCCCGTATATTAGTACTCAGGTGGGGTATGAGACGCACGCTCTTTTGTAGATGGGTGATGATCATCGTGGGGCATCCAATCGAGAAGACTCAGTGGTAGTCACAAATAAAACACAGCCTAGGACAATGCGGTAGATCAAATGATCCACAAGAAAATAGCAGATTCAAAGACTGTGTGACAGTAAGGCAATTGTAGAACTAACAGATCAACCAGTAAACCAATTGACATGGGTAAGAGACAAACGAAGGATCAGAGTAAGGCAATAAAGGAATGAAAAAGAAAAGCACATAGAACAGGGATACTGAAACATGGCCTCTTGGACCCTATGTTAGGGGCAGCTCTCTGCCTCAGAATCAGTCAATCTCATTTTTGAGTCAGGTCACCACAGCCTTTACATTTTCATGGGTCAAATGTTTTAATTGCAGCCTCAAGGGTAATTTGACTCTTAATCCCAGCACAGCATCTCCCTCTCAGCTGACATAGTAGAACTTGTCTGTGAAGCCAACTGAAGGACCGAGTACTGCTTCCAGAATCCCAGTAAATGTATGAAACCGGGGACATCGGAACAAACCCAGAGCCCAATCAGAAGGTACACAGCAAGGAACATTGTTGAACACACTTTCCCAAGGGTTCTACAATAGAGGGGGGAAGAAGAAGAATAGATGTTATTGGGATTTGCACAGCACACATCAAGCCAAAAATCTCTTTCATGGAGATGTTCTTGCAGGGTGGTGGTAGAGGAGGAAAATCTCTGCTCTGCATAAAATATAGGGGGCTGGTAAAGCCGGATTCTCGTTTCTGCCCAATTATCTACAAGAATCCACTCAGGTCGCCAGGATCTTTTTACTTGCTTAATAGCGTAGAGGGAAGAAACACAATTATCAGAACGTATTTACCGCAACTTGACATTACTCGTAAAGGATGACTCAAAGTCTGGGAAGTTGACCTTTTATTATCAGCAAAAACATCTGAATATAAAGGCCCCTCAATACAAGGCACAAAAGATAAATGGGAACTAACACAAATGCTACTCTACGAAGTATCCGCATTCGACTAAAGATAAAAAGGATTACAGCTTCTAAAAGCATCAGGTACAAAATGGCTATCGTGATGTCAAATTTCAAAGTCATGAATTAAAGCATTTCTGTCCCTACTCTATTCTAAAGTGACATCCCTACATAACATTCCCTTTCAGGTGAGCAAAGCGTAAAAAGGTGTCAGCAGTGAAACTTCCTGAGAAGTCTTCACTTAATGAGAGCTCGATCTATGGTGCTCCTTCTAGCCTCCCTCGTAAGTCTCGTCTGCCCAACCCACGGGGCACTGTCCCTAATACGAAACCCCAAAAACTTGGTACACGCCCTTCAGCACACCCCTTCAAGCAGGTCTTCCTTCTGTGATTTTCCATCCAGACTTTTTCATCTTTCCTTGTTCATGTATTCGACCTTGGGTCCCAGGCTCCTTCCGTACCAGGAGTTGCGATTTCACATTCCAATTCACTCCCCTCCAGTCTACTCCTTCTGTCTCGATTCCTTTAACAAAGACTTATTCTAACTAACGAGCTAAATGTCCTTGCACCTGCAATAAAGCAGGGAACGGAAAAACCCACACATCATGAAGTTCTACATTTCACTGCAATTTAAGCTTTACTAAAAGCCCTGTCAGCCTAATAAGCAAAGCTAAAATAAAGAACGAAGAGGCCTTCTCCTTTACATAGACAATTAGGCCTTGCAAAATAAAACGCATTACAATCATTATTTCAGCATACTTATACCAGAGCAACCTACATTCTAACTTTTTAACATGATCTACAATCGCATCATTGCAGAACTTAAACATTAAAACGTAATACAAATACATTTCATAATAACTGATGGCCACTATTTCTTTCGAGGCCTGATTACATTTCTACATCTCTATGTCGACGAATATAGTTCTATGATGATTCTAAACACTCTTGAATATATACGGGTGCTGACTAACAGTGAATATGGTGCACCCCTACAAATCTTAACACTAGTGACGCTCTCTCAGGGCTATTATACTCCTGTTTCTTGGCACAAGAGATGCAGCGAGATGCGGATTCCACATCTGTGCCAGGTGGCTATGAAATATGTGACTCACAGGCACCGGGACAGAGAAAGATGTGATAGCTCTTCAACTTCAGAAAGACAATTTCCATCTTGGGCTTCACTCATCATGTCCTCATGGCAAGCACTACCTGTGCAGCACACATAATGGCCTCAATCAGGTGGTGGACATAAATGACCCCAGCTATGGGAAACAACATATGCGGGCATGAGTACCAATGAGTATCTAAATAAGCTCCATTATCTATATACCGTCACCAACAGCTGCTCCCATAAACATGACGAGGGGCAGTAGCTGCCCTCTGCTGTGGTAGGGTATGCGTTATGTGTACCCACAATCCAGCACAGTCTACTGCTCACAGAAACTCATGGAGTATCTGAGTGGTCTTGATGATAGGGAAAAACAAACAGGACATCCGGTGGTCTCCCAGACGGGTAAAAAACAGAAACAGAGGGTCAAAAAGTGGGAAACAGGTGCATGGCACAGCTCTCTGCAAGGTGTGGGAGCTTTCAGACTTACAGAGGCCTTATGCATTGACCCAAGCATACTGTCCACTTACTCCTCCTCGTTCTCGGTCTACTGCACCCTTATGTATACTGAGCCTGCAGCCCATCATAAAGTCCCATAATGGGGGAGTTAGGACTGAGCATTCTAGTGAATCAGCTACCAAGAGTGATTCAGAAGATCCAGGGTAAGATTTACTAATTTTTATAGTAACACAGTGCAGCACCTAAAGTTGCTGTGCTGCACTGCATAAGGCGAAGAAAGCAGCACAGAGCTATATCTACGAAATACTCTCTTCCCCTGCACTGGTGCACAAACAGGTAACCTATCACCACGCACACCTTTGCACCATGGTACAAATGTGTGTGTGGGTGATGTCTAGCATAGGTTTTTTACTGAAAGTATATGCTTCAAGTACAAAAGCCTATGCCTACACAATTTTTAAAATATTTCACACATTGGATGCATGACGTACAGTGCAACACACTTGCAATGTGTGAAATGTTTCGCGAAATGACTATATTTGTCCAATCTTGAGCCTCAAGGAGGTGTTGTGTTTTTTATGTTAAGCCTGCTCTGACAATTTTAGTAGATAGGGCTTTGCATCAAAATCATGGGTGCTTGTGCTTTAATGCCCAAGTAGCATCTGCGTAAAACCCCTTGGAAACAATGTGGCACTAGCAATTTTGTGTAACTTTCTGTCTGTGCAAAATCTTGATAGACCATCTCCCCAGCAACCATTGCATTACCCTCCTGGGGTCTGCAACCTCCTTGGGGGACCCAGAAAGCAAGCGTATTCTGTGTGAGAAGTTGATCAGCACTTCATTTTCTAAACTCCATCATTTGAGATGGCGTTATCTTTTCAGGCAGACCAAGTATCCTCTTAGTCATCCACCATGACAGCACTTGCAGTTAACCTGCTACTTCTAGGCCCTGACCGTGCATTTCCATCTAAGAGGCTAACAGAAGAAAGGCATACGCGTACCCATAATTCTACACAGTCTAATAACCTGGAACTTCCAAGCAAGCGATTATTCGCCGGATGCAAGAAAGCTCCTCCAGAGACCCACGTCATTGTCCTGACCCTCAGGGTGTGGGGCACCTTACTTGATTGTCATTTGAGTGCCCCTGCTCCCTGTTCCTTCCCAGGGCTGACACTGCACCATCCACTGATGCACTGTCTGAAACTTCCTAGGACATCAATTCCAGTTACTAAATTGAGGAAGTTTGAAATATATCAAACATATCCTCCTCTCTGCCTTCCATGACTTCGTTAGAGATTTGGGTAGACAGGCAAGGAAGAGGTGCCATTGGGAAGCAAGCCTTAATTCTATCCCGCATTTGAATAATATATCTCTAAGTTTTTTCTGGTTGCCTTTAAGACCCCAACTTTAAGTTTTCTGCTGCCAGTTTTGGGAAGCATGCTATTGTTTGGTGTAACCTTGTTTTTAGAATCCTTCAAATACTTTTCAAGATTGACTAAACATTTGATAACAAATGTATTTTCCTCTGGAAGGTGTTTGTTCCTCTCTTTCTCTATGCAATATCCTACTTATTTAAATACCTGCATGTAGGGTGTCCCCGAGAGACGCTACGGAGACTGTTGACCGATTAAGGGGGAGAGAAAGTGTTTTGAGTTACTTATTCATTATAATAATCTCCCTGCCAGCCTATAGTTGTAGTCAGGAGTATGTGTTTGATAACCCACGAACAAAAATAATTGTTTCATAAATAAGTGTATATTCTTATGCAATAGAGGGTCCACAAAAAGAGGGCAGGACTCCTCTTATACCAAACCCTTGTGGTTTTATATTTAGAATACAAAGGTTTCTAGAACCTGTCACGTCAAACAGGTTTCACAACAACAAGCATATGCATGGATGAACTCACAAGAACAGGAGCATGAAGCCTTCAAAAGTATTAACACAAGCGCATAGTTTCTACTGAAGCAGAATTTGTTTTTCTTTTTAAATCTCACCCTGGGAACCAACAGAATTTGTGGTTCGAACCAAAGATGGGAAACACTGGTTCAGGCTTTAGCGGGGGTTTATGGGTTACAGTAATCAAGAGAGACTATTCATTTAATCAGACACTTCCACCCCAAGAGCAAATATAGTAATCCTAAGAATGATCTACATTGGGAGCACGACCACCCAAGCCAAAAGTTAAATTCAAGTGATTACCATGCCAATACCACTCACATGCATGGTCCTATAGAGGGACAGCTGAAAGGACATCCCAGGCTAACTATCAACTAGAAAATTGATTTATTGGGGAGCGGGGTTGTAATCCTTCAACCTTCCCTGACCTACATCAGAAGATACATACCTGGCTGTCTTAGACTGAAGACATGTCTGACTGAAGAAATCAAATGCTAAAATAAGTA
Source organism: Triturus cristatus (assembly GCF_964204655.1). Lineage (NCBI taxonomy): Eukaryota > Metazoa > Chordata > Amphibia > Caudata > Salamandridae > Triturus > Triturus cristatus. The sequence goes on from NC_140584.1 coordinate 259,225,015, forward strand.
CTGTATTTAGTGGGGGAACAACCTTTACAACGCAACTTTTACAACGCACTACACTTACAACGCATTTTTTACAACGCAACATCCACTACAACGCATTCCATTACATAGCATGACACTACAACGCATTTTTAAAAACTACCTTTACGACGCATTCCATTACATCGCATACTACCTTTACAACGCATACCATTACAACGCATAATATTACACTACACTATCCAACACTTACCCTACTGTTGCACCCCCTGGAGTTAGAATAGTAATTTTTACCCCTATACTATCCAACACTTACCCTACTGTTGCACCCCCTGGATTTAGAATAGTAATTTTTACCCCTATACTATCCAACACTTACCCTACTGTTGCACCCCCTGGAGTTAGAATAGTAATTTTTACCCCTATACTATCCAACACTTACCCTACTGTTGCACCCCCTGGAGTTAGAATAGTAATTTTTACCCCTATACTATCCAACACTTACCCTACTGTTGCACCCCCTGGAGTTAGAATAGCAATTTTTACCCCTATACTATCCAACACTTACCCTACTGTTGCACCCCCTGGAGTTAGAATAGTAATTTTTACCCCTATACTATCCAACACTTACCCTACTGTTGCACCCCCTGGAGTTAGAATAGTAATTTTTACCCTTATACTATCCAACACTTACCCTACTGTTGCACCCCCTGGAGTTAGAATAGTAATTTTTACCCCTATACTATCCAATACTTACCTTAAATGCAATTTAATATTATGCGTTGTAATGGTATGCGTTGTAAAGGTAGTATGCGATGTAATGGAATGCGTTGTAAAGGTAGTTTTTAAAAATGTGTTGTAGTGTCATGCTATGTAATGGAATGCGTTGTAGTGGATGTTGCGTTGTAAAAAATGCGTTGTAAGTGCATGCGTTGTAAAAGTGTGCGTTGTAACGACATACATCCTATTTAGTGGAAACTGCTTATCCCATGAATTTGTTTTTCTCTCTAGGACATGGTGACCTACTACTTGAATTTAACTTATTCTAACCTGGAGGCTCCACGATGGGAGAAGGAGTATCGCTTGACCGAAGCCTTCCAAGTCCCTGATGGCTCTGTGGAATCCATGCAAGCAGTTCTGAATAAAATATCTACTAACAAGTGTTACCTACAAAAGTACTATGAGTACAACTCTGTTAATTACGACCTGGAAGACTGTGATCACAACTGCAGAATTGATCATGTATGCGCCATTAGAGAAGTCGATTTTGCAAATTACGATGAATGCCTAAGAACAGAAAGCGCCTCTTCCAGGATTTCACTGCAGTTGCCACTATTAATCACCATAACATTACTATTTTTCGGACTGTAAGTGGCCAGTTTGCTGTCTGTAGATTTGTACATATGTGGAATTATTATGAAATAAAAACAATTGCACCATCTCTCTCCATGTTTACTGAGGGTAAAATAATACTAATGTGAACTAAAATGTAATAAATAACGAAGCAAAGGCTGAGTTGCTGGAAAATACTTTATTCCCCACATTTTATTATAGCAGATTGCTGGAATGTTTTGCAGGTTAGAAAGCTCTCCAGCAATTGGAATTCCAAACACATGCAATCTGAGAGAATATATTCTGAGCAGTGTAAGATAGAAATAAAATTCAGAGCAGTGTAAGATAGAAGAAAGAACACATACCTCACAGGAGATGGATAGTGTAGACATCCACACTGAGAACTATTAGTTGTCATTTGTACTGATTGTTAATCTTTTCTAGCTGCCCTCTCTTTATTCCTCCTTTGTCCTATCTGCAAAAACATGGCTCTTTTGGGACCTTCTTTCACTGCTTCCTCAGTTCCATACGTCAGTTTTCTCTTCTTGTCCTCGGCCGTTCATTGACTACATGACCTACTTTTTCATCTACTTCCTTGATAATATCCATTTCATCCCTGCACATTTTAACGTTGGGAGTGCCCTTGCACCCTCTCAAATCCTCAAATGTTGAAATCCTTGTGTTATATTTGCCAGTCTAAGATAAGTCCAAACAGCTTGGTACACTGCATTAGTTAAATGCAATTTATTAGCTACCACTAGAGGTACACACTCGCTAGCCATTTTATTTGCCCACTCAACTAACACTTCACCTCGAAGATGGTACAAACCACACTTTACAGGTTCCACTTCTGTGCTACTCCTTTCTTAAATTTTTCCTGAAAGGGTACTCTGTAATTCAAGATTCGAACTTTAGGAAGAACCTTTCTCCAAAAAGACATCAGTCAGTAATTCTTTAACAACCTTGGTGTGAAGGCTTTTAACAAGCATCTTCTATCCACCTTAAGAGATAATTAACTATGTGACCCATTTGTTCATATGCTAACGCATAGTAAGGCCCTAAGAAGTTCATCCCCAACTTCTGCAAAAGTTTATTAGACAATACAACTGGCAACACTGTAATGTGCAGTAACCTCCTATATGTGTTTTAATGATGTTAATACCCATTACAAGCCTTGACATACATTATCATCCTCTGTATGTCTGCATTTGAGTGCACTCCATTTGCATAAATTACCATTGACCTTAAAATTAGGTTTTAAAAAGGAAATTCAGCTGCTGACCAGAATGTAAAGCCTGCAGTTGAGGTACTTGAAATAGCAGCAATACATACTTCACACAATAATAGAGCTCCATCTCCAGGCTCCCCAGTGAAATATGTTTATTGCTGTGGGTCGGATTGGCTCTCTAAAGTCACACAGCCACAAGTATGCTATCTAAATATTACTATGAAAAACACACCAAAAATGTCTGCCACATTTAAGAAGCTCACATGCTTATAGGCTCAGCTCATAATGGGGTCTCAGCTACTCTGCACATGCTCCTGATCACTTCTGGTGGCCATTAATGCTAAAAGGAACCCAATTATATGTATTATCTTGTAAAATATTTCAGCTAACAATGCCAAGTGTCGGTCGACTTAGTTAAACTGCACCCCGTGGTCCACCTTCGTCCAATAGCACTGCCACACAGGCTACAGGTCACAGTGCAACAAGACACTCTCTCCATGATCTGCAGCGGTCTCAGGCAACAGTGAGCACTTTGGTTTCGGAGGGGGGAAATGAAGATACATCTGTTATCCATTCTATATGTTCCTCTGTGTGTCCCTTTTGTGGCTCTAACACCAGGCTTTTACTTCAATGCTTTTCAGCAGGGCAAAATTGTGGAACCTCATCACCCAAAAAAATAACCAGAAGGTATTCATCCTACACCTTTTTGGTACTATGAAAAACGTTCCATCTAACTGTTTTGTGAATTTCATCCCAAATTTTAAAGGTCAGATTTAGACATTAGCAATATAATCCAAAGAGGAGGGCACTCCGAGGTAGTTATTGGCCTGGATGCAGAAGGGCCCTCTGCTGCACCGCTGTCAATAACTTCCAGGGAGTGCAACTCCTTGGATAAGATTGCTTAATGTAGTTTGCAGTCTTGCCAAGCAATATAGAATGCTCAGAATGCAGGCCCTCACCACTATTACACTTTACAGAAACAATGAGGAGTTTTTTTAAACTCTGCATTGTACTGTGTGACATTCATTTAAGACCCATGTCAATTTAAAAGCCATGATGTGACCTTAGCCAGTTCTCTTAGGTAATATATAAAAATCCTCTCCAACATACTAGCTCGTGTGCAGATCAAGCCCAGAATACATTGACAACATCAATCATCAGTTTTTAATATTGTAGGTAAAGCTAAAGGAAACAGTCAACAGGTGCAGCTGTGCCAGGCAGTTCTTCAGATAAGGGCAGATCGGTTCTGAGTTCAAAAGGCAGTCATTCTTATTTCCCCCAGGATGCAGCAACAAAAATAGTCAATACAATAGTCACAACTATCTCTATCTTGAAGCATGGTACCCACCCACTTGAGGGGACAACCATACTTACAGTTCCTACTCTGGCTCCTTTCTATGTACCGGTCAACAGGAAGTAGAAAGGTGAACTTGACTACCTGGCTCTGAGGGCCAGGTTAGATCACTATAACTCGGTTCTTCAAACAAGACCTTCACCTGCTGAGGAGAGTATTTTTTTTTTAATCTGAGTCTATACACTCGTTTTCCCTTCTTTTTCCATTCTTTTCTTTCGTACTGAAGCAACCTACCCTTTATTACTCACTCACATTTCTTTTTTAGTGCCGTGAAACCTCTGGTGTATGCGTGCTCTATAAATAGAAACGACTTAACATAACACATATCCAGAAACAGTGGAAACTGGCACAAAGAAACAAGGTATTTGTAGTCAAAGATGCACTTCATCATATGAGGGGGTTCCAGTCAGTACCAGTGTTGTTAAGTTCCATGGAAGTCAGCTTTCCAAAGGGTGCAGTTACTTTGATTCCAGTGGTGAGGGCAGGTTTATTCCCTATAAACTGGCCGTGTGTATCAGGTCCAAACATTATCCAACCAAATACGGGCTGCAGTCAGCTCTCTTGGTCGAGCTCGACACAAGATGCAGAGGATGGGCAGACAAGCCATCTCCTTTGTGAAGGGGGTTTGCAGTTGTGTTGCCGTCAATTCTCGTTCATTGTTCAGGGATCCCCTCTCAGACCACAGGCCGGTCTGCTGGAAGCTACTTAAACTAGAAAAGGTGGGCAGAAAGGATTCTTCCTGCTCCATTAAAGCAGATGTGAATTCAAAACCAGACAGAACAACTTACTCACAAGGGGTGATGCTGGAGGTGGGGAATATTTGGGAATAGACAGACGGTTGTAATCAAACGAAGACCCAAATCCAGTGTAGCTTAAGGTTGTATTTATTAAGATAGTAACTTCAGGATTAAAGTTACAGAGAGCCCCACCAGGAGCAGCCTTCCTGCTGCTCAGTCCACACTCCAACTGACAGCCTCACTCATCCAATATTCCACAGCATCATCACGCACCAACATTCCACACCACACACACACACACTGGCTGAGCAGCTGGTACAACACTCCTCCCTTCCTCGCAGTGAACGAAAACACAATGGAATGGTCCAAGGAAAAAGCACACATTGGTAAAAATAACATACACAGAAATAAGAAGAGGATCCATTGCAAAGACCTGAAGATGGTTAAGGGCAAACCTCTTAGGATAAAAAGCAAGGTAAACTTAGTACAATGGGCTTCCAAGTTAACAACACAATGCAGCAAAGCACAGGAGTAGGTGACTAAATGCATGAATGTTAACACAATACAATAATGAAAAATGACAATGCCCTCCCATGTACTCACAATGAAGAAAACAACAAACTAAGGCAAAGAGACACTACCTACCCACATCCACTCCCTTTCCACACAAAACAAACAAATACCTTCCATCTTTCCACACAATACCAAGCAAACCAGCAAACTACTACACCACGCACAACCAACAAACCCCACAAATATGCCACAAACATACCAGCTGGGCAGGCTGAAAATGAACGTGAACACAAAGGGAACCAAACCCCAACAGTGCAGAAGAAAACTCGCCACAGAACAACACAAACACCAGAAGAGGCCATCTCCCAAGCTGTAAAAGAGGAAGGAAAGGAAGAACAAGCACACAGACAATCCTCGACCACAACGCCAAAGCTAGAGGTGAAACCTAATTCACCTACCACCCACACAAAGGAGGTACAAATGAGTGACAAAACCCGTCAACTCAAAAACCATACCAACAGGGTGACTTACACACACCCAATACCAGGGCTGAAACCTCAAACAACCACCAAACACACAAGAGTGGTAGACACGAGTGACCCCTACCCAGTCAACTCGAACACATCGCCAACCAGGGTGACCAACCTATGTCAACCCACAACCACACAAAAGTGGTAGACACAAGTGACTCCTACACAGTCAACTCGAACACAACTCCCACCACGGTAACAAACCTATGTCAACCCACAACCACACAAATAGTGGAAGGTCAGAGAGGCTCAGCACCTAAGAGCCTTCTCGTACACCCCCCCCCCCAACCGTGAGAGATACAGAAACTCCCACAACAATGACGAGGGGATAACACAGAGCGACTTCATGCGTAAAAGTCAACTCACAAACACACACTCAGTAGGAGACTCAACTAAGTCTCCCACAACCACAATAAGGTGGTAACCCAGAGTGACCCTCACAAACCACAGTCAGTCAAAAGAACTACTTTTGCAAGTAGAAATCCAAAACCAGCAAAAACAGTGGTACAATGAAATACATAAACAGTGAAGCACCCAATCCAAAACATTTACATCCTCGTCCCCAAAATGTTGTAATCAAACGAAGACCCAAATCCAGGGTAGTTTAAGGTTGTATTTATGAAGATAGTAAGTTCAGGATAAAAGGTACTGATAGCCCCACCAGGAGCAGCCTTCCTGCTGCTCAGCCCACACTCCAACTGACAGCCTCACACATCCAACATTCCACAGCATCATCACGCACCAACATTCCACACCACACACACTATCTGAGCAGCAGGTACAACCCAGACCCACAGCAAGGCATGAAGGGAGAGGGACATTGCATACTTTTCACTAATCCTATGAAGTACCCTACACCCCTGAGGCTACAAGCATACTTCAGCAAACTGGGATAGCCTACCCCTTACACGGCCAATGACAATTAACACACCCCTGATATTCAGGGAGAATAAAGTGGCCCAATCATGAGCCAGATTTTATGAAGGAATGGGAGATTTATATGAGGATAGTAGGTTGGTAGGGTATGCAGCCTTCTGTGCTAGATGGCGCATGGCTAGCAGTGGCTTTCTCATGTATGCTGGGCTGGCTGCGGCAATTCCTGAACGCCTGGCCAGGGTTTGTGCAGGAGCAAGACACGCACATACTGAATCGGGTGCTACCGGATATGTATGCGAACAGCAAATTACTTTCACAATTGTTTGTGCTACTGATCCCACACTCTGATAGGCGTATGGCTACTCTAAAGTCCCATGGGAAAGAGATATGGGGGAGGACTTGGGGGAGCGAGAGGGGAGAAATATCCTTAGCACAATGCTTGGTTGAAATTAATTCACTATAAAAGTGTGCATAGGGAATATGTGACACCGCAATGGCTACACAGACTGGATCCGTTCAAATCGTATGCATTGGGTGATAGCGTCCCCACCTCTGTGTCTCAGAATGATCAGTATCGCTGGGCACATCCCCTTACGCCAAGGGACCAGCTGTTGCAGATATATATATATTTGCTCCCTATCTTTCTGGACACCTTGTTCCATATATCGAGGGTCGCTTGGATTTGCAGTATTAACTTAGCCCTTTTCCTTGGGGAAGTCAATGGGAGTGCCAACAGTCTCACTGGCCTCGATAATCACTTCAATATTTGAACTACCAGATCTTTGTCTTCTTCATTAAACCAGGGGAGTGGAGCTGGGCTGCTTGGTAAAAACTCCAACTTTCGTTGCCTGCATACCTCCCAACCCATGGTAGTTCAGGATATCAAGGCTTATCCGTGCTCCGCTTGGGACCCAATATAACAACCTGAGCAAGCTATCCAATCTATGAAAGCATTCATCTGGTATATGAATCGGCATAGTTTGCAAAATGTATAGGACCCTGGGTAGCACAATTAAATTAAATGAGAAATGTATAAAGCGCTACATATACCCAGAGGTGTCTAGACACTACCTTCAGATAGATGGGACTATATAGGGTTGCCTAGGACTCAACCTCTAAAAAGCCAAGTTTTTAAGCCCTTTCTGAATTTTAGCAGATTTGTTTCTTTTTAAGTATTATTGGCATGGAGTTCCAAAGTCTAGTCGTAGTGGTGGTGAAGCTCCTGCTACCCATATGGCCTTTCTAACCCTGGGAACGTCAAGGTTGCCATTTTCAGCTAATCTAAGGAGTCTTACAGGGTGTATGGCTTAAGATATCGTGACATCTTCTCTGGTCCTAGTCCATGCACAGATTTAAAAGCTATGCACAAGGCTTTGAACTGGATACGTTTTGCAACTGGCAACCAGTGCAGCTGCATCAGGGCCTTAGAGGCCGAACAAACCTAGTAATCCCCAGAAGTAATTGAGCATCTGCATTTTGTGTCATCTAGAGCTTGTTGATGCTTTGCTTTTGTGAGCTGGTGAACAGGGCATTACAGTAGTCAAGCCTGGATGAGATAAGTGCGGTGACCATTGTTTTTTTTTTTTAAATCGGAAGGAATAAAAGGAAGTATTTTCCTCAAAATCAGTTACTTATAGCTATATGCCCCAGCAATGACAGCGGAAATCTCAGCCATCTGCACAGGCTACGCTCCAAATTAGGCAGAAGTGCACCCATATTACATTTTTAAACTTCTGTGGTGTTGAAGCTCAGATATATGCCCAGGTACTTAACCGGGGTCGATTGAAGCTGTATATTGGGAGGTTCCTCTCTTTGCGGATGCCGTATATTGATGGGGCATAGGACTAACTTGTTTTTATTCAACATGAAAGCTGAGTGGCACCCAACCTCCCAAATTGTACCTTCCAAGGTGCTCCATACCGCACTTGGCAGTCGCGGACGGCATGACTGGCGGGTGGGGGGGGGGTGGGTGTCACACGGGGGTTCACGCAGAGGGGTTGTGGAAGAATTACAAAAATTTTAAAACACAAAAAAATTTACCTTCCCGGGCCCTGCTCCGTCTCAGCTCCTGGCCAGGTCCCGTGGAACAGGAAGAAGGCAGCCTCCCTCCCCTTCCCTAAGCCAATCACAATGCTGCAATGGCAGCGTTGTGATTGGTGGGGACGGCGCCCAGCCGGGTGCCTAGAGGGAGGCCATTTTCTCCATGTAGGCTGCAGGGAGAGTGCGCATGACAGCTTTGGTCGGCCCCAGAGGGCCAACCAAACAGTCAGGGTCCGCAGCATTGGGCTAGCCACTTTTCCCCTGTCCTCCAGCAGACACGCCCACCTGCCCGCCCCCAACCAAAGCCTTCTACTTTCTCTCAGTGTGAGAAGCAGAAACATAATATGGTAGTTTTATCATTTTATGTTTCTGCTTCTCACACTGCGAGAAAGCAGTGGGGGGACACTCCTCCTCCCTAATGGAGGTGCCGCCAGGGTTCCTAATGGCCAATTTATCAATCAATCAATATAAGCTTTATTTGCTCTTTGGAAACAACCATTAAAGCAAATACCATAACAGTACATGAGCTAAAATTCAGCCGTAAATAAATTCAAGAATTTAGCAATATAATGATCATATGTAATTCATTTCTGGTATACATAACGATCATAAAAACTAAACATAAAATCCTATAAAAGTGGCAGTAAAATGTATAAAATAGTCTCTAAGTATATAAAAAATGCAACCACAGCAAAGCATATAAGGTTACTAGTCACAGCTGTTTCTCAATCTCATGGCAGCTTTCAAAAAGCTAACTACATTAAAATGATCTCTGCTGGGAACAGTTGCAAATACATGATGGCCGGTCGTACTTGAGAAAAATTTGCTCGCTTTAATATCAGAATAATGTACACCTTCCTAGGGACCCTATAAAAATTACAGAACATTGTGAAGTGCAGGGAATCCTGTGCAGCCTGTATCCATTATCCAAGGTTAATGGATAGAACCCGAAAATTAACAAAAATAGAATGTTTCCAAAGTTACTTTGTACAAACATGGGACAAGCGAGAAAGAAAGATGGTACAGAAAATAAATTGTAAGCTTCCATCGAGACTGTTCGACATGGACAACGTACCAGGCATGGAAAATATGACCAGCAGCCTACAGTCCTTAAGATGAGTGCCCCACCACAAAACATCATTGAGAGACAACCAAGACCACAAAGATTTGTAGGACAACAGAGTAAATGAAAAGACTACATTTGGCTTTGACTTTTGATAGACCACAAGATATTTTCTGTTCATGTTATTATGTTATTGTTTTTTGCACTTTTAAATATTTGTTTTTTGCTATTAAGGGGAAAGACTTGTAGTAATATATTCTATGTCTTCTCTATCTTTAGCGGCCCACCTTGCATGATCATGATAAGATGATGGTACATTTGTGCATGGACAGTTAATGCGTGGACAGGAAGCCAGTGAAGAGCTATAGTGCCTTTCTCAGGGACATACACTGTATGAACACTATTGATGACTACATCGACCACAATGCTTTGTGGGGACAGGTCTTGTGTTCCTCTCCCCCCATTGAATGCATTTCCTAAAGGATGTTGGGTTGATAAACCCTGGCAGTGCACTTGTGTGGCTGGGAGGTTGAGGACCTAATATACTGAAACATGGTTTACTAAGCACCCCCAGAGCAATCGATAGGTCCTGGCTGATGAGTGCCAATTAGTATGAAATATGTCCAAGGATATCCAGAACTTGCTGTGCCAACACTAAAGGGTATATTTATTAAGAACTCACGCAGCACAACCAGGCCAAGCAAGTCACCTTGCTGTGCTGCGTGACAGGGTAGGAATGTGCCGTATTTAACATTATATGGCATATTCGTGTCTTTTCCCTGTGCTGGCGCACAATGTGTTGCCTTGCTCCAGCAGAGGCACCCATGCACCAGGGTGCAAGGGTGCCTGGATTGTAGGCAGGATTGTTTTTGAGCAGTAAGGGACACCTTCCTGCACAAAAACAATCCCCTGAGGCATTCTCCTCTCTCTATGTTTGCTGAAGAGTGCAGCACATATAGAGAGAGGAAATAACGTGGAGAAATAAAGATATTTCTCTTTGGTCTGCCTCCCCTGCAGATGTGTAGCATTTTGACGCATTTCCAGGTCTACCAGTAATGTAAATCTGGGAATGTGCCAAAATCCATGGGTGGATGCGTGGGAACACCCACAACCTACTCATGGAATGCCTCCCTTGGGCAGTGTAATGCAATGCAGCGATTTGTGCTTTATTTCATTACTCTAGATTATGCGAGCCACTCAGTGCCATGCAAGGCGCCTTTACGTTGTTTGCTAAATGTAACATAAGAGCTGCATCGCTTTTGCCACCCGTGGCATGGGGCAAGGGTGACACAACTCTTTGATACATTTTGCCGAATCTAATGACCTGTTGTTGCGAGAAAAAGGGATGAGGTCAGATAGTACTTCTTGTTTAGAAGAAAGTCACATGAGGCCTGCCAACTTCAAGTGTCTTGAATTTCCATCCCACGTAGAAGGGTCAGAGCGTAAAGGCTTCCGGTCAGACTGGGTACTGGAACAATTTGCTTTGCACAGAAATGTCTCTGGTTAACTATGAAGTGTAAACCGTATTGGTCTGAAGCGAGGAAACGATGGAGATAGATGATAACTCTTGTTGGGCTTAAGGGGAGCTACTTAAATAGCAGACCCCCACAAGAGTCTGGAAAAAGAGGGTGCTGGGTGTGATGGGTCCAACTTTTTATATTTTGCAGTTTAACAGTTCAAAGGAAGGAAATGAGGCAATAGAGGTTGGATTCAATAAAAAAAGACATTTATCCCTACTGGAAGTCAAAGGCTGGGATTGTATTCAAAACCAATCCGAGGAAGCTCTGAGACAATAAGCGTTTTTTTTTCTGATGCTATCCAGGCAGGAGCTTTATTGAAGTGCTAGCAAAGCAAGAGCAGAGATGGTGAACCGATGAGGAATGAGGTAGCAGTGCAGTTTAAGTGGTTGGAGCATGCCTATTATTTTACTCTTTTCATATATGCTTATTAGCAGCCATGAGTACTTGTCATTCAGCCATGACTGGAGCCAACAATGCTATATGAGATTGAGCATGGCCTGGGGCTCCATGTTGGAGGGAGCTATTGTAAAATTGAACAGACATCACATATACCTAGATCGTGTCCCACAAAAGCTAAGGTTTTCTGTTATATCAAGCTACCCAGCTCTTTAACATCAGTTTTACATGAATATTGCTCATCTCATGGTGCCTGCATTTATTAAGAGTCAATAAATATACATTTTTAACAGATATATACTGGTATCCCATTTGTACATGGTTCTACCCCCAACGTTTTAGCTGGTGTTTTACTGTATAATAAAATTGTAAAAGAAATTGCAGCAGTACAAGCCTAAAAGAAGGGTTTTATTTCTCCTCATATTTTGCTCTTTCCGCGTGTGCTGCATTCTGCAGCACACATAGATACAGCACATCGCCTGTATAGATTGTTTATGTGCAAGAAGGTGGAAGGAGGATGGGGCTTAGCTGCTAGAGCGGCCAACTTTGAAGCTGGGGGACCAGGTTCGAGTCTGGCGCAAGGCTCAATCATCCTGTGATTCTAGGCAAATCACTTAATCTCCCCGTGCCTAAATAAAATGAATGTGTCTGTCTGTAATGCAACTGGTGCCCATGTCAAGTGCTCTGATACCTTCATGTCGAGTTTGCGCTATATAAAACTGCAAAAAAATCATAAACAATTACCCCTGCAGCGCAGGCACCCTAGCAAAATGGTGCTAAGGTGCCTGCACTTGCATTAGGCAGCTTTTTTAGCGCAAGGGCTATGGGTAACATAGGGGTGCACCACATTCTTGTAAAAAAAAGGTCTTGTTGCCAAAGACCAGTACTTCTGTCTTGTCACAGTTCAGCTGCAGGCAGTTGGTTCGTCTGCTATCACGGTCATGCAGTTGGTGAAGCATGCTTGCAACATACCTGAATTGAATGATCTACTCACACATGAACCCTGGGAATCTTGAAACCTCCGCTTGCCCTCACATAGGTAAGCAGAGAAATGTGACCTGGATAAATAATTGTCTTTTCAAGAACCCTGCAGTATTATTTATTTGCACCAGGCCATGTCTGTGTGCCTGGAGACATGAGTGAAGGTTTCTCACTGTAAGAAACTGTCAACGACTGATTGAAAGTCTCAGTCCACGCTAGCAGGTATCCCTCTCATCAGGTAGGTTTCAAATGCTGCAGCAGGCCCCACTTACAGGGAAAAACCTCACTCATAGGATTGTGGTCCTTCCTGGCAGTAAACCTAGTAGCGAGTCCAGGGGGTTGTAGGTAGATGTGATCATATCCCTGTTCTGTCTAGTCCTATGAGGTAGTTCTTAAGTGGTGCACTCCAAGTTTATTAGCCTGATTGTGTGTTACCCTGACGGGGTGTTGTATGCAAGGGTGCATGAAACATCCATCCAAAAGTGGCTTTGATTTGTGACTTTATCACTATTAACAAACATTCATTTCACAACACCAATGACCTCAACTCAGAATGTATTTTTTGTCTTCAACAATTTGACCATACATTGAAAAAAACTGAAGCCTATTCAAAACTTTAAGAGCCAACACAGATAGGGAAGGCCTACTTCTACTACCTCTAGTCTGCCTCCTCTGGGGAGGAATCTGTGAAGATATCTTCCTCCAACTAAAAAAGAGTAAGAAGAAACTGGCCAGCACCATAGACCAGATCAGAGCATCTTCCTCTAAGGTGCAGACTTCTAATTCAATTAGCAAGTCCTCTGATAAAGCCAAGAAACTCTGGCATTCTGGTCCTTTTTCGATTGCTTTTCCGGCTGCATGTCTTTTGCTTCATATACCAAGACTTCACCGTGTAAGGCTTTGAAGGATTATTCAATGGCTTTGAAGGTTTATTCATTCATGAAAGACTGTCAGTTTGCCCAGTTCACTTCACTGATGTCTGCTTCATCAATGAGCAGGCCATCAATGAGTACACCATCCATGACCATACAGTCGACGAGAACACCATTGATGTGCACAACCCCTTTGTCAATGACCACCCACCCACCTGTCATTCCTATACCACTATCGGAAAATACGTGTTTTTTCTTCCTGCCACTAAGTCCCCTCATGCCACTGGATGTTGGACATTACTCAAAATAGCCATTTCATAGAATATGTCTTCAAAACACCAACAAATGTACCAAGGAATGATCACATCTCCTCTTTCAAACTTTCTGTACTTAGACAACTGGCTCCTCAAAACACCCATGAAACATCGAGCCTTTTGACGTGTCTGTGCAACTCAATGCCTCCTTAACTGTTTTGGCATCATCCAGAATGAACATAAATCAGTTCTCACCATCAACTGGCAGGCACTCTGGCCAGGAGTTCAACGGTGCAGACATTCTCAAGTCTATCTTACCCGAGAGGGAGGGGTAAAGCTTTAGGCTTTGGTTTAAGAACGCCACTTGAAGTATACTCAGAGAGCACAAATACAAAGTCCTCTGAGGCATGAGGTCATACTGTGTTCCTTTGATTCCACTGTTATTTGCAAATGAAACATACCAGTAAATGGTGGGCATTCAGTACTGCAGTCAACGAGCCAAAAAGATGAGTTCATAATCACACAAGAAGCCGAGCCGGTGTGGACTTGGTGGAAACATAGCAGGCCACTTCTGTTGCTGGACAAGATCTGTATGTGTAGGAGAAATACATGATGGGGTTTACCACAAGCAGACTCTGAGGCCCTTGAGAAAAGACACCGCACATCAGAGTTCACTCTGAAGATCTTCTTGATGTTCATCTCCCATCAGGAAGGTCTGGTTAAGGCAGACAGAATAACTATTCTCCATCTATTCAGAAAACATGATGGCACAATACTCTGCACATACCATACTATGATACTATAAAGAGATGTGCTAGATCATACAACATGGGATGTGGAAGATGCCTTGAGCAAATAGGACACTGTCCTGTCAGACCCCAGGCAGGGCAGACAGGGGCTACTAAGCCCCAACCACAGTGATCGATGTTGTTTACCACTGGTGTCTTTGGGTTTGTCCTACTACGGCTCTCTAAACTGAGCCAACTACAACCCTGTAAACACTTGATTCTCAGGGGGTCGAGGGTGAGCAGTCACAGGCTTCTCATTGTGGAGATGCACGAATTGAGACCTGAACAATCAATCAATAGACTAAATAACTTCAATGTTGAGCCCAGTGTTTGTCGAGCCCAGTGTTTGTATGATTTAATCTCTTCACAGTACCAATTCAATCCAGTATACAGGGCAGCGGTCCTGATTTCCCTTTTGCTAATCCCATGGGGGGTATACCTTGATAACCTCCCACTCAGCAGTTAGAGCAGTAGCACAAATCAGGCTCAAGGGTGGTGTCAATTATCCCAAAACACAAATGCACATGAAGTGCACGTTTTTCAAGGTTCTTAACCCTACTATAGTGGGTAAAGCACTAAGGGGCATATTTATGCAAGGCTTGCGCCACGTTGGAACCACATAAAGTGGTACATGTGTGACACAAGCATTTAAGTCAGATTTATGAAGCCAAACAGAGCCACTTTGCGTGGCTTTGAATGGCTTTATAAACCAGGAGTAAGGCAATGCATCACAAATTGCTGGGTTGCCTAACTCTGCACAAGGGAGGCATTCCAGAGGCACTGCGGTAGGTGTTCCCACGCAATTCCCATGGTTTTTGATGCATTCCCAGATTTACAAGGACTTTTTAAACTTAGGAATGTGCCAAAATCTTATGACTCCACAGGTAAGGAATAACGAGGAGAAATATTTTTATTTGTCCTCGTTTTTTCCTCTTACTACATGTGCTGAAATCTGCAGCACACATAGAAAGAGGAAAAAGCCTCTCAAGATTATTTGAGTGCAGAGAAGTGCCTCTCCCTGCTCAAATACAATCCTGCCTACAACACAGGCACCCTTGCACCATGGTTCAAGGTTGACACGTTGGCACTAGGCTGGTACCTGCGTGATGCAAACCTCCAAGTCAGATTTATGAAGCCATGCACAGCCGCTTTGAATGGCTTCATAAATGTAGAGTAAGGCGATGCAGCACAAATCGCTGTGTTGTCTTACTCTGAGCAAGGGAGGCGTTTCATGGGCATTGTGGTGGGTGTTCTCATGCAACTCCCATGGTTTTTGACACATTCCCAGATTTACAAGGACTTGTAAACCTGGGAATGCACCAAAGTCTTACGCCTTTTCAGGTGAGGTGAAACGAGATGAGATATCTTTATTTCTCCTCGTTTTTTCCTCTTTCTACGTTTGCTGCAATCTGCGGCACACATAGAAAGAGGAAAAAGCCTCTTGGGATTGTTGTTGTGCAGGAACACAGGCGCTCTTGTATCATGGTGCAAACGTGCCTGTGTTGGTGCTACGCTGCCAAAATGGCACCAGAGCAGGGGTAAAGGACAGGAATGTGCCGTATTGCCTTAAATACAGCACATTCCTGCCCTTTCCCTATCATGCAGTGCAGCACAGCAAAGTGACTTTCTGGGCCACACTGCATGACTTTCCCTTAAATATGGCCATTAGTATTTGTGTAGAGTGAAGCTTCGCACAGGAGAATGGAGTCCTGGCTGTCCACAGCCTCTCTGATGTAGTACTCAAGGACAGTCAAAAGGGTGGGCCTAATCTAACCTAGAAGGTTACTCACCTAATACAACAGAAACTACTTTCCCACCATTCACCCCTACCATCAATGAAATGGCAGTGCTCAGTAAGAATCAATCAACAGTCCCATGGAATTTCTTAAGGCAGCCCTGTCTTCATCTCATCTGTTCAGTGTCTGGATCACCACCCTCCAGCCACATGAACTCAAACTATACACTTCCACTGTTTAGGGAAGCTGTCCTCATCCTTCATCTTGTGCTATGCCAAACCAATAATGTCCAAAATGGATGCCAATGGCTTCATTACTCAGGCTTTCTCACACTCAGATCCTTAATACTGCACATGTCTAACATGCACATTACCCACAAACACACCATACACACATGATGCCAGTGCACGGTTTGGCCATATACAAAACAGCAGAACTTTACACGAGAGGGGCCTGTGGACCACACTTTCAGTAACGCAGATTAAAAAGATCTCGTCAGACTATTAATCTCAAAAACACAATATTCTACCATCACAGCTTTATATGCTATGTCCGTGAAGTATCGGGGTGGCTCACAAACTATGAAGGAACCAATCATAGTTCAAATCGATAGTTTATTCTTGAAGTAAATTCAAAGTAGAGGTCCCACAGTTATCATCAGTTGCTCAGGAGAAAGGTTCTAGATTGGAATATCAATACGTAATAGGGAAAAAAGAATGTACTGAAAATACAAGGCATAGTAAGGGCAAACACAATGGAGAGACAGAATAAAAGTAAAGGACACTACATCATCTCCCCCCCATAATAAGAACATCAAGATAAATCATAATCATTAAAACAGAGTTGACATCTAGACTAGAGACTGTTATAGTACATACAGGTTCTGAATTATAAGAACTTGTTATGCGAGGACACTGTGAACTCTGTGAGGAACAGGTTTGAGACACAGGAGTAGACAGCATAGGGTCAATAGGTGTAGTTTGCTTAACAAGTAAACTCTGTGAAGTACAATGTGAACTTTCAGGTCAATAAAATAGAGATTCAGAAGAGTGTACAACAGAATCATTTGGAGCTTCCATATTAAGACACACACAGAGAAAAGATACCTCACCTGACTTAGAATTACTGACTTCATAAATGATAGAATCATCACCAACAGGAGTACGCAATTTCAAATAAATCTCTTTCTGAATTTCAGAGATAGGCACTAAACTGTTTTTATTTCACCAACCCCTCCTTTTAAAAAAAACACGAACTTTTACTAACCCACTCAATTTTACAAGGAGAGGGGTAAGCAGACCCCTTTCCTGACCTTTACAGTTTTTTTTTGAGAACCCAAGATCCAATCGGATATTCTCTATCAGAGATATACTTTGTAGAATCAAAATAGAGTTTCTGTTGTTCTTGTTTCAACAAAACATTCCTTCTCACTGAAGGTACTGATAAAGTATCATGTGTTTTCAAACCAGTCTGAATATCAAGTCATGTATGTAAAAAATGTGGATCTGCTCTTCCTACCCCATAACAATTCAAAAGGTAACTGTACACATCAAGACCTGAGGCAAGGGCAGATTGGATACCATCTTTGATAAAACAGTTAGCTCTTTTCACTAGCCCATTAGCCGAAGGATTATATAGAGCATCCTGAAGATGTTTTATATCAGATTCAACAAGACATATCTCATGAGTGCTGAAGTAAAATGCGTTCCGTTGACCTTCACAATGTATCTTGGGGTTCCTTCAAGAGGAAAAAAACATGTTGTAGGAAATTTAATAAAAATAGTCAATGAAGACAATAAGAAACCTATTGCATGAAGGTAGAAGAGTGAAAGGACCCGCAAAATCCAAAGCTAATTTCACCCAAGGACCATCAGGTAGAGATACAGGATGCAAAGGTTTATGTACAGTTTTCCAATGCTTATCAGATACAATGCAGCGGGGACACAAATCTACAAAAGAAGAAACTTGCGTATTCATAGCAAGCCACCAATAATGCGCCCTTAATTTTTTTTGCAAATAGCCGTGATTCCCAAGTGCCTCTCATGAGCTATTTTTATTAAGCGTGGCCTAAGAGAAAGGGGAGAAATGAATTTACAATTTCTAGTGCCCACCTGATTTTCAATAGAGAGCTCAGGAGAAATTTGAGCAAAAGGTCCTAATTCATCAGAAAGATTAAGCAAAGGAGGCCAACCATTCCTGATGTGCTCCATAACTCTCTTGAGATCTTCATCTTGGGACACAGCTTTCAACCAGTCTTTTCCAGAACTGAGATCACAGCAAGGAGACACAGCAATCAGTGCAGCCACCACACAATCACAATCTTCTTTGATGTCATCATCAAAAGGCAGAGGTAAATGTGAGAGGCAATCAGCCCTAAAACTCCTCCCTCCCTGTATGTACTTGATAATAAAATGGTATTTTTGAGGTTTCGAAAGCAAACGTACCAGGCCAGATGATGCTTTACAAAGTCTGTTACCATGTAGCAGAAACACAAGAGACTTGTGATCAGTAAGAGTATCAAATGAAAAGCCCCATAAATATGTTTTACATTTCTGGACAGCCCAGACACAAGCTAATGCTTCCCTGTCTATGGTGATGTAGTGGGAATCAGCTTCCAATAGAGCTTTAGATGCAAAGGTTATGGTGATCTCCTTCCCATCGACTCTTAGCCCAAATACTGCACCAATGCCCTTAGTGCTGGCATCCACAGAGATTATGCATTTTTGACCTTATTGCTTAAGATTAGTAAACGATTCATTGGTTTCATCAGTCCACATGAATCTTACCCCTTTTTTGAGAAGGTGTTTCAAAGGTTGAACTGCACAAGCATAAGATAGTACAAAATGTGCATAATATTCACAGAGACCTAGAAATGATCGTAATGGCTCTCTATCAATGGGTACAGGAGCTTTTAAAATGGCTTCAACATTGCACAACTTTGGTTTGAAACCATTGGGTGTTATAGTGTGACCATGATAATCTAAATTTTGAACTAGAAAATTTAAGTTTTTCAGGATGTCTAGAACTCTGTCCAAAATCAAATAATGTTCTTCCCTAGTCTCAGTAAACCCAAGAATATCATTTTGGAAGGCTTGGGCATTCTTGAGATCTTTAAATAAAATGTCCATAACCTTCTGAAAAACACTGGCTGCCGAAGCAAGACCAAAAGGTAGCTTTAAGTATTTAAAAGCCCAAAACGGAGTTATAAAGGTGGTAAGTTCTTGGGACTCACTAGTCAAGGTTATCTGATGGTAAACAGAGTGCAAATCTATGGTTGAAAATACTTGGCTTGGCCTATATTGGACAGCATTTCTTGGATGTGAGGTAGTGGATGACAGTCGACAATTTAGAAATTTCAAGTCCACAGAGAGACAAAGATTCCCATTCTTCTTTTTAGCTAAAATGATGGGAGATAACCATTCCGATGAATCTGTGGGCATAATAATTCCTTCTGTAAGTTTTTCAAGTAATATTCTTTATTCAGAGCGAACACTGACTGGAACAGGTCTGAATTTGTGTATGATAGGAACAGCATTTTTCTTCAACCTGATCTCATGCTCAGAACCATTAACAGTTCCTATCGCATCCTTAAAACCTGCTAGGAATTTCTGCATTAAATTGGCTAAAACATCAATCATGGAATCATCAGAAAGAGAGAGCAAATGCATTTCTCCCAGGACAATGGTATGTTTGTGACCCGGTTTAAGGTATATGCCCAACATGGTTAGATCCATCCAGCCAACAAGGTCTTTACCATTAATAGCTACGTACGTTTTGATATGTACCATTCTGCCTAAAACTCTTAAATCATCAAAGAAAAATCCAAGGAGGTCAATTCCCTTATCTCCAAATGCCTTAGGACAAATGTCAGGAGCATTCAGTTCAAACGTAGAAGGACATAACAAATAGAATGTGCTGTCAGTTAAGACTGTTATGGGTGCACCTGAATCCGCCATGACTTGCAGAGACTTCTCTCCAACAAAAGCTTGACAAAACGGACCCTCCATTTTACTCAAGTCCTGTCCATTTTCAATGGTGAGAACAACATTAGACAAATTATATGTGCATCTACGAACAGTATTGTCAGGATTGTCTTGACCAGTTTCATGTTGTACATCAACAATATGGGTCATATTAGCAAGGGCATATCGCCGCTTTAGCGGCACTTTTGTGCCGCTAAAGTGGCAATATTTTTATCACCTGATTAGCAAGCTGTCTCTAACAGGCGTTAGCGACAGCTTTCCGGCGATAGTGGGTGGTTTTTCTATCGCCTTGCATGCCAGCGATAATTCTTGCTAATGACATGCAAGGTAGGCGTTCCATCTCTAAATACCTCAAAAACTCCTACTAACCGCACTTCGCCCTATTAGCAAGGAGTGCAGGGACCCGCGAAGCGATAAAAAAAGTTGCGCTAAGGCCCGTTAGCTGCAGGAACATAAGACCAGAAAATAGCTGGTCTTAAAAATGGGGCTAAGTCTTGGGCCCACATCTATGCATGTTTTTGGTGCTGGACAGCGCTGCAAGCAATGTTGCAGCCCTGAACCGGTGACAAAAATACAGTGCAGGAATGCGCACCATCAATAAGATAGTGCGCATTCCTGGGCCCCAGTCATGAAAAGTGTTGCTGTGCTGCGACAAGACAGCGTTGCAACATTTCTCATTACGCCCCCCCTTGCAACAGCATGGATGTGCTGTACTCACTGGACAGCGCTCCTTGATGCAAGTAATGACAGATAGGTGAGGAATCCTGACGTATCTGTCTGCACTAACGTCATCCATTGCTGCAGTCGTAACACAACCATGACGCAACTCCAGCAATGCATGGGGCCAGCCTATCCCTATGGCACTGCCTTACCTACATGCCTGCCATCAGGCAGGCGGAAGGTACTGATGCAGTGCGGTACCTGAGGGGTGTGCGAATGTCGGCGTTGTTGGCGAGCCATTGGTGGTGGTTGCGTGCTGCAGTGTCATCGTTTGGAAGCACTGGTGGAGTGTCGGTGCGGAGGGAGTTGACGAGTCGTTCTGTGGTGGCCTTGATCCAGCTGCGAGGGGGTGCGATGATGGTGGTGGTGTCCGGTGGGCAAGGAGAAGACGTGATTCATCCATTGATGGTATTGCCAGGAGAGTTCGGTGTTGTGACTGTAGTGGAAGTACCCGCTGGCGTAGGTGACTTGCTCTACCGTGTATCTTGTTATGTGGCCTTTTGAAGTCCCTTGCTGCTTGCGTCTGATGTCGGGGACCTTCCCAAGGAGGGGGTGGTGCTCTGGTCACTCGGGTTGCCCAGGTAAGGTAAGGAAATACTTTATTGTACAGTTAATAAAAACCATTACAAACCAACATCAATAAAAACGGTTTTGTGTGTCTGCAGCAGCATAGAAGATTATATTAATACTGTGGTATAATATAAAAAGCTACAATTAAAAAAATTACTAAGTCTAAAGCTATTAAAAAAAACAAGCGGGAAGGAAGAATGGCCCACTGCTAAGTCAGTTCTATCTTACCATTGAAGAGCTTTACATAATTGAGCTGACCTGCTTTCCTCTTCAAGATGCATTTAATTGTTGCAGTTCATAATCCGCATGGGTAGCAAGACATTCTCATCCCAATATGCTTATTCTTTCTAGCGTTAAGTTCCAGTGAGCTCCTAGATGCCGATTGGGCCCGCATTTTTATCCGTGTATTTTAGCTCTGAGGATGCAAGTGATCCACTGGGTTCCATCAATGTAGCTTTTTCGGTTTGTTCTTTCTTTTTATTAAGGCGGACTTCTGCAGCTTCAATATATTTTACTAATCGGCAGCTCAGTTGAACTTCGTCACCCGAAAAGCATGCCAGTACAGCTTGCCTGCATGACCTGATTCGTTGTTTGTTAAATAGTGGTCTCAGAAGGTTCCGGCGGTCTTGCAACAGCTCCTTACAGATGGTAATAAGGTGTATGATATTATCTTCGTCATTCCCACAAAGACGGCACTTTGCTGGCATTGAGGGACGCAGCCAAGGGGTCATATGGTCTGCAGAAGGCAATAGTCCTAGGCGATATTTCAGAAATTTCTCTTTTGTTTTTTTGGTAAAGCTAGTCTGAAGCTATAATTGTGGCCTAAGCTTTGAGTAAGATTGTATGGTTAGCCACCCATGAGCTCGCTCCGTCAATAAAGCTTTGTCCTGCAGGAGAGATTATTTTCTAACGCTGTTGTTTACTGCTTTTTTAAAACCCGTCAGAGACCCTTGTAGATTCCACAGTTGACGCACCCCCAGATGTTTTATTGCGTCCTCCAAGAAAAGCCTTGCGGGGCAATATTCTTTGGTTTGCAGTTCCTTGCAGAGGACAGCGTTGAGTGTGTTTGCTTCCCCCCTGCTTATTTAATACCAGCTTTTTAAGTAATCACCTTTACGTGCCAGCTCTTCCTTTACCAGCCCAAATTCAAGTCTAATCTGCGTGGGTGAGCTGTACCTTGGCAAGCCAAAGATCATGCGCATGGCTCTTGTTACTGTTCCGTCTACCGTTTTGGCGTCCCTTCCTCTCATTGCTTCGCTTCCATAGGTGATAGATGGGATCAGTTTTGCCTGTATCACCTTTATTAAAGGAACAAGGTTTGGTCCAGTGATCTTATTTTTTAAGTTTCTTAGGGATACCGCTGTCATTAGTCCTCTCTTTTTTATTTCCTCGCATTGTGGCTTGAAGCTGCCTCTGGGGTCTAAGATGACCCCCAGGTATCTGTATTTTCTTGTAACGTCCAGCTTCCTTGAGTCCAGGAACCAACTAGTTGATAATTTCTTTTTGCTATTAGTTATGCACATGACTTTAGTTTTTTCTTGATTGATACTGAGTTTGTTTGTTTTAGAGTATTGCGATGTGACATCTAACAGTCGCTGTAAGCCTATTGGGGTCCGGCTAATCAGCACCAAGTCATCTGTGTAAAATAAATTAGACAGCTGGGTGCCACCTAACTTGGGTGCATGAGAGTTGCTTTCATTCAGCAGGATTGCCAGTTCAGCCATAAAGAGATTGAATAGTGTTGGTGCGAGCACACATCCTTGTTTTACCCCTGTGCTTGTGGGGATCTTCTTGGATAAGAATTCCCCTCCACCTAGTTTGACCTGAACCCAGGTATTGCTGTGCAGGAGAATTAGTTGGTTCAACAGCAATGATGGAATTTTCATTTTCTTTAATTTTTGCCACAACATGTTTCTATTAACATGGTCAAAGGCGGAGCTGTAATCAATATAGCACAGGTATAAAGGTTGTTTTGCCTCAAGAGCTGAGTCAATCAAAAGCGATAGGGCTAGAATATTAGTAGTCGCCCCCATGTTTTTGCGGAATCCAGTTTGATTGTAAGGAATTGCTGTTGTATCTTCCGCCCAGGATGTTAACTCCTGGAGCAAGAGGCCCGCGTAGTATTTTGCCTCATTATCAAGTAAGGCTATAAGGCGATAACTTCTTGGATCATTCTTGTCTCCTTTTTTGAAGATTGGCGAGATAACTGCTCCCCTCCAGGATCGTGGGATTGTTGAAGTCTGCAAAGTTTTTTCAAACATTGGTTTGAGAACGGCAGCCCAATATTCCGGCTCTTGTTTAAACACGACTGGGGGAATGCCATTTGGGCCTGGTGCTCCCTCGCGTCTCCCTTTCGAGATTCTTTTACATATCTGTGCATTCGTGATTGAAAATTCCTCATTGTGTACGAGAACTTCCTTGTATTGTGAGTTCCATGCTTCGGAGACATTATTGGGTTTGTATGAATCATTCCGTGGTTCTTGGGCATCGTTTAAATGTACACCAAGGAAAGTTGTCCAGGCCTCTTCAGTGGCATAGGATTCAGTCCCCTGACTTTGCTCGCTGATCAAACTGTTAATGTTTTGCCAAAACCTCACGCTGTTATTTGGTTTGGCGTCATGTAGGAGTTTTCCCCAAAAGGCCTCATCAGCTTCTTTTTTAAGTCGCCATATCAATTTCCTGTGAGTAGCTTTTAACTGTCTTAGCTCTTGGCATGCGGCGGGATCTGTCCTTGTTCTTCGGAGAGTGTTGTTAATCTGGGTCTTTAACTTTTTTAGCTGGATATTATTTCTAAAATTGTGATGGTTCTTGTGTTTCGGGGCTTTGACCGTTCTGTCGGTCCTTACGTTTTTATTTGTATTGAATTTATCTCGTAAAGTTTTGGTGAACATCTCCCAACTTTTGATTGAGTATGTGGTTGCTGATTTTGCCTCTCCTAGTGCTTGTTTCGCTTGAGATAAAAGGCTTTGTAGGTCATTAGTTTTGCACTTTATCCGCCTTTCATTTGTTGAGAATTCTGAGCCTAGTCTGTTGGCAGCGGGAGGGCTTGATGTTATTAGAGCCTCAATCGTGATTTCCTGGGGAAGGTGGTCACTGTAATCCATCGAACCGATGTGGAAATCTCTTGCCCTTTTGTGGAAATATGGATTTTTCTGATCAGTTATGTCCCCTATCTTGGACCCCAACGATTTCATGTATGAATCACAAGTACATGTATGTTCCCTCCAGTTCCAGTTATGAAGACGCAAACACATGTGCGTCCACCGTCAACATGTCCTCTGTCAGATCCGCCATGAATAGGTCGGATATTTCATTCCTAAGTATGAAAGGCCACCGACTTTATATGGTTCACTTATGCCGTTTTACAGTCCAGGCAAGTAGGCCCTGATTCTGTCATCAAACTCTTCTTGCCTTCTGCCTCTGAAAACTCCAGTCTGAGCCTGCATCTGTGACCATGAACTTTGTCTCATTCTCTGCGCGGCTCACGAAGCCTGACATCAGCCTATTCTCTGCCAAGAACTGTATTTCACCTTCGAGTTATCTGCTTCGCTCCCCAGCCGATGCATTCCTGTCTAGTAGTTTAAGTAAACATTCTTCCAGCTACCGAGCAAAGGGCCCGGCTTCTCTGTCTTTATGCAAGTAATTCATAGCCCTGTTACCATGAAAGGTTCCTGCCCCTTGCATCTCATATAGACACTTAGACACTTAGACGCTTGTACACGCACGCACAGGCAGTATAGAATAGATTCTGTCCGAGAGTCCTTCTTTTGTGGATAACATAGTTCTTTAAACATAGGATGTTAGATATGATTTGGGATTAGGTTGACTTGACCCCCCAGACTTTTCGTCTCCACATGTAGAGCTAAATGTCAAGTCCCCTTCACCCCCTAGTTGCACGTCAATCACACGTCATGCTGCTGCGCGCGCATCTATGCCAAGTATTATCTTATAGATCCACCTATATATGACATTATAACCAATTATGTTCCTTTTTTTTCTCCTCATTACGCCCATTTTCGGTTACGCATATGAATCGTCATTTTCCTTATCAATTGTTACGCCTACCACATTCGCTTCATTGTAATGTATGTTCTATAAAAGTCATTTCTTGTCAATAAAGTATGTACTTCACTTCCTGAACCTTCGTGGTGACGGAACTTGGAGCAACCGATTATAATCGATCATTGGAATAAAGCCCATTCCGAACCTCTAATACCACGGATTCTGCCTCTTATTTACTGAGCTATTTTATTATGTTTCTGTACCAAATTAAGTCCCGGTAATTATTTACCACATGAATGGCGCCCGAACAGGGACACTTTCTCATCTCACGCGCCGGCGGTGAGTTGCAGGCCCGGTCTCCTGCCACAGCTGGACGGACAATAACGCGTACCAGCAGGATTTCCTGTATCTCCCTCCGGTCAAGCGGGGGCGACTGAGGCTGCGATCAACACCCAGACGAGGCGGTGAGAAGTGCGAAGTATCCCGACCAGAGCCTAGCTGAGAGAGCAAGATCCGAGGTATACAGAGGCCCACCGGTTTCCGAAGTCCCAAGTCGAGTCCAGTCTCCGCAGTGTTCGAGTCGAGTCCAGTCCGGTTCAAGTTCAGTTCAGTTTCCGAGGCCTTCCGTTTCCGAGCTACCCGGTGAGTACCATTACTGGGGAGGCTTTCTGACGTGCACATAGGTTGTGCCGGTCAAGACGGGTTTGGGTACACAAATCCGGTCTGCACTGTTTCAGCAGTGTATCTGTACTGTTTAGCAGTATATCTAGTATATCAAGTATATACATCAGTTAAAGTCGAGTATTATGTTTTTGTGTTTAAGTTTTCCTTAGACCGCCATCATTATTGATTGCTCAGGTAAATGTTAAATGTTAAATGTTTTAAGTACGTTCTACATATTGTGGTGTGAATGACTGTTCATTATCGTGTTTACTGTATTAAGTTTGTTCAAAATCAAGTATCAGATCAGTTCTCAATATGCCGCTCTTTTCGAAACTAAGACAGATCACTACAAGAAAAGGGGTACTCGAAGAAGCCGTTCCTATTCCTCCTAGGGACACTCCAGGGTACTTCATGTATCATAAACATGGCTTAGACGCTATATTATTTCTTGATTTATGGGTAGACTATACCAAGGAATTACCAGAAAGTCAGAGGTGGCCCGCAGCGGGGACCTGGGATGCAGAGTGCATCATGAAAGTCGAGGAAGAGTTATGGAAAAGGAAAGTCAGACAGTCACAGAAAGACGCCGTTGAGTTATGGCGTAAAGAATCTCATAGACGCACGGAAAAAGCACTCCGACAGGAAGAAAAGAATAAAGAGAGTTCAAATAAAGTTCGAGAAAATTTATTAATTGAAGAAGGTATCCGAGTGAAATCAGAACAAGTAGACAGACAAAGAAATGCCCTTATGAATGGTATGTATCCCCTTCTGGCCGAAGGATTACCTAAGGCTACTCCAGAGATACCGAAAGACTTGCCAACCCCATTATTTCCAATAAAGGTACATCCTAAGGGGCATCCTAGAACCGCAGAAGATGTTTTTCTTTCCTCATATTTAGATGACGCAGCTCCCGAGTATGTTAATTCCGCCCCACATAGACCGCCTGTCAGGGAGGTTCAACGCCAAGATCCAGTACCCGTATCTCTACAGCAACGAGTTCCGGCAAGCACATCTGTTTCTACATCTGTTCCTGCAGATACTTCTATAGCTGTGTCCACACCTATAGTTGCTGTATCGCGTTCAACGAATCCTTTCACGCCCGACACCCCAGATGGGGCTACGGGAGGTACTACCAATATTTTTTCTACGCCACCCAGAATAAATAAACGTACTTTTCAAGAGTCAGCACATTCACGTACCCCCAAACTCATAAATGCCCGTACGCTTAAGGAACTTCTGGTAGATTGTAGATATGACCCTGTGCCCGGCAAAGAGGACGAAATGACCCTGGCATCATTGCGTATCAGACGAGCCGCAGTGTATTTAGGGAAGTTACCAGGAATGACTGCGCATCTAGATAAAATATATCATTTTGTCCAAACAGGGCAAGATTCAGAATGTATTAACAGAGCTATGGAATATCAGAAAGTGGAGATACAGGGGGAACTGTTACGTTTCCTCATAAATTGTGTGATCAGAAATCAAGACCGACCAGGGGTAGACCCGGAAGCAATGCAAATTCTTACCAGATGGAGCCAGAATATATCAGAAGGTAGACATGATAAGCAAAATTGTATAATAGCCATGTGCCGAAAGATCCGTAAAGAAATAGAACGCCTACACGAAGAAAGATTAGCGGTAGACCAGTTCGAACAAAGCGAGGAGGAAGGGTCAGGACTGCCCACAGGACAGTCAGACACCATAGCCTATGTAGGTAGAGGAAGATCTTGTAATAGTAATAGATGTCTTATTGACCCGATACGTCCGATATGTCCAGATAATAACAGGAATTTCCAAATACCTATAATTAATATAAGGTCTAACGAGCATTCGTTCCAAGCCGCCGACAAATTACTCCGAGAACGAAGGGGTTATCATTTTCTCGATTCTATGGATGAACAAGATTTAGCTAGGTCAGCTGTCCCTTGGGTTGACAGTCCCGGAAAATATAGTGATGATACAGTAGCACGCACATTTTTGAATCTCACCCCAGATGAACAGCGTTTAGCTGGGATTTATATGATTCAACAACTCCTTATACTATATCAGAGTCAGCATTCGGACCCTGGTCCCTTACCTGATATATTGACTGAATTACTCATGAATAGATGGAGAGGTTCAGGTACTAAATTAATTAAAGAAATACTAGAATCAAGAAAGCAGTACATTCTTTTTGTATGTTCAGAACATGTTTCACTACCCATTAAGGAAAGAACCACGTATTACATGGACAGACAGAATCCTTTACGAGAAGTACACCCAATAAAGGGCGAGGACAATGAGTTTAAACGCGTATTTGTATATCAAAAATAGAATTGTTAGAAATGAAGAAAGTGGTACCCAGTCATGACAAAGATCCAGCGGGTTTTCACCGAGAAATTAAAGACATGTTACTCATGGGAGAGTATACCTATCCCGACATTATGACAATATTAAAGGTATTGATGCCTGCTGGCATCTATGAGAAACTCAGGGAAAAAGAGTGGGAGGTAGGAGACCAAAAGATAGAATGGTCGGTATTAGAAGCAGAAGAAAAGGCCCGAACTGCAGGAGCAGGACTTGGGGATAAAACTAAAGCGCTACCAGGTTTACTAGTACAGGTACTGCCACGTTTATTAACTACGAAAAAGGAAGATTGGGGTACAATTTCAGCCTGTAAGCAGAAGCAAGATGAAGACACTAGTGATTACTATGCCCGATTTGAAAAATGTTTTGGTATAAATAGTGGCGAATCATACCCGCATCTGTTTGTAACAAAATTAGTAGAAAATGCCCTGCCCCAAGTAAAGAATAGAGTATTAAAATTCGAGAGTACCTGGCAAGGTAACACTCCATCACAAATGTTACAAATGTTACAGTACCATCACAATAGAATTAGAGAGGAACAAGAACATGAACACAGACGCATGAAAGATACGAAAATGAAAATGCTAGTTTCTCAGACAGTTCCAGCTGAAGGACATAAAAAGGGTATGACACATTCCGGTGATTCAGCAGGACCTGTAAAAGGGACATGCAATTATTGTAAAAAGCCAGGTCATTACGTACACGATTGTCCAGTTTTGAAACATAATATCGCCATAGGTAACACAAAAGAAAGACCACGGCCACCTAGACAGGATCAGAATGAACAAGGAGCCCCGCAGCATGCACAGTCCATGCCAGCTCCACCACAGTCTATACAGTTTGTGCCGGCTGCACCAGCGCTGCCTGTTGCTGCCACACAAACCACGACACGACAGCTGTACCAGACTGCACAGTACGACTATCCTGATTACCAACGATACGCATGAACCAGCCTAGAGAGGGAAGTTGACTTACCCCTTATCGAGATCCCTGTAGATCAAGAAGGACCTTATGTACATAGTGAATTATTAGGCCAAGATAGAAAATTTTTACTCGATACAGGGGCAAGTCGAACAACAATAAAACGTAGTGAAGTTCCAGGGGCACCCCTCTCAGGCTCTCAGAATATTTCCCTTGGTTTTTCAGGAAAACCTATTGTTAATGAAGTGTCACAACCTCTTCCACTTACGATAGGACCTTTGACCCGAACTACCGATTTATTGCTTACTAAATCATGTCCAGAAAATCTGTTAGGAATAAAAACACTGAAAGCTCTAGGAGCTATAATATGTTGTTCTCCGGAAGGAGTAAGATTGTTTTTACGTGATTTTAAAGGTCACTATGTATCTAGAGACATGGATCCCCGACTGCAGACTTTACCTACACATCTATGGGCACAAGGCCCTACTGATGTTGGTTGCATGAATATTACACCATATCGAGTCACATTAAAGGCAGGAGTGGTACTACCACGAATGCGACAATACAAGTTACCACCAGATGCTGTAGTGGCTTTGCTGCAAATCATTGACGAGCTCATTGCCCAAGGAGTAGTTGTGGAAACAGACTCCAATGTATGTAATTCACCAATAATTCCGATTCTTAAACGAACAGATCCAAAGGCCCCGCCAGTATATCGATTGGTTATTGATCTGCGCGAATTAAACAAGTGTATTGTGCCACAATTCCCTGTGGTCCCTGATATCTCGTCATTATTGACAGCCATTGATTCCGAAGCAACATTCTTTACTGTAATTGATCTCAAGAATGCCTTTTTCAGCGTCCCAATAGATCCGGAAAGCCAATATTTGTTCGGATTTAGTTTAAATGGACGTAGCTTTAAATTCTCACGCGCACCTCAAGGATTTACAGAAAGCCCCAGCATCTATAGCCAAGCACTGAAACGAGAACTTGACAGTATCCGCATGCCAGTTAACACTGCTCTGCTTCAATATGTCGATGATCTGCTGATCACCGCGAGAAGCGAACCGGAATGTGAAAAAGCATCACTGACAGTTTTACAATTTCTAGCTGAAAAGGGTCACAAGGTATCCCCTTCTAAGCTGCAATTCTGTGTCCAGCGAGTTGTTTATCTTGGACACTCGCTGTCCAAGGAGGGAAGGCAGCTTACACCAGATCGCATCCAGTTAATTGCTAACATGCCAATACCCAAGACACAAAAGGAGGTGCGGGCTTTTATAGGCCTCACTTCATATTGTAGGCAGTGGATCCCTCAGTATGCATTTCTAGCAAAACCACTCATTCAGTTGACAACACAGGAGGCAGCCACATCGACTGTTCTCCCTTGGACTCAGGAACATACACAAGCTTTTGAAAGCCTGAAGAAAGCTTTATGTCAAGCACCTGTTTTAGCAACACCATGTTACAATAAACAGTTTACACTCTTTGTTACAGAACGCGAAGGTACTGCCTTGTCAGTACTCACTCAGGAACAAGCAGGAGCACACAAACCATGTGCTTATTTTTCTAGTACATTAGATCCCGTAGCTCAGGCTTTGCCTGCGTGCCTGAAATCAGTGGCAGCGACAGCTTTAGCAATCAGACAAAGCGATGCCATAGTGTTAGGACATCCATTGACAGTTCAAGTACCACACGCAGTAGAGGTTCTTGTAAATAGAACGCAAACACAACACTTGACTATAGCGCGACTTACAGGGTACGAACTTACATTGTTTCAGCCACATATAGAAATCAGACGCTGTAACACATTGAATCCTGCCACACTTTTGCCAGTAACCGGAACAGACCCACTAGCCCATGACTGTATTGAAGTTATTACTATAACGACGAAACCCAGACAAGACTTAACCGATGTCCCATTGTCAGATCCAGACCTGACATTGTATGTAGATGGTTCATGTATGAGAACAAATACAGGAGAGTTAGTGGCTGCTTACGCAGTCACAACAGATACTGAAGTCATTGAAACAAATCGTATAAATACTTTGTCAGCTCAAGCCGCAGAGCTCATCGCTCTGACACAAGCCTGTATTCAAGCCACTAATAAAAAAGTCAACATATACACTGATTCACGTTATGCATTTGGAGTTGTACATGACTTCGGCGTGCTGTGGCGAGAGAGAGGTTATTTAACTTCCCACGGTGCCCACATTCAGCACGGACCCCTCATTCATGCCTTATTAGATGCGATACATCTACCGACTGCTATATCAATTATGAAATGTAAAGCTCATACGAAAGTCACTGATATCATTTCTCAAGGCAATGATCTAGCCGACAGAACAGCTAAACAGACTGCTCAAACTCAAACCTCCGACATGACAAAGACAATAGTCCCGATGCCGACACATTGTATGACAGTTAAAGATCCTACTTTTGACGTAATTGACATCCAGACACATGCTACACCAGATGAAATAAAGAAATGGACCGAATTAGGAGGGACCCAAACGGATCAAGGATGGATGATGAAGGAAAAGTCTGTATGGTTCCTTCCTGATTCAATCCTTGATCCGTTTGGGTCCCTCCTAATTCGGTCCATTTCTTTATTTCATCTGGTGTAGCATGTGTCTGGATGTCAATTACGTCAAAAGTAGGATCTTTAACTGTCATACAATGTGTCGGCATCGGGACTATTGTCTTTGTCATGTCGGAGGTTTATCTTGGACACTCGCTGTCCAAGGAGGGAAGGCAGCTTACACCAGATCGCATCCAGTTAATTGCTAACATGCCAATACCCAAGACACAAAAGGAGGTGCGGGCTTTTATAGGCCTCACTTCATATTGTAGGCAGTGGATCCCTCAGTATGCATTTCTAGCAAAACCACTCATTCAGTTGACAACACAGGAGGCAGCCACATCGACTGTTCTCCCTTGGACTCAGGAACATACACAAGCTTTTGAAAAGTAGGATCTTTAACTGTCATACAATGTGTCGGCATCGGGACTATTGTCTTTGTCATGTCGGAGGTTTATCTTGGACACTCGCTGTCCAAGGAGGGAAGGCAGCTTACACCAGATCGCATCCAGTTAATTGCTAACATGCCAATACCCAAGACACAAAAGGAGGTGCGGGCTTTTATAGGCCTCACTTCATATTGTAGGCAGTGGATCCCTCAGTATGCATTTCTAGCAAAAACTTTTGACGTAATTGACATCCAGACACATGCTACACCAGATGAAATAAAGAAATGGACCGAATTAGGAGGGACCCAAACGGATCAAGGATGGATGATGAAGGAAAAGTCTGTATGGTTCCTTCCTGATTCAATGGTCCAAGTTATAATTAACACTATACATAGTCCAGCACATCTAGGAGAAAAAGCTATGCTAGATAGCATTCAACACATTTGGTTCAATAAACATTTACGAGCAGCAGCCAAACAAAAGGTCCGTACCTGTATGATCTGTTGCCAGTTCAACCCAGGAAAAAGCGTTCCCGTAGAACAGGGTGGATTTCATCCTCCTGATCACCCTTTTGAAGTCCTCCAGATGGATTATATCCAGATGGAACGATGTCGAGGATTCAAATACGTTCTCGTAGTTGTTTGTGCTCTTTCCCGTTGGACGGAGGCATACCCGGTTTCAGATTACACTGCCCCGACTACTGCCAAACAGTTGGTTCGAGAATTCTTCCCACAATACGGTTTACCACGTGTTGTTCACTCAGATAACGGCCAGCCGTTCTCATCCGAACTAATGAAACATGTTTCACTTTTGTTAGGATATCAGTGGAAATTCCACTGTGTCCGACACCCTGAGGCAGCAGGTCTCGTAGAAAGACATAATCAGACCCTGAAAATTAGATTGTCCAAAATATGCAGGGAGAAAGGTGTCGACTGGGTAGCAGCACTACCAGTTGCACTCTTTTACACGAGAATGGTAGCACACTCTCGAACAGGGCTATCCCCGTATGAAGTGATCTTCGGCAGACCACCAAATATGTGGGGGACGCCTATGCCACGAAAAATAACTGATATTGACTGTAATATGCTGACAGATTACTTGGCTTCCTTGATGTCTGCACTACAATCTTGTCGTTCACAGGTAGCTGCAGCCTTTCCCGACAACACTGAGGTGAAACCCCTTGACGTAGTCCCGGGGGACCTCGTTCTTGTGAGGAATTTCGACCGAAAGACTCAGCTGGAGCCCAGGTGGAAGTCACCCAAGTTGGTCCTGCTGACCACAAGAACAGCCGTGAAGATTGAAGGCAGAAAAGGATGGATTCATTCAAGTCATATCAAGAAATTTCATGGACTTCCTTCGGATGTGAATAGCCCACCTCGTGTGTCTTCACCCATTGACTCAAAACTACCTTTGGCTGAGGCCAACAGTCAGGAACTTTATAAATTGAAACTCAGGCCTAAACCGTCGGACGATTTGATTGTTTAAGTCCTCTCCAAGGTGAAGCGGTTGAATCTGTCTCCGACATGTATCCCTTAGACCTGAATCATGGAAAATCGCGAAAAATGTTGAAACGACAGGCGTATTGTAAATCACTGCGTAGTCATTGCATAGTGACATTATTAACCTTGTTTTTCTTGAGTTTTTTAATAATTATTGCAAGTATATTGTTGCACATATATTATCCTATTTCTAGACATGTTTACAATGTTACTGCTGAACATTCTTTTAGTGACCTACCCCCGCATGAATTGTCCTATAGACTTGCGCTGCGCAATAACACTTTCATTAGTATGTTACATCATTCCCATCAGACTAGTAATGCTACTAATTGTTGGGTGTGTGGCCGGCTCCCTCCCTATCAGAATTATGAAGGAGTCCTGCCTTTCTTTCCACATCCGTTTACACATAATGGCTCCTGTGGAGCATGGTTCAGCTTAATCAATTCCATAGACTCAGACACAGCAGTTTATCAAGACCATTGGGTATGGGGAAATCTGAACCTAGTTTTATTCAAAGTCTGTTACCCTGACAAGAAGGGTCGCCCCAAAGGAACAGGAACTGATCTAGAAAATGAAGTATATGGATTAGGTAATTTTACACCTAATCTCATGATTCTAAATGTCGAATCCGAAGTTGAACTAGTTTTACCCACCATGTCAGTATTCCCAGCAAAGGGTGAATTGTGTGTAAGAAAAGTTGGTTCCATACATATGGGCCATAGTAAATGCACTACTATAGTAGAATTCAGTGATCAAGGCAAATCTTCATTTAGGGCTTATCGCCACTCCTACTTTATATGTGGTCAGACTGCATATATGCGTCTACCTCTAGATTGGGATGGTACCTGCTACATTGCATTTCTTTTGCCACCTGTTTTCCTAGCTCCTCCTGATTATTATAGAAATATTCATTTAGTACACAACAGAAAGCGGAGAGATCTCCCAATTGTCGATTATACTGAGACGGCATGGGACAAGTATGTAGATTTTAATAAAGGCATCTTTCCCTATATAGGTACTGTTACTAATAGTAAGCTGATACGTAGATTAACTAGAACCCTTGAAGCAGTAGTGAATGAAACTATTTCCGCTTTAGGCAATTTAACAGAAGAGCAGTCTGCTATGCGGATTGTTGTGCTTCAAAATCGTCTTGTCCTTGACGTCATCCTGGCTGATAGGGGCGGAGCTTGTAGGGTCATCGGATCAAGCTGCTGCGTATTCATACCAGAAAATTCGCCATCTGTATATAAAGCCATAACTCGCCTTCATAAGATTGTAAGCCAGATACACCAGAACCCAGGCACCTGGACTTGGTCCGGTTGGTTTTGGAGTGTATTATCTACCTTTGGATGGAAGGTCCTATCTTTCCTAGGTATTGGCCTTCTCATACTATTCAGTTGCTGTCTATGTCTACAATGTGGACCAGCGATCTGTGGTCTGTGTGCCACATCGTGTATTCCACCACCAAGATTTCATTCATCACGGAAGAAGAAAGAAGAACAAATGATGTTATATGAACAGATCAATGGATTGATGAAGATTGATATCTCTTAACGGGCAAGTAGGGGACAAGGAGGGAATGTGGAAATATGGATTTTTCTGATCAGTTATGTCCCCTATCTTGGACCCCAACGATTTCATGTATGAATCACAAGTACATGTATGTTCCCTCCAGTTCCAGTTATGAAGACGCAAACACATGTGCGTCCACCGTCAACATGTCCTCTGTCAGATCCGCCATGAATAGGTCGGATATTTCATTCCTAAGTATGAAAGGCCACCGACTTTATATGGTTCACTTATGCCGTTTTACAGTCCAGGCAAGTAGGCCCTGATTCTGTCATCAAACTCTTCTTGCCTTCTGCCTCTGAAAACTCCAGTCTGAGCCTGCATCTGTGACCATGAACTTTGTCTCATTCTCTGCGCGGCTCACGAAGCCTGACATCAGCCTATTCTCTGCCAAGAACTGTATTTCACCTTCGAGTTATCTGCTTCGCTCCCCAGCCGATGCATTCCTGTCTAGTAGTTTAAGTAAACATTCTTCCAGCTACCGAGCAAAGGGCCCGGCTTCTCTGTCTTTATGCAAGTAATTCATAGCCCTGTTACCATGGAAGGTTCCTGCCCCTTGCATCTCATATAGACACTTAGACACTTAGACGCTTGTACACGCACGCACAGGCAGTATAGAATAGATTCTGTCCGAGAGTCCTTCTTTTGTGGATAACATAGTTCTTTAAACATAGGATGTTAGATATGATTTGGGATTAGGTTGACTTGACCCCCCAGACTTTTCGTCTCCACATGTAGAGCTAAATGTCAAGTCCCCTTCACCCCCTAGTTGCACGTCAATCACACGTCATGCTGCTGCGCGCGCATCTATGCCAAGTATTATCTTATAGATCCACCTATATATGACATTATAACCAATTATGTTCCTTTTTTTTCTCCTCATTACGCCCATTTTCGGTTACGCATATGAATCGTCATTTTCCTTATCAATTGTTACGCCTACCACATTCGCTTCATTGTAATGTATGTTCTATAAAAGTCATTTCTTGTCAATAAAGTATGTACTTCACTTCCTGAACCTTCGTGGTGACGGAACTTGGAGCAACCGATTATAATCGATCATTGGAATAAAGCCCATTCCGAACCTCTAATACCACGGATTCTGCCTCTTATTTACTGAGCTATTTTATTATGTTTCTGTACCAAATTAAGTCCCGGTAATTAAATTATTTACCACACTTTGATACAGGCCTCGAGAGAGAAATGTGAAATCGATTGTGGAGCTAGCCTTAGTGCTATGAAATGTGGCGGATTGAGGACGGTCCCCTGAGAATCTACCATTGAGTGCTCGTAGGCCCAGCTCTTCTAATTTTGAGAGTAGGCTCCTGTCTGTTTCCGAGCTTCTGCCTCCCGGGGTGTTATCTTGGTGGCTTGGTTCCCAGGCAAAGGGATCCTCATCTTCGTTAATCTCTGAGGCTAAATTGCTGAGCATATTTAAGTTGGAATCCCCGGTGATGATCAGGCTGTTGGATTTCTCAGTTGTTAATAATTTTGTGAGTTCTTCCTTCAGCTGTTGAGCTCCCTTGGTTTTTTCCCTAAGGTGTAAATAAAGGTTTATTAGGGCTATGTCCTCTTTTTTGTTCTACTCTCGAGGAGTCACTCGCAGTGCTTGCATTGCATTTAGGGGAAGTAACTTATAAGCCAAGGGTACTACTTCAACGATGGATTTTAGTGAGCTGTATATAGCAAGCCCTTCCTTCTTATGGCCAAGCAATGAGCTCTGTGTAGGTGGCAGAGAATTTAAATTGTATCCCGACAGTACTGGTGGGATATCGGTCCAGGTTTCTTGCAGTATGATGATGTCGAATCTTTGCAAGTAGGTGTTTAGTTCTGGGTCCGAGAATTTGTCTCCTAAGCCATTGATGTTCCAGGAGCACTGGTTGAGGACATTAGACATGTTCCCTGTTTTTGATTTATTTTGTCATTGATTTTTGACTTTGACATTTAGGGTCCTGGATAGCCAACTCCAATTTTGCGAAGTTGGACTGTGATTGGAAGATAGTCTCTTATTGGCCTGTTCTCGATGGAGTAAGTTCTCAGGGGTTTTACTCCGTGCCCCTCTTAGGACTGAATTTGAATTAGGCTGCCCGTTCTCTTTCTTTTGCTGGCTATCCAGGGCTAGAGGATCTGGATATCTTGTTTTAAGAAATGGTTGAAGTTTTATTCCCCATGAGTCGAACTTTGCTTGTTCTTTTAGCAGTCTCTCCGGAAATTCTACTGTGGCCCATACTGTTTTTGTTGCTTCTACCCCTAAGTGTCCCGACATTTCTATAAATTCTACTGATTCCAGATCACTAGAGGATATATTTTTAAGACTGTCGATTGTTTTCAGTAGGCGTAGTATATTCCCCCTATTTAGAGTATCTATTGTGCCCCTTGATTTATACTCCGGGTGGAAGACTATTATGGTAGTGCCTATTTGTCCCTTGTCTTGTGTCTGGCTGTTGTTCACAGTATTAGGGTTCTCCTCTGAGCCTTGATGTTCCTCATTTGCTTCTGCCCATCTTTTAACACTTGTTTCATTTTTCTTCGTTAGTTTTGGTCCAATAGGGCTTACTGCAGTTGCTGCCCATTGAGGGCTTCCTCGAGGGTGTCTTTCTTCCTTTTTGTGGGGGGGACTAGTGATGGACCTTCTTTCTTGAGATGGTTCTCTTTCGGGTTTTTTCCTTTCATCCAGGTTTCCAATTTCTTGTGGGCTGTGTTCCGTTTTTTTGTCGTCTCTCATCTCAATCAACCTGTCTTGCGATAAGTCAGATGTCGCTTTCCCCGCTTTTATAAGGGGAGCTGATAGTAAGCCTTCTTTCTTGTGACGATTTTCTTTCGTGTTTTTTCCTCCCTTCCTGATTTCTGGTTTTTTGTTGGTTGTGTTCTGTTTCTGTGTCTTCTCTCATCTCAGTCAGCCTGTCTTGTGGTAGGCCAGATATCACTTTCTCACTAGGAGTGCCCTTACCCCAGGGTATTACCGCTGTTTTTTTCTTTTGATTTCTGCCCTTCCTTTTCTGTTTTCTTCCCTGTTTTCCTGGTTGAAAATGTTTCGTTGCAGCTTCAATTTGTGAGTTTTCACCCGGTGGCACTATATTTGCAGTTAATGTTGTTGTTTGGGTTCCTTTAATTTATGTTGTGTATTACTGACCGTTCTCTTCTTTACTTCTGCGGTTTCCCTGGTGGAGGATAGATCTTGGGTCGTCTTTAAGCTCTCCTGCATTGGTGACTGCGTTCCTTCTAGCAGTGGCGTGCTTATTTCGCATCTCCTCTTGACGGGGTTACTTTTTACAACCTCCCTGATGTCAGAGAGGAGATTGTCCATTGCCGTTGGGAGTGTTGCCAATTTGTCCACGATTGTTATGCAGGAGCAATTAGAATGTGTAAATTGGGTTTCTGCTTGCGCCCTTTTGACCAAGTTGTTCAACTCTGCTTACTTTCCGTCAATATTGGCAACAAATATTGACAGCGAGTTGTGGACAGAAAGTTGTAAGTCCATCTTATCAGACTGGTATTGAATGGAGTTTACCGATAATTGCATTGTGTGCAAAAGCGATGACCAGGTGTCTTCTTTTGCTTTTGGTGTTCCCTTACCCAGATTTGCGTTGGTTACACTGTTGGGCCCTCCTGGCAGTTCCCCCTTGATGGCCGCCGGATAAGATACCACCAATTCTTCCCACTCCTCTGGGGTGAGATACGAGGTTTCAAAGTCATTGATCCAAGGTGATATAGAGTGTGCTTTGGATGAAGTGGATGGACTAGGGGGATCGATGTCTGATTGTGTAGGGACACCTCCTGGCTTAACTTGCTCCTGTTGTTTCTCAGGTTTTTCAGGTTGTTGATCATTTGTTTGAGATGGATGCTGCCCCTGTACTCTGACTTCCTGTGTGATTATGGGCTTTAATTGCCGCACTTCTTTAGTGTCTATACTCATTGTTGGTTCTCTTTTGTTCCTGGGTTCTTGCCTTGCCGGCCTATCCTCTAGCGTTGTCGGTGTGTGTTTGCACAATACCGATTCTATTTGCGCTGTTAAGTCTCTGTGCTGAGTGTGTTTGCTGTTTTGCATGTCATCCTTGTCCTGCAGGGTGTAGTTCCTAGGCCCCCAGTTTCCTTAATCCTCCGGTCCATCTTGTCTCTCAGGGTTTCCAAGTGGTCCTTGTCTGCCTTTTGCAAGTTCTGAGGATTCGAAGAATTCTTCATCTGTATGGTTGTGGAGCCTTGTGGGGCTTGTGGGGCTCCTCTTCCTGTTTTCTATTGAAGCAAAGTTATGACTTGGGGTCACATTTTGGCCCTCTTTTTTATTCGCCTTTATGCCTTCGTGCCCACAGTCATTTGGGTCTGTTTTTGGGCTTGAGCCTGCCAGTTCCAGCCTTCGTCCCTGATCCTGCGCAATTTGATTCCAAGAGGCCCTCCTTTCTGGCCCCTTGGTCAGCTCTTCTTTACTTATAGGTGCAACCTCTTCTGCGCTGTTCTTCCCTTTTCTAAGGTCGGCTTGATCCCTTTCCGACCGAACCTGTAGTTCTTGCGTCAGGGGGGTTGCCTTGCTTGGCTGTAGCGGGATTGGCAGATCACTTATGTTGCTACTAGTTAGGCAGAAGGCAGAGCCAACGTCTTTGATGAATGAATATTTTGAATAGATTTTAGGTTGAAAGCTAGATTTGTTCACTGAGAATACGTTTGCGATCCCTCTCGCCTTTGTGTCTGGCGGACATTTGGGACTTGTGAGCGGGGGGAAATCAAAGGAAGTTCTCCCTCCTCAGCTCCATTCCTTCCCTCGTCTGTCCCCTTATCTTCTTTACTGACATTCATTAAGTCTTTCTTGAGGTTTTTCTTTATTCTCCTTGGTCTTTTAGGGGGGTTCACGGGAGCCATATAGTTCCTTGACTTCCCTGACCTAGTTTCTTGGCTTTATTCCTTATTCCTTTATTCCTTCTCGCCCTGGGTTGCTTCAATTTTATTTTGTTTGCTTATTAACTGCGCAGGTCTCGTACCAGCACTGGGGGTGGACTTATCAGTGGTGTCTCTTACTCCTACTCCTACACAACACTGCACCGCACTCAGTAGGGTGTGACGGAGGCTCCGTTGGTGGGGGCTGACGCCACTCCCTCTTGCAGTCCCTCTTGCGGTGCCACCGCTCTCCCCTCGGGCGCAGTCTTTTGTGCAGGCCCTATGTGAGCTTGATATTCAGTGCAATAAGTCCTGTCACAATTCTCTGTGTTCACGATTCACGATTCACAGTTCACAGGGCCCACAGGCTTACCAGGTTGCAGCAATGCCGCACTTCCCTCTGTCCAGATGGCGGTCAACTCCAGTGGTGTTTTCTCAATTATCAACTATCAGGCAGCTAGGCTCGTAGTCAGTAACTAGAAAGCGCTCATAGCCCCTGCCTCGTTGGGGTGATCGCTGGTGGCTCGCTGATGGCTCCTGCGGCTCCTTCTGCGTTTTAGGTAATCGCTGGCAGCTCCTGCCCCTTTAAACAAAGCACACCCGGCTCCTGGCTCGTTAGGGTGGTCACTACTGCTTTGAAGAGGAGTGATTCAGACAGTAAGCGCAGTCAGCAAGCAGTCAGTAGTCCCATACAGATCACAATGCCGTACCTGCTGACTACTGTGGTAGTCAGTATGCTACACAGTAGTTTTTAGTAGGTGGCTGCAGTCTCAGGGTATAAGGGAGCGAAATGGGGGTCAAGGAGGGCAAAGGGCGCAAAGGGCGTGAGGGCGAGAGGCACTGAGGCCACGGCGAAATGCAACGCGGCAGCATCTCACCAACTCACGCCGCTGCAATCGCCGCTGCAATCCAAAACTCTGTGCCCATCATGCAGCCTCTGCTCTGCTCCGCCAGTTCTACCTCTGCCCCTGCTACCTTGCTCCCCTTAGCCTGCCACATGGCTGAGAAACTCCCCGAGCACAGACCGGGGCTTGAGCTGGGAGCCACAGGAGCGCGAAACAGCTAACAGCAGATTCAGCTTGCCACTAGATTGCTGCCATGATGGTACCTGCCTGTTGCGGGGGCAATTTTAAGCCTGCTGAGGCTGCTGCTGCTGTTGTTTTGGTGCACCACGATGTCCTCCGTGGAACGAAGCAGAATCAGAATCCGTGCACTGTACTGATGCTCGCCCTCAGCCACGCTCCCACCTCGCTTCCACCTTCTTTACCGTGAATCGACGGGCCGATGAAGTGCCCCCGCTGCCCCCGCTGTATGTGAGAAATGGGGGGGGGGCCGTAAGCTGGGAGCAGGGCTCGAGTCCGGAATCACTGGGAGCGACCGGCGTCCTCACGTCTCCCTCGCGCGCCCACACGATCAGCGCGAAAACGCAGAACTGGATTCAGTGAGGGAGGATTGGAAAGGATCGTCAAAGGCGGGTTGCCCAGGTGGAACTTGAGGTCACCGAGTTGGATGTAGTTTGTGGATAGGAGACCCTGGGGTGCAATGAGGTCTACAATGGAATTGGAGAACGGGGGGCCGTGGCCCAGGGGGCCTGCACATGAGGGTGCCGC
The DNA here is from genome assembly GCF_964204655.1 of Triturus cristatus. NCBI lineage: Eukaryota > Metazoa > Chordata > Amphibia > Caudata > Salamandridae > Triturus > Triturus cristatus. The sequence continues at coordinate 259,266,930 of NC_140584.1, forward strand.
AGAGGATATTCATGGGACTGGTCTGGATCTTAGAGTTGCTGAAGTCCATGGTCACCCTTGGGTCATTAGAGTACGTGGTCAGTCGGAGTGTGCTTCTGTAGGTGATGACAATGCCTCCTCTTTGACGGTCGGGGTGCTCCTTGCGGGTGACACTGCAGCCGTCAGTGACAGCGATGGCGATGTCCGGTCCGGGGCAGAGGTTGGTCCTGGCAAGCGGGGTGGCATCCAGGGTTGATGGCGAGGAGACTGCTGGCATTGTATTGGTAGAGTGTCCAACAGCAATGATCCTTGGTGTTGAGCGCGGTCCAGGGGCAGACGGATGCAAACGGCATAGCCTATGGTTTCCTTTGGCAAGAGAGACGACCATTACAATGCAGGCAGTACATCATTAACAAAGCAACTCTGACAACGCAGGTGCCGTAACATCGCATTTGAATACAACGCATTGTGAGGTCAGTAATGAGGTAATTATAGTATTTCGGGAGGTATGGGTTTCGGATGTAAACATTTTAAATTGGGGTGTTTTTGGGGTAAAATATGAAAAATGGGGTGTACATTTGGGGTAAATTATGTAAAATGTGGTGTTTTTTGGGGTTAAATATGAAAAAATGGGGTGTGCATTTGGGGTAGATTATGTTAAATGGGGTGTTTTTTTAGGTAAAATATGAAAGATGGGGTATGCATTTGTGGTGAAACGTAATTTTTGTGTGTGTATTGTGGCCTCAAAAAGGAATTCCTGGGTTCACGTTTAGGATTGGGGTGCAAAGGTTAGTGTAGGGTTGCACTCACTGAAGTAATGTTCATGTCTCCATAATACAACGCCTAACCTACTGTTGCAATGTGCCTAGTATTAGTATGCATTGGAATGAAATGGAATGCAATGTAATTAAATGCGTTGTAACTACGTATGTGCCCTTGGCACATAAGTGTTAGTCCCGCTGTGCATGTGCGTACAGCGGCCCCCATTGAGAAGTGCTGAGGGGGGAGGGGCGCATTAACAAACTAACCAAGGCGGGCACGGAGCTAGAGTGAACAGGATCTAAGACATATTGCCGGCGAGGGTGTCCATTACAGGCAGCTAAGCGTTTGGACAGCGGATGTGTACTGCTGTCTAAGTGCACCAACTGATAAGTGCCCAGGCAGCTAAGGTGAATAGAGAACTATGGGCACAGTGCCCTGTACAGGCTGCTAACTCACAATAACAGTTTAGCTGTGAACCCGTTCCCCGGACGAATTGCCAGTCGTCCAACAGACCCTTTGGTTAACCAGCGGGCTGTCCTCGGACAGCAGGACTTGTTGTCAGGCGGATGCTTATTGACAAATTGGCGGCCAAGGCTGTGGAAATCACTGCGCTCAGGAGCCGGCCCGCTGTCACTCTGGGGGCACCTGCCAATACTTCTAAGCCTGTTAGCAAACATTGGGGTGACGGGGCTCAGTGCACACCTTGAGGAGGCGCGGACACGCATCCGGCACCGGACAGCCAAATCCCATCCGAATGTGACTCCCAATCAATCAATCAATCAATCATGTCATTTATAAAGCATGTTACTTACCCATGAGAGTCTCAGGCGCTGGGGGGTGCTGCTACTGCTCGAAAAGCCAGGTCTTGAGGAGTCTTCTGAAGGTCAGCAGGTCTTGGGTCTGCCGTAGGTGGATGGGGAGGGTGTTCCAGGTCTTGGCTGCTAGGTCGACCCAAGCAAATCACCGCTGCGCATGGGCGCCCTGGCTCCCGAAGCTTCTCCTTTAGGAAAGTGTGAATTCATTGCTAGTGTCACCACTAACCATACTTTGTTTATCCTTCATTTTCTGGAAAACAATGTACTTATATTTTGTCTTTCTTTCTTTCTTTCTTTCTTTCTTTCTTTCTTTCTCCCTTTCTTTCTTCCCCTCCATGCTTTGTTACTACTCCTTCCTTCTCGCCCTCTTCTCTTACTCTTACTTTCCATTTCCTCACTCATTGCTGCACTTCAGCTTCGACCAATACCTTTCTTTCGTCCTTCTCCCCCTTCTTTCTTAGTCCTTCTGACATTTCGTCCTGCCTTGATACCACCTTCCTTCCTTCATTTCCTTCTTTCCTTTTTCTGCAGCTGAGTCCCTTTTTAATTTGCTGTGATCCTTCGCTGTGCTCTCCTTTCTGTTTCTTTGCCGCTCTCTCTCCCGCGCTCTGTCCCCTTTGTTGCACTGCCACTCTCTTTCTTCGTCATCCTTTATCTGTTGTCCTCTCTATTTCCATCTCTCTCTGACTTCCGATATATCTCTATCACTCTCTCTTGCTCTCTGTCTTCTTCCTTCTCTCACTCCCACTTTTTCCTATATCTGTAGCCTCTTCCTTCTTTCTCCTTCCCGATTTCTCCCTTCTTCTCCGCCTCACCATTTCCATTCCTGTTGTCCTCCTTCCATTGCAGTCTCCACCTGTCCCTCATTTCCTCTTTTCTCGCTTTCACGTCTCCTCTCTTACATGTCCGCTATTTATTTTCTGTGTGAGGAATGTTCTTTTCTCTCGTCTTTCGTTGTTTGCCTCACTCCGTCCATTTGCAATCCCTCAGCGGTCCTTTGTCACAATATACAATACATCGCATTCCTTCTCCCGCTTTCTCCCATGGTGTTCTTTTTCTGTGTCACCATTCCTGCCTTACCCAGTTCCCATCTCATTGTCTCCTCTACTACCTGTTCATATGCCCATTGTTTCCTGCCCCCCTTTGCTCCCTCCTCCCCCTCTTCCTTCATCTCTCGCTCTTGCATATGTCGATTTGTCACCGTCAACTGTGATGTATACCATTATTTCCCCCGTCTGTGTACAGTTGGCTCGCACACATGTCCCTTCATGCCATTGCCTCCCAGGGGGACAGCTGGGGCCAGCCTGGGCATGGCATCTTTAATTATGACAGGAGTTCCTATTGAAATTTAGCTTGCTACGTCGCCATGGCTTTATTTCCCGGGCTGGCCCACTGCCTTGAATGTAATATGACACAATTGCCAAGGTTGCACAAACAGAAGTGGCAGAGGGGAATGAATCGTTTCAATAAAGTGAAGGGAAAAGAGGTTAGTGCCCAGGACACAAAAGGATGGTTTCATACCCTGATTTCCACTGTCCTCTCCCCAGAACAGCCTGTTATTACGGACCGGGTGTAACTTGCCCCTTGTATGCCAGTGGGAGAGTGAAACCATGCCAGCAATCAATTCAACCAATTTACGGGCATATTCACAAGACGCTATCATCATGATTGAAGATGGGACTTTTCTTGCGCTAATGTGCAGATCGCCAGGTTTTCACCGCTTGATCCTGGTACTATCGCCATGTAGCGTTGGCTTGCTAACACGGCGCTAACCTGGCGATAGCTTTCAGGGTTGGTCAGCGATAACATAACTGCCGATGACTTGCGTTGTCAATAGTTATCGCCCGTACTTGATAATATGCCCCTACGTATTCTTGTTATACGAACAGTGGTCTGTGACCTACCAACTGTGTGAATATGTCTACATTTTTAACCCCCAATACATTTCTTACCAATAGCAGGACATATGGGATTGTTACAAATATGAGTCTTAGAGCCACAGCAATAACACACATTCTGTTTCTTTCTATCCTTGCTAAACTTGATGGCAGAAATGGGACTATCAACAGTTACAAGTGCAACAGAAAGCCGCCCCTCGTGTGAAGCTGAGCTGGGGTAGCCAGAATGGAAAGTGAACGATTGTGATGGGTAAGTAATCTCTCCTGCATCTTCTTGGAGAAACAATTGGAAACAATTTGATCTCTTATATAGGTGTCAACTGAATTCTCAAATTCACAAGGAGCAGCTAAGACATGCATAGTAACTATATACTCTTCTACAACTTCATCTCTAGCCTGTCTACGCATAGCGAAACTATGCCTCTCTAACAATACGCTGGGTTCCCCAGAATATTGTTTCTTAAGCCTCTCTTTAGCCTCAATATACACATCACACGCAGAATCACCCGCAGGGCTATAACAATTAGATTGTCAAAAACATTCTGGCCTGCAATAGCCAGGTGACTGAAAAGCAGTGCGAGTTGTCTGGCAGGTGTGTAATCAAGGCTATCTATGGCAACCAGGTAACACTCAAAATTGAGTAGCCATTGCTTTTATTTAATTTCTGGTTTACCAGGTTTCTCTAAAAAAAGAGGAGGATGTAATACAAAAGGAGGAGAATGTAATACATTCTGTGAAGAGGCCTTACCTGAAAAGGAAAGTTATTAAAATTACAGTGATAAAATATAACGCAGAGTAAGCATAACATTTAAAAAAAATAAAACATTGTGTGGAATAAAGAAGAAAAAACCTTATATACAGATAAAAAAATACAGAATCCAAAGTATACAGCACAATCCAAAAACCACTGTAAAATAGCTGCTATATTTTATATACAGATAAAAAAAAGACAGAATCCAAAGTATGAGGATAAAGAAGAGTTGAAGCAGGAAGTGGGGAAGTCAGTAGAAGAAATGCAGACTAGGCAGCCCAAACAGAAAGTGACAACATCAAGGCAGCACAGTAAATTATGCAGTAATCAGTGGGCTGGTCTGGGCTGGAGCGAGAATGCCGAATCCGAAGACCGAAACTCCCACAGCCTGAAGCACACAGGAAGGTGTGACGGACAATGGAAAGCTGTGCGAAGCTAGCAGCCGAAATCAGGAGAAATCCAAGGTACGCGGAGACACAAGCCGCAATGTCATGTGGCAGTCTCAAGCATAATAGAGCTCCAGGACGATACCAAGTACATGGAGCGCACAGAGACAAAGGATGAACGGTCTTGAGCAAGGCAAGGACAAAGATGCCAAGTGCGAGGAGCGTGCGGAGACAAAGGATGAACAGTCTTGAGCAGCGCAAAGCGCGCAGCAGCAATGCGAACGGAATTCCAAAGCTCCCATGTGCATGTGGGGCTAACGGTGAGGGATCCTTACCGAAATAAATAGTCAGAAAATATAAGTCACGCATCATTAAAATGAACATGTTAATGGCTTTTGCTGTAATAACTAAGACCATTAATGCTTCTTTACGAAGTGACAATAGACCAAGACTCTGGAAGCAATGTAAATGGTTCAACAGTGACTGTTCACAATCTCATAATAATCTTGTGAAGGCACTGAAAAAAAAAACGCGAGCTTACTTAGTGGTAAAACATCTCCGAAATAAATATATACGGGCTTTGGAGAAATGCAAACTGGACATAAGAAAAGAGGCCTGGGAACAATTGCATGAAGCATGTCAAAACAAAGACCCTAGACTCTTCTAGAAAACTGTTAACTCAAATTTTTTCCATAGTTCTCACAATATTAGTATTGATGCCACAATTATGCCTGCTACGTGGGTACAACACTTCTCCATTCTATATAGTGGTAATGGTGAATACTGTCCCATCTTAAATTATTGGACCTCTGAGATGGCTTACCCTATGCTCGATGAAGTTGAAAGGGCATTAAATCAAACAGTGAAGAAAAAGGTATTTGGCCCTGAGGGCGTCCCTGACGATTTGTTTTTGGCCACTCCTGTCCTATGGCTCCCCTCTTGACTAACATTTTAAGCTGTATAGTTTCCCAGGGCCCACCCAAATCAAGGGGCTCCATGATTATAGACCCCATTTTTAAAAAAGTGGACAGCTCGGACCCAAAATGCTATCGGCCTATCTCATTAATTGATTGTACTTGTAAACTGATGGGCAGGGTCATACTAGAACGGTTGGAGACCTGGGCAGCCGAAAGCGGGAAGTTTTCAGACGTACAATATAGCTTCAGGAGGGGCCTGCGAACTGTCGAACAGTGTCTTAATCTGCACCTGGTCATAAGCAAGTACACAATAGTCAAGACCGGATCCCTCTATCTCGGGTTCATGGATCTTACATCAGCTTTTGACTGGGTGCAGAGAGGGATATTATGTGGAAAATAGCTGGATTTGGGCATTGATTCATCTTTAGTCCATTTTCTAGCCCAGATGCATCTAGATGTGACTGGGATGGTCAGGTACGGAGCGGGTGGTGAACTTACAGCTTCCATCAAAATGAACCGTGAGGTTCGTCAAGGCTGTGTCCTTGTCCCTTTTTAGGTCGAGCATTCAAGACCTCTTGTATATACTTTAGTATATACTTATTATATACTTATATATGTATGTACCATGTGGGCTCTGGAGATCATCCCTAGGACTTGTCTGCTTCCGCTTAGGGACTCTTTTTTTGTTCAACTGCTTCTATTTAACTGTCTTGATAGAATATGACCAGCAGAGGTCAGTAATATACCAGAATTGCTTTCTACTGCCAGACTTTCTTTTTTTTAAAATGTTCTGGCATGTACCTCTATTTAACTTTCTTTATAGAAAACGACCAGCAGAGGTCAGTAAAATACCACAATCACTTTAGCATTCTCTAGATTCCAGTCCATAGAAATTGTCTTCCACGAGCACCCGTAGACAATAAGATTTTTTCAAATCTTGTATTTTCAGTGATATGACCACAGAAAGCCCTGATTTTATATTAAAAACAGAGCTTTGTCTATACCATTTTCCTCTGAAAGGCAATATTTCTCTCCATGTGTTCCCATACCTGGTGTGTCACACAGTTTGGTGCTTACTTTCCCTCCAAGTTAAAGAACAGTAGATGTTTCTGCACCCAGGCTAATTGGCTGCATAGCTGAATACATATAAGGTCCCAAAGGCGAGACCGATTGCATTGCAAATGCTTGTTTATTTTGCTTGTATATTAATCACCTAGAAAGTTACATCAATCACGGGAATGTGGATGTCCCTAAGATAGGTACCAGAATTCTACCCGCATTACTTTATGACGATGACTGTGTTTTAATGTCCAGAACCAGTGTGGGCCTACAGAAGCTTGTGACTAGGTTTAACGATTTTATGACCGAATTGGGTTTAAGGACTAACACATCAAAGTCCTACACGATGGTGGCAAGTAAATCTCCCCCCATTTTAAAATCACAATAAAAGGTTGTCTTATGTCCCAACTTTTTCGTACTTGGGAATCCCGTTTGATCAGAAAAGCACTTGGCACCATCTAGTTGAAACAATGGTCAGTAGTTTTAATCAAAACCTGGATGCGGTATTCAGGTTCACGAAGAAGCTAGGCTCAAGGTCGATCAATTCAATAATCAATATTTATAAGGCCTGCTTGTGTTCTGTCACCTTGTATGGGGCTGGAGTATGGGGCTTCTGCAATCCGGCTCGTCTCCAAGCAGCTGAGAACAACTTTATGAGACGTTTGTTGACAGTCCCCAGTGGTCTTTCCGATACCATCTGTCATAGTGAACTTGGTTTGACCCGTTTGTCCTTTCGTATACAAACTGCTCCAATTTTACCGTGGCATTCAATTTGGGTAAAGGAGGAGCCAGCCCTTATTCACCCAATTATCTTAGACTGTTTTAAACTTGATTACATGTTGAAGATACCCAGGTATAGTTATATAAAAAAAACAGTTGGGGTCAATGGGGCTGGCAGATTGTTTTTGTAATCCAGTGACCATTGTTAAGATCCCAAAAACCAAATTGAAAAAGGACTTCTTGACCTGTCTAAAGTTGTCAAACGAGCACCTAGAGATGGTAAAAAAGAGAGTCTCTGAACACTCGCTTCTAGTACGTTCCTCAAGTGTTGAGCTTTTTCTCTCTTTTTATTTCTGTCACACTAAATTGATTATCTTATTAGATTTTGGTTTGGCATCTTGCACCTTCTGGTTTCTTACCCCCGCAAATCCTATTGTGATGCTAAACTGGATTTTTGACCTTGTGACTCCAAATCTACACAGAGCACGCTTCAATTCCTGTTCTTCTGCCAACTTTATATCAAGCCAAGACACTATTTTATTATTCCCCGTTTAAAAAAAATTTAATATCAGGAAGTGGAGGCCACTTTATATCATCTCCAGCTTTTAAATTATGAATTCACTTGTTTAATGGTCTACAGGTATATCTCTACAGCTGTCCGTTTACGTAATATAGTTAGGAAATGATTTCTTTTGTTCGGTTTTTAATGAATTACTTTTGGATTTTATGGTCCGTGGGACAGGGGCTTATCACAAAGTTTATTATACACTATTTCTATATCATGCTGCTATTTCGTAGAAATATTAACTTAATTAATTACCTTTCTAACACTTTGATTATGAATTACCACTGTCTTGAAGTGTACCATACATTGTCTGTATTACATTTTAATACTTTTATGATGTATTCTTTTAAGGCTGCAAGTTAGCCGAATAAAGATATTTGACTGACTGACTGAACATAGAAGGTTCAAATAAAGCCCCATTTCTTTGCTGTAATTAGATTATCTTTTCAGTAAGAGTGATGATAAGGATTAAATCTGGTGGGTCCAAGAACAATGTATCAGAAAGGAAGGAAATGTCAGCAGAACCCCATTCCTGGTACCAGATGAAGTATCGGGGTGGCTACACCCATTGCTGGGAACGCGAACGAGGCGGCATTGGCCTATACCAATTTACTAACGCAGGCATGTGCTGACCTAGCTCCTCCTAAACTAGTGCTTCTCAAAAGGAGCGTACCTTCAGCCCCCTGGTATTCAACCGACCTCAAAGTACAAAAATGTATCTGTAAGAGATTGGAGCGTAATTGGAGGAAGAATTATTCTATTACAGAAAAAAAGGAATATTTGACCAGCCTAGCAACCTATAAAGGCATGCTGCGCAAAGCAAAACAGAAGTATTTTGCGTCCCAGATTTCGGCAGCTAAGAATTGCTCTAAGGAGCTGTTTGCCACTATCACAAAATTATCCTCTCCTGTACCAACCTCCATCTCGGCTAGCACAGAGCTCTGCGAAAGCATTGCTTCGTTTTTCTCCACCAAGGTTAATAATATCTTTACTAGCCTTAGCAACTCAATCAGGTGGGAGGAGAAGGCAGAGGAAAGACTTACTGAAGGGGACACGTCATCAATCACCCTGGAGGAATTTGCTCCGCTTACAATACAAAATACCGTGGATTTGCTCACTAAAGCTAATTCAGGTTCCCCTCTTGACCCCTGTCCTCTAAAGATTACGAAACTAGCACCGGGGCCAATAGCCAAACTTCTCACGCCCATTTTTAATGGGATGTTCCAAGAAGCAATCTTTCCTAACATCTGGAAGATGGCTTCCATTCTCCCCCTCCTGAAGAAGCCGAGTCTAGACGCGACGGACCCTAACAATTTTCGTCCTATTTCCCGGCTTCCCCTCCCGACGAAACTTGTGGAAAAAGCAATGAACACACAGCTTACAGCATTTATAAAGTCATCATCCTTGCTGGATGCATCCCAGCATGGGTTTAGGGAGGGTCACAGCACCGAATCCGCTTTGATCGCGGCAACAGATCAGATCAGGTTAGCAGTTGATCAAGGCGGCAGAGCAGCCTTGATCCTGCTGGACCTATCCGCCGCGTTCGATACGGTCCATCACGGATTGTTGATGGACCGGCTGAGGAAAGGAGGTGTTCGCCAAAAAGCATGGAAATTGCTGAACTCCTTTCTCTCAGAGCGGAGTCAAACAGTGGCATTGGGAAACTTTACTTCCCGCCCTTTCTCCCTGCCTTGTGGGGTACCACAAGGGTCCTCACTGAGCCCGACACTTTTTAACGTTTACGTTGCATCCCTTGCCCCCATCATTAGATCTTTTGGGTTTAGTGTCACGTCATACGCCGATGACACACAGATCGTCGTGTCTCTATACCCCGGAAGTGATGTGGGAATGGATGTCAATTTCCAGGCCTGCATGCGGGAGGTGGCCCGGTGGATGGCCAGCAACTGCCTCAGGCTAAACTCCACGAAAACTGAGGTAATGCTGTTTGGAAATAATCCCAGCTTTTGGACTCCTACCTGGTGGCCTCAGGAACTAGGAGCCTGTCCCAGCCCAGTAAGTAATGTAAAAAACCTCGGGATGGTGCTGGATGACAAACTCACTATGTCACTACAGATTAAGGCAGTAGCTTCTAAAACAGGCTTTATCCTAAGAATGTTGAGAAAGATCCTGTTTTTTCTTCCTCCTGAAAGTCGACAAACGGTGGTCACTGCTCTTGTGTCCTCCAGACTCGACTATTGCAACAGCCTTTATCTGAATATTCAGGAGAATCTGATGCATAGACTGCAATTATTACAAAATGCGGCGGCCAGATTACTTACGGGTATTCCAAAGTTCTCCCCGATTTCCAAGGCTATCCATGATTTGCATTGGTTGCCTATTCACAAGAGAGTTCAATTTAAATCCTTGTGTTTGGTGTTCAAAGCCTTGAAGGGTGAAGGCACAGGTTACCTGACTAAGCATCTTACCAGGTATGTCCCTGCCCGGCACCTTCGTTCGGCAGAGGCCGGACTCGTCTCCATTCCTACCATAAAAAAAGTCCGTTGGGGAGGACGCAGGTTCTCCTATGGGGCTGCCAAGCTCTGGAACAAACTACCTCCCCATTTGAGACTTATGGAGAATCTTCTCCAGTTTAGGAAAGCTCTAAAAACTTGGTTGTTTTAATAACTACGCCAGCTTAAAATTTCAGGATTTGTGGACAGCGCCAGGACACCTACTTGGTAATCGCGCGCTTTACAAAACACCATAACATAACAAACGATGCAGGAGCTGATGATAGTTTCAATTGAAAGTTTATTCTTGAAGTAAATTCAAAGTAGAGGACCCATCAGCTATCGACAGTTGCTCAGGAGAAAGCCCAGAGTGTTCTCTTTTCTCCTGGCAACCAGAGATGGGTTGTAGAATGGAATATCAATACGTAAAAGGGAAACAAGCACATACTGAAAATACATGGTATAATAAAAGCACACACAATGGAAAGACAGAATAAAAGTAAAGGACACTACAGTGTCGGAAGGGGCGGTCGGTGTTCAAGGGCAAAAGGGGCATTACCCTGCCATAAACTGGAAGGAGGAGAAGGAAATTCGAGCAGCTCATGCCAAATAAATTACCTATGATTTTTTTTTTGCTGTGAGAGATTGATGCCAGAACCGTAGAGACCTACGAAGGTGTGGAGGGAGGAAAGCCTCGCCCTACAGGCACTAGCCAGAGCAGTGACATCACAGTGGTGGGCGTTGAAAGGTATTGCACTGCTAAATCTGTTTGCATTTGGCTGTTTATAGCTCTGGCCCAGGGTGATTCAGCAGAACACCATTCCAGTAACAGGTCGGGCGGAGCTGATCAATGATGACAAGGAAAGAGTCGGTGGTAACCACCTGACTGTGGACTTTCCCCTCCTCCACGATCATTCTCGGCTGCTTTGCTTTTGAAAGCCAATGGGAAGGCTGGAGGAGGGGCCCAGAAGCTCTTGAGCCTGACTTTCAGTTTTATTTATTGAAGTGTTGAAGCGCACGTTGTTTAGGAGGAACAGCTCTTCGTCTTTTATCAGCTCAGCCCACTCATTAGTGAGTGTTTCGATAACTTTATTTACCTTTTAAATGAGATAGTGCCTTCCCTGCACTGCTTGTTCAACAAAGGTAAGCAGCTGTGACTGAAGCAACAGTCACACCCCTGGTTGATTCATTGACGCGTGTTATTACCTGCATTCAGGGAAGTCTTGGTGCAGGCGTGAGAGGGGTATTTTGGTTTTCTCCTTTAGCTGCACGCATTTGACCATGGCATGCCAGAGCACAGAGGCAAGGAATGTAGGAGAGAGGGAGAAGCTGGTTGCACAAATGAAGACGATTGACAATCCTCTGAACAGAATGGCCTCCCAAATATTTGTTTTTAAAAAGTGCTGAGTGCAGTTTTTTCATATGTGCCTGCCACCACATTCTGGTATTTCCAAATAGTAAAGGTAGACTAATGTTGATGCCTCCTAATGCCTCTGACTTTCACAACCTACACTTCCTTTCTCTTTTTCTCACTCTTGCAGGAGTTTGTATCCATGCTTTCTCTCTGTATCACAGTTTAACTATATTTCTGCTCCTCCCTCATTCTCACAGGTCTGTCTTTCCCTCCCTTGCTTTGGGTCAATGTCTGATAAAAAAAATAAGTCTTGGTCTCCAGAAATAAGTGCAAGTGCCCAATACTGGCAACCACTGGTTAAAATGATTACTGAAGCACAAACAGGGAAGGGTGGTTAAACAAAAGGGTGCAGAGATGCATACAAGGTTGGTGTGAGAAGTTGGCCTGGTATATGATGTTCACTAGTTAAAGTGACCACCTTGTACCATGCCAAGCAACCCTTATGGTGTGGTTGTAAGTCAACCTTTTCGGACTAGCTGCCCTAGTGGTAGCGTAGGCTAAGCAGTCTTTGAGGCTAAACTCGTGAAACGTGTTAAGCAAGCTGTTTTACCAAATGCAACCCCCTTTTATACCAATGAAAGGACACCACACAGATATATATTCAAAATATATATGTATTTATTTCTCAAAGTAACCCCTAGTCTCTTTATGAGCACAGGAGCACAAATCGTCAAACAAGATTACAGTAGAATACACAGAAGTTGCACTTTATATGGATAGGCCCTGGTGGCCGCTCAAACCATATACTAAAATAGTGGTATAAGTACCACGAACAGAAAAGGGAAAAGGCCTAGGGCCTCTAGAATCGCTGGGCCTACAAGGAACTAACTTCAGTTAGTGACCAGGAGGTCCACGGGTTGCGTGTGCAGAGCAAATAGTCACACGCGAGCTCCCATAGGTTTTCAATGGGTGCGTAAAAGTTACAAAGTTACTGCAAAAGGAATCTTCCGGATGGACTATGAACTCAAGATTGGAAACACAGACACTAGAGATGATACTCTACACTTGGGCACCGGAGTGCCAGCTTTACCTCACCCACAGGAAGCGGGTGCATAGGTCTCGAAGTGCGTCGGGTTTCTTCTATCTGTTCAATGGAGCCTGTGGACAAAGATGCTGCAGGCGATCGGTCCGGAAGAGATGCGGTGGATCCAAGGGTGGATCGGAGTTGTAGAAGACCTGTAAGCAGAGGGGACAGTGTTCACAGTCACTAGCCAGTGACCAGCGTGGCACCAGGTGGGTACCAGGCGATGTTGGGTGCAAACAGGAAGAAAGGTGCAGCTTGTCTCTGCAGCCACGCGGTCCCTGAAGGTTGACCACGTCCAGGAGTCGGGTCACAAGCTGTCCCACGCAGGCTCTCGCTGTTGGCGGTGTCGGCGACTTGATCGAAGCAAACAAGCCTTGGCAAAAGCAATTGTTGTGGAAAACAAAATAAGCTGATGGTTCTGACCAGCAAGGTCAGAGGGACTGCTCCTTTGGAGGGGAGCAAGGGCCAGTCTGGAGCAACCAGACCAGTGGTGTAGTTCTTGAAGTTCGTCGCCAAGATGGCCACTAGCCAGCGGGCCAGCAACCGGTTAGGCGCGTCGAGTGGCAAAATGCAGAAGGGCCCCACGCAGATCGTGGAGATCCTGGAGGGCTCACCTTTGGTGCAGATGCTGCTCGAGGGTTGGGCTTCTCAGATCCCAAAGCACAACTTGGAGGGAGCCTCGGTTGTTGCGCTTGCAGCTTGTCGTGGTCTTTTCAAGATGGCTGGCTCCACGTGTCTCGGTGCCTCCACGGGTCTCCTCTTTTCAGGGACTGTGGATCGGGCGGTGAGAGGTCTGGAGGTCCAGGTCTTGTCAGTCTCTGGGCTCGGGCTCCGGCGGGAGGCGGCGGCAAAGCAGACGTTGATTCGCTGGATGGTGCTTGCGTTAGCAAGGTGGTCACTCCCTGACCACAGGGGAGATTGGCTTCAGTCCTCTGTGCGGCAGAGCGTCGAAGTTCCCGTCTTCTTCTTGTAGTTAAGTTGATTCCAGGATGTCTGAAGTCTTAGGACACAGCTCCTACCTTTAAGCGGATTCTAGGGGCCGGACTACCTGCTAGGTCCCTCCCTAAGGGTGGGACCAGGAAGGGGGGTGGTTACACCCCCAATCCTTTGTCCAGCTCGCCCCAGGTCCAGGGCTGGTGTGCCCCAGGACCGGATTGAACTGGCATATGCACCGAGGCTCCTTGTGAGCCTCAGGCATGTCTGGTTCCTTTCAAGCCCTACCTGACCAATACACAAAATCCTGTCTGGGGTGGTGCACGCACCTCCCCTGGCAGGAAACCCTTTGTCCACGTCTCCCAAGCTGGAAGGACTCCCAGCAGCAGGAGGGCAGACTTGTGTCTGTGGTGGCAGCATCCATTTTGTGGAGCTGAGGCTATGTCTGATTTTACCCGGGTTTCAGGTACTGTACATGTCGTGTCCCTCTAGAAGGGTGGAATGCTAACCCCGTCGCCAGAATTGGCGAGGGGTTAGTATTCCAATTCGTATGACACCTTACTCAACATGTTTTGATAAAGCCAAACCAAAGTTAGCATTTAACCGCGAGGTTCATAATGCACTTAAGAGTATATGGTATGACGATATCTGGAAACAGTAGAAGGAAGTTGTTCCGACCACTGCAGACAGGCTCAGCTCATGCCAGAGCACCATCTCACATGGAACCAAGCACACTGCCTTCAGGATTGTTAAGGCCTGCCATAGGAGTGACTTATAGGTTACCAGGTGTCCCATTTAAGGTTAGGTATAGGTATACTACACCTAAGTAAGAGGTGGTTACACCAACTTACCCCAGCTGAGTGATCAGCCAGTTGTGTCAAATTTGTTAGGCCAGGCCAGGGGTGGCATAATACATGCTTCAGCCCCTGGTAGGCCTTGGGTACACCAATGCCCTGGGTACCTAGTGTACACTGGTACAGGGGCTCACAGGGTGATCCACTTCCAATTGGTTATGCACCTAGGGTGCATAGTGTAAATTTAGTAGAGAGAACAGCAGGCTGTGGGTCTGATTAGCAGGCCCACAGCCTCAATACGTCAAAAACCAGTGAAGCAAAAAGCAAAAATTTGGGGTGACCATAGGATAGCAGACCCTACTCTCCTACAGTTGGTTTGGCAGTGGCATACGCCTAAAAGGATAGTCAAGGAAGCAAGATGGCATGGCACACAGAAACAACGAGCAGAGTGGGAAGTAGAGGAAAGCCTGACAGAAAAGGGGCTCATTGATAGAACTGTGATGGAGAGTAGTGGTTATGTTTGTGTCTTTTTTTTACCATTTCTGTTCAGAGTCTGTGGCAGAGTAAGGGTCCGTCAAGGGCCAGTATCAGCTAAGATTTTTGAGATATATATGTAGATTGCCACACGCCTCACCACTTTCAAATTTCACCAGCTGCCACTGTGTGTGGGACAGGTACAGTAATCAATCCTCTACGAGTAGAACGATTATTGCGCCCCTCCAGGCCACCAGACAGGTCTAATCCTCTACACACATGGTAGGCTACCTTGACAAGAAGGGCCAAAATAAATTTTAGAATACCAGATATAAATGCAGTCAGGCCCTCCGAGCAGACGGGGATATGCCTAAATACAATGCAGAGGCCATTCTTGTCACAACGCACACCACTTGCCACATTTGAGAGCTCTGCTGAGTCATTTCAGCTGGTGTTCCAGAGGTTGGGCACAACCCACTAAACCTTTTTTGCAGTGCCACCAAATTCCAGATGCCAACTCTTTACTAAGCATTTGGGGATACCCTGAGACCGGAGAGAAAACAATTTCAGTTCCATAGTGGGTGATCTTTGCATATGCCTTTCCACCAGTTACCCTCATTCCGATGATCATGTACAATCTGAAACAGAAGCCATGCAGTCTCATCCTAATAGCAGCAGCATTGGTCTCACTGTTCTGATGTCTGGGACCCATTGGTGGACAGGCCAAACCAGTCCAGGCCGATGTTTACCTCCTTTCAAAGAACCATTGACCAGTGCTGCATCACAATAAATCATATTTGCACTTGACATCATGGCTGCTTTAAACTTGGAGCTTGGTGCGTTAGACATCCCTCTCAACGGCCAATAAATCCTGCAGGAAGCTGGGCAATCAACCATCACCCAGGCCTGCTGATAATGCACCCACAAGAATGCGCTTTCAAGGGGTTCTACTTTACTTGCTGCACCTGGCCAAGTCCAGTCTAAAATATTTTCTATAAAGGTACATTTTATCTTCACATACTGCAGAACACCTAGTATTCCACAGTTTTTCTTTACTCAGGTGGTTAACGTTTATGAAAAGACTGCTGCACACCTTTACTTTCGTGGGGTTAAACGTCGACCTGAACAGGAAACATTCTTATTGCTCTCACAAACGTCCCTTTCAGCACATATACTAAACTTCATTTCACATGCTCCCTTGAAAGACTGCCTTTCTCCTCGAAATTACCTCAGCTAGCCAGATTTAAGAAATAAATGCATTTTCTATTAAAGAACCCTGCATCAAATTCAGCAAAGAAAGGGTAACCCTTAGCACTAATCTATGCTGTATTCTATATGTGCTTTCAACTGTTCATTTGAATGAGAAGATTAACCCGTTGAGTTTCTTTCGTTATCCCTCGTCCCCGCTAAAAAAAGGCCTTACACTAACTAGATGTCAAGCAGCAAGGTAAATTCTTCATGGACAGTTCTAAGACATTTGTAAAACAGATTGGGCGGTCGGATTCTTCAGTAAATCCAACAAGGGGCGACCTGTTTTGCAGTAGGACAACTTCCTCTAGATTACAATTTGCAGTGCATTCTGCTAAGTGAAGGCTGGATAATCTCGGAGACAAAGAATAGGCATGACCGCACTCTTTCTGTAAGTTCGCTCAAATACACTCGCAGCACTGCAATGTGGGCTTTCACTCACATGTTCACCTAGCACTATAGCCTTCACATCCAATCAAGGTCTGATGCATTAGTTAGTCAGGTGGTGCTGCATGAGCTGTTTCTCTAAAATAAGTCTATATTCTGGTCGTATGTCAGAATATCCAGTTAGAAGAATTGAAATGCCAAATATTGAAGACTAAAACATCTACAGAATATATATATATTACCTACCGGCGGTCGCCAGTAGGTAGTTATAGTTAGGATGTAGTTTCCATGGGACTAGCGTTTTTTCATTTTGTCAACAACTTTGGCATCGTTCGACGAATCCTCACGACATGTTCAGAACTAGTTTGCCACTCACTTCAGCTGCTGTCTTGAAAATTTTGGGGTGATCCGTCAAGCGGGGTCGAGAAAAAGGGGGGGTCCCAAGACATGTTTTCCCCATGTTCATTTCCATTAGGAACTTTAGACACTGCTACAGCCCGAACTGCTGAACGGAATTACACCAAAAATGGCCTGGAAGGTAGATTTTGGTCCAGAAAGCACCGTTTTAGTGATTTGGTGTAAATCCGTTCAGTAGTTGCAGAGGAAAATTAAAGAAATCTCCAGATGTATATATAGGGACGCAGAGGATCCATGACCCCTCCAGATCTTGTTCTGAGATCTGATTGGTTCCAACATTTCAAAACAGGAAGTGTTGGCAGCCATCTTGTGACTCAGCTTGAACCGATTCATGGAAAAAAACGTAATGAAGAGGGGATATGGTAGAAACACTCTGATCACTAGGCCCAATAGGGAGGTCCCACAGGGACCCCACAGGGCCTAAAAAGCATCTTTTTTAAAACTATTTCGTCTGGATCCAAGGAGACTGATAAAAATAATGTGGTCTCCTGTGCTTCGTTAATCATCCACCGCCAGGTGGGCCAGTTCCCAGGTGCATTTTTTAATAATGGGGGGGGGTGCACTGGCCCCCTTCCTGGGGCTGAATATTGCCCCGGAGATCACCACCTCCCTGGGGCTACTTTAAAAATGAAAGCAGGGGAGGCCCATATGGCCTTCCCTGCTGCCCCGGGGACCCCCACCTGGGGCTTTCTCTTTACACAATGCGGGAGGCCACATGGACCACCCGCAGCTCCAGGGGCTGCTACCTACCTAGGGCTTCAATTTTAAATAATGTGGGGGCCATACGTTTCATCCAGTCCATGGGACCGACACTTCCCCGGGGCTTTTGTTAATTTGAATGGGGGAGCCAGCGTGCCCCCTTCCCCACAGCCCCAGGGAACCACCACCTCCCCACGGCTTTCATTTTAAGAAATGCAGGGGGCACGTGGACCCCCTGTAGTCCCGGGAACTGCCACCTCCTCCGGGCTTTTGTAAAAAGTAATGCAGGGGCACTCGCTCCTCCCCCCGCAGCCCCTGGGACCCCCACATCCCAGGGCAAAACTGAAGGGAGGGCTGCCACGCAGCCCCCTTCCTGGAGCCAATAATGGCCCCGGGGACCAGCATCCCCCTCCTGCTATGTCCTGGGGAGTCCACCCTCGGGACATATACGAATACAAATGTATTCGTATTGTCAGTATTGTCATTAATGTTGTGATGTATTGTAATGAGCGTACTTTATTTAACTTTAACAAAAAAACAAAAAAATGCAGTGTTTATAAAATAGCAAACACGTTTTTGATTAAATTCAACGACAAAGTTGTGGCTAGTGTTCTTGTTTAATTCAGTCCACTACGTAAAACTCGAGTTGAAAACACATACAGTATTGGCACTTGTTTTGTTCTTTATATTAGCTTTGGTTTGGCCGTGCTGCTATTTGAGCCAGAACCCTCCTTGCTTTTTGGTGGGACCATGGCACCCACAATAGATGCCCGGCCCCGGGGATGGAGTCCCAGGGCCGAAATCGGCCTGGGATGGTAGCTGCACGGCCCCCCTCTCCTTATTCTTTTAATAAAAAAGTTTAAATGCAAAGGCCGGGAGATGGGGTCCCGGGGCCAAACTCTGCCTAGGAGGGGGGCTGCTCGGCCCCCCTACCTTTAATGCAAATAAAAAAAATATTTTGAAAAAAGGCTGGGCCCTAGGGGATGGGGTCACCGGGGCTAAAATCGGCCCAGGAAATGGGGGCCGAGTGGTCCCTACTGCTGATAAATACATTTTAAAAACCTTCATGCTGCCAGAGGCCTCACCCGCTTTTACCACAACTCTGCAAACACGCCTCCTGGCACACTACTAGTTGGGTATGAGGTCCCCTTTTCTCCAGAGGGTCCTTGGGGGCCAACAACCCCTCCTGTTACATCCAGTAAGTCCCACACAGTGGGATTGCTGAGAGGTTGTTGGAGGCCACAGCCCCTTTCTCCACCACTCTGCAAACACGTCTCCTGGAGCACTGCTGGTTGGCGGGATGAAATCCTCTTAGATGCTGAGGGTTCTTGGGGGCCCAGTTGCCCTCCTGTTAACTCCAGCAAGTCTGATACAGTAGGATTCCTGAGACCTGCTCGCTTTCTCCACCACTCTGCAAACACGGCTCGTGGTACACTACTGGAAGGGCAATGACGTCCACTTTGCTCCTGAGGGACCTTGGGGGCCAAGAAGCCCTCCTGGTGATGGAGCAAGGTTTCGTATAAAAGACACTTGCTCGTACGCACACCTCTCGAATAACATATAATAATGTAACCAATCTGTTTGTAAATACTAAAATTGCATTACATTCATTATATTGTATCCAGGGGATGCTTGCCGAGTGTCATTTAAATGGCTGCCAAAAACACGGGATTTCTACTGCGCATGCGTCTACTACTGCATCTACGTAGTATGACGTCTTCTTTCGCTTGGTGGGAAAACTTTGCAGCTGCGCAATAGCTTTCAACATGGCTGCTTGAAACTCACATGTTAATGCGCATGCTAAGCCGCAACTAAATCATGCAAGTTCTACTTATCTGCTAATGCAAAAGATTTATTAAGTAAACGGGGTTAGAGTAGAAATAAGTGGTATACAGTGAATTAATTTATTTCTGTGTTCTTAAATGTTTTTCTTTGACTTTATTATTAGTTCGTATTTGGGCATTGGAGGGTGACTGAGATTCATACCCACCTACTGGATGCGCATGCGCACCGAAAACTTGTCCTGAACTCTGATGGTATCATTGAACAACAGGCAATGACGTGCTCACAAGAAGCGCATGGGAAGCTCAACTCTTGAACCAGCAAGAGGAAATACATTGTTGCCTAAATGTATTGATCCACATGTGAAATGCGGGTGGGAATAAAGCTGGGGAAAGTAAATTTAAGGGGAGGGAAATTAGACAAAAGAACTAAAGAAAATATTACACTTAGTATGGTGTGATGACCTCTCCCCATTGCCTGGCCCAATCCGAATTAGGGGTTTTCATGATATTGAAACATTTGGGGGTGGAACATACACAAGGATAGTATAACATAGGTAGTTTAGTTAGTTAGACACCCAGAGATGCTGCTGTACACTTGATGCAGGGATGCTGCCGGATGCTGTGCTGAGATGCTGTCGAAGAAACCAACACTTAGGGAAAATTCGCTGAAGGCAGAACCGAGGAGGCACATCCAGGAAGGGGTTTCCGGATGAGCCCGAGCCGGAGAGAGTAGTACCAGAGAGGGGTGCGACGCTGGCGTTGCACTAGAAGAGGTCACCTACCTTGTCCTGAACCTGACCTGAATCTTTGACTCCCTGCTGTCCAGGTCCTCACATCATTCTAGGTAAATATAATTCTGTGTAGTAATGTCCTCGTGCTGCTCTCTATTTCTTCCCCTTTAGGTGCAGTCATCACAAGATTATTAATTGTGAATTGATTTAAGCTAACTGTACCTTCTTTCCTGATGGAGAACATTTGGGTGTATTAACGTGAATTTGACTTGACTCACAATTATTTGATCAGATAAACTTTAAAAAATCTTTCGAGTCTGTGGTCTTGCCTATTCTAATCTACAATCAGATCTATCGACTAGAGGAAATTTATACCAAATGAGACAGGGTTGAGAAGAGTTGATATAACAAAATTGATAGAAAACAACACAGTTTAAAGAAGAGGGTCCGAGGGAAAAAGTTTAAAGACCACTAAGGATTATATCCCCAAATTAACTGTTATCAAACATAGAAATCCTAGGGTCTACAGTAACCATAAACATAAACTGCATAAATGAATAAATGGGATAATCATCAAACAATTGATAGATGATATACCCTTTGTTCCACAGGTTATCCATGAGACCACAGGGGAGAGAGTACTCCATGAAAAAGAAAGGGAAGCGATAAATAAGAATAGAAGTGAATTGATACAGAAAATAACTCAGTTAAATATATGCCCTGAAGCACTAACGATATCAGTGACTATAGGTCCTGTAGTACCATTATATGGGGAAAAACCAAACTGTTCAAAGACACCTGTCATGACTACTCCAATCATTGAACCCAGAAAACAAAAAATAATTGATGACCAAGCTAGTGAATGTGAATCGGTAATATCATTAATGGATTTACCCATAAGAGAACAGATAACTCAAACTTCAAGAAGAAATCTGCCCAGTTGCTCAAAGGAAGTTAGATTAGAAACTTCAACAGGAGCTAGAAGTGCCACAATAGTAACCCCAGAAGAAATAGAAAGATGGGCACAAGAAATAGAGAAGCCGAAACCCCAGCAGAAAATATTAGACAGTTTTAAATTACGAGTGGAATTGGAAGAGATGATAGCTGGAAATGTGGGTTTAGATAGGTTAAACACATATAGTGAAGAAGAGTTACTGTTTATTTGCAGAAGCATTACCCAAAATACAAAAATATTTCATGAAAAATTAGTGAACCTGTCATCTGAGATGGGAATTGACATAGGGAGGTCGAAAGTGTTGCAGAAACCCTATAGAGCAGAATTTCCTGATAAAGATTTGGAAAACATGAATGTGTCAGGAAGAAAATTACAGATCAGAGAGTTATTTTTATTGCAAAAATGGGAAGACCTAGACAAATGGAAAACTAGGTGGACAAAGAAAAAGGAAGAAGCACATGTAAATCGAATGACATCTGAATATGTAATGAGAGAAACAGAAAAGGTTGAGGGATTGTATCCGATGAGGGAAGTACCAGGAGGGGGATATGTACATGTCCCATGGACCCGACAGGATATTTTGTCTTTTACTAATGATTTTCCAAAATTGCGAGAAAAACCAGTGGAATGGTACAGGCAAGTCGAAAGGTTTGTGAAAGTCTCAAAGGTTTTGCTGAAAGATCTGGATGGGCCGTTTGACATAGTGGTACCAGCAGATTTGTGGACAGAATGTAAAATTACCATAGGTTGGTCCAGTGATGAGTATCCAAGGGATCCAAAGACAGGAGCCCCGTCAGAAGACGTAATGAAAAAATATCACCAGGTGATCACTTTCCTGAAAAGTAAAATTCCCTCAAAAGAAACGGATTGGGTAAAAATAGACAGAACAAACCAGGAGAAGGACAAGTCTGTACATGCTTACTATGAACGCCTTTTACAGGTGTTCAAATAGTATAGTGGTTTTGAAAATATAGGAGACAAGGACATGAGTCATTTTGTGTATTGATTTGTGTCAGTGCTAAGACAAGATATATCCCAAATGATTAAGCAGCATATGCTGTGTTGGCAATCAAAGCCCATAGATGAGATCCTCAAATATGCTAAGTACTGTGGGGATGAAATTGATAACAGACGGAAGGCTTTAGAAGAGAAGGTAATGTGGGCTCAAGTAAAATTAGCAGAGCAGCATTGAACTACAATTAAATAAACAGTCAGAAAATCAAGGAAAGGGGCAAGGCCAGAGTGAAAACAGTGGGGGTACGCCAAGAGGAAGGTTGAGTAGAGAAGAGGCAAAGAAAAGGTTTCCCTGTCACGGGTGCAGGAAATTGGGGCATTGGAAAAACGAGTGTAAAACCATACAGAATAATAATGGCCCAAATCAAAATTTAAATCCACAGATGCAGAATGAGGTGTTAATGAGTCAACCGCAACAGGTTATAAACCTACAGAGCCAATTGCCACCTGCCCCTATGCCAAATTTTGTGAGTCAAGCCAAGTACAGTATGGACACCGGATTTCCATCACAGTTTCTTTTGCAGGATCCTTATTTTGACTGTGACACACAATGACGGTGCCTGAGGGGGGAGGAAGGGGAGTGCATACTTGGCACATCCCTACTGGTAGATCAGTCAGGTCCATATATTGAGGGTAAAGTAGAAGGAAACGACATCACCTTCCTGTTGGACACTGGTGCTACCCGTTCTAATGTGAGACTAGCAGACATTCCAAACCTACCCCTCTCGGGTGAAGCAATCTAAGTAGTAGGCGTTTCAAACCAACAGATTAGAACCCCGATTACAGAACCCATGGAGGTGCAAATCGGTAATTTCAGAGAGATGCACAAATTTGTAGTGTGCGACTCTAGCCCAGTAAACTTGCTTGGAAGAGACTTATTGTGCAAAATATATTGCACACCGGATGGTGTTGCAATTCAGAACCCAGATGAAGACGGAGTCTACAAATTCATGTTAGCTAAACAAAGGAACGGAGGTAGATGAAATGTATTCCTTGATGACAAAAGGTGAGTTACCAGCTGAGGTCAAGCTGACAGTAAATCCTGAAGTATGAGATTTTACCGGAAAAGAGGTAGGATTGATGGTAAATGTAGATCCCGTGAAAGTGACGGTGAAAGAAGGTGCCATCTATCCAAATACTCGTCAATACAAAATGAGTCCTGAAATTAAGGCAGGTGTTCCAGCAGAAATTAAGCGATTAGTCGAGCAAGGTATTTTAAAGGAAATCATGAGCAGTCCTTGTAATTCACCCATAATTGGCATTAAGAAACCTAACGAGAAATATAGGGTAGTTTAGGACCTGAGGAAAATAAATAAGATTGCTGTACCATGTTGCCCAGTAGTGCCCAACCCAGCTGTGATCCTGTATCAGATACCATGGAAGGCAGGTTGGTTTACTGTAATTGATTTATGCCATGCTTTCTTCTCCATTCCATTGCATCCAGATAGCAAGTTTTTATTTTCATTAAAATTTGAGGAGCGTGTTTATGTGTGGAATCGTGTGCCTTAAGGGTACACTGAAAGTCCTTCCATCTTTAACCAAATTCTAAAAAGATGCCTTGAATCTCTTGTGTTGCACAGAGAGTCAGTCTTGGTGCAATATATTGACGTATGCAAAACAAACAAGTCTCAAGGTCTCAGACCTTGAGACTTGTTTGTTTTGCATATGTTGATTGGGGATTTAGTCTTAACTGGTCTTTAAAATTTTCCCTTGGGCCCTCCCTTCCCTTTTGAATACTGTTGCAATATATTGACGACCTATTGGTTGCGTCGAAAACTCGAGATGACCGTGTTACTGATTCAATTGCCTTGTTAAATCACCTGGCTAAAGGTGGACATAAAGTGTCCCCAAACAAATTACAGTTTTGCCAAAATTCGGTTAAATACCTGGGACATCAAATAGAGAGATAGGTTAGGAAGGTGACCTCTGAAAGAATAAAGATAATAAGACAAATGCAATTGCCACAAACCCAAAGAGAAATAAGGATGTTTCTTGGGGTCGTAGGATATTGTAGGCAGTGGATTGTAGGTTTTTCCTTACTGGCTAAACCCCTGATACAGATGACCAAAGAGAGAGCAAAAGACCCACTAGAGTGGGACGATGAGAGCATGGGAGCCTTTGTGAAATTACAAAACTGTCTGTGTGAAGCACCTGCTCTGGGAATGCCAGACTATTCAAAAGAATTTGCATTATTCTGCTATGAGAGAGATAATTGTGCACTCTCAGTCCGAACACAAAGACATGGTCTAATGCGACAACCTATGGCATATTTTTCTGCTACTTTAGACCCTGTAGCATGTGCATTGCCAGGTTGTCTAAAAGCTGTAGCTGCAACCTGTGTGAGCCTGGAACAAAGTGAATCAATTGTAATGGGACACTCTGTAAAGGTGTACGTCCCTCATTCAGTCGTGATTCTTTTAACAAGAACTCAAACTCAGTATCTTACCCCTAGTTGATTAACCAAGTATGAGAGAATCATACTGGGTGCTGAAAACGTGACTATAGTAAGGTGTACTGTTCTTAACCCAGCTACCTTACTGCCAGATCCGTAACAAGAAGAGGTGAAAGATGAGGTCGAACATGAATGTCTAGACGTGACTGAACTTAGTACCAAACCACGTCCAGACTTACAGGAAGAACCCTTGAAAAATGCAGATCATGAGATGTTTGTAGATGGCTCATGCATGTGTCATGAGGAAGGAGGATTGAGTGCTGCTTATGCTGTGTGTACATTGGCTGGAATAGTTGAAGCATCCTATTTAACAGAAGTCAGATCTGCACAAGTAGCCGAATTAACAGCTTTAATTAAAGCTTGCAAAATTGGGAAAAATTGGAGAGTAACCCTTTTTACTGATAGTCAGTATGGTTACGGGGTTGTGCACGATATTGGCCAGCTTTGGATGCAGAGGGATTTCCTGACTTCTTCAGGATCTCCCATTAAAAATTGAAAATTTGTGAAAGAATTGATTGAGGCAATTCAATTACCAAAAGAAGTGGCAGTGGTCAAGTGTGCTGCTCACCAGTCGGGGGATGACTATGTGACAGCAGGTAACCGATATGCTGACCAGATTGCCCAGCACTGTGCAAGACATAAAATTGCATTAAATAAGACAATTGAAACATGTGGAATCAGCTGCCAACTTATGCTACTTGCAGGATTGGGAACATGGGAGGAGGTAAAAGATCTACAAGATGAAGCAGAATTGAGAGAGAAGGAAGAATGGGTGAAAATAGGATTTCAACGAAGGGCAGAAGATGAGGTGTGGGTCTGTTATGATGGCAGACCGGTAATGCCAGACTGTATGCTTGCACCTATGGCTAGGATGTATCATGGAGAAACACATGTAGGCAGAGGTGCTATGATCAGACTTTTCAGACAAGAATGGTTTAACGCTAAATTCAGGACTGTTGCAGACAGTCTTTGCCAAAGATGCTTAACATGTCAACAAATGAATCCCGGCAGGAAAACAATGGTTAGTATGGGAAGGATTGGGAAAGCAGAAGGTCCTTTTGTAAGGCTCCAAATAGATTTCATTCAATTACCTGCCTGTCGAGGGTTGATATATGTACTTGTCATAGTTTGTTTATTTTCAAAGTGGGTAGAAGCATACCCGAAGAAATGACAGCTTGACAGTGGCCAAACTCTTATTACGTGAACTTATCCCGAGATTTGGTTTTCTAGTAACGATTGAATCAGACAGAGGGTCTCATTTGAATAATGAGATAATCCGATTAATTTGTGAAGCATTCAAAGTCGAACAAAAATTGCACTGCTTGTACTGCCCAGATTCTTCTGGAGTGGTAGAACAATTGAATGGCACAATCAAGTCAAGACTGGGAAAGGTGTGTGCATCCACCCCACTGGAGTGGCCTGATGCTTTACCTCTTGTTCTGATGGGACTCAGAAGTATTCCTGACAAAAATACCGGATTGAGTCACCATGAAATACTCATGGGAAGAGCAATGAGGCAGGCATATATACCAGGACACAAGCTATTGAATATAACTGATGATTTGGTTTTGGAGTATTGCAAAGAGTTGGCTGACCGAGTGCGTTCTATCGCTCACCAGGTTGGGGAAGACTCAGTCAACAGGCAGCTGAGCCAAGCGCATAATCTGAATCCCGGTGACTGGGTAATTGTGAAGAATCACACTCGAGAATCGTGCCTAGCACCAAGGTGGGACAAACCACATCAAGTTATATTGGTTACATCAACAGCTGTAAAATGTGACGGTTTGCCTAATTGGATTCATGCAAGCCATACAAAAAGAGTGCCAGCTCCTGAAGAGGAGAATCCTCAATTGACATGAGCAGATGAAGTTGCTGAAGGTTGTACAGCTAAAGACTCTCCCATAGTAGATCCTGAAGTAGCTGACCAAGAACAACCAAGCACCTATCAGGACGACTGGATCCCAGTGGTGGACATACCTGAAGTAATTGTAAGAACCAGAAGACAAACAAAATTAGAAAGACAGGAAGAGAGTGAGAATCAGTTAGGTGTAGAAGAATGTGCTCAGGGGAGTAGGAATACAGCTATTAGGGAACCTGAGCAGGAACAGATAAGGAGAGAACAATATACTCAGACAGAAGAAACTCAAAGCCCCATTCACGAGTCCGAGGAGGGACAGATAGACCTTAGAGGACACGTTTAGGCAGAAGAAAATCAAGGGTCAGAAAGACCTGAACAGGATCAGATAGGTAAAGAAAAACAGGTTCAGGATAAAGAAAAAAAAACAATTACAAACAATACTGAACAGGGTCAGATTGAGATAGACGAACGCATCCAATCAGAACAGGCTAAAACAATAAGCCCTGGACAAGGTCAGTTAGAGAGGAAATCTGAAGATGAAGATGATCAACTTGTGCCACAAATAAATGAGAACAAAAGAACCCTTGACGAAACTGACAGTGCTGTGCAAGCTAAGAAAGTCAGGAAAGGCGATAATTGTCCCAGTATTATTAAAAGACTGAAATACAGCCTTAAGACAATAAGCGAAGAACCTGACCAAATAAACGAAGTATCCAGCCAATCTGGGCCATCCACTGAAATTTCTAAGCGAAGAAGCCCAAGATTGAGAACATTGAATAATAAGTTCAAGGGTCCTGAATGGACATATGTCATTCTTGAAGATTTCGAAAATCTTGACATAAATGAAGAAAGAGATGAAGAATTGAATGCAGAAGGGATTGACGAGGAAGTGAGACCAACTTGAAAGAAAGAGAAAACTTAAGGTGTTATCCCATACAAAAAATTTCTGAATTGAAGTAAAGAATTCTTCTTATCCCAAAATGTCTGATAATAGAGTTGTTGGAAAACCAAAGCGAAGTTGTATAAAGAAGTGCTGTAGGATGTGTATATGTAGCATATTTTTAGTACTTATAATGTGGTTAGTATTAACAGTGGCCATTGCCTATTTGATGGTTACGAACAAACAGAATAGTACTAATACACATGAGAGAGTAGCTAACATTAAAGGAGATAGAGTAGATTTAGAAACACCAGATGAATCAGATTTACACCACACTGTGAATAGAAATAAAACTGATTTGAACGTTTTTGCAAATGTATTAGTACATTATGTAGAAACAATGGAAGTTAGTGACTGTTATGTTTGTATGAAACTGCCAACATCAGTAGCAGAAGGGGTAACTTATCATCACTTACCCTTGACATATGGTATATTATGTAGTGTTTTAGCTAGTTTGTTTTATACAACCGGAAAACTACAATATTATTATTCTAATGTAGATGTAATCTTTTCAGAGGTCCTATGCGAAAGAGCATGAACCCCATTCTTAGTACTAGAGACTCACAATTTATGGGTGAATATTTTCTAACAATGAAAACAATAGATATAGATGATGCACACAAGCGCAATTTAACATGTAAATTACATGAAGAAGAAAATATATTTTTGAATTTAGTTGAACAGAGGAGACAGGATTTCCAAAGAAGGGCCTCTGAACCGAAACCTCAGATACCTAAATGGGCTGAGAAGGAAGATCTTTTGGCAACTGGCAAGACTCATTCTGTTATGGTCCTGGATTTTGAGAAGAAAGGGAAAATCTGTCTCCATAGGTTGAAAACAGAATATAACAATGCATTTATTGGTTCCAGTGAATGTGAATATAATTTCTTAGTAATTGGGGGATGGGGACTAAAAGGAGGAACAGATCCAGTATTTCCTGGAATTTATTATATTTGTGGAAACAAATCCTACTATAGGCAACCTGATCATTGGTATGGGAGTTGCTATTTCGGAATCATATTTCCTAAAGTTTATCATGTTAAAAGAATCACTGGAAGAAATGAAGATAATAAAGGACTAACACGCTACAAAAGGGCTAGTTTTTCAGAAATAGTAGGTGATATCTTTGGTGCATCAGTGGGAGTTCTGCTTAATTCACGAAAAATGTGTCAATTGTCTACAGTAGTTGATCGGTTATCAACTGACACTGCTGGAGGATTCTTATTGATCAATACAGAGCTACAGAATACAGAACTAGTTGCTGTCAGATCGATGGTTTTGCAAAATCGAGTTGCCCTTGATATCTTATTAGCAAAAGAGGGTGGAGTCTGTAAAATGTTGAAAGTGCAACATTGTTGCACTTATATTCCTGATAAAAGCGTTGAAATTGGAGGATATATTAAAAATATCACACATTTGGAAGAAGAATTGAAACCACTGGAGGTTGACAGTGTATGGAAGAAAATAGCTAATAGTTTTACTACTATAGGTAGTTGGTTTTCTAACATAGGTAACAGCATCTTAGGTCAAATATTAATGCCAATAATAGGCATAACCTTGTTAGTCTTAACAGTTTTGTGTTGGCACAAATATTGCGGGAAAAGAAAGAAATATGAAGTGAATGAGAAGGGTAAGAAAATAAAATTAGATGAAATACAACTTGATGAGATGAAAGGAAATATTTACAAAAGAATGAGGGGATTACAATAGAAAAATGATAAAGGACGAAACGAAAGAGTTGAAGAGATTGACATGGTAGAATGCTAAAGTTGGCATCTGATTTAGTAACAGAAATTAGTGATGGCATAAAATGCCATCAGAGAGGCGATTGATGGAGCAAGGTTTCGTATAAAAGAGACTTGCTCGTACGCAAACCTCTCAAATAACATAGCACAATGTAACCAATCTGTTTGTAAATACTAAAATTGCATTACATTCATTATATTGTATCCAGCGGATGCTTGCCTATGTGTTTTACTAACCAGTAACCCGAGTGTTATTAAAATGGCCGCCGAAAACGTGGGATTTCTACTGCGCATGCGTCTTCTGCATCTACGTAGTATGACGTCTTCTTTCGCTTGGTGGGAAAACTTTGCAGCTGCGCAATAGCTTTCAACATGGCTGCTTGAAACTCACATGTTAATGCGCATGCTAAGCCGCAACTAAATCATGCAAGTTCTACTAAACTGCTAATGCAAAAGATATATTAAGTAAATGGGGTTAGAGTAGAAATAAGTGGTATACAGTGAATTCATTTAATTCTGTGTTCTAAAATGATTTTCTTTGACTGTATTATTAGTTCGTATTTGGGCCTTGGAGGGTGACTGAGATTGATACCCACCTACTGGATGCGCATGCGCACCGAAAATTTGTCCTGAACTCTGATAGCATCATTGAACAACAGCCAAGGACGTGCTCACAAGAAGCGCATGGGAAGCTCAACTCTTGAACCAGCAAGAGGAAATATGAAATACATTGTTGCCTAAATCCACATGTGAAATGCGGGTGGGAATAAAGCTTGGGAAAGTAAATTTAAGGGGAGGGAAATTAGACAATAGAACTAAAGAAAATATTACACTTAGTATGGTGTGATGACCTCTCCCCATTGCCTGGCCCAATCAGAATTAGGGGTTTTCACAATATTGAAACATTTGGGGGTGGAACATACACAAGAATAGTATAACAGAGGTAGTTTAGTTTCTTAGACACCCAGAGATGCTGCTGCACACTTGATGCAGGGATGCTGCCGGATGCTGTGCTGAGATGCTGTCTGTGAGCTGATCGAAGAAACCAACACTTAAGGAAAATTTGCGGAAGGCAGAACCGAGGAGGCACATCCAGGAAGGGGTTTCCGGACGAGCCGGAGAGAGTAGTACCAGAGAGGGGTGCAACACTAGCGTTGCACTAGAAGAGGTCACCTATCCTGTCCTGAATCATTGACTCCCTGCTGTCCAGGTCCTCACATCATTCTAGGTAAATATAATTCTGTGTAGTAATGTCCTCGTGCTGCTCTCTATTTCTTCCCCTTCAGGTGCACTGATCAAAAGAATTACTAACTGTGAATTGATTTAAGCTAACTGTTCCTTCTTTCCTGATGGAGAAAATTTGGGTATATTAACGTGTATTTGACTTGACTCACAATTATTTGATCAGATAAACTTTAAAAAATCTTTCGAGTCTGTGGTCATTCGAGGTAAGGTTAATGTTATTTTCTTGCCTATTCTAATCTACAATCAGATCTATCGACTAGAGGAAATTTATACCAAATGAGACAGGGTTGGTATAACAAAATTGATCCGAGTGGATATTTGCTATCTCATTGTATGAATGTTTATGGGCCCAAGTGAGTGTTGTGGTGTGTGTGTAACCTGAGCTGGTAAACTCCGCTGCATCACTGGTACCTTCTGTAAATCCTACACAGCGGGATTCCTGAGAGCTGGTCAGAAACCACACCCCTTTCTCCACCACTCTGCAAAAGCGACCACTGGTTAAAAAAAAAATAGAAATTCACTTAAAAAAACAACGGTTACAGGGTCGTTATAGTTAGGAAATAGAATTTTTAAAACCTTAGAAATTCACTGAAAAAAAACAAAGGTTACAGGGACGTCATAGTTAGGCAAAACCTGTGAAATTCAGCAGTTATAGATACCTGAGTTAACTATAACTTACTCCCCCGCGGTGCACTGCTTATGGCCTCACATATTACATCACTCATGACTTGGTGAGTGACATCACTGATGACATCATCCACAGAACCACTCATATCGCATACCCATTCACAGAACCTTATCAATACACACACCCACTCACTCCTCCATAGGCCACTCACACACCCACTCACTCACCCATACAGCCTATCAACATAGCCACTCACTCACCCATACAAGCCCCCATACAACCACTTACATAACCATTCACACATCCATAGAGGCACTCACACATCCCGTCACTCACTCTTACAGCAATTCACACAGACACACTCTCCAATATAACCACTCACACACCAACTCACTTAACAAAAAACATCACTCAGTGGTAGTGCACCTTATATACTAATTTAACTTTTGTAGAAGGTTAGTATATAAGTTTAACACCCATAAACTCTTAAAAACACTTACACTCACTTGATGAGGTAATCAGTGATGTCATTTGAGATGTCACCAGTGATGTCACAGGCCAAGTCACGAGTGATGGAATATGTGAGGTCATATGCAGTGCATTGCAGGGGTGCAAGTTATAGTTAACTCAGTGTAGGAAAGAGCCCCTTTTTGCATGGTTGCCCCCACCTTTTGCCAAACTGTTGTTGTACTTTGACTGAGTGAACCCTGGGTTCTGGCCAACCAGATACCCAGAGCTTTCTGTTCTTTCCCTAAATTGTACTGTTGCAAAACCCAATTGGCAACTCTCTGGCCACATGTAAAAGGTACCATAGGTATCAAGGGCATTGTGACCAGAGAAGGCCTCTAAGGGCTTCAGCACTTATTGTGCCCCCCTTAGAGGTCCTGTACCTTTACACACACACACTGCCATTGCAGGCTGCATGTTTTGGTACAGAACAAAGTGAAGAATCGACATGGGACACATCCCTGTGAGCCATGCCTACAAACCACTGTCCTGGCATAGGTAAGCTGCCCCGCTAGCTGGGTGCACTATACCAGTGGTGAGGGTACAGATGCATGAGCCCTGAACCCCTACAGTGTCTAAGCCCAATCATTGTAAGTGCAGTAATGCCATTAAGAGTATATGGTACTGGGAGTTTGCCATTACAAACTGCACAGCACCATAATGGCTTTACTGAAAACTGGAAAAGTTGGTATCCAAGTTCTCAGCACATTAAACCCACACTGATGCCAGTGTGGGATTATGCAAAATGCACTCAGAGGGCACCTTGGAGATGCCCCTGAAAAGTGACCTAAGTCTAGTGTCCTGGCTAAGTGGCTGCTCACCATCTGCCACGACTAGACATGTTTCAGGACCCCTGGGTCGAGAGCCTGCCCCTCTCGGGGCCCTGAAACAATGCACATCCTGGGATGAGGGGCCAAGCCTCCTACCCCAGGATGGGTAGGGTCCCCAAAGGGGAAGCTTCAAAGGCTTACCACCTTTGTGGGCTACCTCAGCCATTTGCTGCTCCCAGCAACTGGTGCCTACTGGTTCTGACCCCCACTTTGGGCGGGAGAATCGGTATGAAAACCTGGTTAGGAGGAGAGGAATGCCCACCTTTGCCAACCCCAACCCTCAGGTGGGGGAGGCGAGGTGAAGCACAACTCTCAGTCCTCGCCATCTTGCAGATGAGGGGACCCAACCAACCAGAGTGAGACATATGCCCGCCTCGCCCTGGAGGGTGGCATAATAGGGGGTGTGCCCACCCCAAGGAAGGGACCCATTGGTCCTGCCCTGTACATTCCACAATAAGGAGCATAAGAGGGAGTTTGTCAATCAGGTCGCCCTCCACTCAAAAAGAACAATATAATGAATAGACCTGATTGTGTTGGGCACGCAACAACTTTTTTGGATCCTGGAGGCAGGGTATTGCTACATCTGCCCAAACGCTGGCTTCCAACAAATGCCAATAGTGACCAACCCTAAATGTCCCAAAAACAATTAAGAAAGTTTACCAGTCCACCCCACTTGTACCCCCACTTAGTAGTGTGTACAAAAAGAAAAAAAAATAGTAAAAATGTGTGAAGGTCAGAAAGTACCTCACATAAGCATCCCCAAATAAATCCGGTATTTGTAAAGTGCGAACTACGCACCCTTACGGGTCTCAAGGCGCTGGGGGCCGTTGTGGAAATTAAGTGAGCTATTGCCCAGAGTCACATGGTGCTGAGCTGATCTGCCGCCGGAGCCGGGGATCGAACTATGACCCCTGTGCTCCAAAGCCAGCTGCCCTGGCCACTGCACCACACCTCTCCAAGGAGCTGCTGGCAGGTTCTCACGGTGTTCATCATTGGTGACTTTCATGACCATAAAATTTGGTAAGTTGCACATACCTGAGTGAAGTACGGTCGGACTCATGTCCGAACGTGGTTGACGGGCGGCAACTGCAGGTGTCTACAGGGGATGTGTAACGTACGAATGGAAGACACTACCTAGAAGGAGAGATGCCGGTATGAACTCTGAGAGCAACCACCTGTCACCCTTGGCTTAAATTGGAATACCAGTGAGGTGAAGACTGGCCCGAGCCCTGATGAAATTGCCACAAGGTATTTTGCCAATGAAACATGTTGGCCTGTCCTAAAGTGGTTTGAAACATGCTGTTCATTTTTAATCTTGAGTGGGCTCACAGCATCTAATAAAAGTAGGTTCATTTGCAAGTGAGTCATAACTCATTTTTAATTTGGAGACACAAGGTTATTTTTCCTCTCACCACGGAGTCTAGTTGGGATAGATCGACTCAAGCACTTCTTGTGCATTTCTTTCACATATCATTTTTGATATTCTTTTTTTCACCTCTTATAATAAGCTTGACACTGTATTTATTTTTTATGGTCATGAAAGTCACCAATCATGAAAACCGTGAGCAAACTGGTGAGTACCTGCCAGCAGCTTCTAGGTGATGCTTACGTGAGGTACTTTTTGACCTTCACATATTTTTTCTTTTTGTTCACACTACTAAGTGGGGGACAAGTGGGGGGGACTGGTAAACTTTCTTAAAACATTTTTAGACATTTAGGATTGGTCGCTATTGGCATTTGTTAGAAGCCAACATTTGGGCAGAGATAACAATACCCTGCCTCCAGGATCCCAAAAAGTTGTGTGTCCAACACAATGAGGTCTATTTATTATATTGTTCCACACCTTTATGTACCTGTAACGCCCCTAAATTTAGCATTTAGGGGGAACCCTGAACCTTGCCTCAGCAGACAAGAAGAGAGAAGAAGAAGGACCGAAGAAGCTGTGCTGAACTAAAAGAGGAGGATGCCCACTGACTTGCCCCCAGCCCTACTGGCCTGTCCCCACCTCAAACCTGCTCCAGCAAAAAAATCCCAGCGTGTTCTGCAGCCCCTAAGAACCCAGAGGACCTACCCTGCCTTCCCTAACCAAGACTTTGTTTCCTGTGAGCACTGGATTTGCTCACCCACAGACTCTGGCTCCAGCCAAATCTGCGAGTCTGCACCCGACGCCCTCGGCCGGAGTTTGAGTGGCCCAACACTACGGGGAGGTCTCCACGGAGATCCTGACCTGAGATCTGGTGATCTCTTACCTGCCTCGAATCTCCAATCAACAGCTGCAGCCCCTTTCTGTAGGATCCCCCCGGACCGCGACTGGAGCCGGTAAGAAAAACCAGACGCCTAAAGACACCCCTGCACCCGACATCCCACGGCCTTGGGTGGCTCAACTGATGGTGTCCCAGCATCGCCAGGCATACCAACTTACCTCTCCAACTGGTGGTCGCCTCCAGAAGATCTTCGTCCCTGAGCCTGCAGTGTTTGTTGGAACTGGAAAATCCCCACTGAAATCAACAGGGCACCTGATGCCAAACCAGTACCCTGAACCCGGCCCCCCCTGTGCCACTGTGGGTGCACTTTGTGTGCTAAAATGGATCCCCCTATGACCTGAGCCTAACACCAGGAGCTTTGCTCCCACAACCTTGTGGCCTGCTCGTGAGCAGCCCCCAACCGAGGCCCCCTATCCCCCACTGGAAAACATTGGGACTCAGCACTCTGCACCTGGCTGCCCTTGTGCCGCAGAGGGTGCTTTGAGAGTGCTTCCTCAACCCTGGGGGGACCCTGGTTCTAACCCCAGAAACCCGACTGCCACAAACAAGTACTTACCTGTAAAATTATGATTACCTTTCCTCCCATAGGATTGCACTGACTGTTTTTCTTTGACAATTCTTCTGTGTGGAGTTGGTTTATATGAAACCTTGAAAAACTGCAAATGTACAAAAACTGAATTACTTACCTTTTGTCTAGGAAATGTCCTAGTGTGATATCTAGGCATATCACACTGGTTAGCAAATGTAACTTAAAAAGTAATCAAAGAAGTAACGTATACTGTAATCTCTAAAGTAAATGAAAAGTAATTTTGATGATTGACTTACCTGTAAATCAAGAACTGCATTTGAACCTGCATTCAACTGCAATTCACTGCATACATCTTGCAAAGTATTATTTCACTTACCTGCCCCTGGCCTGGCTTGGTTCTAGAAATAAAATACCTAAATAAGATTTGTATACAAACAACTTGGTCTTAGTTCAGTCTTTGAGTGTGTGACATCATTTCTTGTCGGAGTTTGTACAACAAATAGCTTAATGCTACCTGATAAAGCCTTACTGCTCGCCCACACTACCACAGAGTAAGGCAGAGCTTTCCAAACTCTGTGTCACAACACGGTACTGTGTCGCCTGGTGCTCTTAATCAAGCATGTACGGCTGTCTAAAATCTTTAAACGTTAAAGATTTTAGTCAGCCGTTCATGCTTGATTAAGAGCACCATCCCGCGACACACCCACACATGTCAGCGTACATTCTTGTTCTTTTTTTTGTTTCCCTTCGTCTGCGCATGTCAGTCACGCGGGTACGTGGAGGCAGGAGAGCTGTTAGTGGAGCGTGTGTGCGCGGCCTCATTCCCTTTGCCGCGCGCTTTGATCATTGACTGCGCAGTAAGTTCATGGAGCCGCCTCTGCTCCTCATCCAAGGCGC
Source organism: Triturus cristatus (assembly GCF_964204655.1). NCBI lineage: Eukaryota > Metazoa > Chordata > Amphibia > Caudata > Salamandridae > Triturus > Triturus cristatus. The sequence continues at coordinate 259,303,001 of NC_140584.1, forward strand.
TTGGTACGGCGCACTTTTAGTGGAGGCAGCGTGGAGACGAGGAGGCTGCTGAGGGGAGCCGGCACTGCCCGGGGGCTGCTAAGGGGAACCGGGCTACGGCGCTTTCTGTTTGTGCCGCAGAGCACAGAGACGCTCCCGCCACTATGAAATCCAGGCCTGCCTGCTCGACCTGCTGTAGGTGGGTAATTACAGTTTGCATTAGTTACTATCACTTCACCTCCTGCCCCTCCACGCTGGAATGTGTTGAACATATGGGACATGTAGTTTTACTGCTGTTTTAAATGGCGGCAAGGGGGGTTACTTTCCAGAAAAGTCAGGGATTGAGCGGCGGTGGTGACGAGTGATGTCCCTGGCAGCTCAAGGGGACTTTTCGAAATAATTATGTTTATTGTGGTGACTTCTTTTTATGGGGGTGTTTATGAGTGGGGAAGGGGCTCGGGTCAGGCGTCTGTGGAGTGTTTCACAGACAAGGGCCTGAGACTGGGAGCTGGGTAGCAGTGCTGACGGCCCCTTCAGTGGCTCGGAGAGCCCCTGGGGAGCTGGCCCGCCATCTATCATTGTGCCCTGATAAAAGCCCCCTCTTCTTGTCAGGCTGCACTTAGGCCCATAAATACTTCAGCAGGCATGGGCCTGTGAGAGGACTGGAGACAGGGGCGATTAATGACCCTCAAGGGAGCGCTGTGAGTGGCTTCATTAGCAGTATCGACTGCTGCCAGATAAAGTCGCAGTCCATGATTAATAATCCCTCCCAAGCACGCTTCTTCATCCAGCAGAGCAGTACAGCTTGTGAATTCGGATAAAATGTGTTTTTGCCTTTGCAGCAGATGACTACTTTTTGACTTTACTACGCTATGGCACTGTTAACTGCTTTAGGCATGTATGGGAGAAAATCAGAATTTGCTTGTACGGTGGACAATCTTGGATCTTACTTAGTTATCTTGTAATGGTGGGCTTGTCAATATATATGGCTGACTGTGAGGACATTTGAGATGTTGGAGGTGTTGGCATATATAAATAGTTAATCGATGTTTTAATAAAGTGTGTCAAATGTTATATTACTTTGATGGTGAGAAGACTGGGTCAGTTAGTACGGTGGGGTTGGGCCCACGAGGTAAAAGTAGCACATTTCCTCATTCATTTTACGGCTTGTTAATATTTATGGCAAAGGGACTGTTAATATATCAGTCAGCCTTAATAGTAAGTACATCCATTCAACTTTAGTGTTTTTTTAGGGAATTTACAGGTGTTTTGTTGTGATGTGGTATGTGAGGTATGGTAGTGTGTGGAGTATATGATTGTTGGTTGTGTTGATACATGGTGTTCTTTGTGTGGCTGTATGAAGGGGGTGTTGGCGTAACTGCTGCTATCCATCTGCCTGTCTATTGCTTCCCAACAATCCCTCTTTTAGCACTAAATCACTGTGAAGCGCCAATGTTTGGCTGGTCATACTGCAGTCTGCATGCCCTCTTCCCATCTCTAGCTTCCTGCCTCACCTCTCTGTGTCCCCACATCTCTGAAGCCCCTTCCTGTAGTAGCCACACTGCCTGCAACCCCTGTATGTGCTCCCACTTTAAATCTGCTTCCTAGCCCCCCTACAGCCCCTCTGTGTTTCACGACACCTTGTGGTTCGTATATAATACCATCCTTTCAGTCAGCCCCTGTGAGTCCTTCCCTGCATCCCATCTATGTGCCCCTCAAACCCATGCAGTCTCTATGTGTGGTCCTTCCCTTCTGTGCCCTGTGTGTCAATCTATATGTGCCTCTCCGTTGTATCTATCTCGCCCCTGCCGGCCCTCTGTGCCCCTCCACCCCGAAGCTCCTGTGTGTAACTGCCTAGCCTAGCCTGTTTAACTGCCTGGTCTGCCGCCCTTTTGTATGTGCTCTGCCTTATCTCATCACTGGGGCTTGTGTCAATGTGTGCATGATTATATTCTTGTTTCAGGCACAAACCTAACCTTACACCCAGTTTTGCTAGTCACTGTCTTTGTTAGAACAGATTCACAATTGCTTTAGTAACCTTCCTGCTTTCTCAAATTTGCTGGAAAATGCAAAATTTGCCCACTTTTTTTCCCCCCCGGACCCTTCTTAGGTGGTTCGGGCTCGCTCACTCGCTATACTTCCTTACCATGTCCCGAAAATGATGCATCTACAAAAAGTGTGTCAGCAACATGAAAAGTTTGGAAAGCCCTGGAGAAAGGTATTATCTATTTTTACCTCTGCCTACCTTTGGGGTTCCACTGGACTCTGCGCACACTATACCTTACTTTGGTATAGTATATACAGAGCCAGCTTCCTACACTAAGGTAACTATAACTGCTGAAAAACACTGGTTAGTATCAGTGAAATTTGAGCCTAACTATAATGTCCCTGTAACCTTTTTTACTGTCAGTAGCCAGTAAGTAGTTATTGTTAGAACTGAAGTTTCCATAGGAAGAGCATTTTTTGTTTTGCCAATAACTTTGGCGCCGCTTGACAAATCTTCACGAATTGTTCAAACCGTATACTTTGTTAGATTCAGCTTCTATGTTGAAAGTTTGGGGATGATCCGTTAAGCGGGTGCATTGAAAAAAGGGAGGGTCCCAAAACACTTTTGCCCTATTTTATGTCTATGGGTATTTTGCATTTTTTAAACTCAACTACAGCCCGAACTGCTGAACAGAATTACACCAAATTTTGCAGGAAACTACGCAAATCTCTCTTTCATTTATATGGTTTAAATCTGTTCAGATATAAAAGAATAAAAAATATCTAAGGATGCAGACATTCCGAGGATCTACATGCGGAGGATCTGAGGATCCTGAGGGGAAAGGAAGGCCCTAATTGGCTGGGCGAAGACTGAATAAAAAGTTGAGCCCACCATTTTGTTTTGTCGGATCGGCCAAGTGCGGCGAAAAGACACTGTAAAAGAGATACAATGGGTCAGGATACAGCTACCCCTTCCCTTATGAACCCAAAATTGTGGGAGGTTTTTGTTTTTCGACGAAACTTTAAAATCCATGGACCCTCTGTGGATTTAAGCCCAAAAAAACAAGGAAATGTAGTGATAAAACCAAAGGTTACAGGGTCGTTATAGTTAGGCTGATGTTTTACCCATAGAAATTGAACAGTTAGAGTTATACTAATAGTTAGACTTATCTGAATAAACTATAACTCATGCCATTAAGTAACGCAACGAGTCATAGTATAAAAATAAGTATAATTATAACTGCTCAATTTCTATGGTTTTGTATGGGTAAAACGTCAGCCTAACTATAACGACCCTGTAACCTTTGGTTTTATCAGTGGTGATATATTACCTACTGGCAGTCGCCAGTAGGTAGTTATAATTAGGTCTTATTAGGTCTTTCCTGTGTTTTTTGGTTTGCTAATAACTTTGGCATTGTTTGACGAATCTTCACAAAACTTTTCAAACAAAAAGTTCAGCCACCTCAGCTCCTTCCTGGAAAGTTTTGGGGGATCCGTCAAGCGACAGGGGAAGAGAAAAAAGGGAGGTCCCACAACAGAAATCTCTATTCATTTTCGATAAACCTCTTTAAGACGGATTATAGCAAAAAGTGTTGAATGGAATTACATCAAATTCGGCAAGAAGTTAGATCTCGGGCAGCAGAATGTGCTTTTTGTGATTTGGTCTAAATATGTTCAGTAGTTTTTTTAGATATTAAGGGTCAAGAATAATTGTATATTTTGGCAGTTGGGCTCGCGAGAGTCCTGCAAAAGCACCAAATGAAAGATTGGCTGAGAGACCTGTTTTCCCGTGAGCCTTCATGCTCTCGCAAGAGACTTCCGCAAGTGCTTTGATTGAATAGCTTTTGGAATGTTAGAAATTAAATTACTGCTATTACTGTTAACTGTGATAAATCGGAGGTGTTGTGGAAATGAAGTTAAAAAAAACAATATAAAGGGGCAGCAGAAAGACATGCTGTCCCCCTAGAGTTAGAGAAGAGGTGTCTAACTACTGTGAAGAGTATAAATGTATATTGTTTTTTACTAGCTTTGTATGATCTCTCAGGACTCTCACAGGATTGTGAATAGTAAGAAGTAGATGTGTTCTCAATACACTCTTTTAGTAGGAATGCATATTGTAGTCTTAGTTTTTGAGAGAAAGTGTGTAAGTGATAAGTACAATGATGATTAGAAAGTTAATTCTTTTCTATAACAAAAAAAAGATTAGGATCTTGCGAGACTCCCAGAGGATCATGAAAAGTAGGAAGGAGAAGGTGAAATTTGAATACACTCAGGTTTGCACACTTGTTACTGTAGGAAAGAGTCTTTCTAGAGATGGTGTTTATCAGAGTTTACTATTTACGCCCATCAGTTTGGTAACAGCTGTAAGTAGAGTTAAGGCTCATCCCACACCCTTCTATGCACACCTATCATCAAACAGAGGGGTGTTAGTACGGAGGACACCAGAATACTATGCACAGCAGTCATCCAAGAGAGAGCACTCAATGGAGAGGCCGGTATCTTTCCACCCACCCTACTACGCACAGCCATAGATGGCATCTCCTTTCACACCTCTCTCAGATGACAGGTGTGTCGATGAGCTGGCATCTCATTTGAGACCACTCTCTCAGATAGTAGTCTCAAATGAGAGGCCAGCCCATCCACGCACCTGTCATCTGAGAGAGGTGGGAAAGGAGAGGCCAGTCCTATGCACACTCATCATCTGAGAGGTCTGAAAGGAGAAGCCAATCCATATACATACCCTACTAACCATGCACGTCATTCTGAGAGGAGAGGCTAGTCCATGCATATACCACACTATACACACCCGTAATCTAAGAGAGAAGTCTGACAGGAGAGGTCTGTCGCTTCTCATACACCCTACTAAACACAGATGTCATCTGAGAGAGTGGTCTGAAAGGAGAGGCCAGTCCATCCAGATACCATACTATGCACAAACATAATCTGAGAGAGAGGATGAAAGGAGAGATCAGTCCCTCCCCACTAACTACTACACTTACTTGTCATCTGACAGAAAGGTCTGAAAGGAGAGGCCGGCCCAGGAACACACCCTACTACACATACCCATCATCTGAGAGAGTGGTCTGAAAGGAGAGACCAGTCCCTTCCCACACCCTACTACTGGTACCCGTCATCTAAGAAAGGAATCTGAAAGGAGAGGTCAGTCCCTCTCACTTCCTAGTACGCATACGGGTCATCTGAGAGAGAGATCTGAATGGAGAGGCATTCCATCGGCATACCCTACTACACACACCCATCATCTGGGAGCGGAGTCTTAAAGGAGAAGCCAGTCCCTTCACACACCCTACTAGGCACACCTGTCATCTAATAGAGGGGTCTGAAATGAGAGGCCAGTCCCTCCACACAACCTACTAAGCACACCCATCATCTCCCAGCGAGGTCTGAAAGGAGAGGTAAGTCCCTCCCCACATCCTACTGAGCACACTCGTCACCTGAGACAGCAGTCTGAAAAGAGAGGCTAATCTCTCCTTTACCCTACTATGCACACCCATTATCTGAGACAGAGGTCTATAAGGAGAGACCAATCCCTCCACACACCTACTATACATTGAACAGTTTGCTATTAGATTATTAATGAACTTGCTCAGAAGATCTCTCAATGTGAGAGTTACAAGAACTGAGTAGATGGACAATTTCATGAATGTGTCCTTGTGTGATGCAACTGGTGCTCATGTAAAGCGCTCTGATACCTGATACCTTCGGGTCAAGTTCACGCTATATAAAACTCCCCCCCCCCAAAAAAAAATAATAATGTTTTATTACTCTTGTTTTATTCTCAGACATCATTTTTAGAAACAGTTTGCAAACTGTGCACCCTTTCCTGTTATGTTCCAATAGAAAGCCATTCCCTTTCAAAATAATGTCCGCACTCAGGATATATTCTCCAGTTATTCTACCATACATACACTGAAAAAATAATGTACTTTAACAAAAGCCTAAAAAATTCACTGAAAGAAAATAGAGGTTAAAGTAAAGTTATAGTTAGGTGTAATACAAATATCTGTTTTGATTTAAAAAATATATATATATATATATAGAAATTTGCTCAAAAAACCAAAGGTTAAAGTAACATTATAGTTAGGTGAATTTGTCAGTGTCAAAACTTACGTTTGAACAAAACAAAATAAAAGCAGAAATTCACCATTTATAGTTAGAAGCGCTAATAATAACTTGCACCCCCGCCATGCCCTGCTTATGACGTCACATGACATCACTTATGACATGTTCCATGACATCAATTATGACATCTCAAACTACATCACTGATGACATCATGTAAGCTTCATTTTCCCCCCTGTATATCGCTGTATAAATTGCTATGGCTTTACACGTAGCATAGTTCAACCACATATATATGGCAAACCATTGAGTACAGTGTTCAATTTGCATACAACTATTCTGAGAAAGCAAAATAGTGAATGCCAATTCCAAAACAAATGCCCTACTGTGGACAGATTTTACCTGTATCAAACCCTTGACACAAAATAAACCTACGTTAAGAAATTTAGTTGGTATCAGTAGGGAACTGAGTACTGTAAACAGTGTTTAAACTATAGAGAGAGTTCATTCTATAGCACATGATTTGCAAACAGTGAAACTTTCATGAGAAACACACCACAAAGTATTCAAAGGAATCTCCTACAAACAGTGTACATTCTATACAACAGTTGTCAAAAAGGCACTATTTGCTAAAAAAAATAACCAAGGTGCTAAAGATCATACTACCGGCACCCTTCATACTGTGGGGAAATCTTTGAAGATAGCCCATTGAAGCAAAACAAGCATGTGTACATAGGTTAGTACCTGGTGCACACACTCTTACATGTAGGTATAAATTACCAGGCTGAAAATTCAATGCTGCTTACAAAACTTAGTATCTAAAAAGTAGAATCTTTCCCCTGTTGGGGACTTTTTGTGCAGAACCAAAAGGTTTTATTACAAGACCGGAGGCTACCATCACGCATAAACCTTTTACTGCTGCCCTAACATGCAGCCCTTTAAAGAACATCAATCACAAGATGTATTCCAAGTTGGAGTCTTCAACAGAGTGTATAAGTCCATGTCACATAAGCACTTTCCTCTTTTATTGGCTGCTCCTGGTAAAGATACGTACTGTTCTTCCATTGTAATAATGTTTCACTTACTTTTGCTTCTTTATCACATTTAACTGCTTGTAGGTGTTTTACCTCATACTCTAGCCCCTCCAATTTATGGCCGGGTTCGGTTTTACCCTCTCATTTCCATTTTATTCTTTTTTTTTTAGAGAGATAGCGTTGTTTTGTTGATTTCGGTTAACCTTTTTTGGGATTATTTGTTTCCTTATTAACCTAAGAAGGCCTGTAATGGCTTATGAGAAAGGTGCTTCACAGGGAGCGGGACGCGACTCACTAATTTGATCAAATGCACCCCACTTTAACCCTGTGCAGACTTCAAAACAGAGACGCGGATGTGCACTTCCTGTGAAGGCAGCAGGTTTGGAGACGCGCTCTTTTCGCTCATTGATTTAAAGGGGTTTCTAACCCTATGGCCATTTTAATCTTAGACACATGAGTATCTTGTGCTGCAATGGTAAGAGGACTGAAAGCAGCCACCTTTTTACCAAGGGATTTGCTGTTGTTTATCGCTTCAGGATGTACATAGCATTTCCATGACAGCACAACTTGTTCAGTTTCACTAACGGCAGTCTGCGGTCTCAGCTGGTCAAAATGTATCTATTACGGATTCCCCACCCCCCAAAAAAGGGGGAGTGGGGCGAAGTCTGAGGTTTATTCACTAAGAGAAAGAAGGAATATATAGAGTTTCCTTTTCTTAATCATATCTTGTTCACCATGATAGATGATTTGTCCTCCCAAGGTGGCCCTTTTTACGGCCTCACTAAGGATTGCTTAAAAAGATTTTTTGACAGAGCGGTGAATTCTCCTCTTAAGGAAGCAGTACAAGACGTCTTTTCTAAACGGAAGAGAGATACTCCTTTAGAGGAGGACTATTTCTCAGCATCAGAAGAGGATTCCCCTGTAATTATTAACAAGCATTGTCATAGCCAATAGGTCTCGCCTTTGGGACCTTATAAGTATTTAGTTATGCAGCACAATATCCTTGGTGAAACAACATGAACTGTTGCGTGGCTAAACACTTATAAGGTCCCAAAGGCGAGACCTATTGGCTATGCCAATGCTTGTTTTAAGAGCTGAAATGAGATTCATCTTTCAGTAGTCTCTGAGATATTGGAAGGTACAGACAAGACAGAAGAGTGTCAGAAACTTGCTTTTTTCCCAAGGTTTCTTTTCACGCAGACCAGACGATTTTTTGAAGTATAGAATATTTATTTATGGATAACACACCAATAGTCATCATGTCAAATTTGCTTTTCAGTAACATGTATGTCTTTTGTTATATATCTAGCTGCACTGCAGGCTAAATACCTCATCTTTCCACCCACAAATTGCCAGATGCATCAGCTGCCAATTATGTAGTTGAAAGCCTTGAGGAATTAGCATTATATAGGTGCCTCTGAAGTGCCAGGCATCCCACCCCTCCCCCTTCGTCTAACAGCTGGTTGTAAAACCACTTTCCTTGGTGCCCTGCCAAGCCATCGACAGCTGCCACTGCGGATTAACTAGCTCTCCTGCTGACTGGTTGGACATCGGCGTGACAGAGTGCTGGCCCGCCCACTTCTTATCTGAATTTCTTGGAAGAGGAGCATTTCCAGTGAACTGCGCAGGGAGGCGGCTGTGCCTTTTATTTCATCTCTGAAAGATGATCTCATGCGCTGTGCGAAGAGCAGCAGCGTGCTGTCCGCTCACATTGACGAGTCCTGCTTCTCTTGTGTGCAAATAGCAGGAGACAAGGATGGGGCTGCTGCAGGGGCCTAACAAGGTCAGACGAGCGAGTGGGCGGTGAGAGAAGGTCAGTGGGCCCTGGGGGCAGCGAGAGAGCGCGTTTGGGACACAGCTGGGAAAACAGTGTATCACAGGGAAGGGAAACGGAAGGGTATACATAAAGGAGGAGATCAAATGGGGGCAGGGGCTAGCAGTACCTCAGCAGATGCAGTGGTACCAGGGTCACTGAAATGGCACTAACCCGTAATGTCCGCTCTATTTAAATCTGCATAGCTATGGTTGTATTTTATTTGACCACAAACGGAGTGGGCGGGACTTGGTTGCACCAGGTTTTATGGCAGCCATACTGCCCCACGGGTAGAAGGTGGGGTGATAAGGGATTAAGAGGATAAAAAGGGTATAGAAGTAATGACGTAAGTAACACGGAAAAGTGAGGACACTGGAAGACGTATGCTGTGAGGAGGACCGCGAATAATCAATAATAAAGACAGAACAAAGAGGGGGAAGAATACAAAATGAATAAAGTAAGAATGCACAAGAGAGACGCAGGAGATGAAAGGAAGTGTAAGTTAGAAAAGAAGAAACTGAGGGAGGACAGAACTTACGAGAGGTTGACAATGGAAAGTAGGAAGAAAAATAATGAAAACTATAGAAAAAGAAAGACAATAGACGTGGACAAATGGGAGCAAAGAACAAAATAAGTCAGGAAGGTGATGAGCGATGCAGGGAAGAAAGAGAATAAGGAAGGGTAGAAAGGAAATGTGAACCAGAAAGAAAAAGAAACAAACGAAGAATGAGGGAAGTGGCGCAGATAGACAATGTAAACCAGGAGTGTGTCTGAAGGAGATTGGAGACAAAAGGCGCCAATGTGGCGAGTGGGCCCTGCTCATGTCAGCCAGAGTGCTCAACGGTGACCACTAGATGGCAGTGAGTCAAACGGAAATCCACATTAAAAAACAATCAATCAGTCTTCACTTTTCAACCACAAGCACGAGTGCAATGCTTGAAAAGTGAAGATCGATGGCTAAAGGCCCTCCTAGAGCAACGCATGCACGCTGCCTAGGCGAGACCTAAAAAGGGAGGTAAGGTGTCAAAAAGGACAAACATCTTGCAAGGAAGGAGTCTATAGTCGAAAGAGACTTCAGGTATGGTAGCCTTAGCACTACAATAGACCATGGTGTCCTTAGCGGCACAACAAGCAGGAGTGACAATTGCTCAATTGGAATGGGCGTCCGTTGCGGTACAAATATAAAGTGTGTCCTTAATGGCACACATGATGGAAAGAACTCTTGCAGTACAAACAAAAATCTTTATGTTGATTTAGAGCAAACAGATGAATATGTTTTTGATCCACAAGAGATCCCAGAGACTGATTTAATTGATGATGACCTATAACAGCCTTCTACCTCAAAGGCAATTAAAGACCGACTGGGCACAGGTATGTTTAATCCCAACCTCATCACACATCCTCAGGGTTCACACTGGTGGCCAATCGACCATGTTATGGCCTTTATTAAATATTAAGAAAGTCTCTCGATAAGGAGACTCGTAATCTTATGAGAGATGAATGACCAAGACCTTTCCTGGATAATAAATTGGGAATTACTCCCATCCTGATCCTGAATTCATAACCTTCCTCTTTAAATTGGGAAAGGACCCAAGGAAAGGACTACAGCACTGCCTTAAGTAGTTCCAGGACAAGTTATTGGAAGTTTTGGGTCCTTTAGCCAGAATTGTGGATATGGAAAAAGTGGCTAAATATGAGGAATTGCCTGTAGACATGGACCTTTTAAGAGGTTTGAGCCAACAAACTATCTGCCTACTTAGAAATGCTAATGCCAGGCTTATAGCAGAAAGGAGGAAGGCCATCCTCATGAGGATGAACCCTAAACTGGGTGATATAGCCAATAAGCAAGCCCCATGTGATCCTAATGAGTTGTTTTTTGGCTATCGTTTTGAAACATCCTTAGGCATGTACGTATCCACTTACACTGCCTTTAGCAGAACCCAGTCCAATATCCAATGTGTTTTTGATGCTAGCATTTTTGGGAAGGGCTGACAGGAGGGGACTAGCTGGCAGCCGAGGGTCACAAAGGTCTCAGTTCTGCTATCAAGAACCGCAGAGTTACAGAAGGAACCTTTGTTCCAGCATGCACTTCTTCCCTCAGAGCAGAGCAACCCCTTGTTCCTATGGGAACAGGGCCAGTCTCAAGGTTCAGAAGATCAAGATATGTTTCAATCATTTCAATGGTTCCTCCCAAGCAAAGGTAGGGGGAAGGATACGCTTTTTCCACAGAAACTGGGCAAACATAACGAACGCTTCATGGGTTTTACAAACTGTAAGAGGGCTCAGAATAGAGTTTTGGTGAACCCCTTTTCAAACGATTCAACCAAGGGAGTTATAATTAGACAAAGATCAAATGCATTTGGTGCATTCAGAAGTTACCCAAATGATACAAAAAGGTGTATTTCCAAGGTTACAGACTCGGAAGGAGGTTTTGTAAGTATTGTTTTTGTGGTAAAGAAAAAAGACAAAGGGTGGCGTCCCGTAATAAACATGAAGGAGTTGAACACATTTTTAGTGAACAGACGATGCAAGATGGAGGGAATCCCTCTCTTACTAGAAGTTTTACCAGAGGAGGTTTGGCTAGTGACGTTGGATCACAATCCCTATGAATGTAGGTTCACAGAAATACTTATGTTTTAGGTGAAGAGGTATTTTGTACCAGTTTTCCTGTCTTTCATTCAGTCTATCTTCATCTCCTTGGTGCTTCACCAAGGTGCTGCGCCCGGTTGTAGCCTTCTTGAGAGAAAGGGGAGTGCATCTAATAATATATCTAGACGATATATTGCCGATGTCCCAGGATCAAGTGGAACTGTTGAAACACATGAAGTAGACAAGGGATCTTTTGGACACCTTAGGCTTAATCACCAACGTACAAAAATATATCATGATTCCAACACAAAACCTAACATTTTTGGGGTTGAAGGTAGACGCAATGAAAGTAGTGACTTTACGGGATCTGGCAAGGGTGGTTGAGCTGTTATAGTCTTCCATTCAGGCTATTTATCCACTTTAGCCACTTCACTACAGGGCCTTTCAAAGACTAAAAACCCAGGGGGTTACGGAAGGGTATGTGGTATGCAGATGTGATACCTCTGTCCAAGGAGGCTTGGGTAGGCCTAGAACAATGGCTGAGCAATCTAGAGAGCTGGAACAGCAAGTCAATATTTGGGAATGTTGTTAAATTTACTGTGAAATCAGATGCAATCAGTCTTGGCTGGAGGGAACGTTTGAAGGATGTAGAAAATGGTGGGAGATGGTCCAGAAAGGAACAAACTTAACATATAAATATGTTAGAAAGATTGAATGCTTTGATGAGCTTTAAGACAACCTTAACAAACAGTAGTGTTAATTCGAATAGACAATTTCTCAGTAGTATCATACATCAATCGACTAAGGGGATCGAGATCGAAATAGCTAACAAATCTAACCAGAGTGATTTGGTATTTTTGTTGGAAACACAAAATATTCTTAAACGCACAATTTATCCCAGGTCCCAAGAACCAGAGGGCAGATTAGAACTCTAGGGACTTGAAGGATTCCAGCGATTGGAAGCTGAATCCAGTGTTTTTATTGAAGATGCAAGATTTATGGGGTTCATTTCAGGTAGATTTATTTGTGAGTCAACTGACCTTTCAGGTAGAAAGGTATTACAGTTGGAGACCGGATCCCAAAGCAGTTGCAGTCGACATCTTTCTGCATATCTGGAAGTGAGAGAAGTGTTACTCTTTCCCTCTGTTTTCATTGATCAGACAGTGTTGGTAAAGGTTCAAAGAGAAAGGGGCAGCAATGTTCTAGTGACTCCGTTTTGAAACTCGCAAGTGTGGTTCCCTGGGGTAATGGAACTCGCAATGGAGGTATCCCATCTGATACCGGTCAATTTAGGACTAATATTAGGACAGGAAAGAGAAGAGCAGCCTTTGGTACTAGAGGGGGACATGAACCTTCTTATTTGGAAAATTTCATGGGATCGGGTAGATTCTCCAACCTTTCAGGAGAGGGTATGAACTTATTGGATAAATCAAAGGCACCAGGAAAAGACACAGGGGCGTTGCAAACAAATGGTGCGATTGTTGCTTGGAAAGGAATTTGGATCCTGTGGAGGCTCCTGTAATAGACGCAACCAACTATCTAGCTGAGCTGTTCAATTCAGGTCAATTTTATAGAACAGTTAATTATTACAAATCAGGTGTGTCAGCTGGCCATCCCTTGGTGAATAATTTTGCTATTAGTACTATTTCTTTGGTTCGTAGGGTGATGAAAGGAATACGGCTTAAAAGACCACCTAGGGCCCGCTATGGTTCTTTATATAATGTTAATTTGGTTTTTGACCTTTTTGTATCCTGTCCAGATATTTTTTTTAATTGAGGCAAATATCTTTGAATTTAGTGAACTTGCTTTGTCTAATCTCTTTTAGAAGAGTTTTGAATGTTAAGGCTCTAGCAATTTGCAATAGATTTTATTCCCCACATGGAGATCATTTTGATATTTGGAAAAGGACCAAAACCATGTCTGAAAACATGTTCTACCCTTTTTTAAAAGCCTGCAAAAAGTGTGTGTTGTGAGTTGCTGTCACAAAACGGTACCCGATATCAATTTCCTCAGAAGCAGAAGACAGAGATGAATGATCCTCAGTCCCCACTACTTCTATCATCAACAGAATATATGCATTTGTCTCTAATTTCAGCAGGGGGAAAGGGGACGGGGATAACAGAGAGACTCCTCACATCTGGTGCATCTTATCTCAACTGGTCAACCCTTTTTAACTGGATATCAGGAGTGCACCTACAACAAATTATCACAACAGTTATTAGGGACACTTAAATAACCAATCTCTCTCAATCACCTTAATTGAATGGAACTTGAACTCTACTCTCTTATTTACATTGGTTACATTATAAGCTAAACAACTCTACTCTCTTATTTACATTGGTTAAATTATAAGCTAAACAACTAGACTGCATGACCGCTTCACCAGGGATGACAGCGGCAATCTTGAATATCGCATTACTCTGATGCAGCAGTTCTTTTAGCAGAACCTCGAGCAACAGTTTCCTGAGAGGGTGTAATTTCTCCCACATTGGATACTGCCTACTCCAAAGGTATTTGATGTTTCTCTTCTTTCTTCTAGAGGTCAAAACATGACAGGATAATGACTTCTTGACAGTACTCCCTCTCAAAAGGAGATCCTCCCTCTTTGGTTTGTTCTGGCATTTTTTATGGAATTTCTCTAGTAGTTTTGGAGCATGAACATTTAAACTAGGTTGCCATGATATTTCCTCTGGCCCAAATACCTTCCAATCAATCAAGTAAAATAATGTATTCTTCTTAATTTTAGAATCTAAAATCGGATTCACCTCAAACTCTTCTTCTGAATTCACTTGAATGGGAACTGGGGGAGAGGGGTGGGGGACTCAACCTTGCTTTTGGAGGACTTTTTTAAACTAGTGACACATGAAAATACTGAATGTATTTTGAAATGGGAAGGTAACAGTATCTTTACAGCCACGGGGTTTACCATTTGATCTACTTTAAATGGACCCACAAATCTCGGTTGGAATTTTTGATTCCCTTTCAGTTGTAAATGGCAAGTGGACAACCAAACCTTGTCTCCTTTCTTAAAAATTGGACCTTCCTTCTTTTCTTATCTGCCTGAGTCTTTTAGGATTCTTTTGCCATCACTAGATTTCTCTTAGCTTTTAAAAAAATAATTTCGAAGTTCCTGCACAAACTCTTCCGCCGCCAAGACTGACATTCCTTCTTTCCCAAGAAACCCATTTGGTTGTCTCCCATGGTTTAAATAGAAGGGTGTAAAGCCTGTAGAACTATGGACTGCATTATTATACGCACATTCTGCTGCCCAAGCCAATTCTGTCCAATCCTTCTCTTGATCTAAAACAGGGATCTCCAACCTTTTGTGTAGTAAGAGCTACTTCTGGTCAGTGAAAATCGTCGTGAGCTACTAAACCCCAAGCAACTCGCACATTTTTCCGCGAGACCTCCCATGCCCAGTTTCATTGATGTTAAGCCTAATTTCTTCAGAGCGTATACTGTGGTTTGAACACAATACTTAAGAGTTCCCTAGAAACACTGAAAGGAATGACTTTGGATTTGTGTTGTCAAACCACTTTACGACCTTACTATGCATTTACAGACAATAATCACGAAACCCAAACACTGACTAGCAGTAGAAAGACAAGGACAGAAAAAAGTACAGTAGCAGTTGCGGAGGATGTAGCATTTGATTACCATTACCTCCTCATTGGAAGTGGGGGTGCTCTGCACATTGGCTCTGCACGGTGTTCCTAGCGATCGAACGCCACCATCTCCTTGTTTGGCCGTACAGCAGACTTGCGGCCTCAAGTTTCTTGGTGTTGATGCTGGTGAATTATCACTGTGATACAAATATGGGTTTTTACAAAAGTGACCCTTTCCCTAGTAATGACCAATTTCCTGGTCCTGAAGCGCTTCCAGTCAGCGCAAAAAAAAAAAAAAAAAAACAAACAAAAAAATCGCACGTGGCACAAAGGAACCCCTGCCTATTTCTCGCTGGTTTTCAGGTCACGCAAGAAGCAAAGAAATGCCGGGACCCGCGCGTGCCTTCTTCCTCGCTGCACCGTACTGTTTACTGTATGAGTGCGACGGCCTGATATATCCTTATCTGCACAGATTCAGAATCACAGATAGGAGTGCCATTGTACATACTCCTCAAGGAGATGTATATTGCAATTAACCGGACATCTTACATTGAGGGCTATAGTATCACCACTTATAATCGGGAGTGGAAACCCTGTAAAAAGGTGATATTAAAGAAGAGCAGCAACATAAAAGCCTCCCTTTCTGCCCTCACTCTCGCCCCATCCCCTTCTGGCAGGAGCATCAGAAAAGAACCGCTTTCCCTCCAGCCCCCACATCTCTCACCACCGCCTCAGCGCGGGGCAGCAGAGGAGCAGCCCCGGACTGCCCCCCAGCGGCGCGCTCCCGCAGCCCAGACTCCCGTACTCTGTGCCTCAGGGAGGGGCAGCAGAGGAGCAGCCCCAGACTGCCCCTGCGGCGCGCTCCTGGAGCCCAGACTCCAGCCCCCGCACTCTGTGCCTCCGTCACTGTGCGGCTGTGGAAACTCTTGGTGCAATTCATGTGAAAACAAGAACTTTCAGGGAGCTAGGAAACCAGCTCTGGGGCCCGACCCCTTCCAATAACAAACTAATAACAATAATCAAAGGAATTCAGTTCACGCAGGGGTACTGAAATAAAATTACTGAAATTAAAGAGGCGGAGTGAAAAATACTGAGGGGTGTCGAGAGGGGGCAGGGATGATAAGTCATTGTGAGCTAGAGTGCAGAGAATTATTAATTAAACTTCTGCGAGGCCTTAGTAGTGAAAGTGTTGTGCAAAGGGGAAGCCCTGGCGGAGATCACAGATGACCAATTGCAAGTGGTGCCGAATCAGAGAGTTAACACAACACAACCCCAGACACTTGCACCGTCGAGTTTAACGACGCTCTAAATCTGTCACACCCTTCTCTTCCTCACGGCCACGGAAAGTGCATTTTGCCGGAATTATTTTTCAAAGGAACAAATACATTCTCCAAATCTGCACTAAAAAGCGAGTCGGACAATTTGGGGATTTATAAAACGCTTAGCTGGCTCAGACGTAATCTGCCGGTCAACCACGTTAGGCTGGATCTCACTTCCATCCTTCGGAGATCGGTAAATTAAGCAAATTACATTGAGGATACTTGCAACAATTAATTTCCAGCACTCAGAAACAGCAGGCGTGAAGCGCTATATTAAAAACAAGTAAATAATAGTATAACAAGACTTTTGAGTTTTGACCAAAGTTTGCCTGTTTTAAGGTCCCTTGTCATGCTTGCTATGAACAACCCCCTTATCCGAAAGAAGGTGGGGGGTTCTTGCTAAGTAACACCGTCCTGTTTACTGTAGTAGTACGATGGCCTGATATTTCCTTATCTGCGCAGATTCCGGAATCTGCGCAGATAAGGATATATCGGGCCGTCGCACTCATACAGTAAACAGCGCGGTGAAACTAGGAAAAAGGCACGTGCGGGTCCCGGCAGTTCTTTGCTGCTTGCGTGACCTGAAAACCAGCGAGGAAAAGGCAGGGGTGCATAGATAGAGACAGTCACAACGCACATAGGAGAGGAACGGGGCAGCCGTGACATCATGAGAGCGGTCCCATGCAGGGTCATTGAACATGGTATGACTTCACTCGAGTCTTTAGTTTACTTTTTACCGGGGGACCTTAAACTAAGCGTGTTGCGGCTTACCTGCTGCTAATCTGGTGGAAGGTTGTACGCGCGGGTCCCAGTAGTTCTTTCGACCTGCAAGCCAGCTGCTTCGCAATGCTCCGCTCTGCCACGCGTGCTTGAGCTCCGCACTGGCACCCGTCGCACTCGCACAATGGCCAGTGCGGTGCCAGTAAGGAAAAGGCAGGGGGTGCGTAAACAGTCACGAGACTCTGCGCACACCCTGTCACGAGACTCTGCAGGAGAGGAACGTCATCCTCTTCGGCCCGCCCCACCCCAGCTAAGCTCAAGCCAATCAGAGCAGCTGGTTTGGGTGAGGGCGGGCAATGGAGACTGAAAAAAGCCTAAATAGCCCAAAAAACACTAAAGGGCTACTAAATTGAGCAGCACTCGGCACAAGCTACTCACAGGGTCTCGGCGAGCTACCGGTAGCTCGCGATCGACCGGTTGGAGACCCCTGATCTAAAACATAAAGCCTTAGGTACTGTTCTAGCTCCTGATTGACCCTCTCAGTTTGCCCATCAGTTTCTGGGTGGTAGCTAGTGGAATAACAGGAATCTATTCCCAACCTTTTCATGAAAGCCCTCCAGAAATGGGAAATTAATTGAGACCCCCGATCAGAAATTAGGACTTTTAGGATCCCATGAGCTCTCACAATATGCTGGGTGAATAATTGCGCTACCTGAGGTGCCAGAGGGATTGTCCTCAATGGAATGAAATGTGCCGTCTTAGAAATGGTGTCTACAAAGACTAAAATGGTGTTATGGCCATGACTGGGGGGAAAGGTCTACAATTAAATCCATAGTGACTGTGTGCCATGGATGTGGTGCTGTTGGCAATAGTAACAAGAAACCTTGTGGTACCAATCAATAAGGTTTCCCTTTCAAAGACTTCTCACAGGTTGACTCATGTTGCCATATCTGAGTCTACATCTTAGGCCACCAGAAATGTCTTTTGACCAGCTCTTGAGTCTCATGAATTCCTTTGGGACCTGCCAATGGGTCATCATGGCAGACGTGAAGTACCTTTTCACGTAACTCTGTTGTGGGAACAAAAAGAATTCTTTGATGATGAGGCAATCCATCCATGATTTCTCTTCCGGAAACTTCTTTTGACCAAGCCAACAATTCTTCAGCAGTGAGACTTTTTCTAATTTCGGTTATTAAATCGGTATAATGGTTTGCCAAGGCAATTTTTTTATTCAGGATGATGGGTATCATTTCTGGAGTTGCCTCGACAATTTCAGTATCAATTCTTGAAAGTGCATCTGCTTTGCCATTTGCCACTCCTGGACGATATGTGATCACAAAATCATAACCTGCAAAATATAATGACCATCTTAACTGCCGTGCCATTAGGATTCACACAGATTTTTTTAAAATTAAAAATTTCGATGGTCAGTTGTAGTGCTAGAGGCACTCTTGTGGTTTAATACCCAGTGATGACCTTTGACTACCATTATTTTAACAGACTTTAGTGTGTTATTTTATCCTAGCCTGGATCTACGAGACGGTCCTGCATATGACTTAATTCTCTTCTTTCTTGTAATCTTGCCGTCTTTCAATGGGAGCTGTCATGGAGTAGAATAGCCTTGCCAAGAGCAGAGCGTGTGGGATGTGCATTTGAAAGCGTGAAAGGGCGAGAGAGAGTTGTGGAATGTACTCTATGGTCTCAAAGTACAGTGTTGTGGGCAGTGATACACACAAGCTCAGTTGTGCATTGTGTTGTACACTAATGAGAATTATGAAGTGCTTACTATTGGCTTTGACATGGCCTCATGTCATCCTTTCTTCCTGGCTTTGCCTTGCTTCAACTTTTCGGCGTACACAGCAGTGCTTGCAAGTTGCTTGGGTTATTCACGTTCAAGGTCTTTCTGTTTTTGTGAGGGATTGCTTATGTACTCTGAGAGGCTTTTGTGAGCTTCGTCAAGATAGAGGCTGGAACATGCGAGAGTTGGAGAAGGGGACGTGAAAGCTCCTTCCTGCCGTGGGAATGCTTGCTTGGAACCTGGCCAGTTCTGGTAAGATTTCTCTGGCCCAAGGGGAGTTCTTTTTCGAACCTTCTAGTGTGTTTAAAGCTGAGGGTTGTGGACTTAGAAACCGGGCGTTTTGGAATGCGAGGACGGACGCGTCTATCTCGGAGCGTGGACCCTGGTTGCTGAGGCTCTCAAACCACGGCTGTTAACTTCCCCAGTCTGAGATGCAGTGTTTTGCACCACTTGATGTATAGAGTTATGGTTATTGCCATTGTGATGTGAGCCAGTGGCTGTGATCATTTGATGTGTGAGTGGGTGTGTTTTCTTTGTGATGTGCGAGTGAGTCAAGGTGCACCTCCAAAGGACTCCTTTGATGTATATATAGCTTTATGATCTCTTGCAGGACGTCCAGTATATTTTCTTGAGTCTTATCTCATATTATTTGCTGCTTGTTTATTAATCAGTATTACGCATGCATTTAGCTTTGTAGAAATCAAAACCTTCTCAGGGGCGTCACTGATACACCTGGTCCTTTTATACCAACAAAGAAGAGATTGGCACAGAAGCTGTAATATAAAAGACATCTTTTTATTTAACCTCTAAAGAGGGAAAAAATGTGTCACACAGCATTCTCAAATAACAGTATGAGACATTTTCTAAGGAATACAGAGAACAGGGGCATTATATACCCATATACACAGTAAGGAGCTATAGAGGGAAAAAGGCCTAGGTCGCCCTCCTCTCAATCAATATATTTCTGCACAGGCCTAGGTCTTAAAAGGTACAATGGCAATGAAATGTGGTTCAAACCCTTATCTTTTAAGGTATTTTGTACTCCCCGTTTTTCAAATCTTGGGGTAGTCGCCAACAAAAACTCGCCACCTTCAATTTCAAAATTGTTTAAAAAGTTTTTTACTACAGATTTTACTTCTGGCAGTCATCCCAATGAGCCTCGCAGTGTGAAGAGCTCACCAAGTGTTTCTCAAATCAAAGTAATGAAAGAAACGTGAAGAAAAAACGTGAAAGAGGCGAGATGGCACCTCACGTGCGCAACACCAATTGAGCCTGCTGACTGGTACTCATCAGCTTTGCCCACTCTTATCATCATCGGTGGCCAGCACGCTCCAAAACAATAATGAACAAGTGTCCACAACATACACCCAAAAAGAAAAATTTTTTGGTAAATAGTGCGCCTGGATAGTGAAAAATAAAAATTGAAAAAGATGCACCCTCTATAGGTTCAACCTTTATTCTTCCTTAGAAGTGCACCCAATTCAAATCTTAAAAAAGGTTGCTAAATATGCATACCATTCGGGGACGTTTCTTTCATTACTTTGATTTGAGAAACACTTGGTGAGCTCTTCACACTGCGAGGCTCATTGGGATGACTGCCAGAAGTAAAATCTGTAGTAAAAAACTTTTTAAACAATTTTGAAATTGAAGGTGGCGAGTTTTTGTTGGCGACTACCCCAAGATTTGAAAAACGGGGAGTACAAAATACCTTAAAAGATAAGGGTTTGAACCACATTTCATTGCCATTGTACCTTTTAAGACCTAGGCCTGTGCAGAAATGCATTATATACCCACACAGGGGCTGAAAAAAGGCGGTACAAGTACACATGAGAAAAGTTATGCACATAGATGGTCATACAGAAACTGCACAGTCAACAAGTAGGAGGAGTAATAAGTTGCTGACATCAGTTAGAACAGCCTGACAGTTCTATACTAGGAACAGGTGCACTCTACTAGCTAAGCACATCTGAGCATGTGCAAGACTCTGGGAGAGGGAAACAGCAAATGGCCAGCACATAGCTAACTAAGATGGCTGCCAAGTACAAAATGGCTTTCAGCTCATGCTAAGAGATTAATGCAATGTTCAACAGGTTGTTATTGCTTGTATATAAACATATCTATCTCTTTGTATATTTGAATCTTTTGCATTTGGCATCTGGCAAAGCTTTTTCTGTTAGAGCGTCCTTGCATTTTGTAAAATAAAGCCCTTTTCTAAAGGTGTTGTTTATTTTGTGTTAAAGTCTTTGGCTGCACCGGATGGTAAGCCACCGTGTGGAAGATTCTGTATTATCTGATAGGTGCAATCAAAACATCAGTGTACACAGTAATCTTGTGTTGTGCCCCCATTAAATAATGTCTCCACTCCTGGAAGGCTTCTTTTACTGCCAAAAGTTATTTACCTACGATTGAGTAATTTATTTCTGCTGTGGTACGTTTTCCTGAATAAAAGGCCACTGGATGCAACTGGCTGGTGTCTTTGTGCTGTTGAGAAAGGATTACTCCTATAGCAGAGTCTGAAGCATCTGCTTCCACAAAATAGGGTTATTCTGGGTTTGCATGCTGCAGAATGGGAGCAGTGACAAAAGATTGCTTTAAAAATTGGAAGGCTGGTTCTGCTTCTTGTGTCCAGTCAAACTTGACACCTTTTTTCAAAAGAAGAGTGATGGGACTGACCTTTAGGGAAAAATGTGAAATGAACCTTCTATAAAAATTTGCAAACCCATGAAAGCTTTGAATTTCTTTTACACACCTCGGGGGTGGCAAATCTTCAACCGCTTTTATTTTGGCTGGATCCATACTGACACCACCCGGTGACAAAATTAACCCCAAAAACTCCACTTGACGTACGTGAAAAGCACACTTTTCCAATTTGACATAAAGATTGTTTTCTTGCATCCTTTTCAACATTGCCCGGACATGAGACACATGTTCCTCGTCATCAATGGAGAAAATAAAAAAATCATCAATAGAGGCCACTGCTATTCTATCCAGGAATTCACGTAACACATCATTTACGAAATGCTGAAAGGCTGCATGGGGATTGCAGAGACCATATGGCATCACTTGGTACTCGGCAACTCTGGGCATTAGCTTGCCTTATCTCCACAACGGCCCCCCACATTCGCTGGGGATGCCTGGTTTCACCTTGGAGATACCCAGGAGGGACCATCTCACAGGGATAGCCAGGACGGGTTCCCCAGCGGTCTACAGCGCCACGACGCCTCAGGGCAGCAGTGCGCTTTACAAGACACATACATTTACATTTACATTTTCAAACAAGCCATATCGCGTTCTGAAGGCTGTTTTCCACTCGTCTCCTTGTGCAACACAAATTAGATGGCATGCACCTCTTAAATCTAGTTGTGTGTATATCTTGGCATTTTTTACTTGATCCAGCAGTATCGACACTAAAGGTAAAGGATATCGATTTTTGACTGTTACTTGATTGATTTCTCTATAATCGATACAGGTGAGAAGTTCGCCAGTCTTTTTAGGGCTAAACAAAAATAAAGGAGATGAGACCGGGGATTGGGAGGGACGTATAAATCCATTGGCTAAGTACTGATCCAAATATTCCTTCAGGTATCGATTCTCTGCTTCGTTCAAGGCATATATCCAACTACAGGGCAAAATTGCTCCAGGCTCCAATTCAAATTGGCAATAATAAGGCCTGTGTAGAGGCAGTTTTGCAGCTTTTTTTTTTAATCAAAAACCCTTGCCAAATCTTGGTATTCATTCAGAATGTCTTCCTGTTGCACAAATTGTGACAGAAACTGATGCTAAACATTCAGTTTGAGACATTCCTGATCTTTTGGAATTTTCATGAAAACAATTTTCCTTGCAATATGTAGAATCCATAATGACTGTTCTTCGACTCCAATCAATCCAGGGATTATGCTCTGTGAGCCAAGGTAACCCTAAAATGAATTGAAATTGAGGAGCGTCTATTAAGTTGAAAACAATCTGTTCTCTATGACCACTCAAACCCATTGGAAGTATTGACTCCGTTTCATATGTAATGGGTCTAGAGGGTAAATTGGTTCCATCCACTGCTCTGACTGCTTCTAATATTATCCTCTTGACAAATTGAATCCCCATTCTTTGGTACAGTTTATGTCACAATAATTGCCCGTGGCTCCAGAGTCAATCATGACTGAAACTCCTTGAATCTCTGTGTTCTGAAACTTAACAATAAAAGGTAACACCAAAAGCGGAGCTGCAGATTGTAAGATATTTGCAACATGTTGTGTTGTTGGAGTTGGCTTGTTTCCTGCTTTCATCAGAGCAACTCCCTCTACTGATGGAGCTTGCCTTTTCCTGACTGACCCATTTTAGGTTGTTTCGGACATTCTCTGACAAAATGTCCTGGTACTCCACAATGCAAACATAATTGATTTGCTCTTTGTTTTTCAATCTCTTCCTTGGAAGGGGGTCCTCCAATTGAGCCAATCTGCATTGGTTCTTCTGTCGAAAAAAATTCTGTGGTCATATGGCTTTCGCTCCTTATTCTATCTAACCTGGGTGAGAGTTAACGATAATCTCTTTTCTGATCTTCGTTCATTCGGACGATGGTCAAGTTGTAAAACTAAATCAATTAGTGCAGAAATTTCTGTGGGTCTCTAGGGAATCTGAGCTAAGGCATCCTTGAGCCCACGATAAAAATTGTAGCTCTTTTTACATCTGGCCAATTAGTCTCTACTATTAACTTATTGAACTGAGCAATGTAGGCCTCTAGATCTGTATTCCCTTGTCGAAAATCCACTAAGTAACTATCAGTGACTTGAGACGATGATCAAATACTCTAAAAAATTCTGTCTTGAAGTCATGAAAGTTAAATAGAACTGGATCATTTCTGGTGACTATGGGCATTGACCATGCTGCTGCATCCCGGGTCAGATAAAACAATATAAATGCCACCTTAGACTGATCTTCAGCGAAAATGACTGGCCGGAACAAAAAATGTAGAGAACACTGTGAAAGAAAAAAAGTGTGCCTTATGTGGATCCCCCCCCCCCCCCCGCCCCCGCCCCCAAAACGCACTGGATGTGCTAAAGGAATAATTGGGGCTATTGCATGTATTACTTGAGTCGATAACCCTGAAGCTTGTGAAACACTGGGAATTTCTGGAGCCCCTCTTACTTGGGAACTCGCTGCAGCTACTAGTTCATCCATCTTTTGTTTCATCTGCAAGGATTCTTGACTAGATCTTCTTAACTAGATCTTCTTAACACTTCTTTCAAAATCTTATTGTCTTCTACAGTGTAATTTAGCTGTTTTTGCACACCCTCTAAACTAGTTGCAAGAGTCTTTCAAATCTATTCCCTCTGCCATTCTGCTCGAATGGAAATCTAATCCCAAGTTTGGTTGGCACTTCAATCTGCACGAAACTGTACCTGATATCTATTTCCTCAGAAGCAGAAGACAGAGATGAATGATCCTAAGTCCCCATTACTCACACCAGCAACAGAATATATGAATATGTCTCTAATATCAGCAGGGGGAAAGGGTATAACAGAGAGACTCCCCACTTCTGGTGCATCTTATCTCGACTAGTCAACCCTTTTTAACTGAATATCAGGACTGCACATCCAACAAATTATCACAGCAGTTATTAGGGGCACTTAAATAACCAATCTCTCTCAATCACCTTAATTGAATGGAACTTGAACTCTACTCTCTTATTTATCTGTTAAATGACTGAAGATAGCTTCTCTCCACAAATGTTGATTTAGAGTTTACAATTTTTGTTGGAATGGTATTTTCTAACATGCCTTAAAGGGTTGGTAGAAATATTGATGTTCATAATATTCAAAGAGTTGGAGATAACTGCTTCTCAGGTATAAAGTCAATCTTGACTATTACGGTTGAGATATATATATATATATATATATATTCACTTAAAAAACCATAGGTTTCACACATGTTATAGTTAGGTGGACATTTCACTCGTAAAAAACCAATGAAATTCCCCGTTATAGTTAATGCAGGCAACTATAACTCGAGCGCCCGCAATCCACTGCTCATGACGTCACATATTACATCACTCATGACATGGTCAGTGGCATCACTCATGACATCACTGATGACATCATCCTTGTGATAGAGTGGCGGTCGCGCGAGTTATAGTTATCTGAACTAACTATGACGGGGCAATTTCATTGTTTTTTTTTTTTAAACACTTTTTATTAAGAACCAAGACAGCGAAAATAACCATGACAATGACATTGCAGAAATGCGTACATTGGTCGTTACCACCAGTCCACAACCCCCTATACTCAGCAGCCAAGCTATTCTCTGCTGTTCCCTATCCAGTGACCTTCCCCCACCTTTCGCTGCCACCATACCATCCCCCATCCCGGTTTCCCCCCTTCCAGTCTCCTCTCGGGACTTCCTAGTCAGTGTCCTGCTGATCCAGCGTAGCCCTCTCCTGTATCCGCTTTCGCTCATTTCTAAGTTCAACTGTCGGGGAGACGCAGATATTACCCCTATACCTGTTCCACTTGCCCCATTTGGTATCCCATTTTCGCGGGCACCCCCTCCCTGTGAACACAGTTTTCTCCGCTAGCATGGCATAGTCCATGTCTTTAGCCCAGTCCGCTAACCTCCGGGCGGTACCAACCCCCCAACGCTGCGCGATGTTCCTTTTGGCTACCCCCATCTCCCCGTGGCCCATTCTTGCTCGACTGGTGTGAGGTCCGTCGCCTCCCAGATGTTTAGCAGGCATAACCGAAGTGACGGGTGTATGGTCTTGTCACAAACTCTAGCCATTTGCCTAGTGATGCCGGCCCAGTATTCCCTTATGTGGGGGCATTCCCATACGATGTGGAAAAATGTGCCAGTGAGTGCACACTGCCGGAGGCATTGCAGGTCCGGCCGCCTCCCGAGTCTGTGTAACAATATGGCGTCAAAGTATACCCTATGGAGGACTTTCAAGTTGTACCAGTCGAAGACGCAAGGGGATAGCCACTTCTCTAGAGGAGGCCAGTGCCTCCCTCCAATCCTCATCCGGCAATGCCCAGACGTCGGCCTCCCAGGCCGCTCTGAGCTTGGCCATCGGGTCACTCCTATTATTGATCAGTTTCTTGTACGTGAGCGATATGGCTTTTCGGGTCATAGGGTCCAACAGGAGCCTATCCTCTAGGGGAGAGGAGGCCGGGAGGGAGGCGTCTTTGGGTCGAGCCGAGTTTATGGCATGGCTAATCTGTAGGTAGCGAAAGCCCTCTGTGGGGGCTAACTGGTATTTGTCCTGAAGCTCCGGGAACGATGCCGTTCTACCTTTGACCCACAAGTCGCTCACCCTGGAGATTCCGATCAAGTCCCATTTGTCGAAACCGACGTATGAACTAAGTCTCCCCAGAATGTCCGAATCCCATAATGGGGTTGCCTTCGTCAGGCGCCTCTTCCATCCCGTCTGATTCTGAACCCTATGCCAAACCTCCACCGTGCGCGCCGTCGGGCCTGTCAGCCCCAACCTCCTGTGGCTGGTGTACAGGGCTCTGTTGTACCCCCCTTTACCCAGCGGCCAGTGGTCCATTCGGAAGCTCGGATCGTCATGTCACCCAAACACCCAGCTGTTGATAGCCGACAGCTGCGTGGCTTGATAATATCGGCGCAAATCCGGCAGACCTATTCCCCCATCATACCATCCCATCGTTAGCTTGGCCATTGCAATCCGCGGCGGCTTACCGTCCCATAGCAGTTCACGCACCGCAGCATCTACCTATGAGAAGTAGAAGTTGGGAACCGGAAAAGGCGCGTTCTGCAACGCATACAAAAAGCGGGGTAGTGCGAGCATCTTAAATAGGGACGCCCTCCCCAACACAGTGAGAGGAAGGGTTTTCCAATGCGTCACGTCCGCCTGAAATCGCCGCAATGTCCCCAGGAGATTCCTCTCCAAGAACACCTGAGCGTCTGTGGTGATGAATATCCCAAGGTATAGGAACCCCTGACGGGCCAGCGGGATAGAGTAGCCCCTGGGACTCAGGGGAGGTTCGCCCCAGAGGGGGTACATCTGGGATTTAGACCAGTTTATTTGGTATCCAGAATGCGCCCCAAAGATGTGGAAGATGTGGAGCACCCGACGCAGCGACCGAGCAGGGGAGGCTAGGTACAACGAGATATCGTCGGCATATAACGATATGCGGCCCTCTTGTCCCGCCGTCCACCTCAGGCCGCTGATCTCGGGGTCCCCCCTTATCCACACCGCCAATGGCTCGAGAACCAGTGCAAAGAGCAGGGGCGAAAGTGGTCAGCCCTGCCTGGTGCCGCGCCCAAGGGGGAAGGAGGAGGATCGATAGTTGTTCACCACTACATGTGCCCTAGGTTGCTCATATAACAGCCGAATCCATCCCGTAAACTTTGTTCTGAATCCCATCCGATCTAGAACTGCGAATAGGTATTCCCAAGCCACGGCGTCAAATGCCATACTTGCGCCAAGTGCCAACAGAATGGCCTCTTCTTCAAGGGTATGCACTCGTCCGATAGCCCCGTTCACCAGACGCAGATTACGGGCAGTGCTCCGCCCGGGCACAAACCCCGACTGGTCGGGGTGGACCAAGTCCGGCAGAAAGGGAAGCAGTCGGTTCGCCAGAACCTTGGCCAAGACCTTTGCCTCAATGGCGATCAGAGAGATAGGCCTATATGACTGGCATTCATCCACAGGCTTCCCGGTCTTGTGGACAACGACGATGGCGGCTTCCCGAATATCCTCCGGCAACAGGGCCAGCTCGCGGCTTTCGTTGTAAAGGCCGAGCAGGTGGGGCGTCAGAATTGAGGCCATCGACTTAAGGAGTTCCACCGGGATGCCGTTTGGGCCCGCGGCTTTCCCGGACCGGACCTCCAGTATGGCCTTATGGACCTCCTCTGCGGACAACTCAGCCTCCAGTGCACCACTGTCCTGTTCGGACAGACCCACCACCTCGATGGTTGCCAGCAGGTCAGCCGCCCATGCCGCCTGGGAGGCCTCCGGCGCCGCATATACCGTGGCATAGTGGCGAGCGAACATTTCGGCAATCTCTCGCGGGTTTCATTGGTTTTTTACGAGTGAAATGTCCACCTGACTATAACATGTGTGAAACCTACGGTTTTTTAAGTGAATTTGCAAGGTTTTTTAAATGCTAATTCCTAACTATAACGTGTGTGAAACCTATGGTGTTTTAAGTGAATTTGTACGTTTTTTTAAATGCTAAGTTATGTATATATATATATATATTTTTTTAAGTTTTTCACCGTGCGTGCACGGTGCGCGCACCCCGCGATTTAAAAAAAAAAATGTTTTTTCACCCTTCGGGGTCCTTTAGGGACCCCCTGACAAAGGCTAGGGGGTCGGAAACTCTCTACCCTGCCCCCTTTTCACGTTCGCCACCTCTTTTTCACTCTCGCACCCACAACAAACAAAATGGCGACCGACACTTCCTGATTTCGACCGATTTGAACGTTGACTGACATGTAACCACCAATCAGAATTACGCTCGCGCACGTTAGGGTGCGCGCACAGTGCGCGGCTATAGATATTTATGTGCTTTAACTGCAATTTTCTCAGGAAATACTATACAGATTGACTCCATACATGCAAAAGGCACATGCCTGACCTGAGGAATACCTCTCTGCCAAATTTCAAGTAATTCTGCTCAGCCGTTCGGGCTGTACCTTCGACTAAAGGTCCTATGGGAAAATGCATGGGGAAAACGTGTTTTGGGACCCCCCTTTTTTCTCGGCCCCCGCTTGACGAATCACCCCGAGACTTTCAGGTTAGGAGCTGAGCAGAGCGCCCCATTAGTTTTGAAAATTTCGCGAGGATTCGTCAACCGGCGCCAAAGTTATTCAAAATAGAATTTTCAGATTTCCTATGGAAACACGGTCCTAACTATAACTATCTACTGGCGACCGCCAGTAGATATATATATATATATATATATAGTAGGTTTTGCGATTCTAGACGATTTAGTCATATTCCTAGAAAAAGCTTGCGGAAGACTCCCAAGCTCTACACTGTTTTCCTGAAGTTAGTGTACTCTCTGAATGCTGCCTAGGTGATTCTTTTGTACTTTCCTTAGAGAGACACTGCTCTCTAGTACTCAGTTCTCTGGCTGTTTTTTTTCTATTCCTTGATAGTCTTTTACTTGGTGTATTGATTTGGCCAAGCTCTCGAATGGAACACTGCTCAATGTGACGAAACGGCAAGCACATTAACTGGAAACTTGAAAATGCTATTTGCTCAAAACTGTCTTTACCTCAAAGTTCTGTCGTAGTACTGAAACACTACTCACGACTACTACTCATGCGCAATGGGAAGGCTTCATGGCATCGATCCAGGAGCAGTGAAATGCGGATTCTACGAATGGTTCTTTGCTGCTCATGCGCGATGGCAAGACGTTAGCGCTTCTGCACAAATGCTGAAGAAACGTCGATTCTACGAGGCTTAATTCTTTATTCTCAATTCAGGCGCGCTAGCGAGACAATTCTTATCTCCTCAGAAAGTTCAGTTGAAGTACATCGTGTGTAGTCAATTGCGCGCATTGGTTAAATTCTAAGCTAAACAACTAGACTGCATGACCGCTTCACTAGGGATGACAGCAGCCATCTTGAATGTCGCATTACTCTGATGCTGCAGTTCTTTTAGCAGTACTTCGAGCAACAGTTTCCTGCGAGGATGTAATTTCTTCCATATTGGATACTGCCAACACCTAAGGTATTTGACCTTTCTTCTCTTCCTTCTAGAGGTCAAAACCTGACAGGATAATGACTTCCTGACAGTTCTGTGAGAGTTTATGAGCAAAGAATGTTGGAATTCAGAGCTGAGGGGAAAGATCAATGATTAATTTCCTAAGTAAAATCCTATAAGGCAGGCTCAACGGTTTATTTATTTATTTACTCATTTGTAGGGCGCATCGAATCATCCCAAGGGGTATCTCTCGGCGCCTGAGAGAAGAGCACACTATTGCAGAGGAATCATTAGAATAGCCAGGTCTTAAGAAGCTTTTTAAAATGGCGGAAATTGGTACAAGCGCGGATCTCATCTGGCAAGGTATTCCATTGAGTGGGGGCTAGGTACGAAAATGCCCGTCCACCCATCCTAGCCTTCCTGATTATCCGTAAACAGAGCAGATTACGGCACCTGGATCTCAGCAGTCATGTGGGTTGATACCATTCGATGATCTTCATCAGGTAGGCTGGCCCCATCCCATGAAGGGATTTAAAAACCAGACATAGCAGTTTAAAAATTGACCTCTTTTTGATAGGGAGCCAATGCAATAGGCGCAGGAGGGGTAAAGAGGGGGTCCGTGCCGGCTAGTTAAGGGCAAGACGGGCTGCCGTGTTTTGGACCACTTGTAATTTAGAGGTCAAATCCTCCCTCATCCTGACCAGCAGCGAGTTGCCATAATCCAGTCGAGTGACCAAGAGTGACTAGATAAGAGTCTGTCTGGCCATAAGCGGAATCCACTGAAAGATCCTTCTGAGCATTCGCATGGTTCCAAAGCAGGTGCCTGCCACCGACTTTACCTGCTCTTCCATTGATAAGTTATCAATTTTTATGCCCAGGTTCTTGGCCCATCCTCTAGGGGCGGGCGCGTCTCCTAGCTCTGGTGGCCACCAATCTGGGGTCCACATCTCCTCCGCTTTACCGAATAGCACTATCTCAGTCTTAGAGGAGTAGAGCTGGAGAAAGTTATTCTACATCCACCTCGTTATGCTGGTCATACAGTGTCTAAATTTAAGTTTGGTGACCGCAGGACTCTTCTCAATAGGGACTATCACCTGGGTGTCATCAGCATAGGATATGATTTCAAACCCACAATTCCTAATAACTGAGGCTAGGGGGGCCACATATATGTTAAACAAGGTGGGGCTCAAAACCGAGCCCTGTGGTACCCCCTTATCCACACTGGTGGTGTGAGAGACAAAGGACCCCAACTGGACACATTGTGTTCTGTCCGCCAATAAGCTCTGGATCCATTTGAAGGCCCCGCCTCTGACACTAATCTCTCGCAACCGGTCCAAAAGGATCTGATGAGAGATGGTGTCAAAGGCAGCCGACAGATCCAACATGACAGGGATGTCACTATCCAGGGACATCCTTAGAGTGTCCGTAACCTCCAACAGTGCCGCCTCCGTGCTGTGTGAGGCATGGAAGCCCGACTGGTAAGTATCCAATATGTTTTTCTGCTCCAAATAGTGGGAGAGATGCCGATCGACTAATGCCTCCTTGATTTTTGCGCAACAAGGAAGAAGAAAGATGGGTCTAAAATTCTGAAGATCGGTAGGGTCAACTAGAGCCTTCTTGAGAAGGGGTTTTATGCGCGCGCTTTGCCATTTATGAGGAACAGTGGAAGTGGCAAGCGAGATGTTACTTCCGCAAAAGCCTCGGCAAGGACTGGGGATAGCGCTGACATAACAGCAGGAGGCACCGGATCTGATGGGGAACCAGATTTCACTAGAGTTAGTAAGGAACTAACTTCTTCCCCCGTAACATTAGGAAAGAGTTCTAGGCTTGATGGACTTCAACTCTCCTGAAGGGAAGCTTTGCCATGAGCGCCCTCTTCAGGGCCAAAGGCACGATAGATCACATCGATTTTGTTGGTAAAGTGGCTCTCTAAGTTCTCACATAGTGCCTGAGTAGGCGGTGGGAGCGGATTATTGGACCTGGGATTGGTGAACTCCTTTAAAATAGTGAAAAGTACCCGGGATGAGTTTTTAGCTTCCATGATGCAGGAGCCTAAATAAGATCTCCTGGCTGAGTTACAGCTACTTAAGTAAGCTCTATGCGCGGTTCGATAGAGCAATTCATCCTGCTCCAACTTGGATTTTCTCCATCTTCTCTCTTTGGCCCTACAAGGCGCTTTCTCTCTTCTGAGACTGTCTAATAACCAAGGGGTGGGCGCTGCCCTCTCCTGAATCTTTACCCTCTTAAATGGAGCAATAGAGTCTAGAGCATTAGTTATGGCGGCTTCAAACCTATCTAAGGCCGTGTCACCGTCATCACCCTTTCCAAATATGGGAGAGATAAAGGCCCGACTGAAGGCAGCCGGTGTCACCCTTTTCCAGGGTCCACGGAGGACTTTATGACTGTGTGGGGGGCTGGGTGGTTTCATGCACGCCCATGAGAAGCTGAGTGCCGAGTGATCTGTCCAACCCATCTTCTGCGGGGGTTCCACCACCACCTCCCTGATGTTGGTAAAGACAGTGTCCAACACATGACCCACCACGTGATCAAGGGATTCCATCGCTGCCACCAAGCAGGCAGAATCTGTGCTGGAGAGAGCTTCCAGGTGATGGTTAAAGTCCCCAACCAGTAGGAACCTGTCCGTTTGGAGCATATACGGGGCCAGCATTTCTAGCAGAGTAGATCAATACTCTCTTGTTACCTCCAGGAGGGTGGTACACTAGAGCACCCGCCCACTCAATGGCTTGACCCCGCAGTACCCGAATATCAACAACTCTAGGTTGGGGGAGGAGACAGTATCTAGGGTTTTAATTTGATAAGGGGAACGCGTTGCGATGGTGTGAGAAGTTGGCCTGGCATATGCTGTCCTCTAGTTATAGGGGACACCTTGCACCAGCCCAATTCGACTCTTATGGTAATGGGTTAAAGACAACCTTTAAAGAAAGCTATCCTAGTGGTAGCTGTGGAGAGCAGCCTTCAGGCTAAGTCTTGAAGGAGTGTTAAGCTTATTGTTTTACCATAGA
The DNA here is from genome assembly GCF_964204655.1 of Triturus cristatus. Classification (NCBI taxonomy): domain Eukaryota; kingdom Metazoa; phylum Chordata; class Amphibia; order Caudata; family Salamandridae; genus Triturus; species Triturus cristatus. The sequence goes on from NC_140584.1 coordinate 259,335,609, forward strand.
TAACCTCTTGAATGACCAAATGAAAGAGTAGTCCACACAGGTATATATACATAAAATATATGTATTTATTCTAGACAGAATCCCACATTTCTCTTTATAAGGCTAGAGGCAAAGTTACAATTCAAACAAGCATTGATAGATACAATAAATAGCACTGGAATCACAGGGCCCCAGGGAGGGACCAAACTATATATTAAAAAAGTGGTATAAGAACCACGACAATTCTACAGACAATGCCTAGGGCATTTAGGATCGATGGCCCCTTAAGAATCCACCCCAGGTTATGAGGAAGGGGACCCACGGGAGGCGCGTGCAGTGGAAATAGCTGCTATCGGGATCTCTATTATATCCCATGGAGAATGTCGCGGTTTGATTTAAACAGATTAAAGACACTTCTAGCAGGAGTTCAAAGTTAAAAACGTAGAGTTAAGCTTTTGAGGAGCCCACTACCACGAGAGTACCGAGGTACCACTGTTACCTGCCCCAGGGAAGCCGGGTGCATAGGTCGTTTTCGATGTCGGGTCGCGGGCTGATTTTCAATGGGAAAATGTACAAAACTGCTGCTAGCCAAAAGCGTCGATGATGCCGTGAAGATTGAATTTGTAGATCTTGTAGAAAAGAACCTGAAAGCAGAGGGGACAGAGTCAGGGTCAGGGCACCGTGACCAGGGAGCTCAAAGGAAAGAGCCCTTCAATGTCGGGTGCTTCAAGTGGAAAGAGGTGTAGCTTGGATCTGCAGCCACGGGCTCCGGGAGGCTTCAAGGAAGGCCAGCTTCTGGAGGGCGACTGTCCCACGTTGGATGAGGGTCGCTGCGGTGTTAGTGTCCGGATTGGATCCACTAAGCCTTGGCAACCGCAACCCACGCAAGATGAACAAATCAGCTACTGGTGCAGACCCACGAGGTCTGTGAGAGGTCTCCTTTGGATAGACTGTATAGCAGGCCTGGAGCAACCAGGGGAACTCTTGAAAGTCGAGATTGACCTCCACTAGGGCCCACAAGTCTAGAGATAAGGGACCGCGGGAGGCGGCATTTTGGCGTGCGTAAAAGGGAGCCCACGGGCCACCGGAGGGTGCTAGGGCGCTGATCTTTGGCACAATTGCTGCAAAGTGGTTGGCTCGATAACGGGCCAAAGCACAACTTCCCCACTGGTCAGGGTCGTGTGCTATGCAAGAGGTGGCCGGTGTCTTGGGGTATTGGAGATCTCGGCACCCACGCGGTCCACAGTGCTCAGCCTTGCTGTGCACACTCACTGGCCTCTGGGATGCTCAGGAAACCCACCTCAAGGTTGCTGGGAGTCAACGAAGTCCGTAGGAGCAGCAAAGTTCCAACTGGGTCACTTGCAGTGTTTCAGGTGCCTGCCAAGCAGGGGGGTAACTCCTTTACCCCAAGAGAGATTTCTTCAGTCAGCTGGGCAGCAGCTCGTCGAAGGTAAAGTCTGTGAAGTCCAAGATTAATCTGAGGCTCTGGGGCCACGTTATTCACCTTTATCCCCAAGATTAGGGGAGTGTCCAGAGTAGTGTCCACCAATGAGAGGTGAGGCGGGAAAGGGTGGCTACACCCTCTCCCCTTTGTCTGTTTCCCGCGTCGGCGAGGGGCAGGATGCCCCTGAGCTGGTTCCAGGCGGTGTATGCAGAATGTAGGCGCTGTAGCAGCCTACGTGCAACTCTGAAAGGCATCCTAAGGTGCACCCACCCAGGTCCAATCCACATATCCTGTCTGGGGAGGTGCTAGCATCTCCCTGCCACAGGAGCCCTATTGTCCAGCTGGCGAGGCTGGGATTTTCCCCAGCAACAGCCAGCCAGAGTCGTGTGGGTGGCGGGTAGTAGCCATTTTGTACTACGTGTGCACTTTTAAATTGGTGTCTAAATTCTGACGCTTTTCCCATATCGCCCCTCTAGCAGGGGGGAATCATGCCCCCATGCCCATGGCTGGACTGGGGGTATGATTCCTACATGTTTGACACCAAACACGATATGGTTCTGTGTAACCATTCTCAAGTTATCGCGTTAGACTTATAATGCGGTTAAGAGTATATGGTATGGCTACACTACACACAACCCAGCAATGATTTTACGAAGGTTGCAGAGGGGCCCTACTCAGGTAGGGGTCCCCCCTCACACATACCTCAGCACCCTGCCTTGTAGGATTACCAAGGCCTGCTATAGGGGTGACCTATGAGAGTATATGTGTTGTAATGGGGTGGGATATAGGGTACCTATATCCCTGTAAGGGGTGCTAGCACCCCCTTACCCAGACTACAGTAGTGGTCTGGTGGTGTCAGTTTGTATGGCTGTCCCAGGGTGGCACAATAAGTGCTGCAGCCCTGGTAGGCCTACTGAGGGACCCATGCCCTGGGTACATAGGGTACCATCTACAAGGGACTGCCAGGGTATCCTCAGTATCCAATTGGCTTGTACCTAGGGTACTCACATCGTTTAAGAGAGGAAGCAGACAGGCGGGGGTCCTGGATAGCAGGGCCACAGCCTGGATAGAGTCATAAAACAGTCAAAACATCAGCAAAAGGTTGGGGGCAACTATGCAGTCGATGCCACTCTCCTACAGATGGCCAAACCTCCACCCCGCTTTCCAGATCTGTCCAACTGGACCACTGAATAGTCAGCTGGAAATGCTATTGCCAGTGCAGGCGTCGCTTCCTTGTTCAACCAGGTCTCAGTAAAGAGACGTATGTCAGGCCTAGCCTCATCTAGTAGGTCCCACATTTCAGCCACATGTTTTGGAATGGATCTAGCATTGAGATAGAGCCCTTTAGAGAGCACTCCTAACCCACCCCCCATTCCCTCTTATTCCCCTTCTCGCACGCATTCCGCGAAGGTTAAGGGGGGGGGCAGTCCCTGCTTGGATGTTAATTAGCCCTCCTGCACAAGGTGCAAAATGCCCGAGTTCCACCAGCCTCTCATGGGAATAAATCAGCCTAGGCAGCGGGGGTCTCTGTGTGCAAGCCGGCATCATTCCCTGGCAGCCGGCAGCGTCCAGGCGCAGACGGGCTTGCCTTAGGCGTGCCAGCAGAGCAGCTGAAAATGCAGGAAATTTATAGCTGGGAGGGCCAACCACTAGAGCGCTAACCGCTCCTTTGGCGCCCCATGCAGCTGAGAAAGCCAATGGATCGACTCGCTCCACATCAATCAATCGGAGTAACCGACTGCGGTGGACCGGATAGCCGTCCTCGCTGCGCGGTAGAAAAAAACTCCAGCGCCCCTACCCAGTACCCAGTAAGTATTTTTAAAATTAATTTAAAAGCCTCCACAAGTGCAAACAAACACCAGATAAAACAATTCAAACAGTTCACCCAGGGTCAAAAAGAGTGCATCCAATCTCATAGTGGGTGAGAGCAGTGATATCCAAGTCTGGAACTGGCCTATCCAACCTTACTAGCCATAGCTTCAAGAGGAGGTATGGCTAGTAAGGTTTTTTGGGGTACACTTGTTGACATTCTGAAGGTGGCGGACTGGTAAAATGCTTGCATCGTCACAAAATGTATCCAAGACCAGTGGAGCATGTGAGCAGTCTGGCACTGGAGAGCTTTAAACATGCATAATGGTAGCCTCTGGTCTTGTACTGAAATGATGATTCTCCAATCAGCATCTAGAAAGAATGAGAATTTGTCAAGCTTAGTTTCAATTCTATTAAGGACATGGAGACAATGATTACGCTTTCTTCCTTCGCTTTAATAACATTCACTAAAACACAGCAGCCATTTTAACATTATCAACAAAAAAATACTACTTTTGCAATGAACACCAGAGAAAAAGTACGGAGACAGCTTTGCTCATGTCAACTGAAGAGATCCGGCAGGCTCTAGATCACAGAAAAGGTGCTGCCCTTATCCTGCTGGATATCTCAGCGACTTTTCACACAGTAACTCATGAACTACTGCTAAGACAACTAACAGCCTGTGGGATCAGTGGTCTGGCCTGGAATCTGCTAAAATCCTATTTAAAGGACCGAGAGCAAATAGTAAAGCCGGAGATTTTTACTTCACACCCATTCTCCCTTCCATGTGGAGTCCCGCAGGGATCCTCGCTGAGTCCCACCCTTTTTAACATTTATATCTCCCAATTAGCAGATCTGATAAAAGGTTTTGGATTCTCACTCACTTCCTAAACCAATGACACTCAAATTATTGTCTCCATAGGAAAAAACGACACCGATACAGGAAGTGGATTTCCTGTTTGTATGATGGCGGTCCACAATTGGATGAACAGCAGCTACCTTAAATTAACTGCAGAAAACAAAGTCTTACTTTTTGGACCACAAGCATCCTTTTGGGGTCCGTCAGTGTTAGAACTGGGGGCCTCTAGTTGGCTGAGGTAGGTACCTTAGGCCAAATAGGGACCCTTGCTTCCAAGTCAGGGAAAGGAAGGATACCTTCTCAGATGGCCCCTGCTCACTCCCTCGGTAGCTTGGCACGAGCAGCCAGGCTTATCTTCAAGGCAAATGTGTAAAGTATTTGCAACCACGCTCCCAGTAACCCAATGATGACACCACAAATGGACTCAACACGTGTTTCATAAAAACAATTATATGTTTATTTAAAAAGATATACGATGAGACCATAAAAATCCAACATATGCGTATTTGTAATATTTCACCTTGCTGGTTATTAGGCCAGCAAGCCCTGGTAGGTTCTTGCAGTATTAATGAGCAATTCTCTATGATCCAATGCAGTCCTAATGCAATGCTATGCATTTCGTAATGCATAATGCAACAATCAGGCAGTTCGTTATGCAAAAATAATTCAATGCGTAATGCAACAATAATGTACTCCAGCACCGATCACGGTGCTCTGGACGGTTTCTATGCCACTCTTACTGACTCGCGGTCAGCTTCTGCCAAAATATGCCCCCAACACGGGTATGGTGGAAAAACAAAGTGCAGCTCCACTCTCCGGCCCCGGTACTGCCACTCCTTGGCAAGTACTAGCTTGAGCGGAGGTTCGCAGTGCGAGAATGGGAAAGGCCGAGGGTCTTGCAGGAGTTCGGCTTGGGGGATGGGTTCGTGCGCTGGACGAGGTTGCTTTACGCTAACTCGGTGGCCAGGGTGCGAACGGGGACTACGATATCGGCCTCCTACCCGGTGAGAAGGGGTACGAGGCAGGGTTGCTCGTTATCACCTTTGCTGTTCGCCCTGGCGGTTGAGCCCCTGGCGGCCCATGCCCGACTGGGACGCGCATATGCTGGGCTGTTATTGCGGGGGGGAAACCCATTATATTTCCCTCTATGCGGACGATCTACTGCTCTTCCTGGCTAACGCGGAGGGGGCCTTACAGGGTGCCAAAGCGTTACTGAGGGACTTCGGTCACTTGTCGGGCTTGAGGGTCAACTGGGGCAAGACTTGTGTATACCCTGTTACACAGTGGGAGGAGACCCCCCCCCGCCCTCGGGGCTATCCGCTGTGAAGCTCGCTGTCTGCCGTACCTGGGAGTGCATATCTACCGCACCCAGCAGGATCTGTTGGAGGGGAATGTTGGTAGGGCGATTAGAGGTCTAGCGGGCAGTTTTAGATTCTGGAGCACCCTGCCTCTTTCGGTAGCTGGGAGGGTAGCGCTACTAAAGATGGTGGCGCTCCCGCGATTGTTGTATTTTTTCCGTACGCTCCCTATTTGGGTGCCGGTGTCGTTCTTCCGCAGGCTCACAGCCATGATCACGGGTTTTATCTGGGGATCTGGCAGGCGGCGGGTGGCGTTGGCCACGCTACGACGGCCCAGAGCAGAGGGAGGGCTTGCTGTGCCCGACTTCGAGTGGTATTATTTGGTGGCCCAGCTGCAATGGCTAACGCAGGCAGTGGCAAGGGAGTTTAGAGGTCCCGAAGACCCGCAGGGCAGGGTGATCCCGCGGCATGTCCTTTCTTTTATTGTCTTCCAGCAGCGACTAGAGTTGTCGCAACTGACGCTTGAGGAGCGGACGCTCCGGTTGTGTTGGAACCGCAGCTTGCGGAGGGTCGGCACTGTTCACCCCTACGCCCCGGAGATCCCATTGGGCATGTGCACGGCCCTCCCCCATGGAGGGGACTGGTCGGGGCTGGCTCGGTGGGAAGACCTAGGGCTACAGATGGTGGGGGACCTGTACCTCAATGGAGCGCTCCAGCCATTCCAGGGACTGCAGGATTCCTTCGGGATCCCGAGGGGAGACTACCTACTCCACGCAGCCCTGGTGGCAGCCCTACAAAAGCACTGGAACACGGGACTCTCTGAACCGCAGACGGCTGCCGGCTGTCAGTATGTGGTCATGGCGGCGGGCACGGTTAAGGCCGTTACATGCCTCTATCAGAGACTGGCGATGGAACACCTAGCCCCTTTGAGTGCGCTGAAGGATAAATGGGAATTGGACATTGGGAAGCCCATTCCGGACTTGACGTGGCCCAGGTTACAGAGACGGGCCTGGAAGAGCACCCGCAATGCCAGGTTTCAATTGGTGCAGTACTTTATCTTGCATAGGGCTTATTTGACGCCAGCTAAATTATTTCAATACTTTGGGGGTCCCGCTCCGCAGTGCCCTCGCTGTGGGGAGGAGGGGGCCGACTTTAAGCACATGTTTTGGTCCTGTGGCGTCCTCTGCGGTTATTGGGGGGAGGTCATGGATTGCTTGACCCACGTAACGGGGCGGGAATTGGGGGTGGAAATGGGAGTTTGCCTGCTGCTGTGGTTCCCCCACACTCCGCGCACGAAAGTCACGAGCAAGTTTTGCGACCTAGGGCTGGTGATGGCTAAAAGAGAAATTACCCTGCACTGGAAATCGAGAGCTGGCCCCAGCTTTGAGAGGTGGAGAACTACCTTCACGAAATGGGCGGGTAGCGAGGGTACACTCAGGCTGCAGCTAGCGCTGCGGGGAAATGATGAAAAAGCGTTAGCCATGGCACATGCATGGGAAGCATTAGTGGAGGACCTCCGAGGGTGGGGCGCAGAAGCAGAGGAGGGCATTGACGCACAGGAGCAGCATGCAGCAGAGTAGCGGTGGAAAGGCTACTGACGGGTCACACGTGGGGGCGGGAGGGCTCCTCTTCTCCTTGCTGCTTGGCACCTGATCATGGGGGTTGGGGGTGGCTCGCGGCCGCTCCCACGGCCACTCACGAGATGGACTTCTCACGGTACCTACGACTATGGCACACTGACTTGCGGGTGGGGGGAGGGAATATTTGTGTTTGGGGAGTGTTGGGGGGCAAAGCATTGATAGTTGGAAGTGGTCTGCACTGTACTATGTACTGGAGTATATTACTAGGAGAAGACCAATGATATGCTGGTCATTGCAGATGGCTATTGTGCTTGAATTATGCAATAAAAATTGTTTTTGCAAAAAAAAGAGAATGGGAAAGGCCGAGAGCATTTCTCTTGGAGCCCGCACCCCGCCCCAGGCGTCGACACACGCTCGCTGAACGTTACCGGAGGGGTGCGACCTCACTCTCCTCGCGACTTGGGCCTCTGAAGCGACTTCGTTGATTTTGGGCAGTGGAACTCGGACCCCCCAACGGAGATGGTTCGCGGTCCCTCCTTGGCAAAGGCCGGCTCGGGGCAGCGGCACAGCACCTCTGGGGATGCCGGTCTGGGACGATGGCAATGACAAAAATCTCAGACTGCAACAGGGCACACAGCGTCTCCGAGACTCACTTGAGCTCCGGGTGTGCAAGGTCACAGGGCAATTCTCACGAAGGTCTCAGGCTGCACGAAGCACACAGCGTCTGAGACTCACTTGGACACCTGGTGCCCACGATCACAGGGCGATTCTTACGAGGGTCTCAGGCTGCAAAAAGCACACGCACATAGCGTCGCTAAGACACATCTGGAAACTTTTGTGTTCCTGAGTTTCCACATCAGGGAGCCAGCTATCCTCGGGCCCTTGGGGATAAGTTACTTCAGGACACAGCACGCAGCAAAGTTGTTTCTAGCAGGGGGACACAGCACACAGGAAAGCCCCTTTAGCCTCTCCTTGGTTAAATCAGCAAACTGCAGGCCAGCCCCAGAACACACAGCAAGGGTCAGTCCTTTCTTTCAGTCTCTTCAGCGGTTTCTTCCTTGGCAGAGGTTCCTCTTGACCACGAATTAGTTACAATCCTTTACAGTCTTGAACAATTCCATTCCATTCGTACGTTCAGGGTTTCAGCTCTCATAGTTATGCTTCTCAATGTCTTTGAAGTCTATGTTCAGGGGGGCACTGACCCCTGTCCAAACCGTTCTGGGTGTCTCCCTGCCAGTGACACCTTCTTCCTTTGATAGTGGGGGTCTGGATCCTTAATCACTCAGCAGGAAATGAGCCGTTGTTTTATGGCAGCAGCCCAGGCCTCTTCACCTCCCGGGACTACTCCTCCCCCCTACACTCCACATGCAAGTCAGCCTGTTGCTGTCTCACCTTCTCCCCTGGGTCAAGACATTCCGCAGAGCCTATCACATTCAAATCCAGACAGTCAATCCACAACCAGGCAGAGACACACAGAAATGTTAGAGCACAAAAACCCAGCCACATCTAAAAGAGTGGTTTCTAAACACACAATGCAAAAACCACCTTCACAAAAAGATGTGTTATTAAATTGTGAGTTCAGGCACACTAACCATCACCTCTCCATCTTAAGCCTATGGGAAGATACGCTGGAAACATATTACACAGCCTCCCCATTCTGTCCTATGGGCAAGATGGCCTTTCAACATTGAAAAACGAAATGGAGAGTATTTCACTGTCAGGACATGGTACACACCTCAGTACATGTCCTACCTTTCACATACACGGTACCCTGGACCTACCATAGGGGTGTCTGATGTGCATACAAAGGGAAGGGTAAGGCCTGGCAAGTGGGTGCACTTGTCAGGACAACATGGCAGTTTAACAAACTGCATGCAGGCACTGCAGTGGCAGGCCTGAGTTCTCTCTTTAGGTCTACTTGTGTGGGTGGCACAATTAGTGCTGCAGGCCCACTAATAGCATTTGCATTACCAGCCCTGGCACACATTGTGCACTTTACTAGGGACTTTACTAGTAAGGCAAACATACCAATCATGGACAACCAATTACCATTACACTTTACACAGGGAGCACTTTGACACTGATCAGCAGTGGCAAATTGTACAAAGCATCTAAGTTGGCAACACCATGTCAGACAAAAGGTCTAGGGGGAAGGCAAAAAGTTTAGGGACCTTTAGCCAAAAAGGGCCAAGTCCAACAGTCAGCTTGACCAGATATTATGGACCCCATCCCCCTTCCAGTGGAAAAAGCTCGAAACCTGGGAGTGATTATTGATAATAAAATCAACTTTTCTGATCATGTAAATAAACTCACTTCTTCCACGTTTAACACTCTCCGAACAATCAAAAAGGTTTTGCCTTTTATACCCGCTAATCTGCAAAAGACACTAGTCTCCTCTTTAATCGTGTCTATGATCGATTACTGCAATAGTCTGCTGCTGACCACTCATAAGTATATTAACAAACTTCAGGTCCTGCAAAATGCTGCGGCAAGAATTTTGTTGAAAATACCCAAATTCTGTTCAGTATCAAAAGAGCTAAAAAATCTACACTGGCTCCCTGTTAAACAAAGAATCACCTTTAAGGGACTATGTCTAGCTTACAAGGCAGTTCATGGTCTTGGTCCGGACTTCTTGAAGCAGAGTCCCAAACAGTATCTCCCTGCCAGATATCTTCGGTCAGCAAAGGCAAAATTACTAGTAATGCCTAGATTTAAACAAGTACGATGGGGGAGGAAAAAGCATTGTGCTTGAAGCTTCCAATGCAAGGAACTTACTTCCTCTCAGTATACAAACTGCACCTAACCTCCTCGCTTTTAGGAAAGCGGTAAAAACCTGGTTATTCAGGACTTATCACTTTCTGCTACCCAGTCTTGACACTCGCAGCCTTAACTTCACAGCGCTTAGACGCCTCAGGGCAGTAATGCACCCTAAATCCAAATAACAGAACATAACTGCTTCACTAGGGATGACAGCGGCCATCTTGAATGTCGCATTACTCTGATGCTTAGGTTCTTTTAGCAGTACTTCGAGCAACGGTTTTCTGCGAGGGTGTAATTTCTTCCACATTGGATACTGCCTACTCTTAAGGTATTTGACGTTTCTCTTCTTCCTTCTAGAGGTCAAAACATGACCGGATAATGACTTCTTGAAGGTTGCAGGAGAGTTTATGAGCAAAGAATGTTGGAATTCAGAGCTCGGGGGGGGGGGGGGGGGGGGGTAGGAGGGGGGGGTTGAGATCAATTATTAATTTCCTATGTAAAATCCTATAAGGCAGTCTTAACGGTTACAATCTCAGAGTGGGTGAGAGCAGTAATATCCGAGACTAGAATGGACCTATCCAACCTTACAAGCCATAGCTTCCCCAGAGGATTTATGGCTAGTAAGGATTTTTGGGCAAGTGGTACACTTGCTGACATTCTGAAGGTGGCGGACTGCTAAAATGCTCGCATTGTCACAAAATTTATCTAAGACCATTGAAGCATGTGAGCAGTCTGGGACTGGAGAGCTTTAAACATGCATATTGGTAGCCTCATGTCTTGTAATGAAATGATGATTCTCCAATTAACATACAGAGAGAATGAGAATTTGTCAAGCTTTCGTTTCAATTCTATTAAGAACATGGAAAAAAGGATTACGCTTTCTTCCTTCGCTTTAAATAACATTAATTAAAACACAGCAGCCATTTTAACATTATCAACAAAATAAACTACTTTTACCATGAACACCAGAGAATAAAAACACAAGTCTTTCTTTTAGTCTATGCAGCATGGCCCCAACGTAGCACTTTATCGCTGCCTGCACTCATGTGTACTGTTTCGATCCGTCAGTTCCTGCAAAAAAAGGCTTTGTCAGTGACCATTATAAAACTCTCAGTAGCATCAGTTCGCAATATTAACAATATGTGCAAGTAGGCATTACTTCAAACAACGGAAACAAATTAACCCAATAAGCATCATCACCAAATTTTTTCTTAAATTGAAAATAGGTTTACTTACTCCAGAATGGAGAAGGTCAGTGTCTAGCTTGGTCACCGGGTTGTATAATCATTTCTTCTGTGTCCTTAATAGAATTGAAACTTACCTTCATTAAGGCTAGGCAAATTTTCATACTAGGTCAGGACCGGAGGCGAGGATTATACTAGTTCAAAGCTTGCTCACTACCAACTGAGCTATTTCCAACACCGGCTTAAAGAAGAACCTTTTAAAGGTAGAGTCAGAGGACCAGCCAGCTGCACGCAATAGATCCTCTAAATGCGCCCCTAGGCAAAAAGCCTTTGAAAGCCATTGCTTCCTTTGCTAAATGCGCATCAAATACTTTGGTATCTATACCACCCTCCTGCATGACCCATCAGGCTATTGTAGGGGAAGATACTGTTTTGTATGGTTTTCTCAAAGAGATGAGAAGCTGTCTTATGCCCAGAGGGCGGACTTTATCATTAATTTCCTCATACGCCTTTAGGCACTGAACCACATTCAGCTTGGGCTAATCCCGGAAAGCCGGATAAGAAATTATGCAGTAATGGGATTTAGTGCGTCAATTTACGGTAAAAGACACCCCGTCCAGGGAAAACACCCTGCCAGATATATCAAGGGCTCTCACATCTGAAGTTTGTCTGCACGAAACGAGACATAGCATCATTGCCAATTTGGCTGAGAGTTCTTTCCGGGACGAAAAACTATTCTGCTGCCAAGACAAGAAAATGTTCAGGGCCAAGTTAACATCCCAAAGAACAGTGAAGTGTGATTCTGGTGAAAGGGAGAGACAAATCAGTCTAAGCAACCAACAGATAAAAGGGTGTTCCCCCACCGGGGCAATGACAATGGGAGCATGTCCTGCTGAAATTGCAGATCAGAAAGCATTGATCGAAGGGTACACCAGCCCGTCCTCTGCTAAGCTGGACAGACAATTGAGCACTTGCACTACTGCACCCACGGGATCCACACCCCGTTGCATACACCAACGTACCCACCTCGACCAGTAGGAACAATATAGTTTGGTTGTGCTGTCCGCCCATGCTCTGGATAGGAGGAACTCAGTGTGTCGTGAAAGCCCTGGGAATGTCCAGGGTCGTCTGTAACCCGCCACGCCATCAGCTGCAATGATCTTTCTACTGCCAGTAGATGCGGCATGAGATCTGAACTCAACAGAATGTGAGTCGGATTGGAGAATTCCTGGAAACTTCCAGTAGAATTGGAGACTACACTTTAGACTTCCTCATGGGCATTATGATCACCTCTGCCTGCTGTAGCCGTACTTGTACAGACGCTCAGGTGATCATTGAAAAGGAAGGGAATGCATAACCCTTCTCCTGACTCCAATCTTGGAGACACACATCTGTCATTGCCGCTTGCGGGCCCAGCCTCCAGCTGAAGAACCGTGGCAGCTGGTGGTTGAAACAAAACGTAAACAGGTCTACCAAAAAAAAGGACCCCACCTGTCTGCTAGGTCTAAGAAGACCTGAAGTGTTCAGTTTCCATAGATTTGAGCCTTGGAGATTCCGGGATAGCCAATACGCCACCTGGTTCGCTTGGCCCAGGAGGTACTCCGCTGTGATGGAGCCATGATTCTCCAGACAAAAGTTACAGACATTTTTTGCCATGTCTGCACGAGCTTGGGACCTGATGCCTCCCAAATGATTGATATATCTCACGACTGAGACATTATCCATCTTTAAGAGGACACAAGTCTGCATCCTGTCCTTCGTCCAACAGTAAACAGAGAAAGAAAATGCCTGCAAGGAGGGGCAACCAAATGATTTGTAAGCTCCGTTTTTGTGGTAACCAACTTCCTACTGTGGAAAACTCCCCACAACTGCCGCCCCAGCCGGACCCGCTGGCATCTGAAATCGATCAAGTTGGGGTGGAACCGAAGGTTGCCCTCCCCGCTCCACGCCTCCATATGGGTAAGCCACCAAACAATCTCTTCCTTTACTTCGTCAGTTAATGGTTCTGACTGGGAATACGCCAGACCTTTCCTAAAGTGATGTGCTTTGAGGCGCTGAAGAGCCCGATAGCGGAGTGGGCCCGGAAAGATCTCTTGAATCGAGGAAGAGAGAAGGCCCACAAGGCGGGCAATCTCCTTGAGTGACATGTGAGACTTGGACACAGTTTGGCGAAGTTCGTGCATGACCTTTGCCATCTTCTGGGAAGGGAGGCTCAGGGAAGACAGAGGAGTCTATGAAAAAACATAGGAAGGTTGCTCTCTGGACGGGAGATAGAATCAACTTTTGTTGATTACGATCCCAGGCCCTGTAAGAGATTTACCGCTGTCTGTAGGTACACAAGGAGTTTCCTGGGGACATTGAGCCAGGAAGAACATGTTGTCTAAGTAAACGATCATCCATATTCCCTGCTGCCTAAGGAACACTAATGCGTGGCTTATGGACATTTGTGAAAAATCTAAGCACTGAGGACAGATGGAATGGAAGAGTGACAAGCTCGAAGGTCTGGGAGCACCATAGGAACTGCAAGAACCAGTGATGCAGAGGGAAAACAGGAACCGCCAGGTACGCGTCTTTTAGATCTAGGCGCAGCATCCAGTCCAATGGAAGCTGGACATCTCTGAGAAGGTGAACATCTTCCATCTTGAAATGGTGGTAAACTAGCCACTTGTTGAAATCCCTGAGGTTAATCACTGGTCTGCGGCCGCCGTCTGTTTTGTTGCCAAGAAAAAAATTGTTTAGAAGACCATTGGGATGTACGACGGACCTGCATTTGGGCTCTTTCTGCAGGAGGCCTGCTACCTCCTTGTTAATAAGAGATGCGTCACGCTGGGAGAAACATATGGGACTCGGTCGAGATGTCTTTTGTTAGCAACCCTAAAACTCAATGTGGAAAACCTGTACCGTTTGCAAGACCCATGCGTCTGAGGTGGGGGAGGACCATGCTGTGAGAAAAAATGCCAGACGGCCCTCTTTCCGTATTTGAGAAGAAGAGAGGACACTTCGTTTTTTCTCATTTATTTTACCTCGAGTCTAAATAGACTGCATTCTGAAATGTACACTAGGACTACTTAGGTTGGTTCTTGCATGTTTCCATGCCTGTAAACCATGACATGCTGTAGCTCAGGTCATGTGTTCAAACACGTGTTTACCCCTACCAAACATTTGTGCCACATTACCTTTTGCCCAACTAAAGCGTCACCCACTATAATATGTGAGGAGACACGTTGAGTTCCTCCTCCCAAGCCAAATGAGCCCAAGCCCAGTATCACATACCCACCGTACCCCCCCCCAAATAACCCATCTCAAGCCTGTATTTTATTAATACTCCTTACACAAAAGCCAGTAAACCCCAGCACAATCCAAGAGTTTACATTCAGCTTGGTGATTGTAAGAGAGTCAGCTACATATCGAGTCACCTAACCCCTCTACCGCCCTAGCAATTCGTTTTCTGTGAGCTCATGGTAGACTCGTCCCTGGATCACCCTTGCCCATCCCAGGGTCTTTCTGTTGTGTGTAAACTTGCCTGAGCCTCTCTTAAAATGATCCTGCTGTGAGCGAGCTGGTCTTAAGGCAATGCGAAAGGCCTGCTTGCAACAGAGCAATTGCGCCCACACACCCATGATGGAGTCAGCCCATGCAACTGGGCCATGACTTGGTTCCCTGGCATGGACTGCACTCTCCAAGCCCCAAAGAGCCAGTGTCCCTAAAGCGCCACCGTGCATGTGCTGAGCTAGGCTAGAGTAGCGGAAATGACCATCCCAACTTCTCCACTGGCAGCTTCTCTACTAAATGCTGCAAGCACATCCCTTGGAGGTCCCACAGACAGAGTTCTCATGAATACATTACCTAATGACTTGCAAAGGTGACTTGAAAATTCCTGCCAACCATGAACTTACCCTGCCACAGGCCAGCATGGTTCGCCGATCATCTGGACACACACCTCGTCTCCCGAAAGATCAATTGACACAGAAAAGTGAACAGGTTACCTGCGAACATGGCATTGCCCTCAGGAGATAGATACACCCCATCTTGGATAAAAAACCTCCCTCCCCTAATGCAGACGTGGGGGATACAGTCTTACCTAGATGATCTCAGCAACTGAAAAAGCCATCTGTTCAGGAGCTTGGCGGACTCATTCAGCACCCGCACAAAATGCCCTCTGCACCAGGACTTACCCAGTACTACAGGAGACCATGCAATGAAGACTTCTGTGAAACGCTTGGCGAGTCACATAACTTCCACAAAGATGATCTTAAACAAGTCTCTACATCCTAACTGCGCCAAATTGTTGCCTCCTAGATGCAAAATCACCAGAGGCGGAAGCCTCCTTGGAACTAGCTTATCTACCGCCGAACGTAGGCTCTTTACCAGAGACCTCTTGATCAAACCACCTCATGTTGGAACTGGCACCCTTAGCACGTGCCGCAAAATCACCAGACCTGTATGCCTTTCAAGCCTTCTGGCGGAAAGAGTGGCTAAAGACCCACACCTCTTTAGTTGGCATAGCACCTGTATGCATAGAGGAAGAAGGAGAAGCAATATTAGAAGTCAGAGCAAATGCATTCTAACGTATCGCCTACACGACTCAGAATGCCATCTCCCAATCTTCCACACTTGTCTGTCCAGGCATACCCCTCGCCACAAAAGTAGTCACCCTATCCGGAATGAGTGCAAGCTGAAAAGAGATGGGTCACTCCCAGTTGCCAATATGGAAATCCTCAATACCTTAGAGAACTGATATCTTGAGAGAGGGGACCCATCGTTGTGGGGGGAACAGCGCAGTGGCTGGACCCTGTGGACATAGCTCCAGATGATCTACAAGAGGCTGGGCCAGGCAACTGCAGGAGCCTGGGGCCCTATGCAGATCTATATGCCCCCGCCCTGCCCATCTGGTCAGTTTTGGAAGACAGCAAAGTTACCCCGAATGACTCATCTGGCCAACTCAACTGTTCCATCTGAATGTCCCAATGAATGGCCTTCTTAGACTGCACCACCAATTTCAATACCCTGAAAGCCCCATAAAAGGCTTACCAGAAGGCTGCCTTAAACAGATGTGCCTCAACCTGTGAATAGTAGACCTTGGGCAACCAGTCTCTGCACGTCAATGGGCCTTCATGTCCTCTCTCCAACCTCCGCCAGCTCATTTGGCCTTTTTGATGGGAAAATAAGAGGGCCAGTCCTTGTGCCCTCTCAACTTTGCAAAGAAGGAGAGGGTCACCACATGTCTCTTTGCGTAAGCCACTGACTGTCACTCCCCTTTCAGTTTTACTAGGAACGATACCCAGGAGGATTGCTCAAAGAGAACCCCCCTACCCCCCTGGCTTAAAAAATTCAGGTATCGCAGAAATGCCCCCTAGAAAGGCTCTCCTTGAATTAGTAGCTAAGCTGGCTGCCAAGCGGCACCAAGGCTGCAAAGATGCTCTGGGAACGGTGTAGAGGACACCGCTGCCTCTGGATGGCAACGCCTGAACTCCTGCAACTTTAGGGGACAAAGCATCAGCAGTGTTATTGAGTACCCGTGGGACATGCTTCACCCTAAAAGTGATGTTATTCAGCTGACACAACAAGATTAGCTCTTTAAGCAATCTTAAGACCATACAGCAGCTCGCACTTTGTTGATTTATCACCTCCATCACTGTCATATTGTCTGACCAAAACACTTCTGAGCGAATGCCGAGCTGGGTAGACCAGACTGTCAATGCAATGACAATCAGGAACAGCTCCATAAATGCAGAGTTTCGCACAAATCCACCTTGGCGCCACCTGACTGGCCATGACTAAACACACTACTGCTCACCAAGCATGGCGCTGAACCCATTGCTCCCCGTTGCATCCATGAAAACACCCAAGTCAAGTCTAGCCTGTGGCGGGGATACCTATGCCACGATCCCGTTACGGTGCTGAAGGAAGGAACCCCAAATGTTCAGGTCCTGCCTAACCTCCTGCGACAAATACGTCTGACAGCGCCTCTGTCTCAAGTCAGTCATGGCCTTTGCAATGGATCTGGAAAAATTCCATCCCATAGGGATAACACATAAAGCAACGTTCAGCTGACCAACAATGAATTCGAGGGGATGAAGTGTAACCTTCCTGGCAACCAAGCTCTCCAGGAAGCCTGCAAACGGCTGCCATATTATCCAGTTTGATGCCCAAAAAGGTAATCACCATGGATGGGCAGCAAGTCTAGCCCTTGGCCAGTGGTACCCCGAACCGCCCCATCAGGTGAACAAAACCCTCCTATACCTCCACACAGTGGCCAGAAAGAAAAAAAACATCCAGGTAATGCAGAACCCACTTGGCGCCAGTCGCTTTCTTACAAACCCACTCAAGGAATGAACAGAAGGTCTTAAAGTAAGCGCAAGACACAGAGCAGCCCATGGGCATACACTTATCAAAGTAGAAGGTGCTACCAAACTGAAACCACAGCAAATGGAAATTATCTGGGTGTACAGGCAACAAACGGAAAGCAGATTAAATGTCTGCTTTCACCAACAGGGTACCTCTCCCCAGCTGCTGCAGAATAGTGAGGGTCTGGTCAAAGCATGCATACCTTACTGAACAAAGTATCAGATCAATAGCCTCATTTACTGGGGTGTAGAGATTATGCATCAAGGGGAACTGGCCTGGTTCTTCTTTGGGCACTACCCCCAAAGGAGAGCAGAGGAAATCCACAAGGAGTGGGTGGGGGGGGATATCAAAGGCACCAGCCACTCTACCCAGGGCACACTCCTTGGCAATGTTTTGACAGGCTACAGCCCTATTAGCAAGCATGGACTGCTGAGTCTTGCAAAAGGAAACTGTTTAGTCCCCCAATCAGGGATCCTGAAACTCTAACTGATGCCATCCAAGAGTGTCTGTGCTGTCCTCGGGTTACTGTAACTATTAAGCTAAGGGGTCAAAACCTGAATGTTAACTGGAGAGTAGGCCTTCAGGAAAAAGGATGGGGAAATCACTGCTTATTCTTGCACTTTTCCTTCCCTTTTTTAAACCACTTGAACTCTGAGTGTGATGACATGCCACCTAAGGAACAATTGAATTTGAAATGACAGTTTCCAGGTGGTCTCAAGCACGTTTTCTTGCTATAGAGACCCAGCAAGCTCCCCTCTTTTGCCCTGACCCTTGGCCGGACCCGGCCTAAGGGGGCTGAGGCACGTTGGACTTCCTGACCATCAAATGGCGCAACCAAGAATTGACATTAGCCGATCCCTATACTACATTTTGCAGGTTACCTTCTTTCTTCTAAAGCCCTGTCATATTCCTTCAATGAGGTGCCCCCAAACTAATCATGTGCACAGACAATTTTGTTTTGGTAACAAGAGAACTGATTCCCTAGTTCAGGGAACTTTTGCACCAGGACTGAATGAAAGCTATTGAAACCCTTTACCCCATTCAATAATGTTTCCTCTCACTTCTGCGGGGCATGAGAGCAATCTCTGGAATGCAAACACTCCTTACAAAGTTTAGCCTCTTCCCTCAGCGGAATTTCAATCATCAGATCAAATATCTCCACAAATGCACCATTCCAGATCTTTTCTTTCGCCTCTGCTGGGAGGTGCCCCCTCAACTGATCATGCTCAGATTGCACCTCAACCCAACCCATAGTCGGCAAAGCAGTAGTTGCGGCAACATTACCCAAGATGGCCATCTCCTTGACCCTGTCCAGTTGCACTGATACTCAAGGCGCCTACCCTGCTGTAGGCCCTTGGGCTTTCTCACCCACGGGACTACCTCCCAACAGTGCCTGTGGAACCACTGCACTCCTTTTCTGAGTTGCCTGCTGAACTGGCTACGACTATCCTTGATCACCAAACCCAAACTGGGCAACCAGCCCCCTCACCCTCTCCAAATTGTCCCCTTCTCAAGGCTCCGTTGCAGTCCCACTTAGAATTACTTTGGAGCACCCACCCATCTTGGAAAGCCAGGATAGCACACTAGTGAGATTAGCTACTAGGTCTGGCTGTGCAGCACCAGAAGCAGATTCTTGCCCCTAAACCCCTCCAGCTCTGGGACACTAGCTGCACTGGGAACCGACATACTAGCTGCCCCCCCCCAACTGCTACACAGTTGTCACCACTTTGCAAAATGATGGTGCAACCTGCCTGAACTTGTGATGGCATGCCATCAGCCACTGCAACTCCAGCTGCGGGTACAGCAGGCAGACATGCATGACCCAAAGGGTATTTTCTTGTTCTCCTTGGGACAGGGGAAATGCTGCCTTCTGGGCCTTTCTGCTCGAACCACAGGAGGCGGTGCAGCCATTGTTCCCACACCGTCCCCCCTTAATGGCGCAGTAGTGCCAACAGCCCATCCATCACATCTCTTTCATACACATCATATATGAAAACAATTAATTGGAACGCAAATCACTTAGTTGTATGTGTACTGGAATGTTTTAAATTGAGCTTCGCAACACAATAAAGATACAACATGGACAACAGCAGCTCAACATTCCTGAACACAAAGTTAATCCCTAACACAAATCATAAGGGCAGGGTAGCAGTAGCAGCATCTTACAATCATCATATGCATACAGGGCAAGTACAGCACCTGTAGTTAACACCCTAAAGAAGGAGTGATACGAGTTGAAGGACCGTTGTACACTCTCTGTAAACAGACATATACATTCAATAAGAATGAAAATTCAGAACAACTCTTATGGAATTACTGTACATTCACATACTCTGGGTGAGGCTTCAGAGTGCTGCAGTTCAATGGTTGTACACTCTTCTAATTATTAGTTCCCTGGCTGGGGTAAGGTTATGCCCCTTATGTCAACAGTTATGTTCTCCCTCTGTTAAACTGTCAGACCTGTATTGAAATCTTTGTGGGTGACCTGAAAATGTTTTTACTGGTTTCTCCCTACAACACGATTAAAAACAGGAGGGTCGAGCAACATACTGTTTCTTTTTTCCACCAACATGTTTCAACACTCTTAATACTGTATATGCAGGAAGAGGCGTCTTTATCAGGTTTATAAATACTTCACATCAAATATTTTGAAGCAGGCCCTGTTCATAGGGCAAATTATTCAACTGCATTTCATATATCCTTTTTTGTGTTTAGCAAGATGGGGCAACAGCAGTGAAAACACCCCCTTCTTCATAGAACAGGTACACCTGTGGCATAAAAAGTGCATGCATCTATCCTTCAGAGAACACATACAGCAAGGGCAATAGCAGCGCAAGCATTCCCCATCACAGGACAGTTATAAATCGATCAGCAGCAGTGCAAGCTTTGCTGCCTCACAGAACACGCACAGCATGACAGTACTGAACCAAACGTTCCCTTCTACAGAGCACAATTGGTGCTTTCTACCATTCAAAGTAGAATAGACCCAGTAGGGAAAATTAGGACAAACTTTCCTTCACTCACAGAATTATGTAGAGTTATGGAACGAGTTACATGTAGTTACGGACAGATCTCTGGAACAGGTAATCAAGTCAATGATAGGCCTGTATATGTAGGTGAGTGAGTAAAAGTGTGAGTTCGGAATTTAATCACTTAGTGATATTCTGTGTCAGCATCCTGAAAGTGCTGCTGCCGTCACTCAGAGACCTTCTGTTTGTGTTGATTATTGAATTAGATTGTATCTAGGAGGTCACTGTTTTTGGGAAGAACTCAGCCAAAGTAGCTTTGATCTAGACAGGCACAAGTGTGCAACAAATCCCAGTTTCAGTGCCACATCGGTTCAAAATGCTGAGGATCAATCTGCAGGTTCGTCCCACTTTGAGGTAAGCGGTCTAGCTACCCACACTGAGCTGATATGGGACATCAAATGGCCTGCACCTTGCTGTGCTCAGCACAACATACAAAAGGCTTATTAGGAGCACTGTAGAGGTCGGTCAGGAAATCCACAGCTTTCCAACACTCAGTGGGCTTTAAAAGAGGTGCTAAAGTTGGCTAACTTTTCTTTACTGCAAGGCTGAGAGGTAGAGCTGCAACCCAGGATGGGTCCAGAACATTGCACCTTCAGGGATGCAGTCACCTTTAGAGATGCAAATACTGAATGCGAGCAAATGGATTTAAAGGCCCTAAAAGTGTGAATGAAAACCTTGCAGGGGGCATACCGTGGAAATAAGTCTTTAGTGTTTCTTTCATTAAGCCTAATTCAAAGTGCACACATATTGTCAAATTAGGAGTGGAAAGTACAGAGAACGGATGATCTTCCAAGATCAAACATTTCTTAAATCAGGAGATCCAAGACTGCAATGCAGTACTGCATGCTGTGAAGGCTATAATGTTACCATTCGATCACATTTTCATGAGTAGATGAGCTGTTGAAATCCCTTCGACACCCCCCCCCCCCCCAGGTAATATCCAGACCAGTTTTTTTAACCACTCACTTACTAGAAGCTATTTTAAGGGCAGAAGAATAAGTTCAATAAGTTTGCCAAACAGAGAGGATGAGATTACAAACCATGTCTCCTGTACCACAATTGGGGTAGAAGTTATTCTGAAGGCAAGGTCAAGAGACTACCATTTCCAAGCATATGTCACTAGGTTATTGCACTTGCCCAAATTTAGAGTTCAGTCTTGATTTTAAGCGTGCTTGGGTAAAGCCAGGATTGTATATTTTGTCTCCCATTTCCATGGCCAAAACATATCGCTGGACCACCTCTAGTGTTGGGGTCAGTCTGCCAACTTCAGTGAACTGCCAAGAGTCAAATTTTATTGATTTAGATCTCATCGGAGATCAACAATATTTCCAAATATAAATGATTAAAATTAAAAGAAAAAGTTTAAAGTTTGAAAGGTTTAAAAGTCTCAGTGCAAAACTTTATTAGTACATTGGTAAAAATGATTTAAAAACGTATACAAAATATAACAGACAAATTCTTTAAGGGGTGACTTTGCTAAATCAATTAATCAATGTTGGATATTTTATATTTAAGACAAACGTTTTAAAAATTGATTTCTAGCTTCTCTAACCATCATAGTAGAACAAACAGAAAGAACATGCGTAATATCTTGAGTGCCACCATTGCAGAGAACACATATTTAGGTCTTATTTCCTTTATTGGACCACTGTTTTTTTAAATTATTTAGGGGTAAAATGCCTAACCTTAACATAAGTAAAAATCGTCTAACACTGTGTTCCAGAGATAGCTTTAAATATCCTTGATCCTGCTTAAAAGATATACTGTCCAAGTAATTCATATTACTAGGGACGAACAGTGACTAACTAATTTCACTGGTGTAGCTTATTCTGGCAGCAACATTTTTTAGAAACACTAAGTTATGCAGGTGTCAACATCTGTAAGTGGTCGATGACACTAAATTGTGCTAGTGCAACCTTGATATTATTGAAGGTATAGATTTTTACTTTTCCATTAAAGGTTTCCTGCCTTAGGAAGAGTCTCTGGGGGTGCCTTAAGGTGTGTGCAGTAAGTTGTGAATTGCCAATCTTGTAAGGGGTCCTGACAAAGTTTTTTTTTTTTTAAACATACTCTTATTGAGACCGTTTGAAGCTTCTCCAATATTTTTATGTAATGTGAAAAAGGCAGGGAAGTATACTGCAAGACCTTTACTTTGAATCCGCAGCAGCAGGTTGTTAAGTTGCAGCATTCGTGGTAGATAACGTTGTTTACATTTCGGGTTTTTAAGGTTAACACTGTTTCATTTCATTTGGATAAGAGTTATTCATTTTGGAAACTTGTCTCTCCGAAAGGTAGCAATAGCGTGAAGGCGAAGCTTACTCAAGAAGTTAGTAAAGGTATTGGAACTCAAAAACAGTATGTCATATTAATCAAATTCGATAAGCACCTTGTCTAGGTAGCCTAGTTCTATCTATTAAGAGTCTGATATAGAGGAGGTAGTTTTGAAATGAAACACCAAAAAATACTCCCCAATAGTCCCCTAACCCCATCAAATGCATTCTGATGTCTCTGCCTGTGCAAAGTTCCTTGTGTAATGAAAATGGAAAGTAG
This sequence comes from Triturus cristatus, assembly GCF_964204655.1. Lineage (NCBI taxonomy): Eukaryota > Metazoa > Chordata > Amphibia > Caudata > Salamandridae > Triturus > Triturus cristatus. Next base: position 259,358,449 of record NC_140584.1, read on the forward strand.
TCCACCCTGCAAGACTTCAGTGCTGTGAGACCTAAGAGAGGAGGCCAGACTTGGGATAGGCAAGACAAAGAATTCAGAGTTGACTAGCAGGCCTATTGCCAAGGCCAACAGATGGGACTTTTTGTTTTACTGCTGTGGATAAACTGTCTTCTCTGCCTAGGCTGGCCAGAAGTAAGTGACAACTCAAAAGGCTGCTGCAGCCTTAGGGCTGGTGTGCACACAATCAGTTTAACCATTCTAATAAAGTCAGACAGCTCATTGTCATGTGCAGAATGTCAGTGTGCTATGCCTGGCAGGCACAGCATGATGTGTGCCTCCTCCAACAACAAATAATCCTAAACCTCAGAGAGTTACAGGGCAGTCTTTGGAAATTGCTGCTTTTGAGCAGCACAGTTAGAACTGGCCTCCTGTGGGATTGAGAAGATGGAGTGAGGGTTCAGAAGTACGATGGCTGAGCACTGTGGAGAAGGGGAATTGTTTTATGCACATCACTTCACATCGGAAGGATGTGCCAATCTTTGAGCCTATGTGAGTAAGTCGCCAGGAAGTTCAGCATGACTAATCTTGCATTGTTGGTTGGAAGAACAAAATCGTTTTTGGTTATGTCACAAGTGGTGTGACTTGACTAAGATGTGGATTTTAGAAATTATCTTGCACTCAATTATCTATCTTAGCCAAAAGCCAATCGATTTACCAGAGGACAGGAGTAATTTGGTTTATTACATTTAACGCTAAATAGGAGGCTAGCAGCATGACCCTTTACCAGGGTTGGTTTGGGATTAAAAATCGGCCCAGGCACGCTAAAAAAATGATCCCACATTTGCACATTGCCTTTGGCAAAACAGCTTCGGCAAAAAATATAAATATATATTTTTTTTTTAAAAAGGGGTGGTGGGGGGGGGGGGGAGGGTAAAAAAAAATGCACGGATTAGTTTACTCTGGTGAAATACACCTGAAAACAAGTGAGGCCACTTTTGCTCAGGCCCCCCCACCCTCGCTCAGCATGGACAAATTTTGTGGTCGGCCCAGCGAGAGAAAGGGAGTGACACCTCTGCCCTTTGATAAAGGGAGGTAATGGACGCCCTTCTGCCTCCAGAAAGGCCACTCAAGCGGCCGCTGGCGGTATCCAAACAACCCAGAAACCACCCAAATCGGCCCCCTAGACTGCTCAAAAAAGCAGCCCACAGCTGGGACTGGCCACCGGCCCCTCTGGCATTGCCCGAGTGCCCACGTTACCAATCCGACCCTGCCCTTTACAATTTTGCAAGCATCTTCTTCCATATTAGGGAAATGGGACTTAAACTATTTTTTAAGCTTTTAGTTCTATGCAATTTCGGTAACTTTATTTTGCAAGGCAAACGCCACTACCCCAAACTTACTTCTTCCACATTGCTGGATTTCCTTTTCTTATACGTGTACGCCGCACAGCATTTATTGTAAGTTCCTCTTGTTTTGCTGCTTTAATTTACACTTTTCTGTTCAGTGACAGGCTCAGTGCAGATTTTAGTTGCCCGCAAATTAATGAGTCCTTTTTACCCATTTTCTCTTTATTTCTTTTAGTTAGTTCAATTCTTAAAAACTGAATATGAGATTACTTGCTGTGGTTAGGTTCTAAGTGTGTGGTTGTGGTCTAGGTCTAATCTTTGGTGCTTCTGCCTTTCAATATATCAACCACCCCATCTGTGCATGATATCCAGGCCACCTTATCATATTGTCTTCCTCAATCTATGCTTTCTATTCTTAGCTTTGGCACTTAGAGGTCTCTCACCTGATCCAGCGAGAGTCCCTTTCTATTAATGCTCCATCGCTATTGAAAACCAAATGCCTGATCTGTGGACTTCATTGGCATAAAGGGAGGATTATTAACTGATGCAACTACCTGTGATGTCGCTTTCTACGACGTTTCAGAATATGAAAACTAGAGCGTCTTCGCGTGTTTCTTTTCTGCCTGGCGTCCCCACAAATCCATGCTCCGGTCCTGCAAATTAACTATCATTTTTTTCCTTCTAATGTTCTGCTTGGCCTACCCTATTTGTTAATACGGAAGTGGAACGGGAGGTTCTTCTAGTTGCACATGAAAGGACTGGCCCTTAGGCAGGGGAAACTGAGTTGCCCCCACGCTAAAGTACATAAGGCGGTCACACACACCACACAATCCCCCTCCCAAATTGCCCACGATCTATGAGAAAATGGTGCCTCAGGAATCCCTCGCCAACTTCTGCAGGGAGCCTTCATCCTTTGTAACGTCACTATCCTTCACAATGGACAGATGCGGGTGATTCACTTCTTGTCGATTCAAATACGGGACAAGGAGTTACGAAGAGTACACGCTTACAGCGAAGAAGCGGTGCTTCTCTATAATCCTTTAATAACTATGCGGGCGCTTCCTCGCGACCTGAGGAGGAGCCATGGAGCTTGGCGTCGCCTGCCCACACCCCCCTGGCCGAGCCCGCCCTTGCTGTGCTCACTCTAGGAGTGAGAGCTGAAGCCAAGGTGCCGTGTAGCGGACCTCGGTAATATGAGTGAGGCCTGTGCATAACCCCGCTGCTGCGAGCCCACTCCAGGGAAAGTGAGAGCGGGGCTGCAGCCCAGAAGCTGCGCCATGACCGGCCAGTCCGAGCCGTCCTGCGGCCGCTGAAACCGCGCCATGAGCGGCTCCCTGCCGCCGGAGCGCTTCCAGCTCCGAGATCTGTGCCTGTCGCTGCTCGGCACCGGCTCCTTCCTGTGCGACATGGCCGCCGACCTGTGGGTGGCCGGGAGCTACTTCAGCGAGGGCCGCTACTACTGGGGCGGGCTGGTGCTGGCTCTGTTCGGCCTGTCCTCGGTCTCCGTGCAGCTCTTCAGCTGGGGCTGGTACCGGGCGGACGAGCGGGAGCGACAGGAGGCCGCGGAGGCGCCTGACGAGGAGACGGAGCTGTGCTTGTCGGACTTCAACTCCTACAGACTGCTGTCCTCCCCGCGCTGCCGGACCTGCCTGCACGTCTGTCAGCTGGGCTTCCTCCTCAGGTAGAGGCGCGCTGCGTGGGGCGGGGCCGATGGCGCGGTGCTCTCTAAGTATCCGTGGGTCCGTCTGTCAACTAACGTGACCGAGCACTCTGTGTTTAGGGGATAGACGGGGTGTTTTTGCTCATTAATGCCCTTAGTTCCTCGGGTGACAGTGGGTCCGGTTAAGTCATGGCACTTTGTACTATTGCTCAGTAAAACACTTTTATTACCCAGGTAATTGGTTGGGTGGTTGTGTATATAGCGCCTTACCCCCGCACGATGCGCCCAAATACTCTGTATGCGGATAGCATGCTACTATGTGGAATCCCCGTATAAGTGATGCAGGCAAGCATAACAGTTGCAGTTAAATCGTGAAGTTTCATTCAGTGTGATGCGTCTTGCAGTAATTCTGCCAGTTCTATGTGGTGTTGTTAATGACATATTGCTAAGAACAAATTTCGGGGGGGGCTGAATCTTTAAGCAATAGGCAGAGTGGAGCTGCTGGGGTGAAAGTTAACTACTGCGAGGCCTCATTAACATGCAAATGGTCTTTTACAGACCTGTTAAGTGCTCGGGTGCGGCTGTTTCATCCTGGGCTGCCACACACGGGGGGGGGGGGGGGGGGGCTGAAGCCCTTTGAGTCCAATGGGTGTTGCGCGCCTGCATAGAGGTATGTATTGTCTTACTTAACGGATATGAGAGCACTGAAAATGTTTCCAAGAACCCAATCTATCCATCATCGTAGTCGAATTACAATAATGTTTTCTCCTTATTCTTGAAGCCTTTCTTTCCCACTTTCACGTGGACACAGACGTTAATCGTAGTTTTAAAAATACCAGACAATTATCCACTAATTTGTATTGGAATGCACTTTGGACTATAGATGTTTTAAAATAAGTCACGTTTTCAGTCCCCTAATTGTCATGCCAAATTCCATGCTAGTTCAGTTTATATTATACATTATAGAAAAACAATGATAGAAGCCCAGTTTGAAACAACAAAAAAATAACCCCAAAAAAATCTAACAAATACAATAATATTTGCTATTACTAAAAATCAATGGAGGTTCCTGAGAAAACGCACAAACAATACACTCAATTCACAAAAACCTGCTTCATACAATTATATTGCAATAACTGTACAATTGTTTTAAGCCTGGTGTAAGAAACACATACTGTTCACATTTGCAATACAAGTACTGCTTTTACCTTTAATTTTTTTTTTTAAGGAACACAAATTTTGTTCTTTCCTAAATTTTTGGGGAAGTTTGTTTTAAAACTGTACTCTTGGTATCTTTAGATACCCACTTCAGAATTTACCCTGGTGATACTTAGGGAGAAGCATTTTGCAGTCACTGCATGATCTAAGAAAGATGGTGCATTGATTGTGGGAAAAAAGACTAGACTTGCATTTTGGTCCCTTGTTGTTCAAAGCCTTCCAGACAATTCAAAAGGACCCATATGCATGATTTGCTGCTCTATTGCCAACCAATGTAGCTTGGCCCTTTTTCTCTCTACATGGTTGTTTTTCTTTAGGACATAGATGACACAAACTACTCTATTTTGTACCATGAGCAGTTTTTTTTTTTTTTTTTTTTAAACCCCGTTCCCTAAAATAATGATGTGGTCTCTCTAATAGTATAATGATACTTTAGAAGAGTTAATTCTCCCGTAGCTCAACATAATGAAGTAGATGAATGACTACTTTGCTGTACAAAAAAGGAAAGTGAGCTGACACTTTGACTGGTTTGGCGGAATTGGATGGTCTTAGCTTCGGCCCCTTCCAACTCCTTTTGATACACTTACTGGATTTTGTTCTTTTGGTACCTACTATTGCACACACTCTAAAGAGTCATATACCTATATGCCGCTTGGTATGTAGGCCTTTGCTGTGCACGTCACTGTGCCGGTCATTTCATCACCTACAATGTATCCTTGGATTAGACATTATGACAGGTGCAGGCCTTAAAAATAAACATGAGGCATGGGGGGTACCGACCTCCATCCAAAAAAACATAAAGTGAAGAATAAGTAGGGTTAAGCCACCACCGCCCTTCCTCATGATTTAAAAAAAAAAAAAACTCGCACTGCAAAAGAGGTGGGTCGCAAAGCATGGACAAAATTGCATTACGACCCCTCCACCCCCCTCCTATTTGATCCGAACAAGGATGCAGAGGCACTCTTCGCCAAAACCATAGAGAGAACAGGAAGAGAAAGCAGACAGAGTAAAGGGAAACATGCATGTGGAATTCACCATGGGACAGACAATGGCACAAAGCATGCACCATCATTCACCACTTGATATATTTGATATCGCTTGTGCCGCAAAATATTTGGGGGCCGGGTCATGTGCTGAAGCTGAAAAAAGAGGTGTATAGATTCCTGAAGGTCTTATTTGTCGGTCTTTTGCAAGTTCACAGCGTTTATTAAAGTCCAACAGCATTAGGCCAAGGGTGTATTTAGTAAAAAAGCTTGTCAGTTAGCTCACAGAATAGGGCGGGAAACTAGGTTTCTTGTCCTGATAACAGGAGATCAGAGGTGGACAAACTTTGTGACAGGAGGATTTTGCAAGTCAGAATTTATGCACCATAAATGGAAGAGAAAGTAATGAAAGGAATGAGATGAATGTATTGATGTGATATGAAATAGCCACAATGCCCCACCATCCTCATAGCGCTATTTAAATGGAAATAATGTGATAAGATAAAGCCGATCAGTATACTCTCCCCATACAGGGCTAGATTAGGCATTAAATCCTGTTTCTTGTATCTTTGATAACAAACATAAGAAGACATGCAAGGGCAGCATCATAGTCTGTAAATGGGTTTGACGAATATTGTGCATTTATAATTATGATTTTTAGTTTAGTGGGGAAGAGCCACTGATACAAATAATTTGTAGGCCTTGTCTGGCAGGATGCTGTCTCCAAATACGCTTGTGCTGACGATACAAGGTTACTTTTCCAGGGAGCAGAAGGTCCCTCTTAATAGATCACAGTTGATCTGTAGTAAATGCTATCTAGGGGTTGCTCCTCAAGAGTTATCTGTTCCCGAAAACAATAAAAAAGAATTTGGAGGACCACGTGAACCAAAGAAATTAGTGTCAAGCAGGTGCATAAAGGGTTTCTCAAATACGTTAGCATGGTCTTGTGAATGTCTTACTGTTTCTGGAAAATGATTGTAAATGTGGCAGGTGTTTGCTGGAACTTGGGAACTCTGGGAATAAGAAAGACAACATCACCTCTAAAATCCCTGGATAAAAGGTGGACAATTGTCCAGTCCCACATGTTGTAGTAGTTATTGTGAAGTGAGGTGGACTACACAACTGCCTATTCCAGTTGCAGGGAGTGACAGGCTGTGGAGGTGGTGCATGAGCTTTTGCTACCAAGCCAAGCTGCGGTTGTGAAAGTGGGTGGGGAGGAGACTACTGCAATAGCTATGTCTGAATTTTGGGGACGTGGGACAGGTCTTAACCTCTTTCCCGTTGCTCTTCGAAACCTGTACTCGCTGATGTGGACTCGAAACACAGAACCAAGAAGAGAGAGCCTCCCTAATAAATACACAGGAAAACAAAATTGCCTATCAAAAAGTGGTGTTGTGCAGGGTACATAACCGATGTTATTCATCCAGGAAAGCAAAGTCCTCCAAAAAGTGAAACTCCTTATTATCCAGGCAACCTAAACAGTCCTAACTAATTCAAAGACTAATTTAAATCTCAACAGTGGGGTTCATTTTTGAGTGAAAGTACTTCACCCTAGCACGGGGAATAACTCCAAAAAAGTTTGGCAATTATTAGCATCAAAAGAAGTTCCCACATTATGAATAATTCAAACATTGCTGAAACAACATTTTTAAATCCCATTTCTGCCGGTTTCCAGGAAATTAGAAATTATACCCACCACCAGACATATAGAACGCCATCTTCAGAGTTCAAGATGAGAACAACATGGGCTCGAGCAACCAGACTGTTTTGAATAGTGCTCTTCGCGCATCAGAGTCAAGTTTTAAAGAAGATTCATAATCGTGTTTACAGCCTCAAATCATCAGGGTCATAGCAAAAGGGCGTATTGATGGTGCACCTGGGCAGAATAGCATTCCTCAAGCTATTTATAAGACCAATCCACCATCCTGGGGTCTGCCAAGCACTCCCCATTCTTTAACCACATACTGCAGAGTAAGCTGGTGCCAAATTCCTGGAGAGACTTTATCATCAGTCTCATCTACGAAGGGCGTGTTGGGTCATTACCTCGGAATTACTGGCTCCTAGTGCTTCTCGACAATGAAGCACAATATTTTGTCACTTTGTTTCTCAAGACCTAACAATGTGGGCAATTGACAAGGAAATAATTCATATAAACCAAACCTGCTTCTGTCGAGGGACAGGCAATATTACCAACATTCTAGCTCTTTCCTCTTCCATTGACCACCAGGTGAAGAAGCGACTAGCCTTACATCTTTGCTTTGTGGAATTCAAAGCTGCTTTGTGGAATTCAAAGCTGCTTTTGACTGTGCCCAACAAAACAAGTTATGGAAAAAATTGGTTCAATTTGAAATATAATTTCCCCTCTTTAGGTCCATCTAATTATCATAGTCCAACACATGGTCAGAATGAAGATTGGTGACGGTTCTCGTATCTCCAGGAAAACCAACACCCACAAAGGTCTGAAGCAGGGATGCTTCATAACTTCTCAATTATTCAATCTTTTTATGGCCTTCCTGACCTCCAGCATGAAGGCTGTCAATTCTCCTCCCAGGTCTCCCACCAAGTTTCATGGCTGACCACTATCTAACATGTTATAGGCAGATGATATTATACTGGCAAGCCAAACCAAAGTGGGTCTGCAAAGGCTTGTTGATGCTCTTGCACTGTACTAAAACAAATTGAATGGAAATAAACCTTTAAAAAACAAAGTTATGGTGATTGATAACAAAATTAAGAAAAATAAAAAATGGTTTCTCTAAGATAAACTAATTGAGGAAGTGGATGAGTCCAAGAATCTTGAAGTGATCATTGATTTTAAAAAGTTGTTTCTGCCACTAAAACGGCAGCTTAGAGTGTAAGGATGTGCACTCACAGCAGCATTTCAAACTCTATATAAAATACTTAGGGTTATTTCCCTGACACCAGTGGTGAAAACGGTATCTGCAAAATTGCTACCAACGTTAACTTATGGAAGTGAAGCCCCACTTTTGGGACTCAACGTTGCCTGACAATATAGTCTCCGAAACCTATAGGCACCTTTTTGCCTTGCTTTAAGACTCCTTGTCAATGCAGATACGTTTATAGTTTTGTACTCAAACAAACCATAGCTAGACAGGGGGCCTTCATAAAATGCAGCCACGCATAAAGAGCAGCAAATCAAACAAAGTGCTATGGTGTGAAATAACAGAAGGCCAGGAACATTCACCTGCGAGGACATACTTGGAAACCTCTCTGTAATAACTCCAGAGAAAGTCTCTTTGGGACATGCCAGTCTCCTATACAACCATTACAAGATCACTGAATGGTGTGATGAAAAAACTATCACTAAAGAGGCACAGACAAAACAAACAAATATGTGGATGCTGCTGAATAGTTGTATCATTTTAACCCCTTCCATGCGAATGACGGAACCACGCCGTCATGAGCCTCGGGCGGCGTGTGCTCATGACGGCATAGTTCCGTCATGCTGTCGCCGCTCCGCCCACGTGGCACTGATTCCCCGCCTGTGCTGGCGAAATAACGAGTGGGGAGAGTCGTGACGGAACCATGCCGTCATGAGCACAGCTCGCCCGTGACTCATGACGGCGTGGTTCCGTCACGAGCATGGCGGCGCTGCGCTCACCCCGCACCCCCCCAGCGCCGCGACCGAATTAGCGCCACGGCGGAAGAGTTTAAAGACCAATCAGACGTTGCAATAGAATATTCATGCTTTCTAAGACAAAAAATTATGAATTTTCGATGTGGTCATCTTCCATCTCTTAACTATACTCTACCATGACTTAGGAAGAGTGAAATCATGACTGGCAGATTTTGAGGGTTGGCAAGTGAAGACATAATCCACCCTGCTTGTATGTGTCCAACCCTTATGAAGGGCAGGAGGGAGCTACTACGCCAAGCCTTTATTCAGCATAACATTTGATCTAGTAGGCATGCAATAATAGTATGTTTTGGTCCGTCAGATACCATACTTAACTGTCAATTCACAAAGTTCTTGTTAAGGACTAAGAATGGGTTAAAGAATCTAGCATGAACATCAGGGTAGGCAATCCTAGCAAGCCCTGAACTGTTGGTCATCATTGTCCCTCATCTGACCTATTAAGTTCAGACAAGGTCTGAGAACAGGATCCAATTCTTCATCCACATTTGTTTTAGAACATCAACCCAGGGAATGAGTAAATTTACCATCATAAAATCTTCTATTAACCTTAATCTGCTACATAGTCTTGGTAACTTCAGCCTCTCCAACGCTGGCTAATGCATTTAAAACCCCGTTCAACAGGTCCCCAGTAACTAAGAGACATTAGGATTTGAGTGACCCTTGCTCCACTGTGCTGGAGTGTCTAGCATAGATCTGGAATAACATCACTGTATCCACCAGGACCGCCGGACTCTGCGAAAACAGGTGAAAACATATCTCTTTAAAGACACTACATCATGATGCAGGAACAGTACACTTTTATTTGTTGATTGTATCTTTGCTTTTGACAATGCAGATCGCTCCACTGCCTTATGCCTAGTTTGCACTAAATAAATACCAGATACATACATATAGGGATTAAACCTTTACTATGTAAAGATCAGATACCACCAATGAAGGAGGAGAAAATCCAGGTCCTTGTATAAGATTTACTGAATATAATAATCCCGAATGTTCCTAAAATAGCTTGGCAAGAACCCAAGGATCTGTGAATCAAAATACCAGCGTGGCTAAAGATAAATGTTGGACTTGGGCCATGCAGTCCTAAAACTTGAAGATTATGAATATAACTGAGATTGAGGAATTAAATCCCAGTAATAGTTGTAGTGTTATCACTTACGGAAGAAGCAATTTGCCCAAAGCCCTCTGAAATCTTTGTATGGTCAAGGCCTGTCCAAGGAAACCCACGAGTCCTAAACAACCTTGCATTAAAACCATGAAAAACCAGATGACAGGGAAAAGTGGTAAATTACAACGAACTGTGTCAGCAGTCTGCCTCACCTGCCTCAAATGGTCAAGCATGGGTCTCTTTTCCTTACTTGCGTTCATCTTTCAGAGTCGTAGTTCCCACCCTGGGAATTCCCTGCCTCTCTCTTCCCTAAACGCACCCTTTGGAATAGTTCTATTATTGGTGCTTACTCTTCCAATTTTTTTTCTGTGCTACTGTCTTTGCTCAGACAGCTTTTATTATCAGTATCCAATTATCCATGGATATTTATGTGATTGCAAAGTGTTTTACGTTTTTTGCTCAGTGCCAAAGGCCAACTAGTATTATAATAAAAATCTTGGAAAATTTAAGTTGTCGATATGAACCTAAATTGGAGTTGGATTGGGGTATATTAGAATAAAATAAACAGATAGGTTCCACATAAAGTTGAGATTATGTGGAACCTCCAGAGGATATTTAAATAACATTAGGTATTTTATAACAAGCAGTGGCAAAGCCGTTTGTTTGGCATGCAGTTCGAGTGTGTTCATGCCATAAACACATCAAAACTATTGACTACAGTGCAGGCAAAGGCATCTGACAAATAGATGCTGCAGTAAAAAATTAGTCCCTTTATTAGCTTTATCATTTATTTTTCAGGTGCTTTTGTCCACGCTCGCTCCCAATTGCTACAGTTTTGCTCACCAAAAGAGTACTGATGCAAAATAGTCCTTCATGCACTCAAATGTAGGATGGTATTAGAGCCAATAGGAAGACAGTACGACTGAAATACTGAGCTGGGCTGATTTCAAGCCAATAGCTAAAGGTTCTAGATCAAAAGAAGCCAATGGCTAACCCAACCCCCTCATAGTATGTACAGAATACAGTATGTTCATCATGAACAGCACAAGCACCATAAATGTCAAAACTAAAAAGGAAGAATATTGGTTCGGCATAAACTAATGGTTTAACCCTTATAAATAATATAAGGATGCTGACCCTACTAAAAGAGGGATGTAGTACATGTTCTATTCTTTCTATTATCATCTAATTTGTAGCACTTGAGAACCACACAAAACATTCTAGTTGTAGCATTTAAATCACTCTGCAAAAAGCACATATCGTGAGTAGTAGTAGTCTATACGAATCGCATGCGGTTTTGTGCTAGTGCTTTAAGCAGTATTTTGAAGGTATTCTCAGTCGAACCTTGCAGGTCTCTGAATTGGGTCTCCCATGGTTGTCTTAATAGAAGCTGCTGGCTGGAGTTACTTACGGTTTCCACAGTCAATAGTACCGTAAATATACCTTTGCTCGAATTATGCGCATAACATTTTTGGTAGCCATTTGAGAAATCCTTGAAGAGGCAATAGTTTTAGAAAAGAGAAATTATTGTAAAATAATATTGAAAGATTTCTGAAAGCTTAGGTCCTACTGCTCCGTGAAATCAGATAGCATTTGACACAACGCCTAGTGTCCTTCGAGTCCTGTTTGTAGCATATGATGCGCATAAATCTGGTTTAGCCTGAAATCACAATAGTATATTAAGAGCAATCAAGAAAATATTGCAGGCTAAATATATTACAGGGCGGATATATGGTGACCTATAAATGCTCACACGTGGGCATTTCTAGATTTGCCACAAATTATATTCCATCTCCTTGATGCACCTCGGTAGCTCCTATTCTCTGGTTAATCCGAAAATCCGGATCGTCGCCAGCCTCTATTGTTAATTATATAACACAGGCCCACAGTCTTGAGTCACTACTTATTGTAATTGCAGGGTGGCAGTCTGAGAGAGGGACGTTTCCTAACTGATGGCGTCTGTTGAGTTTCTGACTCCATGACTTTGATACATGACCGGCCTGTTTAGTAGCATGTTAGTAAAATGGGTCAGTTGCACAATGCAGTTTGCACTTGTGCTAGACACGCACTCAAATAGAACGGTTGCTGTACAATTAAACATTAAAGTATTCCCTTTCAAGTAGGATTTTGTTTTTCCGTGTGGCTAAAACTAAAATCATACTGTTTATCGAACTGTATCAGAAGAATTGGTCACATTTCACGTACAGAAGACAGACTGAATCATATGACAAGCTTGAGGAGGTGACCAATAATAGCACAGATCACACGTGACTAGAAAGTGCTTAGTCAGCTTACACATGACTATATTAATCACTTTAACCTGGCTTGGAAGAGACATTCTCACCATGGCTAGACTTTGCGGAACCCTGCTATTGTGACAGTTACGAGGGGACTTGGGGGAGGGGGCTACAATTCTTGTCTCTTAAACCAGGCCTTTCTGAGGACGTCCTGAAATATTAATTTAATATGTTAGGTTTCGCATCTGTTTGTTCCCTAATTAATACTGTCAACTAGACCTGCCGCACCCACAGTGTCTGACCTGAGATGTCAGTGTGAGCCTTCCAGATGCACAGCAGGGATGGGAGTGGGTGCTCTTCTCAATACTCGCATGACATATTTGAAATAGCTGTAACAATATACGCATGTCACAAAACTCGTTTTCAAAGTTTTTGACTTTCAAACCATAAGATTTTGAGCCAGGTCTTTTGACCCAGGTCTGCGTTTAATATGTCCTTTCCTTTTTCAAAATGGTCAAACATCTGCCTTCGCTTCTGCCTTTCTTTTACTTTAATTTTCCCAGTTCCCCTTCGAACTAAACAGAAGAGCTACAGCTCGGTTAACAGTGATTGCAGTTTCATATTGTACCACACGCTTAGATGAGGTCTATGATACAGGGTCAGTCCTCACAATTATTATATGCCGGGGTAAGGAGCTCATATAAATCTATCAATGAAAATCACAAAATGCCCTAGGAGTTATAAATAACCACCTCAGCAGCAGGAAAGTACTATATGCATCAAAGGAAGCTATACCATAACAACCTCAATATGTATCACCACGTCAGTATGAATCATCACATAAATATCAGCTGGTAATATATATGAAAGTACGTGCTTTGTGTCCAAACCATCAACTTGTCATTTTCACTTAATAAACTGTTCGTCCCTGTCTGGCTTTCCACCTAAAAGAATTAGTAAATTTCCTCAGAAATACCCCCTTATCATTTTCTTAACATGCCAATTTTTACTGGTAAGACAACTTTTTGATTTTTAGTAAATAAACAGATTTTGCCCCCGTACACATTATTTTAGGAAATACAGTGCTGTTAAAATTATTTGCTTGTACTTTTCAATACACTTACTACTTTAGCACCCGCAAACAAACTAGTGATTTTCACGAAATACCCCTATTTTGTCACAGTATTCTGGCTTTTTATTTTTTATTTTTAGTTGGTTAACTCACATTGTGCCTGATTCACAAATATTGTAAATTTGCAGTCGTACGCAAAGACATGAGCAACTCTGCAGACTCAATTTGCAATGCACAAAGATGTTGCAGAATCTCAACAGTAGATGCCACGCATAGCTTCCATGCATTTTCGCTGCTACGCGATTTTGAAAAATGCGCTCAACAACCTTCAACAGTGTAATTCGAAGCAGAACATAACAAATGGTCCTTGGCGATTTGCGTTAGGAATACACAAATTGCAACACTGACAAAATTAAGAAGGAAAAAGCACAAACTTTGCACGACTGAAACCTATGCGGAAACTAACTATAAAATATAAAAGTAATCCCGCAATTCCTTACAATTACTGAACCCTACATGTTGGTAACCGTAGGGTAAGAGAGAGAATGTACAGTCAAAGGTATGCCGAATTTCAGCATCGAGGATAACATGTATAAGGTATAGGTTTTAGGTGTCACTATGACCTCAGGCACGAGCTGCAAGGAACATGGCATGCAGCACTGCCAATGCATGTAATTACTGGTAATACTGCTTTGATTAGTCTTGGGGTCATCCTTCTACAGTTGCCATGGTAGGTGGGATACCCGTGTGCTGTGTAACCTTCGCTTAGCCCATGCTGCCTATTCTCACAAACGTATAACAGCCAACGAAACCGACTCTTGCTCTTGTCCAGAAGTCCGGAGTGACCTGCCCAATGACATCAGACACTCGCCATGGTTACTTACCTTTTGTAGAAGGCCCAAATGTTTAGAGAGTGCTTTGTGAAGCTCAAGTCTGGTTGGACTTTACCACCCTCTTTTGTAAATCGCTATGTTCAAATATTCCCACAGTTTTATGTGGTGCATTTAGTTACCTCTTTTAGACCGTCCTTAAAAACACTTATATTTATAAGCCTTATTTTCTTTCTAAATACGGTTAGACCTATTCGCAAATATATTTTCGATTGTTAAAATAGGTTTCCTGCCTAATACACCGTCTGCAAGGAATTCACAAAATGATTCCTGGCAAGTTAAACAAGCATTTGCAATGCAATAGGTCTCGCATTTACGCGAGTTTGACCTATTGGCATTGTAAATGACAATGGCTTTTATTTATGTTTCAAAAACCAAAACATAAATAAAAGGCAATGTCATTTACAATAAAAATAGCTACAACTCTCGCAAATGCGAGACCTATTGCATTGCAAATGCTTGTTATATTAACTTAACTTGACCTTTACCTGACAATACGTGCTCACTTTGTTTCTTTACTTGAATACATGGACTTTAGAGGGTCAGTCCGTTAAAGGTGGTATTGTTTCACTGTTGCAGATTTGGATATTAATTATATTACTGTTTCATTGTTGTTTTGATTGTCAGTTTTTATTATACTTGTGTTAATGTAGTTTCTGTTCTGAGGCATAGTGTTAAATTTGCAGGGCTGGGCATGCATGCTTTTAAACAGAAACACTCACTATATCTGTTGTGTATTAAACTCACTTAGAACTTAGCTAAAATGGCGTCCATCTTTTGGAAATATCAGTGACTCCCTGGATTCTGTCTTTAGTGCAAGGGACATGGCATGTTCCAAATTAAACCTTTGATCCTGTCACCATCCAGGGCACTGGTGTGCAGCAAGCAGCTCTTCACAGACACGTTTGCCAGCGGCTCCGGCCTCTTCTGTGATAGACTACATTCCACACTTGGATCTAGAATCAACAAAAGGCTGCTGATGCATTATGGTATTTGTAGTACTGTTCTCAGTGTCAAGATTGAATCCGTTTCAGACTGACCAGGCCCTGCTATTGGATCCTGAAACGGCTATGATGACTTGTCCGTCTACACGGCTGCAGTGAAGACTACCACACCCAGGCCCCTTACCCTGCTCGGCTTCCACCCACGGCAGGGGGAGAAGAAAATTAGCTTTCTTGCTTACAACTATTTAAACTTAAAATTATAATCACACAAGCCCATGTAAGGAAGTTGACATTGAGCCATTTCTGTTTTTCTCAGTCACCAACGCTAAGCATGCTGGGACCTTACTCATAGTAGTAAAAGTAAAAACACAGTTTCCTTCATGCTTAATATTGCTTGCCTCAAAGGCATGTCAGTGACTAGTGGGCAGTTCCAGACAGCTATATAACATTTGGCTAGCTATGAACAAGATTTGTTATCTTCTCGAGTACTTTCCAGGAGCCCCCTGTTCGATGCCTGTGTGGGGGCGGGTCACGACAGGGGTATCGTTGTGTCTCTAGGCTCCAGTAATAAGACCCAAGACCAGAAACTCGCCAGTGGCCGCCATTAGTATTGTACTTACACAGAAAGGGGTTTGCAAGCTGCTCAGACCTGTTCTGAGCATCACCACTATGGCACACTGTTCTGAATTCTGACCAAGCCCTGCTGTTGCATCCTGGTACTTGTAGTGCTGTTCTCCCTATATTCAAATTTGGCTCCATTTCCGACTCTGATTAAGCCCTACTGATGCATTCTGGTACTTGTAGTGCTCTTCTGCCAATCAGTGTTTACTTCACGTCTGACTCTGAAAGCCCTGCTGATACATCCTGGTACTTGCAGTGCTGTTCTGCCAGTCAGCATTGGCTTCACTGTCGACTCTGATAAAGCCCTGCAGATGCATTCTGGTACTTGTAGTGCTGTTCTCCCAATCTTCAGATTTAGCTCCACTTCCGACTCTGATAAAGCCCTGCTGATGCATCCTGGTACTTGTCGTGCTGTTGTGTCAGTAGTCAGCAGTGAATGATTCTAGACACTGAAGGCTTGTTCTGGTACTCTTCCGGATGCTGCACTGGTGACCGCTGCATCAGTTAATGGTTGAGCTCCGTACTGGTGCTTAGTGGAGAAAGAGGCGGGCACTTAACTAGGCATCATTATAAACATCAAAAAGATATTATCTTGTTCCTGGGCCACCGATTATGTGCTAAACACGTTACTGTGTCTAGAGTTTTGGTTCCTTCATTCAGTAGCCAAGAGCCCACTTGTGTTATTGGAAAGGTAGCCAAGTAGGGGCTGATGCACAAAGTTATTTAGGCGTCTGTAAAGCAGTACTCTTTTAAGTAATGTACATTTACGCGCCTTTGTAAATTGCTCCCAAAACATTTACAATGGGATCATCATTGGAATATTCATATACAGTTAGTACAAACAGAAAGAATTGTGCACTCTCTGCACTTTTACTAATAATGAGTTGGATTTTTTGGTCCTATTCACAAAGGCACGTTAGAGTGCATAAAAGAGCATTCCTGTAGTACTACTCAAATGCTTTTGTGGATCGTCTCCTATTTACAGTGGCGTAACACAAAATGATGCCCACTCCACTGCAGAATGTGATAATGGGCCCAAGGTTTCCCACATCTCACAGATATTCCTTGGCCTCAAGGGACCCTTCTGAAAGTTGGGGGCCCCCTGGAGGTTTGGGTCCCTCCCTGCTCTGCAGGGGCTTATGTTACGCTCTTGCCTATGTACCAATCCGATATACTAGAAGGGTCTTAGGTTGAGCCCCAGTAATCCTAGATTTTTTATCTTGCTCACTTGTGAGGAGAAGCTGTATGACTGTCACCCGGTCAACTGGACTGAAGCCAATATACCCCTGAACCAAGAAGGGGTTTACGGAGCTGCGTTTTGAGTAAAAAAGCCAGTTGCCTGGGAATATACTTTATTGCTGTTTGACATATTATTCCACAGCATTTGCTCAACTGAGCAGGAACTGGTTAAGCAGTAGCGGCTCCTCCACTAAGTAAAAAAATAAAATAAAATAAAAAAGAAATGATAACAGAAGTTATTTCTGTTATCATTTTTTTTGGGCCAGATTGGGTAGGGCTAGGACTCCTGTGACATCCGGGAGGAGGTGTGGTTGTTGCATTCCAAAATGCACAGGACTGCTTAGTTGGTCCTCTCGGGCCAGCCAAGCAGCCCTGCGTACTTTGCAGGTTCCCCACCCAGGCTGCATTACACAGAAACATGCCCAGCCTCCAATTCCCCATCTGAGAGTTGAGCCATGGCGCTCAGACCAATCACAACGTTGCATTGAAGCGTTGTGATTGACTTAGGGGAGGGAGCCTGTGTGCCTCTGGCGGAGAGACAACATCACGAAAAGGGACATGGAGGAGAGATGACTCGAGGCATGGCGAGAAGGTAAGTGTTTATTTTTTAAACAACATCTCCCCCGCACCCCCATCCCCGCCTTTCCATTCTCGTTCAATGCCAGCCGCTACTGCAGTTAAGAACAAGAACAGAACTTCTGTATGGCATTATTCAAGTCTTGGGGGAAGGTACACCATGGTGGAGGAGGAGCCTGCACCAATAAAATATCTCTACAAAGTGGTTCAAAACAAAGTTGTGTGCCGGCTCTAATTTTGGTTAAAATCTACCTGGAGGATCCTCCAAGAAAGTTCAAAGAAGTTAATTTATTCCAGCTAATCTTGGCAGAGATGATCTGGTCCCCCTAGGGCTTCCACGACTACTACGTGCATTAGTGAAGTACAGTGAGTGCAACTTGTTAAAAGGAGTACCACTGCACCAGCTGAAAAGATTTAACTCCCCCTGTTCAGTCATCGTGCAAACACTAAATTGGGATCCTCACTTGACTGGATTAGAAACAAAGCTTGTGGGAGCCTGTGATGGCTTCTAGATTTAGCAGACTTGTGTCTGGCCAGCTTCTGAAGGTCAGAATTTATTCCGCATTCTGGCCACAATTTTTGTGTCTTTTGCTTGTTAGCCCTAGGTGCGCCGGATATGCCCAGCACGTGGGTCCCGGGCTCACTGTACCACTGGATTCAAGTTAGCCTGGCTGATCAGGGATGAAACCCCGAAACCGGTCCTAAAATGCTTGTTTCCAGTCCAGGGAGGACCTGGCTTGGCAGTTCGAGCTGGACTGTTCGTGTGAGGAGCAGGGTCAAGACTGATTTGCACATGGCTGGATCCAAACTGGTGTGGCGTGGTTGGCAAAAAATGATGGATGTAACACAGGTCTGTTGACTGGGGCTGAATGTTGCATTGTTCAGCATTCCGTCCATCATCTGTCCTTTTTACAGTTGTGGCCAGGTTCTGAAGACATCTTCTAGTAAATTGCAATATATATTGGCACAGAGGGTGGCAGTTCTCAACAGAACTCCAAATTATGAGTTAATCACATTCTTCTATCTCAGGAAGTCCACAGGTCCTGCTCAGACTCAATCTTGGGAAAAGTGCAAAGGAGAAGCCAACTGATAGCAAAACCTTATGTTACTTTCAGAGGCCAAGTCCTGCTGCCCTAGTATAACTGGTGCCTCAGTACAGGAAGGCAGGAGTTCGGGAACTGGGGGTACAAGCCAGCCCTGTGAAGGGTACTGCCAAGAACGGCCGTGAGTAAGTGAGGTACAGATAGAGAGATGGTAAGAAAGCCAACATTGCTGCAGCAGAAAAAGATCAAGCTTTGAGTCTGGTCTCCACAAGCTGAGGAGCTTGAAAGTATATGGAGTCCAGCAGAGAGAGGAACAGACTGAATCCCCCAGACACACCAGGTGGAACCAATGAAACAGAAAGTTAGGAAAAGGTTCTTGTGGTTTAGTTTGAGGGATTTTGATCTGTTTGTTTTGACTGCTTCCTGGTCAAAGTCCAGGGAGAGGCGTGGTATCTGTAGATTATGAGAGCGGTAAAGTATATGTAGATTGTGAGAGGAGTCGGATATCTGTAGATTATAGTAGTAGTCCGGTATCTATACATTATGAGAGAGTCGGTATCTGAAAATTATGGGAGCGGCCTGGTAAATATAGATTATGGCTGCAGGCAGTCAGGTATTTGTTGATCATGAAAGCAGTAAGGTATCTGTAGATTATGAGAGCGGTAAGGTACCTGTAGATCATGAGAGGAGTCGGGGGATCTGTAGATTTTGGGAGTGGTCTGGTATCCTTAGATTATGGGAGCGGTCGGGTATCTGTAGATTATTGGAGCTGTGAGCAATCTGTAGGTTATGTGACCGGTCGTATATCTGTAGAAGGAGAGGTCAGGTTTCTGTAGGTCATGGTAGCAATGAAATGTCTACAGTATGGAAGCAGTCGGCCATCTGTAGATTAACGGCGCAGTCCGGTATCTATAGATTATGGGAGCGGAGCGGTCAGTATCTGTAGATTAATGGAGCAGTTGAGTATCTGTAGATTAAGGGAGAGGCCAGGTACCTACAGAGTAGGTGAACTATAGGGTATTTTTCGATTATGGGAGTGGAGCGGTCAGGTATATGAAGATTACTTTATCTAGATAAGCAGAGGCAGTCTCATGTGTTTTGCATATGTCTAATGGTGGTTACAGAGCCATTTAAAAAAACTAAACAAAATCTTTGCAGAAAATGGTCCACTTTATGATAGAGGTTGGATAAGTAGAATTGTGGGGTCTCACCTACGTCTAGAGTTGCAAATGGCCCTGAAATAGTGCTACAGCTCTAAATAACTAGCAGACAAAAAACTGGTACCTGCTGGTGATTAACTCTAGTGGTCTGTATGGCGAGAGCCCTTTGTCGCAATCGAAGAATTATGGTATATTACCAGGAGCCTACTTGAAACTAGGAGATTTTTACAAGTAATAGAGCGTCCATTACATGTTATAAACTGACTAGAATTGTAATGAACTGTTGACTCGTACAACAAATGACATCAGCAAAAAGTCAAGAATATGAGTGGGCTTGTTCTACTGTACTGATTTAATCTATTCTTTTTACATTTAGTTGCGCTGTACACACATGTTATGTAAATTGCTGTAAAGGACAAATGCAATAAATGAATACCTAGCATTAATACCAACTATCTATAATCTGTCTATTTTGCTCGTATACGAAATTCATCACATGTGTACTATGCTGGGTGGTAGCGGGCCATGCTGGTACTCTTGTATTGAGCTATGTTTTGTAATACAATGAATTCTATTGCACTTTATTGTGTATCTTGTATATCGCAAGGTTAATGCATCCTTGAACTATTGTTTGTTAATTTAAATGTCAATAAAATTTTAGAACAGAATAGAAAGGAAAAAGCATTGGGCATGTATCTCATGTTCTGCCTAGTTTGTAATAACGGCGCTTTACAGCCAGGATGGAAAAACAACTACAGTTACTTACAGGAGCTTGACGTAGGCTGCTTTACATTGTGCTCCTACATTCAAACCGCGTGCCACTGCCAGAGCGCCTAGCCTGCAGGTGCAAACAATACTGATGCTGCCGCATACAGACTCACGTCACACGCCCCTGTGATTGGCTGATTCACTGTTTCAATGGTAATGTTCATCTTGGAAGTTGGAATGTTAACTTTCCACAAACACGGCACCAGCTGCAGTACACTACTTAAAATGTGGGTGCAAAAGTTTTGCAAAGCGTCAGAAAATCCAACGGGCCTCCATTCGCTGCAAAAACTTTTAGTCGTTGTTTATTGATGGTAGAACTGTTTGCCTTATAATAGTTTGTTAGCATTTTTCACGGGATTGTGTAATTACTAACCACTTGTAAACCGTTGGAAGACGTTGAGTCACAAGTTATTGGCAGGGCTTTCCTTTGTTTGAAAAAACAGAATACTTTCTTTCCAAGCTTCTCTCGGGCGGACGCACGAGGCAGGCAGGGAACGTGAGTCGAGATATGACGGGACCAGGGGTCCTGGGCTGCCGTGTGCCTGGTTTTCACTTCTAGCTCGTTTGTCTCTGTGAGGCTTCTTCTAGGAGTAGTTACTCTGAAGGATCTCCCTCGCAGCATATCACATGTGCAAAGGAAAGAGAACGAGCTGCGAGTAATCTATGTAAACATTTGTAGGATAAAGTAGTCAGTGCATTCTCTTTCTGTACTTTAATGAAGGGCAAAGTAGTAACAGTAAACATTTGTAATCCAGTATCAGGTAATCAAAAGCAGGTTTAAATAATCAGAGTCAATTAATAAAGATCCCATTCTGTAACAAACTGAAGAGCAAAGAAACCGTGGCCGTTTTGTACAATAATCTATTGTGAAAGGTACGGAGTAAGCACGTTGTGTGTTCTAAGGTGAGGTAAAGCAAGGTATCTAACATCGAAGTAATTATCTGTGGCACAGTACACCACATAATCTTCTTGATTACTATGCTTCAGACTAACGCCCTGTAATCTGATGCGTGCTGTGGGAATCAGATTATAAACCAGTGGTGCGCGCACACCACAGAGGAGCGGGGGGAGGGAGCGCGGCAGTGGCAGCGAGGCGAACGCGCGCTGCTGCGCGTGCTAGTCACGGTCGGGAATGGGCGTTGCAAAGGCAGGACATGCGCCCGCCTTTGCCCAATCGCGTGCCTTTTTCAAAATAAAAAAAAAAAAACACGCGAAAGCCAATGCCTGCCCACGAAAACCTGATCACACGCATGAGCGTGTGGTCAGCTTTCAAAACAAATACCAAAGGCCTCTCGCTGCGCGAGCAGTGCTCCGCACTGCAACGCAGGTGCGAGCCCTAAAAACTGCTTCACTACTGCGGATTTCCCTTCAAGAATGTGGGGAAATCCCAGGCAAGGGGTGGGAAGCCTGTGTTGCAAGATATGAGTAGCTTGTGGGTTTGTGACTGTGGTCTACAAACTGTACTTTTGCCATCGTGGAAATGGTCAGAAAGGTACTTCAGAAAAGGGCTGGAGTAACTGCTCTTTCAATATGGGAAAAGGAATGGACGTTTTGATATTTGTTGAGAGTGTAGAAGAATGTTTTCCCTGCAGATAAAAAGAAACGGGAAAAAGAAAAAGAAACACGCATTTGCGCAGTGAGCTCCATTCCTCCTGTGCGGAAATCTTATACATTCCCATACATGGGGAATAAGATCCTGCAGGAGATGTCACATGACATTCCCAATAGTAGGCCTAGAAACCTGCCCCGGCTCCACCTTCAATACTTATGCGGATGTTAGCAGAATAAAGGACAAAACCCTCGACTACCTCCTTCAAAAAAGATCTAAAAATGCTTCTGGTGAATAGATTCCTTCACTAGTAGTCCTGAAGTCGCTTGACTATTTTCCTGTGGAAACCTCTGGATCTTGGATCTGCATAGCCCGAATGGTATATTGTATTTGTATCACTCCTTGCTTATTCCTTCTTGCCTGTCATTTGCTCTTTTTTTCCCTGTATGTATGACTTGACTGCTATATGTACAGCGCTCTGATACACTGATGGGTCATGTTCGCGCTATATAAAACTTCTCAAATAAATAAACATGTCCCAGTCACTCCTGTATATGTGTTTACTGATTGAATGTAGAGATAGGTACATTCATTGGCCAATGCCCATATGCATTGGATTGGTTTAAGTGAGCTTTTTGGATTACTCTTACTGAGCCGCTAAACTAGAAATATAGGATTTTCTATCTTCTTTTTGTTTAGAATTCACCTAGAGGGATTGGCCTTGTTTTCTGGACCGTACGCTTGACCGCTGCATTTTGCCTGACAGAACACCACTGTCCCCATGTAAGATTCCTTTAAACAGTGACACCACATCTCCAAAAGCAGTCTCAAGCTTCATTATGTCTCCTCTTGATACACATTTGTGAAGTACGATTTTTATGTTTTGGGTAAGTATCTCTTTTCACATTTTATCTCCCTTTAACCAGAACTGACTTATAATACTGTTTTGGAGCCGGATTTAAAGAGGGACTATCACCCACTTTGTACATTATCGGTGCCCCTTTCACAACCCACTTCATTCAACTGTGGTGCCTGTCTTTTCTTACTAATATTTGTATTACTTTATGAATTCCTGGACTCACATATTCCTGTTGACTACACCTATTTCTCATTTCAGTCTATCTGACCTTGCACAATGTCTGAGGCCAGCTAGTGTACGCCTTAGTGCAGATTCTATGGGAAGAAATGAGGAAGCTGTGGTTTGCACAATGCTAATTGTTGTATAGGCGGGGGCGCAAACCACTGTGGGTGTTGGCTCAGAAATATTAGTCACTCTTCAAATATTTGCAATGACCTTTTCAGGCCGTATAATGGGCAGAAATAATAATTGTCCATTGACAGAAAACACTGTATGGATAGGCATGTTACACTGCGTTAATAACAAATACATAAATAAGGGAATTAACACAGAGAAGAGATGGTAGCTGGTGTAACAAAATGGAAAGTGCCCTGAAAACGAAACAGGAAGTTAGACAGCTATGGTAAGCTTGGAAAGAGACGACCAAAGATAACCGGGAGAGAAAAAGAGAAATTGGGAGATAGAAAACAAAGGTCACTTGGAAAGAGCTGCGTGGGAGAGATATATATCGGGAGAGGAAACAATATGTTGTTTGATTACATAGAGTGACAGTTATGCTTATGTAAATTTTTTTACGTTGAACTCCACCGAGGAATTACACAAGTTTGGCCCTGTTTGAGTACACCTCACAATTACCCACATTAACTGCACCCTGTAAGGGCTCCTGAAGATCTTGCAGGGTGGCAGACCGTTATTGGGATGTGACTGCCATAAAAGTGTCAAACTCCATAGTAATCCAGTGAGAAAATATGTCTCCTATAGCTAACAAGCATTGACAATGCAACAGGTCTCACATTTGCAAGAGTTTGAGCTATTGGCATTGTAAATTATAATGCCTGTTATTTAAGTGTTTTGAAAACCTGCAAGCGTATATAGTCCTTGCTTACAAGAAGCGAGCTGGCAGTAAAAGAAGCGCAGTTCCTGCCAGCCTTGCTTCTCGTAAGCAAGGACTATAAGTAGAAAGTGCGTGTTCACACATCTTTTGCAGGTTTTCAAAACGCATAAATAAATGGCATTGTCATTTACAATGCCAATAGCTTAAACTCTTGCAAATGCGAGACTTATAGCATTGCAAATGCTTTTTGAGCCATAGGATGGCAGAAACCATGACGCCAGGTCATGTCTTTCAAAAGCAGGAGGGAAGAGGAGGCAGCTGTAGCCAGAACAGACCTTGGTCTTTGATGCACAGCAAATGCGGGAAGATAAGAGCAAGATTTACAGCCGTTTCCAACAGCGCTCTGTAAACCACAAACACTGGCCTCCAGTGCTCCAACTTCAAGAAAGAAATAGTGGGGATCGTGGCTTGTCCACGGACCAAGATGGCCGCAGAGTTGCGGAGCTCCGGACCGAGCCCGAAACATCCGTCGAAATCCTGGTCCCTGGGGGACATTTTATTTATCGGGTAGCAGTACGAGTTAGGGGAACGTCCCCCTGTTCTCTTCCTTCCTCCTTGTCCCAGTTCCGCCGAGGAGTGGCACAGGAGTTTGCCGGGGCCCAGGGCAGCAGCTGGGCAGAGACGAAGCACCAATCGGATGCAGCTTTCACGCAAGCGAGCCGAGGTCCACACAACCGACTGCCTGCTGGACACACCGTGGTGGTGTGTGGTGAGCAGGCAAATGGAGCACCAACGCAGACAGGCAGGGTCCGGAGCCGCAAGGGAGCCCAGGCAAAGTGGCCGAGCCCGCCGCTACAAGCATCGACTCGAGACCACGAGGAGGTGAGGTGGACCGCGGCCGCTGAGTTAAAGGGCGATCAGAAGCAGAGGTGAGGGGCAGTACGGGGAGTCGTTGGCGCATATCAGAGGCAGGGCCCAGACGACAGAGGGACCGCTGGGCGAACGGCGCGGCCCAATCATATGAGGCGGAACAGGGCCTGCACAGTGGGCGGCTGCATGGTATCCTACTAGCGAAAGGCCTACCCAGTTGGAACCGGTGCGACATAGGCCGCGCAAGCACATCGCCAAAGGGAAGGGCTCAATTAATAAGAAACAGTGCCCTCGATCGATCACAAGCACTGAGCAGCATATTACGGAGTAGCGGGGCGGAGGCTATGCGATCTTCGGACTCAGGGCTCCCCCCCCCCGCCTGAACCAAACTAAAGCTGGGGACTTATAGACTGGGCTTGGGTCCTGTGGGGCGGGCCGACTACTTCTGAGCCGGGGAGGATAGTTGGGGAGCACCAGCCGGCCCAGAAAGACCCATGTAAGGGCAAGAGAAAACGAGGACCCATAATGAACATAGCGGCCAGGTAGTTGAGGAGGCTTGTGGGTCCCCACCCACGGAATCATGACAGCAGACAAAGAGAAGATGGGGATGCCACAGGGGTGCGGGCCCGGTCCAATCCAATAGAATAGACAACTACTCCATCACGAAGCCCGCGGCGGCCGCGGAGAAGGGGGGCAGAAGAACCTTCACTGGCCGCTATGATGGCGGTGATCCGGGACGTAAAGGGCTCCTTAGAACCAAAAATAGACTCCGTGTCAACTGAGGTCGCCCTTATCAGGGCGTATCTCTTTAAACTGAGTGAGAAGGTTTTGACAGCTGAGACTCACATCACCCAGCTCCAATCAAAGACTAAACGCCTGGAAGACCAAGTGCATACACTCACACAGCAGGCCACGCATATGGCCGCACAGCTGGAAGATCAGGATGGGAGAGCAAGAAGAAACAATATACGGGCGGTGGAAGTCCCGGAAGGGGCAGAGGGGCCTAGCGTCGACCTATTCCTAGAAGATCTCTTCGTCAATAAGCTACAGCCCCCAAGATTATCAAAGTTCTTCTCTGTTGAGAGGGTGCACAGGGCGCCGGTACCTCCTCCTGAACCTGAGGCCCGCTGCGCACGATCATTGCCAGAATATTCAATCACCGTGACAGGGATGCGATATTACAGGCAGCAAGAGTGAAAGGAGACATACATTATGAAAACACCCTGATCAGGTTTTTTCCAGATTTTACTGTGTAAGTGCAGCGACAAAGGAGACGTTTTGAACCTGTGAAAAAATAACTAAGAGAATTAAAGTACATGATGCTCTTGCTGGCTCGGTTGTGGGTGATAGCCAACAGGAAGACCTGGCATTTCACCTCTCCAGAGGAGGCTTGGGAGTGGCTGAGGGCGGGTGCACAGCTGACCGAGACAAAGGCAAAGATCCTAACGGAGAGGTGGACTGAACAAAGGTAGCAAAGGGACTGCAGCTGGGCACAACCAACAAGTCACATCTTCAAGACCCGGTAGTCCGCCCAGAGATGAAGAGACACAAGAATGATACGTGGTGAGACCAAGGCGGAGGTAAGATTGGAAGAATCTGCCTTCACTCCCTGAGGCAGTTCAGAGCTCCAAGCAGGAACACTGGGACTTTGGGACTGTCTCACCGTGACATCCAGCCGGGAACACTCCTATGAGACTCACAGAGGCTACCAGCCGGTAATGAGCTCGGACGTGGGGGAGGGGATGGGGTTGAGTTAAAATTTGCTTTTTGATTATCTGTCCTGTTCGGTCGAGCATCCCCCAATTTAATAATTTAAATTGTTATGCAAGTTCTGGGGAGACAGGCACTCTGCGGGTTGGAGAGTTGGGGTTTTCATAACCTTAAAAGCAGGGTAGCAGGGGGGTAGACAGGGGTGCAAGTTCTTGGCTAGGTGCTGTACCAAATATGAAGGGAGCAAACAAAAGTCTATTACTGAGATAATGACAAAGATGAAGGAAAGGGCATGGACTCAAGTTTATTCATGGATGGGGGACCATAAACAGACACCGACCTCAGCGAAGGTGTGGTCCTGGAATGTAAATGGATTTGATAGTAAACTTGAGAGGTCGACAGTCTTGCAATACATTAAAAGGCATGCACCAGATGTGGTTCTCCTGCAGAAAACACACTTAAAAGGCAACTACTGCAAAGCATAGATATGGCTACACCTTAATGGCACATGCAGGATATACCTTCGGATCTAGAGGGCTGGGAGTACTGACTAGAAGGGCATTCCCCTTTATTCAAGGCACAGTGTGGACAGATGATCTGGGGCGATATGTAGTAGTAAGCGGGACATGGGAGGTGGAAATAATCAATTTGTGTTCGGTTTACTTTCCCCTGGGACTTCAAATGGTTACACTTGAGGCATTGGGTCCCCTATTGCTGCAACTCCCAGAGGGCCAATTAGTCTTGGGAGACGATATGAATGACATTGTGTCAGCAGAGTTAGATGTAGCTGGGAGGGGTTCCCCAGGGACAAATACCGTGAGACAGGGAAGTCCGCTTGGGTGATTCCTCGAAGCAATGGGCCCAGGGGACATTTGGATAAACCAACACCCTACAATGAAGCAATACACCCATTTGTCGGCAGCGACCGGAAGCCCATCCCTGCTTGACTATCTCATCACACAGGGCCCAGGTTTTGGAGAATTTATGGACGCCACACACATAGCTCGAGGGGTGTCAGACCACCCCCACGGTGGAAGGAAAGTTATCAGGCCCTAATGGGGGCCACACACTACCCCAGCGAATAGACCCATGGATCTTTAAAGATGAGGAATTCAGGGAGGACATGCGGAAAGGGGAGTTGCAATTCTTTGAGGATAATCTGGGATCAGTTGACTCCAAGTTGCCCATCTGGGAAGCCTTTAAAACAGCCCTTTTAGGTAGAGCTCAGGCGAAAATAGGGGCCATCAAGAAGGAGAGACACCTTAAATGCCTTGCCCTTGAAAATGACATAATAAACCTGGAAGCTCGGGCAACAGGAGGTGGCTCCCAAGCAATTAAAGATCGACAGCGCTTAAGACTGCGCCAAAAAGAAGTATGGAACTTATTAGAGGATAGTGCTAGAGCACAAGCTTTGGCTACACAACATAAGCTCTATGATGTGGGAGATAAGGCGAACAAGCTACTGGCCTGGTTAGACAAGAGGAAGACAAACAGAGCATGGGTCCCAGGACCGTTGGATGAGGAGGGGGGCAAACATGAAACTGGAGCAGAGGTGGCTGAGAAATTCATCAAGTATCATGAAGGGATCTACACATCCCTCTCCACACACCCAGAAGAGGACTGTACAGACCTCTTGCGAGACATTACTTTGCCAAGACTCACCAAGGAGGACATGGAGATGTTAGAGGGCGACCGGACGATTAATAAAATAAAATCAGCATCCCAAGCCTTGCATTCGGGGAAAGCAGCGGGGCCAAACGCCTTGCCAGTGGAAATGTATAAATCCATGCTGAATGAAACAACAGAGAATCTGTTGAACATGTTCGAGCAGGCACAGAAGGAGGGCATGCTTCCTTTGGACCAAAGGACTACAGTTCTAACGGTAATACCAAAAATAGGTAAACCACCATCGGAGTGTAGGCCTTATTGACCAATCTCGCTGCTCAATAATGAGGTGAAAGTACTGACTAAGCTCCTATCCATGTCTGGCTGGTGTGATTACCACCCTTATACACCCAGACCAATCTGGGTTCATGCCCCATAGGGGAACTAGGCTAGATCTCCGAAGGTTGTTCCGAATACTTCATATAGCCGATGAATGCCCAAGAGAACAGTCTGCTCTTTTGTCCCTAGACGCCAGAATGGCATGTGATAGCGTGGAATGCAACTACCTCTTTGCATTCCTGGATCGTTTGGGTATGGGCCCCAAATTCATAAGGTGGGTTAAACGTCTTTACCAACAACCATTGGCCAGTGTACAGGCTAATGCCATAGTATCTCGAGTGTTTGCATTGCAGAGGGGAACAAGACGGGGCTGCCCTCGGTCTCCAATTTTGTTCGCTTTGGCTCTGGAGCCACTCGTAGCATGAATACGTTAGGACCCACTGATTTGGAGGATACCGATTAGGGAGGAGTGGGAAGACCGTATATCACTATATGCGGACGATATCCTTTTATTTGTGAGGAAACTGAGTTAATCAGAAGACCGATTCTTACAGATATTCCGCATATAAGGGGAGTACTCAGGATATCGAACTAATTGGGACAAGTCACTGCTGTTCCCCTTGTCAGGGGGAATACCTACCCTGACGTCCAGGTGTGTAGTGTCAATAGAAAAACATGGCTTAAAATACCTCGGGATCCACAGAACAAAGGAGACCAAAGAGTTCTATCGGAAGAATTTGGGCCAACAACTATACAGACTCATACCAGATGCTAAGTACTGGTACACTCTGCCCTTAACTATGATGGGCAGAGCGGCGATGCTCAGAATGATGGCTACTATATGCAATGTTTCGATTGATACAACTGAAAGTGTTACACAGAGTATACTACCCCAGGTCAGTCCTACACCGAATTCGATGTAGTCAAAACACACTGAGCCATGGGGGTGCAGGTCAGAAGGGTTCTTCTCCGCTCCTACAGATGTATTGGTGGAATATAGCCGAGACGATGGCTGCAGTGGTGGGCTTGGAGGTACCGGTGGCGCACAAATGGTTCCTGCTGATGACTACAGGAGAAGAAGACTGGCCGAGACATGTAAGACAGTGGCTAGCGCTAGCAGCTGTAGTTGCAAAACGGAACGTAGGAAGGAAATTGGGGGCGACCTCCATCCCGATAGCAAAAGAATGGGCAAATGAGTAGAGGGTGCCCCAAAAAATGGGAGAACATTTGTGGAGCCTGGTAGACATACTGAGGCTTCTATGACAGACACTGGGGAGTAACATGGTCATTACTAGTCAAGATTGCTGTGAGTCATAATATGTATAACAGAACTTAGAAATATATAAAAATGTAATGATGCTATAATGTGACTGCTCCCTGTATGTACAAATCATCGTATAAGTACCAATAAAAAGAGTTTAAAAATGTTTTCTTTATAAAAGAAAGAAATAGTACTCGCAAGTCCTGAGTAACAACACTTGTAACAGATGCAGTCCTTGAAAATGGGCATAGCTTTTAAAGCCCATATCCTGAATACAGCATGTTTCGCAGAGTCAGCGCAAGAGCTGCATAAGCGAGACTTAAAACCACTGCATGGATTATCATGATACTTTGAGAAGGCGAAGCAGCCTGGTCCAACTCGCAATCCTTTTTTTTGTTTTTATCAATACCAGGTCAGTAATTTCTGCAATGAAGCTAAAACTACTGATCGAAAGATGCCAATGGATAGCTTGACAGTTGGGCTTCATCTATGATTTGACAAGTCTCTCTCAAGGCCAATGTACCAAAGATGCACGCAGACAGTCCAATGTCACCCCCAAATCCAAAGATTCAGCATTGAAGTGGAAAAACAAGCAATAAAGAATAGACTTGAGGGGAACCTGGTAGGGGTGAGGCATTGATTGCAAGACAGTGAGTCCCTGGAAGTCTTAAACAGTAGCTCACTAATCAAACAACAATGTATAAACTCACCTCTCTAGTGTTACAAAACAGTTTGACCATTAGATGGCGAACAGGAGCCATCCACACTGGAGTTGTCAGCATAGAAATAACAGAGGACAAATAACCATAAAAGAACAGGCCAAAATGGAGGGGGTGCGATGTAAGGGACATGAGAATAGCAACAAAAGGTAAAAGCAGAGAGGAGCTGGATATGACCTTGAATGAAGCAAATAAGCCAGTCAAAGAACACAGTTGCTAGGCCTCAAGGACTCATTCTTGTGTATTTTTAAGCTGCCTCTTCTCCTGCCAACCAAGAACTGAAACAGAGGGTTGAGTACCATCCTCAATGGGAACTAGTGTCCGAATACTAGAACAACTATCCATCTAGGATTTGACATGCTGCTGTTTGGAATGACGTGTCCAGTAAATCCTCAAACTGCAGGAAGAGTCTTGTTCTGTCTTTACCACAAACCCTGAATACGTGCTAACTCAGCCCTTTCTTCGTAGATCATGCTTTTTTATGGAAACAATTGCATGTCTCTCTCCTTGGCTGTGTTCACGCAGACAAATGTGGGTTTGTGCCGCGACTCACTCCAGTATTCGGCATTTGTATCATATCATGAATGCTGTTTCCCAGGAGGCTGAACTCCCAGTGGTGATCTCCTTGGATTGTGAAAATGTGTTTAATACACTGAGTTGGTCCTACTTGCTCCGATTGTTGGAAACCTTTGGGATGGGTCCTGGCTTTTTATAAAAGGTAAGGATACTGTGTACCGCACCACAGGCAAGGGTCCGTACTGGCTGTCAGATTTCACATTATTTCTCCATCGGGAGGGGTGTTCCCTTTCACCGGTGATCTTTGCACTAGCCATGGAACCGTTAGCTGTCCAACTGTGTGCCAGGGGGCCCTGCGTGAGGTGTCAAGGCAGAATTGGACTGGCACACTATGTCTTTATACTCGGATGATGTCTTGGTATTTATTCAGGACCAGGCTCTTAAGCTATCGGCCCTCTATGCCCTGCTTGATCTTTTTGCTGACATGACAGGTCTCAGGGTGAATTGAGGCAAGCCCTGTATTTTTCCACTGCGATGGGTTTCATCTTAATGTTGCGTGGTTCCGCCAGAAGGACATCTCCCCAGGAGTTTTGAGACCTTTCGTTACTTCGGTGTGAATGTCTTTTACATAGACAGGGATTTGGTTGATGGGAATTATGACAAGACCCCGACCTTGCTGCGCCAATCCCTACATTTGTGGACTAGATGACCTCTCTCACCCATAGGCAGAGCCTAAATAGCAAAAATGTTTATCTTCCTGAGACTTTTATATTTTTTCGCTGCTCTGCTAGTGATTCCCCTGAGATCCTTTTTTGCTGCTGTATGAAGTTCTCCCGCAGCCAGTCCTTAAGTTACTAAACATGTGAGGATTTTCGGAGCAAGCGTTTTGGGTCACGGCTGCCTCAGCGGACCGGCAGCACTGACTGATTGTTCGGAGGTCGACTCTTTTGCCTCCGGTCTCTCAGCAGGGGCATCCTTTGCAACGGTGGGGTGCAAAGGTGCTAAACAATGGGCTGCCCTCCCGGCTTCTTCTCTATCGACGATAACTGGCTGGCCTCCCCCATGGCTTGAGACACCAGCAGGGAGTCGGACCAGTGGCACGGCGCACTAAACGTAAACAAAGCACATCGTGATTTACACAAGTCCTATTGCATTGAAGACACAAAAAGACACGAACGGGAGTGGGGGGCGGGGGGCGAGAAGTCACAGACTAAGGGAAGGGGGCGGGGAGGGGACTGGCGGGGAGACAGGGAAGAAAATAGTGTTAGGAGTAAAGGGGCCAGTAGCCGTGGAAGGATACAAATGACTGAGGAGGGACTAACAAGCCTCAAACCAATCGGAAGGCAGCATTTAAGACAAAAGCCAATGGGCAGAGAGTGGGCGGAGAGTGGGCGGAGCTTCCACGAAACTTCCACACTACAGTGTATGCTGCATGCCTCGCAAAGCGATGGCAGTGCATTCGTGCTGCATCGCTAGGCAAGACCTAAAAGAAAATAGTGTTAGGAGTTACGGGCCCAGTAGCCGTGGAAGGATACAAATGATGACTGAGGAGGGACTAACAAGCCTCAAACCAATCGGAAGGCAGCATTTAAGACAAAAGCCAATGGGCAGAGAGTGGGCGGAGCTTCCATGAAACTTCCACACTACAGTGTATACTGCATGCCCCGCAAAGCGATGGCAGCGCATTTGTGCTGCATCGCTAGGCAAGACCTTAAAAGAAAATAGCGTTAGGAATAACGGGCCCAGTAGCCGTGTAATGATACAAATGATGACTGAGGAGGGACTAACAAGCCTCAAACCAATCGGAAGGCAGCATTTAAGACAAAGCCAATGGGCAGAGAGTGGGCAGGGCTTCCAAGAAGCTTCCAAACTACAGTGTATACTGCATGCCTCGCAAAGCGATGGCAGCACATTTGTGCTGCATCGCTAGGCGAGACCTAACCTAAAAATATAGAGGTTTGCTAGGCTTTCCTAGGTGCCGGTTTAGCTAGGGTCCAAAATCACACAAGTGAGGTATAATTTGTATCGGCAGACTTAGGGGAATGCTGGGTGGAAGGAAGACCTGTAGGATCATCGAATAGTAAAATATTTGTCATTACCAATTAGATTTTGCTGAATTTGTGCCTTTCAAATGTAAGCCAGTGTGTAAAAAAAAGATATTTTGAAAAATACCCTGTAAATCATATGCTCTTATGTGTACCCACAAAAACAGAGATGCACAAATAACCACTGCTCCTAAACGCCATATCATGTGCCTATTTCAGAAATACATAGGTTACCTTGATACCTATTTGTCACTCTGCATATTTTACCATATGTATTGGTCTGTACTCCGTATGCAATGAAAAACCATTGTACTGTGCAGCTCAATTGTTGGCTCTGGGTACCTTGGGTTCTTAGAGAATCTACAAAACATATCCACACAACCAAAAGGGTGTTGCAAGTGTAATTATCACTAATGGCTGATTTTTCCTAATCATTGTCAATATTTCTTTATTTCAACAGTTAGTTTCTTTGGGAAACCCTTGAGGGTTCTACACATATGACCTCTTGCTGAATTCAGAATTGTGTCTACTTTTCAGAAATATATAGCTTTCCTGGATCAATCATGGGTTTCACACTGCTTTTCACCACCATTTGGAAGTTAGTTGAAAGGGCAAAAAAAAGTTAAAAAATGGGCTACGTCTTTGAAAAATGCCAAAACTGGTTAAAAAAATAGGTTTTTCGATTCAACGCTGCATGTTCCTGAAAGCTAGGAAGATGGTGACTTTAGCACAGTAAACCGTGCTTATTGACTCACTCCGGCATAGACTTGCAAACTTTGCTAACCTCTCTGTAGCAATACTGCTTGACTAATGAGTGGCCATAAAATTTGAGAAAACAAAGGTAGTCATCTTTAGTAAAAGGATAATTAAGAAAAAGACCTGGTACTGTGGGGGAAGTCTGGTGGGTAGAAGCGGAACCTATAAGTATATAGGTATATGGCTGAAGGAACGCTGGCCCCATCCCCTGCACCTAGCACTCTGAAAGTGAGTGTGACATCACAAATTGCAGAACTTCAGTCACTGGCAACTAAGCTGTAAAGTTTAGCTTGGTAGCTGCTACTAACAGGGATAAAGGCAAAGTTTCTACCAATGCTGACATACGGCCGAAAATCTTTCCTGGAAAATCTGCTAGCTTCTTGAATATGGCACAGAGCAAAGGTTTTCGCCTCATGTTCCACCTGCCGCAAAGTGCCCCACCAGTGCCAAATTGGACTGGAATTTGGCCTCCAGGACTACAAACTGGTACAAGAAGGGTCTTTCATCAAATATGCATCATTACTGATGCAGGCAAAAACAAACGCACTAATAGCATTACTATGGCAAGAGATAGTATTGAATGTGCCACCGAACGCAACCATCTGGTCAGAGGAATTAGCAGCATCAATTAAACATCTGGAAGCGGAACAGTTCTGTCATACTAACTTACCACACCAGTCATTCAGTCAAGCAGATTTCTTGGTGTGAAGACAAAGCCAAATTCAGGTTGTGCAGTCCTGCTTGGATGACCATCAATACCTACCAGGCACCAATTGCGCAAGCTCACATGAATGCTACTTTAACAATGTATGTAAAAATTAAAGGGCTACAAGTCAGACTTGGGTTTCTACCTTCAATCAATGCTCTTCCAAGATGGCACCAACCAATGGAGAAGGTTTTGTCAATATCCACTGGATGACTTTCTACATATTCTATGTATTTGCCCAGTTCTGCTACCGTGGTGCAAAATCTATCTCTGAAACATCTTTTATTCAAGCGGCATTAGATCATGTCGCCAAGCAATCCTGTTCTGTATGAAAGATCTGACACCACAAACCATGGCATGTTTTGAAATAATTCCTTTAAAATCTGAGTTACTTATTAAACAGATCACAACTAAAATGTGAGGGCACACAATGGAGTCAGTATACAAGCTGCCACCATGATTGGATACCAGCTTCCGGGCCAAAAGGCCTGGACTGTCAAAATTGACAGATTTCACGCACATCATACAATGTTCACAACCTATCAAAACGCGGAACCTGAGCCTACCAACTACCACTAGGTCTTTGAATGTGCGTAAAGTCTTTCATTCGGAACTGCTTAATCAAACTGAAAAGTGGAAACATGTATTTTTGAATATCTTAGCAGCTTAGCAGCACCACTGATCACACAAACAACCTGCAGCCATTTCACTTCCAACTTATGTTTCACATGATATGGCCCCCATCACTGGATAGACCCAAATTTTGATAATGCCGGAAGGAACTGCACTGCAGAAACTTGCCATGTTATAATAAACAATGATGTAAAGCAACTGTTCTATACATGAGCCCTGTTCTGGTCCTTTAGAATGCATCTCCTGTGAACTCTGTCTTTCCGATGATGGTATACAAGCAAGTCGTCGGGGTAAATCTTAGGGCACCCAAACCACACTGACACCTAAATGCTTTCGTTGTGCTTTGGTAAATGCTCGATCATTAGTCAAACATAGACTTGAGTTCGCAGAGATGGTAAATATGCACAAGTTTGATGTTGTATTTATCACCGAGACTTGGGCTGACCAGGCTTCCGATCTAGGCCTGGTTCAAGCAATGCCGGCAGTATACGTACTTCATAGAGCTGATAGAATGGGGAAACAGGTCGGGGGACTGGCTATTGTTTATAAAAACGACTTGTTGGTATCGGGATCCTCAGCGGGTAGTGACTTGGAATGCAAAGTACTCTCATTTCAATTTGAACTTACTAAAACGTATACTTTTAGAGGCATCCTGATTCATCGCCCTCCTGGTCCAAGAAATACATTTATCCACAATATAAGTCCTTTTATTGAATCTAGTATTGATGCTTCCGATTTTTTGGTTTTAGGAGATTTAAATTTTAATTTAGAAAAATTGAATGATGGCGATACAGCATCTGTGGTCCATTTAATGGCCAACTTTGAGTTAAAACAACTGGTGAAGCACCCTATGCACATAGCAGGCCATATTCTGAATGGCATTTTTACAAACAATTCAACAATAAAGGTAATTGAGGAATTACCACTATTATGATCAGACCATAAGGCAATAACTTTTAGCATTAGTATAGGGCCACCTCAAGAAAGACCAACCAATTTATGACCTACTTTTGAAAGTTGTGTTTGGAAGAACATCGGCCCGTTGAGTTTAAATCCTGTTTAGTAAATTCAACACCAAGTTTTATCTCGGATGCAGAGTAGGCAGTCTTTTCATACTCTTCTTGGATCAAGACTGTGGTTGACTCCCTAGCCTTCATAAAACTGATCTCTCAGTAATAAAAAACCCCTTCAGAACCATGGTTCTCAGATAAGCTTAGAATGCAAAAACAGCTTTGCAGAAGGAAAGACCGACAGTGGAGATCCAAATACGACCTAGTCGACAGGAAAAATTATTCACAAGCCATAACAGATTATAAAAAACTTATCTTGGAAGAGAAAGAAAAGTATTTTACTGAAAAGATAGCCCAGTCAAAAAATTCCAATAAAGAGCTCTTTCGCACAGTGAAAAGTTTAGGAAAAGCACCCAAACCTAAAAGCAACTTTGGCGGTCAGACCTTTTGTAATGTTCTAGCTAAGTTCTTCCAGGGAAAAGTGGAAGATGTATTTAATTCTTTTACTAACAAGAGTCTTAAATATACAGCAGCTCAAACAACTCTTGAAAGTTGTCCAGTTATTAAAGAATGGGAGAACTTTTCCCCTTTGAGTATAGGACAGGTACACAAGCTAATACTTAAAACCACCTCTGGCTCACTGCTAGATCCATGACAGCCCAGAATAGTACACCTGGCACCATTATTTATAAGTGAGCAGCTGACTAATTTGTTCAGTGAAATCATCAGAGCAGGCCATTTTCCAGGGAACTGTAAGATGGACTCTATATTCCCTCTGCTTAAAAAACTGAATCTGGCTGTGCAGGAACCCAGTAACTATAGACCCATTTCCAGGTTACCATTTCCGGCAAAGGTCCTAGAAAAAGCATTTAACGTCCAGCTAGCCACTTTTATAAAAGCTAATGAAATAATGGATCCAACGCAATTCGGGTTTCGCAAAGCACATAGTATGGAAACAGCTCTTATTATGGCTTCCGAAGATTTAAGATTCATCCTAGATTCGGGAGGGAAGGCCGTCCTGTTACTATTAGACTTCTAAATGATCTTCGACACTGTTGATCATAACATTCTTGCCGACTGACTCTTCTTGTATGGAATTAAAGGCCAAGCTCTTAAACTTCTCAAATCATTTTTAGCAGATAGGGTGCAATTTGTTCAGATGGGAATATGTTACTCTGAACAGTTTAGGCTGCCATGCGGTGTACCACAGGGCTCATCTCTGAGCCCTACTCTGTTTAACATGTATGTAACACCGCTGGCTAAGCTTATTAGGACCTTTGGTTTTTCAGTTGTCACATATGCTGATGACACAGTTAATTGTTTCAGTGTCCAGCAATGTGAAAGAAACAGCCAACCGTTTCAATCTATGCATGACACAGATTAATAAATGGATGAAAACCAACTATTTAAAGTTGCACTCGGAGAAAACTGAGGTGCTTTAACTGGGCTATGATCCGGACTTCTGATCCTCCAGTTGGTGGCCGAACTAGCTGGGATCGCTCCTTTCGCCGGTGAAAAAAGTGAGGAATTTGGGTATTATTTTTGATGACAGAGTAGCTTTTAAGGATCAGGTCAACACTCTAACTTCAGCAGTGTTTTTTAATCTAAAGCTGATCAGCGAAATACGTCCCTCATTCCTAAGGATTAGCAAAAAAAACGGCTGTGTCCGCCTTGGCTTTGTCCTGATTTGGACTATGGCAACGCATTTTATTTAAACATACATAAAGGACTTCTACAGAAATTACAGGTCTTACAAAATGCAGCGGCCCGACTGCTTTTGGACATTCCCAAGCCTCAATCAGTATTGCACCGTCTAATCAAACTGCATTGGCTTCCAGTTGCCAAAAGGATCAAATGTAAATCTCTTTGCCTAGCTTATAAAGCACTGCACAAGTCAGGCTCAGACTACTTAAAAAAACAATTTATTTGGTACATTACAAAAATAAATCTTCGATCATCTGCTTACAAGCTTTTGGTGATCCCCAGAACTAAGAGAGCACATTGGGAAGGGATGAGTTTCATACCAGTAATAGCCAAGCTATGGAATATGCTACCATTACATTTAAAAAACCGTCCCAGTTTAATTTCTTTCAGGAAATTATTGAAAACCTGGCTCTTTGAAAATCAACTGTAGGTCACAACTAACCAGCAATAGTTTATCATAAAAGCAGCGCCAAGATGCCTCAGGACATTCAAGCGCTATAGAAAACAAAAATCAAATCACTTTGGCTTGTATCATAATGTAAGTATGATTTCAGAATGCATGTCTAAGCCTCCCGGAGCTTGGATTGGTGTCGGTGAGGCGCCACATATCTTTGTTGCATATCACCCTAAACAAAAGTATGGCGCATTACCTTTTGTTGGACCTGGATTCTGACAATTACTGATGAATTGTACTTTAGCTTTTTACTGTTCCTTTAATCAATGTGTGGCATTTGAGATCCTGGTGTTTTTAAACCGTCACAATTTTAATTTGTTTTCTCTTTTCTTTTCCTCTGTGTTTTTCTTTTTTGTTGCAATTGATGTACTGGTTACGCTTCTTTTTTTTTTATTCGATTGCAATGGTCTTTATTGATCGTGCAAATAAAGTTTGCTATATCATTTTTTATGCCAATTTAATGAAATAAATAGACACTTTTATCCAGAGCACTTTTTTCCTACTGTCCCAAAATATTTAGATATTATTTTAGATATTTTTTCCTCGGTCCCATCCAGGGGAATCGGAAACCCTGGCTACCTTTAGAAATCCCCAGTATGTTGGAAACAAGCATTTACAATGCAATGGTCTCGGCATTGGTAAAGTTAGAGCTATTGGCATTGCTCATGACATTTTTTTTGTTTATGTTTTTGTTTTTAAAACATTTAACCCCTTTCCCGCTCATGACGGAACCACTCCGTCATGAGCCACGGTCGCCGTGTGCTCATGACGGAGTGGTTCCGTCATGCTGCGGCCGTTGGCGGCCGCGCCGCCCACGCGGCGCTAATTCCCTGTCTGTGCGGGCGATTAGCGCAGTGGGCTGAGTCATGACGGAACCACTCCGTCATGAGCACAGCTCAACCGCGGCTCATGACGGAGTGGTTCCGCCATGAGCACCGCGCCACCGCGCTGCCCCCAAACCCCCCCTAGCGCTGCGGCGGAATTCCCGCCGCAGCGAAAGGGTTAAAGAAACGGCATTGTTATTTACAATGTCAATAGCTTAATCACTCTCAAATGCGAGACCTATTGCATTTGCACCCACACACAGGGCCACCTACACACATACTGATTAAGCTATTGACAAAAACAAACAAAAATAATGTCATGAGCAATGCCAATAGCTTTAACTTTACCAATGCCAAGACCGTTGCATTGTAAATGCTTGTTTTTTTTAGTTGGGAACTCTGCAGGTGGGGGGGGTGGGGGGGGAGAGCTTCCCCAACCTCCTGATGCCCTTTGGTGATTTTCAGTGCAAAGACGATCACACGCAAGGCACGCTGTCCTCATTACATTGAAAACGAAACTGAAACTTAGTTTTAGTTTCAATGTTTCGGTGCTCATTGGGCTATCACAGCCCTCTCCTCTCCCACTCTCCCCCCCCCCCGAGCACCGAAACACTTGGGAGAGCTACATTCGAAAGGGGAGAATCTCCCCTTTCCAATGGTACCCTTCCCTAGTGAATCCCTGCTTGGGGATCGCCCAATATGTATTTGTATGAAAGCGGGTCCAGTGCTGGGACAGAAGCAGTGGAAGGAAGCAACAAAGAAGCACAAGAGTAGGGTAGTAGATTCATGATGATGAGGTGCTGGGAATAAAAAGGTCAAGATGTTTGAACGAGAATGGTGTGGTGAAGACAGTTTGGATGAGATGCAGGTGGATAGTGCACAAGGGGAGCCTAGACAGAGGATACCACCAAGGCACTTGGAGGATTATGTATGCAAAAAAAGGTTAAGCCATTGACTGCTATTCAGTATAATGATATGTATGATGCTGTATGTGTATTTTGTTTTTATAAAGGGAAGAAGATGTGTTGCACATGTGTCAGGTCTTCCTAGTGTCTAAATCTTTAATAATAGTACATGTATCTTTAAACCTGGAGTGTTGGTTCATAAGTGTTCCGGTGTTCTTATGCACTATGTCTTAGTTGGGTTCTCTCTGGAGTCAGTTGTCTGCTGGCTGGACAGGGAGCACCATCTGTAGTCACTGATGTCTTAAATAAATATACAGAGGGGGGAGGCTGTGAGCTATTGCAGAGAGCATTTTGAGGATGCACCAAAGTCCTAAAAGGGAGTATTGCGAGAGTGGAGTGATTCCTCCATGGAGGAAAGTGAGGGTTGAAGGGGGTGGGGGTTCTTCACAGAGGAAAGAGGGGTGCACCTCAAAACAGCAACAAAAACACAGCAAGAAAACAACTGTGATCATCACGCACACCACCACTACCCACAGACACTTCCCTCCATCTAAGGCACTACTACTAAGAAGGCTACCATCTCTCTGCAAATGCTCTTTGGAAGCTCGAAGCGGTATGAAGCACTAAATAAAAGCAACTACAATACAACAACAACTAAGGGGTGTCATTAAGTGCAGTTACTGTATTATTTCTCTGTTTTTGGCTCACACTCCACACGGCTTCCAGCTTTAAACTTGCTTATTCTGAGGCAGTGCTCCTCGAAATAGGTCAGCAGTAAAAGCTAGAAGTCACGTAGAGAGAGAGAAGGGGGAAAAGTCCAGAAAGGTGTTTCTGGGTTTTATGTTGCTGTAATGCTGCACCTTAGGTGATTCATGCCACCAAAAGAGGCGAGATGAAAGAGCATTTAAAGAACTTTGGAGGGTTTGCGAAATGTTGGTGAAGCCTCATGTTTCGAGCTAAATGCTCTCAGCTAAAAATTAGACGATGGTGGCTAGAGATATAGTATGGTGTTTTAGCACAAAGTGACTTGAGGACTTAAGTCCTTGTTGGTACAATTAGCAGATTATGAGTTTGAGTGTTGGCAGAATCAATTCAGGTTCTCACCCTTCTGATTCAATAAAGTCAATGGCAGTACTAAACAAATACTAGCAGATACCTCTAACATACCTATACCAAGGTGGAATACACTGATGGAACAGTCTGCATTATTTTAAGGCTGAAAAGGAACGATTGCAAGTAAAAAAGTGCTGCAAAAATGACACAAAAAGTGTAGTTGTGTACTGTAAGAAGTGCATCTGGGTGCGGCAAAATTTGCTAACTTATTCCGCAAATTCTTTTGCAGGGGTGGATGAAAGCGTTCTAACAGTGGTTCTTGGTGCTCTGGAAATATGTCCACTATCAAAATGGAAACCTGCCCGTTAACCATTCCCAACCACATCCCCAAAAATTAACTTTTTAATCCACAGAGAGAGACTGCAGTCCAAAACAATTCTTTCCTTTACCACCAATTTCTGATTATATCTTGAGCAGCATGTTACAGAGCTTGACAACATTAAAAACCGCCAGAACTGAAGCATTCACCAGTATCGGGGCGCCATTACCTGGTCCAGTAAACATGCAATGAGAGAGTGAGTCATTTCGAAAAACTCACATCGGGAAAGCAAGCAATGATGCCTTAAAGCCATGGGACAAAACGTCTGGCACACAACTCCTGATAGGAGCAGGAATTTTGAGGGAAGTGCTTAAACAGAACATGTACTTGGACCAACCTCCTTAAAGTGCCTCCCACCAATACCTGCAAATTTTACTCAAAAGAGAGGGCAGCTGCACTTCACTGCAAGCAGCAGTAGAAAACTAGAAAGAGATAACAAGAATATGTATTTAAGTAAAGGACTATTGAACTAACGTGATGTTTGGGAAAATTGAGTATTGGAAAATCGTGGAGTGCTTCATCCCATTAAACAAGAACTGAAGGCGTAATAAGTCAAGTGGGTGCACACAGCCAGCAGAGCTGAATCCCAAGCAGACCATACTCCAGATTACCCACCAATGACCCTAAAAAACAGCTCACCTTCTCCATTAATAACACACCAAAATAACAGTGGGCGTTAGTATCTGCCCACTGAAATAACAGCCAATGACCCTTAAGAACGGTGCACCCCCGATTATAAAAGCAGAACGTCACGATGCTCATCATGAGGGCTAAAATAGGAACAAAGCACAGCATCTTTCCAAAAGACTGACTATATTACAGCATTGCACAGGGGAGGCCAGAGTAATTAAACGAAACTCAAGCATTGTAAATAATTGTGCCTGTAAATAAATACCAAAGGAATCCATCATGGCTTTAGTGGACATACATTACAGGGATGGGCTGGGTGTAGACTGTTTAGAAAGTATGTTAAACACAGCACAATGGAACGTCCTTCTGCAGGTATGCCATTGCCTTTTAATCAGCATTTAAAATATTTAGTATGCACTCAAAAAAAAAATCTGTTCAGAGCCCTAAAACTTTCAGAAATCCATCTTAAATCCAGGGTTGATCAATGAAGAAATGAGCCCCATCTTGGACCTGAAGGGAACCCGTCTTCACAGATAAAGTTATAACATGTATTATTACATTGGAACAAATTATGAACCCCTTACTGTGCGCCAGTGTTTTGGAGACAGCGTCCAGCTCACTCTACTAAACCAAAGCCTCTTACTGAAGGCATTCTTCGACCAACTACTTATGCAACAATTCTCAGACTTGTAGTGGTAAGGAAGTGCTCTTCTAAGGTACTAGTACATCCAAGGAGAAGCATGGCGCCCCTTTGGGGTGGAATGCAACTGTTATAACAACGTAAGCTCATATGTACTAATATTTACCACAGAGACAGAATAGGTAAAACCCTTTGATACACCAGGCCCTGTGTTTAAGAAGATGTTATAAGCAGTCTCCTCCACTAGATGTTCTTTCTTTTTACTGACTCTCTAGACATAGAATCAAGCAATGTGTTTGATGCATTATTCTTAATTGCATGCAGTTTTAGTCTTTGAGGGGAGATGCAAAAATATGTGGGGATAGTTCTTTATTTCGCTTTCAGCTAATAACTACAATTTATTGGTTTCACTAATTTTCTCCATCTTAAGTTAGCAGTGAACTAGAAATCGAGTGTATTGCTTTGCCTATTTGCATTGCAGATTTCTCCGTTTGTCATCAGTTGACGTCTGCTTGGTCTTTTACTCTTCAGAGAGCACTGGGGAGTAAAGAGGGGGCAGTCCCCCATAATGCGTATCAACTCCATTCTCCTTAATTTTCACCTCTTAACTTCTGCCTCGAACCTCCACTGTCAGCTGCGCCTTACCTTCAACTGCATAACAAAGATCCATTGTCTTAAAGGATGCTACAAGTTCTTGAGTGAGCAGTGAAAGACTGCAGGCGAAGCTGTGCTTCACAGACCCAAAAACTATTCTATCATAGACATTTCAGCATTCTTTTTAAAAATCGTAAATGTTGCTATTTCTTTATGCTGAGGCATTTCAGAGAGTCCTGAATTCAAGACTGGGTGGAGGAACTATGCTAAATAGCTAAATTGTCTGTCTCAGCTCGTGATGCACTTAAATATTGTTGTGAATCGTTAGGAGCGCTGCCCTCCAGGAGGCAAAAGTTAAGTGTGTCTCTCAGATAGACACTTGTTCTTGAAAGGTATTGCAGGCGCCCTATCCACTCTGCCCCAGAAGTAAAACAGTATTAGCAGAAGTCTTCTAAAGATCTTGTTAGAAGCACTCTTCACACCCAACCCTAGAGTTCTTATCAGCTACACTCTCAAGTCCCAGTTCTTGTCAGCTATTTTCTTCTCCCCGATCCACCACCCTCGGTTCTTGTCAGCTGCTTTCTTCTCCGCCAGTGTCAGTTCTTGTCGGTAACTGTCTTGAACCACCACCCTACAGTTCTAAGAAACTGCACTCTTAGGACCCAGTTATTGCCAACTACTCTCTTACCAATAGCCATAGTTCTTATCAGATGCACGTTTC
Source organism: Triturus cristatus (assembly GCF_964204655.1). Lineage (NCBI taxonomy): Eukaryota > Metazoa > Chordata > Amphibia > Caudata > Salamandridae > Triturus > Triturus cristatus. The sequence continues at coordinate 259,402,487 of NC_140584.1, forward strand.
TGCTCCAGCCCCAACATTCTGCCTGATGTGTACTTCCCTTTCTTTGCTGCTCTCTTCTGTCCCTGCACCAGTTCTTGTTTGCTGCCCTCCCCTCCCACTCCCATCAGCCCCCAGGTTTTTTTTCAGATGCACTGTTATGTACAAGCCTCAAGTATTTTTCGTGGTACTATTCTCCACCAGACACTAGTTTTGGTCAGATGCAACTCTGCTACAAAAAAGTAGACCCCAGTTCTTTGCTGATGCAATCTTCTCCTAAAAACCACAGTTCCTGTCCTTCAGCAGCCCCCACTTCGTTTTGGACTCTAAACATCCCACTTTTTATTAGACATACTCGACTACTGAGGACCTCAGCTCTTGTTTGAGGTGCTCTTCTTCACTACAAACAAGTCATAGCACAGAGCTATAATCACTTATGTAGTTGGCTGGATCATGCGTGTCCGGCTGCCATCTGCCCAGTATGCAATTGCAACAAATGACTAAGAATTCTTGCCATGAATGCCTATACATCTGCTTCCGCTGACCTAACAAACCTTCCTATTTTCAATGGTTCAGTGGATCCCAGATGTAGTGAGCTACACGCTGCCTACTTTTGGTTTCAAGTATTTTCCTTCAATTGTACAACAGTAAATGTGACGTGGCTCTGGTTTTCTATACCATTTCACCTTCCTTCCACCACGAGTCAGTGTGTTTACAGAGGCTATGTCAGTCGTGTTGTTGCGCTGTGCATTCTCTATAGGGAGGCACCAACTGGCTTCAAAATGTCTGGCACACCACTGAACAGACTGTCCTTTCTTCTACTTGCCGTGTTGGTCCTTGTGGTCCACTTAACAGTGCAATAGTCCCGTACAAACGCCCCCCCCCCAAAAAAAAAAACAAAAAAACATTGTCATGATATTGGCTGTTTTTCCCCGGATCCCTAATCCGTTTATTTATGTTTTGGAGCTGAATACAGTCAGCCTCAACCAATATTAACATTGTGTTCTTGGCTGGCAGCTTCCACTATTTCTACATCCGGGGTCAGGTTCTATATCTATAGTGAGATCACGTTGCCCGATGTCAGGTTTGAATGGTTCATCGTGTCATCGATTACAAATACTAAAAAGCGAAGATCGAGAGAACGAGCACTGATGAGCCACTCTTCCCTGAGGTTACCAGATGGCTGTCGCCAAGGACACACGTTTTCCAATAGCGTTTTCCTTCGGCATATACATTTGTTTCCATGAGAGCTGCTCCAACTAAACCATGACTACACTCCCCAGAATGCACTCGCTGGTTTGATAAACGCCAAGTAGAAGCACAGTCACATCTGTAAACACTACTCTATTCCAACATAAAATACGTTTGGGTTGTTTATTGCAGCACTTCAACTGTCCACCTGCTCAAAGCACCGCATACCCCTCCAGTTGCTCCCTTCCAGCCTCCACCCACCGCTCTCACCTGCCTCTTCCAAAACCCCATTATCTCCCTTCCCCATCAACTCCGGCACTCACCTCTAAGATGTTCACCAGGCTGGTCTTGCCGCTGTACTGCAGCCCGACCAGAGTCAGCTCCATCTCCTCCCGCCAGAAGAGCGAGCGCAGCCAGCCCAAGAGCCGGGAGAGCAGCCCCATCCTAAAGCAGTGAGGCACCGGTGAGGGGAGGAGGAGAACCGGGCGCTACAGACAGGCCCGGGCACTAAACGGCAGACAGCCAGAGATGAACTTCCTGCCACCGGCTCTGGCTGCAAGCGTCTGTGCGAGCTGCCCCAGCGGCGACACCGCGGTACAAAACCGACGACGGACTATCCTATTTCGACAGAGGCGCCGCCATATTGAAACAAGGCTGTCGGATACAAAGAAAGGGCAGAAACGGACAGCTGCAGTCACCTCAACTATTTCTGGTTTAGCCACCCACCCATAGTCAGACGCCAGCTGGTAACATAATGCTATAGAAAAGTTTCCGCATATTTAAGAAAACAAACGTGGATAGGAAGGTTGAGCATTGGCTTAACCTAAACTACTCGCATATTACCCCTAGTCATTATGGCTTTTTAACATGACTAATAGTCTGTTGATTATAATCTCTAATTTATGGGCCCTGAGTTTTACGATAATAACACAAGAGGTTCCGGAGTTTGTCCTACCTCTCTGCCTATAATTGTTGATTATAATCTCTAATTTACGGGCCCTGAGTTTTACGAGAATAACACAAGAGGTTCCGGAGTTTGTCCTACCTCTCTGCCTATAATTAGGGAGCCCAGCCCTTGAGAACAGATAGTTAGAAGGAGCATCCCTTTCGCAGAAAACAAGTAAAGAGGGCACCGGAAGACACCACCGCCTTTCTCCGAGGCAGAGCAGAAATGCCTCGGAGAAAGGCAGTGTCGTTTTCGGATTCGGGGGCGTGTTTTGCTGTTGTCTCCTCCTTGAGACTTCTTGCAAAAAACACGCCCCCCGATCCGAAAAGGACGGGGCCTGTTTGGAATGACTGACCTCTTCTCCAATGGCTGGCCAGCATTCAAGAGGCCAGCCAATGGAGAACAGGGGAGAAGAGGGGCGGGTTCAAGCCCCTCTTCTCCAAGTCATTAAATCTCGGAGCGAGACTGCGCAAGCGCAGCCTTCGCAGCCGAGACCTAAAAAGGATGCAAATTTGGCATGGAAACCTTTATGAGGACAAAACTTTATGAAGGCTTAAGCACAAACTACCTCAAATAGCCAAACAAGCATTGGCATAGCCAATAGGTCTCGCTTTTGGGACTTTATAAGTGTTTAGCCATGCAACAGTTGATGTTGCACCAATTATATTGTGCTGCATAATTAAATACTTATAAGGTCCCAAAGGCGAGACCTATTGGCTATGCCAATGCTTGTTTCCTTAACCCTCTGAAGCAGTTTTTCCTGTCTCAAAGTTTCAAAATAAATATGGAAATACCTCTCCATTGTCCAACAGACCAGATTTCATCCAGCATACACCAATCAGTCTTCTATCTTCTTTCGTTCAAGTGAGTTCTCTTACTGAAGGGCTCAGCAACATTTCCTATATGATCCCACTGCTTTGATTGTCAAAACCCTCTACCTCTAAATAAATCAAATGTTAGCTCCTACACTATCTTGTGCTAGGTTTTACTACACTTTGCCATATTTTCTGGACTCAGCTAGGCACGGTTTAGCAAACGGTATCCCAGAGTAAAAGAAAGCTACAAAAAGTTAAAGTGGGAGTTTTAATCCTAAATGTGATTCTGCAGCCTTGCTATACAAACTCCTCCTTCTCCTGCCCCATTGGATCAAAGAAAAATTCCAACCCTCATGTGCGCAAATCTACTCCCAGCCTCTGCAAGTCACACGTTTTTCAAAAAAGGCAAATTGTATACACTACTTTTTAGGTGCAGGGCTATTAAGTAAGAGGAAAGACATTATCACCATATGGCTGCAAACATCATACCAACACACAACCACACAGAGATACCAGATCTAGGCTTAGCGGGCAGGGTTTCCTATGATCACATTGGGGGCCAGAAACTGAAATTTACAAAGCGTTATGGTATGGAGTAAAATGGAGGAGAAACACTACACGTTTTAGGCAGCAAATGCACATTCTGGGCAGCAGACACACACACTCAATTTATGGTCTGCACTGATCCACCAATGAAACAAGCTGGATTGAAAGCATCAAAATACAACAAGGCTTAAGATGTTTGAAGCATGGCCGGTTTACTGCTGAAATGCTTTAACGACATTCCGCCTAAACCTTGGTTTTATCCGTGACATCCATACATGCTCACGAAAATCACTCCATCTCCTATTCTTCACTCAGGTTCTCCTTGCAGCCTGTTCCTGTATAACTAGAGCACCTACCTCGCTGTGCCGGCCAGCACCTCTCTGCTAAACATTTCGGGAGGTGTGTGTTTAATTGGGTGATTCATCGCTGAGGTATTTTCAGGAATGCGCAAGCTTGCATTTACATCCAGCATCGCACTATCCAGTAACGGAGTTGATACGAGCAGCGGACAGTCAGACATAAAACATTTCCAGCGTGAGGACTGTGGGCCATTATCGCCTCTCAGCGCTGACTCAACCCCTGCTCAAGAAGCGTGGAGAAAATAACACCAGGGCGTTGCTACAACACCGGCTGCGATAAGGCTCCATGGTATCAGGGCCAATAACTGGATTAATTTTGTCTTCCTGGATTACATTTCTAGCTCCGATCACAATAGACAGAGCGAAAGAGATGTCTGCAGAGACAGCGGAGGACTTCAGCGTGCACAGTCGTTATACCAGCACAACACAGAATGAGTGAAAGGACTACAGTGAAGTGCAATAACAGGCCCTGATTAAGATTGAATTAAGATATTGCTCTTGTTGTTGTTCCAGGCCTGAGCTTTTAAGGCAGCTGCAAGAAGATGAAAACTCATTGAAGTCTGCACTGAAAGCAGCTTGGCACTGTAATCGAAACTGAATGCAACGGAATCTCAAACAAGCACGCAAGTGGTGCGCGTACGCTCCACAGCGAGCGATCTGTTTTCAATTATCACGCTCGTGTCTGGGCACGATAATTGAAACCACATGGCGGCTGTGCGGGTAACCACAACCAATAGACCATGGGTGGAGCAATGCGCCCGCCTTTGGCCAATTGCGTGCTGTCTTTGTTAAAAAGATGCACGCAAAGACCAATAGCCTGGGGCAAAACTAAAAGCACACGTGCGAGCGTGTGCGAGCGTCTGGTGCGATTTCTGAAAGCCCTTCCATAAAGTCTTCGCCAGAACAGCGCATGCGCTGTTACAGGCTCGACCAAAAAAGGGCTCAGCACTCGGGGAGGGAGGAGGGGGATTTGGGAGGCCCAGCAGTTAAGGAGTTAATACATGGCTTTGTTTGTTATTGAAGAACTTAGAAGGGTAGCAGCATCTGTATATATACTTTGCTTCAGGTTGGGCAAGGCAGCGTCTCGGAGCCCTGGTTAGGCTGCCTGATCTAGTAGCTTCTGTTTGGATGTGCACAGTTCAGTGACAACACAGACATTCGGGTGAGGGGCATCATAAAAGGGTGGGTGCCAGGTACGAAGAATTGGGACTACAATAAAGAAAGTTTTCATCCAGAAAATAACCACACATAAAGGCATCAACCACTTTATACCAAATAATCCACATGGATACATACAGAAGCTTCTGTTTTTCCAAACTCTGACCACCAAGGATCTTAGCAACATTACCAATTCCCTCAAACCGTGTTGATTTGAAAACTACATGAACCCATTTAACACCCATAAAATTCCTTCTGAAAGAGGAGCTTCTCTAGCCACCGGCACGCTTGCTTGCCTAACTACTGAAAACCAGAGATGCCAGAAAAGGCCATAGCCCTACATCTACACGCCCACATTGAGCAACACCCCTTCCATCTCCCTCCAAACGCCTTCCAGTCTAGAACCTACCTCGTATGCGTAGCTCATCCAGGTTAATGGCACCCATTAGATCATGTACAAGGAGGAACGCCAGTGTCCTTGTATCCGTCAGTGTCCCTCAACACAGTTGACCATCATACCCGCTCCATTTTCACACATGGGCACCGGCCGCACCATCCTGCAGTGGTTCAGTACCCTTCTTTCCAACAGACTGTAACTTATGTTTGTGCAATCTTCAAAGCCACCCCTTACAATCCATTTGTGTGGTCCCGGTCTGTGTAACCAAACAGTGGAGTTTCATCCTCCAAAATGAAGGCAGCATCCAACAATAACAACACTCATCAAATCTAGATTAACTGCTCCAATTAAAGGCTCCAAAAATGAAAAGGCCTGCTCTCTTCCCCCAAACATTACAGGCCCTGGTTCTTCCATATAGGGATGGAAGAAGTGCTCTCCTTAGGGGCGTATTAGACATCACTCTTCCCTCTCTAAAGGAAGACTTCAACATTACTCTGTGCCTTACGGAAGTATGACCACGTCACCCCTTATTGTGAAATACTGTTTTGGCTCCCTCTGCCAGCTAGGATTCCATTTAAAACACCATATGCTTCTGCCATGCTCTCTCATCCTGGAAGGTTCAGGTTACTTCACCAAGGGACTAGCTATATCTAATGGGAGAAAAGAGGGCAAGGCTTGAAACCACGAATTGCTGCAAAGAGAACACGCAAGCAGGCCTTCCACATCTATCATTTGAACTATTCACTCCTAAAGTTCAGAAAAAAAGAATAACTAAGTTACGTTCAGCCGCACATTTGACCACAAGCATCCCAAAACCTATGACAGAGGAAATAAACTTCACCCTTGACCGAATGTGACTGCACCAGAACCCCAGTGAAAGCTGAACACCAGGTCTGGTTTTCGTGTGCGACGCCTTACACAGGCTCTCGCCCAGCACACGCATGACCTCGGCCAGAGACCTGGAACTTGCCTCCACTCTTGGATTCTGCGCTTTTGAGCTCTATCTACCCCCTCTCCAAACACGGAATAGTAATTCTCTCTCCATCATTAAGTTTCCTTTGCTTCCATAAAATTAAATGTCATTTGTTCATGGTCTTGTACTCCTGAAATGTGTTTTCTAAAGTGCTTCGAAGCTTTCTGAGGCTAGGTATTTGCTATAAAAGTGCTTATTGCAAAATAATAATGTCACAAGTAATTACTCTGCATAAAGAAATAATGCTCTTAATCGCACTAGTTATTTTAGCCAAATGCTCATTAGCGACAAACTACCCCTGACTTGTTATCTCTTTCAGGTGCATACATGCTCTGGAGGTGGGATTCCAGGCCTACAGAAAAGGGGCACAATATCCGGCATATAACAGCTATGCTTATTACCTGACCCATGACATAAGCATGCTCCGGCTGTTTGAGACATTCATCGAGAACGTGCCTCAGCTAACATTGGTTCTCTACATTATTCTGTACAATAACGGAGCGGCTACTTACCAGTGTGAGTATAATCTAGCGTTCTAAATTGCTAGAAGTATATGATAGCTACATATTCATTATTAAAAAAGAGGTTTTATTTAATCGCTGACAGGGTGCTCTGAACTTGAAAGAGCACTGGAAATGCCAGTAGGTCCGGCTTATGAATGAAAGCGCCTTTTGTGTCATAAATGAGTTTAGGTACTTAATAAGTCATCATACAGGCACTGTCACTAATCTTTGCATTCATGCATCTGTTCCTCCATGAACTGACTCATTTTTGCATTCGCTCTCTGGCACAACCACAATAAAAACACACAAAATAAACAACACATGCAAAATAAAGAAAAAGAATACAAGTAGAAGCAAGCATTGGTAAAGCCAATAGGTCTCGCATGGCTGTTGATCAGCATGGCTAAAAGTTAGTAGCATAAGAAGAGAGTGGAGTGGCGTAGAGTGGAATGGCATGAGATAGAGTGTTGTGGCATAGAGTAGAGTCACGTAGAGTGGTGTAGAGTGGAGTGGCGTAGAGTGTATTTGCATAGAGTGATGCAGACTACAGTGGCTTAGAGTGCAGTGGCATAGAATTCTATGGCGTACAATACAGCATTGCAGAATAGAGTGGCTTAGACAAGAGTGTTTCATAATAGGCAGCAGTGACATAGAGTATGGTGGAATAAAGAGCAGCGATGTAGAGCAGAGTGGCATTGAGTGCAGTGGCGTAGAGTGGTGCATAGTAGAGTGGCATTGAGTGGTGCAGACTAGAGTGGCATAGTGTGGTGCAGAGTAGAGTATAGTGCTGTAGTGTGCAGTGGCATAGAATGGAGTGCTGAGAGTGCAGTGGCGTGGAGTTGAGTCATGCAGAGTGCAGTGGCGTAGAGTGGATTGGTATAGAATGCAGTAGTGCAGAGAAGAGTATGGTAGAGTTCAGTGGCATAGAGTGCAGTGTTGCAGAGTAGAGTGTTGTAGAGTGCAGTGGTGTAGAGTGGCGTAGAGTGCAGTGACATGGAATACAGTGGCGCAGAGCAAAGTGTAGTGGCGTAGAGTAGAATGGTATAGAGTGCAGTGGCATACAGTAGAGTGGAATAGAATACAGTGGCATACAGTGGAGTGAAGTGCCATAGAGTAGACTGGTATAAAGTGTATTGGCATAGAGTGTTGCAGAGTATAGTGGTGTTGAGCTCAGCAGCATAGAATTCAGTGGCGTACAATGCAGTGTCATAGAATGCAGTGGTGTAGATTAGACTATTGCATAATAGAGTGCTGTGACGTAGAGTGGTTCAGAGTAAATTGGTGTAGAGTGCAGTGGTGCAGAGTGGCATGGAGTGCAGTGACTTAGAGGTGGGTAGAGTAAAGTGGGGTAGAGTGCAGTTGCGTTGAGTAAAGTGGTACAGAATAGAGAGCAATGACGTAGAGTAGAATGGCATAGATTGGACTGGTGTAGAATACATTGGCATAGAGAGATGCAGAGTGTAGTGGCGTAGAGGGCAGCAGCATAGAATTTAGCAGTGTACAATGCAGTGGCGTAGATTAGAGTGATGCATAGTAGAATGGCATGGAGTGCATTGGCATAGAATACAGTGGCTTTGAGGGCATTGGTGCAGCGTAGAGTGGCATAGAGGGCAGTGACATCCAGTAGAGTGATGTAGATAAAAGTGGCATAGAGTGCAGTGGCTTTGAGTACAGTGGTGCAGAGTAGAATGACAAAGACTGCAGTGGGGTAGAGTTGAGTGCAGTGGCATATGGTGAAGTGGAGTGCTGTAGAGGACTGGTGGAGAGTGCACTGGCATAGAATGTTGCAGAGTATAGTGGCGTAGAGGGCTGTGGCATAGAATTCAGCGGCGTACAATGCAGTGTTGTAAAATGCAGTGTCATAAATTAGAGTGGTGCATAGTAGAGTGCTGACGTAGAGTGCAGTGGTGTAGACTAGAGTGGCATAGGGTGCAGAGTAGAGTGGCATGGAGTGCAGTGGCATAGGGTGGCGTAGAGTGCAGTGGTAGAGTGTGCAGTGGTGTAGAGTGGAGTAGAGTAGAGTGCACTGGCATAGAGATCAGTGGCATAGACTACAGTGGTGCAGAGTAGAGTATTGTGGAGCAGAGTGTAGTGCTGCAAAGTGCGGTAGGATAGAGTGCATAGTTCAAACTAGGGCAGCATAGTGTTCAGTGGTGGAGAGCACTGTGTTGCAGAGTAGAGTGCAGCGGTGTAGAGTGTGTTGGCATGGAATGCAGTGGCGTGTAGATTATGTGGTGTAGAGTGAAGTGGTGGAGCGTGCAGTGGTGCAGAGTGGCGTAAAATGCTCTGGTGTAGAGAGCAGTGGTGTAGACTACAGTGGGCCAAAGTAGAGTGCAGTGGCATAGAGTGGATTTAAGCGAAGTGGCATAGACTAGCTTGTTTCAGAGTGGAGTGGCGTAAAGTGGAGTGGTGCATGGTAGAGTGAAGTGGCGTAGAGTGGGAGGTGAAGGGTAGAGCACAGTGGCGCAGAGTAATGGCATAAAGTGATGTAGGGTACCGTGGCATAGGGTGTAGAGTAGATTAGCGTGGCGTACAGTGGATTGGCATAGAGTGCAGGGGCGCAGAGTGGAGTGGAATAGAGCAGAGTGTATTTGCATTGAATGCAGTGTTAGAGAGTGACGTAGAGGGAGGTGTTGCACGGTAGGGTGGAGTGGCCGTGTAGGGTAGACGGCATAGAGTGCATTGGTATAAAGTAGAGTGGTGCATATTAGAGAAGAGAGGCATAGAGTGCAGTGGCGTAGAGTGGAGTGGTGCAGAATGCAGTAGAGTGCAGTGATTTGGTGTAATGTGGAGTGGTCCAGAGTAGAGTGGAGTATGCCTAGCGTGGTAGCCCACTGCCATTACAGACAACAAATTTCCAATTGAAATAACCATTACATTTGCTCAGACACAGTTTTACTAACAAAACTATACAGCGCACAAACGATAATGAGTGAAAATGACATCACCTGAAATGGCATGGATAATGATCATATTAAATTATTTGTTTCCTACACACTTTAAAATTAATAAAAATGTGCTTCATTTGTGATTTCCTAATTCTGATATTTTCTGAAATACTTGCCAAATTCATTTAAATGCTGGGGTGTACTAGAAAAAAACCCTTTCCTCTTCCCCCAGTATCAAGCAAGATTGTCACATAAATCCTCTCACTTTAAAGTCAGAGAAAGAAAAGTAAACACCAAGCTTCTTCAGAAGACAGAGCCTAAAATTTGACCTCTGTCTTTGAATGACAGCAAATGTGACAAGATAAGAACAAGATTTGCAGGCCTGTTTTACAGAAAGGAGCACTCGTGGATGAATACAAGGAGAGGTACTGTGAAAAGGCGTTGCTGCTTGCGAGGGCCGAACTGAACCTGTGTAGCCTAAAACAAGTAAATCTAGCAAATAGAAAGTCAGAAAATGCGAGTTACAAAGCTAATGGTAAGCATTCCCAGCGAAGCTTTCTGAACATCCCTAAGATGTGCTGTCTGGAAAGCTTCGACCTAAAAAGAAACCATGCTCCTGTCTAAACACAGCAACTGACTCATTCTAGCTATCACACTCTGGCACAACCTCAATGAAACACACACAAACTCAACAACACATTATAATAAATGAAAATAATACAAATAGAAAAAAGAAACTATGCTGCTGTCCAAACACAGAGGGTATTTGCTTGCAATAACAAAACTAAGCATTGCAGCAGGTGTCGATCTTGCAGCGTTTTTTAATATAGTGTAGTGTTTTAAAGTAGCAGCATTATCGCCATGTTTAAAATCAACGCATTGGCCATCATGGAATGATAAAACAATGATACACTATGGATAACAGCATTCCATAATGGTTGCCTTGATTAGAAGAAGTGATCATGTGGGCTGTGGTACTCTGCAGATTATATGAGCGGCAAACAAGTGGCCTGTTGGGGAGCTGTAATTTCCTCCTAAGAAAAATGAAAATGAAAAAAGGAAAAGTAAAGAAATGGAAGGGGAACTATAAAAGGACAACATTGAAAACTAAAGGACTGACCAATCTGCCCTGACACCAAAGTGCACTCAATTTCAGGTGGCTGTGCAAATGTGAGCAGAAGATGCTATCATTTACAGGGCAAGAAAGCCAATGACTAATGTGGATTAAACCTTTACCCTGTGCTGTACGCTCTCATGGATGCAAAGCAGAGTGTAAATCATACTCAGACAGACCAGTGACGGAAGACGGCGGACCCAAAGGCACTCAATGTATCTATATAGATATTAATGTATTTCTAAATGGGTGCATGTATCATATAATGTTTTTTACTATAAGCTTGTGGCAGACATTTAAGCCCATAAGGCCTTCCAAAGCGGTTCTAGCAAGAAATATTACAGTGCAGTTCATCTACTACTAGACTCTGTCTAAAGAAGTAGCCAACACCAAAATCCTTCCATACAAAAGATAATTTGTGAGATCTCATATAACACAGTACCTGACTGCAGGCGTTACCGCGGTGCAGAAACAATCCACCCTTAAAGGCCTATTGACTTTAACCTATATCTTACATAGTAAGTAAATCAGCATACTGAATTTGTTTTAGCTTTTCATAAAAAAAAAAGTTAGACTTAGAGCATCTGACATACCCTTTCCTGGTGAACACTTAAGGCTATAGTTATTATCATTGGCTTCTCACGGTTACCAACTCAGGCTTACTGTATTGCGTTTAAACTTTACCACATGGCAACCATCAGGCATACATTCTTATAAAAGTATATAAAATTACAGTTGGCAAAGCAAAATACTATCTCCTAAGAGGGGCAAACAAGGTTTTTCACAGTACAAATTTTCTATGCCCATGGCTTTTCAAAGGGGGCATCCAATACCAAAAGCCTTGTGTACTATGTGAGATTCCAAGTAACAATACCTGTCTGTAGGCTTTAAAACAGAGTAATAACAAGCCATCCTTAAATTCCTATTGACTTTAACGTAAGCTTTTTACGATCAATATGTCAGGCTTTCTGTCTTTATCGTAACTTTCTACAACAAACAATTAGGGGTATAGCCTCTATCATTGGCTTGTCTTCATAACCAACTCAGACCTACAGTGTTGGACCCTGTTTTTCCCACAAGGCAACTATCAGATATACAGTAATAAAATCCAGTGTTTTGGTTACGTGGATCACAAACGCCCAAACTCTTCCATACTATGGTAATCTGTGAGGTTCCCAGTAGCAAAATATCTGCCTTTACGCTATAACACAGTGCATTAATAATCTATTCTTGTCTTCAACACATGCTTTTCACTATAAATAGGTCAGGCCTTCCTGCTTGGTCATAACATTTCATTATAAACAGATCACACGTAAGGAATTTGACATACTTTTTCCCCCCAGTGAACAGTTCAGCTTTCTAGCTTTACCATTGGCTTGATACTATTACTAACACATGCATACTCAAGTGCATCTAAGCAGGCAACCATCATGTATAAAGTTATACAATTAAAAATATGTACAAAATTACAATTGGCAAAACAATATACAACCCCTCTAAATATGGCAATCTCCTACTCCATGGGCCTATCAGAGTTGGTGACCAGCGCCAAAACCCTTTCCTACTAGGTAATCTGTGAGATTACATATAACAAAATAATTGTCAACAGCCTTTAACTCAATGTGATAACCCATTGTCTATTGGCTTTCACAAATGCTTTTCACAATAAATAAGTTAGGCCTACTACCTTTGTCATAGGTTTTCATAAGAAACAGATCATGGCATTGGACATCTTTTTCCAATGCACCAATCCGGTCTCTAGCTTTGTACCATAAACAACTAAAGTATACAAAAAAGTGAACAAAAAGGACACAAAAAAATTTAAGTATGCAAAAAAAGGGATGGACATAATGTTTGAAAAAATCACAGCCACTGGTAAATTACTCCATATACCTCCGTATCCCAGTCCATCGTAATTTTGTACACCATGCCACTTTAGTTTGGACCAGCCATCTGCAAATCAGTCTTGACCCTGCTGCAAAAGGAACAGCCCAGCTCAAACTGCCATCCAGGTCCTCCCTGAACCAAAACACAAGCAACTCAAGACCGGTTTGCCCTTATTAGGCTCATCCGTTGGGTATAGCTTGGTTCCAGTGGCACAGTGTACACGGAGGGCCCGTCTAGACATACCGGTCCCACTTAGGGCCTCTGACAGAAGTTTACAAAAAAGTGAAGGATGGGATGCTTGAAATAATGTTAGCCATCAGTTTCTTGCTTGCAGCTGCATCCCAGACCACCATTATTTTGCACACCATATCGCCTCTATTTGGACCCTGCTGTATGCAAATCAGTCTTGACTCTGCTCCGATGGGAACAGTCCAGCCCGAATTGCCAGGCCACGTCCTCCCTGAACCGGAACACCATCAACCCAAGACTGTTTGTGCCCTTATTAAGGCTCATCAGTCAGGTATAGCTTGGTTCCAGTGGCACACTGTGTAGACCAACTCAGACCTACAGTTTTGAGCGTAAGCTTTCCCAGAGAGCAACCATCAAGCACACAGTCATAAAATTACAAAGACATACAAAATTCAAGTTGTCTAAACAAAGTATTAACTCTCCTAAAATGGGCGTAACAAGGAATTTCACAGAGCAAATCATCTGTATGAGCAGTTTGTCACGGGGGTAACCAACATCAAAATCCCTGCATTCTACAGTAATCTGTGAGATTTTGTGTAACAATGCCCTTCTCTGCATGTTGTTATATAGAGTAACAAAAATCCACCCTTAAATGGATTGATTTTGACATATGCTTTTCACAATAAATACATCAGATCTACTGGTTTTATCACATCATTTCATAATAAACAGATGCGGCCAAAAACCAAAACATGCAGTACAGGCACATTTTCAAGCAGAAGCTCACAAATTCAGCCCAGTCAAATCCTGTACATGGGAACTAACATGTGAGTGGAGCCTAAGCCCTCTCACAGTAATACTCTTAAAGCTATGTTTTTGTTCATCACATAAGGTTTGGCAACAGCTGCACTGTCAATCCAGACCTACAAAGGGACATTGCTGTTCTCTGGTAAAGTGCCCTTGTTGGATAGGCAGTATCCTACATTTATTCCCACCTTTTGTGCCATTTCAGGACCAACATTAGACGGTAGCAACCTATGAGCCATAATTCTAGAGTCCTAAGGAAATACATAAGCAACCATTTCTTGTTTCCAGAATATGCCCTTCTGTGCTTCTCTTTTTGATTTAAACTTTGCCATGCATTGCTCAAGATGAGTAATGCACTCAGTTGGTGGTCAGCATCACGTCTTGGTTAAATGCGTACTCACACAGCCGATTCACAAACTTTGTAGTACGTTTAGTAGTAATACTACTAAACTTACTACAAAATCTTATACAGAAACTTCCATGTCGAGGCCTCCGCCTCTCCTATCATTTTTTATGCAGTATCTCTGCCATGTGTGCAAAGGTCTTTGCACAGGAAGGTATTCGTTTTAGTAGTAAAATGTTTGTGGAACCTAGGGGAGTTGCTGGATAATGGGCAATATTTACTGCTAAATGGGAGTGGGTTTAGGGAAATGTAAGGAGGGATTTAGACAGGGTGAAGGAGTGGGTAAGTGTGCAACAAACAGCTACCCACAAAAGAGTAAGCCCATTGTTCTCCACAAACTGCATTTCTAAAATTACTGTAGGTAAAAAGGTCCCACAACAGTTGTAAATTTACTCCAATTCAGCCTTGGAGTAAGTCCAGCACCACACATGGCCACTCACAGATTGCAACACATTCCCATTAAAACAAGCATTGGCATAGCCAATAGGCCTCGCCTTTGGGACCCTATAAGTGTTTAGCCATGCAACACTTGATGTTGTTGCACCAAGGATATTGTGCTGGAGAACTAAACACTTATAAGGTCCCAAAGGTGAGACCTATTGGCTATGCCAATGCTCGTTTCGATTGTATTAAAGTGGAGACCAATTTCTACTACAAAAAGGGTGAGTGTCAGTCAGCAGCATGCCTCCAAGAAGCCACACTCCATTACACCACATTTGCCCACAATGCCCAGTCTTCCAGCCTCTCCCCTTTCTTTCCAGCCACAGTTGGAAGCAGCAGTGGAAGAGCAGGAAAAACATTACTACAGAAACCCAGGCCAACACATCAGAGTGGGCTACTGTATTTTCACTAGTGCACAAGTGTTCCGACAGAGAGAGATCCGACCCACGTGCTGTTCTCGACGGTGAATCGCCCTGTACGATGTCTCCAGGATCATCATCACACGGATATTTTCACGGCGGGTCTGTTTGCATCTAAGAACCACCAATCTTCCAATTGAAACAAATAAGAACAAAACAGTAAAGTACTCGCTCTAAACACAATAAAGTATAAATAAACCAACCACCCGTTTGTGGAGCAGAAGGCTAGACAACAGCTGGCCACGTTGCAACACAGGCATTTTACTCGTTTTTGTGTCTTTACAGAAATAATACTGTTCATATTTCTTTTGGGGTGGAGGAAACAAACTGTTCAAGCAACAAATGTTATGTACTATCGTTATTAAATATTTCAGCCGATCTGATAGACGCTTTACTTCTTTTAGTTTTTGTGTGTGCCATTTCCTCGAGATTCTACAGTCTTATACATAAACCGTGTTTTACTGCAGTTTTCTTTTTTTTCTCGCACATATAACTGTGTTTTTAACATTTATGCCTGAAGTTGCCATCGAATAGGGCTGACGGACTCGTCTCATCAGCGTTGGTTGTGCAAGTGCAGGGTCGGATGGGAAAAGCGAAAATAAACCCCAGACAGAAAAAAAACAAGCATTGGGCGCACGCACCCCTCGCGCTTAAAGTACAAAGTCCTGGAGTTGTGTGTGCGCGCGTGCTAGAAGCTAGGGCGGAGGGGGGCCTGCGCAATTTACTTGCGGGAGCGATAATTGCTACCATATGACGGCGCTCGCTCCCGCAAGTAAATCGCCTCACCTGCACGCGTTGCCATTGAAGTCAATGGAATGCGTGCACGTGTTTGCCTGCAAACCTGGAGCGATTTCTAAAGGTCTCTTTCCTATGCAGCGCATGCGCGCTGCGTAGGCGAGACCTAAACAGTGGAGGAAGAGACTTCCCAAATACATCCACTTTCTTCGGACAAATGGGCACGGACTCCGGTAAGATATGTGCAAAAATCTTCTTTATTACTCGCCCCAAATAGTCATTACGCATTTCGGTCACCTCCGAGATATATATTTATATTTTTGTGTGTATACACACACACACACGAAAAAAATCGACAATAATTGACATTGATTCTGTACATAACCTTTAATCATTTTAATGTGAAATATAAAGAATTAATTTACTGTGTGGGATTTTTTTTAATATCCTTCAAAACATTTAATAATTACATTTTGACTAAAAATATTTACTTAATTATTTCATATATTTTTAAGTTAATGTGCTGTAAAATTGTATTTTACTCATTCTAGATTTAAAATAGATCTTTGAAAAAGTAATTTTTGTCTATGAAAATATTTGTAATTCATTTTTTAGTTGATACTTTTTATATTTTCCCTACACTTTCACATAAAGAGACATCTGCCTACGTATATACTAGTAGTAAATTTGCACTCCTGTTGTGTGAGGTTCCACTCCCCGCTCACCCCTGAGAGTGGTGGATATGTAAGTCTATACATTAGAGTACGCTTACAGCCAGAAATTGTGAATTGCAAAAATTGTACAGTTACTACAAGCTGTACTAATAGATTTACACATGAGTACATTTACACAAGTAAATTTACCTTTGTGACTAAGGCCCAAAGTATGTTAAATTAAGGCAAGGTATTGGTGATTTGGCTGTGCATTGCTGTCCAATTTTCCGTGTCTGAGACTGGCACTCGGCCTCATAGTGGTTTACCAGTTTTCCTAGCTGAAGGCGCTATTAATGGATTGGTGCTTTCATCGGCAACCTGAAATAATGTCAGAGATTTTACAAGTTTTGCACAGATGTGCCTGAATATAAACTGATTTGACCTAAAACACTCTCTTCTTGTAACAACTGCAGAGGAACTCTAAATTGGAATAGAAGAATTCAGTGAGGTACATTTTGTCTTGCATGCAGTCTCGTAATAGACTACATTTGGTACTTGTATCAGGGGTAACATCTCTTAAAGGTGTTGTGCTCAGTTTTTAGGGGACCTCGCTGACAAACAATGCAAAAAAGAAGCACGGCTGATCAAGATTTTAATACATTAGGTACATCTGTACCTTGCAAGAAAAGGAAAGAGTGGACAGGACAAGGCACCAAAATGCAAAGGATGCAAGTACAGTAAATGTACTGCATTGATAAAAACCTTATAGAAGCCAGAATAAGGGTTTTATATAAAAAGAAAAAAGCGTACATCAGCTGTCTGTAGAGGTGGAAATCAGAAACACAAATGGAATACTGAAATAATACAGAGCTCTGTAACAGTTACAGTTTGGTCCAGGTGTTCCAGACCGATTAGCATCCCATCATCCTTTGGTCAGTTTTCGAAGAAACCCTTCCAGCCATGCAGAGTTGGCCAACCGCCTAAAGCCATTTTGTTTTGGCTTTGGAATTGCTCTTTATTGCCCCCAGTGGCCAATGTTTTAAGCAAACCATTTCCTGAAAGTCAGTTCTGGATTAAGCACTGGGCATTTGACTTTATGATTTGGAAGGAGATGGTTTTTCTAAAACAAATGTAATTGCTTTTTAGTAAACAGACATAAAAAATATTTAAAAAACAGTATGGCCCATATATCAATCAGTCATAAGGGGACACGTCAACGAACAGCAGTTCTCACACTGTAATGATTTAACCATTAGGGCGGTAGTTGGCAAATACAGTGGAAGCAGCCGTTTAGTTAAAAGAGGAGAGCGAATATGAGGAAAAACTGTTCTTCTCAGGGTGAAACAAGTCATGTTTTAATTGGTCCATAGTAGGTATCTCAGTTGGAAATATGTTTTCAAAAAAGCATTTTTAAAAGCCACGTGCTTATATAGCTCCTGACTGAAGAAAGGTTGACATTAGGATTACCAAGAAATAGTATGTAGTAATGTTTATATAGCTCACACCTAGCTGGTTTGCAACAAAGCGCTGTACGGCAGCTTCCTATGTACACATTTGCAGAAGGGCATTATTTTTCACGTTTTTACAGTTAAAGCATTTCACAAATTTATAATTTAATGATATACCTAGAATCATACTACTTTCAGAATGTGCCAGAGCAGCGATTAGAATCGAAGTCCCTGGGTTCTAGAGTTGACAGCTCAATCCCTAGACCATATCTATTTGTACTTTAACTGTGCTAGTAAACTAAGGGCCCGATTACGATGTTGTACGGGCCACCACCAACAGCTCGACATTCCAGGGCCGCGGTCGATCTCGTGATTACGAAGCCGGCGGTCGGGGCACTGCGGGTGGGGAGAAAGACCGCAGCCTCTGACAGGATCTGAGATCCCTTCGGGGCAGCGGTCGGACAGGTAATCCCTGGTGCACCGCCGTCGGGATTATGATGTCCATTCTAACTTGACTGAGTTTAGTTTGGGTAATTTTAGCAAGAGGAAGCAAGTGAGAGCGGCAGAGAAAGGTAGAGAAGCGAAGTGTTACCTTAAATAATGGCTGGGGAATCTCATTTCTATCTACAGCTTCAGGGACGCTTGTAACCAGTAAAGGCCTTTAGGAACTGTCTCCTTTGTCTCCTGCAAACAGCGATTCTGCTGCTTAATCCCCACACACACATCAACAACCCCTGTCGTCCCATGCTATTTTAGGCAGGTTGTTGTGTGCTTCGATCCAACCAGCAACACGTTCATTGGACGGTTTGCCCATCTTTCCAAGTAGCAGGGCACTACCAGGCAGCAAAACCACCCCAGGGTAAATGCAGCATTTTTCTTTTTTTCCCCTGGGGTAATGTTTGTGTTTTGTACGTCTAGTGTTAGATAAGACCTTTTTGTTTTTTCAAAAATTATATGTATAATTCACTTATTTAAAGGGGCTTTCAGCCACCTCTCTTCATCCATTGGTCTGTTGTTTCATTCTCATTTCATTTACATTAATTCCCACTACAGCATGGGGGAATGGCCTACTTCAGCCACTGGTTAACTTCACTTTGAGTGATTTCATTTTGCTCTCTCAAAATGAGCACATCCCCACACAAGGTAGTTCCCTTTAGTGGCAGTGTTTTTATTTTTACTTCATAGTTACTTTAGTGTTTAGAGTTGGAGATGAAAGCAGGATGATTTATACCCGATGTGAACACAGGCCACCTCCCACGCTTTATCAGTTCCTGTCTCCAGTGTGTCACCACACTTCTGATACAGCGTTTCGGGAACCAACTGCATCCTTTTATAATCTGGACCCAATTCCTAATAGGTTCCCTCCACTCTGCATGAGTTAATATCACTTATCAACAGTTTGGTTCATCTCTACTGTCTATGGATGTATGTTAGAGGGCAGGGATTGGTTTTTAATAATACTCTATAAATTAATACAATACCATAATAACAACAGACACTTTTGATAAGGTTAATGATTTGTATCTAATAAATGTAAAATGCTCATAGAAATACAATACAGCTCAAATGCGTGTCACACACAGTAAAGAACATGCAATATGCAAATACTTCTCGTGATCAGCGCATTGAAGGAGTGGATAGTTTGAGAGACAAAAGAAGAGAAAACATTTGAAAATTGTTATACAAATCATAAATCAATAAATATTACCTATCACCCAAGATTCTAGGAAATGCTACTCCCTGGCCATGAGCGTAAGCAAGGCACTTCAAACGATTTAAAATGCAAAGATATAAAGTCAGGATCAGCAGATCATCAGCCAGCCCTCAAGAATCAGAAACAGCGTCACAGCTCTCTCCTCTCACAAAATTAGGAAAATGCAGACAACTCCTCTTACTTTCCAGGTTTAGTTATACTTTACATTCTAAAAAGTCCAACCCACTACTCTATCCATCCAACCTAACAAACAATTCTAATTGGATAAAACAAGGGGTGTCTCGGTCACACCACTCAGGCAAGTTCCATTTTCAAGAGTTCTTATGTTCATAAAAGCTACGTCATTCACAGGCCTCAGTATCTTCTTCCTCTGCAGCACGCTAATATTCCGTGTAACAAATTATGTACATGTCCGCTTCCAGAGGAACTCGGCTGTAAAAGTATTCTTTGTCTTCCTCTGCACAACCTTGGTCATCAACGGAGACTCGCTGAATGGTTACACTTCGCTGCCAAATTTTTCTCCCCACACCACAGTTCTAAATCTTCGAACTGTTTTCCGAGGCCTTTCCCATTTCAGAATTAAACCCTTTACCATGTTTCTAAGAAAGACAAATATAATGTAAATATCATTTCCACACAAGTCATTTATAAATGGGTTTTTGCAAAGCATTATTAATGTTACGCATAAAATCAAAGCATTATGTAAATAATAATTCGCAGCCTTTTAGACATTAGTTTCTGCATTAGTTATGCACAGGCTTGCAGCCTACTCCAAACATGTCCCCCCCCCCCCCCATCTCGCATATGCATGCGCAATTTTTAATTGCAACACGATTAATGTCATGCAGTTATCGGTTTTAAATGATTATTTCACTAAATAGAGGTTCTAACCGAGCAGGTTTTTATTTTGCAAAACCCTGCTCCATCACTTCACTATGACCTACGCCATGGTTCCAGTGGTGGCCGCCATAATGAAGAGGTGGTGGGGCGGGTGGAGAGAGCGCGGGAGTGGGAGCGCGGGGGGTTTATTTTAAAATACAAAAATAAACGTACCTTGAGCTGCCGCCTGACTCCCGCGTCGCACCTAGTCCTTCCTGATCCCAGAAAGCACTGGGGCAGCGTCATTTTCGAATTTCGTTGTAAAGGCATTATTGGCAAAGGTATATGTGTGGTAAAGATCACACCCTAGCCTCCCCTGCCTTGAGCCCTAAAACCCAGCTCCAAGACCTGCAATCTACCTGCCCCAGCCCAAAAAACGACTCCGATCCCCTACCCTGAACCCTAAAACCCAGCCCCTAGCCCAAAAACGACCCCAGCCCGCCCACTCTGAGCCCTAACACTGACCCCCAACCCTGAAAACTGCCCCTCCCCTCTGCCGTGAGCCCTAAAACTCGGCCTCCAGCCCTAAAAACTACCTCGACCCCCATCCTTAACCCTCCAGCCCATGCCCCAGCCCTACTTACCAAGCCGCGTCCCTGTCTTTACTGTTCCGACCCTTCCTGTTCCTCTCCCCACCCATCCGCTCTGCATCATATGCACACATGTTTAAGCCCTCATTGTAAATGCCGTTTCCCATATTAATTTTACTAATCTATTGAACCTTAAAGTCAATAAAAATCTTATACTTTTTTATAAAGTAATGCATTATCTTGACATTCATTTTTGGGCACCAGTCACATTATATTTGTGTGAATCATAAACCTACGTCACGTTCTAGGAGCAAGTCATTTCTGCTTACACTTGCTACCTCCTGGGAATCAAAACGTAATAATAAAAAGGTTTCTAGGTGGCGTTCTATTGAGGTTGTTTTAGTATCAGGTTACTGAGGATGCAGAGTAAACAAACAATACTTGCTACAAGGATTACTTATTTGGCCCCAAGTTGCTTGAGCTGTAAGACAACGTCTGGGTGGTCCCTTAAACCGCAAACCATAGCAAGCTGAGCCCATTTGTTCCATCCAATGGTGGATTAGTTGGTGGATTACGGGTGGTTGCAAACTGGGCTGCATAGGATTGGTCCAGGCGGCTCACTAGTGGCAAGACCTGTGCATCATTGAACCTGGCCGCTGAGCTTTGCTGATAACAGATCACTGGGCACTGAACAAGAAACTGTTTTTCCTTAAGTGAGCTTTTGTGGTTTAGAAGCTGATTTTGTAAGTCCTAAGGCAGTCCCAGGATACACTAGAGAACGCGTTAGTTGCATTACTCTGTTGGCCATGGAACTCAATATTGGCTTTAGTGGCAGTCACTTATACAGTTCTAGTCATCTACCATATAGATACGGAACTATATTACTACAGTGTGGCTGAACATTGACATTTATTATGTGTGATCTGATTCTTTTACACTGCACTTGTAGGTCTCTATTCATAACCACATCATAAAATAAGCCTTGACTGCTTGACCCCCCACTGCATCTGAAGTGTCAAGAACCAAACATGAGCCTTTGATTCTTTTAATCGGAGTTATAGTATCTTGAACTCCTTCAGTGACTGGCATGCAAGTACCCACAGAGTGGCTCAAGATCTGAAGAAGAAAGATTAAAGTGCTGCACACTCTTAGGTACAAACATGACAGCAGATTTTGAGGCAAGAGCTGGAATGGCAAATATCAATGAACCCATGAGTGTAGGGGTAGATGCACTAATTATTGGAGCCTCATTGGCTTCCCTGACATTCACTATTGGAAGCTGCTGCAGGTATCTCCTTGTCTAGACTTGAGTGATTGCCAACAGCAGGATGGATATTTCCAACTATTATGGAGCTTGGGATAAGGCTAGGAGTAAGTTAAAATCTCGTCAAGTATTTGTCACTAATGTCAATCACTAATGTCAGTCTGATCTGCTGATGGTGAGAGGCAGAGAATTGAGTAGCAGGGAACATGGAGAAACATCTGGTGGTTGTGACAGAACAATTGGAAGATAAGTAGCAATAGGTGGTGTGTTACCTGAAAGGTGACAAATGGGTTTGTGTCTCCTCCATTTCTGGCAATCAAAATGGAATGTGGGATGGGTGCTGATTCTATCTCAGCAATTATTAAAGCAGCTTTAATTTATTTTGTGGTGGCATTGGTTGTGAGAGGGAAGGCAAAATAAGTCTGGTAAAATGCCAAAATCAGTCTAAATGCTGCTGTGGTTGAAGATGTACTCAAACATCAATGCCAGAGGCTCGAATGGAATTGTTTAAAGTTTGTCAGGCCAGGCTTGGCTGGTGTCGCTATGGTGTTGCCTGCCAAATATTGCACGGCTTGCCGTGTTCGAGAATACTTTCCTCTTGAGCAAGACCTTCCATGGTGGACTTGCCCTTCATTATCCTATTCCGAATATGGGGGTCTGTCTTTGTATATGGCATTATTAATGTAACCAATTTACTGGAGCGTTTCTCTGAGTGTGTGGGGGACATTTCTGAGATTTCTCATCATGGCAGTCGTGGTTGAAATTACAGGAGTAAATTTGGTAGTCCACCTCTCCATGCAATGATTTCCCTGATGGTGGAAGCATTGGTGGCTATCCGTAAAAAACAAAAAATACATCACCTCAACCTTTAAATCAGATGGTGGAATTGATAGGTGGGCAGTCAGTACATCTCTAATTATTGATGGATATCTCATTTCAGCCCTCCTCTAAACGAGGCACATAGTGGAGGTAGATGTATCAGACTGGAGTTCTTATACTCCAATGGGCCTGACTCTACGAGTAGAAGCCGAGTACAAATGGGTTGTTTAGTATTTCATTGCATTGTATTGTATTGCAGCATTTATATACCCCTTACTACCCCTAAGTGGAGCGATAAAGCGCTTGCCTACATGAGTAGCATGCAACACCATGTAGGGTGTTTGGTTGGAAGAATGTTTTTTTTGTTTTCATCCTATGTGGGAAGTGTATCCATGTCGTACGTGATAACCATGAGGTGTGGTTATCGTGTTATGGGACGCAGTGTGTAGCAGTTGAATGGTGAAGTGTAAGAGATAGATGCACATTTTTTGGGTTTTCAGTATGCTGTTAGCTTCGAACGGCTCTGCAGGTCCCATTATGGTATTTCATAAGATATAGTCTTCTAAGCTGGTTACTGCACTTATTTGTCTAATGTGAGATTTTGTGCAGTGTGGTCCTGAGCTGGCATGGTTGGAGGGAGAGAGAAAGTGAAGAGATCATCCCTTATCTGAATGTCTTTGTGATAGTTAAAGAAGCAGTCAGATTGTATAGATGTTTGGGGGCTGCTGTGAATGTACTATATTAAGTCCTCCAGAAGTGTCCAGTAACGCGTGCCAGATGTCTTCAATTATTCCATGCCTGTTCATTTGGTGATGTTTGGTTTTTTGGCTGTAAAGTGCTGTGGATGAACATACAGATATGTAGTATGTGAATTTAATAGGTATAAGTTATAATTTGTTGCTGAGCGCTGTTATATATGGAAGTATATAACTATATAATGTCACTGGCAGGCGCACGACGCCCATAGGGCTGAAGGAGCTTCAGCCCCCGTCGTGTGTCTCATCGCGGGCTGATGCAGGTTTCAGGACACACACAGTCCGAGCTTGAGCTGCTGTGTGCTCGCTGTACAGTGGATGGCGCCTTATCTCAGTCTCATCTGACAATTTCACAGGTCTTTAAAGACGGATTACTTGTTAATGACACTTTCTTTTTTTTTTTTACACGGGGTCTCAGACCCGTGCCTGCCCTCTCTGCCTATTCCTTAAATGTGTTAAGTACTTTTGCTGCCTCAGTGGGAAATTGTTCGGTCTACCCACGTAACACACATGTAATCCCCACATTTTGAAGTGTTTTGTAGGATCCTTTTTCGTCAACCTCACCTGGCAAATACATTCTCAATATATTCTGAGAATGCAGGAATGCAACAATCAGAATTACCATATTATTGAGGCGCGCAATGCCCTTAGATCTGAAAGGGCTTCATTCAGACAACTCACCCATCATTCTCACTGCTCACCTTTCGCTTTCAAGATCAGGCTGCACTCGCAGTGATCACATAGCATTTACATTGCTCATCATGCACTCACGCCATTCACCCTCCTCTTTCCCTGCACTCACACAATCACACAATCACACCTCTCACCCTGCATTTACATGGCACTCCGCTCACTTGTCACTCTCACATCTCATCCTGCAGTCCCATTACTCACCCTGCATTCACAGAGATCACATTGCACTTGCACCACTCACCAGGCACTCATGCACTTCTCCTGCACTCACGATGTTCACCCTGCTCTTAACCTTCAAACACACTAACACACCACTCACTCTGCATGCACATGACACTCCACTCATCTGTCATTCTCAGCTCTCACCATGCACTCGCAGCGAGCACACTGCTTTACACCACTCACCATGCACTCAAGCCATTCATCCTCCTCTTACTCTGCACTCCCACAACCACATCGCTCACCCTGCATTCACATAGCATCAAACTGCTCACCCTGCAGTCTCACCATTCACCCTGCACTCAATCTCAAACAAGCACATTACGTAGTGGGTACATCGCTCACCTTGTACTCACCTCACTAACCCTCCACTCACTCCTCTCACCCTACTTTCACACAGGCACATTGCTCAACCTGCACTCACATAGGCGCTCTGGTCAATCACGCAGCTCACCCTTCGGTCCCCCCTTTCACCATGCACTCACACAAGCACACTGCTCAGCCTGCACTCACACAGGCACTGCGTTCACACATCACTCACACAGTTCACCCTGCTTACACACAGGCACATTAGTCTACCAGAACTCACTAGGACACACCACTCATCGAGCAACTCCTCTCACCATGCGCTCACAAGTCACTCCTGTTACTCACCCTCCACTCACAGGCTCACTGGTCAAGCAGCATTGACACAGGTACACCAATCATCCTGCATTTACACTGCTAACATCACTCACCCTGCACACATTCTTCTCACTCTGTATGCACTCCTCTCACTTGGAACTCACTTTGGCCTTCCGCTCGCCTTGGACTCATGCAGCTCGCCCTGCACTCACATTGGCACACCTTTCACCCTACATTCATAGTACTCACACTGCACTCACTCACAATATTCACATCACCCAGCACTTACATGTGGACTCCTCTTATGTTGCACGCATAACAAGCATTGCCAAAGTGATTGTTAAATACAACACATCTTGCAAGCACAAGTGCATGCACAAGCAGCGCATGGGCTGTCGCAGGTGAGATGTAAAAATTACCCAACTCATGAATGTACACATATCCATATCGGCACCTACAGAATACCTGCTCTTTCTGTAGATCTAGTTACCTAGTCGGTTCCATCTGCAACTACGTTGCTGGTGCAAGAGGGGAGAGTGGACTGAGAATGTGGGATGGCCAGAAGAGAGATTAGAGCTGAGGCTTTGGGGGATGGTGCGTGATTGAGGGTCGGTCTGAGGCTGTGGAGGTGAGCTGGCAGTGAGTGGTTATGTGGTATAGATGGAGAAAGCAGGCAACGGCTGCAGAAGGGGGAGCAGGCGCAACAGGCTAAGGATGAAGCAGTATAACAGAGGCTGTGGGCTGGTGAGGGAATCGAATAGCGACTTCAGGCATACAGTGTGTTGTGGGTGGGCAAAGCAGCACTGGCTCCAGAGGTACTTTTTAATCGTTCACCTGTGCTCTCTTGGCCTGCACAGGGGCCTGGTGTTTTCGTTGCTGCTGAAGCCATGACGTAGATCAGTGTTTTGGGCCGGTTGGCCTGCATGAAAGCAGTGCTCTGTGGTGGCAGGTACAACAGTGGAGAGTTGTCTGAGGCTTTGACAAGGCCATATGTTATGATTTTTTAATAGTGTATAGAGAAAATATTTTTACTAAGCTTCACTAAAAGGTAAGGCAGGTAAAGCAGGGGCAGCGACAGTACAAACCTTTCTAATGCAAGACAAGCAGATTGAACTAATGGGAGTGTGAGTGAAAGAGCGCGTGTGTGTGTGTGTGAGTATGACAGTACAAATGTACAAACGAGTGCAAGAGATACAGTGAGAATGAGTGTGTGTGAAGCTGATTGTGTGAGAGAAAGGGTATCTGTGAGAGAATGTGTATGTTTATGAGTGCATGTTTGTGTGTGAGTGTATCTGTGTTATGCTCACAAGTGTGCTGCTGGTCTGGCATACTGGAGGTTATTCTTGCCTTATGGATGAGGGCATTAATGGCTTAAAAATGGGAGGTGTTATCTGTGGGAGAATGCAGGCCCTCACGTTTATAGTGGGGTACTGATGGAAAAACTCGGACCCTTGTATATCGGAGGTAATTATTTTAGGTGCCCATTAGTACTGGGTGAAGTATCCATCGGAAACTTCTGAAACTGGCATATTGTACTTAATTTTGGCATAAGGGGCCCACCTTCGAAAAATTCCGACCATGGTGTAGTGGAAGTAATTTCTGACTTGTATTGGAAAAAATGGGGTCTACTCCTAGGAAAGGCCAGGCTTTTCTCAAGCACCATGAAAGTGCTGGAATGTTTCATAAATGCCATTTCAGAGTCTGTGGCGTTTTAGCAAATCTGATCCAAATGTTTTCAAAAAGGTTTCAGGGGAGGAGCCCAATTTCCCCGAAACCACCTACAAAAAGTCTATTTACTCATTTTGTTCGCTGAAATTTGGGGAAAATATCACACCCACCACTTAAAAAAGCATTAAGCCAACACTACTGAGCAGAATTGGCAGGGTGCAGAGGGGGCAGTTTAAGAGTAAGTTTGGAGTTGCCTGCAGAAAGAACAGGGGCAGATATTTGCCATTGAAATAAAACCACTGTCTAATTGTAAAATGGATGTAATTGCTTACATTTCAAAAGGGGCTAGACATGTTGTTGTCTTCCCCTTCCTGTATTTCTTCCCGTTTTATAGTCAAAATAGGGCCATGGGTCCGGGCTGCTGCAGTTGGGGAGAGCAAACTTGGACATTGGGTTGGTGTGGGAGGAAAAATCGGCATGAGACTGATAGGACTCAGCAACTGGGGTGTCCTTCACAGTTCTGGGATGGGAGGGCAGAACAAACTGCGTAGTCTGCACAGCACAAACATAAATGAGGAAGAAAAAACACATGCACAGATGCCTTTGCAGCATTACAGTGTTTGCCACTGCCATTTTTAAAGAGGGAACATTCTTATTAAGAAGCTCTATTCGGCAAGAGGATTTGTCTATCAAAAATATGGTCCACTCTGTAGTTAATGCACATAGTGAGCATGTCGTGACCCTTTAGCAATATTGTTAGCTAATACATAGTAGATGAGTCTTCCCATTGCAAACTGCCCCATAATTACATTTCTTCAGGTGACCGCACTCCCCTCAGGAGCCAACAGTAGTATGACAAGCACGGTTTCTCGGTGGCAGAACACATCTTCTGACCAATCAAATACTGTACTTAAGGTAACCAGTGTGTGGGCGGAAACAAAGCCCCTCTCTCAGGTGTGCTGCTATGTGAAGTCAGACCCAAAAGTAAATCTCTGAAGTTCTAAAACACATCTATTAACTATGGTGCTTTAAACAAAGTGCATCACAGTACTCTACAAGTATCTTAACTTTTACAGACCACAGCATGAGTTTGTCATGGGTTTCCATGACATAACTCATTACCCAGAAGCAGTGCAGTGGTTTTATAACACTTACTTTTATTCAGAATCACGTTGTTTTCATTTATTTCCTTTCATGCATTTATTGCCAGTAAACGGGCACAGTTCCTTATCTGCGCCCATTGTGCCTTTGGTTCCCATTGAAATCTTAGTAAGTGAATGACAGGACTACATGGAGCTAGGTAGTGCACAGTTCACAGTGCTCCAGTCGAAAATATGTATCCTTTCTAGTATAGCATTTTCATGCAACATTATATTTCCCTAAATTAACATGGGCTCTCTTATGGTTTGTTCACTCCGTATATATTTAGTGGACTCCACTAAATGCGTCATTGCATGGATACTAAACTAATGTATATTTCTGTCTCAATGTATAATCATTAATGCATAATCATTAAATTCAATATGTATTCTTTCCAATAATTGACAGTCTATACAGTGCACACCTACAGGAATAGCCATTGCTCAACCTTTATACGGTGAGCAGCATGGATGTTTCATTTTGTTTTCCTTTGAAGAACAACACAGAAGTATGTAGCAGGGTAGGCTGACTGGAGCCAAGACACCTGATGCCTTTCTTGCTTCAGAGGAACCTGCCCTCGGTCCTGGAGAGATGTCCTACAGTTGAAGAGCAGACCGTACTCAAGAGACCTGAACATGAAGCAGGAGATATGAACAGGGAGAGCTGACGATGGGCCTCATGGACAGACCAGCTAGAAGAGTTCACATGAAAAAGGGTCGTCTAACCACAGTACCTGAAGAGACAATACGTTAGGACATTCTAATGCCTTGGCAGCACAGTCAAAGGCCTCGAAGGCCCTTGCTGCATGTCTGGCACACTTGCATTACTTCCAATGCTCCAAATGAATGTAGACCCCCTGCTTCCCTCTCCATTGCTCAATCACAATTCCAACAGTGCTGCACAGTTCACTAGAAAACAAACAATACAAACAACCACTCACCTTCAACGTCCTGACCACACAGGATTTTATCAAGGCTGCAAACTCTTGTAGACCAGCATGATCACTGACCGACTCATGTCATGCCCATATATGCAAGATTGCACTTATTAATAGCTCTGCAGCTAATCCAGCTAGAGGTAGCAACAACTCCTTGGATAAAGGTCTCTTCTCAAGATAACTCCCTAAAACAAAGAGGCCTTCAAACAAGGGCTCCTTATAAATTCCAGCCAATAACCAACTGTTTCTAGACAAAAAGATTAAAAGCTCGGTGTTGTGATCAGCGTTGGGTACTTGTAATCAAGTAGTCCAGTAGCCAGTAGAATAGGTTCCAAAAGTAGGTTTCTGGAACCTATTTCAGTTGCATATAGCCCCACCAGGAGCAGCATCCTTGCTGCTCAGCCCACACACTCCAACTGACACTCTCAACCTCACAGGGCACTCAATCATTCCATTACATCACCAAGCACTCCAGCATTCCACTGCACCACATTCATACTGGCTTAGCAGCAGGGAACCGGTAACTAAGGGAAAGGATGTACAATACCAATTCAAGCCACAACAATCCGCATCAAGACAACTAGCTACATTCCGTCATTAGTGTGATTGGGGCACTTTTCTGGACTTGCAATGATAAATATTTCACAAGCAAATTGTCCTGCCACATAAGGGATCAGTGAATTGACAAAAAGGGTACTGTCTTGGAATAACTTTGAGAAAATGTGTCTTATGCGCTTTGGATTACAATTTGTAGTTGTCAATGCGCTCAATCTACATTTTAAAGATCACTGTGAGTAGCTTAAGAACAGTGTCAAATCTACCAAAACACGTTTGTAATAATGCCCGGTTCCTCAAATATGTTTACATTACACAGTATGTCATTTCTTTCTCTCATATAGGTTATGAGGATAGCTCCAGCCACACTTTTGGAAATACATCTCCTGACCCATTGCTGGAAGTGTTAGGTCCCCTCCCCCCCGAAGTCTGGGTCTAGTTGCGCCCCTGGTCACGGCGACCCATAGGTCAGCCCTTTTTAGGTCTCGCCTGCGATGCAGCGCATGCGCTACTCTGCCTTGGCGAGATCTATTGTTGTTGCTTTTGTGTTAGGCTTCTGTGGAAGCGGGGTTGGCGTCCGCCCTGTCAGCATTAGGCCCCACCCACCCGGACTGGAGATTTTGATTTTGCACGCTCATGCACGGCGTCTCTTCCAGACACACGTACCGGAGGCTGCTTCTCAATGTTCACTTCTGGACGGCATCTCGCTTCTCTTCTGCCTTGTTCAATGCATTCCTCTGCCTGCCTGTCTCCCCCATAGATTAACCCTTTCTGCCTCTCAACGCACATTGTCTCTTTAGAGGTCGTCTCTCTTCTTCTATCAAAGCTTACATCCCGGTTTCTCCTCATTCCCCGTCTGTCTCCAGTGCCTGTCTCCTCTTCAGCCATTATTTCGCCAGTCCTTGCCTCTCTCCGATGCCTGCCTCCTCTCCTCGCATTCTGTGTCCACCGGGTACCCGCACCTCGCGCCCGCCCTGTCCAGGCCCCTGGCCTCAGCTCTGTGTGTTCTTTTTATGCGTGCGAGCCCGAAAAGCGCCTGGAAGCGGCTCTATGTGGACACATGGACGCCCTTCCCACGTTTTCTTCAGTCAGTCACCAACCTCTCCACCCAGCGCCTCTGTACCTCTCCACCCAGTGCTCTGTACCTCTCCACCCAGTGCTCTGTACTTCTCCACCCAGTGCTTTGTACCTCTCCACCCAGCGCTTCTGTACCTCTCCACCCAGCGCCTCTGTACCTCTCCACCCAGCGCCTCTGTACCTCTCCACCCAGCGCCTCTACCTCTCCACACAGCACCTCTGTACCTCTCCACCCAGCGCCCTGTAACTCTCTACCCAGCGCTCTGTACCCTGTCCACCCAGCGCTCTGTACCTCTCCTCCCAGCGCCACAGTACCTCTCTACCTAGTGCCTCTGTACCTCTCCTGCACTTTGCCTCTACATTTCTCTAACATTTGCATCCCTCCCACCCCCATCGCTCCCTCCTTTCCTTCACTGCCACGCTACTCAGTCATCTACGCTGATCCCCTCTCAAGCACCTGTCCCCGGACCCATAAATGACTCTCCCATCCAGGACGGGAAGTGATGTCAGCATCAGAATACTTTGTTGTGTCAGCGCCTTACACATTTGATAACCTACCACAATAAGTTGCATGCCTCTCCACTGCCCAAAAGTCCAATCGTAACTATAAACAACCAGTGTTAAAGGGCAGCGCTTCGTCTGCGCCGACGAATCGGCAACTGGCCGGAGAGTTAGTCACAATAACACCGCAGAGGCGCCATACAAGATCATCTAGGAAGTAATGTTTTAGGAACTCAGTGCTACTAAGGTCCTCTGGTGATGCTTCTGGACAGAAGTGCTGCACCATCAGCAACAAGCATTTGCAATGCAATAGGTCTCGCATTTACGTGAGTTTAAGCTATTGGCATTGTAAATGACAATGCCTTTTATTTAAGTTTTAAAAACCAAAACATAAATAAAAGGCATTGTCATTTACAATGCCAATAGCTCAAATCGTGTGAATGCGAGACCTATTGCATTGCAAATGCTTGTTTGCTTTCTTGTAGAATGAAAACAGTTTGCTGGTTGAGTTGTTTACAATTCGTTGGTAGTAAGTTGAGAGTCTAGCAGGATTAGTTCCAAGAACACATCAACACCTTAATGGTTAGCACATAACTCGCCATCACAAAAAGGTAGACGAGCCTGGCAGGGAATGAATTTCAATTCGTTTTGTTTTCATTCAGTCCGTTTTAAAAATAATAGCTTGTTCACATCTGGAGAATGTTTTGATCAGTGTCTTCAGTGCACTGGATAGTCGAATGCTAGACGTTAGAAAAGAGACTACATCGAGAGGTCTAACTTTTGACAGTTAATGCTTAGAGGGCTTCCGGATCCGGACAGTGTCAGTAGACTGTGTTCTGTAGTTTCTAAAGTTAGGAATTTAGTTGCCAAGTATTCGCAGCCTTTCATTTATAATTCTGACAAAGTAAGAATTTCAACTTGCTCATAGCTACGTGCCACTGCCAAATTTGAGGCTTGGGACAACAATAAGTGAATCATCCTCCCACCAGGACACCATAAGCTTCGAAATGGTAAAGAATGTGGTGCAAATCTATCAACCTAATGATAGGAACGAAGCACCCTTTATTTTCTAATGAAAGCTCGTTTGAAGCGCAATCTCTTAGCTGATGACATCACAGTTTACGGGAAGTGCTTTCTCAAGCTTCCTTTTCCTCTTTCCCAGTGAGTAAGGACTTCTTTGCGGGTCTTAAAGCGCGTGGGCCATAAACATATGTTTGCAGTAAGAAATGACTGCATTTACACCTCTCACTTATTCAGAAAATGAAACCTAGTAGTCGTAAAGGCATTTACTACTCATTTGTGTATGCCATGAGTGTATACAATTTGAAATGATTACACTGCACACAAAGGGTGCGGAGTGGGCAGATAAAAGCATGTTTTGCATTGAGACTTGGTGAACGCCAACACTTTTTTGATGCATCACGCCTAAACATTATCTGTAATTTGCTCCAGCAAAGGGCTGGACTTAAATCCCCTTTGAATTGTAAAAGTCCCGGAACTCTCCCAAACTTCATGATGGTGTAAGGAGACTTTCTCCACTGGGAAAAATATTTTTTCTGTGGAGCAAAAAATGTGCTGTTGTGCAGCATGGTTGTTTTTGTCCAGTGCGGAATTCTAGTGTGTGTGCAGTTGTGCACTGGGTAAATATAAACGTTCAGAAATGTCCCTTGATATTGTCAGTATTATGCCTGTAAATGTGCATCGGGTGCAATACTAGCATTGTTTGTGAACTCCAAAAAGTAGTGAATCTGCACCAGTTTGTAGTAGTAGAATCAGGCCCTCTGCCTTCGGTCAATTCAGATTTCAGTTTATCCAAAATATAATTTCATTTAAAAGTTAGGGATAAAAAAATGGTGCATTTAAAAGTACACCAAAATATGAAGGGTCAATTCACCCTCTCACGCAGTTTCCTAAAAAATAAGTCTTTAGCATTATTAATGTATCATTTCGCTCAGTGATACCGCTTGAGCTCAAAAGTAGCCAACAGCAACGCACACATTTACCGTACCTGACGTAAGCAAGAAATTTGAAAAAACTTGTTAGCAAGTTCTGATGCCCAGAGCTTATAAGATTGGCACAATCGATGTGTGTTGAGTGCCACATTTAGTACTGTGTTATGTATCTACACAGCATAGATACACTACACACAGACTAAAGCAGGATCCCTCTTCTCCCTTCCCTCCCTCTGTTCTAGTGTATCTTATCCCCTCCTTTCCTGTCTGCCCCTCCCTGGTTACCCCCGCCCTCCCGGTATCTAGTGCTGGGGTAGTTTTCCTTAGTTGGGTCTTCCGGAGTCCACGCCTTTACAACTGCCGGTCCTGGCTGTCTCCCTGCATCCCCCTGTAATCAAAGCTCTTTGTCGATGCCATTCCAAACTCCATGCGAATGGATCTCTGGCTATACAACTACAAGGTGCCATATGGTGGCACAGACGGCATGGGGCATTGTGACTAATTCTATAACAAACCTTGCTTGTATTTTTTGCTAAAATACAATAAAGTTTGTGTACAAAAATGTATCTCCAGGGCGTTTTTTTATTTTTCATGATCTTATCCTGACAGTCAGTGATATTTTTTTCTAAATTTGACCTGGATTTTCTCTTGTTCTTTCCTTCGCACCTACATCCTGGCAGGTTGTGTGTGCCTTTTCCTTCCTTACTCTACTCCTTCCACTCTCACCTTTCTTAACCTCTCCTCCCAGTGCATTCAGGAAAAGGGGAGGTGAACGGACTCTGGTGTGATGCTTCCCCTGTTAGGGCTGCTGGGACCGAGTTAACCCTTGGCCCGGTTCCTCCACCTGACTCATATCGACAAATGTTACCTGTTACTCTCCCAGTTTATAGTTCCTCTTCCCCAAGCCTAACCTCATTCTCACTACAGCATCACCTTCTCCTGGATGGACTCACCGACCGTGTTTAAAGTTCTGTATTGAAGCCTCACCACACAAATAGTGTCCTTGGGCTTTTCAGCGTCTTACAATCACTGCTCCCTGGCCAGAGCTTGGCTTTATCAGAGGCTAGGTCTATGAAGGCCAAGTGAACAGCTTAATCCTCTGCCACAATATAGAGAGAACAAGATAATAGTTGACTCGTCCCAAGCTCTTGAGTGGGCCCAAACAGGATGTCCCGGTTGGTGACCCTTTCTTCTGACAGCACTTGAAGACATGAGACATGGCAATGTAATCCTGCCTTCTAATGTAACTAGAACATGAACGAATTTGTCATGGATCTATTTTTAAAGACTTGAACAGTGGCTAAGTTTTTCCAGGTCTGGAATACAGATTCGAAACTCTTGCAAGCAAGGGCTGGTACAACTCTGGCAGTTCATCTAAGCCTGCCGCCTGCTTTCCACCAGGACCAAGATTCTTGAATGACGGAGTGCTATTTCATGTATGTTGAAGCTCCTTTTGCATGACTACAAACTCAACTCTGTATTTGCAATTTGTCATTATCCCCAACTATCCCTTAGACTCATGAATAGTTGCAGAATGTTTAACCCAGTCCTCATCAACCTTTCTCAGAACTTGAACAGTCTGTGTGGTAAGCCTCCACCCTTACAGGGCTGCCGTATCCTTAAAGTCGTCACTTTCGTTGGCATCATGGGTCGTTCCTAACTAAATCCAGGCTTTGTTCTGTAAGGCCTGCTTCCTATGTTAAAAAAGCATGTAAGTACAGCAGTCGTGTATATGTATCCTCCGCTGATCCATATTACCCAATATAGAGGACTAACTAAAATGCTTACTAGCTGCTCTGCAAGATTTACTTTTGTGGATGCTGGGAAATGACCCATGATATCACCCTTCAGAGTTGCCTCTGTGTAAGTGAATCTGTTGCATAAGTTTGGAAGGGTACATTTGGGTTTACCTTCAGAGGGTCCCCTCTGTGAGAGATCCTGTGGCGGTTGCATGGAAGTGGTTCATGAAGATACTCCTCAAGGTTTCTTCTTTGTGACAGATTTTGTTGGGGGAACATAAAGTGGAGTGGCTAATGCGAAATATTGTCTGTCACGGTAGTTACTGTTTGAGTGAATTTGAATTACACTGGTATTCATATAAAAAGGGCTTAAGGCACATTCTTTTAATTTTTTTTTTTCATGCATTCTCTTAATTTTCATTTTTTCTTTCTTTTTTAGATTTCAGCATTTGTATCTCATTTTTCTCCATTTCTTGGGCTGTTCAGGATTACCACCAGTCACTACGTTTTTTCCTCAAAGATAAGCACAGACTCAGCTGTGGTGCTGTCATTATCTATTTTGTGTGGAACTTTTTTCTTATCTGTCCACGGATTCTGTGCATTGCAGTATTCACAGTGCTGTTCCAGTACTACATATGTGTGCATTTTCTCATCCTCTGGGGCGCGTTGCAAATCTGGGTCTGGTTGCAACAGACTGACTTCATGAAACTGCCAGGCCTGGAACCTTTCTACCGGGGAACAGTAGCTCTGATACTGTATTTCTCCTGGTTTAATGTGGCAGAGGGCCGAACTGTTTTCCGCAGTTTAATTTATCATGCATTTATAACAACAGACAGTTTGCTCCTCCTCGTAACTTGGTGGTACTACAGAGATCCCCTAACTACAGACTGTTACGCACTACCTCTCTGTGTGAGCACTGTGCTGTCGTTTACAACTGGACTTTTGCTAAGATGTATGTACTACAAGTGGTTCCACCCCAAGAAGTTTCAGGAAACTTCCTACGATGAAGTGGACTCTGAAAAGAAAACAAGGCACTCTGCTTTCAGAAGCCTTATCAGACAACAAAAACCTCAAGTCAACCCGAGGATGTGCCAGCTGTCACAAAATGTCTTCTCTACCTCCTGCACAGTCCATGAAACCAGCAGTCCAGCCCTAACGTTTGCAAGCAATGGGTATTAGTGCTAACGTTGAAGGGAAGATGTCTTCCAATATATACCCATGCTTGTTTTTACTTCTCAGCTACTGCTGCCTAGTCGCTGCTGCAAGATAGTTTCCAGCAGATTCTGGTTTGCTGAGCCTTTCAAAGAAAATGCTCTGTTTTAGATTGCCCTACAGTCTGCTGCTGGATTGCACAAGTGAATATCGGCCCCTGGACTATTGTGGTGGAAGAATATCGAGGGACAAAATATCGAAAGGTAGATGCATATAGGGAAGTATAGATTTACTATTCCTAATGCCCTATCTATGTACCTTGAAGACATATGTACCGGGTAGGTTCATTTACATGGATATTAAGTGTAGAAAATCTAGACTTACTTACCTGTCAATATGTTTTTTTTCAATATTTTGCCCTCAATATTGTGTCTCTATTTGTATTTTGGGGGTCACCATTCAGGGTGCATACCGTCTGCTGCTATTTAAGAGATAAATGCTATTTTTGTTATATTTACAAATCACACAACCGAGCCCCTCCAGGCTGCTGAGCTGTATATTGGTACCCCAAACCACTCCAGAAACGTTATCAAGACATATATTAACCAACTAATAAACTTCTGGAGCATGAGTAGGCTCACCACGATTGGAACCAGCAAGTTAAGCTACATACAACTCTCTGCACTAAATACTTGGACTCTTAACGGCAGCTAACTAGTTTGTGTTCCCTACTTACATTGGGAATTAAACTGTTAATTAGAAGGTTTACAAATATTGCTGGCATTTCCGTTTGAAGCAACTGTTGATTCCTGGAAATAATTCTAAATTCATGTACTTAATGTGCACAGTAGTAAATGTACCTTTCATTGTGAAATATTTAACTATTTGCTACAGAGGATTCGAAAGTCACTCTTTGGTTGTGATTCATGCCATCAGTCGATGGGCAAAACATTTTGTGGTGTACATCCAACTGTATTTTGTTTCACAAATCTACCAAAAACTTCATGAATATAACTGTCATATAAACAGTTCACACCTCAGTTTAGAACAGTCTAGAGCTACTGTTAACTGTACTCTCACAAGACATGGATGGGAACGGTTTTGATTTGTGTGACCGATGTGTATAGGTGATGTGTTTGAGAGCCAGACGTTTGACCCAGTGGTGTCAAAATGGGCTTGAAGTGCAACATCCTGGAAAGTATTGAAAATAATGTCAAAATTTGAGTCTGCCCATGTAGGTTCCTATATATTTGTGTGTAGAGAGAGAGAGAGAGAGAGATATGTACTCTGATCATGACACAAGGAGTAAGGGTCAAGGTAGCTGGGATCCCACTTTGCTATATTCCAAGATTGGGCACAGCAGATAGTTTCCATGATCAGAGTTGCATGTAATGATGGTGAATCATTTGTTTGGGACCTGCAGTGGAAGGCAAGATGGTCATACATTTTCCTAATATAAGCCATAGGTTTCACAGTCTAAAAGGAGAACGTTCAGCCTCCATGTCAAGATCTGTTGCAGCAAGAGTTATTTCTCGCTAGCTGCATCAGGGGCTAATAGAGCCTCAGTGTTCTTTGGAGGAAGGTAGGTCCAGTGACATCCAGTTGGGTGAGATAGCAGCGTGGTCTGGAAGGCCAAGATGGCGAACTTCCCTCAGTGAGGCTCTGCGATCACTTCCACCAGTGGTTCTTAACCTTTTGATATTTGTGGACCCCTATTTACTCATTACTGGAATCCTGCCCCCCCCCCATTCTCCCCTCCCCCGAATCATTCGTGGAATCCGAGGACCCCTACTGAGTTGTTATTGAAACCCGGGGACCAGGCCTATGCAATTTTGATGATTTGAACCGCAAAACAATACACAAAATTACGGAAACAAGCATTTCTCAAACAAATGCCCAGGCAAACATAAAACATAAATGAATAGGAAGGTTGGAGCTTTTGTAAATTCAATTGAGGCCACAGTCTGTCCACACTATATGCTGTTTGATGCACTTGCACTGCTCCCATGAATCAAACTGAGTGTACCAACTTAATTTTTTGCCTCCGATTTAAAATTTTCAATTGTACATTTTGCTTCGTTATTTATATAATAAATGTTACCAATCTGTTAATAGTATTTTATTTTCTAAGCAGTTGTGGACCCCCTAAGTAGATTTCACGGACCTCCAGGGGTCCCCGAACCACAGGTTAAGAACCACTGCCTTACAGTTCATTCAATCAATAGTCACATCTCTTATCCCTCACCATTGGGGAAAACTCAGGGTTAATGACAAAGCATCTCAGAGTATCCATTTGTGAGGGAGCTGGCTGCTCGTGTCCTGACCAATCCAAGGGCCCTGCGTGGTGGGCAGTGTGGTGGGCCAGTCTGAGCAAAAAGAAGATGCCACCTAAAAGGCCACGAAACAGTGCACAGCAGAAAAAACAAGGCTCGAGGCACTCTAGTACCCAGAGTAAACACAAGAGGTGCAGCAACTGGGCTTAAAATGAGAAAAAGAGGTGGGCCAGGACTGCCTGAGAGCCTAGTTGCCCTATTGGCAGGGCTCCCGGGTTCTGTCCATGATGTGGTCCCACAGTAACAAAAGCCACACCTGGGTAAAAAAGTGAATTGGACTAAGGCAGCTGTTTGAGGAGAGGAACAAGTTAGAGCTGCAGGCCTTAGTGCAACAGAGTGACGGTGAGCTCAACAGACTGGTGAGTCAGATGCTGCTCTTGGGCAGGATCCTAAAGAAAAAGAGAGGTGGGTTCACTGGAGGGGACAGATGTACAGTTACTGGGGAACCACCAACTAGGCCTCTCTTGGGTTTCCTTTGGACCCCATCCCCCTTGGCCAGAGGTTTATGGAGGAAAGAAAATCAAATGGCAGCAGCGGGGGACAGAGCATGTTGCAGGGATTCTGCTTATACACAGAACTATGCGAAGAACCCCAGGACCTCAGTGAATTGTGGTGTACCAGAAACTCACCTCAGAACCCAGAACCCAGTATCCGGCTAGCATAAGTGTCCCATTCGTTATCCGAGATTTGGCTCAGAGATCCCAATGAAAAGACAACCCAGAACAAGCTACTCAGTGTACTCTCAGGAATGGTGGGAATCGGAAATACCTGTTCGTATATTATTCTCACATCAGTCCACAACAAGAATCAACAGAGACACGGTGAAAATAAAAAGAGTTTATTTTTATAGACCACGTGTCCTAAGATGCAGTACTTTGGCTAATACAAGCAGACAAATGATTAAAATCAAAACCATCAGCATCGTTACAATACCATAGAATATAAAAGGGGTGATCATGTTATAATGACAGTGGATACTACCACCTTCCCTTTACTAAGAAGCTAATATTATTATTAGGCTAATAGAAGGTCTCTTAGGCTTGAATAGGGGACCCCATACCTCAAAGATCAGCTTAGTGAAATCACATCACAGGAGCATCAGGAGACTTCTCGCAGGAAGGCTCGTCTTCGGTCTGAATATTAATTATGATGTCTGCAATATTAAAAGCACCAACTTTCAGGTATTTGCAGCTGCTCGTGTGTTATGGCTAAATAGTGGGTCGATCAACCTAGAGTGGAAAACATGCATTGTGTAATAACCCAGACTGTTTGTCACACCCTGTACAGACCAAGGTCGCTGCGCAGAGCTCGGGATGGTAACAACAGATTGCTCCCGTGTGAGGCAAGGCTCGAGTCAGCAGTTTGTTTAAAGAATAACATGTAAACGCAGTGTCGTGCGCAAAAGCAGCAAGATGGCTTTCTAACATCTAACGTGGTTATGCTAACTTAACAATGTATGTACGTATTAAGGGAGTCCTCACTACATGCCCCCTTGATCGAAGCACTATTCAATAGGCAAGAAAAATAAAGAACGCAGAGTTCAGTTTCGACAGAGCAGAACAAGGCGTATTCAATTTAAACTTTCAGATCGGGCAAAGTCTGAAAAAATGAAAAATGAAAAGGGGAAAAAATCAAAAAACCTCAAACGAATAACGGGAAGAGAAAAAATAAAAATAAATGCTGCGCCGGGTAGCCGTCCAAAGGCACAGGTAAAGTGGACGATATTACACTCAATCCATGAACGTATATGCAGCATACGTGGCAACTGCTTCCAACAAAAAATCGTTTGCAGAGCTACTAAAAGTCTCAGCCATCCAATTAAGTAAAGAAAAGGAACATACATGTTCTTCAATAAGCGGAGCCTCTAGCACAATCAGAGGGCAACCGAACTGTTCCTCCAGATAGCTCATAGCCAAGAAATCGTAGGCAGCCCGTGCGATGTCCCAATTACCCAGGATACCATGCGCCGCACCACAGGCCATAATCCGAACACCAGAACAGGCAAACTCGTGAGACACTAAGGGCCTCATCAGTCGATCGTAATCCGGCACCGGAGACACCGTGTTGGTTAAGCACAAATCCATAGGCCATTCAAAGGGACAATCCAGGCAGTGAAAGACAGGTTGCACACAGGTGAAGTAGGAATACCTGAAGGATAATCCATATGCCAGGCTCAAAGTCGCCAATGGCAGAGTACCATAATAGTCAAGCATCCTGTCACGAAGAAGATGCAGACGGGACAGGCGGTCGTGTGGCACAGAAAGAGCAGCCATTCCGTAGTATGAAAAGTAAAAGCAGCACACCTGCCACCAGCGCCAGAATCAGCGGAACACCTCCAAAGACGCTTGAGAAAATAGAATGAAAAAATGCCGGAATCACACCAAAAATAGTTTGGAAAGAGGTCACGAGGCCTGAGCCCACAAGTTTAAAAAAATGAGCCAGGCCGGTTGTGGACGAGGCATTGAAAATTGTTTGGATCAAAGCTCCAAAATGCAGGGGGAGGTCAGTATTCAAAAGCGCCTGCACCTCAGTGCGCGCATTTGCAACGTGAAGGACAAATGTTTCACGGGAGGAAGTCAATGGCACCTCTTTTTGGGACAATAGAGCTCTTATTCTGCTCATCTTGTTGAACTCTGCTTTCAAGGTCGGAATCGAAGGCCAGATGGAAACATCCAGCCGCCCATGCGGGGGTGGAAAGAGAACATTATTGCAGCAGACAACCCTCTGCGATACAGTTACTATATATGGGATTCCCACTAACATCCCGCAGCAAGCTTCATTATCCAAAATTAAATAACTACCGTTTGCAAGCAGCGTGAAAGAAGGCGTAACCACAGGCACTGGGACACCTTTTAGTACGCAGGCCAAATTCGGGGCTTGTACATTGCATGCACCGTGTAACTGAATGTGCCTACACACGACAGAATGATCAGGTGTCGTTGTACATTCCTCACCTTTCAGATAAACCTCAGTACCGTCTCTTGTACATCGATACGTAAAAGGGAGGGACCAAACCTCATGTATGAAAGCGGTACCCAGTTGTTCATATCTACCCAGAGCATAGTGTTTCATACAGGACGTAAACTTAAAAAGCGCGAACGGGAGAGTGATCAA
Source organism: Triturus cristatus (assembly GCF_964204655.1). Taxonomy (NCBI): domain Eukaryota; kingdom Metazoa; phylum Chordata; class Amphibia; order Caudata; family Salamandridae; genus Triturus; species Triturus cristatus. Next base: position 259,444,000 of record NC_140584.1, read on the forward strand.
CCCGTGGATTAACCACGTGGCCGAATTTAGTTCCGCCACAGAGAAAGGTAACTTCTCCAATTTTTCAACATGTAACAAGGAATATGTAGCATCTTTCATGGACATGAACCGCTGCTTCTCAGTAAGGTTAAAGGGAAGGAATAAAGATGTTGTATTCAAATAGTCCCAAGGGACCCTCCCTGCCTTTAACGTTTGCAATGTCCATGCAAACTGCATAACAGAACGTAACTGGTTTTGACCATGATACAATACAGACATATCATCATGCACAATATCAACAACTGAGGAAACAATATTATCTAACGTATAAATTCGTGAAGAGAGAGTGTTAATGCTGTTATCAATAACGGCTAAAACCTTTTCCATATTAGCTTGGTCAATAGCTCTCAATCTGGAAGCCGCCTCAATTTGCGACAATTTCCATACTTCGTTGTAAATAGCATACGCCCACCTTTTGGTTCTGCCACCCACAGGACCTTTAACAAAATCATTCAAATCTATTTTGTCATGTAATTTTGATAAATGAACTGTGACAGATGCCAAGGTGGAATGTCGCAGCCAGGACTGACATAGTTTCCCTACAGAGTATGTAGTTACTGTATGTGACGACTCAAACCTAGGGTCTACGCGTTCTTGAGTATACCCTGGTTTCAGCCCTAGAAAACGACGTTGACAGGTATCTGAACCGCTTTGCCAAATTAACCACCCCTCACTACTAAACTTCGAAATATTGAAAGATGTATTAGCAATCAATGACTGCAAAGCAGGAAGGGACAGATCTGTGTGGTTATCCCAATTGGGGTAAGCGCCCAGATCCGGCACAGAAGGTGAATTTAGTTTTTTAGAAGTAGCCAATCCGAAACAGGTGGTTTGGAAGATGGTTGAATTCAAAAACAACATGTGATTTGGTACGAGACAGGCACGGTGTAAAGCTTCAGTTCCCTGAACCTGCCACGGTTTGGAACCCCAAACCGACTTAAGATCAATAGTAGCCTTCCATATATCATAACCTTTGATTGACAACTCATCCATAAAGGATTTAGAATAAAGTAATTTGGTGTGTGTCAGTCTAACCTTCGAGGCAGACTCAGGCATAACCTTAAAATAAAAGGATGCCGGGTCGGAAACACTGAAATCAGTAAAATAGGTATACTTTTCAACTAATGTAGGTGAACTGCCAAAAGAGGGGGTGGGACAGTGTTCCCATTGGGTAAAATTTACAAAATTCCTAAATGTATTCGCTTTATGCAGGAAGTGATTTCCATAATGCTGAAAACAATACTGTTCTGCATAGTTAGCCGCATTTTCATATAAATCTTCAGCATCAAAAGCGGCATAATATTTCAAATCTGAAAACAGTGCTTCAATGGCGTGAACATCCCAATCATCAGAACGTATGTTCTGCTTAACCACATCACCCATAGAAACACGAAATACATTAGGTACATTAATGACCTCTGTAGGCCCATGAATTTGAAATTTAACAGCATCCCACGCGATTCCATCCAAGACGGGCCAGGCAGTAATATTCACAAAAGTCTGGTCCCTTTTCATGATGTGGGACGAGGAGTGGGGGGCCAAAGTTCCATTAAGTCTAATTGTCGATCTCTCTTTGAGATAGTGCCCATCCACGAGACGGAAAAAAACTATTACGAATCCAATGGACATAAACAAAAAAATACTGAAAAGCAACAGCCAGATGTATGTCCAAGGGGCAACCAAAACATGTGTAACAGACTGCATCTCGATGGCAACATCAGACAAGGTGTTAGAAGCAGGAACCAACATTGAATTTCTTTGCATCGTCTGGCATGAAACTGCAGGAGTCAGACTAAGAAGTATCGGCCACTCGCTGAAGTTTGACATTGTCAATAGAGATGTACCTGTTTTCCTTTCGACCAGGAAGTGGAGGTAAAATGACTGTTCTTGTACCCTGCACTCCAAGCACTGGAACTGGTGCACGATAAGAGGGGCCGAACTCCTTCTTGTTCTCCACCTTCTCACGGACCAGGTCTCCAACTCGGGGTAGCCAGCCGACTACCGGAATCTGAACCTCAGATTCAGATGTGGAGGGCAAGTGTTCCTTCGAAAGAGTGTCTCTGGCTTCTTGTAGAGTCTGCAAAACAGCACAGTGATCATCTACGTCAAAGGGTGCGGTCGACGCCGCCATGTCTAGACCATCAAGGTCTGGAACAAACATTCTGATTCCGAAGAGCATCATGTACGGGGTCCGCCCACCCAGAGACCTTCTAGGGAGATTATTAAGTGCACGTTGGACGTTATACAAATGGGCTAGCCAGTTCCGGCCTGTGCCTAAAACACGTGCTGTCAATGATTGCTTTAAGTCACGGTTCATTCGCTCCACCACACTATTACCCTCAGGTCGGTAGGGGGACGAAAATTTGACTTGGACCCCCAAATTTCTCATAGCCTCCTTGTAAGCCTTAGAGGCAAACGCAGGGCCCTGATCAGAATGGAAGGTACCACACGCAAAAGTTCCCAAAAAGACACGCAAATCCCTGATGACAGTCCGCGAGTCAGCACTCCTTTGTGGCCATACCCAGAGAAAACGTGTGCACGAATCCACTGCAACCAAGATATACTTGTACGCAGTATCCGAAGAAAAAGGACCGCAGTGATCTAAATAAACACAACCAAATGGTTTATTAGATATGTACAACTGTGTCTGGGGTGGGCGCGCAACAGAGGAAGGTTTAATCTGTTGGCAAATGTCACAATCAAGTACATAAGCGCGCGCTTGTTTATATAAACCAAACCACCAGTAACGTTGTTGTAACAGAGATATAGTAGCGGACACTCCGGCGTGGGCTGACGCCAACCCCTCGTGCGCTGCTAGTATCAGTGCTGGTCTGCAGTCCGCGTTGGGAATAATTTTGTCACCAACGTTGTTAATCCTCACTAACGGGACGTTATCAGGACTTAAGTGATAAAAATAACGAGAAGGAAAACCCTTCGGGTAATCACTTCCCTTCTCTGTAGCAGCAATAGCTGCCAAGATGTCATCATCAATCTTACTTTTGGATCTTGTAACTGCTGCCACCAAGTATGTAGCCACTGCGGTTTTTGCTGCCTCGTCAGCCAAGCTGTTACCGACAGCATGGACACCAAGTCGTTGGTGACCAAGAGTGTGAATAACATTCACAAGAGGGAGACGTTCTTTAAAGTCTGCCACTCGAACCCAAAGCAATTTATGCTTAATTGTGCTACCTTTGGTATCTCGGTAATCGTTTTGAGACCAGAAGTGTAAGTTGTCATTGTAGGACTGGACACAATAAAAGGAGTCACTTACTATAAGAGTCGTGACTCGGGGATCAGCAAACTCCAGTGCAAGCACCAGAGCCTGGAGCTCCGCCAATTGCGCGGTACAATCACCCAATGACTGCGTATGCACTGCATCAGATTGGAATTCACCATTCACGAATGTACCTACGACAATTGCGCAAGCCGCAGAATAGGCGTGCTTTGATCCAATCGCGGGCTGCGCCGAGCCGTCAGTGTATATGACACAATGGTATTCTTCGAGCGGGCGCAAAGACAGAGGAGCCGGATGAACGAATTCATACTGCAAGAACTCCTGAGTCTGTAAAGAGGCGTCAAAGATATAAGTGACATCCGGGGATGTCAGTGTCGTGGCCCATTGTACCGTGGATGCAAAGCTTTAGAATTTGGTACACTTGCCTTAGTCACTGCCTCTAGGGCAGGATACGGTGTTACAACCAAGATCTGTTTCCCATGCGACAGTGCGCGTCGCATGGGATCCTTAAGGATCGCCATCTGTACTGCCGTCAGGACTTTCTCGACGGTGGAAAAACGTAATTCAGCAGAGGTGTACAAGTGTGATTTATACGCAATGGGGACGGTATCGCCCTCATTGAACGTCAAATGCGTGAAACCCACGGCGCCTGGTACTATTCTTATTACCAGGTTTGTGCGGTTATCACGCGTCAGCAAGTATTGTGAAGCAAGAAGATCAGCCTGTAAAGACTGTAAAATAGCAGAATGTTCTAGCTGCCAGCCAGACTTCGAAAAAGAAGGTTGTACCAAGGCGTATAGCGGCTTGATACGTTGGGCATAATCAGGAATATACGTACGGCCGAAATTCAGAAAGCCCAGTAGAGATTGTAATTTTTTCAGTGTAGTGGGTGCACGCAAGCATGCGCTCTTCTCCAGAAAGTGAGGAGCCAATCCCTTACCCTCGTTGTTGAGCTCGTAACCCAAAAACAACACTGTATATTCCGCGATGTGAGACTTCGCAAAATTAAATTTGTAGCCATAGTCAGCAAAACTCACTATTATATTGTCGACTCGAGACAGATGCGGCATCAGCTCATCATCCGTGAGGTAGATATCGTCAACATAGGAGTATGCGTCGGGGTCTATTCTTTCTAAGAGCGAGACCACGCGAGCGGAAAAGACGCCAGGGCTGTTTTTGTAGCCCATGGCTAATCTTGTAAACTGTTTCTGTTTGCCGCCCGAAGTAAACGCCGTCCACTGGCTACTCAGTGTGGACAGGTTGTGGCTAAAAAAGCCATTGGAAATGTCAAGTGTCGTTTTAAATCTCTTACGCACGAGACTGTCAACAAGAGCCGAGCTGTGTGTATTTTGTACCGCGCAGGTCCGGCAATGGGAGTTTAGGTGCCGGTAATCCAAAACTAAACGGTACGAGCCGTCAGGCTTCGTTACAGTGAATAAAGGGTTATTCATAGGGGACACATAAGTTTCAATAACACCCTGATATTCCAATTGCTCAAGGATCGCCGCGACGTGGGGTCTAGCTTCACGACGCATGGGATATTGGGGTTGAGGCTGGGGCATAGACCGCAATGGAATCTCATGGCAGGGAGACAATCTGTCCCAACCCACCTGAGTACGATACACCGCCGGCGCAAGCGCCAGCGCCCACTCCTCAGCGTACACTTCAGCCTGGTCCTTAGGCACTGTGTGCGCAAAGGACGGGAGGATTACCTCCTCCCCTTTAGGAGCTTCTAAAATGAAAGCTGGGGGCCAATCTGCCTCCGCTAGGAGGATATCATAGGTGGTAGTCAGATTATCCCAAAAAATCCCCTTAATTGTACGTTGTATGTCACCCTCTATTAGTAAGACTATCTCATAAAGTCTGTCAGGGGGAGCCACTCTGGTGTCAGCTGTTTCAACAGTAACCAATATATCAGTTGCTGTCGCCGCCAGAAATGGACGCAGAGCTTGACGGACTATGGTAATTTCCGCCGCGCTGTCCAGTAGCGTCAGCGCCCATGTCCGGTTCCGAAGCTGTGTCCGCACTATCTGAGGCATACCTCGCCGTCAGAGCAGCCACTTTCTTCTTCTGAAACGGGGGTCTTTGTCGTGCAAAATCGTCCTGCTTGCCTTTACCCTCAGTCTGTCGGGGCTGTTCACGTGTTTGTGTAGCACCCCGACCTTTGCCACCGCCTCCGCCACTGGATTGTGAAGCCGATGTTTCCTGTGAAGAACGAGGAGAACGTTGTTCAGAAACCTGAAATCTATCAGGAGACTTAATAGTAGCACGATCACGTAGATCATAAGTGCGTTCACTACCTGACTGAACGGGAGAGGCAGGCCGAGAGCCCTGTTTCTGCTGCTGCTTTCCCTGTTGTTTCGACCGCCAATTCTGTTTCTGAAAGATTGGACGGTCATCCTTACCAGAGGTTTCCGCCTTACCCAGCTGCTTAATATCGGGAATTTTGACCACAGGCTTAACTCCTAAAGAGCTACGACCCAAATCTCTGTATGCACACGAGATTATTTTCGCAAATTCCCGCGGCTTATCCTCTTCTGCAACTTTCTTCAGTTCATTACGAACTTGGAACTGCAACGCATCACCTTTAAGGTTACCCATTATCATGTTAGCCACCAGGTCAAACTGTCCGAGGAGCCGCATTCCTAATTCTATCGCAGACTCCGCACCGTGGTTCTCTTGAACACGTTTAATAACGGAGGGCAGCATCATCATAGACGGAGTGCCAAAGCACTGCGCGTACGTCGCTGCAAAGACCTTGCCCCAGTTTACACAATCATCCACGTCGGGGACCAAGTCTTTAGGCAAACTAATGGTAAGGATCCTGTGTTTCTCCACAGGAGATGTATTCGGATATACCGCTTCTATTTGGTCAAATTTTTCAGCAAGCCAAAAGGGGAAATCATCCCTAGTTTGGGGGCGCTTGCCCATAACAGAATTAACCATAACAGGACTAATGACCACCGCGTGGTGGTCAGTAGGCTGTCCCGCAACCGCAGGTGCCCCCGCCTGCATATTGCGCGACACGTACTGCACTAACGCCCTATATACCGTAATAAGGGCAGTGTGCAGTACACGCAACTCAGCCACCGTCACCGTGAGGTAACGGGGATGAGGCGTAAATCCGGCTAGTACCGGCCAAGTGGCCCCTTCAATCGATAAAGGGCCCATTCTCGGCGGTATAACCACATGGGGAAGGGCGCCATTAAACCAAATAAGATGCTGCCAAGCAGATATTGGTATTTCCTGTGTCCTATACGGCGTATAGCTCGCTGGCACGGCGGTGGCAGTGTAAGAATGAAAGGTTTTATCGTCCTCACTCACTGCTGGAAGCGTCACCCAAGAGTAGAACAACTCATAAGGATGAGCCGCATCGGCTCCTACCACAAAGATGACGTTCATGCCAGTGTCCGGCACCCCATACTGCGTCAAATGACGTTTCAGAGCTGCACGGCTATGCGCCGCAATATCTACCGACATAAGGACAAGCTACACTCGAAGTAATCAGTAGCACAAGGGTTCAACAACCTTTTTAATGATCAAGCTTGAAGAAACCTATATCAACAGAAATAGGTAGGTTTAAATCCGTCAGACTTGTTATCCGGAAAGAAGAATGAGGGTGTTGTGGACTAATATAAGCACTACTAAGGCGTTTCTACTCATAGACCAAACGTTAGGTGCGCCATGTTGCAGGGATTCTGCTTATACACAGAACTATGCGAAGAACCCCAGGACCTCAGTGAATTGTGGTGTACCAGAAACTCACCTCAGAACCCAGAACCCAGTATCCGGCTAGCATAAGTGTCCCATTCGTTATCCGAGATTTGGCTCAGAGATCCCAATGAAAAGACAACCCAGAACAAGCTACTCAGTGTACTCTCAGGAATGGTGGAAATCGGAAATACCTGTTCGTATATTATTCTCACATCAGTCCACAACAAGAATCAACAGAGACACGGTGAAAATAAAAAGAGTTTATTTTTATAGACCACGTGTCCTAAGATGCAGTACTTTGGCTAATACAAGCAGACAAATGATTAAAATCAAAACCATCAGCATCGTTACAATACCATAGAATATAAAAGGGGTGATCATGTTATAATGACAGTGGATACTACCACCTTCCCTTTACTAAGAAGCTAATATTATTATTAGGCTAATAGAAGGTCTCTTAGGCTTGAATAGGGGACCCCATACCTCAAAGATCAGCTTAGTGAAATCACATCACAGGAGCATCAGGAGACTTCTCGCAGGAAGGCTCGTCTTCGGTCTGAATATTAATTATGATGTCTGCAATATTAAAAGCACCAACTTTCAGGTATTTGCAGCTGCTCGTGTGTTATGGCTAAATAGTGGGTCGATCAACCTAGAGTGGAAAACATGCATTGTGTAATAACCCAGACTGTTTGTCACACCCTGTAAAGACCAAGGTCGCTGCGCAGAGCTCGGGATGGTAACAACAGATTGCTCCCGTGTGAGGCAAGGCTCGAGTCAGCAGTTTGTTTAAAGAATAACATGTAAACGCAGTGTCGTGCGCAAAAGCAGCAAGATGGCTTTCTAACATCTAACGTGGTTATGCTAACTTAACAATGTATGTACGTATTAAGGGAGTCCTCACTACAAGCACACCTCAGACGACAATGAGAAAGGGATAGGGTACAGAGGACACACTGTAAATAATAGGACTGGGCATCCCTCGATAGGATAGTTCCAGAGACCTGAGGAATAAATAGTCCTATACTGCCTGCAACCTAGCATATGAAGTATATAAGAGGAAGAATGGTGACCGCTCAGCCCTCCACAGGGCTTAGTCGCCCCACTCACTGCTGCCGCTCCTGCCTGCCTTTGCCGCCTCCTGCCTGCAGATATCTTAGCTCGCTGCCCGCTGCTCCTGGGAATTTCCCGCTGCTCCTGGGAATTTCCCGCTGCCCGCTGCTTCTTGGAATTTCCCGCTGCTGCCTCCCTGCGGCCCCGCCCCCCTGTGATTCCATTCGCCGCCCCGCTCCCGCCACCCAGCTGCTCCTCCCTCCCGGCTCCTTACTTAAGGGGACCACAGAGTGTGACCGCTCAGCCCTCCACAGGGCTTGGTCGCCCCACTCACTGCTGCCGCTCCTGCCTGCTATTGCCGCCTCCTGCCTGCAGATTCCTTCGCTCGCTGCCCGCTGCTCCTGGGAATTTCCCGCTGCTTCTTGGAATTTCCCGCCGCTGCCTCCCTGCGGTCCGCCCCCCTGTGATTCCATTCGCCGCCCCGCTCCCGCCACCCAGCTGCTCCTCCCTCCCGGCTCCTTACTTATGACGCCCCCAGAGCGACCGCGCAGCGGGAGCGCCGAAGGTGCGCCAAAGGTAAGCCCGTCTGCGCCCGTCCGCGCCTGGACCGCGCCCAGCGCCAGACCCCCTGGTCCTCGCCCTCGCCAGCACACCCTGCACATCTACGACGCCAAAACCCTCCACGCACTCAACGCCGGCCGAAACACCGCCTGCTACCGAGCCACCCCGAGACGCACCCACGGACCCTTCACCTGCCTGACCTGCCGCTTCACCGGCCTCCGACCCAACACCGCACCTGCTAAACCAAGCCCCAGCAACAAACACCTGATGTGCATCCTGCTCAACACCCGCTCCGTTCACAGGCATGCCGTCGAACTCTGGAACCTCCTCGACTCGACAGCACCAGAAATCGCCTTCCTGACGGAAACCTGGATGAACGCCTCCTCAGCGCCCGACGTCGCCATCGCCGTCCCGGAAGGCTATAAAATCACCAGGAAGGACCGCGTCAACCCGACAGGAGGAGGCATCGCCATCATCCACAAGAACACCATCCGCATCACGACCAACTCCGATGACACCTTCACCTCCGCCGAACACCTCCACTTCCAGATACACACCGACCCCAAGACCACGCTCACAGGCACCCTCGTCTACAGACCACCGGGACCACGCACACAGTTCAGCGAAGACATCACAGACTTCGTCAGCCCGCACGCCATCAATTCCACCGACTACATCCTCCTGGGGGACCTCAACTTCCACCTGGAGGACAACAAGGACCGCAACACCACTGCTCTGCTGGACAACCTGGCCAACCTCGGACTCAAGCAACTGGTAACCACCCCCACCCACTACGCCGGCCACACGCTTGACCCAGTCTTCTCATCCAGCAAATACGTCACCTTCAACCACTCCACCAATCTCCAGTGGACTGACCACAGCTGCGTCCACTTCAGCTTCAGTAAAACGATGACCCACCACCACCCTCAACAAGCCCCCCGCAGGAGCTGGAACAAGATCACCGGCGACCAGCTCACCACCTTCCTCAGCCAGAACCCCCCCACCAGCTCAACGGACCCCAACGAAGCCGCCAACAACCTCACACAGTGAATCACCATCTGCGCAGACGCCCTCGCACCACTGAAGAAGAACCCCCCCAGCAGACGCGGCAGCAAGAAAGCCTCCTGGTTCACCGACGAGCTCATCACCTCCAAGAACCAGACCACAGACAACATGACGGCCCTCAAACACGCCACCCGCAAACACCACCAACTGATCCGCGCCACAAAGAAGACAGCCTTCAAGGAACGACTGGACAACAACACCCACAACAGCAAGGAACTCTTCAGCATCGTCAAAGAGCTCTCCAACCCCGACGCCGGAAACAATGATATCACTCCCTCGCAAGACCTCTGCGACTCCCTCGCAGCCTTCTTCCACGACAAGATCGCCAACATTCACAACAGCTTCGGCCCACCAACCACGAACCCCACCACCGAACCGATGCCCCCCACCGCCACCCTCCGCACCTGGACCCCAGTCAGCACCGAAGACACAACACGCACAATGAACACCATCCACTCCGGATCCCCTACGTACCCCTGCCCACACCACATCTTCAACACGGCCGACCACATCATCGCACCCCACCTCCGCGACATCATCAACGCCTCCTTCAACACCGCCACCTTCCCGGAGTGCTGGAAACACGCCGAGATCAGTGCCCTGCTGAAGAAACCAACTGCAGACCCCTCCGACCTCAAGAACTACCGCCCCATCTCGCTCCTCCCGTTTCCTGCCAAAGTCATTGAGAAGACCGTCAACAGACAGCTAGCCGCCTTCCTCAAGACCAACGGATCCCTCGACCACTCGCAATCCGGCTTCCGAGCCAACCACAGCACAGAGACCGCCCTCATCGCAGCCACAGACAACATCAGATCCCTAATGGACAACGGGGAAACTGCGGCCCTCATCCTCCTGGACCTCTCCGCAGCGTTCGACACTGTCTGCCACCGCACCCTGGTACAGCGCCTGAACAACACCGGCATCCAGGAGAAGGCCCTGGAGTGGATCACCTCATTCCTCGCCGGAAGAACCCAGAGAGTCCGCCTCCCCCCGTTCCGGTCAGCGGCCACCGAAGTCATCTGCGGCGTTCCACAAGGGTCATCGCTCAGCCCCACCCTCTTCAACGTCTACATGAGCCCCCTCGCAACCATCGCACGTCAACACAACCTCAAGATCATCACCTACGCCGACAACACCCAGCTGATACTCTCCCTCACCAGCGACCCGGACGCCGCCAGAGCCAGCCTACACGAAGGGATGAAAGACGTCGCCGAATGGATGAAGAACAGCCGCCTGAAACTGAACTCAGACAAGACGGAGGTCCTCATCCTGGGATCATCACCCTCCGCCTGGGACGACTCCTGGTGGCCCCCCGCCCTGGGAGCCACCCCCAAGCCAACGGACCACGCACGCAACCTAGGCTTCATCCTGGACTCCTCCCTCTCGATGACCAGACAAGTCAAGTCAACGCCGTCTCGTCTTCATGCTTCAACACCCTGCGCATGCTTCGAAAGATCTTCCGGTGGATCCCCACCGAGACCAGGAAGACGGTCACCCAGGCCCTCGTCACCAGTCGGCTGGACTACGGGAACACCCTCTACGCCGGCACCAACGGATCCAGAACGCCTCAGCACGACTCATCCTGGACATCCCCCGACACAGCCACATCTCCGGACACCTGAGAGACTTGCACTGGCTCCCCGTCAACAAAAGAATCACGTTCCGACTCCTCACCCACGCACACAAGGCCCTCCACGACATGGGCCCCAAGTTCCTCAACAGCCGCCTGACCTTCCACAAGCCCGCCCGCCAGCTCCGCTCCGCCAGCCTCGCTCTCGCCACCGTCCCCCGCATCCGCAGAGCCACCGCCGGAGGAAGATCCTCCTCCTACCTGGCAGCCAAGACATGGAACTCCCTCCCCATCCACCTCCGGACAACGCAAGACCATCTCGCCTTCAGGAAGCAACTCAAGACCTGGCTGTTCCTCCCCCTCCCCCCCCCCCTCCCCCAGCGCCTTGAGACCCTCCGGGTGAGCAGTGCGCTATACAAATGCCTATGATTGATTGATTGATAATGTTGCCAAGTCCGGAGGATCCAAACTGCTTATGGAGAGTAGTGATTGTCTCAGCAGTAAATAAACCCACAAGCAGACAACACTAGAATTGAGGTCTGAGTAGATCTGACAAAGGGGAGGCAGAAATTAGTGGATCAAAGAGGCCGGCTAGAGAGCTTGAGTGTGCCCAGACCTACCCCAGCATTTAAAGAAAAGAGAGCCCTCCTCCTCTGACTTATTTAAGAGACACCATCCTCAAGTAGATCCAGAAAGAAATAAGGAGAGTCAGAGAGTGGATGTGTCCTGTTCCAAAACACACCTAAAAGAAACTGATGGTGAGACCTGAGTCTTGCTGCTAGTCTTGCTCCGAAGGTTTGTCTTTCCACTATTCCTCCTGCCCCCGCACACCTGTCACTACTCTTCAGCTACCAAGGTGGCGAAAGACAAGACTGTCTACGCACAAACCAGGAAAAATTGATAAATTTCCTACGACTAGAGCAGGAACCTCTGCCCAGACAGATTGGCACATGATGACAGGAGTCAGATTACGCCAATGTCACCACCTCATCAACAGAAGCAATCCTACAGGCCATACAGTTCTCTAGACAGGCACTGGATACTAAAACTGGAGAGGTGGGCATAGATGTGACCCTAGTTTGAACCTCCACAATACTGTAGTTAAAGGAAAGGTTTTCTAGCTAGATGATTCAGTCAAACAGCAATCTGCAGAATCTGTTTAGTAGAGTTGAGTATGCAGAAGGGAGAGTCTGCAGGAGCAACCTCCTTCTGACTGGGTTCCTTGACAGAGTAGAAGATCCGGGCCAGATACATTACTGGAGGGATGGCTATGAACTGTACTCCTGCATGACGAACTCTCATTTCACTTCGTAATGGAGAGCACGCACAGGGTACTTATGCAACACCCATCTCCTGGGGATGCACCAAGACCTGTGATTGCTAGAGTTCTCAATTGTAGAGCTATAGGTGAGGTAGTGAAAGAAACCGACAATGTAACACAACTCTAATACAAAGTTTCCCATATACTAATATTTCCAAGCTACACCAGCTTAATCCAGCAACAATGCAGATTCTTTGAGTGGTGAAACAAAAAATTCCTGCCATGCTAATAATGCTCTTCAGATCAAAAAAATCTCTTCTTTAATACACTGATGGGGGCATAGGACTAGGTGGTGGAGAAGGACCCCACAAACATGGTTAACCACTTAACTACTCTTTGAAATGATGGGAGTTGCTTGGGGGACGAATCCTTTCAAGGAACAGATCAGACGGCTGGAATAAAGAGGACCAGGCCAGATAGCTCAGAAGAACACCAGAATGTACTCTGAGACAGATCTCCTGAAACCCTCAACCAAACCCAAGGAGAAGAGAGGAATCCAACCACATCCTTGTTCAGCCAGACTTTGACAAATCAAGCTAAATCAAATGAGAGCAGATGAAAAAAATAAGCAGACATTGAGAAGGAGAGAAGATCATCATATGGGAACTGAACACAATGGCTGCTGAAACATCTGATCCAAAGAACAATAAGTTGTGATGCTCCTGATGTAAACTATGGGTTTTTTCATTCTTTAGGATGACAGATGCCTTAAGCGAGGAAATAGAGGGTGGGAGGCACTTGGTGTTGTTGACAAAGTAATTATTATTAGTTAAAAAAATTCTGTTCCTAGGTGACCGTCTGTATTTACACTTAGCAGCTGAAGGCAAACATAGCTGATATACCTAATCCCACATGTGCATGTTAGTTGCTTAAACAACAGAATTTAAAAGGGGATGGTGCTACATTCTGCCAAATGACATGCAGCAGACTGTTTCCTACTTCAAGAAACCTACCTCACATATATGAGATGCTCCTTCCAGAGCTGATATTGATATGATAGAGTATTCTAGGCAGGATTTAAAAGAGGTGTGAGAGGAATAGCAATTAAAACAACCTTCCTCTTGCCTATCGATCGAACTTGGACAGATCGATTGATGGCTATCTTACACTAACGAGCAAAGTAGAGGGTAGACACTGTTGTCTTTCCTGAGTAGATATGTCCCACAACATTGATGAAGAAGGACCTAGATGACCTCACAAATTTGGTAGCAGCAATTCCACAGACCCCAACAACGATTAGAGGAAACTTCAAGGCTATAGAAATATTCAGTTCAGGGACGTCTGGATCACATAGAAGCTCAAATTTGGTGGACTGAGCACTGTCCCATATCTGGAAAATATGGCATGCACAAGAAAAAGTGTTCTTTTTATTATTCCGGACAGCACTATTTGTTTTTCAGATTGAATTACATCTCTATGCCAGTCAAACACCAGCCTTGGAAACAGGGAACATGTGTGCACCGCGAGGTCTCACAGATCACTGCTCAGTGGAGATATCCCTTGGGTTACTAAAAAGTATGGAAAGAGGGGCATGTATGTTAAATGCATGGTGGTTAGTCCATGAGGATTATAAAAAAGAAAAAATCTGCACTGTGATAAATTATTTTTCCAAGTTAACATAGGCTGGATCACAATGATATGTTACACTATGGGAGGACTTTAAGGCAGACGTTAGAGGAAAAAGTATATCTCCATTTCAGATATAAAGAGAAACAGACAAAATTGAAGATCACCACATTGGAATCCCGTGTCTTGCAACTGTAACAACAATTTGCGGCTTCCTCTGACCCTACCCTACTGAGGCACTTAGAGGTGGTAAACATGTCCCTTAAACAAATAGCACTAGACACATCAAAACTTGCTTCATCAGCAATACGAAGTAGAGTTAGCAAAATAGGGGATACATCTGACAAATTCCTGTACAGGCTTACCAGTAGGGAGATGTCTTCTAGACTTGTAGCAGTGATCTAGCACCCCCAATAGAAGAGAAGATAGCCTAGCAGGAATTCCCAATGCATTTTCACAGTGCTGTAGTACACTATATAATGCACACCCCACGCCGATCAAACAGATGGTCCTGCCATTGATAAATCATCTTCCAGTTAGGAAATGCTGAAGGAGCATGAAAGTTGATGTCATCATGGTCTGAAAAGGAGGTTAAAGACACAACAACTAACATGCAGTCTGAGCAACACCCCATGCTGAGCAGCTTTCCAGAAGAAATTTATTAGCATTAACAAAACACTGCTAACTCCTAATTTTCTGAATATGTTTCTAGAGTCAGTACAAATTGGTGCCTTCTTGGCGAATCTGGAAGCTGCCTTCATTGCAGCAATACACAAGACTGGACAGTCACTTGAACACAGCACCTACCATTCTATCTCTCCCAAATTCAGAAGGAAGATTTTTGCTAAAATACTATCCATGAGAATGTAGTTTGTTAACATCCCTAATACACCTAGGATGAAGCACACGTCACTGTATTAGAAGGGTCCAGTTGGCAACTGCAAGGCCAGGTTGAAAAAAAAAGGAATTTTTGTTCCAGGTTCCTTTTACAGGTAGCACTGGTATATAAACGTCCTCGGTGAGAGGTTAACAGGATCTTGTCTGAACCCCTTCCTTTTAAGGAGAAGTACCAGGCAGTGTTGCACGCTCAACTCCTTCCTCTTCGCGCTGGCAATAGAAACACTGACAAACTGGATTTTGTGTGATGCACAGGTGACAGTTTTCAGTGGATAGAGAATACAAAAGACTTCATATGCTTATATACAGTTGATGCCCTGCTCTTCCTATAGTCACCACAGGCTAGAGACTAATGAATATAGTTGAGTCCTACTGGCAAACATCTGGCCTCATAATTAACTGGAACAAATCAAGTATAATTCCAAAACCCAGAAAGGAGTCAGCGTTAAACTAGCAAAATAAGCTATGGACCCAAGTAGAAAATTTCAAACACTTAGTGGTACATTTGACACTGAATTGAGAGAAGCGTTAGTGACAATATTCAGGACCTTTATGAGACCTTACAAAGGAATCTCTAGCCATCACGCAAACTGCACCTGACTTTTTTTTTTAGGTAGGGTGGTAGTGTATAAAATGATTGAACTGTCAATGCCCCTCTATACCTTACCCATGGATTATCAAGGAAATTGTTCCACTGATTGAAAGGCGGGCCTTGGTCCTCTCTGTGGGGGCAGGGAATGGAGCAACCAGTATTGCTGTTGACAAATAGCACACAATTAATATATAATGGGGACTGCAGAGTTCCATTGTTCTTACTGGGCCTCCATGCTGTTCATGGTGAATAAGTGTTTGTTGGGCGATCAAGTTGACCCAGCTTTTTCCCTAGATAGCTGAGATATGGGGGCTCCCATATGGTAATACAACCACCAACACACATCCATCACCCACTAAGGTAGTATGAGTGCTGGAGAGACACACTGGGATGGACACAATAGAGCAAAAAGGTCACACACAAAATATGATCACGGATAGGGAGTTGGTTGAAAACACCCAGAGCAGCTCACCAGCTTCAAGGCCTGGGACAGCATAGGCATCTCCACCCTGGGTGACCTATTGGAACGAAACCATATCAAGAGCTTTGCAAAACCACAGGAGGAATTCCAGGTAAATTAATAACAAACTATAGATATGTGCAACTCCTGCTTGCATTGGATGGAAGCCACACAAGATGGGAAACGCTCCCAGAATTTAGTCTCATAGGGCTTTATTTACAAGAAAGTAATGTAGCGCAGTGCAACAAGCATTTTGCTGCGCATCACTTTCAAAGGACAGTGATGTGTCATATTTACAACAATATGAAGTTTCCCTGACCTCTCCCCTGCGCTGGCGCACAATTGGCTGCCATGCACCAAGGCAGGCACCCTTGCACCATTGTGCAAGGGTGCCTGCATTGTGGGGATGATTGCTTTTGAACAGGAAGGCACACCTTCCTGCACAAAAACAATCACAACAGGTGTTTTCCTCTTGCTTTGTGTGCTGCAGAATGAGAAAAAAAACAAGGAGAAATAAAAATATTTCTCCTCGTTACACCTCCTTACGCTTCCGCTGGTGAGGCGTAGGATTACTAGGAATACCGGTTTGAAAGGCATGTGTTTGTATTGTTTGTAAAAAGTATGGAAAAACCAATTAAAGGACTCTTAGATAATATGATTAGATGTGCCAAAGGCTGACGGCAGAGAACAGTCTCACTGTTGTAGATAATGCAAAGACATATCCAAGTACCCTGTGGTAGAGAGACGAAAGTAATTACAGGAAAGAGGACTCTGGGGCTTTTCGCTTGACACTCTGACTCAGTGTTCTGAGAAGCTGAAACCAATATGGTCAATGACTTTAACACATCACAGCACTGCAGTTCTTATCCCAAAGATGGCTGGTCACAATCCTGAGCAGGAAGCGCCATACACACAACCCCATCCAATGGCACATCACAAAATCTTGGAAGGTTTGTGCAAATTACTCAAGGGGTTAATAATTAAAGAGAGCGTTCTCAAAAGTCCTATTTCCCATTTAAATCGTGATAGGACAGTTTAAAAAAGGCTGTATCCCAGAAAATGCTGGAAACACCAACAGTAAATATTACATAAAGATCTAAGCCATTGCACCATGCATTTTGAAATTTGATGCATATACGTACTTTCCTAGAACCCGAGCCCCAAAAATGAACTCTCATACTTTAAAAGAAAGCTTGAAGGCTGACCCAAATTTGACTCTCTATTGGGAACCTAAAAATATTGAAAGGTCTAAAAGACAGTTATAGTAGTCTACACAACCAAAAAAGACTCTACCACCAACTGCTGTTGGCCTGAAATACAAAATAACGTTACAATTTATGCCATCAATTACATTACAGATGGCATTACATAATTAGCAACATCATCCATGTTATCAATGATGACATGTAGTATCACACTTACACTCATGCATCTTTAGATCTTTAGTATGACATATGAAGGCAGATGATACCCAAATACATATCAGTTTCAGTAACAAAAATTGCAAACTTTGACAGATTATGGAGAGACCGACAAGTACCCAAAGCTAAATGCACCACAACTTTCTCTAACTTACTGCACTCAACACAGAGATACTACACTTAAAGGGACCTGCCTCCTTTCCAGGCCCTATGTAACCGCACCCTCAAAATATCCATTACCCGGATAAAATTATTAATGCTAACATGTCTATGATGCCAGTGCCCCCCTCTCTGCTTTACCTAGTGATTTTTTAATTATCTCTAGAACGATTAGTGTAATAAATTATAGAGGGCCCTTCATGTGAAGATTATGGCCAAACTTCAGTGTGTGTAAAACTCTGCAGCTTGCCCTACTCTTGGCCTGGAACTCACCAATCACATCCCTTCTGCAATTATGTCTTTTAATTGGCTCCAGATATTTAAAGGATAAAGTTTAAGGTCCTTAGTCTTTTGTACAAGAACATTCGTAGCCAAGCAACTTGCTACCTCACCAGTTTGCAACTACCATATGTGCTGATTGCACTCCTTAGGTAGACTGTCCTCCAAAATCAATCTTTTATACCTCAGGCAAAAAACAACATTGTAGTGGAAGATCATTCTAGGCCCAAGGCTTCTCCCTAACAGAACTTGCTTTGTTTACAGCTCAGCCTCAAGGCAATTTCATAAAGCCTTGGAAGTCTCAGAAGAATCATCTGGTCCAACAGGCCTTTGGACTGCACCTGAGCTGTCCGGCTGAGTTCCAGAGTTCTCTTGCATTCTTTGTAACCATTCTGATAGCTCGTTAGCCTAGTCTCGTCCTGAAAGCTTCTCCCTTGGCAGCATTTAAAAGTAATTTTCACAGCTTTACACAGTGCCACTGCTCTCATGAACATATTCTTTACAGAGTGCATCCATTTCTATTGCAGGATAGCAAGTGGTATATCCAACAATCGGGGTGAAACGCTACTGCATGACATGAGAGGTTTACATATATGCAAACAATCTTTCAAGCTGTAATTTTACTGTCAAACGAATAATTTAGTAAAAACAAACCTTCAACTTGGCTAATGCTATCCCATGTCTTTGCATTTTGGAGTGATGAGATTTGCCTCTAGAAAAGGGCCTGAATGTTCCGCCTCTTCTACATAACGGTATGGATGGTCATATCTTCGCAGTGGTTTTTACTAAACATCGACTTCGAGTTCAACTCCACTATTTTAATTTATGGAATCATGAGGCTAAGTGGTGCATTGGAGTAATTACTGAAATAACTGAATTGCTTTGTCAGTTGCGCTCAAATATCACAGGCGTGCCTCGGTGGTTAAAAAAAAAGCAGTTGCATTTGAGCGTGTCCTGCCTGCAACAGCAGCCAAATACTGAAATAACTAGATTGTTTTATCAGTTGCACTCAAATTTCACAAGCGTGCCTTGCTGGTTAATAAAAAACGGTTGCAGGAGAGCGTGTCCAGGCAGGAGAAAGTAATTTAAGAAAATAGTGCTCCCAGACTGTAATTAAATCATCCAGAGTAACAACACATATAACAGGAGCAGTCCTCATGGGAGTATACAGCAGGAGAAAAGGAGGTACTAAGGAGGGAATACTAAGCTTATGGGCGAATCAAAAGCCACCATTTACAAAGTAACAGCAGCCCACTGAAAAGATGGCCGGAAAATGGGTGGAGCTTAAAGTCTATACCTGAATATAGCATGTCTCGAAGACAGCGCAAATGCTGCCTAGGCGAGAGCTAAAAAGGGGGGGGGGGATTTGAAGCCTGCTCATTTAGTCCAAAATTAACTTCCTGCATAAAGAGGTTTGACAATACACATTGTTTAGTCCAGGGCAAAACTAAGTGTTTACGATGTGCTAAAGACAGCAGTCTTTGAAGGGCAGTGCAGTAATTTTGTTTATTTGTAATTTCTCAGTTTTCAAATAGGATGCAATGGGGTCATCAAGCAACAGAATAACAGTGTTCTAAAGAGTGGTACCGAAGATAAGTAATGGAGAAGCAGCCATAAAGCAACCTTTGTCCCAGGACAAACAGAGTTGCAAAAACAAAGGGGATAATCAATTAAAACAAACTGGGGGATTACTAACTGTAGTTGCTTCTAGAGGAGAAGAGTCTCCTCAATCAAAGGATTTATCTACCCAGCTTGCAAAGTTGTTTCCGAATTTCGCAAGCAAGCATTTTAAATCTTATGCAAAATCAGAAGACAATTTTATAACCAATGCTGCCCTAAAAGATGGAAGTGGCCCCAACGAAGGATGCTTGCAAAGACCAAGTGGCGAACAATTAGAAGCCGCAAAAAAATGGTGGTAAATTAAGCAATGCACATATTAGCCTTGCAGAAGCAATCATTTGCTCAGATGAGCTACCAAATGTATTTTCCACCCATACAGGGCCTAGATGATCTAACTGTCCATGCTTAAACACAATATTGGGGGATGAATGTGAATATCCAATTTCTCATTAGACCAAAGTTTATATATTGCTTTGGATGAGTACCACCATCAAGGCCGTCAATAAGATTTAAAATCTAATGACTGCATTGATTATAATTCAGACCATGTCTCTGAAGGACCTAAACTTTATTGGTCGAGTCAACAGCAGAATACATCGACATAGAATATGAGTATAAGTCCCTCCTCAGCACCCTCGCTTTTTGATGTACTTCATCTGATGCTTGGGACCCTTCAGGGCATGTTAGAGGCACTGATCAGCATAATCAATCAGACCATCAATTATTAATATAAACAATATATCTTCAAAACTATAACAGGGGAATAAGTGCCTACTGACATTACTAGCACCTGCTAGGGAAGATGAATAAGAACTGTATGGCACAAGATGGGAGGAGGAAGGTAAATATCCAGGACAAGGCAATGTAGAGAGTAAAGAAATAGAAAAGGTTATTATAAGATGTTCAAAATGAGTTCAAGATATCAATACCAATACTAAAAAGTATCAGTGAAAACTTTGGAATCATTATATACAGCCACGAGGCCTATGCTGGTAAGAAGGAGACAATGTAAGAGTGTGGAATGGATAAAAAAAAGATTAGCGTAAATCAATCAAACCAAGAATTGGAATTCTACTTTGACATATCCCTCAAAGAAAAAAAAACAAGGAAAGTTTGCCCGCTAAATAGATGAAAATTCCTGGATGTATTCAGCAAAGTCCTTGATATCGCGGAAATGACCACTAAAGTACAGAACTCTGTAGGCTTTTTTAAAAGAACAGATGAACGAGAGCTGACTAAAATCTATTTTTCTCAAATTTTGTTAAGAAAAAAAATTCTAAATCATCTGATGTACTGAATGAAATCAGCCTTGAAACAAAAAATTTCTCAATCTGTGCCTTAAATTGGCCCTTCAACAATAAAGTGGACCTTATGAACCACACATATTGAAAATTCATACTAGAATAATGTCAGGTCAAGTAATGGTCCAAGAAAGAAACATTCACTCAAGGTATAAGGATAACTGGCAGGAGAGTCCCAATAACCACTTTAATAACCATTACCTGTACATAGTAATACATAATTAATCCAGAAAGGACTGGATTGAATTCCACAATAACTACTCATTCTTTATTCAATATTGTGTTCTATCCTCTGAGCAAATATTCAATCAAGCTTCCCAATGAAATGAAGTAGAATAATATGAGGGACACACTCTCAACATCAGAGTGTTAAGCTGGAACATTAATACATTTGATAAAATAAATAACGAAAAAGACTTGATTGACACAATTAATAAATATCATGGGGGTCATCACGATGCCGGTTGGACCGGCTTCCGCTGTACTGTAGGAAGCGGTCACTCCGACTGCTGGATTACAATGCATGCGAATTCACAGAAATCCGACTGCTGTGGTCCGTCCCACTCAGACAGATTATTCCGACCACAATGGTCTCGGAAAGGACCAATGGAAGCTGTTGGAGAGCGCAGCAGCGTATGGACTGCGAATCCAATTACGATGCGTCATTCAGACAGGCTGAGCGTAGCGTAGCGGTCCAACCACCTCATCAAAGCAGGCGGAAAGAGGGGAATAAAACCAGGGGCGGGTCCTCTGCTACGGCGGAGGAGTGTCGTCCCACTGCTATCAGAGCAGGAGAAAGGAAAAATAAAATGAAAATAACCTCATTATTATCATTTTATTTTTCATGATGGGGCTAGGTTAGGGCGGGGCAGGGCTGGTGGCACAGGGGAAGAGTGATTCGCACACTCCAAGTGGGCATGACTGCTTGGCCAGCTGTCCTGGGCCGGCCAAACAGTCATGCACACTTTGCATGTTCCCCTCCAGGCTACATTACACAGCCTGATGAGGAACATACAAAGGCTCCCTGTCCCCGTTTTAGCACCGAACTACTGTGCTCAGACCAATCTCAACGCTGCATTGCAGCGTTGTGATTGGCTTAGGGTAGGGAGCCTGGGAGCTGTCTATTTGCAATGGAAGGTGAGGAGAGATGGCGGCGTCAGGAGGGACTGGAGCAGAGGAGAGACAGCGGCGGGCAAAAGATAAGTGTTCATTTTTTTTGCTATCAAAACTCCTCCACCACCCTCCCCCTGCCATCCCGTTCCCTGCCAGCCACCACTGAATAAAACCCCAACAGCACCTTCATGCAGCTTCCCACTTCCTGTGCCGACATGGAGCCCATGCTACACGTCATGCCAACACTCTACCTGTTTGCTCACGGACCAAATCAGAATCTTCGTGGATGCCATCACCTGTAAGTGACACATCGAGTCGCACATATATGGTCCACAACCAAATTCAGTAACCACCATGCTAGAGCAGGTCTGTTCTGTTGTTTATAGAGGGGCAGGGTGCGAGCAACATGTCCCCAAATGTGAGCACTCACTGACATTTACTAACTACAAATTATAGGAGAACTCGGAAATGACAGGCCAGAAGGGACCTTTCTAAAGACCGAGTAGTGACATATGTGTTGAAGTCAAGGAATTCTTCCGGGGTTATCGGTGGCCATTTACGTCAGGTGTCAAAAGATGATGTAGAAAAGGGTCTCATCAGAGTCTTCATATCATCCCCTCACTCAGCGTGTGATCTATAACAAACTCAGCAGCAGAACCACATACCACTGCCACTCATGGAACAGCCAATGATCATATAGGCAAAAGAGGAGGCGGCCAAGCGTTTGTGTTTAGGCAAACATTACATATCACTAAAGTTGACAACGTCTCCATAGAAAATTGTGAGGCCCTTTTCACCAGATGCAGTCCTACACCGTCTTGCTCCTGTAACTTCCTACTCCTTTACAGACCACCACCTAGCAATGCGACATTCCCAGACATGCTTTCTAGACACTGTTTCCAACCTGATAACACTACACTCCAACCTATGCATTCTGGGTGACATCAACATTTGATTTGACCCAATATGCTCCATCCCGAAACAACCTGTAACCAATGCAAGGCTTTCAAGGCAAGGGAGATGTGGTTTTGCGGTTTTATATGTAAGAGTAGTCTGACATCCGAGTTCTGAATCCATTGTAGTCTTTTCATGGTTGTTAAAGGTAATCCGTGGTAGAGGCTATTGTCATAATCGAGTTTGGACAGAACAAGGGAAATGGTAGTCTGCACCTTGTGTGGAGATGCCAAATGGGGGAAGATTCGTAGCAGATTTTCTTTATAGTAACAAAGCTTGATCTTGCTAATTTGCCCACTTGGACATTCATCTATAGCTTGGAGTCCATGGTCATTCCGAGGTTTCTTACTTCTTTTGATACTTTAAGCGGTGTTCCCAGATCATGAGGCCAGGCGGCAAGCGGCTCATAATGTTTCCAATTGCCACATGTGAGTATTTCTGTTTTGGAAGCATTCAATTTGAGATGGCTCCATGTCATCCGTTGATCTACGGCTCTGAGACAACTGAAAATTGGTGCGTTTTCAATGTCTTTGGGGTATTCCAGTTGAAGGAGTATTTGGGTGTCTTCTGCACAGTTATAGCACATGAGGTGAAATTGATTGATCAGTGCCGGTAATGACTTCATGAAGATGTTGAAAAGAATGGGAGAGAAAATAGAGCCATGAGGGTCCCCTGCTTTTGTGAAGTACGGTTTGGAAGAGAAAGGTGGGGTATGGATGACATTAGTTTTATTGCGAAGGTAGGATGTGATCCAGTCTAGAGCAGTGCCCTCTATGTCGGCTGCGTAAGGTCCATTTGTGATCTGTCTGTAGTTGTCAGGGTTCAGTGGGTCTAAGGTTGTTTTGTCAGTAATAGGCGTATGTATGACTTTTTGAGTTGTTCAGGAAATATTCTGGTAGTTAAGGAGTTGTTGATGATTCTTTTTACTGGAGCGGCAGCAGAGGTTGTTAGAAGAATTGTCCTGAAGGTGTGCGGTGGACACGGGTCAGGAGGGCTGCCGGCAGGCCTGCTTGCTTTGACCAGGTCCATAAATTCATTGTGTGAAATGTGTTTGAAGGAACGGAGAGGCCGATTTAGAGTATTCTTTGATTGTTGTTTTGTAAAAGTGTTAGCGCTGATGCTTTGTCTTTGCTTTAAGTATGAGCCCAATGTTTCTGCTTTGTCCGTGTAATGATTTGCTAGTTTGTCCGTGACACCTTGAGTAACGGGATGAGCTCTTTCTAGGAAATTCGGTTTTCGAAATTCATTTAGAATTTTATAGAATTCTTTATTTGCACATTTAGCATTTTGAATTCTGTCTGAATAGTATCTTTTCATTGCTTTTTTGGTAACTGACTTGTATAAACTGTTAATTGTCTGTAGGCGAAGTTTGTCTTGATTGGCATTTGTTTTGAGCCAGGCACGTAGCAACTTTCTAATTTGTTGTTTTATCTCTGTATTTCTCCAAGGTCCTTGTTTTCTTTAGTTCTGTTGTGTGGTTTTTAGTGGATATCAAATGCTTCTTGTAGCCACTCATATAGTTATGGAACTAAATTTAATGTTTCTAGATCTGTACTGGATGTTAGTTGTGTTTTTAAGTGTTCCAAATTGAGTTTACAATAGTTACATTATTCTATGTTTTTAACATGTATATAAGTGACTGCAAAAATAAGTAAATCTTTTATCATAACTATTTATTTACAAAGTTCTTCACTATTGATTGATAAAATATATATATATATATATATATATATATGTATATATATATATATATATATATATATATATATCTAACTGATTTAAAGTACAACAACACTTGAAAGCCGGGGTTTATTTAATGCATCTTTAATCTACATATACTACCTTCCTTTATGCATCTATATACCTTCCATGTACTTATGGATCTGTATATTTATTGCTTTTCTTCTAATTCAGCATATCGAATGCACTAAGCTATTTTTCACATTATACCTCTATCAATATAGCCTCTACCTCTAATCTCTCATTCATCCCAAACCCCACACCACTACTATGATCCTCAAAATAACCCTTTCTATAGTCTTCTCTACTCTACCCCTCCTTGCATCATCTCATACGTCTTTTACTATTCTGATACCCCAAAACCAGCCTTTCTAAACCCTTCCCTCTGACTCTTCCCCCTCCACCTCCCTTTTACTTATCCCAAGCCTCCTACTACTACTATGTTATAATTCTAAACCTTTCCCTCTTCTATCCCTCTACTATCCTTCTCAATCCAAATAACTGACTAACATATCCACCACTCATAATACTTTCATATTTCACTATATTAATTCATCACTAATCCTTTATGGGTTCCGAAGTAGTGTGCTACTCACTGAAAAAGTGCTTCAACACACCATCAGGGGTAGCAAGCACTATATAAATGCAAACCTTTTTTCCCTCTTCTATCCCTCCTCTATCCTTCTCAATCAAAATAACTGACTAACATATCCACCACTCAAATGACTTTCATATTTCACTATACTAATTCACCACTAATCCTTTATGGGTTCCAGAGTAGCATGCTACTCGCCAAAAAACGCTTCAACACCCCATCAGGGGTAGCAAGCGCTATACAAATGCAAACCTTTTTCCCTCCTCTATCCCTCAACTATCCTTCTCAAGCCAAACAACTGACTAACATATCCACCACTCAAATTACTTTAATATTTCACTATACTAATTCACAACTAATCCTTTATGGGTTCCGGAGTAGCATGTTACTCACCGAAAAAGCACTTAAACACCTCCACAGGGGTAGTAAGCACTATATGAATGCAATTACAATGCAACATATATGTATGTATGTATATAATATTTTTTCATTCACTCCTATAGTAAGTATTGAGATATATATATATATTCATTGAAAAAAAACATAGGTTTCAGAGACGTTATAGTTAGGAATTAACATTTAAAAAATCTTAGAAATTGACTGAAAAAACCATAGGTTTTACAGACGTTATAGTTAGGAATTAGCATTTAAAACACCTTTTAAATTCACTGAAAAAATCATAGGTTTCAGGGACGTTATAGTTAGTTGGACATTTGACTCATATAAAACCAGAGAAATTCGCCTGTTATAGTTAGTTGAGCTAACTATAACTCGTGCGCCCGCAATGCACTGCTGATGATGTCACATATTACATCACTCATGACATGGTCAGTGACATCACTGATGACATCTCAAATGACATCACTGATGACATCACTCATGACATCATCCAGTGAATGTGTGTTTCTATAAAATGTAAATATGTTTTATATATATATGCTAAGGTGTATTGAAGAATGAATGCATTTACAAGTGCCTAAAGGAAATATTTTGTATGTGTGTGACTGACTGTATAAGGGAGTGATTGAACGTGTCTTACTGAATGCATGGGTTAGTGACTAAACTGTGTAAAAGTCTGTATTAGTCTTTCCATTGGTGTGTAAGCAACTGCATGGGTTGCTGAATACCTACATGAGTATCTATATAGGTTATTGATTTGTTGTCTGAGTATCTGTATGGGTCCCTGAGTGTCTGTGTGGGTGGGTGGGTGTATGAGTCTGTGCATAGATGTCTGAGTGGGTGATTCAGTGGTTGTATGGATTAAAAAGTGCATCTGGAAAGGGCTGTATGGGTGAGTTAGTGTGTCTATGGGTGAGTTGGTGAGTGAATAAATGTTTCAGTGGTATATCTGTGACTAACTACATATGTTTTAAGCCACTATATGTGAGTGTTGGAGTATATAAATGAGTATACGTGAGACTAAGTTATTTCAAGAGTGGGTGTATAAATAAGTGTCTGCTTCTATCAGTGATTGTATAAGACAGTAAATATGTGTTAGTATCTGTATAAATAAGTGATGTGGTATGTCTAAAAATAACGAAGTTGGTGTGTATAACTGTATACATGATTAAATGGGTATGTGATTCAGTCTTTGCATTACTGACTAGGCATGTGAGTAACTCTATGGATGAGTGGCAGTGTGTGACTGCATGTATAGATGCATGAGTGCATATTATAGTCCTCTACTGATGAGTAACTACATGTATAAGTGACTGGATGTGTGTGTAGATCTAGGAAATAGTGAGTGTATGTAGTATATGGCATTATTCTGTGTATGGTTTAAAAAATAGTAGTCAGCATTTTACAATGGGTGTATCAAATTTTATATTAGAGCATCAGTATATGCATCAGATTGCCACGTGGATGATGTCATGAGTGATGTCATTAGTGATGTAATTTGAGATGTCATCAGTGATGTCACTGACCATTCCATGAGTGATGTAATATGTGACATCATCAGCAGTGCATTGCGGGCGCGCAAGTTATAGTTAGCTCAACTAACTATAACAGGCAAATTTCTCTGGTTTTATATGAGTCAAATGTCCAACTAACTATAACGTCCCTGAAACCTATGCTTTTTTCAGTGAATTTCTAAGGTTTTTTACATGCTAATTCCTAACTATAACGTCTGTAAAACCTATGTTTTTTTCAATGAATTTCTAAGGTTTTTTAAATGCTAATTCCTAACTATAACGTCTCTGAAACCTATGGTTTTTTCAATGAATTTCAAAGGTTTTTTAAATATCGAACTACTATTGTGTATTTGTCATTAATACTATTTTTTCTAACTTTTCAACTACATAAAATAAACTGCAAAAGTACTATGTAACGTAATATATTTCACAAATTACAATGAGTTTTTAAATAATACAAAACAATTTAACATTCAGATAACAATTTTTCTCCCTTTTTTTGCTGTCATCAGCTACTACTTAACTTCACTATTCACAGTGATGCCAGTGTAGTTTCATCATAAACAGCAGGGGAAAAAAAACTATGAACTACATTGTTAAAAAAAAAACAAACCCTAATTCTTTCAAATATAATAAAAAATCAACACAAATAACACATCCAATAGTACTTCAAATGTTCAAAGCTTACCTTTACTTCGTAGATTGTCTGCAAATGTACCCAATATGCCAGATAATGTATCAAAAATTTCGCTTTGAAAGCATCCAGTATGAATTCCTTCAAGATCTTACGTAGTTTCTCTGCACATTTTCCCAATACGCCAGATAATATATCAAACATTTCGCTTTGAAAGCATCCAGTATGAATTCCTTAAATATCTTGCGTAGTTTCGCTGCACAATTTTTCCAATACACCACATAATGTATCAACATTTTTGCTTTGAAAGCATCCAGTATGAATTCCTTAAAGATCTATACACCTTCCCATTAAAGCCGAATAGTGTATCTAAAATCTTTATTTCAGAAAAATTAAGTATGAGTTGGGTAATTCATAAGGCAATCTCTGTTTCATTTCCAAGTGTGTATCCTTACAGTGACTCCAACCATTATTACACTTTAAATAAACTGTATAATGTCCACTTGTAGTAGTACTTCCAGCATGGAAAACAATAGCAACTGTTGCAAAAGTTCTTCCAGAAATAGATACTTGATTAGCAACAAAAAAATTAATTTTGGTTTCCACTTTTCTTCCACTTGGTCGACAGCGTTGCAGCATTATAATCAAATATTTTCCATATCTTTGTAGGCATAATGCAGATAGCATTCTTGATTTACAACGAGAACACATCATCTCATGATCAGCTTCTTTTACTAATTTGGAAAATGGTACAGATTTGCAGTCCGGTATTGTTAAATATAAAAATCTTTCTCTGTCAACTATAGTCCTTGAAGATAATAAACACTCTTCACATTTATGTTCCAATTTTGTAACTGAGTCCAAGTAAACTCCCAATCTGAATTCCTTCATCTTCTAGTACTCCAAGCATAACCATCAGAAATTCTTGTGCATCTTGCTGTATATTAGCACTGAACGTTAAAGATCCAGTACATGTATCCAACAGATGGCGAATACCAGAAACATAATGAATCTTACTTCTGTCAGTTCTCAATTCTTGTAATAAAGTGTAGAGTGCAGAACATAAAGATTTTTCCTGACTTTCCATAATTTCACCACAAACATCCTCAAGATAAAATATAACATTTAGAATGACATTACCATAGCAGTTGACACCAGAAGCATTTTCTAATTGGTATCCAACAACATCATCACTTGTTTGTATTTTCTGCTTCTTTACATCTTTTCTTTTCTGTTGATTTTCTTTCTGCTTTTCAACCATAGTTAACTCTTCAACATATTTGCGTTTTGAACACACAACACGTTTCTCATAAATAGGATATTCACCTAAATGGGGAGCATAAAGCCTTCTCAAACGATTATATTCTCTTACACAATTAACATCAGCACTAACCTTGTTCTCATCAAAATCAATTAAATACAAACCAGACAACGTTCTAACTCGAGATAATGCAGCATATACCATTCCCTCTTTAAACACAGTTTTTCCAACATTTACCAAAGCATTATCTACACTTAAACCTTGTGATTTGTGAATAGTTATTGCATATGCTAAACAGAAGGGAAACTGTTTTCTACGAACATACAAGTCTTTTACAAGCAAAAAAACATGCAGCAGAACGTGCAATCTGTCTTACCGCTGCAATCTGATCAAAAATTCAATTTAATTTCTATTTTGATATTTCCCAAAATCAACAACTTTCCCCATTGCTCCATTCATTAAACCTTTTTCTACATTCAGATTACGCTTCAAAATTACCCGACAGTTTAAACATACATCTAAAAAATTTTCTAAGCCAACAGTTTTTGATACAGACTTTTCCAAAAATTCCAAATTAGTCTGTAGTTTTTCAGAAAGAACAATTGTTATTCCTTGATGCTCTATTTTATCAATAGCTTCAATGTGAACTATTTCTTCATTTTCCAATTTCATAAACTCTCTATTAAATGTATAACACTCTTCCACTGTAGGCATTAAGCAAACTATAGACTTTTTTTCTTTCATTTTCTTGTACATTACTTCTGCTGGTGTGTTTTCATTTGTAAACAAGTTCTTTAGCAGACGACTTTGAAAAGCTTGTTTACCATGTTTGCTTAGAACACCAATTTTTACATCTTTTAGAATATTTACATAATCTTCATCTCTTGCTTGTCGCATATTCTGAGTGAGTTCTTTATATTCAAAATGTAACCACAGATTCACATTTCCAATACTTCCCAAAGATTTCTTAGTATCTTCATGTAGAAGAGTTTTAAACACTGGTTCTCCTTTTACAGGGGTTAGTTGTAGCAGATCTCCAAATACAATTAAATGTTTTCCCCCGAAGAGAATGTCGTAATCTGTTTTTAATACCTGTTGCATTCTTAAGTGTACAAAAGCAAGCATTAAGTTTGAGACCATGCTCACCTCATCAATAATTAAAAGTTTAATTTTCTTCAGCACTCTTGACACTTCATAAGAAGCTTCTCCGGACAACTTCTGATATTCTAATTTATTATCATGCTCCACTGGTAACATCAATAATCTATGCAAAGTAACTCCTTTACCATTGTGTGCAGCTAATCCAGTTGGAGCTGTTACCACACAACATAAATGGTAACCAGTATTTTTATGAAGATAACTGGTCAAAACTTTAATTAAAAATCTTTTACCTGCCCCAGCTTGACCACTGATGTACATCAGAAGAGGTTTAAAAGATGAACACAGACATTCTTTTTTTTCATGCAACAAACCATGTTCTATCCGTTCTCTCACTTGCACATATATTTCTTTCTGTTCAATATTTACTTGTTCTTCTAACTTTTCCAATGTTATATTCTCCTCGTGTGCTTGTTGCATTGCAATTTTGACTTCATGCATAGCAATCGCTGCTTCATTTTCCAGCATTGGTTTTCCAAGAGGATCTTGACTACATGGACCACTACTTTGACTATCTTGAGAACTTTCATGAGCTATTTCAGCTATAATAGTCTTTTCCTGTTCAACTTCATCATTCAACAATTTAAAATATGTAGGGAAAATTGGACATCGAATGCTATCTTTACAAGCATTAAAAGAATCTTCGTAGCAGTCAAACTCTCCAAGTAATTCACTTTCGCTACGCCATGGTTTAAACAGCTGCAGAAGTGCTAAATAGTAACATTTTCACTTATTTGGAGTTTCACAACTAAATTTCTTGTGGTTTATAAGATTACCCTTGGCATGTTTTACTACACAACCATGACATCCAACTACTGCAAACGTTCCTTCTTTTAAATTCTCTTTAACATTTCTTTTGAAGCTGTAATGTTGAAGTACTTCATACATACATAGCTGTTCCAGATGTTGACTACTTTTCGGTTAGTATGTATCCAACATATTAGTTTTAAGAATGGCTGTACTATTTGGCTCATTTGCTGCTAATTGTTCAATTTCTTCCAATGATTTCAACACTCTATTTCGTTTGCAGGCAAGACCTAAACTTACGCAAATGATTCCTTGTGACCTTGAATATAAGCTTGAAGAACACAAGCGGTCTGAACATTCATACGATCCAATTTCTCGGTGGGAAAGCATTTTTAAACTAAAGCTGTACAATTTTTTGCTAAGACTATTCTCTTGTGCAATTTCTTCCCACATTTGTTTCATCTCTGTTTTTTCCGATTTTGTTATGTACGATGTAACATAACGTGCAACAGCAATTGAGTTATCCGCAACATACTGGATGTCCATGTTCGCATTCCACATTTTTAAAATAACTGGATTGTAGTCATTGATATACTTTGACACTTCTGTTCTTTTTAAGTTGTAGGTATTCGTTGGAGAATTCCGAGTTATTGTGTGCCTCACAGAAGAAAAAAAAGAATTTACTCTTCCTTTACAAATGACTGGACGGGGAAAACCAAACCGACATTTAGTGTAAAATTTTCCTTTGGACTTGTATTTTCTTCTGCAATACTTTCCACAACGTTGACTTTGGA
This sequence comes from Triturus cristatus, assembly GCF_964204655.1. Classification (NCBI taxonomy): domain Eukaryota; kingdom Metazoa; phylum Chordata; class Amphibia; order Caudata; family Salamandridae; genus Triturus; species Triturus cristatus. The sequence goes on from NC_140584.1 coordinate 259,475,762, forward strand.
AACGTAAAACTTGCTGTCTCAAGCTTCTATCTCCTCCTTCTCTTGGAATCTCACATGTCACATACTGTTCGATGAAAGACAATACTGTTTCATCAGAATCATTTCCAAATTTAGGTGCATCCTTGATCCATACTAACATATGTATATGAGATGCACCTCTTGCTTGATACTCCTTTCTCCAAAAGAAATCGGTAACTTCTCCAAGAGGTGGATTCTTTTTATTACAGATAAAAGACATCATAGCTTGAAACTTATGATTAAAATATCTGCACACTTTTACAGGATCCAATGAACACAGTTCACCAGGAGTCTTTATTTCAACATTTTTTATATTAGAATTCGCTTCTCTTAAAAACTCAAGCAAATCTTCCCATGCATACTTTGCACAGCTAAGTGTGACAAACCATGTTGGTGTACCTAAGTTCCGTAACATACACTTGAGTTCTCCATGACGACGATACCAATACTCATTTGTTCCACGTTGACATGCCATCAAATTGATTAACTGTGCTTCTAAATTTTCATCTGTTTCTTGAACTTTCTCCACAAATTGTTTCGCAGAAAGAAGTGATTCATGAACTCCAGTTTTAAGTATATTATTCACTGCATACGAGAGAGAAGACAGATCACTTTCAAACAAAAATTGAAATATGTATGGAATGCACTGTTGAAATCTAGGATCTTCAGAATATAATCTTGTTGACCGATATTCTGAAGCTGGAATCCGTACAGGTCGGTCATCATATCGTCCACCTTCTCCAGTAGGAAACAACTGTGGAAAACAACGAGCTTCCAAGCTTTTCTCCCATAAACTCATTGGAGTTCCCTGTGCTTTTTTCATTTGAAATAACTCAATGCTACTTCCCATCACTTCTTTTGAATGCAAAGGACATATAGTATAATGTTCATAAATCTCTTCAGTCCTTGACTTGTCCACTTTCTCTATTTGACCACTTGAAATTTCAAAATCATCTTCTAAACGTATTACCTGTTCATCCACATTTACATTTTTGTAATAAATATTTTTCTCTATAAGATATAAGGTAGCCTTTTCAACTTTATTAACATCCACAAATTCTTGACATATTTTCCGACTCTTTGTGGGTACATCATTTACTAAAATAATACTGCCTCATCTTCCTCTTTCTCTCCAGCAATAGTTTCAATGTTTTTCTTAAAATCCAAAGGTAAGTACACCACTCTTCCTTTCAGCCCTCATTGCAAGTCTGTTGGTGTCAGTTTACCTGTTTAAGGCTCCATCCGAATTATAGTTTGAAAAGGATGAACAGATTGAATTAGAACCGACTCATATGTATTCAATTTGGCCAGCTCCTGCGGAATAGCTACTAACTCCAGCTTATTATGCACTGCTCTATTACATATACGTTGATCACTACCTAACTCAAATCGACCTTCAACAAACAAGTAAGTTGCAAATTCTTCCCACTTACCATTGTTGTCCTTTTCACTTTTCAAATACAAATCAACATTCCTACTTTGACTTTTATTATGAGTACGTTGACAACAAACACAAACATAGTTTGGTATTTCAGAGCACACTATATTAAACTTTCCAATTTCTTCTTCAAACTGATCAGTGCTAATCACTTTCTCATCTCCTCCAACATCTGTAATTGTCAAACTTTCTCTTTCTATGAACTGCTCTTCTGAACCAAAATATCGCATTTCAATATCATCACACTTTTTTTGAACATCTGATAAAGAACCATATAAAAGACTTCCATTCAGTTCACTTAAACTTAATGCAGGACTTTTTCCATAGTACAGTTTCTTTACATAGTTCCGCATTTCTGAATGGTGTACTGCTAACATCCTCAAATGATGAAAAACACTTTTACAAACTCTTCTTAAAAGACAAGCCAGAGAATGCCCATACTTCTCAGTATATTTTCTTACATTACATGGATCTAGTCCTTGTAACAACTTAATCTTCTGTTTTATACTTTTCTGAGTATATTCTCGTAGCAAATTTCGCATTATATCAATGGATTCCTGTCGAATACTACAAATGCTACTACAACTCCGCTTATACACAGGAGCTCGTGGAAGTTTCCCTTGCACTTCTTCAGCTATTTACTCTTCTGCACTGTTACCAACCATTTCCTCCTTTGGAAGAGGAACACCATCCTGAACTTCGTAGTAACGACCTCCAGTATCAACTGCAAATGATAAACTATTTTCCTGGAAGTAACTTTCCTCATTAAAAAAGGCTCAGTACTAGAAGTATGTCTCCAATGTCCACTAAAGATTGCACAAAAGTTGGTTCTCTTCACAAGTCTTTTTTTTCTACTTTTTTCTTTCAATACTTTGACTATTTTATCCAATACTTTCATTCTCTTTAAAATCAAAATGAACAACTTCTGTTTCAAATTGAAAGCAGTACCCACTATACTTCCAATACGCTGCTTCTCTTTGAATTGGAACATTCTTCTTTTATATTTGCAGCATGTTTTCAATAAATTCTGAATCACTCTAGATCGAAAAAGTCTGATGAATTTCTTGGAATTGTTTTTGTCTCCGAGTACCAGATAATCATCTTTCCTTTGCCTCATATTTGAAATTGAACTCTGCTTCACCTTACTTGAAAAATTCTTCTTTTTGCTTTGTGTGATGCCATCCCCTATGGGGAACTTGTGCGAGCTAGACGCAATTGTAGCTCAGAACCTGATTTCAAAGCATGCACAGAAGCAATGACACAACGCTTCAAACAACGGGGATATGACAGACGTATCCTAGAAAAGGCAAAAAACAGGATTGAGAAGACAGGGAGAGCGGAAACTCTAAGAGAAAATACTAAGAAGAAGAGTAGAGACACCAGAGTCAGATGCATTACTAATTACAATAACCTATCAGGTGTCCTGAGTAAGAGTCTAAACAGACATTGGCACATTTTAAATGAGGATGTAACACTGACTGGTTCTATTAATAAGAGACCAGAATTAACATACAGAAGAGGAATGTGTCTCAGGAACCTTTTGAGCCCAAGCTACCCCACAACAAAAACAAACACTGACTGGCTAACAGCACATTCAAAGGGTTTTTACGTGTGAGAACACTGCACAGCATACAAATGGGCTAATAATAGGAAGATAGACTTCATGGGCCCCGACGGCAAATGCTACAAGATTAACACCAACATAAACTGCAGCTCAAATTTTGTTGTATATATAATTGAATGCAGATGCCACAAAAAATATGTGGGGAGTACTATAAGACCATTACGTGAGAGGATTGGGGAACACATGAGGGCGGTCAAACAGGGCGACCTCAGATACCCCATCATGACACACATCACAGACTGCCATGCGCAAGGACAGCATAAAGACTTCTCCTTTTTACGGGATAGAACAGACTTTGAGACACCCGAGAGGCGGTAATAGAGAACTGCGATTGCGCAGAAATGAGGCATCCTGGATTCTCAAGTTACGGACAACAGACACAGGGATGAATGTTGACCAGGAGATGCATTATTTCTTGGGTAAATGAAATCTATAGTTAAAGCTAAGTCTATTTAGCTGAACCCAACAATCGATGCAACTAGGATGTGATCTGATGTGAGACTACCAGGTAATATACAGCAAACACATGAAAGTAAAGTTAACAGAGTGGAGCCTAACAATCTATGTAATTTTGATGTGTTTTGATGTGAGACCACCATGCATTGTACAGTAAAACATATGTTAAAAATAGATATAACAATGTATAAATATTTTGGTTGATGTACAGTAATGTCACCTACACACAATAGTCACTGACAGCGATTTCTAGCTATGGAGTAAGAATACACACATAATGGAGACACTGAAAAGGACCGGATATTCATCGTGGATGACGGGAGCTATTATGCTTCAAATATTGGAGTTGGTTGCCGGAATTTTGGAATGTTGGAATAGAGACGTCATCGTTCTACCTGTGAGATAGAGACAGTTAGAGACCTTTGGTTTTTTACAATTAACTTTAAGTTACCTGTAAATCTTGCTCCATGTTTTGCCTCCGTATCCAGTATTTAAAACCTTGTCCAAGACACGATTCACACCGTGAACATTAATTTTGGTCGAATTTGAGATAAATAAATTAATTTTATCTCTCGGTTCAATTAATGCCTGAAGTTTCAAACCTTTGGCTTTTACAGAATTTCGGGCATGGCCAATAGAAGGGGTACAGCACAATATGGATATAACTAATATGGGGACATCTACAGTGTCCTATATTTCACATGAGATATACCAAATACTCATGCTACACGAACACTTAATGATACTTTAAGTCACTATGGTACGTCTACGCAACCTCTCACATATGAACATGTATAAAGGGGCAGATGTCGGGAATTTATTGTGTGAAACGCTAAATTTTGCCCGTTTTAAAGATAGAGGTTGCTTTTATCATCCACTTTCCCCCTTTTTAACATTATAATCATAAAAACGTATTACGTTGTCATTACTTCATGTTAAATATTCTGGGGATGATCACCGACAAAAAATAAGTTTTTTGGATATATACGTAAGGAGACACTTGATTTTCTCATTATACTTGAGCCTTTAGCCTATTCAAAAATGGAGTTTGGCTATCAACTGCCCACGTGATCATCCATTTGAAGTGACCACGTGACCCCGCGGGTTTAGTCATTAGGACGTGTCTCTGAATAATGAGGGCACTCGCACACGAGGAGTCCAGCGTGGGGACCAATACGCGGAACGGCGGCACATTTCAGTAAGAACTGTTGTTTTAAGTTGGGTTATGCCGCAACAGAGCGCGGATCTTTGATATTGCACCAACAAATAGGAAGTGCTTTATAGTAGATTTCCCCGTTGGTAAGCCGGGTCGTTTTTCTCGTTTTATATTCCCCTCATGGATTTGGGAGCCTATTCACAGGGAAAAGGAAGCAATTACTTGCCCAGCTGAGCTTAATTGAAAAATTTCGGAGTACGCCCCACGTCACAGGATTAATGTGGCCTGGAATTATCGCCACATTAGAAGAATGTATATCGATTTTGGTCTCGGGGGCACATATACTGAGTGCAGCATGTTAATCATGAAACGGATCAGTAGAACATAGAACTGATATATGTATGCGCTTTTTGTGTTTCTTCACAGACTGCAATACAGTATTACCGTTCAGGTCGGTTGTCTCTTTTTGAGATACAAGTGCATACTCTATGTTTAGAGGTCGATTAATTTGAAGACTGAAGTGGTGGTTTCTCTCTTTTTTGGTCACTGGGTGACACTTTGATGATTCCAAACACATACATTTTCAGTTTCACGTTCGCACTTGAATTCCGGTATTAAATGAACGGAATTGTGGGAATCTTTTGTCGTTTTGGTTAAAACCTGAATTGTATTGTCACTCCATTATATGCACGTACAGGCACTTATTATGGTTATTTTCCCCTGGTAGCACATTTGGTTTTGCGAGACAAATGGATGCTATTATTAAGTAATGTGAGCTATCATATTGTTGTCTTACCTAGCCGTGAACAAGTCGCATGTACGAAATTACTGAGGCGACGAAACACGTGTTGACTTAAGAACGTTTTACTTACTGAAAACTTGAAGATTGATTAAAGAAAAAAGAAAATAATTCGACTGATTGATCTACTGTTTATGTGTGAATACCATTTGAAAAAAAACATGATTTGAATTTACGTGTGCTGCGGTTTAACAATCATTGTATCTTGTTGCCTATGCTACGAAAACGTAGGGAGGCGGGTGGTTCTCCTTAACTCTTCAGCACCGTCACTACTCAGAACCTCACCGTACAAATATTTAGTGAAACCACCTATTGGCACCTATACCCTATTAACTATACCACCTAACCTCGCTTTAGAAATACAATTGCAAAACTTCCACTAACAACTTCCAGACCCACTGCTGCAACGTGATGGAGCATGACAGATGACCACTAGGATGACAAGTAGTGCCATAGAACATACAGCAAGTATTTATTTAATTATTTACATACTCCTTTACAATTTATATATAACTGCACTACCTCATACTTTTCACCTCTCCGCCACACCCCACCACCCCACACCACTTTCTCTGCTACCCACCGCACACAACATTATAAATAGTATTTTAAAAATTTTTAATCTATGTACTTAGAATGATATTATCAACCAAACAGCACACATAAAAATTTACATTATTACCTAACAATTTTATCAACAACTTCGCAAACATAACACTGCACCCATGGCTTTACCTGGAGAGGGTATCTGTGGGGATATAACCACAAGCACTTAATTTTTGGGAGCCTCGAAACGGGTCTTTATAGGGCTCTATTTTCCGACCTCACAAACGTAATCCGTTTTTTTTCTTTATTGCACTGCAGTGACACTGTGAGAGCATGCACACTGCTCAATACTTAGAAGTGCAGACATCATGCCAAGTGACTCGCATTGTAGGAGAAGGGAAATCCTTTAAAGAGAGCCATTTTCTCTCAGTATTTCCCTTCTCTTTTTGCAGGCCACCAGGCGCGCAACGCCCATTGCCCTGGACTCTCTGACACAGCTTCCTGGGCGCACACATTGAGCCGCACCCCAATACTTCACCGGTCTTCAAAACATAATTTTTTTGTAAAGGAGACTGTTCTTTTTCACCCCTTCTTACAACCTACATGCCCACTCTGCCTATTGCTGATAGAATTAGGATCCCCCGAAATTTCCCTCTGGTTGCGCCTCTGCAAACAACCACAACAAGGCAACTCCAGCACAAACCTGGTCTCACCTTACACACAGTCTTGTTTTAGTGCTATGAAAACACACACTTTGCCTGCCTCACTAAGTTCTCACCCCTCCTCTTTAATATGAACATAAAAGCTTTCCAATTACTTTTATATTCCTATACTGTACTTCACATGGAAATATAGAACTCAAGGTTCTCACCACCCCAAATTAGCTCTCTGGTATACTTTCAAAAATATAAGAAGTACAGGTATTCAGTATCTGTCAGTCACGGCCACTTTAAAACAGTGTACCTATAAACAACTCGACAAAACATTATGTTTCTAAATTAACGTATTACACTTAAAAGCTCCTTTACATTTCTTTCGCTAGATGTGCCTTTGTTTAAAACACCACCAGAGAAGGGTGTTGAAGTATGCTCCACAAAGAGTAACTCAAAGCTTTGTTATTCTTTATTAAAAAATCTGCCTGTCAATGCTTTTCGCAAGCCTTTTCAACGCCTTAAGAGGGTAGCTGGATGAGTATAATACGTCGTATTTAAAGATCGGGGGTGGACGATGCACGGAAATAAGAACACATAGTTGAATAATTGGCGAGTGGATGCATGGCCAGATGCATCAATGGATAGATACATAGATCAATGTATCAATGTATGGATGGATGGAAGGATGAATGAATGCAAAGACCAGTACTTACGATAGACGGGTGGGCTGATAAATGCTTAGGATTGATTCTAGGACAGATATATCTATGCAAATATAGGCGTATCGCTGCATGAATGGCACAGTGCTTACTATAGGCGAGTGCGCTCATAGATGCTTAAGATAAGCGGACAAACAGAATTATGTATATAGGAATATATTAATTAATTAAAAGATGGTCGAATGGCGCAGTGCTTAGGATGCATGGATACTGCCCTTTAATTGGGCCGGGTCTGGGGACCGGCACTTATTTTCAGGCAGCCTCCAAACGACTCTCTACCAGGCTCTATTTTTGTCCCTCTCAAAGATAGTACTTTTTTTTTTATTACACTGCAGTGACAGCATGCACATCGATGTATGCATGCTTATTTTGCTCACTACTGAGAACTGGAGACATCACGCTAGGTTACCCACGTTGTAGAAGAAAGGGAAATCCTTTAAACAATGTTTTTTTCTGAACCTACGATAATTGGAGAGGATTTTCTAAAGCACATAATGATACTTATCTTGATTTAGACCACGCCCAAACTTACATAGCCCACACCCCTTTAAGAGCTTTGCCCCCCCCTTTTAGAGCACCCCCACTTTTTTTTCTCCCACTTAGAACCCTAACTACACCATAGTAACAAACAAACAGTGTAACCTTCCATTAAAATCTACAATGGCACCAAGTTTCATAATTTTCCATCAACGCTATCAGCCTTCTACCACAGTACAAGAATGTCTATCAGCACAAAGATGTCTTAGCCACAGAAATGTTGTGTAATTTCTGTACCTGTCTGCTGGAACACTCATCACCAAAAAGTATTAAAACATGGGAATTTGCCAGAAAAACATATACCATACCATAAAGCGATTCATAAATGGGCACACTGCCACTGCACCACCCTCTTCCCCATCCTTCCTTAACTTTACAAAATTAAAGAGAGAGCCACACCAAACCTAGTAAACACACTATACCAATACAAGAACTTAATTTCAACAACCGTCTACCGGAACGCTACATACAAATTTGCGGGTAAAACATAAACCATGCCATAGGGCACTTTATAAGCGTCTCCCAGTGGTTCTACATCAACTTTAGTAGCTCGACATCTGCATGTTACTAAATTCTGAGTTTTAATCAGAAACATACCCACCTCCCCCACAACCATCCCTCGCCCTTTCTTAACCGTACAAAATCAAACAGAAACCCCCACCATTCCTAGTAGCGCCACTATACCCATACACAGGCATAATTTTAACAGGTGTGTGCCGGAACACTTATCAACAAAAAGTATTCAAACATGCAAATTTGCTGGAAAAACATAAGCACGGTTAATAAATAGGCCCACTCAAACTACATTACCTTTACTAACTACACATGCCCACGTTACAAATGTCCGTATAATCAGCAACATACGCACATCCCCCACCCCCAACCACACCCATGCTTAACCTTACGAAATCAAACAACAAGCCCCTGCACTCCCGTTACCGCCACTATAGCCATAGATAGACTTAATGTCAACAGGTGTCTGCCGCAACGCTCATCAGCAAAAGCTATTAAAACTTACAATTTTGCAACTCAAAAATACACCATACCATAAAACGGTTTATAAATAGTCACAGTACCACTACACCACCTCAACACCCGCCCTTGCTTAACTTTACGCAATAAAAGAAACAGCCCAAGCAAATGTAGAAGTGCCACTATAGCCATACACAGCCTTAACTTCAACAGATGTCTCCTGAAAAGCTCATCAGCAAACCGTATTAAAACATGCAAATTTGAGGGTAAAACACATACCAGGCCATAAGGCGTTTTATAAGTGCTCCCAGTGGTACTACATCACCTTTAGTAGCTCCACATCTTCACGTTACTATATTCTGTATTTCAAACAGCAACATAACTACCTCCCCCACACCCACCCCCGCCCTTGGTTAACAGTACGAAAGCAAATAGAAACCCCCCATTCCTAGTAGCGCCACTATGCCCATACACAGGCTTAATTTTAACATGTATATGTAAACAATAATTGACCTGTTCACTTGGTGAGGATACAGTTCATATACCTATTAGAATTGTCATATATATTAGACACTTTATGAAGGAAGTGGTTGCACCATCTGTGCTACTTGTAGGTATAACTCACCAAAATAAAAAATAGACAATTTCAACAGAAGGATTATCTTTATGACCCAAGTTTGTGTCTCTGTCACCCCAATGTGATAGAAAAGTGTAGAAAAAGTGTAGGAAAGGAGTGATGGTGCCTCACGGTAGCACCACCAAGGAGGGTAAAGCAGGAAGGTACTCGCCTGCTACCTCAGATCTCATCATCAGCTACCACCACTCCAGAAAACGAAGAGTTCAAAAGAAAATGAATGGGTTGCTACCCAAAAGACAGAGTGCTAAGGTGTGTGAAGGAGAAAGCTGTGCTGTGATTCGTGCACCACAACTATATACAGATTTGAGCTAAATCACACTGGCTTGCTATTTTATTCTGTGCTGTGTGTCTGCTCATATTAAAATGCCGACATGTTTCATTGCCTTCGGATAAACTCACGGCAATTTCTTCAGGGCATGGGGTATTGTCAATCCACCCTGCACCATCACTTGTCTTATTAAAAACTCTATTAAAGACACAAGGAGAAGACAAACAACACAAAGCAAAGTTAGTTGGCATCTGATTAAAAGGAGAGAACACATGTGCGGTATATACTGTGTCTTAGACTACATTTCCTTCAAGACATTTACTGGGATATTGCCCATCACGGGCATACCTTTACCCTGGAGCGCTTGTATGTGTAACTGTGATCACTCTTTCAAGGTTCCTCCAGACAACTCCTACAGTGAGTCTGTAATACACAACAGAGATCATAAGGCCGTGGAGGATATATCTACCACATGGCTGTCAATGACTATTCCGTAAAGGTTTATTCTGTAATGGTTCTGTGTTCCATTCTGAGTGTAAATCAAACCTTCCATGATATACCCTCTTGTTATTGTTAAACACTCAGCGTGTGGTCAGGGGAATCCCTACTCTATGAAATGACCGTTACTCCCCCTCATAACGACCCGGTTTGTTTGCCCTCTATCCCAGTCGCTCCCTGTGGCTCTGGTAGGGTGCTGAGCATTAAATGACCGTTCCTATTGCCATAATCCTACCTCACGCCCGCTAGCTAGGCAAAGCTCACCGTGAGTACGACCGTGTCCGGCATCAACTCGGCACCGCATCAGCCCTGATGGTGTATTTCGTCAATATGAGCAGAGCCTCGTGCCACGTGATCGGACTTCAGGCGTTCCCGCCCGCCTTGGGGAATCTGACTGTTTGACCACGTAATCATCACCGCCATGTTAGACTGGTGAGATCATCAGTGTGCTCTTCAGTTTTTTACCAATACCTACGTTCACATGGGGATTAAAATAATGCCAACACCGGATATATCATCCATCTGTATGGATGATGTTAATATTGTCATTTATGATGATAATAGAATTTATCAAACATAGTTTTTTAAAGGAAAAATTCCAAATTAAAGAGATTGGAGTTCGGGCTTATCTAAACCCGCGCATAAGCCTATATATCGTTATCGGTGGCGGATTTCGTGTTGAGGTCCAATTTATTTGGCATCTATCTAAACTTTTAGAAAGAGATAGAGTGTTGGTACACTGACTATCAGGCTTTAGATACAGTGAGGCGGTAGCGGGCCAGTGTGAGAACATACTACATCCACTATGCATACACGTGTACTGCCCCTGCTGCCTGTTTACTACATTGGAAACCCCTTAATACCAGACCCAGGTGGCACATTCAGAAACCTCATAACTTTATTAACAAACACTGTATGGACCTGGAACCTGATGGAATAGTTCTGATGTTGTTCCTGTGGACAGTGGGTACAGTGCAAGTACGCCATCCTTGCAGGAGGGCATGAAGGCAGAATGGACTATAGATTTACTTTGTTTCATTCAATAAGGTCGTTCAGTCCAGTTTGATCTACACCTTCCTGGTAAATCCAGCGTGCTTCCCTTGTGCTCAATCTTACTTCCATATTAAATTGGTCTCCCATCACCCTCTCTAAAACCACCCAACGCACATCCCGAGGGGTATGTTTATGAGACTGGAAGTGTTGTACCAATCTGGTGCTCAATTTGCCTGCACGTAGTGTACTGAGATGTTCTTGTATCCTTATTTTAACCTTCCTGGTGGTGAGGCCAATATAATGGAGATCACAGGGGCACGTCAATCTGTAGATGACGTTTGATGTGTTGCAGTTGCTGAATTTATTTAGGAACCAATTTTTGTTCTTAACAAGGGTAACACTTTTTGTAGCAGATGTAAACTCACACACTGAACAATTCCCGCAAGGATAATGTCCCTGCGGGATATTGGTCTCCCGTAGATCTTGTTTGGGTCTGGTGTGTACCAAGCGATCGCGGATGTTAGCTGATCGCCTGAATGCAAACCGGGGTGGAGGCATTTTCATATTTGTGGTGTTCAACAGGTGCCAATGTCTGCGGATAACCTGTCTGATTTTCGTAGAGAGTGGGCCAAAGGTAGTGATCACGGGAATGCAATCGCCCTTCTTCCTGGGAGTCTTTTCCAAAAGGGCAGCACGGGGTGTATTATATGCTCTTTTTCTTGCCTGTTTTATCACCTTTTTAGGATATGCTCGGTTCTCTAGCTTTGTGGCCAGGACACTAGACTGTTCAGAATATTGTTGTAAAGTAGAGCAGTTCCGACGATATCTTAAAAACTGTCCCACGGGTAGGTTGTCCCGAAGAGCTCTGGGATGGTATGACCTATAGTGCAGCAAGGAGTTTTTATCCGTTGGTTTTTGATGCACCTTTGTCACAAGCCCGCCACATTCCGCCTGGATATCGAGGTCTAAGTATACTGCAGATGTTCTACTCACCGACCACGTGAACTTTAAACAGTCATCCAAACCATTAATCCAGTGTAAGAACTCGTGAAGTCTCTCTTCTGAACCTTCCCATGTACATAGCACATCGTCTATGTACCTCTTCCAGAGAACAATGTTCTTCTGGAAGAGGTTGGTGTCAGGATAGATATGGTAAGCCTCGAACTGGCCTACATAAATGCAGGCCAGACTTGGGGCAAAAGTAGCCTCCATCGAGGTACCGGACACCTGGAGGTATATCTGGTCCTTACATGAGAAGAAATTTTGAGTTAATGCGATCTCTATGCATTGAAGGACAAAGGTTTGGGGGGTATCATAGAACCATTCACAATCCCTCAGGGCACGGGCTGCTGCCACCAGCGTTGCTTCCTGAGGGATACTTGTGTACAATGATTCTATGTCTATGGTGACTAGAAATTGATGGGTAGGGTCGTACGTTACATTCTCCAACATTCTCAGGAGATCGGTAGTGTCTTGGAGATACGAGGGTTGGGTGATGACACATTCCCTCAGGAAGAAATCCGCAAACTGTGAGAGTGGTTCTAGTAAGGACTGGATGCCCGATACTATTGGGCGTCCTGGAGGTGGTCGTTGTCTCTTGTAAATTTTAGGTACAATATAGAATGCCGGAATTCTCGGTTTGGTGTTAATCAAAAATTCGGCTTCTCTATATGTAATCCATTTCTTTTCCTTTGCCTCCGTCACCAGTTTAGTAATGGTCGCTTGTAGGTCTTTAGTGGGATCCCGCACCAGAGGTCTATAATTGCAGCGGTTACCCAAAAGCCTGCCCACTTCAGTGTCATAGTCTTGTGTGTCCATTACTACCACCGCCCCGCCTTTATCGGCTGGCTTGATAGTGATGGCTTGATTTCTCTGAATACTTTTCAGTGCTTGCCAATCTCTATGGTGCATGTTACTATGACCCGCAGCGTGCGTGTTTTGTTCCAACTGAAGGATGTCTTGTAGGACCTTTTGTTCAAACACCATTGTCTCAGGGCCCACAGTGCTATTAGGGGGACAAAATTGGGAAGGGCAACGCAGATTGTTTGAAAAAAGCGTTGCATTCTCCTTTTCCTTTCCTTCAAAAAACTTTTTAAGTTTAACATGTGTCTACCGGAACACTTATCAGCAAAAACTATTCAAACATGCAAATTGGCGGGTAAAACATAAACCATCCCATAGCACTGTTTATAAATGGGCCCAGTGAAACTACATTACCTTTAGTAACTACACATGCCCACGTTACAAATATCCGTCTTATAATCAGCAACATACGCACCTCCCCGACCCCCACCCATCCCTTGCTTAACCTTACGAAATCAAACAACGAGCCCCAGCACTCCCGTTACCGCCACTATAGCCACAGATTGACTTAATGTCAACAGGTGTCTGCCGGAACGCTCATCAGCAAAAGCTATTAAAACTTATAATTTTGCAACTCAAACATACACCATACCATAAGACGGTTTATAATTAGTCACAGTACCACTACACCACCTCAACACCCGCCCTTGCTTAACTTTACGCAATAAAAGAAAGAGCCCAAGCAAACGTTGAAGCGCTGCTATAGCCATACGCAGCCTTAACTTCAACAGATGTCTCCTGAAAAGCTCATCAGCAAACCGTATTAAAACATGCAAATTTGCGGGTAAAACACATACCATGCCATAGGGCGCTTTATAGGTGCTCCCAGTGGTACTAGATCACCTTTAGTAGCTCCACATCTCCATGTTACTATATTCTGTATTTCAAACAGCAACATAACTACCTCCCCCACATCCACCCCCGCCCTGGGTTAACAGTACGAAAGCAAACAGAAACCCCCCATTCCTAGTAGCGCCACTATAACCATACACAGGCTTAATTTTAACATGTGTCTCCCGGAACACTTATCAGCAAAAACTATTCAAACATGCAAATTGGCGGGTAAAACATAAACCATCCCATAGCACTGTTTATAAATGGGCCCAGTGAAACTACATTACCTTTAGTAACTACACATGCCCACGTTACAAATATCCGTCTTATAATCAGCAACATACGCACCTCCGTCACCCCCACCCATCCCTTGCTTAACCTTACGAAATCAAACAACGAGACCCAGCACTCCCGTTACCGCCACTATAGCCATACATAGACTTAATGTTAATAGGTGTCTGCCGGAACGCTCATCAGCAAAACCTATTAAAACCTGCAATTTTGAAACTCAAACATACACCATACCATAAGACGGTTTATAAATAGTCACAGTACCACTACACCACCTCAACACCCACCCTTGCTTAACTTTACGCAATAAAAGAAAGAGTCCCAGCAAACGTAGAAGCGCCACTATAGCCAAACAGAGGCTTGATTTCAACAGATGTCTCCCGAAACGCTCATCAGCAAAACGTATTAAAACATGCAAATTTGCGACTAAAACATATCCCATGCCATAGGGCGCTTTATAAGTGCTCCCAGTGGTACTAGATCACCTTTAGTAGCTCAACATCTGCACGTTATTATATTCTGTGTTTCAAACAGCAACATAACCACCTCTCCCACACCCACCCCCACCCTTGCTTAACCGTATGAAATGAAACAGAACCCCCCACCATTCCCAGTAGCGCCACTATACCCATATACGACGTTAATTTTAACAGGTGTCTGCCAGAACACTCATCAGCAAAACATATTAAAACATGCAAATTTGCGACTACAACGTATCCCATGCCATAGGGCTCTTTATAAGTGCTCCCAGTGGTACTAGATCACCCTTAGTAGCTCGCCATCTGCACGTTACTATATTCTGTGTTTCAATCAGCAACATAACCACCTCCTCCACACCCACCCCGCCCTTGCTTAACCGTACGAAATCAAACAGAAACCCCCACCATTCCCAGTAGCGCCACTATACCCATATACGACGTTAATTTTAACAGGTGTCTGCCAGAACTTATCAGCAAAAAGTATTCAAACATGCAAATTGGCGGGTAAAACATAAACCATCCCATAGCAAGGCTTTTAAATGGACCCAGTCGAACTACACCATCTTTACTAGCTAGACATCTATATGTTACGAAAGTCGTTTAAACACTCTGTAGAGTGTATAGCAGGGCATGGGTAGAGTAAACAAAGTTCTAATTCCCAAACTTTTGATATACAGTCCCTTTACTGTATCTATATTAAAGATATTAAATGGCATGAATACATTGACAAGTGTCTCAAAAGGGATAGTGAAGCTCACCATCAGTAAAACACGAACCACTTCAACACCTACATATATCCACCACAGCGACACAGCCTGACAAATAGTATCACTTATAATCACATGTAGTTCTCTAATGTCAACAGTCATACAGAAAATATACCGCACATTTACATTTTTTTATCTCTCACACATTTATAAAACATTTCTTCTAAAGAAGCACTCCCCAACTACTTCTATTCCATAAGAACAGACAATAATTAATAAGTTTACTACCATATATTTTAGTATATCTACCTTTTTATTATTCACTAGTCAGAAACTACAAAAACTATTCTCTATACCCAAATGCAAACCAGAAACCATATTCATATTTATCTCAACTTAGGATCACATGATTCAAACTATGCGTACATATAAAAGGAACCTATGCGTACATATAAAAGGAAGCTATCACTTTTCCTATCTCCATCTCCTCTCCATGTAATCTCCAAACACTGTACACTGCCCCACTGTACAACAACCTACCCTGACTTACATTCAAACCTTTTCTCTCAGTGTCAAAAATAGGACCACAACCTGCCCACATAATATTTCTGCATTTCGTTTTATCGCTTTTAACTTAATAACACATACTTCTCCTACCACCACCCTCCCACCCCACTATTTTCACAAAAAGTATCAATTGCAAACGTGCAACATTTTCTTTATCTCCCCAAATACATTACAAACTCAAATTAACGCTGTACCTCATTTTCAAAACAATACAGTCCTATAAAGATGACAAACTACACTTCTTCTTTGTGAAAAATTCCTAAACATATATAAAATACTTATATAACAACAGCTCAAATGTTATGCATATTTCATAACCAATATCAAACACCACACTTTACTAACACTATATTACTTTGAAATAAAAAATACTTTCAAAATTAAAAATATCACCTCAAATACTTAATCAATACTATAAAACACATGATTTTATGATTTATGATTTTATGATTTTATATAGCGCTGAATCACCCCAAGGGGTATCTCTGCGCTTGCAACAGAAGACTATCTCGACACTAGAAAAGATAAGTTTTCATCAGCTTTCTGAATTGGAGAAGGGGCATTTCCGTACGAAGGTATTGGGGAAGACTGTTCCAAAACATGGGAGCCAAATACGAAAAGGCCCTGCCACCAGTACGGGCTTTGTTTATTCTAGGAACAGAAAGGAGTTTTTTTGATCCTGATCTAAGTGAGATATAGGAGTATACGCTTTCAGTTTCCTAGCAAGATAAAGAGGGCTAAGCTCATTAAGAGTCTTGAAAATCATGCAGCCTGTTGCACTCTTTTTTTGATTGGCAACCAATGCAATTCATGCAACAGAGGCAATGAGGGGGTCCTGGCAGGTGAATCAGTTACCAGACGGGCAGCCGTATTTTGGATAACCTGCAATTTGTCCAATGAAGCTACATGAGCAGAAAGAAGAAGAGCATTACAATAATCAATCTTGCTCATGAGCAGTGCCTGCATTAAAGTCTTCCTTGTGGAGAGAGGGAGCATTGGAAAAACTCTTCTAAGTAAACTTAAAATGTGATAACAGGATCCAGCAATTGTATTAACATGGGTCTGAAGGGTAAGTTTCTTATCGAGCTTAATGCCCAGATTTTTAACTACCTCTTTGGGAGCGGGGGCTTTACCCAACTCCTCAGGCCACCAACTAGGTGACCAACAGATGTCAGCACCTCCAAACAGCAGAATCTCAGATTTCTCAGAGTTTAACTGGAGATAGTTGGTTTTCATCCAGGAGGCAATAGCCATCCTGCCCTGAGAAAAGATGGTTTGTATGTCTGATCTCGTTTTGTCAAAGGTGAGGAGGAGTTGGGTGTCATCTGCGTAAGAGATAGGATTAAACCCCAAATCCCTCATAAGTTTAGCCAGGGGCGTCACATAGATGTTAAACAAAGTTGGGCTCAGACATGAGCCCTGAGGGACGCCCCTAGTAACCTGCGAGGGAGCAGAAGTAAAAGAACCCAATGACACTGCCTGAGTGCGGTTGGACAAGAAATCTGACAACCAGCTCAAAGCAGATCCGTTAATACCAAGCTCTTGTAATCTGTGCAGAAGAACTTGGTGAGAGATGGTATCGAATGCTGCTGAGAGGTCGAGCAGCACCAGAAGTGCCGCTTGACCTTGGTCCAGAGCCATTCTAATATTATCCGTTACCTCCACTAAGGCAGTCTCAGTGCTATGTTTAGCACGAAAGCCTTACTGAGAAACATCAAGAGCACTAGAAGACTCAAGGAAAGCAGATAAGTGCTTATTGATATGTTTCTCAGTGATCTTACTCTGTAGTGGAAGCAACGAAATCGGGCGATAATTGGACAGTTCCTCAGGGGAGATGTTTGAGTTTTTACGAATGGGGATAATTTGGGCATGTTTCCACCTTTGCGGAAGACTAGCAGATTTTAAAGAAATATTAATTATGGAGCAAAGTGGCGACGCCAGCTGAGCCGCAAATCTAGAAGAGATTTTAGCAGGAATAGTATCCAGGGGGATCCAGATCTGGTACATTCCAGAAGTGTTTGCACTTCAGTGATGGTAATAGCAGGAAATGTAGTCAAATGAGGTCCTACACTAGTAGGCTGGAATGTGGTCACCATAGGGATAGGGACAAAAGTATTGGAAAGGGTGATATTTTGATAAATCTTCTCAACTTTTTGTACAAAAAAGGAGGAGATATTATCGCATAATGACTGAGAAGAAATATCCCTAGTTTGGCAAGATTTGGGTTTCGAGAAATCGTGTACAATTTGAAAGAGCATTCTGGAATTGTTACCTGCATGCTCCAAAGTCTCTGCAATGTGCGTTTTACGGGCCAACTTAACATTATTATGATAAATTACCATAGCTGCTTTATAAGTAGTTTTGGCTTGCTCATTATGTGAGCGTCGCCAAACACGCTCCAGTTTTTTACAGGCACTTTTCTCCTCTCATAAAGCAGACGTATACCAACCAGTGGCAGACCTTTTGGGTGAATGTCTAAGAGGCTTGAGAGGAACTACTTTGTCAAGTAAATTACTAACTCTCAAATCAAAAAATCGAGTTGCTGATTTACATCCCCTTGCATACTATCTCAATCCCACCCAGTAAAAAGTAGGGAGAGATGGTTAGATGTTAATTTGTGCCAGGGTCTGTACTGCCGGGTAGCAAAATGATTATTTATCGCAGGGAGATGGTCAATAGAGCCCAACAATTGAAAATGTATCATAAAGTGGTCAGACTATGTAAGCGGGTAAGTCTCACCACATTTAATGTCCAAAGAATTAGCAAAGATGAGATCCAAAGTATGACCAGCAATGTGAGTGGGAGCGGTATTAATAATAGCTAAACCTCCAGCTGCTAAATCCTGCAAACATAATCTTGCGTCTTGAGTGGAAGCATCTTCGCTGTGAATATTAAAATCCCCAAGCAGGAGAAATTTGCGTGAAGCAATTAAATAGGGAGAAATGAATTCGAGCAGTTGACTAGTAAAATTTAATGTTGACCCAGGCGGTCTATAAACTAAGGCGCCTTTCCAGCTACAGCGTGCGGAGAGGTCCAATCTGAAAACAATACATTCAAATGCTTCGGTCCCCATCTGATCAAGGATGGTAACGGTCAGTTCCTCTTTATAAATTAAGGCTATACCCCCACCCATTTTACCTATTCTATCCCGCCTAAGAATCCGATAGCCCTCAGGTATAGCTAGAGTAATAGCCGGGGTGGAGGTAGGTTTAAGCCAGGTCTCAGTAATGAAACCTATATCCGGCTTCAGATCGGTTAAGACATCCCATATATCCGCGGAGGGCCTAACCAAAGATCTAACATTAGCTAGGATACAGTTCCATGCTTGATGCTGCACAGTGGGAGACGAATAAATAAGAGGCTCCAACCGAAGAGAGTCAGGTAAGCATGTACAATCAGATGGCGATGCAGCAAGTAAAATGGGACAGTAGCAATGCATGCTTTGAAACTTACAGGTCGAGCATGCGAAGGGACCCTCAAGAATTCTATTGAAATGGCGCAGAGCTTTACAACACACCATATTTAAAGACAACAAATGCTCACGTGAATATGTCTGCACAGGGTTACTCACGGATCTTAACAGTGGCTGCAAACTATCAGGGGGCCTGGCGGCTGTCGGCGTCCTGGCGCGAACGGGCGCAGACGGGCTTGCCTCTGGCGTGCCTCCGGCGCGCCATCGGCGCGCCCGCTGCGTGCGTGCACTGCGCGCTAGCATGGGTCTGCTCTTAAAGCCCCCACAGTCTAAACGCTAGAGCGCTGACCAAAATGGCACCCTGTAGTGTCACAGTCCCTCAGAAAACCCCGATAAACTCGCAAAATAGCGAGAAATTAGTACAATTTTAATGTGCGGGTAAGTGGGAGCATACAAGAAGAATCAAATGCAATTTTTAAAAACAAATGGTGAACTCCACATGAAATGCTCAAACGCGAGAAAGTACGCCGGCAAACACCTTCCCTCGTATTAGGAGAGGGGAGGGAGCCGGAGAGTTGTTAAGAAAATCTACGAGCAGCTACAGCATTCAACCTAGGAGACACAATTCATACGAGGAATCAGCTGTTGCGCTGCGCGCTAGCATGGGTCTGCTCTTAAAGCCCCCACGGTCTAAACGCTAGAGCGCTGACCAAAATGGCACCCTGTAGTGTCACAGTCCCTCAGAAAACCCCGATAAACTCGCAAAATAGCGAGAAATGAGTACAATTTTAATGTGCGGGTTAGTGGGAGCATACAAGAAGAATCAAATGCAATTTCTAAAAACAAATGGTGAACTCCACATAAAATGCTCAAACGCGAGCAAGTACGCCGGCAAACACCTTCCCTCGTATTAGGAGAGGGGAGGGAGCCGGAGAGTTGTTAAGAAAATCTACGAGCAGCTACAGCATTCAACCTAGGAGACACAATTCATACGAGGAATCAGCTGTTCATTTCTAACTCACCTTTGTAGTTGTTATCCAGATTTCAAATGACACACGCATACAATTCTCTCTTTCTCACATAGTACATGTAAAGCTCCGACTTCATCAAGAATGAAACCAGGAATGGCACAATTTCTCTGTCGCTCCACACATAAATACATGTAAAGAAAAAATCAGAATACTTCATTCCTTCAACGACATTCCAAAACTTACCTCCATTGGTTAATTTTGAATTTTCCTTCCGAAAAGCTACTTATTATTCCGCACCACATACAGGTCACAAGTTCAACCTATTTTATCATCACACTTTCTGGAACCTTCTACGACACCTGCAGGTTAAAAGTTTATAAATCTTTTTTAACCTAACGATATACTTTTGCAACATTTTATCGAACATTCAATGGCACGTGCAGGTTAAAAGCTCACAATAGGGGTCAGTAGTTCATCAGCTTTATACCCAACTCCAGCAGCACCTCACCTTACGCCCCCAGCGACCCGTAAGAGTCAGTGCTTTCAACTTTCCAAATACCAAATTTATTTCATACACACGAATTTACCTTCACACTCCCTATATAACACCCCCTAAGCACCATACACAAGTTACAATGTTCGAAACAAAAGTTCCTCCAAGTAGCTATAACTACATGCCGACACTACTTGCACAGATGTGGCACAGCAGCCAGAGCACATGACTTCACAGCATATGACACACAGTTTGGGCTCACGCTTTCATCCCGAGTTCGGCAGCAGCTCAGCTTAGCAGCATGAGACTCTACACACTACCTCACATATTTTCCGTACCCCAGAACTTTCAGACCAGTGTGGGTCAGTAGTTCGTCCTAGTAGTTACAAACACATGCTGACACTACTTCCACAGCTGTACTGCAGCGGCCACGGCACATGACTTCACAGCATAAGACGCACAATTTAGACTTGCGCTCTAATCTCTGAGTCCTGAACCACCACACCTTAGAGGCATCACACTCTAGGCAATACCTTACTTAATTTCCGTAGCCTAGCACTTTCACACTGGTAGGTATGATTAGTTCACTTTGCACGCCTTCTATAGCACACCCTAAACACCCCACAGAGGTTACAGTGCTCCTACCCTCCTCTTTCCCACTTTTTTTGCCCTTTTTTCCACTTACTCGCTTCAACGGAATAACAAAATGGCGGCCAACACTTCCTCCTTCCATGAGACTCTAGAGAATACCTCACATATTTGCCGTACCCCGGACTTTCACACCACTACGGGTCAGTAGTTCATCCTAGTAGGTACAAACACATGCTGACACTACTTCAACAACTGTACTGCAGCGGCCAGGGCACATGACTCCACAGCATAAGACACACAGTGTGGGCTCACGCTTTAATCCTCGAGTCGCGCACAAGCTCACCTTAGAAACATCACACACTAGCAAATGCTTCACTTAATTTTCGTAGCCTAGAACCTTCACACCGGTAGGTATGATTAGTTCACTTCGCACCCCCTCTATAGCACACCCTAAACACCCCACAAAGGTTACAGTGCACTTACCCTCCTCTTTCCCACATTTTCTGCCCTTTTTGCCCCTTACTCACTTCAACGGAATCACAAAATGGTGGCCAACACTTCCTAGTTGCAAACGCTTGTAGTGCTCGCAGCCAATCAGCAGCAAGCTCGTGCTCGTAATGCCTCAGCCAATCAGATGGCAGCATTCACAAATATCGATATCTGTACATTTCAATATTTCTCAAAAACTACTGAACGGATTTACACCAAGTAAACAAAAGCGTGCTTTCTAGACCAAGACCCTTCTCCCTGCCAAATTTGGGGTAATTCCGTTCACCCGTTCGACCTGTAGCCTTGTCTAAAGTTTCCTATGGAAATTAATATTGAAAAAACACGTTTTGGGACCCCCCTTTTTTCTCGGCCCCCCCTTGATGAATCACCCCCAAACTGTCAACAAAGGAGCTGATCTCAACAAAGAATTAGTTTTGAAAATTTCACGAAGATTCATCAATCGGCGCCAAAGTTATTGCAAATAGAATGTTGCCATTTTCCTACAGTAACTAGGTCCTAAATATAACTACCTACTAGCGACGACCGCCAGAAGGTAATATATATATATATATATATATATATATATATATATATATATATATATATATATATATATACCAAAATCCTCTTCCAACAAGGATGACGACGCTGTGTGTGGGCTTAACGAATTTTATTGTTGTGCTCCATCGTAAACGCGTTTCGGCTGATATACCGACTTGTCCCCCAATGTCGAGGTGCCATTTTTTTGCCTGTATTTACAAAGTTAACTGTGTGACATGTGACCAAAAGAATTTTAAGACATACTTTGGCATCTCGCAAAAACATTTCTCATAAGTTCACATATTTCTTTCCTTCGTGTCAGATTAACCATTATTAACAGTTGACTGTTTTAAATTTTTTAACATCTGATTAAGACTTACATTTAATTGTGTCATCGTAAAATACAATATGTTGAAATCCATTTAAAATGTGGCATTTTGGGAATAAAGTCATTTTACACACTGAAATGTGATGTTCCATTCACAATAACGCTGGAAGGGATTTGGTGTGGATGATTTCCGGCACCAATCGTTCTGGGGACGGGAGCTTTTTTACCGGGACATTTGTATATTCAGCACTTCTGGCATACAAACTGCCGTGACTGTATTCCACTTGGTTTTATTTAATGTGTAATGCACGGGATGGCTGCCATGAGCAAAGGATTAACGATTGCCAGAATTATGAGAACTATTCTTCTAATGTCAGCACTTACCTGTATCCCCCGTGGCATTCTGGAAGTTGTATGCTTTACAGTCATGTGACCTTAAATACACCTATAAAATGCAGGCACGTACGCACTTGGTTTCCCGCTTCCCAGTCCGTGATCAAGGCAAATGCCGAAACTAGTTGGACGTTTGGAAGAATTTGTGCTGCATTTGCCTGGAATAAAGCGCTTTGTCCTCAGAAATGGGCCTCTGTTGTTTTCTCATGTTGTTGAAGTGACGGGCTTCTCCGTGCCCGCCTTTGAGAGGCCGCCCTGAAGGGTCGGGGGCTCCTTTCTCGGAGGTGTTACTGTGGATGTTAATCAAGGAGCATGACCCACTCGATGCAGTTTCTACCTATCGAGGTAAAATGCCACTGAGCAAAGAGTTACTGCAACGCTGGAAGGGATTTGGTGTGGATGATTTCCGGCACCAATCGTTCTGGGGACGGGAGCTTTTTTACCGGGACATTTGTATATTCAGCACTTCTGGCATACAAACTGCCGTGACTGTATTCCACTTGGTTTTATTTAATGTGTAATGCACGGGATGGCTGCCATGAGCAAAGGATTAACGATTGCCAGAATTATGAGAACTATTCTTCTAATGTCAGCACTTACCTGTATTCCCCGTGGCATTCTGGAAGTTGTATGCTTTACAGTCATGTGACCTTAAATACACCTATAAAATGCAGGCACGTACGCACTTGGTTTCCCGCTTCCCAGTCCGTGATCAAGGCAAATGCCGAAACTAGTTGGACGTTTGGAAGAATTTGTGCTGCATTTGCCTGGAATAAAGCGCTTTGTCCTCAGAAATGGGCCTCTGTTGTTTTCTCATGTTGTTGAAGTGACGGGCTTCTCCGTGCCCGCCTTTGAGAGGCCGCCCTGAAGGGTCGGGGGCTCCTTTCTCGGAGGTGTTACTGTGGATGTTAATCAAGGAGCATGACCCACTCGATGCAGTTTCTACCTATCGAGGTAAAATGCCACTGAGCAAAGAGTTACTGCAACGCTGGAAGGGATTTGGTGTGGATGATTTCCGGCACCAATTGTTCTGGGGACGGGAGCTTTTTTACCGGGACATTTGTATATTCAGCACTTCTGGCATACAAACTGCCGTGACTGTATTCCACTTGGTTTTATTTAATGTGTAATGCACGGGATGGCTGCCATGAGCAAAGGATTAACGATTGCCAGAATTATGAGAACTATTCTTCTAATGTCAGCACTTACCTGTATCCCCCGTGGCATTCTGGAAGTTGTATGCTTTACAGTCATGTGACCTTAAATACACCTATAAAATGCAGGCACGTACGCACTTGGTTTCCCGCTTCCCAGTCCGTGATCAAGGCAAATGCCGAAACTAGTTGGACGTTTGGAAGAATTTGTGCTGCATTTGCCTGGAATAAAGCGCTTTGTCCTCAGAAATGGGCCTCTGTTGTTTTCTCATGTTGTTGAAGTGACGGGCTTCTCCGTGCCCGCCTTTGAGAGGCCGCCCTGAAGGGTCGGGGGCTCCTTTCTCGGAGGTGTTACTGTGGATGTTAATCAAGGAGCATGACCCACTCGATGCAGTTTCTACCTATCGAGGTAAAATGCCACTGAGCAAAGAGTTACTGCAACGCTGGAAGGGATTTGGTGTGGATGATTTCCGGCACCAATCGTTCTGGGGACGGGAGCTTTTTTACCGGGACATTTGTATATTCAGCACTTCTGGCATACAAACTGCCGTGACTGTATTCCACTTGGTTTTATTTAATGTGTAATGCACGGGATGGCTGCCATGAGCAAAGGATTAACGATTGCCAGAATTATGAGAACTATTCTTCTAATGTCAGCACTTACCTGTATCCCCCGTGGCATTCTGGAAGTTGTATGCTTTACAGTCATGTGACCTTAAATACACCTATAAAATGCAGGAACGTACACACTTGGTTTCCCGCTTCTCTGTCCGTGATCAAGGCAAATGCCGAAACTAGTTGGACGTTTGGAAGAATTTGTGCTGCATTTGCCTGGAATAAAGCGCTTTGTCCTCAGAAATGGGCCTCTGTTGTTTTCTCATGTTGTTGAAGTGACGGGCTTCTCCGTGCCCGCCTTTGGGAGGCCGCCCTGAAGGGTCGGGGGCTCCTTTCTCGGAGGTGTTACTGTGGATGTTAATCAAGGAGCACGACCCACTCGATGCAGTTTCTACCTATCGAGGTAAAATGCCACTGAGCAAAGATTTACTGCAACGCTGGAAGGGATTTGGTGTGGATGATTTCCGGCACCAATCGTTCTGGGGACGGGAGCTTTTTTACCGGGACATTTGTATATTCAGCACTTCTGGCATACAAACTGCCGTGACTGTATTCCACTTGGTTTTATTTAATGTGTAATGCACGGGATGGCTGCCATGAGCAAAGGATTAACGATTGCCAGAATTATGAGAACTATTCTTCTAATGTCAGCACTTACCTGTATCCCCCGTGGCATTCTGGAAGTTGTATGCTTTACAGTCATGTGACCTTAAATACACCTATAAAATGCAGGCACGTACGCACTTGGTTTCCCGCTTCCCAGTCCGTGATCAAGGCAAATGCCGAAACTAGTTGGACGTTTGGAAGAATTTGTGCTGCATTTGCCTGGAATAAAGGGCTTTGTCCTCAGAAATGGGCCTCTGTTGTTTTCTCATGTTGTTGAAGTGACGGGCTTCTCCGTGCCCGCCTTTGAGAGGCCGCCCTGAAGGGTCGGGGGCTCCTTTCTCGGAGGTGTTACTGTGGATGTTAATCAAGGAGCATGACCCACTCGATGCAGTTTCTACCTATCGAGGTAAAATGCCACTGAGCAAAGAGTTACTGCAACGCTGGAAGGGATTTGGTGTGGATGATTTCCGGCACCAATCGTTCTGGGGACGGGAGCTTTTTTACTGGGACATTTGTATATTCAGCACTTCTGGCATACAAACTGCCGTGACTGTATTCCACTTGGTTTTATTTAATGTGTAATGCACGGGATGGCTGCCATGAGCAAAGGATTAACGATTGCCAGAATTATGAGAACTATTCTTCTAATGTCAGCACTTACCTGTATCCCCCGTGGCATTCTGGAGGTTGTATGCTTTACAGTCATGTGACCTTAAACACACCTATAAAATGCAGGCACGTACGCACTTGGTTTCCCGCATCCCAGTCCGTGATCAAGGCAAATGCCGAAACTAGTTGGACGTTTGGAAGAATTTGTGCTGCATTTGCCTGGAATAAAGCGCTTTGTCCTCAGAAATGGGCCTCTGTTGTTTTCTCATGTTGTTGAAGTGACGGGCTTCTCCGTGCCCGCCTTTGAGAGGCCGCCCTGAAGGGTCGGGGGCTCCTTTCTCGGAGGTGTTACTGTGGATGTTAATCAAGGAGCATGACCCACTCGATGCAGTTTCTACCTATCGAGGTAAAATGCCACTGAGCAAAGAGTTACTGCAACGCTGGAAGGGA
This sequence comes from Triturus cristatus, assembly GCF_964204655.1. NCBI lineage: Eukaryota > Metazoa > Chordata > Amphibia > Caudata > Salamandridae > Triturus > Triturus cristatus. The sequence goes on from NC_140584.1 coordinate 259,502,468, forward strand.
TTTGGTGTGGATGATTTCCGGCACCAATCGTTCTGGGGATGGGAGCTTTTTTACCCGGACATTTGTATATTCAGCACTTCTGGCATACAAACTGCCGTGACTGTATTCCACTTGGTTTTATTTAATGTGTAATGCACGGGATGGCTGCCATGAGCAAAGGATTAACGATTGCCAGAATTATGAGAACTATTCTTCTAATGTCAGCACTTACCTGTCTCCCCCGTGGCATTCTGGAAGTTGTATGCTTTACAGTCATGTGACCTTAAATACACCTATAAAATGCAGGCACGTACGCACTTGGTTTCCCGCTTCCCAGTCCGTGATCAAGGCAAATGCCGAAACTAGTTGGACGTTTGGAAGAATTTGTGCTGCATTTGCCTGGAATAAAGCGCTTTGTCCTCAGAAATGGGCCTCTGTTGTTTTCTCATGTTGTTGAAGTGACGGGCTTCTCCGTGCCCGCCTTTGAGAAGCCGCCCTGAAGGGTCGGGGGCTCCTTTCTCTGAGGTGTTACTGTGGATGTTAATCAAGGAGCATGACCCACTCGATGCAGTTTCTACCTATCGAGGTAAAATGCCACTGAGCAAAGAGTTACTGCAACGCTGGAAGGGATTTGGTGTGGATGATTTCCGGCACCAATCGTTCTGGGGACGGGAGCTTTTTTACCGGGACATTTGTATATTCAGCACTTCTGGCATACAAACTGCCGTGACTGTATTCCACTTGGTTTTATTTAATGTGTAATGCACGGGATGGCTGCCATGAGCAAAGGATTAACGATTGCCAGAATTATGAGAACTATTCTTCTAATGTCAGCACTTACCTGTATCCCCCGTGGCATTCTGGAAGTTGTATGCTTTACAGTCATGTGACCTTAAATACACCTATAAAATGCAGGCACGTACGCACTTGGTTTCCCGCTTCCCAGTCCGTGATCAAGGCAAATGCCGAAACTAGTTGGACGTTTGGAAGAATTTGTGCTGCATTTGCCTGGAATAAAGCGCTTTGTCCTCAGAAATGGGCCTCTGTTGTTTTCTCATGTTGTTGAAGTGACGGGCTTCTCCGTGCCCGCCTTTGAGAGGCCGCCCTGAAGGGTCGGGGGCTCCTTTCTCGGAGGTGTTACTGTGGATGTTAATCAAGGAGCATGACCCACTCGATGCAGTTTCTACCTATCGAGGTAAAATGCCACTGAGCAAAGAGTTACTGCAACGCTGGAAGGGATTTGGTGTGGATGATTTCCGGCACCAATCGTTCTGGGGACGGGAGCTTTTTTACCGGGACATTTGTATATTCAGCACTTCTGGCATACAAACTGCCGTGACTGTATTCCACTTGGTTTTATTTAATGTGTAATGCACGGGATGGCTGCCATGAGCAAAGGATTAACGATTGCCAGAATTATGAGAACTATTCTTCTAATGTCAGCACTTACCTGTCTCCCCCGTGGCATTCTGGAAGTTGTATGCTTTAGAGTCATGTGACCTTAAATACACCTATAAAATGCAGGCACGTACGCACTTGGTTTCCCGCTTCCCAGTCCGTGATCAAGGCAAATGCCGAAACTAGTTGGACGTTTGGAAGAATTTGTGCTGCATTTGCCTGGAATAAAGCGCTTTGTCCTCAGAAATGGGCCTCTGTTGTTTTCTCATGTTGTTGAAGTGACGGGCTTCTCCGTGCCCGCCTTTGAGAAGCCGCCCTGAAGGGTCGGGGGCTCCTTTCTCGGAGGTGTTACTGTGGATGTTAATCAAGGAGCATGACCCACTCGATGCAGTTTCTACCTATCGAGGTAAAATTCCACTGAGCAAAGAGTTACTGCAACGCTGGAAGGGATTTGGTGTGGATGATTTCCGGCACCAATCGTTCTGGGGACGGGAGCTTTTTTACCGGGACATTTGTATATTCAGCACTTCTGGCATACAAACTGCCGTGACTGTATTCCACTTGGTTTTATTTAATGTGTAATGCACGGGATGGCTGCCATGAGCAAAGGATTAACGATTGCCAGAATTATGAGAACTATTCTTCTAATGTCAGCACTTACCTGTATCCCCCGTGGCATTCTGGAAGTTGTATGCTTTACAGTCATGTGACCTTAAATACACCTATAAAATGCAGGCACGTACGCACTTGGTTTCCCGCTTCCCAGTCCGTGATCAAGGCAAATGCCGAAACTAGTTGGACGTTTGGAAGAATTTGTGCTGCATTTGCCTGGAATAAAGCGCTTTGTCCTCAGAAATGGGCCTCTGTTGTTTTCTCATGTTGTTGAAGTGACGGGCTTCTCCGTGCCCGCCTTTGAGAGGCCGCCCTGAAGGGTCGGGGGCTCCTTTCTCGGAGGTGTTACTGTGGATATATATATATATATATATATATATATATATATATATATATATACCAAAATCCTCTTCCAACAAGGATGACGACGCTGTGTGTGGGCTTAAAGAATTTTATTGTTGTGCTCCATCGTAAACGCGTTTCGGCTGATATACCGACTTGTCCACCAATGTCGAGGTGCCATTTTTTTGCCTGTATTTACAAAGTTAACTGTGTGACATGTGACCAAAAGAATTTTAAGACATACTTTGGCATCTCGCAAAAACATTTCTCATAAGTTCACATATTTCTTTCCTTCGTGTCAGATTAACCATTATTAACAGTTGACTGTTTTACATTTTTTAACATCTGATTAAGACTTACATTTAATTGTGTCATCGTAAAATACAATATGTTGAAATCCATTTAAAATGTGGCATTTTGGGAATAAAGTCATTTTACATACTCAAATGTGATGTTCCATTCACAATATTTCATCCATAATGGCTAGAAACTTAAATTTGTATTGTGAACCCGCAAAATATATGGCATATAAATTACTAAATATTTACTGTTAAATTGCATGTAGTGCGCATTACAGCATATAAAACATCGGTGAGATCAAATGAATACTAAATTGTTCTAGGGATATTGTTCCCCCATTAGATGTCACAGTGCTATATTCATCCAGCATTAGAAATACATGAAACACATTACTATCCATTATGAATTATGAAATATTTTGTACTGTATGAACATATCAAAGCCATATTTGTCTGATACCAATGCTTGATCTGTCTGAGTGGTATCCTATTGACTACATTACTTGTGGCACAGCAATATAATAAAGTGCATGTGGGCTGTGTCTCCCTTAGTAACTAATATAATATATGACTGTCTCCTTCCTAGCGAGATGCTATAAGATATGTGCAGATAACGGCTAAATGACTTGTGCAATGTGCAAACTTACCTACAAAATCTTCCTAAAAAATTCCTGTCACAAAAAAGTAAGATTCATGTTAAAAACAATTAAAATAACTGCTGACCGAGAGGGATGATGGCTACCTTTCTGATATTATTTACAAATGTGTATGCAAATCTTTCTCAGTGTTAAGACCCCATGGATCTTCGGTATTCATCTGAATAATATATCTGGACTCCATCCATCTGAGTTGTCTTTCTCTGTCTCCTCCCTGAATATTTGGGGGGACAGCATCCAAGACGAAGTAAACTAGACCTGCTGTTTGACTGCCACTTCAAAGTGGCGGGGCTACCGGATAACTCCTATCACAGTTTTTTATAGCCCGTAAATGTTGCAATATTCGTTTAGGAACTGCTAAGATGGTACTCCCTATGTAAGACAGCCCGCATGGACACTAATATATAAACCGCATATTCTGTCTTGCAAGTATAGTTACCACTGAGGCATTTTATATGAGATGTGAGTGCTAACTTGTATTCCGTCATATTTTTTCCATGTTGGCAGGCCTTACTCCTACCGCACTTCCTGAACCTTGATCTGTTATCTCATGTAGATTTAACTTGCTTACATCTTTCTGGACTATTTCGCACTAAATCCTGTCTCATCGCTTTAATGTAAATGTAATGACAGGTCTTCTAGGAGCCACCTTTCCCACCACCGGGTCATTCTTTATTAAATGCCAACACTTGTGCAGGATTGATCGAATTGCCCCTTCCTGGTTGTTAAATGTGGTGATGAGTCAAAAGTGTTATTCATCTCTAACTTATTTGTTGGTCTTGTATGGATTAAACTAAATTTGTTCCCTAGGTCTCTACTTGACTTTTAAAATTGCTTCATTGATGCACCTAGGTGTGTACCCCCTAACTATGAATCTTGATTTCAAATGATCAATGGTGGATTTCTCTTCCTTGGGGTCGCTACAGTTACTCCTCACTATTAGGATCTCACCATATGGGATATTCCAAATAAATTACGTGGATGGAAACTTGCTGCGTGCAAAACTGTGTTCCCAGCTGTAGGTTTTCTGTACAGCTTGGTTTCAAGCTTATTGTCTTTGACATATATTGTCAGATCTAAAAAATTTACCTCTGTCTTACATATTGTACTTTGAAAGTGTAAATTGAGGTAATTAATTTCAATTTGATTGAGGAACACCTTGGTGCATTCTTCAGTACCCCTCCAGACTATAAAGAGGTCACCAAGGAAGCGACACCAACGCACATTTTTCTCCCATACATCATGGTAACGGGTCCAGATCACCTGCTCCTCCCGCCAGCCCATATGTAGATTTGCATAGCTGGGGGCGAAGCAGGTGCCCATTGCTGTCTCACGGATCTGGTGGCAAAATCTGCCATTGAAGAAGAAAAAGTTGCTATTCAGACAACGTTAGCAGCATTTGAGTACGCTGCCACAGATTCAGCAGTCTAGCTCCCAGGAAGTGACCAATCTCTCTTAAAGCATCTTTATGTTTGATGCTATTATACAGTGTGGTGACATCTACTGTACTAATTACATAGTCTTCTTCCCATGGGAGATCATATATCCTACATAAGAAATCACCTGTGTCTTGAATGTAAGATGGGAAACTCCTAACAAAGTCGCCCAGAAAACGGTCAACATACTTTGATGTATTCTCAAGTGTGCTACAAATAGCAGAAATAATAGGGCGACCTGGGGTATTCTCACGATCTCTCTGAATGTTTGGGATCAAATACATCACTGGTGTCACTGGCTGATTTGTTTTGAGGAAAAAATATTCTTCATAACTGAGTATATCCTTATCCCTCCAAACCTGTAATTCAGAAGCAAATTTCACCTGAACTGATATCATGAATTCCTTAGATAATTTGCGATAGCATACTAAATTATTCAATTATTTATATGCCTCAGTCAAATATTTTTCTTTAGCCCATGCAACTATATTGCCACCTTTGTCAGAATTTCTGACTACGCACTCTGTTTCTGCTTGCAATTTATTGATCAATTTTTTATATTCTTTTTGACACTGATTATAACTATTCTTCTTAAAGCTACTAAAATACAGGTTTTTCAGTTCGCTGATTACTAAATCACTAAAAATGTCAATCGCTTCCTTTGACATCATTGGGGTAAGCTTAGATTTTGGTCTAAAGTTAGTGGGGGCTTCACCAAAGACATTTAGTCCTCCTTCAGTCAACACCACTTCTTCATTGACTGGTTCTTGGATTCCCAAATTCTCATTTTCCAGCTCCCAAAGTTCCAGCATTAAGTTCATATCTTCAACCATTAAGGCAATCTGTTGGTCTGATACCCCTCTTATCTCTGTTGATTTCTTTTGATTCTTCTCTTTGAGCAAAATGTACTTTATTAATTTTAAATAATCAGTTTTCGTTTGAGTATAACACATATTTTGTTTAGTGCAGTATGAAAGTCCTAACTGGAGGATCCTAATTTCTTGAGGTGTTAGAACAATGTCTGAAAGGTTTATAATAGAATTCTCAGTGTTCTCAGTACTCGTTGCTGTTCTTACTGTTTCTTGTCCCACTTTGAATTCTTCTCTTTGGGCTGATTTTCTTTGTGCTCTTACGCCTCTCTCTCCTCTGCCTTTTCCTCTTGGAGATTTTACATTTGGTTGTTGTTGTCTGGGGGCACAAATAGAATCGCCGATCCTGGTGTAAAAATTCAAATTAATCTATAACTGATGGGGTCACACCTTTCTGTGCTGTACTTGTTCCTTCATCAATAGCAGTGGCAATTTCAGAACTCACCAAGCTACTGTGTCCTGAACATATTTCTTGCCTAGTTTCATTAACACCAACTAGCCGTTGTCTACGCAAATTATCATACTTTCTTAAGAAAGTATAAAGTTGGCCTCATTCTTAATCTGCTCTATCGCATGCAAATATTTGAGTTTTCCTGGTCTTAAGTGATTCTTCTAGCTTCATTAATCTTTCTTTAATTTCTGTAGTGACCTTCTTCACTTATTCTTGATTCTGCTCGCTATTAATAGAGGACTGAATTCCTTCCATTTGTTCCAACAATTTTTTTTTATCAATGTCTGCATATTTTAGCAATATGCCTAACATTCTTCTAGGAGATTTGTTGTTGTTATTAGCCCACTCGCGCAACTTGTCAGGGTTTGAGTCTTCATAGCTTAAGGCTACTAGAATCCTCAAGCCACGTGCGATGTGTTACCACTCCCAAATATTGCTGCAGCGACTTCGATTCCCACCCCTGTGACATTTCTGCATGCTTCAATTTTTGCCAATTTCTTCAACCTGGATGCTAGATCCCCTCTGTCCAACTGTGACATTTGTACAGTTATTTGCTCCTATTCCTATAGCCAGCTCATCACTGAAAACTCTAAGGGCAGCCTCTCTCTCACCTCCATAGTCGACATTGAAATAACTAAAATTTCAGCAAAATGCTTGGTGACATACAGCCACTGATGCTCTTGAAGTGGACCAATCGAGACTTTAGTGTTCCTACAGCGGCTCTCCCTCCTCCTGCCCACAATAACGTGCAGTCTTACCTGGGTGGCTGAGCAGTTGCTAGGGGTCCTTCAACTCTCTGGTTACTGCTGCTCACTACCACAGCTAGAACAACTTCTCTTGCTTCTTCAGCATGGCAGGGGGCTCGGCGGCTCGGATAGTGCTCCTCATTTCTGTTTGCTGCCTGCCGCCGCGATCCCAATCATAGGGCACATCGTCAAATGGACTCAGCAAAGCCCGTAAAGTATAAACCAATATCGTCTTCAAACAAGGATGACAACGCCATGTGTGGGCTTAAAGAATTTTATAGTCAAGCTCCATCTATATATATCAATGCTCCCAATCACCTTTTCCTGCGCACTCATGGATGGGTGCTACCGTCAAGGGGGTGTACCCGTGAAATTAAATCCACGCCCCTTTCCTTCTTTTCAATCAAGAAATAAGCACTCCCAGTTGGAGCTGGATATGTTCGTTGTTTATTATCAACGCGTGCAGGCACACAACAGACGCATTTCGTCTGACGCCTTTGTCAATGTCACCGAACGTGCCGGAAGCGGCAAGTTTAAAACACAATTCAATTGAAATCGAAGATGGACATGGAAATAATTCATTACAAAGGATCCGCCATATTGGCATGTACGTGTTGCTCGATCAAGCTCTGGATGGGCATACAATCAATATAGAAATGCCATAATGACTCTACTTAATACATGAGTTGCGGAATTATTCCACATCTTATTTGTGTTGAAATTGACACACTAAAATTGATCATAGTCCTTATTTACAAATCATATATTTCAACTCATTCAGTATACTGATATGGACATTTAAACTTTCACAGTAAATTTTAATTTCCAAGATGAACTGCTAATTCCTTCCCACTGTTCATGTCCTGCAGGGCCTTAGTTTGTAAATCGATTATATATCGTGATTTCAGTCTGCGTAGTCTCAAAATTCTGTCACCTCCCCTTATATCAGCTGTTACATGATCAATACCATAGTATTGCAACAAGACCTTGTTACTTTGGTGTTTACTTTCAAAATGTCTGGCCACCCGATATGTGGCATCTTTCTTTACTATGTCCCTCATATGTTCCAAAATGCGTGTCTTTGTAGAGTGAATGTTGCTGCCTATGTATTTCAGCCCACACGGGCAGACAAGGCAATTCACTGTCTAGGCAGTATTGCAGGTTATACATTTTTTATTGCCTTCTTGCTGTTCAACCCAGGTACTTCATAAAACAGTGTTCTTCTACTGTTCACACAAGCCTTGCACTTGCCACAGTGGTAAAGCCTTTAGATGGCACTCTTCTGGGTCTCACACTTAAAGTGACTATGTACTATCATGTCCCTTAGGGATTTGGCTTTCCTTAAGGTAATCAAGGGCACTGCTGGTATATCTGTTCCAATGACCGGATCAGTTCTCATTGTACGCCAATTGTTTCGCAATATGTTTCTTAAATCATTGGTGTTTTCTGAGAATGATGTGATCATTCTGAACTTGCCTATTTCTTTTTCTTTCTTATATTTTTCCTTAAGTAACTCCTTCCTAGGGATGGAGTTATATTTTCTTAAAGTGTTATCTAGTAGCTGTTTACCATATCCTCTGGCAATAAATCTGGCTCTGCTCTCTTTCACTGCCACTTGAAAGTCACAATCTCTTGTAGTGTTCCTTTTCAAACGGAGGAATTCCCCAAAAGGAATACTGTTAATTAGTTTCTGTGGATGGCTACTGGTGGCATGGAGGACTAAGCTCCCAGCTGTCCATTTTCTATATAAAATAGTACACAGTTTCCCCTCAGATACAAATACCTTGCGGTCAAGAAAGTTCACTGTGGTGGAACTCACTTCACCTGTGAACTGTAAGTTCACTTTGTTGTTATTCAGATGTTTAATTAAGTCCCAGGCTAACTCCTGATACCCCTTCCGAATCATAAACAGTTCATCTATGTACTCATGCCATGATATTACATTCGCCATCCACCCAGCATTTTCAGCCGACCATGCCACCTGCTTCTCCCACCAGCCCACTAATAAATTTGCATCCATGGGGGCGATGCAGCTGACCATGGCGGTCCCTGAGATTTGCCTGTAATAATCATCAGTGGGTCACCGACAGTCTCATCACAGGGGAGTCTCACTGAACATTTATCAATATACATAGACCATTTTCTATTCCAATTTGTAACGGAATTGACGTCCTATATTAAGGACACGAAGGACCTTTTGTGTCATAGAGACAAATTGAAATTGGAATCAGACTTTCAAATGATGGTGCTGGACATATTGAGTCTATACACAAGTATAGCACACCTAGATGGCGCAAAAGCAGTCCAGGTGTTCCTAAATAACTGACCGTTAAAAATTGTGGAACACAATCTAATGTTAATGGAATCCACAGATTTTTGCCTGAACAATAGCATATTTCTATTTCAGGATGATTATTACAGGCAAATCTCAGGGACCGCCATGGGCACCTGCTTCGCCCCCAGCTACGCAAATTTATTTGTGGGCAGGTGGGAGAAGCAGGTGGCATGGTCGGCTTAAAATGCTGGGTGGATGGTGAAAGTAATATCATGGCATTGGTCAATAGATGACTTGTTTATGCTTTGGAAGGGGTCTCAGGAGTCAGCCTGGGACTTCAATAAAATTTGAATACCGGAGCATGGCTTGAGGCGTCAAGATGGCGGTCGCATTCTAAGAGTGCTCCGGACCCCTCCGTCATCTGCCTCGAATCTGGCACCCATCGGCATTCATCCGAACCACCTACCTGCTTGCAGTGGTGTCCCTGTCCGGTGGTGTTCCTTCTCTGGTGTTCTGGTGCCGGTTCACGCTACCTGTGGCCTCCTGCAGCTCGCGGCCTGTCGCGGTCTGCGCACTCGGCGGCGCAGCCTCTGAATGGCGGGGCCGGGGCTCCGGGGAAGCGGCGAGTTTGAGAGGGGCTGGGCGGCAACCCGTGCGAGGGCAGCTCAGCACTGGCTGCTTCTGTGTAGTGGGGCCGCACCCATCAGGAAGTTCCCGCCCAGCTGTGTCTCGCTGCCCCAGACTGAGATTGGCCGGTGCATCGGCCGGTGCTGGGGCGGCGGAGGCAACGTGGACGGCCCCTGGACTGTGTGGCGGGCAGGGCCGTTGGCCGTGGGCATCATAGTGGCAGTGTGCAGCGAGCGGGGGCCCCACTGTCAGTGCTGAAGGTAGCAGAGGTGCGGGTTGCGGGCCCCCGCCCCCCGTGTTCACCCGTGAGGCCTCCTGCATGGTCTGGCCAGCCGGGGCCTCGCTGCCGGTTTGGGGCAGTGGATGACTGTGGCGCCTGTGAGGAGTGGCGCCGTTTGCCCTGCAGTCCTTGGGCACGGTGGATCCTGCGGCTGGCGGGGCCTTTGGAAGGAACTCGGCCGGCACGTTGGCTGGTGCCGCAGCAGGGAAGGATGTGTGTGAGCGGCGGCCCACTGCGGAGTGCAGCTGGGAGTCATCTGGCGGCCTTGTACGGTGAGTGGGGGAACCGGCTGTCGGTCTGGGCAGCGGCGCGGGTGTTGGTGCGTGCCCCCCCACCCCGCTTCTAATCTGCAAGGCCTGTTGTTTTTCCCCGCAATAAAAGGGCTGGTTCAGGGGCTTGACTGGGGTGTCTTGGGTGGCGGGGCCCGAGGCTGACCCTGGAGAGTAGGGCTGCTGGGCCCTTCCCCGCTGCCTGAACACTTGCGGACCCCGATAGTGATTCTCCCTGCTTTCCTGAGGAGTGGAGTGGCAGTGCCTGGGGCCGCACGGCACTTCATGCATTGGTCCCGTGGGGGGCCGCATCCGCGAGGCAGCAGCCATCCAGCAGTTTCCTGTGGCCCCGGTGGTCGAGCGGTGACCTGTGCAGCGAGTGGGGGACCGGCTGTCGGACCGGTCAGCAGCACGGGCATTGGCGCTCGACCCCCCTTCCGCCTCCTGTTACTGTGGTTTCCTGGGTAACGGGGTCTGTGGCTCAATCCGGAGAGTTGGGGACCCTGGGCCCTCCCCTGCTGCATGGGCACCCGTGCAGTGGATGTTGGAGGAGAATCTCCTGGCTTTTGGCTTCTGGGGAGAGGAGTGGTGGCATTGTTGGGCGGTGGTTCCCCCTCCCCTCTCCTGCATCTCTTCTCGGGGCCTGGTGCGGGGTTCCCTGTCCTGGCTCTGGGGGGCCGGCGCCCTGGACCCTGAAGGCGAGTGACGAAGCTTGACACTATTGGGCGTAGTCGGCCATCTTGTCGGGTGGCGGAGAGCGTTTCCTGCACGCTGGTCCCGGGTGGATCCAACTGGGACATTGAGACCGGTAGTTTGGACCGAGTGGCTTCTGCCGGGTGGCCCAGGCCTCTGTGGCTTCGTGGGCCTCTTGCTGGCCTCACACGCTTACCCCCGGGCTCCCTACTGCTACAGTGACTCTGAGACTGACCGCCAGACATGGGAAGGGATAGGGGCCCCAAGCCTTCATCGGCCTCCACGCAAACCAAAATTGACCGGTTTACCACCTCCGAGCAGGAGCCTTCTGGGGGGGCCGCTGGGGGGCCGCTGCCGCCGCCCCCTCCCCCTCAAGAAAATTACCTAGATACTATCCTCCAGGTCATCAGGGCCTCCCAGATGTCCGTTGAGGGGAAGATTGGAGAAATAAAGGTTGGCGTACGACTAACAGAGGCCGAATCCCGCTTCTCCACGGCCGAGGATGATATTAAGCAACTCAAAGACCAAGTGACTCACCTTTGCGCTCATACCAAGGAGCTTCATAGGCGTGCTGAGGACGCGGAGAACCGGGCATGTCGCAACAACCTCCGCTGGTGGGGTTCCCCGAGGGGGTTGAGGCTGGCGAGGCTGCCACCTTCGTTGAAGACTGGTTCAAGTCCTGAGTGCCAGGCACTGTCCTGTCAGCATGGTTTGTAGTAGAGAGGGCCCATAGGTCACTGGCGCCCAGACCTCCTCCTGGCACCGCACCCCGCCCCATTATTCTAAAAATCCTCAATTTCAAAGACTGGGACGCTATCCTGCGGGCGGCCCGGGCGGCTGGTCCCCTCAAGTTTCAGAACCACGTCATCATGATCTTTCCGGATTACACCCGGGAGGTCCAGGACCTCAGGCGCTCATACACCGAAGTAAAGAAGAAGCTCCGAGCGCTAGGCCTACAGTACCAGCTCCAATTCCCAGCATGCCTTCGGGTCATTTTTCAAAATAAGACATACTTCCTTGATTCACCCGAAGCGGCGTGGACATGGCCTACAGAAGAGTGCCCTCTCTGCCAGAGACGCTACGCATCCCCGGAGCCTACGAAATTGCGGCCCGAGGGGTCGGGGCGCCAGGGCGCCAGCACCGGTGCCTTACGCGGTCGCGCAGGGGGCGCCGGCTACAAGCACCTATCCCCCGATCCTAAAGTGTAGCTGCTCCAGACCCTCATGACTCCTCCAGTCAGTCGGAATTTCCACCGCGTCACGGGCACCGTTCTGTCGAGACCTTGGCAGGCTTGTCCTTGCCATTGGCCCAGGTGGACTCGGACCTTTCCCGCACTCCCACCCTTTAAAAGACAATGTGGTCTGAATCTACAGTACACCCACTATCGGGGGAGCGCCCCGCCTGGGGAGGGCTCGGACTGCTGACATGTTCTTATGGTCACTCACACTGTTTAATGCCGATGTACTGCATATCCGTTCTTCTGTTGGGGTCCTCCACGCAACCAACCCGAGCGTTTTAGTTTTGTTCAGTTAAAATGGGGGGTCGACAGATGCTTCCATTCTCAAAGTATAGGGTGGGGGTGGGGGTGGGTTTGGGACTGGATTTGCCCATTGTTGTTGTTCGGGGCTGTGTTTGTTTGCTCACAAGGTTCCCTGTGGTTCTTCTTTGTTTTGCTGCACCATCATCCATTAGGCACTTGGGCCTGCCCCTACAGGGGTCTGACACATGCGGTCCTTCCCGCCAGCGCGTCGCCACAATCGCTCCAGGCCCCGCATTTGCCGTTGACTCTCCAGGGTCCGGTGACTTTTGATAACGACTTCCTGCCTCCATGACTGATGAATCGACTCCGAAGGTTGCCTTGCATATTTTATCCTGGAATGTTAATGGCCTACTAGACAGCCATAAGCGGACGTCCGTATTGCACTACGCTCAGCGCCTTAATATAGAAGTGCTCCTGCTTCAAAAGACGCACCTAATGGGTAACCATTGTCCCTTTCTTCCGCGTTATGGATATGATAGGGTCTGGCACTTGGGCTTCGCTCGAGGATCCCGTGGTGTGGCCGTAATACTGCAGCGCACCCTTCCATTTGTGCTGACACAAGTTTTCCGTGACCCACAGGGTATGTCCGTGACGGTTTGTGGTACACACGGGGGCACTCCCAATAACTTTGTGTCCATGTACTCTCCTCCGATGATGCTCGCCACAGCTTTAAAACAGTCCACTGCTCTGCTGCCTACTCTCCCCCTGGGGCCCACCATTTTTTGGGTGACTTTAAAGCGGTCTCCAGCCCGCTACTCGACACAACAGGCCCTCCTTCCACCTCCAGACTGGCGCAAGCTAAACAGTTAACAAACTGGGCTGAATCTCTTGGCCTCTGTGATGCATGGCGAATCTGGCACCCGCACATCAAGCAGTTCACACACACCTCTGCCGCACACCACACGCAGGCCCGTATAGATGCAATTTTTCTTCCATCTACGGACTGCTCTACTATCCAGGATGTCCGTATACTCCCGAGAGGTAGCTCGGACCATTCCCCGCTGCTCCTTAGCATAGGGGCTCCCCTCCCTACTCACGTCCAGTATGGCGGTTAAACGCCTGGTTTCTTCAGGATAAGAGCTTCAAGAAGGCGGTGAGACAGGAATTGAAGCAATATTTCATCACCAATGTGGGGTCGGTCCCCTCTTCGGGTACCTGGTGGGAGATGGGTAAGGCCACCATTCGCGGGTTTGCCAAAGGTTACGTTCAGCGGCAGCGGCAGGCCCAGCTGTTGCAGGTTACCTCCTTAGAAGCGCATGCTCTACGCCTTGAGCGTTCCCCCTCTGCAGAGGACGGTGCTGCCCACGAGCGGCGCCTCACGAACATTCGCAATTAAATCAGGCATCTCTCCTTAGAGGCTGTCAAACTCCTGTGGAGATCGTCCGTGGCCAGAGTTTATGGATGGGGGGACAAAAACGGCGTTATCCTACATAGGCTTGCCACGTACCCCAGAGCGAACCGTATCATTCCGGAGATACTGGACCAGGAGGGGTCGGCACATCGCTCCCCGATGGCCATGGCTGGCACATTTGCAGCCTTCTATCATCAACTCTACGCCAAGTGGCCTCCGTCACAGTCGCTCTTGGAGCTGTTGGAGGCGACGGGCGCTCACCTCCCTCAGCTGGACCCTCTTGCTCTAGCTGACCTCGACTGCCCAATCTCGCAGGACGAGATTCACAAGGCGATTGCCCACATTTCATTGAGTAAGACTCCTGGCCCAGATGGCCTACCCCAGGAATACTATGCAGCGTATCGTGAGGTCCTCGTGCCTCACTTGCAGGGGCGGCTGGTGTAAACGGGCGAGATGGGCGTCGCCCTCCCACCCTGGGGGACCAAATAAATGCCTAATGGGCACTGAGCAGTTTAGAAATAAATTGTTCTGCTGGCTGCTCGTGAGTCCTGACAAACATGTGCAAATCTGTGGTTTTTTTTAGGGGGGTGGGGGAGGATGGCCCTTGCTCTGTGCAATGCTTTTTGGCTGGGCGAAGATTCCTTCGACCTGGAGCCAGAAAGCAGGGCAGTGACGACACAGTGGTGGGTGCAGCCTGTGTCTCACTGCCAGAATAACATCCTGATTTTGGGCGTTATTAGCTTGGCCCAGGGAGGAGTTGGAGTCCCTCCATTAATTCCAATGGCTGTGGGCGGGGCTGTCCGGCAGGTTTAGAGATGTGTGGGGGTGTGGCAGTGGCCTTTACCTCTTCCACCAGACCCAGCAACAGTTGCAACTTGCTTGTTGTTCTGCAAGTGATTGGTTGCTGGTTGCTGGGATCTGGGGAGGAGTCAAAGATCAAATCCAGTATTTTCTAGTTTCAGTTTGGCTTGTGCCTGCCTGCGTGCTTGCCACGCTGTCTCTAGACTAGTTCACTCTGCACTGCAGTCCTCCTCCTGAAGCCCGGCTGGAGAACGTTGAGGACAAGAGGACACTAAGGTAAGCGAGTGCGACCCACCCGGCCACCCGTCCCCCACAACAACCTCTTAATTATAGGGGCACTGTTTTTTTTCGATTGATGACGATGAGGGCCTGCCATGGTGGCGTGGTAGTACACAGGCCTGGTGGTGTCTGGTTGCGTTGTGCATAAAACGTTTTTTCTACTTTCTGCAGTTCAAGCCGTTCTTTGAGGCCTGCTGTGCCGTGGCGGTAGTACTAGTTGGGACCGGGGGAGGAGGGTGGTGGGCGGGTGGCTTTTTTTCAGCCTTAGAGCACTTTGCGAGTTTGTGTACCCTGGCGGTAGCGCGCAGCGGACGGTGTAGACGCCCTTTGTGGCCTGCTGTGCTGTGGCGGTAGTAGTGGCTTTTTTATCAGCCTCAGAGAGAGTACAGTAGCACGTAGCGGTGTGAGTGGGATCCACGGGAAATCGGGGATGCAAATGCGACACGAGTCACGACTTGGCACTGCCTGCTGTGTCAGACTTGATTTATTTCAGTGTAGTGAAATAATTTCACTGAAATCAAGTCTGACACAGGGCCCTGGGCCCGGCAGTGCCGAGTGGCATGATCCCCCTGTGCCTCCCACTCACTCCACAGGGTTGTTGTCACAGGCGTGCTCCGGGTCCCCTTGACGTCTGAAATGATCTCCGCTGGCCAGAATCACTGTTCTCTACCTCCCATACTGTAAAGTCTAAAGCGCCTGCCTGTTTAAACATATCAAACCTTAGGGATGCCGGCCTTTTCCATCACAGTTTGCGATCGGGAGTTAGCTCTTTGCCTATCACGTGATCGGCCACAGCTGTGGCGCCATTTTAAGAGCTCGCAGGGAAACGCTGCTTTCGTTTACTTTGCAGCATCGCCAAGAATTGAGAATTGAGTGGCGGCAGATTTGTTTGCTTTCAGGTCAGTTGGATATTGATATCTTTTATTTTCCGTGTTTTGTACTTTCGATATCGTCCTTCAATTCATACGTGTTTCTTTTATTGGTAGGTGTTGAGCCATATTGGATTCATTACCAGGTATTTTTTGTTGGATTCCTATATCACGCATTAGGGTATTAGCATTTACCATCCGCACTTATACATTTATGATGTTTTGGAGCAGAACTTTGCGGCAGTTTGCATACAGTTTGGAACTGGCTCTCTTATAGGCTGCCAGCAAGTATAACTTCCATGTTTGTGCTCACGCTTTGACTTATGGTAGACGGTGTGCACATGTTGTACGTTTCGGTGTATCATATTGGCATGTTATATGGCTGCACATTCGTTCTCTGCAGCCTAACGTAGGAAGGTTGTGGCAGAAAATGAAATGTAAATTTTTACTTCATCTGGCCTTTTTTCCCCCCTGTCCTTATAATCTGCCCCTCTAAACATCTCCCAACGCTAGAGACTTACTGTCCACCCCCTGGAGGAAGAGGAGGCTTCGTTGCACACTAGAATGGCGACGTTTTTGATGTTGTCGCCATTCTAGTGTGCCAGGAAGCCTCCTCCTTTTACTCAAAGCGCACCGGGTGGGTTCCTTCACTCTTTATTTTCATGGGGGAGGGCAATATACTGAGAGTTAAACACGCATAATGGAACCTTCTACTTTGTTCAATTACAGCTGTTCCAAGCTCTCTTCTTTGGCCGGTTCACTGTCAGGCTTGTACCAGTATTCTGAGGTGCTTGCTCACAGCTGGCCCACGCTATCACATTTCAACTTTTGTTTACAACGGTTCCGGTGTAGCTGCGAGGATAGTTGTTGTTTGCGCGCCTCATTACCTCCAGAGAGGCTGGCGCTGCCAAAGGGCCACTAAAAGCCGCTCACTGCAGCAACTTCAGCCTCAGAAAAGAAATAAATCTAAAATGTTGCACAAGTGACTGAGACAGTGTCAGTGAGCTGCTTTTAATGGCCGTTTGGCAGTGCCAGGCTCTCTGGAGGATCTGAAAGTCAAGATAATAGTCTGCTACTTGGGAGAGGGGGGCGTGTGTAAGACTATGTGTAGTGTACACATGTTTGGGCAATCCTTTCTGCAATGGTTCTTTGTGCGGGGCGACAACAAGGAAGAAAGCCAGCATACTGCCTAGTTCTTCCGACCCCTAGTACTAAACATCCTTTCCCCAAATGCAATTCCTTCTTCTGGAAATTAAGCAGCAAGATGCAATGTATTTTGCAGTGCCGTGGCCGGCAAGCCACATTTATTGTACACGAGATGCAGCAGGTTTTCCCATGACAGTAAATTTCTGGCCTGTCTTTCATACTGCGGTGCATGTATTTATATACGTCCTTAATTTATGTCAGCTGCCTCTTTTCTGTATTTTCTTGGCGACAGGGACCCGTCTGATACCCCACAGAAAGACAAAGTACGCCAGTTCCATATGGACATAGTAGAATAGGGACATCTTTTATGCTCTGTTACCAGCATTGTTTGCATTGCGCATAACTGCTGTGGTATGTTTTTGTCACCTGCACTCTAGATGTCTGGTTTGTAGTAATTATTGCGCTCGAGCAGTCTGTGGAAGGTGCAGGCAGTTTGTCAGGTCGAGAGCTCCACGAGGGCGCTAACAGACCACCAGGTGGCGCTATGTCTTGGAAAGCATTTTCTAATTCCAGTCTGCTAGGTGTGTGTGCCTGTTGGCTGTGTTTCTGCCCAAGTGAAATGTGAGATGAGTCGGGGGTCTACACCATGTAAGTATGATGGGGGTTGACGCTGCCTGGTGGAGCTGACTCAGTCTGCACACTATCCGGAAGGCTGATGATGGACTCTTAATAATTATATACGTGTCTCACGTATTGCAATGTGTCTCACTTATTGTAGTGTGTTAAGTTTTCTTACATCAGATGTGGACAATCCCAGTACCATTTGAGTAGTGTTTTCACTAGGATGGTTGCATGAAATTGAGTGGAACACGTGTATGTTGTCATATGAGGTGCTGTTCAAGAGCAGCCTTTTGCCATTTGCATGACTTTTGACCAATGTTTGCACAACAGTGTGGTGTTTGGGCTTTTGGCGCGTTCGGCTCTAAACCATACTGCTTACGTTTATTAAGGATATAAGCAATGGACATTGAAACGGTTCACTTCAGGGCCCTGTAGTCATGTCCTTAACCTTTCAGGTAAAACCACTCGCTGATTTCTGAATAGTGAGTGAGAGATCGTTAAGGTAACCATGTTGTTTCTGCTTACATTTCACATGCTTTACTTAATCTTGCATTCCCTATGAGTGTTTGCTTTTACTTTTTTTTTTAGGCAGCATATTACTCTTATCAAGTGCATAATTTGAATTGAGCCACATCCAAGTGTTTATAGCGGGCACAATTAGGTTGTAGCTGAAGGCAGTGCGAGTTTCTCTCAGTGGGGCAGTATGGTGTTCAGTGGGGGAGAGGATGTGGCACTATGGCCAGGGCTGTCGAATTTGGAACTGGGGAACTGGGTTCAGCCATCATGACCAGTCCACCAGACCACTCTACTGAGGGAGCATATTCCCATGCTAGACCTTAGAAGGCCCACTAGACCTTAGAAGGCTTGATGTCTTAGCACAAGCAGGTGTACCCTAGTGGTGTCAATTGTGAGTTAACCTTGAAGGCCTGTCCACCACAATCCATACTGAAGTTCATCTCCAGTCTTGCGGGCAGGCCTATGAAGCAGCACACCCTAGAGCATGGGTACTCACAAACTTTCTCTCGGGGGCCAAATTTACAGTGTGGTGTGTGGCCGAGGGCCGCATCGGTGGGGGCGGGGTCAGAGGGGGAGGGGCGAGGCTAAAGTTAAAATAAATTGTGACCATGAGGTTGAACACAGGTCCCTGCAGCAGATGCCTTCGTCCACTGAGCCACCAGACCCGGTATACACACACCTCTCTCTCTCCCCCTCTCCCTCACTCCCCCTCCCTCCCCCTCTCTCTCCCCCTCCTCCTCCCTCCCCCTCCCTCTCCCCCTCTCTCTCCCCCTCCCTCTCTCTCTCTCTCTCTCTCTCTCTCCCCCGTCGCCCTCCCCCCATCTCTGTCTCCCTCCCCCCTCCATCTCCGTCTCCCTTCTGTCTCCCTCCCTGTGTCCCTCCCTGTCTCCCTCCCTGTCTCCCTCCCTGTCTCCCTGTCCATCTCCCTCTCTGTCTCCCTCTCCGTCTCCCTCCCTGTCTCCCTCCCTCTCCCTCTGTCTCTCTCACTCTGTCTCTCTCCCTCCCTCTCCCTCCCTGTCTCCCTCCCTCCGTCTCCCTGTCTCCCTCCCTGTCTCCCTCCGTCTCCCTCCCTTCCTCTCCCTCCCACTGTCTCCCTCCCTCTGTCTCCCCCAGACTGTGCCTCTCTGTCTCCCTCTCTCTGTCACCCTCTATCAACCTCTGTTTCCCTCCCTCTGTCTCCCCCTCCCTCCCTCACCCTCTGTCATCTCACCCCGTGTGTGTGTCAGCCCTCAGCCCGGGCTGAGACAGCTTCCCAGCGTGCACACACAGCCCAGCTGGCAGCCGCACTGAGACAGCTTCCCAGCGCGCACACACAGCCGCACCCGAGTACTTCACAGGTCTTTAAAAGAACATTTACATGTTAATAAGCTTTGTTGTATTTCACCTCTTAGGCCCCTGCATCTCCACTTTGACAATCAATGGAATCTCCCGGCCCCCACAGAGCAGCATCTCAGAGTCCCGGCTGCTGCACCCGGCAGTGTTTGCTAACACTATTTAAAAAATTTGTTTTTTTGAAAACACAGGTAGGATGTCTGCAAGGTCCGCGGGCCGCCAAGGAAGGCTTGCCGGGCTGCTGGCGGCCCGCGGGCCGTACTATGAGTAACCGTGCCCTAGAGCAACAGTGATCCAGTCACTGTGACTCTGTCACTTAAGTCACATGAACCTTGAGCAGGTTAGGGCGGTGCAAACGGTGTGACCGCACTGGGTACCTATTTCGGGTGGGTGCGTAGTGTTTGCAAGTATATTATGCTTTAAAAAAAACTTGCTGCCACCTTCCTAGCCTCCAACAATTTACAGAAACAATAAAAATGTCATGATTACTTCGGTGATTAATGTTCTTCCTAGAGAGAGATCCGAGTTTTGTCTAGTGGAAGGGTTGACTCATGGAAAGGTAGCACAGAGGGTTAATATGCCTGCTGCAAAGAACATGTACCGTGCAGATCACAAAGTGCACTGCTTTAATGGGGGGACCATGATGAATGGTCATTTAATGTCAGCTGTAGATGATGGATCCCTGAACAGTGTCATCATGTATGTGCATGTATGCATTGTGCTGAGGGGATTACCAGGTAATTGTTCACGCAGCTCTCTGATGGATGTCACATGCGGTTTTTCAGAGTCCCCAGATAGATCATGCAGTCTGTGTGTTCTCTTGTGTACTGCCAGTCACTGCCAATCACCGGTGTATTCAACTGTGTAGCCTTTTGGACCGTGTCATGTATGTGCATGTAACTTGCATGATCGAGGTAACTATTAGCGGCGATAGTACGTGCCTCTCGGTCCTCTTTCAAGTGCTTGCCGTCCTTTTTCCCCAGCAACCCCCCCCCCAGGGGCGGAAATCTGAGGGATAGCCCCGGGCGCCACAAGCTCTAGCTACGCCTCTGATGGGGTTTATGCTGTTAACGATCAGGCAAGATTTCCATATTTGTGCACACTTTATTTGTGTGTGAGGTATGTTCTTAGGCATGGGTTGTAAGCAGCATTTTTCCAAGGGCTATAAAGTCTGGTCTTTGACCTCATACTAAAACATCTGTGCCGAACCTCTGAAGACTGTTTAAAATGAAAAACAACATTTAAACAGTTAAACTGTTTAAGTGTTGTATTTCATTTTGTCACTGCTGGGATAATTTATTTTACTGACGCCTTTGGGGCCCGGCCGGCAGGGTGACTTTGATTCCATGGTGGGTAGTTGCGGGGTAGGGTGGTGGTGGTGGGGGGGAGGGTGGCTTTGAGGCCTGCTGCCTTGCCCTGATGGCGTACGTAGATTGTGCAATTTGTTGGTAACTTTTGGTTTCGTTAGTTGGATAGCAGACATTTTGAGGCCCTGTGCGCCTTTGTGTGCCATTTTTAACAATTCCATTCATAAAGATACAAGGACGACTTATCAACTTAACAACTTCAAACGATGCCACTCTAATACCAACTCAAACCCTGCAATTGTGGCACTGTGATATGAAAAACGGGTAGAGATTGTAGGTTTGAATACAGCAAACCGTTAAATAGTTAATATTAAGGAGGTGGTGGTATATGAATCTTTTAAGCAGCATGAAAGTGTGAAGGGGAGAAAATCAATTGAGTCAACAAACCAATTCGAAGTAACACACCTCAATACTTAATAACTCACAGATAACTGGAACAGGTTAGTTAGATTTATTACAATGCCAAAAACAGTAGGACATAAACCTCAGTACAAGGGTATAAAGGTACAGAGGAAAAAAAAAAACTCTTTCCCATAATTCCCTTCATTCACGTACTCCAATGATGGTCACACAGCCTAGGATGGACTTTTCCACGGTGTTCTCCAGGTTGCTCTTCGGCAACATTTATTTTGCCCTTGTTTCCCATGCCTTTTTCTGTGCGAAACTGACTCACGAGTATTGTCCCATATCACCTTACAGCATACAATTCTAACCTCTCCTTTCCTTGACTAGCTGCTAAAACAAAAACATTACTATTCCTACGAGAAAGCTTCTCCACCTGCAAAGAAAACATGAGATAGTACAAATTCACAGTGCACATGAAATTTAACGTTCATTCAGAAAGAGAACTACCAAGGACTGGTATTTCAGGCCTACAACTTGAGGTAACATAAGAATGTATTTCAAGCATTCATGTTACATAAATTGAGTTTAGCACAGCTACATTATAATTCTGCTAATGCGGATTATCAAACTAAAATGAAGCATTAGTTTAAACCACAACTAAAACATTATGAATGTAACACAGGTTTGTTCAGATGAGTAATTCCAGATGTCATGTCTATTTCCTATGTTATTTTGTTCATCGTCTAGATAATTGCTAAAATATGGCATGTAAATGCATTAACATGGTTTACATTTCTAACACACGTGTTTGCATGAAACATGATTATATGTGGGTGCGCTTGACATGTCATTATGATGCACCCCATCTAGTGTCCAAGTTTACAGCTACTTTTTACTTATTCACAGGGGCCATCGATTGACCCAGTAACTGGCAGAAAGGCCAGCCAGCATCACTAAAAGACTCAAAGCACTGCCCTACTCCATCACACGACTTGGATCACTAGATCATTTTCTGTTATACAAAATGAATACAGTTGACCAGCTACTCCTCACACCATTTTTTAGGCTGAAAGAAGAAGAGAAAATGCAGATCAAAACTTCAGGACCAGATAAGCCTGAAATCAAGCTTGAACTATCTACAAAAGATCGTGGAAAAGATTACACTAGAAAATTCACTACTACATGGTATACTAAGAAAATGTGCCTTACTGCTAGCACTACTAAAAATTCACTGTTCTGCTTTCCCTGCTTACTGTTTGGTGGTGAAGTACCATGGACAAAAACAGGAGTTACGGATTTGAAGCATCTCTCTGAAAAAATAAAGAAGCACGAATCATGTAAATCTAATCAAGATAGCTCAATAAAGCTTGCCATGTTTGGAAGAATGAATATTGCTTCACAGCTGGATGATGGCTATCGCATTGGAATAAGGAATCATAACCTAGAAGTTGATAAAACAGGTACATTTTATCTAAATTGATTGACTGTGTGCTTTTTTGTGGTGCTTTTGAACTGGCATTACGTGGTCACGATGAGCAGGAAGGCTCTCCAAATAAAGGAATCTTTAGAGGCCTAGTTGATTTTGTTGCCAGCTTAGACAGTGCAATGGACACTCACTTAAAATCAGCAACAGCTTTTAAAGGCACTTCCAAAACCATCCAGAACAAACTCCTAGACTGTATGTTGGAAGTAACAAGAGACGTCATAATACAGCAGCTACGAAGCTCTGAATTTGTGGCTATTCAGGCGGATTATACTACTGATGTATCCACACAGACTCAGTCCGTACTGGTTTTCCGCTATATTAATGCAAGCAATAAAGTTGTTGAGAGATTCTATTGTTTTAATCAACTAAAAGATTCATCTGCTCATACAATTGCCACAACTTTGCTTCAGGAACTTAATAATACTTTCCCAGAGACCAGTGACAGAAAAAAAGTCATTGCTCAAAGCTATGATGGAGCTAGTGTGATGAGTGGCGGCTCTGGGGGAGTCCAGAATAAAGTTAGAGATGTTTACCCCAATGCACATTATGTGCATTGCTATGCTCATCAACTTAATAGGATTATGGAGCAAGCAGTATCAAGGATCTTAAAAGTAAAAAAATGTTTTTGCTATTCTGGGTGGCTTTCCTGCTTTTTTCTCACGATCTCCAAAAAGATCTGAAGTTCTCCAAGACATCATTTCTAGAAGACTCCCAAGAGGGGCTACAACTCGCTGGAATTTCCACATACGCACTGTCAATATGATCTATGAGTACAGAGAAGACTTGAAAAAATGCTATAGGGCCATTGAAAGTAGCGGTCATTTTGAATCAGTTGCTGTACGCGAGGCCCATGGATTCATCAGAACATTGGAAGACAGAGAGTTTCTTTTCTTCCTTTTTTTATTTCATGACATAATGCCCCATGTGGACATTTTGTATAACCAGCTACAAAAGAAGGCCATAGATGCCTTATATGTGCAAAGAAAAACAACAGATTTTGTCACCCACATCACCCATGTAAGGGCATCTGTTGACAATCTTGATGCTAGATTGCCGGTGGAATCTGTGTTTTCAAGCCACAGAACTGATATAAAGGTCTTGGTCCAAGTTGCCAAAGAAGTCTGTGATACTATCATTGTCCACGCCAAAGAACGATTTGAATTTACCAAACATCTTGTCAGTGCTTCTTTACTCCAAAGTGACCACTTTGAAAAATATGACAAATCCTTTCCAAATCAAATGCTCAATGAAACTATAAAGGCATATCCCATGCTAAACAAAGAAAAATTGAACTCTGAACTATCAATCATATATGGGAGGCATGAATTTCGAGGAGCTACTGGTGCCATTCCCTTATTCGGTTTATTTGTTGAAAACAATCTACAAGAACCATTTTCAGAGACTATGAATCTGTTCAAGATTCTGATCACCACACCCATGACCACAGCAGAGGCCGAGCGGTGTTTTTCAACTCTAAAGAGAATAAAAACATTCTTAAGGAACACTATGATAGAGACTCGTCTGAATGCATTGGCCATGTTGTCTATGGAACAGGAACTTATCAGAGACATTTCAGAATTTAATAAGCGTACTATAGAGAAGTTTGTCACTCTTAAAGATCGCCGTGCAAAATTTCTGTACAAAAAGTTAACATGGTTGACACCCAATAACCTTTTTGGAGGGGGCTTGACTCATACAGCTAAATCACAATGACACATTTTCAGCATTTTCCTAGTGCTTTACAAATCACAATCAGTTGCTGTTATAAGCTTTTTGTATTTCTCAAAAAGATTTGAGCACTTTTCATTTTTCCGTCTTTTGGGTTTGCATAGTTATTTTTCTGTGTGTGTGGTCTTTATTTGCCGATGCTGCTTAAAAGTTTACATTTTATAAATTACTGTTACTCGTTAAATATTATTGTTCCAATATAAAGAGTGGAAACCAAGCTTTGCCACTTTAACATATTTGTGTTTATTTAATATTTTTTTAACCATATTAACCACTTGGTGTGGTTTTATTTATTTGTTAATGCCAAATTAAAGTTTACATTTTATACTTCACTTTTCTTTTGTACATTACGGACCTCATTTATGAGGCCCCTTGCGCTGCCGCAATGTCTCTTTTTGTGATGTTCCGTGGTGCAGGATTTTTATTTACGAGGCAGCACTAAGCCACTTTTTTGGGCTTAATGCTGCCTCGTAAATATGTTCCCCTTTAACGCAGTTTTCTGCGTGCAATGCGTGTTGCTGGGAGCGTTCCCAGCAACATCCATGGCTTTTTGACACTGCCCCAGATTTACGAGAAATCGGTAATCTGAAGCAGCACCAAAAATTTACAGAGGTACAACGCGGAGAAATCTCTTTATTTCGCCTTGTTTTTCTTTTTTCTATGCATATTGCCTTCTGCAGCACACAGGGAAAGAGGAAAACGTCTCTTGTAATTGCCCGCAATGCAGGCACCAGTGCTCCATGGTGCAACAGTGCTTGCATTGGCGTACAGCAGCTTATTGTGTGCCGGTGCATGGGGAAAGGACAGGAATGCGCCGTATCTGCTGATAGATATGGTACATTTGTGCCCTTTTCTTTTGCTGTAGGGCAGGGCAGCAGGAAGGCCTACTGTTCTGCCCTACAGCAAAACCTCATAAATGAGGCCCTAAATGCAAACTACTTTCTTCACTGATTTCAATTTTTTTGCTTGTAATGCTCTACATTTATATGTTTTATTATTTATGTTTCAATTTAAAAATGAAACTTATTGTGTTAACTCCTTTTTCTCTATTGTAAATTTTGAAACACTTTATAAACCATATCTGTCTTTTTCAGTATATCTTTGCTTTCCACCCAAAATCTTGTCGTCAGGTTTGTATGTTTTGCACCTCAATTTCTGTTATGTGGACTTTCTGTCAGTGTACATTTATAGTATATAAATGCTATATTTTGCAAAATAAACACAGTTTGCTGAAATATAATTTCTGTTTGTCTGGCTAATCTTAAAAAAATCAAGGATGAACTGCAATCCTGGGATGGATCTCTTTCGCCATCTAATTTTCAAAGTATTTGTAATGTACGGTCTTACCAATGGTGTGAGCCTTGATGACTTCATTAACCAATACAGTAAAGAGGAAGAGATGTGTTACAGGTAGAAAACACTTAGAGGGCCTCTTCCCATTGCCTGTGTGTGCTTGGCTTGGGGGTCGTTTTGCAAGCAGACCAGTTAGAGGATTGGGCACATTTTTGATATGTTTGTAATGTTTTCTTCACACTTGTGCTTTAACCTCTTCAGCGCTGCGCGGATTCCCGCGCGGTGCTGAAAGTTCTGAGCGCGGGCGGGGCCATGACGGAACGGTTCCGTCATAAGCACAGCCCAACCGACGTGCATGACGGAACCGTTCCGTCATCGGCGTCGAAGAGGTTAAAATGCTATATTTGGATCCCGTTTTTGCAAAAATTTACAGTAAATATGTGGTGTAAAACCCACCATTTGAATACAGTTTTTGCAAAATTTTCTTGCGGGGGGAATCGCACCCTCCTTTTTCAGTTCGGGCTCGCTCGCTTCGCTCGCTCGCACATTGTGCAAGGGTACAAATTTTTCGCCCACCAGTTTCAAAATCCACCAGCCGCCCCTGCTCGCTTGGCAGATCTGTATGCTGTGGCCTTCGAAAAAGGCTCATTCCCGGCTGAGACAGATATGGCTACCATCGTGATCCTCCCGAAGTCCCAGCCACCATCTCCCCATTGTGCTGACTATCGCCCCATATCTCTTATTAACACGGACGTTAAAATATTTGCCGCGATTCTTGCTCAACGGCTGAAGCCCCATCGTACCACATTGGTCCACCCGGACCAGTGCGGTTTCATGACCCAGCGAGGTACCAGACACTGTCTCTGGCGGCTGCACATGGCCCTGGTGCATCGCCAGGTGCTCTCCCCCTATTTGACGCTCCTTCTTATTGATATTGAGAAGGTGTTCGAAACCGTGGATTGGACGTACTTAGAAGATGTACTGGTGGCGATGGGCTTTGGCCTCCATTTCCGGCGACTGATTGGGGTTCTCTGGTTACTGGGGCTCTTTCAGATGCCTTCCCCATTCAAAGGGGAATGAAATAGGGATGCCCCCTCTCCCCCTTCTCTTCGCCTTGGCGATGGAGCCCCTAGCGACCTTGATCCGGTCCGCGAGTCTTGTTCGGGGTTGGGAGTGGCCTAATTCTGCGGTGGACAAAATCGCTCTTTACGCGGATGATGTCCTGCTTTTCTTAACTGATCCCGCCCAATCAGGCCCCTGTTGCCTCCAGATCCTGAGTTCTTTCGGACAGAACTCTGGCCTCCGAATGAACCCTAGCAAATCGGTCCTGGTCCCGCTCCATCCATCCAGAGATTGTTATGACTGGCAGTCCACGATACCGTTTCGGCGTCAGTCATTCAAGTATCTTGGGATTTGGGTGGCTCTCCTCCTGAGGTGGTCCCTTAATGTTACCCCGCTCGTGAAGAAAGCTAGGGCGGATCTCCACAGGTGGCAGACACTGCCCTTGAATCCCCTGGGAAGGGTCGCCCTATTTAAAATGATGATTCTCCCCAGATTTCTATATGTTCTCCAGAATACCCCCTACTGTTTTCCACGGGCGTGGTTTCGGGAGTTAGACACGATGGCTGCTAAGTTCCTCTGGGGGGGAGGGAGGACCCGGTTGGCACTAAGGACCTGCCAGATCCCATCCTTCGATGGGAGCATGGGGATGACACACTTATATCTCTATTACCTGGCAACCCGTTGATTGAGTATACACGACTGGTTCAACGGGGGCTGGTCCGATCCGGCCTACATGCTGGAACTTAGCGTGCTTGGACTGCCCAAAATCCAATCCCTAATGTACGGGGAATCCATTCCGTCCACCCTGCCCGATGTCTCGCGCTCTGTGCTCCTAGCTTGGGGGTGGCCTTACGACACACCAAATGGACACACAAACTCACTCAGCACACGCCCCTATGGAATAGCACGTGGCTCAGGGAGGTTAGTGGGTTACAGGGGTTCCAAAAATGGGATCTTATTGGGATCTTCCAACTTGGCGATGTGTGGGCAAGCGGCCACATGCGCTCCTTTCAAGACCTCCAATTCCGATACTCCCTGCACCCGTCACGATTTTACAAATACTTAATTGCGTCATGCCCTCCATGTACATATTCAAGACGATACCAGGGTCCCCGAGTACAGCCCCCCAGAGGCACAGATCATGCTGGGTGACCTGGGGGCATCTCCCGCATCTATAAGACACTGGTCAACAATACCCCGACCTCTCTTAACCGTCTCAGTGGCCAATGGGAGGAATGGGTGGGTCCGCTGGATGAGCAGGACTGGCGTGATGCTCTCATGTCACCCAAAATGGTCAACACATCCGCTAAACTCCGCCTGGTCCAATTATACTACATTCACATGGGTTACCTGACCCCGCAGCGCCTATAACGGGCTGGCTTTTCCCCGTCCGCCGCATGTACGAGATGCGGCCAAGACCCGGCCGAGGGCATGCCCTCGATTGGTTCGGTTTTGGGGAGAGATCGAAAGTCAGCTGTCCGAGGTCCAGAGTTGGGAGGTTCCCCATGATCCACGTCACTCCCTTCTCGGGATTACAGACGGACTAGACGGGTCCCGGAACGAGAAGTTACTGTATCATACAGCCATGGTTGTAGCCAAGAGGGACATGGCCGCCTCCTGGAAACTACCCTCACCACCAAGTTCGGAGAAATGGCGGAGAGGGATGGACTGGTGTGCGGCTCAAGAAAAACCCATGTACGAGGCACAAGGGTGTCCCAAGAAATACCGGAGGGTGTGGGGCAAGTGGCTGGGAGCCATGGAATAACTTGTTCATTATGTATACATTATGTATTTACTGCTGAGGGGTGGGGCGGATAAGTGAGGCCTGTGTTTCTTCTACTGTATTGTATCAATATTGGTGCTATCCACAGCCGTGTTGTTGGTGCTTGTTTTCTAAGAAAATCAATAAATTTGTTTATCAAAAAAAAACATTTGAATACCAACAAAGTGAACTTACAGTTCACAGGTGAATGAGTTCCACAACAGTAAACTTTCTTGACCTCAAGGTATTTGTATCTGAGGGGAAACTATGTACTGCTTTATATAGAAAACCGACTGCTGGAAACTCAGTCTTCCATGCCACCATTAGCCATCCACAGAAACTAATCAACAGCATTCCTTTTGGGGAATTCCTCCGTTTGAAAAGCAACAGTACAAGAGATTGTGACTTTCAAGTGGCAGTGAAACAGAGCACAGCCAGATTTATTGCTAGAGGATATGGTAAGCAGTTGCTAGATAAGACTTTAAGAAAAGTTAACTCCATCCCTAGGAAGGAGTTACTTAAGGAAAAAGACAAGGAAGAAAAAGAAACAGGCAAGTTCAGAATGATCACCTCGTTCTCAGAAAACACCAATGATTTAAGAAACATATTGCGAAAAAATTGCCGTGCACTGAGAACTGATCCGGTCATTGGAACAGATATACCAGCAGTGCCCTTGATTACCTTCAGGAAAACCAAATCCGTAAAAGACATGATAGTACATAGTCACTTTAAGTGTGAGACCCAGAAGAGTGCCGTCTGAAAGGATTTGAAGGGGTGTCACCCCTGTGGCAAATGCAAGGCTTGTGTGAACAGTAGAAGAACACTATTTTATGAAGTACCTGGTTTGAACAGCAGGAGGGCAATAACAAAATTTATAACCTGCAATACTGCCTATACAGTGTATTGCCTTGTCTTCCCGTGTGGGCGGAAATACATAGGCATCACCATTCACTCTACAAAGACACGCATTTTGGAACATATGATGACCATAGTAAAGAAAGATGCCACATATCGGGTGGCCAGATATTTGGAAAGTAAACACCAAATAACAGGGACATGCTGCGATACTATGGTATTGATCATGTAACAGCTGATATAAGGGGAGGTGACAGAATTTTGAGACTACGCAGACTGGAATCACGATATATAATCAATTTAGAAACTATGGCCTCGCAAGGCATGAACAGTGGGGAGGAATTAGCAGTTCATCCTGGAAATTAAAATTTACTGTGAAAGTTCAAATGTCCATATAAGTATGCTGAATGAATTGAAATATATGATTTGTAAATAAGGACTTGGAATATGAAATGCTTGCCGATATACGTCTGAATAGCAAAAGCGCAAAGAATTTAATAATGTATTTATTGTAATACATGATGAATTTTAGCGTGTCATAGGCAACACAAATGAGTCTGGGGCTCGGCCATGTCTCCCGAGTTCCCTGGAGCTCATCCTTGAGGCCATAGGCTGAGCCTCAATGTTCCTATGGTCTCCTGCGGGAGCCGGCTTTGCTGCTGCACGCAGGGAGCTGCAGGTCTCTCCGTGCAAGAGCAACAGTTTCATCTCTTTCCCTGCCTGCATGTCTGCGGGCAGGGAAAGAGATGAAACCTCTCCTTCCAGCGGGCGGGAGCACTTTGACAGCTCCGGCATGCTGGAACTGGAGTGTTTGCTTTTGCTTGGTGGGAGCTGTCAAGTCACGCCAAGCAAAAGCAAAGAGCTATGTCCTGGGGATGGGCACCCCGGGACATAGCAGGAGCCGGCCCTAATTGGCTCCAGGAGGGGAGGGCCTTCTTGCATTTGGTCCCGGGGAGGTGGTGTTACCCGGGGATGGGGGGTCTGCACACCCCCCTGATTAAATGTAACAGAAGCCCTGGGCAGGGGGTGGTCCCTGGGGCTCGGGGTCCGCGCTGCCTCCTCTGCATTAGATTTAATAAAAACCTCTGGGAGGTGGTGGTCCTCGGGGCTTGGGGGTCTGCACAGCACCCCCTTTTCATTTTATTTGTAGCCCCTAGGTGTTCCAGGTGGGCCTCTTGCTTTTACATTAACATAAGCCCCAGGGAGGTAGTAGTCCCTAGGGCATATAAATGCCCATGGAGGGGGCCACGTGTGCCCTCCACACACTGGGACTGCATAGTACCTTGTGTGGGCTACGACTTTTCCACGGATGCGGTGTGCAAATTATGTTTATTAATGACACCTATGTACGGACAGGGTTACAACAAACAAATGATGGACGGAATGCTGACAATGCAGACATTCTCCCCCAGTCAAGAGATCTGGGTTAAATCCATCATTCTTTTGCCCACTACACCACCCCAGTTTAGACATGGCCATATGCAAATCATTCTTGACCCTGTGCCTCATGGGAACAGTCCAGCCCGAACTGCTAAGCCATGTCTTCCCTGGACCGGAATCAAGCATCCTAGGACCGGTTTCTGGCTATCAGCCGTCATCAGCCAGGATAGCTTGACTCCAGTGGCGTAGTGAGCACGGGTCCCACGTCTGGGAATACCCATCCCACTTAGGGCGAAAAGCGTTACAACAAACAAAAGATGGACGGAATGCTGACAATGCAGACATTCTCCCCCAGTCAAGAGATCTGGGTTAAATCCATCGTTCTTTTGCCCACTAGGCCACCCCAGTTTAGACATGGCCATATGCAAATCAGTCTTGACCCTGTGCCTCATGGGAACAGTCCAGCCTGAACTGCCAAGCCATGTCTTCGCCCTAAGTGGGATGGGTATTCCCAGACGTGGGACCCGTGCTCACTACGCCACTGGAGTCAAGCTATCCTGGCTGATGACGGCTGATAGCCAGAAACCGGTCCTAGGATGCTTGATTCCGGTCCAGGGAAGACATGGCTTGGCAGTTCGGGCTGGACTGTTCCCATGAGGCACAGGGTCAAGACTGATTTGCATATGGCCATGTCTAAACTGGGGTGGCCTAGTGGGCAAAAGAACGATGGATTTAACCCAGATCTCTTGACTGGGGGAGAATGTCTGCATTGTCAGCATTCCGTCCATCTTTTGTTTGTTGTAACGCTTTTCGCCCTAAGTGGGATGGGTATTCCCAGACGTGGGACCCGTGCTCACTACGCCACTGGAGTCAAGCTATCCTGGCTGATGACGGCTGATAGCCAGAAACCGGTCCTAGGATGCTTGATTCCGGTCCAGAGAAGACATGGCTTGGCAGTTCGGGCTGGACTGTTCCCATGAGGCACAGGGTCAAGACTGATTTGCATATGGCCATGTCTAAACTGGGGTGGCGTAGTGGGCAAAAGAACGATGGATTTAACCCAGATCTCTTGACTGGGGGAGAATGTCTGCATTGTCAGTATTCCGTCCATCTTTTGTTTGTTGTAACGCTTTTCGCCCTAATTGGGATGGGTATTCCCAGACGTGGGACCCGTGCTCACTACGCCACTGGAGTCAAGCTATCCTGGCTGATGACGGCTGATAGCCAGAAACCGGTCCTAGGATGCTTGATTCCGGTCCAGGGAAGACATGGTTTGGCAGTTCGGGCTGGACTGTTCCCATGAGGCACAGGGTCAAGACTGATTTGCATATGGCCACGTCTAAACTGGGGTGGCGTAGTGGGCAAAAGAACGATGGATTTAACCCAGATCTCTTGACTGGGGGAGAATGTCTGCATTGTCAGCATTCCGTCCATCTTTTGTTTGTTGTAACACTTTTCGCCCTAAGTGGGATGGGTATTCCCAGACGTGGGACCCGTGCTCACTACGCCACTGGAGTCAAGCTATCCTGGCTGATGACGGCTGATAGCCAGAAACCGGTCCTAGGATGCTTGATTCCGGTCCAGGGAAGACATGGCTTGGCAGTTCGGGCTGGACTGTTCCCATGAGGCACAGGGTCAAGACTGATTTGCATATGGCCATGTCTAAACTGGGGTGGCGTAGTGGGCAAAAGAACGATGGATTTAACCCAGATCTCTTGACTGGGGGAGAATGTCTGCATTGTCAGCATTCCGTCCATCTTTTGTTTGTTGTAACGCTTTTCGCCCTAAGTGGGATGGGTATTCCCAGACGTGGGACCCGTGCTCACTACGCCACTGGAGTCAAGCTATCCTGGCTGATGACGGCTGATAGCCAGAAACCGGTCCTAGGATGCTTGATTCCGGTCCAGGGAAGACATGGCTTGGCAGTTCGGGCTGGACTGTTCCCATGAGGCACAGGGTCAAGACTGATTTGCATATGGCCATGTCTAAACTGGGGTGGCGTAGTGGGCAAAAGAACGATGGATTTAACCCAGATCTCTTGACTGGGGGAGAATGTCTGCATTGTCAGCATTCCGTCCATCTTTTGTTTGTTGTAACGCTTTTCGCCCTAAGTGGGATGGGTATTCCCAGACGTGGGACCCGTGCTCACTACGCCACTGGAGTCAAGCTATCCTGGCTGATGACGGCTGAAAGCCAGAAACCGGTCCTAGGATGCTTGATTCTGGTCCAGGGAAGACATGGCTTGGCAGTTCGGGCTGGACTGTTCCCATGAGGCACAGGGTCAAGACTGATTTGCATATGGCCATGTCTAAACTGGGGTGGCGTAGTGGGCAAAAGAACGATGGATTTAACCCAGATCTCTTGACTGGGGGAGAATGTCTGCATTGTCAGCATTCCGTCCATCTTTTGTTTGTTGTAACGCTTTTCGCCCTAAGTGGGATGGGTATTCCCAGACGTGGGACCCGTGCTCACTACGCCACTGGAGTCAAGCTATCCTGGCTGATGACGGCTGATAGAGAGAAACCGGTCCTAGGATGCTTGATTCTGGTCCAGGGAAGACATGGCTTGGCAGTTCGGGCCGGACTGTTCCCATGAGGCACAGGGTCAAGACTGATTTGCATATGGCCATGTCTAAACTGGGGTGGCGTAGTGGGCAAAAGAATGATGGATTTAACCCAGATCTCTTGACTGGGGGAGAATGTCTGCATTGTCAGCATTCCGTCCATCTTTTGTTTGTTGTAACGCTTTTCGCCCTAAGTGGGATGGGTATTCCCAGACGTGGGACCCGTGCTCACTACGCCACTGGAGTCAAGCTATCCTGGCTGATGACGGCTGATAGCCAGAAACCGGTCCTAGGATGCTTGATTCCGGTCCAGGGAAGACATGGCTTGGCAGTTCGGGCTGGACTGTTCCCATGAGGCACAGGGTCAAGACTGATTTGCATATGGCCACGTCTAAACTGGGGTGGCGTAGTGGGCAAAAGAACGATGGATTTAACCCAGATCTCTTGACTGGGGGAGAATGTCTGCATTGTCAGCATTCCGTCCATCTTTTGTTTGTTGTAACGCTTTTCGCCCTAAGTGGGATGGGTATTCCCAGACGTGGGACCCGTGCTCACTACGCCACTGGAGTCAAGCTATCCTGGCTGATGACGGCTGATAGCCAGAAACCGGTCCTAGGATGCTTGATTCCGGTCCAGGGAAGACATGGCTTGGCAGTTCGGGCTGGACTGTTCCCATGAGGCACAGGGTCAAGACTGATTTGCATATGGCCATGTCTAAACTGGGGTGGCGTAGTGGGCAAAAGAACGATGGATTTAACCCAGATCTCTTGACTGGGGGAGAATGTCTGCATTGTCAGCATTCCGTCCATCTTTTGTTTGTTGTAAACCTATGTACGGACAGCAAAGGCCGCCACCTGATTTCTGTTGATAGTAAATTGCACTTGGAAATGTCAATAAAGAAAAACAAAAAAAGGAACCCACTGGTGAGCAGAGGAGAGTTTTAATATCATGTTTGTATAAATTTACAGCAAGTGGTATCATACGGTTGAATGACTTTAGCCTTGTTCAAACTTCCAGATTATCCTTTAACTGTGGGACCTCCATCAAATACTGAGGATGGTCTCTATGAATAGCTAAAAGAATACCAAAACGTCAACAGAGAATGAGCTCTTGCATTGGTATGATGAACGATATTGTACCCTCATTTTGAAAGTCTAAAAGAGCTGGACGTCCAGGACATTCTATCCTTTGGCCCTTGGGCTTGCTTTCTTTACTGTGTGCTTTTTATTTTTTGTCTATATGTTTAGTGTTTACGATGGGACTCATTTACTCCATCCCAAAGGAGATATAGATAGAGCATTTGTATTAACGTTTTTTCATATACAAATTAAAGTATAGAATAATCGAAAGCTTTTTTTCTCTCTCATTTTTGTATTTTGTAATATAAGATATATATATTTTAAGCATAAATGTGGGGAGTGTATATATTTAACCATAATATATAAGAGTATATATATTTTTTTTTATAAGCAATATGTGCATTTGTATAAAGAGATGCACATATCTGAATACATGCATATAATCTAAGTATATATGTTTATAAACACACGTATATGCACCATTGGCGTCTATTGGGTAATATTGCTGTGCATTTGTATTTTGAATATGGTGATCATGTGGAGAAGAGCCAGCTCAAGTAATCTTCTGAATATAAGATGTTTATCTGTGGATCTTATGTTTGGGGGTAATAAATTCTATAGTTTGGTTGGTTGAATAGAGAAAGGTGTTCGACCCATGGTTTTTTTCTTGTATTCTGTAATTTTGAGGTGTCGCACTAATCTTGAGTGGAGGTTTCTTTGTTGTATGTATTGTGTGATTTTATTTCTGATGAAAAGTGGTCCTAGTCCATGTATTGCTTTGTGGGTGATATAAAGCAGCTTGAAGGTGGATCTTCTGGCAACTGGTAACCAATGTATGGCCCTTAAGACAAGGGAGATGTGGGCTTGTGGCTTTATATAAAGGAGTAGCCAGGCAGCAAAGTTTTGAATTCGTTGTAGTTTTTTTCATAGTTGATAGAGGTGATCCATGGCAGAGACCATTGGTGTAATCAAGTTTAGACAGTACAAGAGAGATAGTAGCTTGGACCTTGTGTGGAAATCCTAGGTGGGGGAATATGCATCGCAGAGTTTTCATAGTAATGAAGCTTGATATTGCTATTGTATCCACTTGGGCATTCATTGATAGCTTGGAGTCCATGGTAATTCCAAGGTTTCTTACTTCCTTGGATACTTTATCATCATACCAGGCAGAGAGTTGGTCATAATGTTTCCAAATGTCACAGGTGAGTATTTCAGTTTTGGACGCATTCCATTAGAGATGACTCAATGTCATTCACTGATCAATGGCTCAGAGGCAACTGAAGATTTCTGAATTTCCAGTGTCTTTGGGGTTTCCAGTTTAACACATATTTCTGTGTCATATGCACAGTTATAGCAGGTGAGCTGAAATTCATTAATCATTGCCGGTAATTACTTCTTGTGGATGTTGAAAAGCATGGGTGAGATGATTCAGACTTGAGGGGCCTCTGCTTTGATGATGAAGGGCAGTGGTTCTCAAAGTACGGCCCGCAGGCAGCTGGCGGCCCAGCACATCTTCTCTTGTGGCTCTCAGATCTTCCCGGACCCCCTGGTAAGCAGAGAGTTACGGTAGAGAAAGCTGCTTGAGTGGCTTCTTCTTTCTGTTGGTGTTAGCCAAGCAACATCATTTTGTAAATCTGGGCTTGCTTTCTTTAGTCTATGTAGGAGTGCTGGGTGGATATAAGGATGCGGAGGCTGTGTAGGTTTCAGAATTTTGGTGGTTTATTGAATATCATTAGTCAAACTAGTAATTATATATCAGTATAGGTTGTTTCTTAAGTTTGACAGGCTATTCTCTTCTAATGATGTTACTGATGATGTCTTTCCTTCCATCTGCTTTCTGTTGCAGGTCTTTCCCAAGAAGATGGCGCCACCAGTAACCTTGGAAAAGAAAGGGCAGTAAGTTGTATATGCCTTTTGTTATTAACCTGCCACCCGCACCTGTGAGGGTCATTAGTACATGGGTAACTTGTCAAGATAAGCCCTGTGCCTGGGACAGCCTCAGGCTGTACAGTTGTAGTGTGATCTCTCTGGTGCCCTTAAAAAAACTATTCTGGGTTTTCCCTGTCACTCTGGGCATGCAGTGTTTCCCCAAACTACAGAATACACCTGATAGCTCCAAGAATATCCCGGACCGGTGCTACACACCTGTGTCAGCAATAAACAGAAAAGCCTGTTTGCATCCCACACCAACAACAACAGGCTCCTTATTGCCAAAGGTATGCGGTTGTGCTCAGAGAAATAATGAAGGGAAATAGGCTATCACTAAGAACATCTTGGCTGCCTTCCCCTTGCTGGGCCCGTTCTCTTCCCCTAATCACTCACCTGCAATGGCGCAACTCTTCTGAGTTGCGGCAGGCCAAACAGCCAAACAGCGTCCTTCGGCAGCATCCACCACTCTTCGGTCCACGTCTCAAGAGACTTGTCGAGGTTGGTGGCAACGACCTCCCGGTGGCTGTTTTCTCCATCTTGCTTTTTCTGCATGCCTGTCGGTCCTTCTCTCCATCAGGAATCCTCCTGATCTCTCTCTCCTCCTGGCATCTTCTGTTTTTTAGTCTCCTCCTTCTCTGTCCACTGATTGGGTTGCAGTCATCGGGCCCCTGCCTCCATGTGCAGAGACAAAGCAGACGATTGTCACTGTTTCCTGCCTTTGGTATGTCCCGCCCGTTCTCACCCTTCTTTTCACTTTTTCTTTACATTTGCTCTGGCGGCGAGGCACAACAGAAGAGCAGACCCCAGGGTCTTTGACAGGTAAGTGGCGGGGTTCAGGAGAATCTTGCCCATATCTCTCCTCCCTTACTTTCTTACTCGTAAGAAAGGGTTCTTGGGGGTATCTTGAGAGATAATCAGCATGTGTATGTTCTATCCCTCTGCGATGGAATGTATGGAATCAGAAGGGCTGCACAGCTAAGATTCATCGCAACACGCAATCATTGTTCCCTTTGTTAAGGGCAATCCATTAAAGGGGGGCATAGTCTGTATACAGAGAAAATTCATGTCATCTAAGTAATATCTTAAGGATTCTATGTCCCATTTAATAGTCAGTGCTCCCTTTTCAACTATGCTGTAGTTCTTTTCTTGGGGAAACAACTTTCTGCTGATGTACACTACAGGTCGTTCTTCTCCAGCATCAACCGTCTGTGATAAGATGGCTCCAAGACCTACACTGAGTGGTGAAATTGGAGAACAAAGGGTTGAGTATAGTCAGGACTTGCAAGTACTGGTTCTGAGGTAGCACATTAATACCTGAAAGGCCTCAAGTACAGCCTGGGAGGGTTGTTTTTAGTTCTTGTTCTGCTTCCCTGGATTTCTTTAGATCAGTCAAGGGCGTCTGCTAGCTGGGAAAACCAAGGGATGCACCTTTTGTAGTAAGAGATGAGGCCAAGAAAAGCACGAAGATCTCTTTTAGTTTTTGGCATGGGTATTCGTGACATAGCTGCTGCTTTCTCTGACTGGGGTCCTATGTGGCCTTCCCCCAGAAGAAAACCTAAGTATCTCACTTTCCTAGCTGCCAGGTGATTTTTGGAAGGATGAACTTTCAGTCCACTAGTTCCTAAGGCATAGAGGACTGATTGTAAGTGTCTTAGCTGTGAGTACCATGAAGGGCTGTAGATTACAATGTCATCGATATAGGCAGCAGGATATTTTGCGTGGAGTTTCTGAATGGAATTCATCATTCTCTGAAACTCTGCAGGGGCCCCATGGAGCCCGAAAGGTAACACTGTGAAGTGGTATAATCCCCCTGGGGTGGATAAGGAGATTTCCTCTTTATCTTGTTCTCTCAAAGACACCTGCCAATAACCCTTGCATAGGTCCAATGTGCTTATGTATTTTGTCTCCCCCAATTTTTCAATCATCTCGTCTACTCTTGGGAGGGGATATGTGTCGAATTTGGATATTTTGTTGACTTCCCTAAAATCAATACAAAAGCAGATGGACCCATCTGGTTTTGGTACTAGGACTATCAATAAATTCCATTCGCTAAAGGAGTGTTCAATGACCCCCATTTGCAACATCTGTTTTACCTCACTCTCAATGACCTCTCTACAAGCCTCCGGTATCCTGTATGGTCTTAGGTGGACTTTCTTCCCCAGAGGTGTATTTATGTGATGGTCTATGATAGTGTTCCTGCTAGGCATAAGGGAGAACATGCCCTGAAAAGGATGTAGGGGCGTTCTTAGCTCTCGGTTCAAGCTTTCAGGGAGATCTGAATCAATACATTGGGTATACAAGGTAGTTTTCTCACTAAAGGCCCCGAATAGGACGGGAAGGGGTCCCTCCTATTTTTTTTAGAAGGTTTATGTGATAGATCTGGGATACCTTTTTTCAGAGTTCAATTTGATAGGATAAGTGACAGGGTCACTTGTTTCAACCTTGTATAGGGGCCTTGCCATTGACTTAAAAGCTTGTGTTCAGATGAGGACATCATTAAAAGGAGCAGCTCCCCTACTGACAAGACATGAGCTTCCGCTTTTTTATCATACTGAGATTTCTGGGCTTGTTGTGCGTTCTCCAAATTGGCCTTCACTATGTCTCTTATTTGACTTAAGTGCATTTTTAGACTAGCGACATATCCAGGAGGGGTTTTGTGTCATCCTTTCTTGTTCCCATTCCTCTTTGGCCATGTATAACAAGGAACGGGGTGACGACCAAAGTGTAACTCAAAGGGAGAAAACCCAGTGCTCTTTTGGACCTTACATCTTATTGCAAAAAGAGACAGGTATAACATATCCTCCCACCTTCTGGCTTCTAAGTCCAATAATTTGTTTAAGGTGCTCTTAAGAGTGGCAACATACCTCTCCAAGAGACCGTCAGTCTGTGGGTGGTATGTAGCAGTACTTATTTGCTTAATGCCCAGTTGCTGGCATACCTGCTTCATCAATCAGGAAATGAACAAGTCCCCTGGTTGGGCTAACACTCTTAGGGTTGTGTTGGGCTGTCGCAGAGCCACTGCCTTGGGATAACGAGTGGCATAGTCCACCATAACAAGACATAGTGACATCCACTGGGTGAAGGAAGAAGGGGACCAATAATATCCATTCCTACATTAGAAAAAGGTTCTTCAGTCACAGGAAGCAGGAGTGAGGGAACCCTTGAGGGTCAATAGCGACTATTCTTTTGGCACGCAGGACCCTTCCTGCAATATGTCTTAACCTGACTGTATATGCTTGACCAATAGAACCTATCCAGAATGGATTTTTCAATTTTTTTCTGTGTTAAAGTGACCACCCAGTTAATGGCTGTGGGCCAGGAATAATACTTTATTCCTAAATGGAATAGGTATTAATAGCTGTTGCCGGGGTTGGTTTTTTCCTCCCTTCCTGTATAACAATCCCCCTTTTTTGAAGAAGAGTACTTTCATTGGATCTTATTGTTCAGAAGCCGTGTTCCATGTTTCTCTGAACAGAGGGTCCTCATGCTGGGTAGCGTGGAAATTGCAATCAGAGCTCCAGATAAAGTCATCAGTACACACGGGTAATATGACTCATGTTGATTTCTTTTTCTTCTCTCCTTTGTTTCTTGCCTTTCTTTTTTTTGAAGTAGGCCACTCACTAGCCTCGGCCTGATAAAACAGAACGTTCCCCCATCAAGAGTCACCGTCCTTCCAGGTCTTTTGGACTAGGGTTTCTAAATTGGGATAGTTGTTACTGACAATTAGTGGTTCTGGAAGTTAAGGGATAAGGCCCACCCGTAGGGGTACAAATGCATCTTCTTGGAGTTGGAGGTGGATTTCCGTCATGGTATAAAGTTTCTTATCACCATGGGCGCATTGGATGTTCACCATTCCTGTTGGGCTATTCACTCCTCCTGGGATCAGCTGGGGTTGCATAACACGCTGTTGGCATCCCGTGTCCACCAGAGCTGAAACTGGTTCACTATTCACCTTTATCTGACAGTGACAGGGGGGACAAGCTCCAGTTGTAGAACAGTAGAGAGATCTAACCATGCTGACATCTATAGGCTCCTCCTTCTGGAGACAGTGCGAGCAATATGTCCAAATCACCCACAATGAAAACACTGAGGCCTGGTAAGTGGGGTTGTAGGAGAAGGACCAGGCAGCAACGTCACTCCTTCAGGCTTCTGGGTCAACCCTGTCCTGTGCGGTCTTTCAGCACCAGCCAGTAACCCTCCAACCGATTTCCTCCCGTCCTTTCTGTAGCTTGTGCACTGGGGTATAGGCAGTTGCAATTTCAACAGCTCTATCCAGAGTTAGTTGTGTATGTTGGCGTACCCATTTCTGAACAGTGGTATATAAGGAGGTTATGTATTGTTCTAAGTAAATCTTCTTGAAGATCTCCTCTTTGGTGGTGGTGATTGGTTTGAGCCACCGTCAGTTTTATCCTTTACTCAATAGTACAGGGCCCGTTGAGTCCCCTGTGGACCCTCCTTAATCTGTTGCAAACTCACCCTATACGTTTCCTCATCCACCCCTAGTCTCGCAAGAATACTCCTCTTGATCCCACCACAAGTAGTGGTTCCTTGGGGATTGAACTCGTGATAGGCGGTTTCCAAGTCTCCAGAGAGTAGAGGACCCAGATACTGACCCCCATTTCTGCCCACAAGCCGGGCAGCTGCTTGAGCCATACGTTCAGAATTACTAAAGAAAATGTCTGGGTCTTCTCCACCTACATATTTCTGCAGGGCCACCAATGGTAAAGCAGTGTGTGCCCTTTGTTGACCCAGTAAGTCAGCAAGTTTTCCTATGGTGGTATCCTGGGACTGAGCTCTGGGTGGTCAGGGCCTTCTGAAGGTTCGCTCTGTCTTCCGCACCTGTGGTTAAAAACTGTTCCATGGCTTTTTCCAGCTTCTGTTGGCTTTCCAACATGTGGTTTACCACAGCCTCCATATCGCCAGATCCCACTTCTGACACCATGTGTAGGAGGTATGGGTGGATATAAGGAAACAAAGGCTGAGTAGGATTCTGAATTTTGGTGATTTATTGATTATCAGAGTCAAACTGGTTAGTATTTCTCTGTATGGGTTGTTTCTGAAGTTCGATAGGCTTTTCACTTCTAATGATGTTACTGATGATGCTTTCCTTCTGCTTTCTGTTGCAGGTCTTTTCCAAGAGGAAGGTGCCGCCAGTAACCTCAGAAGAGTGCTGGAGCAGAGTTTTCTGTTAGAAAATTCTGGGGCTTTTGAAGCTCTGGCATGTCTATGCGTTTTATTAATTAATTAATAATTGACAACTAATTATTTGTCTTGTGCAAGTGAGTCTCATTTAATCAACCTGTTTGTCTTAACATAAGAGAAGGTTACACAAGGGTTAGATTATTTGTGCTGTATTTGTATTTACAATAACGTGCAAGTTTTCCATGTTTAAACGTTGCTGTGTGCTATTTATTTTGAGCACAAAACGCTGTCTGAATTAATGCTCTATATGTCGCGAAGCTAGATAAATGCATACACATAAGGGTATTAGTGGGGTTAACACTGTCTAATCATTATGATGTAGTAATCTTTATTTTGTCTCTTTAATTAAAGATGGTCTATTGTGGCCTATGGAGGCCTTTATGAAAATAACTGAGAATAATTTGAAGCCTGGCTGAGCTGTGGTGCAGGCGAGATCTATGATGTGACAAGGGAGACCCCTGCTGGAGTTCAGTTAACAGAAAAACTGACGGTAGTCCTTATATGGAAGTTTCCGGGAGGACATCAGCAAGTTTGGAGGATCTCCAAAAGAAATGTTCGTCCTTGGTGAACAATGGAGCCTCAGAAAGAACTCTGTGCAAAGGCTGGTTTGCCGAGGGAAGTGAACTTCAACAGTTACAAAACTTGATTCCTTTTCCGAGGATTGCGTATTATGACTTTTCTTGAGCGGAGATTTCAGGATGTTGCTAAGATACATCCCTTCCTTCTCGTTCTGCTCAGTGATACAATTAATTCATGTGGGTTTTCATTGTATTTTGCATTATAAAATGTTAGCTTAGGGAGGGCTCTCCCCACTCTTTCTTTCGTCGCCTTGCTGCGTGAACTTGCGTTGCTGAGGTCCGATGCTGAAGACTTTATCCTGAAAAGACTTTACAAGAGACTGGTCCTGACCCGTTCTGACACTAGTTAGAATAGGTAACTATGAGAAATGATTTATTCTGATTTTATTCTGACTAATTTTAGATAAAGCAATAAAACTTTTAAACATGGTGTTGGTTGTTTCTTTCCTTGTCGTTTATTGAAGACTTATTGATCATTGTTTATAGATTGTTTATATTATTTTAGACAGCCACTAAAACTGGTCCTATCGCCTAGATATAGATGCAGGGTGTTTAGGAGTTTTCTTCCACAGGTTTGCTGCTGGTAGAGTATCGGAGCATATGTTAGTGAAATGGGCCCTAGTGTATGATGAATGCATGTGCGTGTAACTGTGAAGATTACTCTATCTGTGGTAGCGGGCATATTTCTGATACCCTGATCTGTATCAATTTCTCTGGTAGCAGAGGATGGTTTAGATGGTTGTCTTGATCTGATAAGATAAGATTGCTTGTAAATTTGCTTATTGATTATTGATTTATTTTGATGTTGTTGGTATATGTACTAATATTATATGTTGGAGTCGTAATGTTGAGTTATATGTAGTGCTTCTGGAACTTGGAAGCTGGAAACAGTTCCGTAGTAGGGCAGAGGAAGGCGTATATGCTGCTCTCGGGAAAGACGGGATTGTAAGGAATTACGTGTGACAATTGAAGTTGCGCGTTCACATTGTCTGGGTTCGGAATCAGTGACATTGTATGTTACTATTAGAAATTTCTGGTATATAAGGAGTGTGTATCATAGTGAAGGTTATCTGTGAAACTCTGGTCTTAAGTCCCAAGGATCCGTAAGGATTGCCGTTAAAGCTTATTACGGGAGGAGTAGTAGGTATTCTCTGAGCTCGTTTGCAGAACTGGGCAGAGGTAAGCTGCTTAGTTGTTGTCAGTTATAATTCTGTACAGAGGCAGATTGTGCGCTGTTCTCAAAAAGCAGGATTCTGTGTGTATGTACTATATTTTTCTCGTATGAATGTGCGTGAATGCATATACATTTATTAATTGTAAGACTCTTTGGATAAGTCCTAGAGGAAACAGTTATGAGATGTATGTAAGTTGTTGACTCTTGAGAAATAGACTCTCTTTCCTATTCTGTAGTTAGCGAAGCAGACAATGGAAATGTTTTTATGTGGTAACTAACAGATTTTGTAGAAATTTTGACACACAAAGTCTACTGAGAGTTTTTGTAAAGGAGGGGTAGACGAGTGACAGAGACAGGAGACAGAGACTGCAGCGGCTGCTGACGTCAGAAGGTTCGCGCACTGATTGGATAGTGACTCAGAATAGGGTTCGCGCTAGGATTGGTGCGTTAGTGTGAGTCGCGCAGGGATTGGAAGAGCTGCTTAGTGACGTAGACGC
This sequence comes from Triturus cristatus, assembly GCF_964204655.1. NCBI lineage: Eukaryota > Metazoa > Chordata > Amphibia > Caudata > Salamandridae > Triturus > Triturus cristatus. Next base: position 259,546,155 of record NC_140584.1, read on the forward strand.
CCCAGGACTGGTGCGTTAACGAGAATTAAGTTTGCAAACCTTTAAAAATAGAGAGTTTAATAAGAGTTAGCTAAAATGTATTATCAAGAGGAGAAAAAGAAAAAGACGTTCTTTGGAAAGGTTAAGAAGTGGTTTAGTAAGGATAAAGAGGTTAAGACAAGAGAGGGTGAGTTGCTACCTCCAGCGAAAACACCTGCATCCTTTATGGTTGCGAAATATGGATTACATACCTGTATATGGTTGCAGAATTGGGTTGGCTATACTAAAGAAGATGGTGTTCTAGCATTTCCAGAACATGGTTCATTTAATCTGGCCGTGTTAAGAAATTTACGGGAAAAGATGGCACATCTGGACCCGAAGCCGAGACCTACACAGTTCGAGGCTTTAGTGGAATGGGAAGAAGAAGTAATTAGTCGAGAAAGACAGAGAACTGGAGGTCAGTATAGATATATGTTTGGGAGGAGACATGATCGTGAAACACATCATGATCGAATGAAAAGGTGGCGGGATGCTAATATGTCAGAGGGATTATATCCTATGAGAACAGTTGAAGCTTCTGCTCCTTCAGAAGAAAGGGTTTCTGAGTCAGATAGGAGAAGATATGGAGAGTATGAAGATGAGGTCTTAAATGACATGATTTACAAGAGACCACCTCCATATAGATCAGAATCAGATGAGAGTACACCAGTTGTTTCTCCGATAAGAGATACAGTTGAGAAGGAAAAGATGACACCTGAATCAAGAGGTAGTGGTTCTTTCAGAGAGAGAGAGAGTCAAGGTAGTAGGGAAAATGCTAGACAATTAGCGAAGACGACAACAGAACTGACTGAGAAAATTAGAGAGTTAACGATGAATCTGGAAGCTGTTACGGTACCTGTAACTATAGGTCCGGTTATTCCTAGGTTTGACAGACAGAGAGCAGGTGAAAATGGACTGGTAGTTCCATATATTGCAAATGATTTGACAAATTCAGCTGGATCTTCAGGAGATTCAGATAAAAGAACAGGGAGAAATGACCTGAGACAAACAAGACATGACACAGGTAGTGAATTAATGGATGTTAGTGAACCTAGTTGTTCACGAATGCCAATTTTAGAACCGCAGAAAAAAGTGGTTCCAGTGAGAAAAACTGCAGAAATAACAGTTGACGATTTAAACGACTGGATGAAGGTTCTTCAGAAAAAAGATAAAGATTCACAAGTTATTGATGTGGTTAAATTACGTATAGAATTAGAAGAGCTTGTGACAGGAACAGTTCCAACAGAAATCCTGAAAAGTCATCATGATGGTGAATTAATGTTTATGTGCAAGAGCATAACATGGAGGGCAAGAAATACGCATGATAGATTGAGAGCGATAGCAAATGAGCAAGGAGTTGACATTGATAAAGTAAAGGCTTTACAGAAAACATACAAGATGGATTTTACGGAGAAGGACATAGAGAATTTGAATACATCTGGTAGAACAGGACAGATTAAGGAAATGGTGGCATTATTGCGAAGATGGGGTGACGTAGAAAAGTGGAAAGATAGGTGGTATAAGAAGAGAGATGAATCTGAAGATAGAACAACTTACTCAGCATTTCCAGTAAGAGAAAAAGAGAAACCAGTGGAGCAGTTTCCCATGAGAGAAATACCTGGAGGAGGATATGTACATGTTCCTTGGACCAGACAGGATATTTTATCATTTACGAATGATTTCCCTCGATTGAGAGAAAAGCCCGTCGAGTGGTATAGGCAGGTAGACAGGTTTGTGAAATTGTCAAAAGTGCTGTGGGTTGACCTGAATAGTCTGTTTGATATAATTGTTCCAGCAGACTTGTGGACTGAGTGTAAAATAGTTGTGAGTTGGCCTACTGAAGAATATCCAAGAGATTCAAGAACAGGGGCACCAGATCCGGAAGTGATGAGGAAATATGAGCAGGTGATGGTATACCTGAAGAGTAAAGTTCCACCAAAAGAGACAGACTGGGTTAAAATAGATCGAACACAACAGGAAGCAAAGGAATCAGTTCATGCTTTCTACGAAAGGCTGATACTGGCTTTTAAACAATTCAGTGGAGATGAACACCTGGGTGACAAGGATTTGAGTCATTTTGTATACCGATTTGTATATGGCCTTAGACCTGAAATTGGTGAGAGAATTCGTGAACACACAGTGGATTGGCAGAGTAAGAAAGTAGATGAGATTCTAAGACATGCAAAATATTTCAGTGATGAAATTGAAGCAAAACAAAGAAAGCTGAAGGAAAAAGCAATGTGGGCACAAGTGAAAGTTGCAGAAAGACAAGAAGCACAGTTAGTGGAACAGGCAAATAATCCAGGAAATAATACAGGGAATAGACCAAGATTTGCAGGAAAGGGAAGAGGAAGTCTTGAGGAAGCCAAAAAGAAGTTCCCGTGTCACAACTGTGGCCAACTGGGACATTGGAGATCTGAATGTCCTAATCCACCATTAAATGAGGGTAAATCCTTAAATCAACAGGTGCAGAATGAAGGGAATAACCAGCAGCAACAGCAACAACAGCAGAAAGTTGTGAGACAGCAGCAGAGTCAAGAGCCAAAACCACCTTTACCGCAGAATAGAGGGGTACAAAAGTACAGTCAGGATTCGGGATTCTTCAATGATGAGCAGGTAAACAAACCAAGACGTACTAACAAGGTACAGCAGTACTTGTTAAAGAGTGAAGGGAGTGAGTCTGAGGGTGATTACTGACGGTGCCGAGGAGAGGAAGAAGAGTGCATACTTGGTGCAACTCTAGAAATAGACCAGGCAGGACCATTTGTGGATGGGAAAATAAATGAGGAGAGTGTTACTTTTTTGGTAGACACAGGTGCGACAAGATCAACTGTCAGGTCAACAGATGTTAGAAATCTTCCTCTCTCGGATGAAGCAATCCAAGTAGTCGGTGTAGCCAATACACAAATCAGAACACGTCTTACTGAACCAGTGAAGGTACAGATAGGGAAATTTTCAGACATGCACAGATTTATTGTCTGTGACACGAGTCCAGTGAACCTGTTAGGTAGGGACCTATTGTGCAAAATGAACTGCACGATTTTCTGTACACCAGATGGAATAGCTTTTGAGACACCAGATGATGATGTTTTCTACCGAATGACTTTAGAAAATAGAGAAAATGAATTAATTGGTGCATTTCCAGTGTTTAATCCGGAGGATTTGCCTCAAGAGCTGAGAGACACGGTGAAAAGAATAGTTTGGGATTTTACTGGAGAGGATGTGGGATTGATGAATAATGTAGATCCAGTAAAGATTGCAGTGAAAGAGGGAATTACATATCCTAACATTCCTCAGTACAAAATGACGCCAGAAATAATTGAAGGGATAACTCCTATAATTGAGAAAATGATTCAGCAAGGAGTTCTGAGAGAATTACTGAGTAGTCCGTGTAATTCACCGATAATGGGGCTGAAGAAGCCTAATGGCAAGTTCAGGATCGTGCAGGACCTGAGAAAAATTAATCAGATTGTGGTGGCATGTTGTCCCATCGTGCCAAATCCATCAGTGATTCTGTATCAAATTCCACATGATGCTGAGTGGTATACAGTGATTGATTTGTGTCATGCATTCTTTTCAATTCCATTGCATCATGACAGCCAGCCGATTTTTGCATTTAGGTTTGGCCAGCGTATTTTAGCATGGTGTCGTATCCCACAGGGGTATACGGAGAGTCCTTCAATATTCAATCAGTTATTGAAGAGATCGTTGGAAAGTTTGGTCATGCCTGAGAACTCAGTACTAGTGCAATATATTGATGACTTACTTGTGGCATCAAAGACACGTGAGGCTTGTGAAGTAGATACCATAGCTTTACTGAATCATCTGGGAGATGGAGGGTTAAAGGTATCTCCAGCCAAATTGCAGTTTTGCAAGAAAGAAGTGCATTATCTTGGACATAATATTGAGAAAGGTCTGAGAAAAGTGACTACTGACAGGATCAAAATAATCAGAGAAATGAAAGCTCCAAAAACCCAGAGAGAAGTGAGAATGTTCCTGGGTATGGTGGGATATTGTCGTCAGTGGATAATTAATTTTTCCCTGATAGCAAAGCCATTGATCAAATTGACAAAAAGTGATATGACAGATCCATTGGATCTAGATGCAGAACAATTGGCAGCATTTGAAGAGCTCAAAACAAAAATGTGTGAAGCTCCAGCTCTGGGTATGCCAGACTATGAAAAAGAATTTGAACTGTATTGCAGTGAGAGAAATGGATGTGCACTTTCAGTGTTAATCCAGAAACATGGACAATTGAGAAGGCCTATTGCGTACTTCTCATCGACACTTGACCCAGTAGCTGTGGGTTTACCAGGTTGTCTAAAATCTGTGGCTGCAACATGCAGAAGCCTGGAGCAAAGTGAGGGGATCATAATGGGGTATCCTGTAAGGGTATTCGTACCTCACAATGTGGCAATTCTTTTGACAAGAAGCAGAACTCAGCATATGTCAAATAGTCGGCTGACTAAATACGAAAAAGTGATTTTGGGAGCATCAAATGTGACTCTTGAGAGATGTACGAATGTGAATCCAGCGACACTTTTGCCGGATATTGAGAATGTGGGTATAAAGATGGAAGATGATCATGATTGTTTGGATGTGCTTGAGTACTGTACGAAACCAAGACCAGATATCAAGGATGTTCCTTTGCCTGAGAATGATCATGTGCTGTTTGTGGATGGATCATGCCTGAGAAATGATAATGGTGTGCTATGTGCAGCATATGCAGTGTGCAAAGTTTCAGAGGTTATGGAAGCATCACCGTTGAAAGGAGTAAAATCTGCACAGGTTGCTGAATTAGTGGCATTGACAAGAGCTTGTGAGATTGGGAAAGATTTGAGAACAACTGTGTTGACTGATAGTCAGTATGGGTTTGGAGTGGTGCATGATTTTGGCCAACTGTGGCTACAAAGAGGTTTCTTGACATCGGGTGGAACTCCGATAAAGAATGCTGAGCTGATTGGAAAATTGCTTGAGGCGATACAGCTGCCTAAGGAGTTAGCAGTTGTAAAATGTGCAGCACATGTTTCAGGAGAGGATTTTATCACTGTTGGCAATAGATATGCTAACGATGTCGCACAGTACTGTGCGAAGTTAAATCAGTCGATTAATAGGGACAGAGAAAATAAGGAAATGTCTTTACCTTCTGTGATGTTTACTAATGTCCTAGAAACGTGGGATGAAGTGAAACAGTTACAAGATGAGGCAGGAGAGGAAGAAAAACAAGATTGGGTTAAGGCAGGATGTGCTCCAAGAGAAACAGACCATGTTTGGGTCTACAGAGATGGCAGACCAGTAATGCCAAACTCAATTTTGTCGTCAATGGCAAGGATGTATCATGGCCAGGGACATCTGGGGAGGGACGCAATGGTTAGGTCCTTTAAGCAAACCTGGTACAATGCAAAGTTTAGGACAATTGCGGAGAGTATCTGTCAAAGGTGTTTGATTTGTCAGCAGTTTAACACTGGGAAAAAGACAGTGGTGAGTCTAGGGACAATTGGCAGAGAAGGAGGTCCTTTCACAAGAATGCAAATAGATTTCATTGAAATGCCCCAAGTGAACAGACTGAGGTATGTCCTAGTGGTAGTCTGTTTGTTTTCAAGGTGGGTGGAAGCCTACCCGACAAGGAGGAATGATGGATTAACAGTGGCAAAATTACTGTTGAGGGAGTTGATTCCTAGGTTTGGGTTTCCAGTCACAGTTGAATCTGACAGAGGTAGACACTTTCAAAATGAACTCATTGGTTTGATTTGTGAAGCATTAAAAATACAGCAGAAGCTACATTGTGCATACCGACCAGAGGCTTCTGGTGTGGTTGAGCAGATTAATGGCACAATCAAGAACAGAATTGGGAAAATGTGCTTAGCCACTGGCATGAAATGGCCAGACGTTCTGCCTCTAGTCTTAATGACTATGAGATCTACTCCAGATAGAACTACAGGTTTGAGTCCACATGAAATCATTATGGGACGTGCAATGCGCCATGCATTCGTGCCTGTGAATAAATTGATGACAATAACTGATGACATGATTTTGGATTACTGTAAAGGCCTGGCTGACGCAGTTCATTCTGTGTTTCACCAGGTTGGAGAAGAAGCTACCACACTTGAGAAGAAGCAAGCCCATGATCTAAGTCCAGGGGACTGGGTGAGGATTAAGGTGCACAGAAGAAGAAATTGCTTGATTCCAAGGTGGGGAAGGCCAAGACAAGTTATTCTGACTACAACGACTGCAGTAAAGTGTGCTGGAGTGAGACACTGGGTACATGCAAGTCATACTCTGAGAATTCCAAGTCCGAGAGAGGGAACTGGTGAAGAGTATTATGAAGAGTCAGATTCCAGTGATGGTGAAGATCCTGAAGATACAGAATCAGTGAGAAGAGAAGCAGAGGGAGCTTCAAGAAATTCACTGCGAGTATCAGAAGGAAGATCAGATTCTGATTCTGTGAAAGAGCCTGAAGTTTCGAGTAGCAGTGGAGGAAAAAGAAAGGGAAAAAGAAAACACATAGAGACTACTCCTGAATCAGAAGAGGAGGAGATTGAAGAACCACTAGAGATTATTCTTGAAGAAACAGGGTCAGAAGAAGATAGAGAGGGACAGATTGCGGAAGACCCCCGAGGAGGTGTAGGGAACATTGATGAGGAGCTAGGTAAAGGGACAAATAGACAGCAAGAAGATTGCGTGTCGGAGACCCGAGGAGGGACAGAAGTAGGGAAGTCTCAAACAGTGGTGAAAGAATCTGTGAAAGAAAAGAAAACTGCTAAGAAACGAAAGCAAAAGGTAATTGAAACAGAATCGGATGATGAGAATGAACAAACAGAAGGTCGAGTTCTGAGAAAGAGAACTTCGATTGGAGAAAAGAGTGTAAAAGAAGTGAAGCCGAAAAGGGTTGTGAAAGGAGATCGTTGGCCTAACAACAGAGTGAAAAAACTGAGATACAGGATAATAAGAGCGAATACAAATGCATCAGAAGCTGAACAAGTGAATGAAGTATCCAGTCAAACTTCAAAAGCTGAAGAGGTTGAATCAGAGAAATCAAAAGAACCAGTAGAAATAAAAAGAGTTAAGAGACCCAACCAAAAGTATAGGTCGCCGGAATGGACGTATGTGACACTGCCTGAAGGTGAAGAGGTGGAAAGTCAAGGAAATCCAGAGGAGACCGTACGAGAAGTGGTTGAGGAAGAAACTGGTGAAATCCTGAAAGTACTCTTGACTGACATCAAAGAAGAGTCAGATACTGAGGATTTAAGTGTTGGAGATCTAATACAATTTGATGTTGAAGAAATTGGAGTGAAAAATGATGAGTATCCAAACTGAGTGAAAAAAGAATTCACTTGGACTGAGTGAACAGAAAGATCTTTGAAGAAGCTGAAAAGTTTGGAACAAACGTTGGAAATTTGAAAAGTTCTAATTACAGTAGTGGAGTAGAAGTTAAAGCAGAATGGCTAACATAGAGAATAACCAAAATAGATGTGCCTTCTTTAAAAGATGGTGCAAGATGTGCTGCTGTTGTACTGGAATATTAATGCTTCTTTGGGGTGTTTTAGTTTTATTAGTTACTTTTAAGGTTGAATTTGGGATGGACACAGAAAACATGACTAATATAGAGAAGAATTCACAGAAAGTAGTCCCAATTAGAAGTGGTAGTTACATACACAAAGATAGGTCAATTAATAATTTTTCTAGTAATGTTTTTTCTAAACTGTTATATGAATATGTGAAAACAATGGAAGTGAGGGATTGCTATGTCTGCATGCAGTTACCTGCATCTGTTTCGGAAGGTGTTACTTATCATCATTTACCAGCTACATATGGTATTTCTTGTAGTATTTTAAGTAGTGTTTTTTATTTGTTAGGGAAAGTAGATTATAAGATGTCTAACAGAGATAGTATTTTTGGGCACTTGCCAATGAACAAAGAGCTGAATCCAGCTAAAGAAGCTAACACTTTTGGTGAGATTTTTATTGAAGAGAAAGGACTAACATTAGATTACATTTTTAAGAATAATTTAACTTGCAGTTTGAAAGAGGAGGAGAAAGCTTTCCTGGATATGGTAGAGGAAAGGAGAGTGAACATGCAAGAGAAAGCAGGGAAATATGAAGTGAGTGAGACTATTTGGGACATTGAGATGGGAAAGGAGTTGAGGAATGGGGTTAGTCCAACTTTAGCTTTGGATGCACCGCAGAAGGGTAAACTATGCATTACCAGAAGGAAATCCCAATATGATACATACTTTGTGGGAACTAGTGAGTGCCATGATACATACTTCGTTGCGACTGGTTGGGGTTTTAGAGGTGGAGAAGATACTATTTTTCCAGGAGTGTACTATGTGTGTGGGAACAAAGCTTATTACAGGTTGCCTGATCATTGGTATGGCACATGTTATGTGGGTTTAGTTTTTCCTAAGATTTTTCATACAGATAAAATAAGTGATGTAGAAGATATTAATATACTAAAACGTTTTAAGAGAGAAACTTGGTCTGAAATAGTGGGTGACATTTTTGGGGTTTTGATTCCAGCAGTGGGAATTTCTTTAAATGCTTATGGAATTCGGAAATTGTCCACAGTGGTTGATCGTTTATCGACAAATACCGCAGGAGGATTTCTTTTGGTAAATACGGAGTTAGGTGCCGTACGTGCCATGTCTATGCAAAATCGACTTGCCCTTGATATTCTTTTGGCTAAGGAGGGTGGAGTTTGTGGAATTTTGAAAGTTCAACATTGTTGCACTTACATTCCTGATGAGAGTAGAGACTTGAAAGTCTATATCAAAAATATTACTGATTTGCATGAAGATTTAGTACCACTTGAAACTGGGAGTTTATGGACTAAACTAGCTAATAAGATGATAGCTGTTAAGGATTTTATTACAAAGATAGGTAGTACTATTGTAGGTAGAATATTGTTTCCTTTGTCTTGTATAATTGTTGCTGTGTTGATACTGAGATTAGTGTGTGTGTGTTATAAAAACAGGAGAGGGAAAGAGAAAATTTTGGAAAATAAAAAGAAAAATAAGAATTTGAAAAATTCGAAAAGAGAACCAGAAGAAATTGAATTAGAAGAATTGAGGGAGAGTGTTTATTTAGAGACTAAGAGAGATGATGAAAGAGAGACTGGTGTTTAATGTTGTGTAAGGGGAAAAGACATTTCTGATTTCTCCTAAAATGGGACTAAATTTTCACTAATTCTTTTTTTTTTGGGTTTATTTGGTGATAAAATCACCAAAGGGGGGATTGCTGGAGCAGAGTTTTCTGTTAGAAAATTCTGGGGCTTTTGAAGCTCTGGCATGTCTATGCGTTTTATTAATTAATTAATAATTGACAACTAATTATTTGTCTTGTGCAAGTGAGTCTCATTTAATCAACCTGTTTGTCTTAACATAAGAGAAGGTTACACAAGGGTTAGCTTATTTGTGCTGTATTTGTATTTACAATAACGTGCAAGTTTTCCATGTTTAAACGTTGCTGTGTGCTATTTATTTTGAGCACAAAACGCTGTCTGAATTAATGCTCTATATGTCGCGAAGCTAGATAAATGCATACACATAAGGGTATTAGTGGGGTTAACACTGTCTAATCATTATGATGTAGTAATCTTTATTTTGTCTCTTTAATTAAAGATGGTCTATTGTGGCCTATGGAGGCCTTTATGAAAATAACTGAGAATAATTTGAAGCCTGGCTGAGCTGTGGTGCAGGCGAGATCTATGATGTGACAAGGGAGACCCCTGCTGGAGTTCAGTTAACAGAAAAACTGACGGTAGTCCTTATATGGAAGTTTCCGGGAGGACATCAGCAAGTTTGGAGGATCTCCAAAAGAAATGTTCGTCCTTGGTGAACAATGGAGCCTCAGAAAGAACTCTGTGCAAAGGCTGGTTTGCCGAGGGAAGTGAACTTCAACAGTTACAAAACTTGATTCCTTTTCCGAGGATTGCGTATTATGACTTTTCTTGAGCGGAGATTTCAGGATGTTGCTAAGATACATCCCTTCCTTCTCGTTCTGCTCAGTGATACAATTAATTCATGTGGGTTTTCATTGTATTTTGCATTATAAAATGTTAGCTTAGGGAGGGCTCTCCCCACTCTTTCTTTCGTCGCCTTGCTGCGTGAACTTGCGTTGCTGAGGTCCGATGCTGAAGACTTTATCCTGAAAAGACTTTACAAGAGACTGGTCCTGACCCGTTCTGACACTAGTTAGAATAGGTAACTATGAGAAATGATTTATTCTGATTTTATTCTGACTAATTTTAGATAAAGCAATATAACTTTTAAACATGGTGTTGGTTGTTTCTTTCCTTGTCGTTTATTGAAGACTTATTGATCATTGTTTATAGATTGTTTATATTATTTTAGACAGCCACTAAAACTGGTCCTATCGCCTAGATATAGATGCAGGGTGTTTAGGAGTTTTCTTCCACAGGTTTGCTGCTGGTAGAGTATCGGAGCATATGTTAGTGAAATGGGCCCTAGTGTATGATGAATGCATGTGCGTGTAACTGTGAAGATTACTCTATCTGTGGTAGCGGGCATATTTCTGATACCCTGATCTGTATCAAGAGAAAGGGCGGTAAGTAAGAGTTTTAGATGCCTATTGTTTTAACCTACCACCTCCACCCGTGAGGGTCATTAGTACAGGTATAACATGTCAAGATATGCCCTGTGCCTGGGACAGCCCCACTCTGTACAGTTGTCCTCGTGACCTCTCTGGTGCTCTTAAAAAGAACTATTCCGGGTTTTCACTGTCACCCGGAGCATGCACTGTTTCTCCGAATGACAGGATACGCCTTATAGCTCCAAGAATACTCCAGACCGGCGCTACACACCAGTGCCAATTAACAGAAAAGCATTAGTGCACTCCAAACCAACAATAACATGCTCCTTATTGCCAAAGATATGCGGCTGTGCTCAAGGAAATAATGAAGGGGAATATGGTAGTGCTGTGAACACCTTGGCGCCTTCCCCTTGCCGGGTCCCGTTCCCTTCCCTAAGTCATTCACCCGCTCTCAGGAGAGTTGCGGCAGACCAAACAATGTCCTCCAGTCCACCACTCTTCGGTCCACATCTCAGGAGACTCATCGAGATAGGTGGCAACATCCTCCTGGTGTCTGTTTTCTCCATCTTATTCTCCCTGCATCCCAATCTGTCCTTCTCTCTCTCTGGAATCCCCATGGCCTCTCTACTTCCGCCCTCTATGTTGTTTTTATCCTCTCCTCTCTCCACTGTTTGGGTTGCAACTATCAGGACCCGCCTCCCTGTGCAGAGACAGAGTAGTCCGTTGTGTCTGTTTCCTGCCTTTGATTGGTGCAGCCAGTTACTTTTTCTTTACAGGTGCTACGGCACCTAGACACAATGGAAGAGTGGATCCCAGTGTCTATGACAGGTAATTGTTGGGGTTCAAAATCTTCTGCATAGTTAGTGAAGCTTGTTTTATGAGCAGAGCTGACCTGCTCATAAAACAAGCTAAAATAACTGTAGAAACAAAGCCCAGAAACAAAAAACTATGGGGCAGATTTATGAGCCCCTTGCACCTCATTTACAAATCCGGCGCCATGCTGCGGGTTATTTACAACGTGACGCATCTGGCAGATGCGTCACGTTGTAAAGCCCTGCGCCACATGTAGGCGTTCTGGAGCAGGGGGGGGGGCGTTCCAGCGCAGGAACGCCTCCTAAAAGTGGCTGAGTGAAATCTACAAAATTTCACTCGGTCACCTTTAAGGCCATGCTGCGTCAAAACCCTGCGCCTGCTTGAAGCAGGCGTAAGGATTGACGCAGCATGTAAGGGATAGGGCACCCCCGAGCCTTGCTGGAGCTGCGTCGCGCTTGCGACGCAACTCCAGCAATGCGCCGCCTTTCCGACAGGAGATGCGTCACGCATCTGCCCATCCGAGTGCCACGGTGCGCCGCATTGTAAATGCGGCGCATCAATGGTGGCGCACGGGTGGGCAGATGCGTCGCAACTCTTCTGGCGCATCTTTGCTGATTAGCAGAGATGCGCCAGACGTCATAAATCTACCCCTATGTTGTAATGGTATGTTTTGTGGTATTTTGCTATAGGGCTTTGTTTCTACAGCCAGTCTAGCTTGCACTTTCTTCAAGGCAGCCCTGCTCATGCCTGAAAAGTGCAGAATAAAGTATGAGAATTTGTGATTGTGAGTACAACGGGCCAGAGTCAGTGAGCGTGGGAAGAGGGTTAGTCAGCTAGCGAAAAAGAACAAACTAATCTGTAGCTAAAATGGGGTCTTTAACCTACATGTAACTGTATATAAAATGTAATACAGGCACCTTAACTGAACAAGGATTGTCAAAGCCAATCGGTCTCATTTATGAGACCTAGTGGTGTTGGCAATGATTTTCAGCAATGGTGTATATGCAGCATGGCTGAAAATAATGTAAAAAAAAGGTACCATGACATGACAGTCACGTCATTTTGTAGGCACACTCTAACATAGATGCTTGTGCCTACAAAGTGAGGTGAGCATTTTTTTTTCTTTTTATTGACCTAGCCCAGATGGATTAGTAAACATAAGTTGTGAGAAATACACTTTTTTGGTATCGTGCTAATGCACTTTTTGAAACAGGGCTAATACACTTTAAAAAAAAACGGGGGAGTGAATTTGGGGTGGGGATTGCCACTGCATAAATGTGACCCTCAGCACAAACCAAACTGTACTTTTTGTCCCCTGAGAAAATGTCTGTGAGCACCCATGATGTAGGGTTTGGAAGAGAAAGGAGCATGGATGATATTTGTTCTGTTTTGAAGGTAGGATGTGATCCAGTCGAGAGCAGACCCCTCTATGCCGGCTTAGTGGAGTCTTTGAATTAGAGTGTCATGATCAACTGTGTCAAAGGCAGCTGTAAGGTCCAATAGAAGCAGTGCAGCGACACCTTTGCGGAATACTGTGTTTTTAAGGTTATCCCAGATGGCTATTAAGGCTGATTCTGTGCCTCTCCCTGGACGGAAATCTGTTTGGAAGTCAGAAAGCATGGAGTTCTCTTTAATAAATTGAGACACCTAGGTGAATGCTACTCTTTCTATTAGTTTGCCAAGGACTGGTCCATTTGCAAAATGTCTGTAGTTGTTTGGGTATTAATAATGGGCGTTTGTATTTATTTTTTAAGTCTTTGGGAAAGACTCCAGTTGTCAAGGAATGATTGTTCTGACTGGGGTGGCACAGAGGCTGTTAAAAGGATGTTTTTGAAGATTTGTGGTGGACAAGGGCCAGAGGAGCAGCCAGCCGGCCTGCTTGTTTTGACAAGATCCATAAATTTAGTTGCGTGAAGGAATTCAGAGGCTGGGTTAACTTTCCCTTGGGGAGGGGGGCCATTGGAAATGGGTTGGTGCTGGTTGTTTTCTTTTGGTTTAAATAGGAATCAAACATGTCTGCTTTGGTTGTAACCATGTTCTTGGATCTTGTGTTGGACGGAAGGGCTGTGTCGTTAGATGCCGGAAGAGCTGGGCCAGTGGAGCTATGAGCGGAGAGAACGGAGAGAACTGAGCGCAGAGCCATCGCAAGCTCCTCTCCAGACGAGCCCACTATTTTCTGTCCCAACAATCTCCTTTTACACCACCCCCCAGTGGTGCAGATATGCAGGTTTGGGCTTGGGTTAGGGCTCTGGAGCATGGGGCTGCCTGGGGCTGCCTGGGGCACCTTGGGTGTCTGTTGGGTGTTGTGACCAAGAAGTAAGGCGCAGGAGGAAGCTGCGCTCCCATACTCTTGGTGACAGCCCCTGTTCTTTGGTGCTCTTGGAGCGTGTTACGTCCTGAATCCTGGCGCACTTCTTCAACTCTTAGGACCTGGGCAGACCAGCGTCCAGTGGCTGGTAGAAGACTGTACAGCCCGAGTCAGAATAAGAGGTGAGCGCTGCTTCAATGGGTGCTTTGTTGTGTGCCGCACTGTACATCTCCTGTGAGGTTCGTTGGACCAGTGCAGGTTGCTGGGAGAAGCTGTAGGCTGAGGGTTCTCAATATAAGGTGAATGCCAGCAACCGCCGAAGTGGCCCAGCTTGGATTGGGTGCAGTTTGTGGTGATAGAATACTAGTACTCCTGGTTCTTCCTGCAGACTTATTGACCAGCGTTGGAGGCAGTAGAGGCGACGTCCTTTCGGCCTTCTAAATATTTTCAATTCAATCTTCAATCTTAGAACTGTCCGATTGTGGGGGGCGTGGCTTGGCACCCGATGCGGTTGGCAGGATTCCCTTTTGTCTTTGGTGAGGGGTCTCCGACGTGGGAAGATGACCTGACCTCTGCCGCCTACATTCAGCGAGTTTCTTTGGTTGTTTTCTCTTGCATTTCTGAGGTGCCAAGAGCGGCCGCCATCTTAGATTCGTCACCTCGTACCTGAAGAGGAATTCCAGTGAGGAAATTACACTGCGCTCATGCCCCTGGCATTTTGTAATTCCTTCTGGCACCTTGGGCAACAGACACTATGCGACCACAGCTATTAGAAAGCCTTTTGCTCTATATTATTTGACTGGAAAATTTGCTATTGGCCAGCTATTGTTCTTTCTGGCTCTGTTTCTTCCAATTTACGTTCTGGCAGGAACTTTATGTGGAAATGTTAGCTTCCTTATCTCGTTGGATTTGAAGGTTTCACCATATGTGGCACATTCTAGTTAAACATGGTTTTTGTTACTGTGCTCTCACTACTGCGTCTCAAAGCAGCTTTGGCCCAGGCGAACGTTTGAGGCGATATTTATTTTCCTGATGTGTTTTCAGTTCCAGGGCAGACTTATTATATCTTGAAGAAAGAAGGCTATAATTGTTAAGTTTCCCACAGATGACAACTCGTTCCAGTTATTCTACAGTGAGGAGCATAATCTACTTAAGCTGAATTTTTTTGGTTTGGTTCATTCATCAATATTTTTCCACAGGTTGTAACTTTGTCTCCATTGTAGCATAATTTTACTTAGTTTTACCTATCAATATTGTGCCCTTCTTATGGGAAGAGTGAAAAAGTTGGGGCCTTCTACGTCGCATTTAACGCACACGTTCATTAAAAATTCTAGACTTTTCTCTGAATTCGCTAAAATGGAGAACTCACTGAACTCTGCTTCCAAGGTTTCCCCTTATTTGAGTGCAAATAATACCACAAATGGTAAAGTCACTACCAAAAGATTCAAGAAAGATCCACCTTCTCCATCCAACACTTCATCACCTATTTCCTTGGAGGTTCTGCTCGAAGAGATAAGAGCACTTCGCCCCTTCATGGAAGATACCTCATCCAAGCTACAGTTCTTAACGGAGAATTGTTCTCAGATGAATGAGCGTCTTACAACAGTGGAACAAAGTGTCTCCTCCGTCTCTTATACACATGAGAAAGTTAATACTCTTCAATACCAGAATGTGTCACTACAGCATCAGTTTGAAGATTTAGAAAACAGAAACAGACAGAATAACCTTCGCATTTATGGTTTGCCAGAAGGTTCAGAAGGTTCTGACCTTCTATCGTTCTTCAGGTCCTTTCTTCCTAAGTTGCTTCATCTGCCTGAAGATTCTTCACTTAACATTCAACGAGCCCATAGGCTTGGTCATCACCATGCTGACACCTCCTCCTCTCGGAGACCGAGAGGGGTTATAATGTACTTTCTCGAGTATACAGATCTACTTAAGGTGCTCTTGGCTGCAAAATCTATCCAACGCATTTCTTAGTCAGGCTCGACTTTATTCTTCGCTCAGGACTATGCTAGATATACAGCTAATAGACGCAAACAGTTTTTGAATATGAGACCTGCTTTACGTGTCATGGGTGCTAGATATGGCCTCTTCCACACCTGCCTCTTCAAGGTTGTACCTATAACAATAAACCAACGACCTATGAAGACCCTGTCAAACTGCGGCGTTTCCTCAATTTTAGCAAAACTGACTCTATGGACATTTCTGGGGCTTCTTCTTCCCAAGCTGTTTAATTGGTTCTTATGTTTATTGTATTGAATTCTCTTACTGGATTCATGGTTTCTAGGCGTTAGCATATACAACTCTTATTTAATATATTTGTTTGTCTGGTTGGCTCTTTCTATTTTTTCTTTTTGCTTTTTTTGCAGATATTGTATCTACATTGTGCCTGTTGTACTTTTTTGTGTTAATAATTATTGTTACCCCTTTTTTTTTTCCCTCTTCTTGACAGGTCCCTGGATGTTTACAATTACTGTGTACCCTCACCTTATCTGATTTGCTGTGGTATGTCCCCGCCCTCGTTTCGTTGAGTCTGGACGCGCCATTTGTTTCTCGTGGCTTCACCCACCCCCACTCCTTTGTGATATCTTTTGATTTAGGTATGTTGTCTCTCCTTCATTGCCAATCCTCTTTCTTCCTCCTTTCTTTTTTTCTTCTCATTCTCTATTCCGGTTTTATATCTTTTTTCTCTTACTCCCCTTTTTTGTCTTCGATTTCTTCTGGTTCATCATCCTATTCTCACATGAATATCTATTTTCTTCATTTATCTTCTTATTTTTTCTTTTCTACTTGCATAATTTTTTCGTTTTCTTTTTTTTCTTTTACCTTTCTTCTTTGTTCCTCTTGCTATATATTTTCTCCCTATTTGAGTCTTTCACTTCTTATTTTTCTTGGCTTCATTTTGTTTGCTTACTATTACAGTTATTGTTCTTAACTTTTCTTTATCATTGCATTTTATGCTCATATAGTTGGAATGGTTTTAATCTTACCTTTTGTTCTTTGATGGTCTTTCTTGACCTCCTATTCTTGGTAATTTTATTGTTGATTTTATGTCCCTGAAAATCATATCTTGGAATGTTAGAGGTTTGAATTCACCCATCAAACGATAATGAGTTTTAAGAAATTTATCCAAGTTAAGAGCTGATATTGTTTACTTGCAGGAATCTCACTTAAGTGCTACTGAATCTTTGAATTTGAAAAGGAATTGGGTCGGAGATTCTTTTTTTTCTCCGGGTGATGGTAATCGTAATGGTGTTATTACTCTTTGCCATAAATCGTTGAAGGTTAATTTGCTTTCTTAACAGTCTGATGATGAAGGTAGATGGCTATATACTAAATTACAAGTGAGAGGTGCACTGTTATCTTTGTTTAATGTTTATGCACCTACTAATGGGGATCCTCTGTTTTGGTCTTCTTTGTCTCAGCAAATTTACTCTTGTATTGATGATAACTTTATCCTCGCTGGGGATTGCAACCAAGTGTTGGACCCCTTCACTGACCGTAACTCACTGGTTTCCTTTAAATCCCATAAAGCCCATACATTTTTTGTTCAAACTATTCAACAATGTTAACTTATTAATGCCTGGAGAATTTGCAATCCCACCATTAGAGAATTCACGTTTTTTTCCCCAGCCCACCAAACTCAATCCAGATTAGATAATTTTTTTGTCTCACATGAAATTTCCCAATCTCTGAGAAGCGCTGATATTGGCTCTTTTTTAATCTCAGACCCTACTCCCATCTCCATTCAATTGGATATAGTTCCAAAATCCAGCTTACCTAGAAGATGGACATTTAATAACTCACTTCTTCTAGATAAAAATTTTCATCCCTCTTTTGTCTCCTTTTTTAATGAATATTTTTCACTCAATCAGACTGATAATCTTCACTTTTCTGTTGTTTGTGATCCATTTAGAGCAGCCGCCAGAGATTTCATCATTGGCTTCGTTTCCAGAAAGCATAAAAATGCCCGTCAGTTTACTAGTGATCTTTTGGCTGAGATTAAGAAGCTAGAACACTCTTTCTATTCTTCTAAATCCAAAAATTGTCTCTCACAACTTATTGAGAAAAAATTTCAATTTAACAAAGAATCTACAGAGAATGCCTCACTATTTCTGTTGAAGTCTAGTGCAAAGTACTATGGTGGCCAAAATAAGGCAGGCAAGCTCTTGGCTAATTATTTAAAAATTAAACATAACAAGTTTGATATTGAAGCTAATTTGATGAACACAATATACTACAAACCAAGGATCCAGATATATTAAATGAATTCCTCCTTTTCTATAAGTCATTATACTCTCCTGAGACTACACCCTCAGAATCTCATATTACACATTTTCTTTCGGATATACACAAATCTTTTAATACTCAAATTGATCTTTCCTCATTGGAAACTGACTTATCACAACAAGAACTTCTAAATGCTTTACATTCACTTAAGAAAGACAAAGCCCCGGATCCTGATGGATTCACAGTAGAATTTTTTACTCACTTCGCTCCCATCCTTCTTCCTAAATTACTTAGGGGCATATGTATCAACCGAATTTTTAATCGCAAACGCTGCGATTCGCAAAAAACAGCGTTTGCGATAAAAAATTCGCAAAACGGGATGTATGAGGCAAGTTCTCATCGCAAATTTAAGGAATCGCTAATTTAGCGATTTCTTAAGTTTGCGTAAGCATTTAAGAAATCGCAAATTGCGATTTCTTAAATGATATGTACCACGCACCAAAGCATTGCGAATTATCCTTAAGAAATCACAAATTACCACCAACTTCTAGTTGGTGGTAATTTGCGATTTCTGTTAAAAATGCACTTTTTGTAATTTTACAAAGTGCCACGTGGCGCACATACATGCCCTTAGGGCATGTATGTGCGCCATATGCACACACATGCTCATTTCAGGGGTGCATCAGGGTGTCATCAAGACACCCTTGCACCTTTGAAATTATTCTCAAATTGCGATTAGAAAATTGCGAATCGCAATTTGAGAATTACTTCCCATTCATTCCTATGGGTCTCCTGGCCCATAGAAATGAATGGGAAGGTATTCCTTAATTGCGATTTCGCAATTTGCTAATCGCAATTAAGGATTTTTAAGAAATCGCTAAAGTTTTGCGATTTTTTAAATACATCCCGTTTTGCAATTCTCAAGTAGCGATTCTTTAAAAATCGCTATTTGAGAATCGCAAATGGAGATGTTGATACATATGCCCCCCAGTCTTTTAAATCTTTTTACACAGTCCAAAAAATCATCAGGATCCTTTTTAGAAGCTCTTATTTGTCTAATACCCAAGGATGGGAAGGACTTGAAACACTGCAAAAATTATAGAACCATTTCTCTTGTAAATATTGATTATAAAATCTTCTCCAAAGCTCTGGCTATTCGGCTCGAATCATTCCTACCTCAATTACTGGGCGCAGAACAGTCTGGTTTTGTTAAAGGACGTCTCCTGTCCGATAATACTCGCCTATTCTTCGATATTTTATCAAAAGCCCCACACCTACCTCACTTCTTAGTTGCAATAGCCTTTTTTTCTTTTTTTGTTTTTAGTCCTCATTGCCCAGGTGTACAGGAGTTAGAACCTTGATCACTTCCCGGAGGCGCCTCTAGTGATCTTTTTGAGACCTGGAGTGGTACACTCTACACCTTGCCATCTGTACTCAACCATTGGTGCCTAGTCCGCCCAGTCGCCCAGTCAACCGTCGGCAACCACCAGAGTATTTGGCAATGTGGTATAGAGGCCTAATCATTGGACTCAATTGATTGGTGACTGTGCCCATTCCTCATAAGGCAGCCAAAACGCGTTTTGCTTACATTTATGTGTTCAATCCAGCATATTGGTGTATTTAATTGAAGCCAGCCATTCTATTTTCCTGGGGGGGTTAGCCTTAACCCAATTTTTGCAGATTTCCCTGCGCGCAAGAAGTATTTAGTAAAATATAAATATTTTTGTATTTTTTAACAAAGATACATGATTATTTGTGAGTCCAAAAAAGACCAGCAATTCACTTACCTGGGGTGCTTCACCAAAAATAGAGAATATTGTGTTGCTCACATCTAGCCAGAAACCTTGGATCACCGGACAGAGCATAAACATGTGAGTATCATCACCTTTCTCCTTGTTACATTTAGGACATCTAGATGCTGTTCCACTCCCCAGTTTAGATAATTTGTACGGAGTCCAATAAACCCTATGGAGACAGAAGAGGTAGTTCCACCTTAAATTTGCGGGTCGAACCGTGGTGTATAGTATGTCACAAGATACTTGCCATAAATCTTGGATCTGCTCTCCTGGCAAGCACTTATCCCACAGCTCCGCCGGCAGATTAAAATCTCCATCCGCCATCTCCATTAGCAGCCAGTAACCATTTGCCACCTCTTTTTTGAAGGTTCTCCTGGCTACCAAACTTTCTTCCAGTTTATTGGGTAGTCCTGCTCCACGGCCATCAGTGAGACTCCAACTCAACATTTGCAAATACTTAAATCTTGAGAGTTGGCCATTAGACAATGTTTGGCTCTCTTCCCAGGGTATTAGGGAACCATTCGTTATCAATTGACTCCACGTAGTGATTCCTGCATTCTTTAATGGACGTACCATGCAGTCCATTGCCTCTGTAGGGTCTTTAGACGAATCTTTAAAAAAAAAGCGCAGGTCTCCATATTTATGAATAAAGCCATATTCTTCCCCTTTTACATTTTTTAACATTGCTGTATACACCTTTCCTATTTCTGAGTCATCTGGCCCCTTAAACAACCCTTTCCCTCCTTTTAATAAAAAACCCCAGGCATAATAAGATAGATCTGGCAACCTTAGGCCCCCCTTCTCATATTGTCGTCTCAGTTTTTTCCATGAGATATGCACCCCTTTAGAGGCCCAAATAAAACTAGATATCTTAGATTGAGTTTTTTTGAGCCACTCACCCTTAAAAGCCAGTGGAATATTCTGGAATAGGAAAGTAATTTTAGGGAGAATGGTCATTTTGATGATATTGACTCTCCTATAAATAGATAAAGGCAGGTGAGACCACCCCAGCAGTAGTTTCCCTATTTCCTTGTTGGTCTTTTGAAAATTAGATTCAGGGATTTGCTCTATTTTCTCAGTAATTTTTATGCCCAAGTAGCGCATTTCCTTTTTAACAAAACTCTCTTGTGTGGTGATATTCCAAGCCATTATGACAGTTTTCCCTTGATTGATTTCATATCCTGAGATGTTCCCAAAACCTGCCGCCAACTCATAAACTTTTGGTAGTGCTGAACTAAGATTTGAAGTGTATACCACCAGTTGCAATAGCCTTAGATGCAGAAAAGTCGTTTGATCAAGTGAACTGGTCATACCTCTTTCATACGTTTAAATGGTTTGGTTTTGGCCCTAAAATTATTTCTTTCATTTCTATCCTGTATTCAGACCCTCGAGCAGCCGTCTTAGTGAACGGTATTTCATCTCCTTATTTCGAGTTAAAAAGAGGGGTACGTCAAGGTTGTCCATTTTCACCTTTTCTTTTTAATTTAGCCTAAGAACCTTTTTTGTCCAAGATTCATCAAAATGTTGACATAAAAGGATTTGAATCCAACGGTGCCCAAATTAAGTTAGCATCTTACGCTGATGACCTCTTATTATTTCTCTCTGAACCTCAATCCTCTGTCCCTGCTTTTTAAAAGAGGTAGAAATTTTTGCTAATGTCTCTGGCTATAAGCTCAATCGAGATAAGTGTCTCTTTGCATGGAGAATTGCCTACAAAAAATCTCTTCTCTGACTACTAGATGGCACCCGCTATACCTCTCCTGGTGGGGTCGTTTAGATACCATTAAGATGATGTTGGCGCCATTGGTTTTATTCGCCATCTCTATTATCCCTGTTCCCATTGCTTAAAATTTTTTTAAAAGAATCACTTTGATATTATCATCTTTTCTGTGGAGTAAAAAACCTCCTTGCATGTCTTTGTTATGTTTAACAAAACCTAAAGCAGAAGGGGGGGTTAATTATCCTGACTTTCCCACCTACCACAGATCTTTCCTTCTTCGTCAAGCTTAGAGATGGTTCTCTGATTCCTAAATCGATTGTCCTATGTGGGTTATGCTTGAACGCTCTTTTCTCTCCCCTTTTTCCTTTAAGGACTTTCTCTCTTTTACTTGTAGACCTCCTTCTTTATTTACTCCTATTTCCAAATATACCTGTAAACTTCTGGGTCCCTCTTCATCCTTTCTTAACTATTCTTTATGGCATAACAGGTCTATTTTAATTGGTGGGAAACCTTTTTATTGGAAATCCTGGAGAAATAATGGCCTCATCTGGACGTCTCAACTATTTTCTCAAAATAAGATCTTGTATGTCTCCGAGGCTAGTCAACAATTTCACTTACCTCCTTCTTTCCATTCCAAATATAACTTAATCTCGCAAGCCCTTTTAACCGCTTACACTCGAATTCAAGCATACCCAACATCTCCCCCGGTTAATAGTTTATGTTCTTTTCTACTTTCATCTCCTAAAGCTTCCAATATCTATATTCATATACGATCCTCGCAATCCATTAGAACAAAGACCAAAGCTGAATTGTCTTGTGAAGAAGATCTTGAGATTGATTGGCCTTCTTCCCTATGGAATAAGATATGGTCTAAAATTAGGAGAACGTCTAGAGCAGCAAATGTTACGCAAACATTATTCTTTATCTATAACAGGCTTTTGCTACACCCAGCTGTACTACATAAACAACATATCACAATACCTGACACCTGTTGGTCCTGCTCCTCTCCACTTGCTGATTTAAAACACATGCTTTCTACTTGCCCTCACCTACACAATTTTTGGACATCTGTTTGGAATAAAATCAACTCTATTTTCAACTCTAATTTTCCTTTCTCTACCACGCATATATTCTTGGGTAGCCTGTCTCCTATCTAGGAAGACCATACTCCCAACACTAAGATTGTGGACTTATTATTGGCAATTGCCTTTCAACAGATCACTAAGAATTGGAAAGACTTTACAAAGTTATCGTTCCAAGTGCTAAAAGCTCCTTCTCTTCATCTCCTGCTCAACAAGAAGTTGCTCGACCTCCATGATATTCCATATCGTGGACATTCCTATTTTATAATATGCTATTATATGTTGGTTTAAGCTATGTTGCAACATGATTGTTATATGCGACTTGATGTTACTTGTATATATATGGATATTTTAATGCCTTTTCATTCCAACCTAGATAGGTTTATATGATACATTTAAATTTTCTGTTTCCCTTTTTTCTGTTTCCCTACCACCCATATTGTACTGCATCACTTGTTTTCTTAATAAACTTACTTTCTGAACGAAAACAAAAAAGAACTGTCCGATTGTGATCGTGCCTGCCCATAAACTCTTCAGCTGTTTTTTCTTTTGGACTTTAGGTTTTGAAAGACTGTGCGCACCAATTTGAAAGGCCTGTTGGTGGGTGGAGGCAGCGATCACTGCCATTTAGGGGAGGAAGGACATCTCACCATCATGACGATTAAAAAGAAACTGCACTGTTGTAATGAAGCGGCAAGGAACGGTGCAAACAGTCAAGAGAGGAAAGAAAAAGGCTGCGTATATCGGCGCTTTAGAAGGTCTAACATCTCTACATCAATTCTTTCCCACATTACACGCAGCAACACCAGGAAATGTAAAAGTTTCAAAAGAAGGCCACACAATGACTGCCATTGATCTACATGACAGCATACCAGTCAGCGAGGCAGATATAGTTCCAAAAAACTCTCAGAATGCAGAAAAAAAGGCATCCACCTCCCTACCAAAATAATTAAACAGCAGATATCTCCTGAAGTTGTTTCTATTCACATCCAACCAACGGATTATACACTACCATAGATTTGAGCCAGCTGCCACATACGGTAGGGAACAAACAGTTGAAATAGACAATAGAACTTTTAAATAGTACACCGAGCAATGTTACAGAGATTGAAGCTAATCTTTCTCGATCTCCAGACTTTCCTCTTCTTAACAGCATTTCATCCCGCAAATGATCATGTAATCATTTTTGAGTCCCTAAAGGCACTACAGAGGATACTCAAATCTATTTTAATACTTTTGGAAAAGGCAACTTCTAATTCTAATCACACATTAGAAATTCAAACTGTAATATTAAAATCCTTAACTAATCCAAATGATCTTTTAGTTGCTGGAAGTTACTGGAGTTGGAGATCAAACAAGTAAGGAAGCTATTGGTACAAAAGTGCCATCCGTTTGGAACTTTCATAAAAAGTCCTGCACAACTCAAACACGCAAGATAAAAACAAAAGGAAGGAAAGAGAATGAGGAAGGAACAGTTTACTCCCTTCGTATATTATTTACAGAATCATCTCTAAATCAGGACCTATGTACTTTCTCACCCACCCCTCCCTATTCCCCAAATTTTCCATTGTTCCAACAGTGTAGGTAACTCGACCACTCTACGTCCAACTACTCCAATAACAAAAGAAGTTGTATCAGGGAAGGCCGTTAGTAATAAGGCAAAGGAGAAGCGTAATATGAGGAACAGGAAAAAAAGTTAATCTCAGAATTACTGAAAGAAAGTACAGAAGAATAAAATTTACACAGATAGGTGACCATTCTACTATGAGGATTAATGGAGCAGGCAGCAGAATAACCAAACAGGCAATTTCTCAGGATGCGCAAGTACCTAACATAGCCCTCCCTCCATCTGGATAAGAAATATAAGCTCAATTAGATCCGTTGGCCCCCGAATTTGACAGTCCTAGACTTCTTTCGGAAAGCAGGCTTTCCACTATACTGTTTCGGCAGTAGATTAACTAAGGTAGAGCCAATCCCAAATCTCGTCTGAGTTCTTGAGATTTTGGAAGTTTTTGCAAATGGAAATGATCCTCTAAATAGACAAAAAATCCTAAAGTTACTGCATAAGTACCCACAACTCCATTCCCTCTCTTTCTCTGAAATAAAGTTGGTCTCCTTTCCCAACAATCAAGCTCTTTCCACAGCGCATGTAGAATTTTGGTCAAATGTGATTCACTCAATAGTGCTACAGGATAGTGAAAGACTTCACATAAATGGTTTTGATGTTGTAGGGATATAGGGCCAGATGTACGATGGATTTTTGCATTCGCAAATGGGTTTTAGATCCATTTGCACATGCAAAAAACCAGTGGGCCATGTACTAACCCTATTTTGCGACTCGCAAACAATTTGCAACTCGCAAAATAGGGTTTTGTGACTCGCTATTAGGAAGGGGCATTCCCTTCCTAATAGCGATTCCAAAAGCCATGTAAGAATGGATTGCGACCAAAATTGCGGTCGCAAAACACTCAAAATTTACCACACTTCTCAGAAGGGTGGTAAACCTCTCGCAAATGGGTAGGGATCTCCAGGGGACCCCTTCACCTTTGGGAATGCATGTGCAAACATTTTCTAAGGGCAGGAAGTAGTCCCAGGGACCACTGCCTGCCCTTCAAAAATGAAAATGAAAAGTTAAATTTTTAATTTTTTAAATGCATCCCGTTATACTTCGCATTTAAAAAAAAAAACTGCTTTATTTTAAAGCAGTCCCAGACATGGAGGTCTGCAGACCCCAGCAGGCCACCATCCCAGGGAGTGCTAGCCACTCCCAATGGGGTAGCAAATTGCGACAGCCTCAATAATATTCATAAGGCATGTAATTTGCAACCCCATTGGGAATCGCAACCAATGTCTCAGACACTATTGTACATTGTAAATTGCGATTCGCAAATTGTAACTCGGAATGTGGCGCAATTTGCGAGTCACAATTTCCAACGGTCATACATTCAGCCCATAATATAAGTCTCCTACCCCTCAAACCTAAGACGGCACCTGACAGGGGTGTCTATCCCTCGCCACCCCATCTAACCTAAATAACCATTTGTGCAATAGTGGTTCTACAAACACACTCACAGTACATATCGACCAAGTTGAAAGGCAAATATGGAACCAAAGCCTGACCAAAGTGGATAATACAAAAATTGTTGTCTCTTGGTCTTGGCTTATGAGGAATTTAAATGAAAATAAATTGAACAGTATTTCCAAACTCCCTTTCTAGCTATAACTTAAAGATCAACTCCTGAAATTTGGCCGGCTTGG
Source organism: Triturus cristatus (assembly GCF_964204655.1). Taxonomy (NCBI): domain Eukaryota; kingdom Metazoa; phylum Chordata; class Amphibia; order Caudata; family Salamandridae; genus Triturus; species Triturus cristatus. The sequence goes on from NC_140584.1 coordinate 259,571,930, forward strand.
AAATATATAAGCTGAATAGACTTCTACAATTCAACCCAGCAATCATTTGTCTCCAAGAGACTTGGTCCACAGCAAAATTTGACTGGCATAATTAATAAATTATTGAGGATCCAGCTTTAAGGGTTAGGAAAGGCCATGCCAAAGGTGGCCTTTCTATCCTCCTTTAGGTCGAGATACAGTGTGATTTTGAAATAATACATCTTCCTTGTAACAATGTGCAGTGCATCAAAATTAAACTTCCCAAAATAAGTGCTTGTTCTGCAGATACTTTATTTATATTTCTTATCTATGTTCTGCTCGGACTGAAATACAACTCTTTGCTGAATGAGATATTTGAATTAATAGAGTCTATTCTTGAGTCCGTAGCAAAATTCCCAAATGATAATAATGGGTGATCTTAATGCAAAAATCTCAAACGTCTCTATAAAAGCCCATAAAAATAAGGATCTGGAAGAAACCTGGTCCATTTCAGATCCAGTATTCGTGCCTAAGGCAAAGGCAGATAATGTGGAAGAATGTTATTGAAATTGCTTCATGAAATAAATGGTGTGATTCTAAATGGAACAATTGATGGGGAGATTCTGGCACTTATACTAAGGAAGTTACTGGCTCCTCCAATATTGATTATATTATAAATAGTTGTGATATTTTTAGAATTGTTCTTTCCTAAAATCTGAGCTTGTTCAAGGCTGCGACCATGCAATATTAAATTCAAAGCTCGAATTGCAGCTAAATCAAAAGCCATATTGGTCTCTAACAGAAAGAAATGGAGTAGCTACTATAGCCTGTAACCAAGGTCGAATTATTTGGTACTCTAACAATATAACTAGGATGAATGCAGTAGTCACGTCACTCAACATACACTAGAAGAAATAAATCCCATTCAAATATTTGAAAGATAATTTTAGACGCTGTCCAGGAGAATCAGAGGAGGCATTTACTTCAAAAGGAAAAGGTACACACCATCAAAGATTCAAAGGAAGTCAAATTTTTATGAAAGTTAAACAGGCTTATTCGACACCAGATTATTGATTTCTCAGTCAGTCACCAGTGGCAAATAAATTGAAGCTTTACAAAGGAAAAGGATGAGAATTAGCTCTGTAATCAATAAAAAAACAATGAATAAGAATGGGAAGGATTTGCAACAAGTAGCCCTAAAAAAAGACAGGAAAATATTTTGGCAGCTTATTTCTAACTTTACAGGCAGTAGGAAAAATCCTGCCACAGTACCCATCTCTCAATCGAAATGGATTAACTTCTTTTTTTAGCTCTACATGATTAACTCCACCTCAAATAACTGTGAGGAGCTCCAAAGCCATCTCACATGCTTGATTGGCATATAATACCTCCAAAGGAAAAACAGATTGAGACGTACATAAGGAAAGCAAAATCTTCTTCAACGATGAGTCCCCACAAGATTCCCATAAAAGTATTACAGAGTGACCCAGAAGGCTGGAGTAAACTTCTCACCCCCTTTCTCTTATTAGAATGCTACTGGGAACATTCCAAGCTCATAGACAGGAAGTGTAGTTGTCTCTTTACATAAAAAAGTCTCTCGCCCTTCTCCCAGTGATTTTCCTCAAACTGCCCTTCTCGATGCTACTGAGAAAATCTTTGCCTCAAGTGTTTTGGATCACCTCAAGGAATAGGCATACTCGAAGAGTGTGATTATGTTAGTCCAGGTGGGTTTTAGACCCAAACACTCTGTGACTAATAACATCGCAATAATGGAAACTGTTATTCTTGGGAAATAGGATGGTTTACTACTGTGCATTTAGGTTTATGAAATTCAATGAGAATTTGAAAAAAAAATATTTGCGCATTTTGCATTCTGATTACTGATTGAATAGTATATTTTTTAGCTTTTTTGTTAGACGATGTGTATATTCTGTTGTGTTTGTGTAGGCGACGTTTGTCGTGAGTGTTGTTTATTTCCAGCCAGGTACGTTGTAGCTTTGCAATTTGTTGTTTTATCTTTTTTAGTTCTGCATTCATCCAAGGTGCTTGTTTTCATTAGACATGTTTGTTGTTTGTAGTGGAATTAGCATATCAAAAGCTTCCAAGAGCCACTCATAGAGTTTTTAAACTTAATTTATTGTGCCCAGATCTGTGTTGGATGTTAGTTGTGTTTCTAGGTCCTCAAAATTCAGTTAGTTCCAAGGTTGATACGTGCTCTTGGTAAGGTGTCATTAGGTGTGGAGAGTTGTGGTGTCTTGTGTTGGAAAGCTACCAGATGGTTGCCTGACCACGTGACTGGAGTGACCTTCTGAAAGTGACTAGTTTGAGATTAGAAAAAGTACATCTAGGATGTGTCTAGCAATGTGTGTGGGTTTGGAGATGATCTGATGGAGGTTCAGTGTGTCTAGGTTAGTGATGATAGTTCTGGGATGGGTCATATTAAGTTTATCAAACCACATAGTTAGATCACCTATGATGCATAGGTTGGAGTGTTGTGTTAGAAGGTTAGAAATTGTGTCTAGAAATGAGTCTGGGAATGTGTTCTGTAAAGAAGGAGAAAGTTGGTGTAGCGTTGCATCTGGTGATGAGGGCCTCACAACTAACCATGCAAATGTCCCCAGCTTTGGTGAGATTAAATGTTTCCTTCAATATAACAGGTAGTCCACCTCCTCTTTTGCCTGTGTCATTATGTGTGAGAGCTTGATAGCCTGGAGAAACAGCTTCATAAAATACTGGTGCCATGTCATCCTCCAACCATGATTCAGTTATGAAGAGCAAGTCAGGTTGAGTGTCTGTGAGTAGGTCGTAGATGTGATGCTTGTTTTCAGAAATGGATCATCATTTATTAGTAGGCAGTTTGGAGATTATGCTTTTGTGGATGTGTGAGCTTGTTTTCTGGAAGAGCGAGTAGTATCCTTTGGGTTTGTAGCAGGTGGACTATTGGTGATGTTGTTAACGCTATTGGAATAGCACTAGTGGTTGTCTATATTGTTATTCTCATTCAATAGGCATAGAAGGCATTTAGTTGAGTCTGTGTGTGCAGATGATTGGGATAGAGGTTGGGAGTGAGGTGGTGGGATGTGTAGTTGTTTTTGTGGTGTAGTGGTGTTGTGTAATAGACAAGGAGATGCAAAGTTGTGAACAGGGGTGTGTTGTTTATATCATTTGCGTATGTTGAGGGTGGAAAGTATGTGTGCGTGAGGGGTGGTGGAGCATGTGGGTCATGTTTATGGCTCTAAATCATGTAGTGGATGAAAGGTGAGTGGAAGGGTATTACTGTGTATATGAGGAGTTTGTGTTTGGTGTTTTAAATGTTTGAACATATGTATGCAGAGTTGGTGTAGGATGTATATTATTTGTGTGGGCATGAGGATGGGAGTGGGTGTTTGTTTATATTTTGCGATGAAAGGTAATAAGAAATTGCATGTGTGTGTGTGTGTGTGAGATGTTTGCTTTTTGTGGAGTAATCATATGTGATATTGGTTTAGTGAGTTTGTGTGTGTAGGATTTGTTTGTAAAATGCTGGTGGGGAGCTTATGTTGAAGAGGAAAGATGGTGCTGATGTATGTTGGTGTATGAGAGAAAATGAACAAAGGGCTATGAGTATTTGAAGTTGTTCTGGTAGAATGAAGAGGTAGTATTTGAGGTGGGGTGTAATGAGGTGTAGATGTAGAAAGGCATTAAGATGTGTTTTGTGGTGTTTGTTGAGAAATTGCTTTGTGGATTGGTTGTGTTTGTTGTGAATGTGAGGTGTGTGTTTGGTGAGAATGTGTTTGTATGTATAATGATGTGGATGGGTTAATGTGGTGGCTGGTAATTTTTTTTTAAAAAGGGCGGCATCTCTGGCCATAGGTCTGACCCTGCCCGAACAGCCCCAACCAGACAACTGCACTTGTCCTCTCTACCCTTAGCCTCGACACCTGGGCTAAGACGGCCTGAGCCCTAAGGTAAAATAGCCCTAGATCAAGTGACCCTGCACTAATGGGAACCCTAACCCTAACCAGTCACAGCCTTAGCCCAGGCAACCAATCAAACCCCCAACCCTAGGCCCTAAGTCCAATTGAAATCGTAGCCCTAGAAACCAACCAGAACCCTAGCCCTATCAGTCAGAACTCAAGGAGGATAATTAATAGATAGAATATGAATAGCTCAGAGTTTTAATTGATTTTGGTTTCCACGGCATGTGATGCCTCCCTAAAAGGAAGAAAGGGTTTGGATGTGAATAACAAATTAGTTTGTGAACAATCGATATATGTTATAGACATAAGAAGAAAAGTTCTATTAAACATTGTGAGGTAAGTAAGGAAGGAATCTTTGGTCTGATTTAACCCATGGGGGAGGAAAGATTGATGGATATGGTTCTTTGCTTTTATATACGAAAATATGATTCATATGAATGGGGTGAATAAAATCCTTGGCAAGGGGTCCAATGAGAAGAACACTGTGAGCTCAGACAGGATACCTTGAATGATACTGAAGGGATATTTGAGAGAGGAAACATCCGTATTAATCTCGAGGTGCGAAACAATTGTCTGAATTTAATCCCAGGATATAGGAGGTTATTAGCAGGGACTAGTTATTGTTAGTATGGTACTAGGCGGGAAGGTACAAGCAGCTTCCACACAATACATGTACAAAAGCTTTATGGCTAACTGTTTATAGTCCCTAATAGATCTTGAGGGCTACTGTCATAGTAAATGTTGTGCCCCTAGAATTCTCCCTTACAGTAATCATTTTGACAAGAAATGAGATGTAAATAAGAGAAAGTCTAAACAGATTCTTTTTACCTACTTCTTCATAAACAGGGCTTTATAATGTGTCCAAATATATGGAGATTAAACATCAAAATGGATGTATGCAGTGGTGGCTCCTCCGCTAAGGCGGAGGAGTGTCGTCCCACTCACTGCTTTGCAGCAGTCATATAGGAAAAATAAAATTATAATAACTTGATGTTATTATCATTTTATTTTGTCCTGCTACTGCAGCTTTGTGGTGTGGGGTGGGCGGGGCTGCTCTGCTCTGTTCACATAGCAGGGGGAGGAGGAGTGTTGGGCACACTAAGTGCATATGACTGTTTGGCCGGCAGTCTCAGGCTGGCCAATTAGTCATGCACACTTTGCATGTTCTCCAACCAGGCTGCATTACAGCCTTAGTGGAGAACACGCCCAGGCTCTCATTCCCCATCTGAGCAACTAATCCATTGGCTTTGGCGAGCCTGGGTGCTTCCTGCTTCCTGTTCCTGACCGGAGTGCAACAAGGAGGAGAGACGCGGTGATAAGGTGTTTTACATTTTTTTTTTAACACCACCTTAACACCCCTCCACCCTGCCACCCATGATCCCGCTGGCCGCCACAGCCATTATAAGACTAGGGGTTCAACCTCCTTTTGTAAACGATATCGTCAACATTTATTAATTATGGAAGAAAGACATAAGATTCTCAATATATAACTTTCTTGAATTTGTTTATAGAAGTTCTGGAATTTGTAAATATTGTAGATAATGAAATTGTAGGTATCAATAAGTACACTGATATTTTTTGATAATCGGGCAATGCATTTGATGCTAATTCCTGTGTAACATATGTTTTTATTGCAGCCCTGAAGAAGCATTTTCACCACTAAACATGTGTCGGCTGTATTTATCATGGTGGATTACTAACAATTGGAAAGTATGGTAGAACATGTATCACATGATTTTAGATTGCACATGAGAAGAAATCTGCTAGGTTTTGATGGATACAGTGCATAGCATGGAATTCCCTTGATTGAAATAATGCCATAATCAACTGTCCCAAAGGATTATTTATTGATTGCATCATGTTTTTGTGATATAAAGAAATTATAAGCAAATATCTATTTTCATATTTATAATAAAGATATTAAAATAGAACATTTTTTGATTACTGTTTGAAAACTATTGAATACTTTGCTTCCCACCAATGTAATTAGTTGAATCAAAAATATATAAGTCAGAAGGGTTTCTGACTAAGTGGGTAATAGACAACGTAGAGCCATCTTCATCTGTCAGCCTGAATTAAAAATGTTGAGATAAAAAGTAACCTTAAAAGAGTTCTCCCATTAGAAAGTGCATACCATAAGAAACCAGCTACACTTGTAGATCCCACTCATATATAATCACTATAAAATGTAACTAATAATCGAATACCTGTATAAAAGCTGAATTTTACAAATACCCAAACAAATTGGTATGGTGAAGCTGTAATGTGTCTCCAGATCAATCATCCTAAAAAGCCGGAGGCTATCAAAACAATACCGCACATGAAAGAAGAAATTGGTCTGTTGCAACTTGCCAAGATCAAAAAAAGAAATTACCTAAAATGCAAAATCTAAAAAGAAAGGCATTGGATTCCAGTTTATAGACAGTGATATAAATCGGTGAAAGATATAATGCTTAATCTGTGTTTTGTAGTTGTGACAATTGCCTCAGGAAGATTCTTGACTGCTGCTGTAAATAAGGTGAAATGTGACAGAAGTGATGTAAATGAATTCATTTGATATGTTTTATGTAAATTTGTGGTTTAAAGTACAGATGTCTCCAAATAAACGTATCTATGACCTGAATTTAGCCACAGGCTTATTCCCAACAGAGTTTAAGGTAGTCTACATATGAACACTCCACAGGAAGTACAATCTCAGTAAAGCAGTTCTGAACATCTACAGGTCAACCTCAAATAGTGATTTTCTTTTCAACTGATAGAAAGAGCAGCCATCACTAAAATCTCCAAATTCTGTTAAGAAAGGAAGATACAATAAGACTAACAAACAGAATTTCTTTCTGGAACAGGTACATAATCCATCCTTAACTACCCTTTGGGACGATCTAACAATGTTGGTAAAAGGAAATGAAGTGGCAGTATTACTTCTACTAGAGCTATATGCACTTTTCGTCACACTTCTTTATGATTCTCTCATAGAGAGACTAGGATAAACAGACATTAGTAGAGCCACACGGGACTGGATTAGATCTTAGTAGAGCCACACTGGATGGGTTAGTTTCTATCTTTCTATCTTTCTATTTTAGTGATAGATCAAGCATCATCTTGTTACCTCAAGGAACGTTCACTTCTTCTCTCTTCAGAGAGTATCTCCGTCCATTCCTTAAACCAATAGATTTTTTTTACCCCACATGCTACAACCAAGGAGCTGGCCTTCAGATCATCGTGAAACTGGTAATGTGGTCTTTATAATGCAAATCTAGATGACTATCTCTGAGCTGCTGACAAGTGGATGCTAAGAAATCACTCCAAATTTGATACATCCAAAACTGCAGTACTCAAATGAGGAGATTGGAAAAAAAAGAAATCAACATAGCTTTGCAAGTAATTCACTTGTCAAAAATTGCCTTTCACGCTATGTGAACACTAAAATATATTGGACTACATCTAGGATTTTCTACAGAAGCAAATATAGTTTCTGAATTATGCATTAAAGCGCATAATTCTGAATTATGCCAGAGTTTTGATTATGTGTCTGCTACCAAGAATTCATTCAGAACTCTGGACAGAGACAACTCCTTTACATAAATCTACAGAATCTGTTCTATCCTGTCTTAGAAGCACCTCACTGTCTTCAACTAAGAGATAAGGAGATCCACTTTCGAGGCGTTACATGTAAAGCCATCAATGGAATGGTTCAGACTACCTACAAGAAAAGCTTAAAGCTGCTCTCAGAAAATAATATTGTGATCCAAACTGGCACCACAACAAATCATTCTGACTTTCAAAAAGAAACGTTTAGTGGTGTCTCTTTCTCAATTGAAGTGGCTAAATACTAGAACTTACTTTATGCAAGAAGAATCATTGAAAACTGCCTAAACTGTAAGAGCATGTTGAAACTCTGGCTCTACCCTAAAAGAGGCCAAAGAAGAAGGCCTACCCAAAACTGCTCATTCTGTCAAAATACATAAGTGTAATTTGTATTTACATAGCACTTTACTGCCCTAGACAAGGTGCTGAATTCCTTTCCTGTGAGTAGAACACTACTCCAGAACCCAAGGGTAGACGTAAATAAGCAGATTAGTAATATGTGACCTCCTTTTTCTTTTAGGTTTATTTGTGTTAAGTTTGTGTTCTTGAGATGTCATGCATTTACTTTAGTTTTCTGACAAAGGATAGAATAATTAAAGTAGATTACTAAATGGAAGATGTGAGATGTCATTGGAAGTGGGGATATGTGCGTCTGTTATCTGTATGAATTGGATAGAAGGAGATAAAAGTTGGGATAGCATGTTTGGGAGTCCATCGTAGTCAGGAAGGTTTGGGATGAGTCAGAGAGTGGAGCGAAAGGCAGAGTCGGAAGGGTCTATTTCTTAAGAATTGACAAACACATGTATACAGATATACACATACTAAATATGCATGTTTATCTATATATATGTGTGTGTGTGTGTGTGTATATGCAAGCAAGCAGACAGAGATTTCTGGAAAGAGGGTATGCTGCTGACACCATAGATAGGCCCATTGACAAAACCAAGGCACTTTCCAGACAACAGACCCTTGCCGTTAAAACTAGTCAGCAGGATGTAGACCAAAACCATTCAGAGCAGCCCTGTAGAGTGATTCTGACCTACAACAGGCAGCACCAGGCTCTAAGGAAAATATTGAATAAAAATCGGAGCCTGGCACGTAGTGATCCGATTTTAGGTAACTATTTGCCTAAAAAACCTGATCTGACATTTAGAAATGCAAGGTCTATGAGCAACAGTCTTGTTAAGAACAGCCCAGAAATTAGATCCCCTACCAACTGGCTCACCTCACACAAAGGATTTATCAAATGTCCAACTCGTAAAGCATGCAAATTTGCACAAAACAAGACATGTTATACCAGCCCTTTCAAGTCAGACCCGATACCTATTAGTAAAAGACTGACCAGTAAGACAGAGTACGCTGTATATGTGCTGGAGTATCCTTGTGGCTTACGCTACATAGGCAGTACTAAACTGCCAGCACACAAGAGGATACTCCAGCACATAAGGGCAATCACCAATAAGGATCAAGCCTACCCAGTGGCTAGGCATTTTGAGGAGATCCACGATGGCAACCCAGCACACTTACAATACTTTGTTATTGACACCATTCCCCCCCTGAGAAGGGGAGGAAATCGTGAAGCCCAACTTCGTCTTTTAGAAACAAAGTATATATTAGAGCTCGACACTAAGACACCTCTAAGGCTCAATGCGAGTGAAGATTTTTACACTTGCCTATAGTGGGCTAGTTTGGTCATCAGTGTACTTAGTCTATGGGTTGTAGTAGCGACAGTTTTTCTGTAGAAGAGATAGTGCCTATGTATATACATTTTAATACATTCCCTGTTCAATATATGCATCTCAAACCCCTCAGTCATAGGATTTTTTTACCTATTGTATTAATTTATGGCACTTAGCACTTTTGAACCTATTGGTTGAATTGGGTGACACGTTTTGCACTTTTACACACATTGATTTCAATAAGATATGGAGTGATTGTCAGCCCACTGGGGCTCAATTTTGACGAGCAGCTTATATACAAAGAGCAGATCATCTTGACACCAATATGTGAACGATTTTATCATTGTAATTAAGTGTTCTCTATTTATTTTGATAGTCACACTTTCTTGACAATCCTTTGTATTTAACATTTTCCTTACACAGGGTTGTTTTATGTGCAATGGAGATCGAGGTATTGTAATTAGTGGCATTTTTAGCTTTTTGCAATTCGTATTTTTGAATGTTTTAATAGATTTTAAATGCCATCCATCAGGTCTCATGTTTATATTTGTATTTATATTTATTTATAGTACATTTATGTATTCAGTGCATCAAATGTATGCTTATTTGCAGATGGTGAACCTTTTGTTGTAGCGCTCGTAGGAAAGTGAATGCTATTCAGTTTTTTTTCCATGTCTATGAAACAGTCACCTGTCTAAACACATAATGTTATGCACTAGCACTTTAAATAGCGGTCAAACACCAAGCAACGCGTCATGTGATCAAGGCCCGGGTTGGGCTGAAACGCGTTATGGCAGAGATGCAGGGCATTTGAATAAACTCACCATTGCACCAAGAACTTTGGGTCCGCGTTCGTCCTTTCCGAGAAGAAGTTGATGTTTGTGACGAGGCCAGCAATATATATATATATATATATATATATATATATTCAGTGAAAAAACCATAGGTTTCACACATGTTATAGTTAGCTGGACATTTTACTCGTAAAAAACCAATGAAATTGCCCCGTTATAGTTAGTTCAGCTAACTATAACTCGCGCGCCCGCAATGCACTGCTGATGACGTCACATATTACATCACTCATGACATGGTCAGTGACATCACTCATGACATCACTGATGACATCTCAAATGACATCACTGATGACATCACTGATGACATCATCCAGTGAATGTGTGTTATTCTGAAAATTAAATATGTTTTATATATGTATATCTCAAGGTCGATGGAAGAATAAATGGGTATATAAGTGTCTAAATGGATGATTTGTTTTTGAAAAATTGATTGTGTAACTGACTGATTAAGTGTATCATAGTGAATACATGGCTTAGTGAGTAATGTTTAAATATGTAAATATCTGTATCAGTCTCTCACTTTGTGTATAAGTGGCTGCATGGGTTGGTGAGTAGCTACATGGGTGTCTATATAGGTTATTAGTTGGTTTTTTGAGTATCAGTCTGAGGGTCTGCATGGTTCGGTGGGGGGTATTACGTAGTGCATAGGTGCATGAATGAGTGACTCACTGTTTGTATGTGTTGAACACAGTATGTGTGCAGGACTGTATGGGTGGATGAGTGTGTGTATGGGTGTGTTAGTGAGTGAATGACTGTCTCAATAGTGTCTTTATGAGTAACTACATATGTTTTAAACTAGTATATGTGACTATTGGTGTATATATGTGAGTATATGTGAGAGTGAGAGATTGAAAGAGTTCCTGTATGAATAAGTATGTGTTTCTATAAGTGATTGTTTAAAAGACTAAGTATGTGTAAGTTTCCGTAGAAGTAAGTGTGGTGGTGTGTGTATAACTGTATATGCAAGTAAATGGATGTTTGATTCTTTATTAGCATGAGTGACTATGTGTGTGAGTAACTCTATGGATGAGTGGCATTGTGTAACAGGATGTATAGGTGTATGAGTACATATGATGAGTGAGTACATGTATGAGTGACTGTATTGGACTGTTGGTGAATGAGTGGATGTGTATGTGGATCTTAGAATTACTGAAGAGGTTGTTGTAACTGTTATTGGTATGTCCATTGTTTTTGTTAATTTTAGTCTCTATTTTTGAATGTGTGTGTCAAAGGTTATATTAGGGTGAGAGGAGGTCTGCCACTCTATCACAAGGATGATGTCATCAGTGATGTCATCAGTGATGTCATTTGAGATGTCATCAGTGATGTCATGAGTGATGTCACTGACCATGTCATGAGTGATGTAATATGTGACGTCATCAGCAGTGCATTGCGGGCGCGCGAGTTATAGTTAGCTGAACTAACTATAACGGGGCAATTTCATTGGTTTTTTACGAGTAAAATGTCCAGCTAACTATAACATGTGTGAAACCTATGGTTTTTTCACTGAATTTCTAAGGTTTTTTAAATGCTAATTCCTAACTATAACGTGTGTGAAACCTATGGTTTTTTCACTGAATTTCTAAGGTTTTTTAAATGCTAATTCCTAACTATAACGTGTGTGAAACCCATGGTTTTTTCAGTGAATTTGCAAGGTTTTTTAAATGCTAATTTTTTTTTTTTTCTTCTATTTTTTCTAACATATTTTTAATTTAATTATCTTACCTTTTATAAAGACTATGCTTAAATTTTTAAAATTCTTTAATATGTTTTTTTAAATATATTTTTTAAAATAAACATGTAAAATTTATTTGCAGTTCTTTTTTTTTTTTTTTTATTTTTTTTAGTACGCGTACCGTAAGCTCACGGTAAGCGTACGGTTTACGCAACGTCCGTAATCTATCTACGCTGCTTGCGTATAGTTACGCACTTTGCGTAGCCGCGCGTATTGCGCGTGGGACGCGTGCGCGCTTACGCCACACGCGCACGTTACGCGGAAGTGTCGGGGAGTGACTGTTATGCGCAAGCGCGCAAGCGCGTGTCTTTTTTACGCGCATGCGCACTTTTTGCCGTAAGCGTACCGTAAGCGTACCGTAAGCGTACGGTAGGTCATGTGATCATGAAACACAACTTTTGATTGGTTGAAACTACTTTCAGTTCTAGAACTCTCCTACACCACACCCATTCCCCTCATTTCTGCTTGTGATCCCTTGGGAGAAGGAGCTGGTTTGTCTTTGGGATACGATGGCAGAACAGCAGAGCCCTTCTGAGAGTGAGGCTAGCACCAGCAGCACTGTCTTGAGGCAGAGAGTGAGGAAACAAAAGCCCTCTTATGTTTGGGATTATTTTACTTTTCCTGAAGGCCAGCAAAAGGTGAATGCACCCTTAGTTACTTGCAGGCTGTGTAAGTGTGTACTTTCTAGAGGTAATCCTGACAGGAAGTATTCCTTTGGGAATCACACCATGAAGAGACACCTCCAGGATGTACACAGAAGGACACATGGTCATCTTTTTGGAGGTAACTCTTCAGAAAGACGAGCCAGTACATCCACAGCAGCTCAGCCTGGACCATCATCTGCAGGGCTGACTCCTTCTTCTGCAGGTCAGGTGAGCCCTTCATCAGTGGGGGGAGAATCTCCTTTTGCTGGCCCTCTGGAAATTAACCCTCGGTTTGCGAGGGTTGATATTCGATGTGCCTCGTGTCATGATCTAATTTGTCATAGGGAGACCAGTGTTTCCCTAGTGGACAACAAAATAGATCAGCACACTTGTCACAGAGACTAATTTTCCCATGCTTTCTTTCCTCTGTCCCTGCATGAACACAACGGTTCTTTTAAGAGCCAACCTTATCTTTCATCTTTTTTTTACATATGTTTTTAAAAACTTTTCTTTTTTTTTTTTTACCGTACGCGTACGGTGCGCGTACTTTTTTTTTTTTTTTTTAAAAAAACACTAAAAATCATTTATCACATTAAATTGTCCTTGAGAGACTACAATTATTATTATTGACTTACCATACTCACTGAAAAAATATTTATTCATTTCTTTTTTTAAAAAATAGTTTTAAAAATGTTTGTAGTTTTCGAAAATTTTCTATATCTATCTGGAAAAAAAGAAAAAAGTATTAATATTTTTAAAACATTTTATAATACAGTACACATATTTACATTTTTTTCCAAAAAATATTTTTGCCTTATTTTTGCTGTTTTCAGAATATATTGCATTTCACTATAAATTGTGAAAGCAATTGCATTCATCATTTTACAGCGGGCAAAAAAAAATACCAATCACAAAGATTGTATTAAAAAAGCCCTGATTCTTTTTTTACTTAAACTTAACATTATAGAAATGCATAATATTGTAAAAAAATATCATCTAATACCAATACTTATTTCTTTAAAATACCGTCTGATATGTTTGTTTCAGAAGTATAATCACAATATTATATCTCAAATAACTCCAAAATACATCTGATTTCATTTCCTTTAGGCCAAATAGTAATTTAAAATTTTTTTTTGGAATACATTTCCAACGGTAATCCAATAAAATTCTAAAGTTTAATTTGTCCAGATCTCACCGATTCTCTGTAACATTTTGGTTCACGAAAATTTTTTCAATAATTTATTTAGTCCACAATAGAATTGGTTACTTTTCCACATGGCCAAATAGTAATTTTTTAAATCATTTTTGAAAAAATTTCCAATGGCAGTCCAATAACATTCCAAAATTTAAAATGTGCAGAAGTTACCGATAATCTCTAAATTATTGGTTTTTCAAAATTTCATTAAAAATTAAAATAGTCTACATTACAATTGGTTATCTTTCCATTAGGCCAAATGATAATTTAAAAAATCTTTTTTTTACAAAATTGCAATGGTAATCCAGTAAAATGGTAAAATTGTTTTGTCCAGATCTTGCCAAGTCTCTCTAAAATTTAGGTTTCAGGAAGATTAGATAGGAATTTGCTAAATCAAAAGGCAAACGTTGTTTGAAAATCAATTGGGAATCATTACACAGTGTCCAGCCTTTTTCACATTTTAGATAAACTGTGTAATGTCCAGAAGTAATAGTAGGTCCATCATGGAAAATTATTGCAACAGTTACAAAAGTTTTTCCTGAAATTGATAATTGCTGTCCTGTAAACTTCTTTATTAAAGTATCCAATTTTGAACCATCAGCTCTACATCGTTGCATCATTAAAATTACATACTGTCCGTATTCCTTTAAAATTAACGTTGAAAACATGTCAGATTGACACTCACTGCATTCCATGCTATGATTAGCATCTTTAACTAATTTAGCAAAAGTGACTGTTTTACTTTCTGGCAATGTTAAATAAATAAACCTTTCAGAATCAACATTAGAGCCACATATATTATAACAGTTTTCAGTTTTTGGCAAGCACATGGGTGTGTGCTAAGACTCTGCTTCTTCCCCCAAAAATTCGCTCCCCCTTTCCATCTAATGCAACTGTGAAATCACCAGAGCAAGACGCAATAAATCTCTGCCTATAATTCCTCTCTGCACACAGAGTCATGTTTTCACATTAGTCCCAAAACGAAATTTCTTTGCCAATTTGAAAGCACACTTACTGCTCTTTTTTTTTTCGGGGCAAGTGAAAATCACTTTTACAGACTGACACATTATGAAACCACCATGTGTAACTACAACAAAAACAATTTCCATTTCTATTATTCATTTCTTAAGTTACCACATACATCCCCTCTCAAACTGTAAACTCACCTTTAAAATTAGTTAGTTGTGAAAGAAATGTGACACTCAAACAGCAGATTATCAGAGCCAGGATCTCTGTTGTGTTCACCTCTCTCCTCTCAGCAGAACCAGATAATGGCAAACTTTCCCTCTATTTTTCCACACATATACTTGTAAGTTTCAAATCTCAGTGCTTCCCCCTTTTTTTCAAATGTAATCACACATTTCTATTGGTTGAAAACCAACCCTTTTCCAAAAGTACCCTTCCCCCAACTTGACTTCTGCCCAGTACCCTTCCCCCAACTTGACTTCTGCCTGCTACCATAGCAACAGCTCATGGAACACTGCTGTGTTGAGTTAGGTCAGAAGTTCGCCAAACAATGTTTCAATTCCACAGAGCAAGAGTGCTTGACTTTTCAAACCTAACAGCAAATCCATAGTACTGTTCTTTGGTTACACATTTTTTTTTACCAATACAAAACATGCTTCTATTAATTTACACATACAGCCTAGTTTTTATTCTAGAATGGTATGAAACAGCCAATCAGTTCTTTTTGTTTTGAAAAAAATATGTATGCCTCCATTTCCAAACTGTCTTTCTTTTCATATTGCCATTCTACTGAAAGACACCTCCTGAGTGCATCCAGTTCTCCTTTGAAGATGTTCACAGTGTGGATTGTAGGGCACAGCTATGTCTTCTGGAGTGAAAAGTTTGCAGAGAAAACAGGTATGGTGAGAGACCTTGCTTTGCCAAATGTAGACATTAAATGGATTGGTCAGAGAGGGTTAAAGTGGCACCAATTGATGCCATTGGTGAAATCCTTCATTCAAATCCAACACCCTGACCTCATAATAGTGCACTGTGGTGGCAATGACCTAGGCACTTTGACTGGGGTAGGTCTGGAAATGCTTATGAAGGACACCTTTGCACAACTGTTTACACTTTTCCCTAAAACTGCCTTTGTGTTTTCCAACATATGCCAAAGGCAAAAATGGAACTGGTCCAATCATTTCTGTCCACAGATTGACAAAGCAAGAAAGCACGTCAACAAATCTGTTTCTGCTTTCCTCCGTGACTATGGTATGGGTTCCATTTACCACAACAACTTGCGTTACGACATGCAAGACATTTATAGAGGAGATGGTGTGCACTTCAATGATGAAGGGAACAGAGTCTTCCTCTTGAACCTTAGACTCTGCATCGGTACTTACTTGTAGGTACCACTAAAAAAATGACTTCATAAACACAACAGCTCTTTTTAGAGCTCCCTAATTTCTAAACTCTTAAATCTGCTTTTCATTTATTTTTTTTTATTTTTTTTACCGTACGCTTACCGTAAGCTTACCGTACGCGTACCCCGTGATTTTTTTTAAAATCAATAAATGTTTTTTTTGTACTTTTCTGTCCTTCTTTGACCCCCTTACAAATGGTAGGAGGTCTGTAACTCTCCTCATTGCCCCCTTTCCTTGTTTTCACTCTTTTTTTTCAGAGTGAAATACACAAAATGGCGGCCGCCGCTTCCTGGTTTCGGCCGATTCGAATGTTTACTAAGATCTAAGAGCCAATCAGAATCGCGCTCGCGCACGCCACCGTACGCTTACCGTAAGCGTACAGTAAGCATACCGTAAGCGGGCTCAGATATATATATTGATTTAAAGGCTATTTTCTCAGAATCTACTGAACAGAATTACACCAAACCTACAAAAGGCACTTCCTTGACCTAGGGACTACCTCTCTGCCAAATTTTGAGTAATTCTGTTCAGCCGTTCGGGCTGTAGCTCGTTCTAAAGGTCCTATGGAAAAATGCATGGGAAAAACGCGTTTTGGGACCCCCCTTTTATCTCAGCCCCCGCTTGACGGATCACCCCGAGACTTTCAGGGTAGGAGCGGAGCGTAGCGCCCCACCTATTTTGAGAAATTCGCGAGGATTCGTCGACCGGCGCCAAAGTTATTCAAAATAGAATGTTGAGGTTTTCCTATGGAAACGTGGTCCTAACTATAACTACCTACTGGCGACCGCCAGTAGGTAATATATATATATATATATATATGCCACAAGGAATTGCCTCACAAGATGCGCTGCATATACACGCCAGAGACGAACACGGGCCCAGAAGTAGGTGCTCTTAGTTTTTTATTTAATCCATAACCTGCACCGCCGCCATGACGCGTTTCGACCTACTAGAGGCCTTGGTCACATGACGCTAACGATAGAAGCCTGAATTTTTAAAGTGCAAGTGCGTGATAACGTGACATCATAACCATGAACATAGACAACAGATTTTAGCGTCGTTATTTTGAAAACAAATGTCAACAAATTTTCATGCCATACATGAACTTGTTATAATACATGTTAAATACATTTTGATCCCTAAAAAACAACGAAAAAAGGCCACAGAAACAATACACAAAGATAGATAAAAATATCTAAATCAATTGGAGCATGATTGGGGGGCACCATGAAATCAAGGAGCACCTATGGCTAAGAAATAATTTCATGAATATTTTTTACATTGATTTTAAACAGCTCATATAGGAACCCCATCTGGTTACAAATCATAGGCGTAAAAAATGTATCGCCTGAAAACCACGCCATTCCTTATTATTTGGTTTGCGCGTGAACCCAACCTGAATTAATAACTCGGTTTGTGTCAGCTTAATTGAGTTGCTACCTGTAACTGGTTTAATCCATTTCAACTCATGTTAAACATTACCCCACAAACAAAGAAGTTGACCACTAAAATGCCTGAGACCTTTTAAGTTTAACTACATTCAAGAAAATATTTGTGCTGCCAGTTAAAAACCAACATCTAAGTTGTTGGTGGGGAAAAAAGGAAGAGACAACAAAAAAGAGTGATAACAACAATTCAAAATAAAAGAAAATAACAAAGGGAAAGAACAATGGTGATCAACAGTTACATTGAATCCGAACTCTTACGCGGAACAAGTGCTATTAGATGCTATGCAGATTACAAATGCAGGGCAGATATGGAGTGTAGGTTGGATTTAGAGCCATGTAAAGAAGTCCTCACTGGCGTTTAACCCGTTAGGTACCTTAGAGTCTAGCTCCAAAATGTACCGCGTCTCCAGTTTTCTGAGGATAGCTTCCCGATCCCCACCACGTCTAAGTGGAGGCACCGAATCGATGACAAAGTAGCTAAGATGTTCAAGGTTGCTGTTATATTTGTCACCGAAATGTCTTGCTACAGGATAGGATACGTCATGATTCGTGATAGCCCTCATGTGCTGGAGTATACGTTTGTGTGCCTGCAATTTGGTGCTGCCAATGTATTGCAGGCCACATGTACACTCCAGCACATAAACTACAAAGTCTGTCCTGCATGTAAGTTTTTTAGTGATCTTACAGGGTGTGTTGGCAAACGGAGAAGAATAAGTAGTTGTACTCCTGCCCAACGTGCAGGCCTTGCAAGAGGAACATTTAATGAATCCCTTACTGGCTTGTAGCCAATTGCTTGTGTTACTACTTAATTCGGGACTGCTCTTTACCAGCATATTGCTCATGGACCGAGCCTTCCGAAAAGTTAAGGCAGGGGCATTGGGCACATTGCTACCTATTACCGGGTCATGGCGAATGAGCGACCAATTTTTCTTGAAAATTTTACGCAAGCTATGATGTTGGCGACTATAGGTTAAAATCAGTCTGGGTGAATCATCTTGGGTAGGTATCAAACTAGAGGCATCCTTAGAATTAGAATTGGTGTTTCTGGTAGTCAGGGCTAGGTCTCTGGACATAGACCTAGTTCGAGCCATTGCCTTGTCAATCACTGCCGGGGAATAACCCCTTGCTAGGAACCTCAGTTTGCTCTGTTCCTGGGCTGATATACAGTGGGCATCCGTGCTGCAAATGCGTCTAATACGCAGCACCTCCCCATAGGGGATGCTACGTATGAGATGTTCCGGATGATGGCTATGTGCATGCAGCACAGTATTGCCCGCGGTTACTTTGCGGAACAGCTTAGTGTGTAGATTACCCTCAAGAACAAAGACCTCTACATCTAGAAAGCTAACTTGAGTTTGGCTGATCTGAGCTGTAAATTGTAAATTAAGTCGGTTGGCATTGATGGCCTGAATAAAGTCCAAGGCGGCAGCTCTTGGCCCCTTCCAAACCACAAAAAGGTCATCTATATAGCGAAGCCAAGTAATGATGTTGTTGGACATGACCTCACTAAAATCAACTTTGAGGACTTGCTCTTCCCACATGCCCATGTGTAAACACGCGTAGCTCGGGGAAAAGCAAGCCCCCATTGCCACACCTCTTAATTGCTGGAACACTGTATTCTGAAATAGGAAATAGTTGTTATTTAGACAGATGTTAATCATGTCCAGAATCATTTTACAGTGGTCCATCATATACATAGGCTCAGTCCTCAAAAAGTGTTCAACCGCTTTGATCCCTTCATGGTGATGAATACTGGTGTACAAGGCAGTAACATCCAGGGTGATTAACCAGTATTCATCCTGTCACTCAATATCATTGATCTTCCTCAAAAAGTCGTTGGTGTCTTGTATATAGGATGGTAATCCCTTCACGTACTTTTGTAGGAAGAAATCAACGTAGAGTGATGTTTTCTCCAAAATACTGCCCCTGGCCGAGATAATAGGCCTACCAGGGGGTTTAGCTGTGTTCTTGAGTATCTTGGGAATAAGGTAGAAAACTGGCATGATGGGATAATTAACTTTCAAGAATTTGAATTCCTCAGTGCTGAGAAGACCAGCGCTCTTCCACGCCAAAAGTTTGCTATAGAAATCGCCCCATGCAGCTTTAACCACCTTCCATTCGCTTCTCTTATAGCACAACCTGTCATTTAGATGCAACAGGGCCTCATCAACATACAACTTTCTTGGCCACAAGACAACGTTTCCTCCCTTATCCGATTGACGGACAATAACATTGTCATCACTTTGGATCTTTTTCATCAACTGTCCATAACCATGGTTCCAGTGTTGTTGAGTTTGCCGAGCACCTTTAACAGATTTGTGTAAAGATTTCAATTGGCAGGTAACCATTTCATTGTATGTTTCTATATTGTCATGGACCATGATGGGGTTAAAAGTGGACTTTGGTTTAAACGGTGTTGTGCCAGGTTTGTTGGTGATGGGAGCAACATCGACTTGTGAAAGATTGTCAACACGGCCTTCTTCTTGTAGCAATTGAAGATCACAAAGAAGATTGTAGTCACCCACAGTACCTACTGGAGGACTGAAGGAAATAGCAGGTGTTTCACTTTGCGTTTTATTGGCTTTATCTTTGTTCAGTTCAAAAAACTTACGAAGTTTCAACTTCCGTATGAATTTATAAACGTCTATGCGGGTTTGCGCATAGTTGAAGTTATCTGCTGGACAAAAAGAAAGGCCGAGGGCAAGGATCTTCTTTTCATTGGTGCTGAGTTGCATGTTGGTGAGGTTGATGACAGCGAGGGGTTTGGAAGCTGCGTTCAATGTTTGCGAGTCCATCGCTTCTGACCTCTTTTGCTGTTCTGCGGTCTTTGACCGCTGTTGGATCTTGCGGTGTTTCCTACGTTCCCTTCGCTTGATTTTATTTCTCCTGCCATTCTTGTATTCTGCACACGAGGCCTTAAGGTCTGGCGTCTGTCGTGCCGAAGGCAATCCACCTCTTGTGCCGGGGTAAGTCTTGTAAACCCCAATTCTTTGCTTGCAGAGGCTTGTTCATTTTCTGATTCACTGCCTGGAATTGAGCTAAGATCAGAAATAGAGGATGATGAATACGCCCCGGTCTTGCTGCCTGTCAATTGCGATGTTGTGGCAGACCGACAAACCTTCTGTTTCAGGGTGACAAACTTCTTGGCGAATGTGAATATTTGACCATTTTGATAGTCAATTTTGTCCCTCTGAAATTTAAAGGCCTTTCGTTTCTTGATAGCCTCTTCTTCTTTGGCTAATCGGGTATGCATTTCTTCACGATATTTTTTCTCCAAATCACAGGGACCCAGCTTTTTTATTTGTTCATTCAGCTCTTCGATGGTTATTTGGATTTTTAAACGATCGCTTTCAGCATACCTGACCAGAATTCTCAACAAGTTGGCAGAAGATTGTAAGTTGCACTCCGCCCAGTCTACCAGCATCTGAGGATCCGGGTTCTCATAGCTGGGCGCCAGCATAATACGCAAACCCCGCGGTATGCGTCCAACTTCCAGATAGCGTGATAGAGAACGATGCTCCCACCATTTCGAGGTCTCAACTCGCATGGCCTTTTCTAACTTTTTGAATAGTTCTTTCAAATCCGTGTTGCCCACCCTGGGGACCTCCGCGGAACTAGTCGGTTCAGATTCAATGACTGGAGAATCATCTAACATTTCCATTGCCGCCTCCTCACGACTTCTCGCAGCGCTGGCGGCCATGGTGCTCAGGTTACGGATAATTGATGATAATGTATGAGTTCACTTTGACGGCACTACGCCAAATGACGATGCTCGCGAATGTGAATACGCACACTTCTTAACCGGTTCAAAAATGCCAATCCGCCTACCTTTGCAGTCTTCACGGCCGCTTGCAACTCAGGCAGGCTGGCCTCTGGCTCTCGGTAGGGGTCGTAGCTGCTGACCGGGGGCTCCCGCAACCGCTCCGACTAGAAGCTCGTAGAACTTCCGGGTAACCAGAAGGATGCTTCCTGTTGCTGAGCCCAGGCAAAGAAGGGGTCCGTGACACTCCGTAGAAGCTGAACGGAGAAACGATAAACGCCACAAGGAATCGCCTCACAAGATGCGCTGCATATACACGCCAGAGACAAACACAGACCCAGAAGTAGGTGCTCTTAGTTTTTTATTTAATCCATAACCTGCACCGCTGCCATGACGCGTTTCGACCTACTGGAGGCCTTGGTCACATGACGCTAACGATAGAAGCCTGAATTTTTAAAGTGCAAGTGCGTGATAACGTGACATCATAACCATGAACATAGACAACAGATTTTAGCGTCGTTATTTTGAAAACAAATGTCAACAATTTTCATGCCATACATGAACTTGTTATAATACATGTTAAATACATTTTGATCCCTAAAAAACAACGAAAAAAGGCCACAGAAACAATACACAAAGATAGATAAAAATATCTAAATCAATTGGAGCATGATTGGGGGGCACCATGAAATCAAGGAGCACCTATGGCTAAGAAATAATTTCATGAATATTTTTTACATTGATTTTAAACAGCTCATATAGGAACCCCATCTGGTTACAAATCATAGGCGTAAAAATGTATCGCCTGAAAACCAAGCCATTCCTTATTATTTGGTTTGCGCGTGAACCCAACCTGAATTAATAACTCGGTTTGTGTCAGCTTAATTGAGTTGCTACCTGTATATATATATATATATATATATATATATATATATATATATATATATCAATCCAAGTTCCTCCTTAAGCATTCCCAATCCGTTGAGGGGTGGCGCGAGACCGGCGGAGAACCGGTAAATCAATATGTCGAGAAAACGGGATCCCACTCGTGCTCTCAAAAACTTCTGACACAGTAAACCAGGTTCTAGTTCATATCCAAGTGGGGGTTTATTCACTTCATAAACCCACCGTGACGCGTTTCGCCACCGTGGTGGCTTGTTCACACAGTGATTTTCAATAAAGATGCCAATACATATACTTCCGTGTTGGTAGTCAATAAACATAGTGAAAGGACACCGTTAGTACAACAGGTAGCCGTATTTCGGGCGCCATCTTGTAACATCTTAACATAATGTAAAATAATGCATAACTGTTCTTAAACATGGTATTTATGTTACGGTATATATTCATTGATCCACAATTGATAATCCAAATTGATAATCAAATTATGTAGGAGCTGTCCTATGCACACTCGTATGTATGCGTTGTACATTTCTGTGAGGTTATGCTCGAATTTCCCTGAATAATGGGTAATGCTATCATAGTAGGTGCGCATCCTCGTGTATATGCTGGACTATGTAAGCAATTTGTCTCGCAGTTGCACTCTAAATATAACAAAATGCAAATGAAAAGTATCCATCAAACGTCTAAATTATTGTGAAACACCCTGGCTAGTGGGTATAGCGCTGTCCTTCGTTTACGCGTTACATGTTCCATGTGGGATTATGCTAGAATTCCCCTAATTAGTGGGTAATATTTTCGTAATTGGTGCGCATCCTCGTGTAGGTGCTAGACTTTATGCGCAATCCGTCTCACAGTTACGTATTCAATATACCAATATGGAAAAGACATATATCCATGAAGCGTCTAAGTTATTGTGAAACACCCTGGCTAGTGGGTATAACGCTGTCCTTCATGTAAGATGGCTATTTCGTTGGTACAAACATTTATAGGTATATAAATCATGATTATAGGCAACAGATATATGTATATGCTACCCATTAGTCCTTCTGCAAACTGTAAATGGAAAGTAACAATACAAATAAACCGGCATCCATCTTAATACCCCCTACTCCTTAGAGTAACCCGTGGTTTCCTAATTACACAATCAAAGTAATAAAGTCAAAAGTGTATGTTAAAAATCTTATCTCAGTGTTGTGACTGCAGGATGATCTGAAGAAAGGGTAGGGATCACGTTGGCACCATAGATGACAATTCCCTTCCTTTCCTCCTGTGGGAAATAGAAATGTAGTTGTCAGACTTATGAGGTATTGTTAGATAAAGACCTTTACCAGCTCACATTTTAGGATAAAAGATAAAAAGATAAAACAATGAACAAGACAGATATGTTGTATATGTACAGTACTTAGCAGCATAGTCATACAACGATGTAAATCATGACTGTTTTATCATATCTTGAGTATTAAACATATAGTCTCATGGAGCCCTCATTCCTCTTGTAAATGAATGGCCATTTCTTCATCCAAGTTATGGCCTTCGGGAAAAAGGGTGCACATACCAATGATGTGTCTTGATTCTCGTTGCCTAAGTATTAGCACACGGTTTCCACCTCTCACTTTCGGTAGAACCTGCTCAATTGCATAATATCTTAGCTTTTTGTAATCTGAAAAATGGTGACTGGCAAAATGGTGGGCTATCGGATATTGTTTATCATTGTTAGTGATAGCCCGCATGTGTTCAAGTACACGTTTTTTTGCCATATGTGTTGTACTGCCCACGTACCGTAGTTTACACGGGCACTCCAACACGTATATGACAAAAGTGCTGGCACATGTAAGAAATTGAGAAATGGTGATCATGGTGTTTGTGCTCGTATTCCAGAATTCTTTCACCATTTTGCTGTTACTGTATATATATATCTCCACTGAGACAGGAAACCCATTCGAAAAAGGCCACTTGGAAGTATGAGTATAACACATAGTTTAATGGCAGCATGCTGATAGCGGACTAAAGCAGGAAGCCACATCAAAATGTTCAAATCGCCAGATGCGTTTCGGGAATCACCAAATCCCTTCTTCTGTGGCATGATGTGTGAAAAAATGAAGTCGCTAATACTGCCTCAGTTTATATGCAAAACACCCGCCCCACAACAGGGGGCGCGGCCGTAAACACGGCCCTCTGGATGTTGTAGTGCACAAGTAAGTTTTCCCAAGTGGGCACGACATTCATTAAAAATAAACACAGTTCGAATCCCAAGTGGGTAGAGGTGGGAACCAGCTGTCTTCTATCTTGCTTTGTTGCCGCCAGTAGTGTTGGAGTGAGCACCACCCTGTAATCGCGCTCACTCGCCTTCCATCATTGCCGCCATGACACCAATTAGGTGCCTGCTGAGACCCGCTGTTCAGCGGTGGGCCTTTCTCGCGACCGGGAACAGCCGCCATAAACCCACTGAGACAGGAAACCCATTCGAAAAAGGCCACTTGGAAGTATGCTCACTCCAACACTACTGGCTCTCCAACCCCAGCGCAGGAAACAACGACATCACCCCATCGCAAGACCTCTGCAACTCCCTCGCTTCATACTTCCACAACAAGATCACGGACATACACAGTAGCTTCAACAACCAACCAACGCACACCATGACCGACCAACCACCCCCACCCACCACCACCCTCCACGCCTGGACCCCGATCAGCACCGAAGACACCACCCGCACGATGAACTCCATCCACTCCGGATCACCGACCGACCCCTGCCCTCACCACGTCTTCAACAAGGCCGACGCTGTCATCGCACCCCACCTGCGAGACATCATCAACACATCCTTCGACACCACCATCTTCCCCGAGAGCTGGAAACACGCCGAACTCAGCGCTCTACTCAAGAAACCAACAGCGGACCCCACCGACCTCAAGAATTACCGCCCCATCTCGCTTCTCCCGTTTCCAGCCAAAGTCATCGAGAAGACCGTCAACAAGCAGATGGCCGCCTTCCTCGAGACGAACGGATCCCTCGACCCCTCACAGTCCGGCTTCCGAGCCAAACACAGCACCGAGACCGCCCTCATCGCCGCCACCGATGACATCCGAGCCCTGATGGACAATGGAGAAACAGCGGCCCTCATCCTCCTAGACCTCTCCGCGGCATTCGACACGGTCTGCCACCGCACCCTAGTACGGCGCCTCAGCAACATCGGAATCAAGGACAAGGCGCTGGAATGGATCATCTCCTTCCTCGACGGAAGAACACAGAGAGTCCGCCTACCACCGTACAAGTCAGAGGCCTCCGAAGTCATCTGCGGCGTCCCACAAGGATCATCTCTGAGCCCCACCCTCTTCAACGTCTACATGAGCCCCCTCGCGGCCATCGTACGCAAACACAACCTCAGCATAATCTCCTACGCCGACGACACCCAGCTGATCCTCTCCCTGACCAACGACCCCGCCGCCGCCAGAGCCAACCTGCACGAAGGGATGAAAGAGGTAGCCGAGTGGATGACGACCAGCCGCCTGAAACTGAACTCGGACAAGACGGAGGTTCTCATCCTGGGCTCTTCACCCTCCGCCTGGGACGACTCCTGGTGGCCTCCCGTCCTGGGCACCGCACCCAAACCGACAGACCATGCACGCAACCTGGGCTTCATCCTGGACTCCTCCCTCTCCATGACCAGGCAGGTCAACAACGTCTCCTCGGCGTGCTTCAACATCCTACGCATACTTCGGAAGATCTTCTGGTGGATCCCCACCGAGACCAGGAGGACCGTCACCCAGGCCCTCGTCACCAGCCGACTGGACTACGGTAACGCCCTCTACGCCGGTACCACCGCCAAGCTCCAGAAGAGACTCCAGCGGATCCAGAACGCCTCAGCCAGACTCATCCTCGACATCCCACGATCCAGCCACATCTCCGGACATCTGAGAGACCTTCACTGGCTCCCCGTCAACAAGAGAATCACCTTCCGCCTCCTCACCCACGCACACAAAGCCCTACACGACCAAGGCCCGAGCTACCTCAACAGCCGAGTCAACTTCTACGCTCCCACGCGCCACCTCCGATCAGCCAACCACGCCCTCGCTGCCGTCCCCCGCATCCGAAGAGCGACTACAGGAGGAAGGTCCTTCTCCTACCTGGCCGCCAAGAACTGGAACTCCCTCCCGACCGACCTGCGCCTGACCCAAGACCACCTCTCCTTCAGGAAGAAGCTGAAGACCTGGCTATTCGAGCAGTAGCGGCACCCCCTCCCCCCCAGCGCCTTGAGACCCTACGGGTATGTAGCGCGCTTTATAAGTGTCATTGATTGATTGATTGACTGGCGGCAACAAAGCAAGATAGAAGACAGCTGGTTCCCACCTCTACCCACTTGGGATTCGAACTGTGCTTATTTTTAGTGTTTACGGGTGTTTTGCATATAAACTGAGGCAGTATTAGCGACTTCATTTTTTCACACATCATGCCACAGAAGAAGGGATTTGGTGATTCCCGAAACGCGTCTGGCGATTTGAACATTTTGATGTGGCTTCCTGCTTTAGTCTGCTATCAGCATGCTGCCATTTTCGAATGGGTTTCCTGTCTCAGTGGGTATATATATATATATATATATATATATGAGGCCCATTACCTTGGAACTAGCTTTATTTCAGAGAGTCTTTATGCAGCAAGGCATTCAGCCGAAACGTTGGACCAGAAGGAAACAAGCGCTGCATAAAGACTCTCTGAAATAAAGCTAGTTCCAAGGTAATGGGCCTCACAGTTTTGTTCTTCCAGTGTGGATTTGTGGGCTGCTCCGTACCCACGTAGCGAGGCCACCCTGAAGGGCTTGGGGCTCCCGTAACGGGGAAACGCTTTTGCTTCTTATGGATATCAATGGAGGAGCTCAGTCCACATGCGCCCCCGACCCACGAGGGAATGCTACTGTAGCGAAAAGGAACGGCGCATGGAAGGGTTTCAAATGGGTTTACACCCCGTCTTGATCGTGCCGAGGAAGTAACAGCCTCTCAGAAAGTCACAAATTTAAAAACATTTGCAAAATCGATATTTACTCACCTGCCTGCAGAAAAACGAGTCCTCAGAAGATACTAGTGCCTACGAAGATTAACATTTGCCAATGTGGCCATAAACATTTATGGATTGCCATTTTACTTTTAAATAAACATCAAAGTGCACTATGGGACCGGTAGTATTGTGATTGCGGACACGTGATGCATTCATTTAAATATGACCGAGCGCACCTGGGCGCTTGAATTCCTGTCCGTGAGCAAGGCATTCAGCCGAAACGTTGGACCAGAAGGAAACAAGCGCTGCATAAAGACTCTCTGAAATAAAGCTAGTTCCAAGGTAATGGGCCTCACAGTTTTGTTCTTCCAGTGTGGATTTGTGGGCTGCTCCGTACCCACGTAGCGAGGCCACCCTGAAGGGCTTGGGGCTCCCGTAACGGGGAAACGCTTTTGCTTCTTATGGATATCAATGGAGGAGCTCAGTCCACATGCGCCCCCGACCCACGAGGGAATGCTACTGTAGCGGAAAGGAACGGCGCATGGAAGGGTTTCAAATGGGTTTACACCCCGTCTTGATCGTGCCGAGGAAGTAACAGCCTCTCAGAAAGTCACAAATTTAAAAACATTTGCAAAATCGATATTTACTCACCTGCCTGCAGAAAAACGAGTCCTCAGAAGATACTAGTGCCTACGAAGATTAACATTTGCCAGTGTGGCCATAAACATTTATGGATTGCCATTTTACTTTTAAATAAACATCAAAGTGCACTATGGGACCGTAGTATTGTGATTGCGGACACGTGATGCATTCATTTAAATATGACCGAGCGCACCTGGGCGCTTGAATTCCTGTCCGTGAGCAAGGCATTCAGCCGAAACGTTGGACCAGAAGGAAACAAGCGCTGCATAAAGACTCTCTGAAATAAAGCTAGTTCCAAGGTAATGGGCCTCACAGTTTTGTTCTTCCAGTGTGGATTTGTGGGCTGCTCCGTACCCACGTAGCGAGGCCACCCTGAAGGGCTTGGGGCTCCCGTAACGGGGAAACGCTTTTGCTTCTTATGGATATCAATGGAGGAGCTCAGTCCACATGCGCCCCCGACCCACGAGGGAATGCTACTGTAGCGAAAAGGAACGGCGCATGGAAGGGTTTCAAATGGGTTTACACCCCGTCTTGATCGTGCCGAGGAAGTAACAGCCTCTCAGAAAGTCACAAATTTAAAAACATTTGCAAAATCGATATTTACTCACCTGCCTGCAGAAAAACGAGTCCTCAGAAGATACTAGTGCCTACGAAGATTAACATTTGCCAGTGTGGCCATAAACATTTATGGATTGCCATTTTACTTTTAAATAAACATCAAAGTGCACTATGGGACCGGTAGTATTGTGATTGCGGACACGTGATGCATTCATTTAAATATGACCGAGCGCACCTGGGCGCTTGAATTCCTGTCCGTGAGCAAGGCATTCAGCCGAAACATTGGACCAGAAGGAAACAAGCGCTGCATAAAGACTCTCTGAAATAAAGCTAGTTCCAAGGTAATGGGCCTCACAGTTTTGTTCTTCCAGTGTGGATTTGTGGGCTGCTCCGTACCCACGTAGCGAGGCCACCCTGAAGGGCTTGGGGCTCCCGTAACGGGGAAACGCTTTTACTTCTTATGGATATCAATGGAGGAGCTCAGTCCACATGCGCCCCCGACCCACGAGGGAATGCTACTGTAGCTAAAAGGAACGGCGCATGGAAGGGTTTCAAATGGGTTTACACCCCGTCTTGATCGTGCCGAGGAAGTAACAGCCTCTCAGAAAGTCACAAATTTAAAAACATTTGCAAAATCGATATTTACTCACCTGCCTGCAGAAAAACGAGTCCTCAGAAGATACTAGTGCCTACAAAGATTAACATTTGCCAGTGTGGCCATAAACATTTATGGATTGCCATTTTACTTTTAAATAAACATCAAAGTGCACTATGGGACCGGTAGTATTGTGATTGCGGACACGTGATGCATTCATTTAAATATGACCGAGCGCACCTGGGCGCTTGAATTCCTGTCCGTGAGCAAGGCATTCAGCCGAAACGTTGGACCAGAAGGAAACAAGCGCTGCATAAAGACTCTCTGAAATAAAGCTAGTTCCAAGGTAATGGGCCTCACAGTTTTGTTCTTCCAGTGTGGATTTGTGGGCTGCTCCGTACCCACGTAGCGAGGCCACCCTGAAGGGCTTGGGGCTCCCGTAACAGGGAAACGCTTTTGCTTCTTATGGATATCAATGGAGGAGCTCAGTCCATATGCGCCCCCGACCCACGAGGGAATGCTACTGTAGCGAAAAGGAACGGCGCATGGAAGGGTTTCAAATGGGTTTACACCCCGTCTTGATCGTGCCGAGGAAGTAACAGCCTCTCAGAAAGTCACAAATTTAAAAACATTTGCAAAATCGATATTTACTCACCTGCCTGCAGAAAAACGAGTCCTCAGAAGATACTAGTGCCTACGAAGATTAACATTTGCCAGTGTGGCCATAAACATTTATGGATTGCCATTTTACTTTTAAATAAACATCAAAGTGCACTATGGGACCGGTAGTATTGTGATTGCGGACACGTGATGCATTCATTTAAATATGACCGAGCGCACCTGGGCGCTTGAATTCCTGTCCGTGAGCAAGGCATTCAGCCGAAACGTTGGACCAGAAGGAAACAAGCGCTGCATAAAGACTCTCTGAAATAAAGCTAGTTCCAAGGTAATGGGCCTCACAGTTTTGTTCTTCCAGTGTGGATTTGTGGGCTGCTCCGTACCCACGTAGCGAGGCCACCCTGAAGGGCTTGGGGCTCCCGTAACGGGGAAACGCTTTTGCTTCTTATGGATATCAATGGAGGAGCTCAGTCCACAAGCGCCCCCGACCCACGAGGGAATGCTACTGTAGCGAAAAGGAACGGCGCATGGAAGGGTTTCAAATGGGTTTACACCCCGTCTTGATCGTGCCGAGGAAGTAACAGCCTCTCAGAAAGTCACAAATTTAAAAACATTTGCAAAATCGATATTTACTCACCTGCCTGCAGAAAAACGAGTCCTCAGAAGATACTAGTGCCTACGAAGATTAACATTTGCCAGTGTGGCCATAAACATTTATGGATTGCCATTTTACTTTTAAATAAACATCAAAGTGCACTATGGGACCGGTAGTATTGTGATTGCGGACACGTGATGCATTCATTTAAATATGACCGAGCGCACCTGGGCGCTTGAATTCCTGTCCGTGAGCAAGGCATTCAGCCGAAACGTTGGAGCAGAAGGAAACAAGCGCTGCATAAAGACTCTCTGAAATAAAGCTACTTCCAAGGTAATGGGCCTCACAGTTTTGTTCTTCCAGTGTGGATTTGTGGGCTGCTCCGTACCCACGTAGCGAGGCCACCCTGAAGTGCTTGGGGCTCCCGTAACGGGGAAACGCTTTTGCTTCTTATGGATATATATATATATATATATATATATATATATATATATATATATTCACTGAAAAAACCATAGGTTTCACACATGTTATAGTTAGCGGAAATTTTACTGATAAAAAACCAATGAAATTCCCCCGTTATAGTTAGTGCAGGCAACTATAACTCACGCGACCGCAATCCTCTGCTGATGCTAATACTGTATTTAGACACTTATTTGCCCATGTCTTCTTCCATACATTTTTAGCTATACATATATTACAAATATTTTTTTTTCATAAAGACACATATGTCATCAGCAGAAGATTGCGGTCGCGTGAGTTATAGTTGCCTGCACTAACTATAACGGGGGAATTTCATTGGTTTTTTATCAGTAAAATTTCCGCTAACTATAACATGTGTGAAACCTATGGTTTTTTCAGTGAATTTGCAAGGTTTTTTAAATGCTAATTCCTAACTATAACGTGTGTGAAACCTATGGTTTTTTCAGTGAATTTGTACGGTTTTTTAAATGCTAAGTTACTTTACGCCATTCGTGGCGTGCGCGCCCACTTAACGCAGTTCGTTCCGTGCGCGCACGGTGCGCTTCGCGCACCGTGCGCGCACATTGAGCACGCGGTGCGCTTCGCGCACCGCGCGCCCACTTTACGCAGTTAGTGCCGTGCACGCACGGTGGGCACGCGGTGCGCTACGCGCACCGCGTGCCCACGTTACGCTAGATGGGCCATGTACGCACGATGCGCTTCGCGCACCGTGCGCACATGGAGGACATATGATGCACTTCGTTTTTAAACGTAATATTTTAATTTTTCGTATGTTTTATAAGCCATGCACAAATGGTGCCCTTCGAGGACCATTTGCACACGGGGTGGAGAGAGTGTGGATAATTTTTTTTTTTATTAGTTTTTTTTTTAATATTTTAGTTTATCTCATAACTTATATCTAAACACTTAAATGCGATTTTTTTTTAATTTGTTTAATAAAGTTTTTTTCCGGGTGCGCGCTGGGTGCGCGCACTCGGCGATATTTTTTAACAAAATATAAATCTTTTTTTTTGCCCTACAAGGTCCTACTTTGACCCCCTTACAATGCCTACTGGGTCTATTTCTACCCACTCTGCCCCCTTTTCAAGTTCTCCCCCTTTGTTTATCACCCCCTCTTTATGCGATAGACAAAATGGCGGCCGCCGCTTCCTGATTTCCACCGATTCGAATGTTTACTAAGATCTAACAACCAATCAGAATTGCGCTCGCGCACGGCGAGGTGCGCGCACCCAGCGCGCACGGAGCGCGCTTAGATATATATATATTGATTTAAAGGCTATTTTCTCATAATCTACTGAACAGATTTACACCAAACCTACAAAAGGCACTTCCTTGACCTGGGGACTACCTCTCTGCCAAATTTCTAGTAATTCTGTTCAGCCGTTCGGGCTGTAGCCCTGTCTAAAGGTCCTATGGAAAAATGCATGGGAAAAACGCGTTTTGGGACCCCCCTTTTATCTCAGCCCCTGCTTGACGAATCCCCCCGAGACTTTCAGGGAAGGAGCGGAGCGTAGCGCCCCACCTATTTTGAGAAATTCGCGAGGATTCGTCGACCGGCGCCAAAGTTATTCCAAATAGAATGTTGCGGATTTCCTATGGAAAAGGGGTCCTAACTATAACTACCTACTGGCGACCGCCAGTAGGTAATATATATATATATATATATATATATATATATATATATATATATATATATATATATATAAATATATATATTTGCCTCCTAGTATCCATAGGAAAGTATTTTTTGACTTGCCTATAATGTTTGGGTAGTTTGACCAACCCTGATGAAATTTTCCAAAGAAAGTGTCAAAGTAGGTTGTATGTGTCATGGAAAGTCTGGGGTAATCTGTGCAGTGGAGACCAAGAAATAGGGGTGCAAAATAAGGGTGCATTTGCAATGTTAATTTCCAAAGGAGTACGTTGTCGAACCTACAGCCCAAACCGCTGGACGGAATTACACTAAATTTGGCAGAAATGTAGATGTTGTTACGCACATTGTGGTTTTTGTTATTAGGTGCAAATCCTTTCAGTACTTTTACAGAAATGTAAGTTGAAAATTATAGTGATATCTCTGGTTGCGAAGCCTTCACGAAAAAAGACGAGCTTTTGCAGGGAACTGCACAGCTCTGATTGGCTGCCAACACTTCAACCAGGAAGTGTTGGCAGCCATCTTGGGACTCAACCGAATCCCCCCAAAAAAGTGAAAATAAAGAATAGAGGGCACGGTAGGAATACCCTGACCTCCAAGTCATGGTCTTGGGTTCCCCCTAGCATCCCGCCAAAGCATTGAAGCATTAAAAAAAATATATTTTGCAGAGAAATCGAGAAATTCGCAGCAGAAAAGAGAAAAGCAAGTGTGGGCTCCTGTGCTTGCTTTTGAATAACCCCTGGGTGGGCCAGGTCACTGAGGCATATGATATTATGCACATGCCCCCCTTCTAGGGCTTATAAAAACCCCGGGGACTGCCACCTCCCCAGGGCACTTTTGACTATGTATGCAGGCAGGTCCACTGGGCCCCTACACAGCCCAGGGAACCACCACTTCTCCGGTTCTAATTACAATAATGTGGGGGGGCCTTACTGCCCCAGGGTCCACCACCTCCCTGGGGCTAACTGAGCCAAATGTGGGGGGCCACGTGCCGCCCGCTGTCTCGGGGATTGGCCCTTACCCTGGGCTATTGAATTAAATGAATGCAGGGGAGGCTCTTATGGCTTCCCCCGCAGCCCCGGGGAACGCCACCTCCCTGGGGCAAAATGAAACAATAGTTCATGGGGGGTACTCCGGCCCCCAGGTCAGCCCCTGGGCTGCCACCTTCCCAGGGCAAGTCTTTTAAATTAAATACAGGGGCTTCATGGCCCCACATCCCAGGGGCCCACCACCCCTCCGGGGCTTAATTAACAAAAGAGGGGGCCGCGCTGTCCCCTCCATGGAGCCGTAGGTGGCCCTGGGGGCCGCCAACCCTAGGGCCGGCTCCAGCAATTTCCTGGGGTGCCCATCTCGGAACATTGCACTTTCCTATGGCTTGGCGGGAGCACCGTTCCCGCCAAGCCATAGCCAACCTGCTCTACTTTCAGCAAACAAGAGCAGAAAATGCTTTTGCTTGCTGAAAGCGGAGCAAGTCTGTTTCCCTGCCCTATGTCGAAGCGAGCAGGGAAACAGACACATTGTTTGGGACCCAGAGAGCTGCAAGTTAGCAGCTCCCTGGGTCAGCTCGCTGGGTCTCAAAGCAATACGGGCTTCTGCAGGAGACGGGAAGCCAATGTTTCAAAATTGGGTGCCCTGTGTGGGACTGGGGCATCCACACTACAGTCCGGGCCCCGGGTGATGGGGTCCCTGGGGTTGAAATGGTCCAGAGAAGTTGGCCAAGCATCCTCCTTCCCACAAAATAGAAGAACAAAAAGAAGAAAAAAAATCTGGCAAGTCGCTGGACTGCTCTGCAAACACACCTCCTGGCATGCTGTTGGTTGGGGATGAAGTCCAAGGGTCAACAAGCCCTCCTGTTACCTCCAGTAAGCCTCACACAGTTTTGCTGAGAGGTGGTCAGAGGCCACACCCCCTGTCTCCGCCACTCTGCAAGCACACATCTCGGGGGCATATTCTCAAGGATCTATCACCGAGTTATCGGCACTTTACCGCAGTCAAAGTCACGATAAATTCATTGCCCAATTCACAAGCTGGTGCTAACAGTCCATATCACCAGTTTCCTGCGATAGCAGCCGCAAAAAACATCGCCACAGATGACTCTGGCAACTAACCCTAATGAGATGCAGAGTAGGCATTCCCGTGCCAAAAGCCGCGACAACACCACTCCGCAACTTTCTCAACAACCAGCCCGATCGGCGATAAGAACACAAAACATGCGATAAGGCGCATTAGCTGCAGGATTGTAACACCTGCTCTTACCTGGTGAAAAGTCGGACAACAGCTGGCACCAGACAAGGGAGCACAGCCCAGAGCCACACATGAAGAACAACAGATGCCCTGGAGCAACTGAACATGCAGCGCGGAGCCCCAATAGGACAACAACACCCACCGCCACTACCCTCAGGAACCCCCCCACCCTCCCGGGCCCTACCCCTGGCACCCCCCCGGACAAAGATATTGCACATCAACGTTACCAAATCAATCATGAACAAAACAATTTGCATGAAGTCGCACAATCACAACACCTAACATGCAAGTGTGGACAGAAAAAGGAGAATCATACATTCATCTTAGAATATCCAAATAATGTGTTCATTACAGAACAAACCTAAAACAACAATTCTGAAGAGTCATGGCGGGTCTTCTTAGAACATTCTGTAAGTCACAGCCTGCAAGACAAAAATGTAGATAAGAAGGTGTGTCATGCGCACATCAAAGTACAGAGAGAGTGAGAGAGAAAGAGAGAGAGAGAGGGAGAGACAAAGAGATGGAGAGAGAGAGAGAGAGAGAGAAAGAGAGGGAGAGAGAGAGAGAGAGAGAGGGAGAGAGGGAGAGAGAGAGAGAGGGAGAGAAAAAGAGAGGGAGAGAAAAAGAGAGGGAGAGAGAGAGGGAGAGAGAAGGAGAGGGAGAGAGGGAGAGAGAGAGAGTGCCGACACTGTGGACCCAGGCCCCACTATTCACCTGCTGCCACCGGTGTGTCTCCAACCACGTGCTGGTATATACAGCAGTCCCCCAGGTCCCTTATCTGAAACAGTTGCTAGAGACATGAATGGCAGAGTCCATACAGTTGCACATGCCATCATCACTTGCCCACCCCTGCGCACACAGGCTGGTGCACCCCAGCCCATCCTGCCGCCCAGCGTTGATTGCCCGCCCCTGTGCAACCAGGCCTCACTGCTCACCTTCCACCACCGGCATGTCTCCAAGAGGGCACACTACACGCCGGTGGAAGATCCAAGCCTGGGGCCCACGACCATGGCACCCTTCACATCATGCAGCCCCGCACCGCGGGCCACAAGGTCACACACTTGATCCTGCGTCTTGATTTTGCAATGGCAGAGATCACATCAGTGCACACGGCCTCATCGCAGGCTGCACACCCGCCCAGCTCTTGAGTTACCACTAACTCTGTGAACCACGAAGCAACGCCACGTGGCGGTAGGCCCGCACTGCCCGCTGGCTCAGGCCTTCACTGCGGTCCAGCAGGTCTCACACTAATCCTTACCAGTCCGGACTGCCAGGATGGAGCATCATCGCAGTCTGCACACCCTCTCAGCACTTTAGGTGCCCCGACCTCAGTGCACAGAAAGACACTGTCCTGTGGCGGTGTGCCTGTGCCTGCCACAGTGTATCCCGTGCCACTAAGTCTGTGCACCGCAAGCCATGGACCCTTTTTGATTGAGTCTCGTGGTGCGGACGCCATCATGTCACTCCCGGCACTGGGCAATGTTAGGTGGCAGGGCCCTAGGCCCTCATGCATAAATGATAACCACACGGAGACACCCAGTTAGAGAGTGGAAATGGTGTCCAGCACGTGCGCCAGGCCCTATTTATTGGCAGGGTCACATGTCCTGTGATGGCTGTGCTGGATCGGTGTGGTGTGGGTGTAAACCAGCCATGAGGGAATGGCTTAGGCATGCTGACAACTAGACCTGTGAGCAGCAGATTCCTACAGGGAAGACCTGGGATATGTAGCGTTATATCCCCCGTGAGTGTAAGCGGAGTGGGCTGGCCTGGCATATGCCAGACCAGCGTAAGGGTGTGAACAATGACCCCGGGGCGCTGGGCATGGTTCCGTCCTGGGGTGGACAGAGAAGTAACTAATGCGTGTGTCTCTGTTGTAGTGTCGGTGCCACCGGGACCGCAATCAGCTATGTGTCACCCGTGACCCAAGTCCCACAACATGAGCAACATGGATGTAAGGGGGAATCACTGACCCTACATTCATCCATACTTCCACACTTGAAGGATCATAGACATGACACATCTGTATAAACATGAATGTTTATTGCACATTCAGTGGAGTTTTGAAGCTGGAGCAGTACAGGGCCATGCAAACCCAACTTCACATTGTTGGCCCGTGGAGGGCCAGCCAGGGTCCTTCAGGGAATGACAGGTACATCAGAAGAGGAGGAGTTCAGTCCGCAGTCTGATAGCTGTGTCATTGGTGACCAAACAGAATATGGCAGTCCATGTCGAGGTCCAAGGTGAGTGTCGCAGAGTGCATCGGGGGACAGTGGAAGGTGATGATGCAGGGGCAGAACCAAGCAGGAACAGGCTATATGGCGGAAATTAATGCTACTGCTTCCTTCACACCACCAAGGCAGATTCATCCGCATCTTCGTCCTCTGATGTTTCATTTGCCTCACATGTGGGTGGTGGTGTTCTGTCTCCTGCACTGTGTGGCAGTGACACCTCAGGGGCCGGAGGTGGAATGTCTGCCGCACTATGTGGAACTGACACATCAGGGGCCGGAGGTGGAATGTCTGCCGCACTGTGTGGCACTGACACTTCAGGGGCCGGAGATGTGGATGGAGTGGTAGTAGCAGTATGCATCAGCGCCAGGCCTTGTGGCAGCAATGCCATGAGGAGTGTCTTTAGGGCTTTGAGGGACCCAGCTACCTCTCGCTGGTATGCAGCTGTGGCAGCCACTCTTTCCACCCACGTCCGCTCCATGTTCTCCATGAGCCTCCGCATGAGTCCCAACTCCCGGGCGAGATCGCTGGAGGCACTCTGACTAGACAGTTGTTCTTGTCTCAGAGTCAGGATTCTGGCGATGTCAGCCATGGTTTGTTGGAGAGCATGGAGCGGACTGTGGGTGTCCGTTAGGGACTGTGAGTGGTCCCTGATAGGACTTAGACACCCACGTACGGCGTCAAGTTTGGCTGCCATGCAGTCGAACCCCACCTGCACCTGTTCAGCCAGCTTCTCCTGGCACCCCAAGACACGGAGTTGGAAGGCCATGTGTTTGCAGGCAGCCGTGGTGGTGGGTGCTGTCTGCTGTGTGTTCTGTGCAGGGGGTGGGTTCTCCTCGTAGCAGCTGGGCTTCCCTGCTCCTGGAAGTGGGCTGTGGAGGCTCTCCATGAGCTGTTGGAGGGAGTCGAAGGTGTGGTGGTCCTCTTCGTCATCAGAGAAGAGAAGTGTTGGATTTCCCCCTGCAATGTGAAGGGGAGATGCAGTTTAACATTGTGTTTGCATGTATATTGATGCATTGTACATGTTTACATTCAGACTGCATGATAGTGTACATTGTGAGTGTTTGGGGGGAGATGCCTATTTGATGTGGGACATTGGACATTTCGACAACATCACGGATGAGTGTTTGTACTTGTACATTGTCAACTTGCATTTCCCTGCAATGCCATATGTGATTGGCCAGTTTCTACACACAGGCTGCACCAGTTGTGTCCTCTGTTCTGTTGTGGACGTGTTGTGGTTTGTGCCACATCGTTGTCAATTTTGATGTGCTCTGCATGTAATGTGTGTGTGCCGCATTTTGGGGGAGTCGCCCCTGCAGCTCTGATTTAGCTGTCCCTTATTCCTTACATGCGGTGTGCCTCTGACTTCTGTGCTTATACAGTGCTGATATGTTGCATACTTGGGTGCATTGGTCTCTTGGTGAGAGTTTGGGGTCTGGGGCATGGTTTGTCCGCAGATGTGCTATGCTTAATTGTGCATGTGTGACATTGTGCCCATCTCCCCCGTCCCCCCAGTCCCTGGTCGTTACTCACCCTGTTGCTGTTGTGTTTGGTCATGTTGAGTAGTGTCCGGTCCCCCAACTCCTGCCACAGTCTCCCCACTGATGACTGTGGACACCATTTCCTCCATCTCCTCCAGCTCCTCCTGTGGCACTGGACTCCCACCTCCAGTCGGCATTGCTGCCTTCCGGTTGTTTGCGAGTTTCTGCTTGGTTTTGCGCTTCACATCATTCCAGCGCCTCTTGACCTCTTCCATTGTCCTCTTCAGCACTCTGCCTGCATTCACCTTGTCCACGATGGTCTGCCATATTCCATTTTTAGTTGCCAGTGACACCGTGGAGGTGACGAACAGTAGTTGATGGTGTTCTACCACCTCCGTTATCAGGATCCTGTTTTCCTGCGGACTGAACCGCTTCTTCTTACTCTTCTTGTCCTTGCCCTTCCCTGACCCCGAGGTCCCAAGCTGGTCCTCCAGGAGGCTTGTGGGTTTCTGGTTGTCCTCTGCACTTGCTCCGGCTACCTCCATTGTGCTTCGCTGTTGTTTGGCTTTTGTTTATGGTTTTTATTTTGACTTTTATGGTGCATTTTCCCGCATGACGCGTGGGTATTGCAGGCCTCTAGCTGGTTTTCGCTGATTTTTGTATCGCAATTGGTGTCATTGCTACTGTTTTCGCGTTCGTGTTTGGCGTTTTTGTGGTGTTGCGTTGATTTTGGCATGTTCAATTGACGCATTAACGTGGGTCTATCGCATGGTACCGCCGTGTTGAGAATACCACGTTAACACAGAGTTATTTTCCTGTGATAGACTGAGATATGAAGAGTTAAGCTAATTTTGCGATGGTTATCACACGTTCTTGAGAATATCCCCCTCAGTGCACTGATGGTGGGGGGGTGAGGTCCCTTTGCCTCTTGAGGGCCTCAGGACTAAAGTGGACTTCTTTCCCCAACTAGCAGTGTGCCAGGAGGTCGATGTGCAGGGTTGTGGAGAAAGGGGGTGTGCTCTCTGACGACCTCTCAGCAATCTAGCTGTGTGAGTCTTACTGGAGGTAACAGGTGGGCTTGTTGGCCCCTATGGACCCTCAAAAACCAAGGGGACTTCCTCCCCCAACTAGTAGTGCACCAGCAGGAACATTTGCAGAGTGGCTGAGAAAGGGGGCATGGCCACCGAAAACCTCTCAGCAAAATCACTATGTGGAACTTACTGGAGGTAACAGGAGGGGTAGTTAGCCGCCAAGGACGTCCTTGGGGGCTAATTACCCCTCCTGTTATCTCCAATAAGTCCCACGCAGCTGGATTGCTAAGAGGTCTACGGAGGCCACACCCCCTTTCTCCACCACTCTGCAAACGCGACTACTAGTTAAAAATAAATTGAAATTTACTGGAAAAAACAAAGGTTACAGGGACATTATAGTTAGGAATTAACATTTAAATAACCTTAGAAATTCACTGAAAAAGCCAAAGGTTACAGGGACATTATAGTTAGAAAATGGAATAAAAAAAACCTTAGAAATTCACTGAAAAATACAAAGGTTACAGAGACGTTA
Source organism: Triturus cristatus (assembly GCF_964204655.1). NCBI lineage: Eukaryota > Metazoa > Chordata > Amphibia > Caudata > Salamandridae > Triturus > Triturus cristatus. The sequence continues at coordinate 259,611,675 of NC_140584.1, forward strand.
TAGTTAGGCTCAGGTTTCACTCGTACAAAACCAGAGAACTTCAGCAGCTATAGTTAGGTGAGCTAACTACAACTTGCGCCCCTGCAATGCACTGCTTTTGACCTCACATATTACATCACTGATGACATGGTCAGTGACATCACTGATGATATCTCAAATTACATCATTGATGACAGTACTCATGACATCATCCACAGAACCACTCACACACCCACACAACCACTCACACACCCATACAACAACTCACACACCATCTCACACACCCACTCACAGATCCATACAACCACTCACACACCCGCACAACTACTCACACACCCATAGAACCACTCCCATACCCAATCACATTCCCACATACCCATTCACTTACCCACAAAACCACTCACGCACCTAATCACAGACCTATACAACTACTCACATGCCCATACAATCACTCATACACCCACTCACACACCAGCACAACCAGTGACGCATCCAGAGAATCATAACACACACATACAACCATTCATACACCCATACAGCCACTCACATAGCCACTCACACCCCCAGACAACCACTCACAAACCTATTCACAGAGCCATACAGCCACTCACATACTCACTGACAGACCTACACAGCCACTCACACACCCACTGACAGACCCATACAGCCACTCACACAGCCACTCTCACACCCATATAGCCACTCAGACACCCACTTACACACTGATACAGACAGTCACACAGCCACTTAGATGACATATGTTAGAAATAGTATCACTCATTACCACAGAAAGAATAGTAATTTAACTTATGCAGCAGCTTAATATATATCTTTAAGTCTCAGAAACATTTACGAAACGTATATATGATGGAACAATAAATTCTGTTGTGACGCATGCCTTTACAACATGTGCGTTACAAAGTAAATGCCATTACCATGTATAACCTTTACCACACATTTTTTTACAACAATTATGCCTTTACCACACATGCCTTTACAACTAATTGTGTTGCAAAAGCATGACTAATAAAGGCATATGCGTGGTGAAGGTTTTCCCTGACCCTAGCCTTGAGCACTCAAAATAGGCCCCGATGCCCACCCCCCCACCCAGCCCTTTTAAAAAATACCCATCCCCTGCCCTGAGCCCCAAAACTGGATCCCTAGCACGACTTCCCCTGAATGATGTAATATAAGCAGTGCATTTCGAGGGTGTAAATTATAGTTAGCTCAGGTAAATATATATGCTGAATTTCTATGGTTTTGTGCGGGTGAAATCTGAGCTTAACTATAACGTCCCTGTAACCGTCTTTTTTCTTTCAGTGAATATATACCCATAGCCAAAAATGACAAGAGCTACCCAGTAGTCAGACATATCCACGAGCACCACCAAGGTTCAGCGAAAGATCTGGTGTATTATGTGGTTGACTCCATTCCCAAAAACCCTAGAGGAGGCAATAGAGAGCAACAACTGAGAAAGCTAGAATCTAGATATATCATCATGCTTAATAGCAAAATCCCATATGGGCTTAATTCTGACGAAGAGTTAATTTCACACTTGTAACCATGCTTAGCCATATCCACTCCTTAGCAGCCTTTCCAGTGCATGAGTTTTGATTTCCTTTTAACAATTTTGTTGATTGTCATGCGCTAAAGCATTGGGTGTGGTTCTAGAACATTTCTCCCGGTTGTGATTGGGTGCAACACTTGCTGCATATGTACTTAGCACAAGCTATTCTTGAGGTGGAGCTCAGTATGTCATCTATGTAATTTCACTAGGTTTGAGATCCTATGCCCTCTTTGGCCAGACGTGTAGGCACATATGCTTAATTTTCTGTTATCAGTATCATAAGGTACTAACCTGATCATGTGTGACCCTGCACATCATTATATTCTGAAAACTGCATATGTAGGTGTTACATTTGTATTCACTAAGTACACTGTGTATCTCTGAGGCCTTGTGACAAGCAATTATTATCCTGTGATCAGTACATTATTTGAAACTTTTCATGCAATGCACAGCCCTGATTGTGATAATTATTTCCTTTGCTTAGTTTATGTTTAATTCAATTTAATTTTAAATGACAATCTTATTTTAATTTAATAAGTGTTTGCCAAGCATTGCAAAGTTAACATGCTTGCCTTAACTGATTATGTACATTTCTTCTATGTCCATGTCAACGGCATGGTTCCCATGGCAACGTTTTAAATAGACTCACTTTAGTGGCGCTGACCTGTGTGATCAACTTGGTCCCTCCACCAAAACTCGTCTCAGAGCATTCTGTTGCAGTAAAGAACTGTGAATTTCTACTTCAGCGTGTCGGTGCCTGTTTCTTTCATGGTTAACAGGATTGCTGTTTATATATACATACACATTCACATCTACTTAATGGTCTATCCTTATAGAATGTACAAACCCATAGACCTACGCATATGTACATACCCATTACAATGTCACTTTACATGAACAAATATAAATGTTTAAGATATATATAATATACATACATAGTTATATACATAACAAAGTAAATGTTTTAATTTATATATTTATTTATATTAATGTATTGTTTTAATGTCTCGTTCATACTATTGCTGACACTGTGTGTATCGTAATCATGTAGGGAAAAGCCAGCTCTTGATTACTCTACTGAAGCTGATTTGTTTCTCATTGGGTCTTTCGGGAGTAAGTAATTCTATAGTTTAGCTGCTTGCTCAGAGAAAGATACTCCACCCGTGTTTTTTTCTGGTATGTTGGGATTTTGATATAGAATACCAGCCCAGAGTATTACTCAAAAGAAAGGAGGGGGAATTTTTTTTTTTCTTTAAAGCAATATTCAGATTTATATATTCTCTTTAAAACTTCTAACACGTTTTGTGATATGTATCGCTTCTCTGGGGTCTACTACATGTTTCCAGAAGGTCACTATAAAACATAAAAGCAAAATCAGTGAACTACATTATTACATATACCTACAAAAACTATTCAGTCCATTCTGTTGGGATTATACCAATATAAACAAGAATACTTCTATCGAAGCAGATACCCAAAAGAAACATTCACCAAGATTTCAATGTACAGACGTGACCCAAAATGCTGTTCGTCAAGTAGATATCTTTCATGACAATGAATAGTAAAGAAAAAAGGAAGAAAAGAGAAGGTGCAAACAAAGCACAAAGAGCTCGTAGTTAAAGCATGAACACTGTAGTACAGACAGACATACAGGCAAACTTACACAAAACGTTTATACCTAAGAGGCTAAATGTAATCATACGTAGAAAGAACACTTTTGATCCTTGCAGCTTTACTGAGAATAGGTAAAGAATAATGCAACGCTAATGCAATCCATAGGACAGGTCGTAATTCAGTATATGAGTCCAATCTTTTCTGGGCCAAACAGTGTTATTAAAAATCATAATGTTCTACAATCCAAGTTCTCAAAGCACATGGAAAGTTCTAACTCTGCATGATTACAATATATATCCTGCCTACGGTTCACACCCAAATTACATAAGAGAATATATAATGCATCAACACAATGCTGCAAGGCTAAAAGTAAATTACACATTATTAGTATATTTGCAAATTTGCATCAGACAGGATTTTCTGTCCTCAGGGTGTATGGTAATGCAGGTAAAGAAATACAGTGTTTCCTACAAGAGCAGAGAAATAACCTCTATAAACCTCCGTAATAAACACATATCCAATTGTTGCATCTCCCATCTATTAACATAACTGCTCCTTAATGTATGCATGCACAGAGTAACCAGCGTAGTGCCACTCCAGGAAAAGTATACCAGTGTCCAACCAAACTGAAAGAATTACCACTGTGTATACATCAGCACTCCCAAAATGGAGTCTGAGACTGAAAACTAGATTCCGAACTCTCTATGGTATATTTTTCGTAAACAAATTGCATCTTTTATCAAACATCAGGTAGGTACCAATATTGAAAAATGCCACAAAATGTAGAATATATTTAGAGGCAGATTTACAAGCCCCTTGCGCTGCCAGTAGGTCACTTTTTGTGACGCACTGGCAGCGCATTTCTTTGCCCCATATTTACAAGGACAGGAAAAGCCACCCTGCGTGGCTTTTCCTGTCCTTGTAAATATGGCCCCTTTACACACAGCACTTTGCGTGAAAGGGGCGTTCCATGGGTGTTGCTGTGGGTGTTCCCACGCAACACCCATGGAACCAGACACATTTCCAGATTTACAAGAAATCGTAAACCTGGAAATGCGTCAGTTTGCTGCGCCACCCCTGGGGTGGCGTAGCCAGGCGCAACGAGGAGAAATGTTTTAATTTCACCTCGTTTCCTCGTTTTTTCCTCTTTCAAAGTGTGCTGCATTCTACAGCACGCATTGAAAGAGGAGAATGCCTGTAGTGATTGTTTTTGTGCCGGAAGGTGCACCTTCCTGCACAAAAACAATCTCCCCATGGCGCAGGCATCCTTGCACCATGGTGCAAGGGTGCCTGCGCATGGGCAGCTGTTTGTGCGCCAGCGCAGGGGAGAGCACAGGAATGCGACATATCATTGTAGATATGTCGCATTACTGTGCTCTGAAAGTGCCGCAGCGTGGAGATCTGCCCCTTAGTATCCAAAATTAAAAGTAAATCTACTGTGCTGATAGCGCCTCCCTTGCACAAAAGAAAAGCATTTAGTTCCAGTATCGAACCTAAACAAACAGAAGCTGCAGTGGGGGCCAATTTGCTACTGAACTATGATGACTGCAACGCTGTCATAAGTGCAATCTAAACTCCTTCCACAGGACCGAGCATCATGACTAAATAACATTTAAAAAAGCAATAACTGCAACATAAAAAGAAATACACTATGAAGAATCAACTCCCAACATTAACAACTCAAGTCTCCTCTCTTTTTAACATTACATCTTACAGTCAATTAATTGGCCGTGAATCCTGGTCTCTTACTACCATAGCAAGTCTCCTTAAGCCTCAAAGCTATACATCTCATTGTTTCAGTCATTAAATACTAGTTCCTAAGTCCTACAATGAAGAGGTTCACTGAAAAATAAACGTTTTCATAAAAAAAATCCCAAGCCACATTGCATTTGAAGTTTACAAAATTAATATCCATATCAGACATGACTATATACGTATTTTACGATTGTACTTTGCATACTACAAGTACAAATGACTAAACTCTCTTCTTTATGATACAATACTCAATTATAAGCCGGCTGCAAAACTAGGTTCCTTTCGAAAATCAAGAGTCTATGGAATTGTTACTCTATAAGGTAATGCGTAACTCTCACTTTCATGAAATAAATACTCATCCTAGAGAGTGCATGGTTCGCTACCTACTCACATAATAAGGCAGTGCCCAAAACATATACATTGATGATGAAAATACCATCTTAATCCTCCATATAAAGTAGGGATCCAGAAAGTCATAACTCATCTAAGGAAAACACATAGTTCTTTATCAATATTAATTCCATTATTCACAGTTTGCAATTTATGCATCCAAAAAGATTCTAATTTGCGTAGTCTTGATACTCAAGGCCTCATTTATGAAAAGTGTTGCATCACTATATGAAAACAGCGATGCAACACTTTTCATAGTGCCATGGATTCGCCGTATTTACTGTATGGAGCTTCATGTCTCAAGAATTTACAGATACGTCAGAATTCATGACGTATGTGTATGCGCACAATTGGCACATTGCTGGAGTGTGTCTGAAAATTGACGCAACTCCAGCAATGTGTCCTTTTACGTGGGGCAAGCCACATGTGAAAGGGCATGCGTCAGTCTTACGCCTGGCGTAAGGATTTGACGCAGTGGTGTCCTAGAAGTGTCATAGTGAAATCTGATAGATTTCACTGCAGTACTTCTACGACCCTTTTTTTGAGGGGGAACGCCCACCCTGCATACATTATACCTGACGCTGGTATGATATAGCTCTGGGGTTTACAAAGTGGCACATCTGCTTAAATGCATCACTTTGTGAATATGTCAGGGTATGGCGCATAATTTAAGCTGCCGGTGTGTCACAAAAAGTGATTCACCAGCAGTGCAAGAGGCTCATAAATAAGCCCTCCTGTCTCTCTCCCTACGGTGAGGACGTACCAGTGCAATCATTGGGAATCTAGGGCCTCATTTATGAGACGTATCGCATTGCTGCGGTAAAACTCCTGTGTCACCCCTTACGCCTGCTTCAATCAGGTGTAAGGATTTGACGCTGTGAGGCCGTAGAAGTGTCGCAGTAAAATTTCATAGATTTCACTGCAACACTTCTAAGAACGCACACCCTGCATACATTATACCTGATGCAGGTATAATGTAGCGCAGTGGTTTAAAAAGTGACATATCTGCCTAGATACGTCACTTTGTAAATATGGCGAACTGTGGCACATTTTTTACGCCGCTGCAGTGTCACAAAAAGCTATGGCGCGTAAGAGCCTCATAAATAAGGCTCCTAATGTGACGTATTTCATCAGCCTTGTGTTCATTCCAGAAGTGTACAGCCAGTGGATATTTAGGGCCTCATTTATGAAGAGTTTTGCATCTCTGGGGAAAAACAGCGATGCAACACTTTTCATTGCCCCCATGGATGCGCAGCATTTACACTATGGTGCTCCATGTCGCAAGGAGTCAACAGATATGTCAGGAATCCTTACGTATCTGTTGGCGCAATAATGATGCATTGATGGAGTGTGTCAGGAAACTGACGCAACTCCAGCAATGTGCCATTACCCATGGGCGAGTACTATGTGAAAAGCCCAGCGTCAATCCTTACGCCACTCAGTCAAGTCATAGAAGTGTAGCAGTGAAATCTCATAGATTTCACTGCGCCACTTCTACGAGCCTTTTTAACGTGGGAACACCCACCCTGCATACATTATACCTGATGCAGGTATAATGTAGCTCAGGCATCTACAAAGTTACGCATCTGCCTAGAAGTAACGCAATGGCGGTGTAAGCCCTTTATAAATAAGGACGTTAATGTCCCTATTACAAATGTTTCTCAAGTTTTCTTTTCACCTAATTTTCAGTTTTTTGTGGTAGAGCCCTCATACATTCGCTTACAAATAGAGGTGATTAAGGGGCATATGTATCAACATCTCCATTTGCGATTCTCAAATAGCGATTTTTTGAGAATCGCTATTTGAGAATTGCAAAACGGGATGTATCTAAAAATTCGCACAAATTTTGCGAATTCTTAAAATTCCTTAATTGCGATTAGCAAATTGCGAAATCGCAATTAAGGAATACCTTCCCATTCATTCCTATGGGCCAGGAGGCCCATACCAATGAATGGGAAGTATTTCTCAATTTGCGAATCGCTATTTGCTAATCGCAAATTGAGAATATTTTCAAAGGTGCAAGGGTGTCATGATGACACCCTGATGCACCCCTAAAATCAGCATGTGTGCGCATATGGCGCACATTCATGCCCTAAGGGCATGTATGTGCGCCACATGGCACTTTGACAAATGCCAAAAAGTGCATTTTTCTAAGAAATCGCAAATTACCACCAACTTGAAGTTGGTGGTAATTTGCGATTTCTTAAGGAGAATTCGCACAACTTGGGTGCGTGTTACATAGCATTTAAGAAATCGCAATTTGCGATTTCTTAAATGCTTACGCAAACTTAAGAAATCGCAAAATTAGCGATTTCTTAAGAATGCGCTGCTGAAATGCCTCATACATCTCATTTTGCGATTTTGTATTCGCAAACGCTGTTTTTTTGCGATTCGCAGCGTTTGCGAATACAAATTTGTTTGATACATATGCCCCTAATACCGAAAGAGGAGTTACAGTTCAAGAAGGCTTGTATGTCATACTTCTTATCATTAAGGTAATCCTCAAATGTTAATGGGCTACCCGGTGTAAAATCGCAACATATGCAATGATCATACTTATGAAAAACTTTTTTTTGGAACAACCACTGTTGCCCAGTATCTTTTCTTTTGAAATATATAATGTCTCACTGTCTATCCTCTTTTGTAAACAATGCACACAAAAGTTTAGTTAAGTGAACATCACTCTTCCTTAAATGCCAATGTCTGTTAATAACTGAGTATACCTCTCTGTTCTCCCTAGTGTAGGTCATGCACAATCTCACCCTCTGCTCTTGATTCTCTCTACTTTGCTTTTCATGTTTGTCTACTTTCCGCATAAGATGGTCTTTTCCTTTAGTTACATTGGCTCTTTGAATTGCTCTATTTAGACTCATAGAAGAGTACCTCTATCTTGAAATCGCTCTTTCATTTTTTTCATATAATCACATTTTCTATGATAATCCTTATTAGTACTATACAGTCTTCTTGCTCGTAACATCTTACCGTACGGAAAGTTATTCATTTGATGTTTAAGATGTAAAGATGTGGCATGCAAAGAACTATTAGTGACTGTCTCGCTCCGATATAATCTACTACATAACCTTCCACTTTCAACTAAGAGATTACTGTCCAAAAAGTCAATGTTCTCCTCACTAACGTCAGACTCAGTTCTACATTGACATCATTATCATTCAATGCCATGTAAAACAGCTTTAAGTTGTCTACAGTGCCCTTCCAAATAAAAAATATATAATCTATAAAATGACACCATAACACTGTACTTGCTTATTGTGAGTCCTGTCTCCCCATCCAATGTTTCTCGAATAACGCCATGAATACATTTGCATAAATTGGAAGAAAATGGTGCCCCTCAGTCCTTGATCCTTGGATGTGAGCCTGAAGGTGCACTACCAGCCCATCAGGGGTCCCAGCAGAATGGACGCATCGCCTCGCAAGACTCTGCAAAGGAACTGTCGTGTGACGCGTCCCTGACGCAGGGCTTTGCATCACAGCCTGCAGCCCCTAGGAACCGCCTCTGCATGACGCATCTCCACGCAGGACATCGCATCGTCACTGCAGCACCTTGGAACCGCTCCTGCTCCAAACTTCTGCACACACGGAACTCGCATCGCCTCTGCAGCTTCCTTGGAACTGCAGCTGAGCAACGTATCCCCACACAAGGACCTCACATTGCCTTGGCTGCATGATGCATCCTCGACCTGGGACTTCTTATCGCTCTGAAACCAGGATATAAGGTACTTTTACTCAGCGAGCCTAATTTGGCACCTGTAGCTCGCACGCGCTCCATCGCAGTCAGACTGAACTTGTCACTTTGTCCTGATCCAGTGCGAATAAATAACAACCGTTGGCGGTTTGTGATTCTACGCACTATTTTCACTTAACAACAACAAAAGGAAGGGTTACCCTTTATTTCCAAAAGGGACAGGGTTATAATATCATAAAACAAAAAGGTTTCCCTCTTGTGCCTATTCTGTCTTAAACCATTCCGCAAGAGGTAAGACACTCCTTCAGTTAATACGGGTTTAACATCCACACCAACATAAAATCCCTCTCTGTCTCACTATAGTTAAAAAAACAATACTTTTTAGTGATCACAAGAAAAAACATCATATTACATATTTAAAAGACATATTTCACAGTCATAAAAATATATTTTACAGCAATCTGATGTTACAATATCTGGTTTTGCCAGATAAAGAGACTGTGTTTGAGAAGTACAAGGAATCTCTTGTGCATCTGGAGGGGCAACAGAGGACCCGGCTCTGAGTGAAAAAAAATAGAATAGTCTGGTATGAGCGGTCTGGCAACATCAGGAAAAAAGGATTCTCTTGTGGTTGGAGTAAGGAACAGAGTACCCAGCTCCAAGTGAAAAGAAGGATTTAAAAAAAAAATGTGGATTGCTGGTAGCAAAGAATAAGGAAAATTAATCTTAACAAACTCAAAAGAATCATGATGTAATAAGTAGATCATAGGAGGAAGGAACGACCACTAGATATTTGTTTTTAATGGTATGTTCTGATGAAGGTGATGTGAACCATATCTAAACCTGCTGAAATGCTGTTTTGACAGGAATCTAGAGGATTTATGTATAATATTAATCTGTAATGGGTTGCATATTGGAATATCAGATTGATGTAAAAAAATATGATTGTGAAATGTGTCTTTTAAAAATGTAGTATGATGTTTTTATTGTGATCACTAAATATTTAACTATTAACTATATTAAATATTTTAACTTTTACACTATAGAAATATTAACTATAGTGAGACAGGGAGTGATTTTATGTTTATTTGGATGCTATAACTGTATTAACGGAAGGAGTGTCTTATTCCTTGAGGAATGGTCTAAGCCTAAAAATAAGCACAAGAAGGAACCTATTTTCAATGAAACCTTTAAAATTACACATCTCCGGTTCTACTGGTTGGATGTTTGTTGTTTTGGTCTCAAATAATTTATTAAATGTAACTCTATGTTTTTTAATTGGTGTGGTATTTTTCTTGTTTTCTGTTTACAGTTTATTACTGTTTGAAGTGCTGCAGAAATACTTTGCACAATGCCTCTAAGATACCAGATGGTTAAGCACAGGTTAATTTGGGGTGCTCGTGTTTCAGCCTGACAGAGATTGTGGTTCCTGCTTGGATAGGGTTTCACCCCTCAACCGGTAGCCCAATTTGCGACAATGCATTATCCGCTAAATGAACACTGGCATGAGAGATCCCTGAACTCATATTTTGCATGACGTTGCTAGAACAGACTTTTGACAGGCTGCAGGAGGGTATGGACACACATAACAGGCTGCATGATAAAATGCATGTCATGTCACACTGCTTACTAATTGCAACTGTGTTATAGACAACATGACAATCGTAACCCAATATGTACAACTAAAATGTCTATGTGGCTCATGGAGTAGCGTGCTACCCATCTGCAAGTGCTTCAGAATCTTTCAGGGGTACAGAGTGCTAAATGAAAGCCATTACAATACAATTCCCTTTTCTTTTCGGAATTGGATGTATGTTTAATGTTTATTATTGCTTGGTTCCCCCTTATGTGGATACATTAACTTTGTGTGCTGCACTCTCAGAACTGTACCTTGATTCTAATTGAGGTATTAATTGCATGGTGTTCTGGAAAGAGTCAGCTGGGTGAATAAGCCTAGAAGGTTAGTGGCATATACGGTTTGTGAAAAAAAAGATCTGCCATCTGGTGTTCTTGTAAGCAGATGAGTGTCCCTTCAGGGGTCAGCTCTTAATCCTACTAGTTTTTGCAATGGAAACAATCTTACTTTGTCCTATGCAAATACTGTCCTAGCACAAAAAGACATCAACCACCTGCCCCATGTTAACCGAGGTTAGAGAACAGCATGCACCAGACAAGAAGACCATTCTGACCCAGCTCACACACTGTCGCCCCAGCCAAGTATCACTTATCAGGTGTTAGACTAACGCCGATCTATTAATTTTCACGCATCCCTGCACTAAACCAAGGTGGCATGCAAAGTAAAGTGTTCTTTCCAAGGGAGGGCTAATCACATAATACACTTCAGAGTCGGTGCATGTCGCCCCTGGCCTCTTGGTGGTTACATTTAGCCTTTGCTGGCTCTCCTGTAGCTTTTATTTGCTGTCTGGGAGTTGAAGAGAGCCAGTTGTCATGGTTATGGTCTGGGGCTGTAACTTGCACAGGCAGCATAAAGTCACATAGTTCTCAAAAGTGAAAGCAAGTGGAGCAGAAGTGAGCTGTAGTGGTGTACCACAAGGGAAGAACTTTTAGTTGGTCTGTGTGTGCTCTGTTGCAATTACCCTTCCAGACAGCTAGAGCATGTCCTGGCTGTGAATGCGTCATTCTTTGCAAGCTGTAGACAGACGAGGACGTCTCACGCTGTTCTCCCAATCCATGGTGATCGCTACGGCGGGGCCCTACTCCTTCAATCAACCGGCAGGATTCACAAAGATTAAAATAATCGCCTTAGAATAAACTACCTTTGAAATGAATGAATGGTGTCGGCTGACACCTCCAAGAGTATAATACAAGGAAGCCAATCATTACACTTCCAGATTGCTGAGAACCACGTAGCACAACTCGCTTGCTGTGTCAAGGAGGTGTCTAAACCCTACAGTATTGTGGTAATTGTCATGTTGTGCAATGAGGAAGAAGAGGGTGTGGGCATGAGTTGGGAAGGGAGGGGGGGGGGTTTGGGGTCTGATGTTTGCAGTCCAGGGAAGTGGGAGGAAATTGCAGTGAAGGGGCTTATGTGTTTCACACTATTACGAAGTCGCCTTTCTTGATTGACCCTTGCACTGTACAAAACAATAAAGTTTGTTGTTAAAAAAAATCATTACACTTCCTCGCTACCAGGCTGTCTGCACTACATCTTAGGGTCGAAACGTCAACGTTCTTAGTTCAATTTGTCCTTGCAATTCCACAACTAGAATAAGGAAATTCTATATCCTGCTGTGGTTTATGTACTCAATTTGGGACATTTGTGCATAATTTTTTGCATAAATATGCGTTATATAAGTTATCTTGTGTACAGCACCTTGTCACTGACCACAATAAGTCACTAATTGCCTCACCTCATCTGTTTTTTGGACAGCCGTATATTATAATTTGTTTGATTAATCTATAGAGTAAAAGAGGATTTCATCCGCTGAACTTTTTCTCTTATTTATTATTAATGATGTGTGCTTGTGTGTTTTACCTTCATTGAATGATTAATGTAATATTTTTTTAATGTATTAAGTACAATAGAAACTCAGGTTACGTGATTCCCGACAGAACCGTTTTTTGTTTTGCTGGCTCTGAATACCAGAAGTGCCTGTTCATTTGCAGATTCTAGTAATTTCACCCCCAAACATCAGCAAAGCAGGGTCGGTAAGCTACTGAACACCTGAATGACTATCTAGCAGCATCATTCCTGCTCTGGTGGGCAGCAGCTGTGGGCTGTATTGAAGAGGTCCACGAAGGCTATTGCTTTGCCAGGGAAATTCACATGGACGTTGAAGGGAATGGTGCAGGGGAAACTGAAGTGTACCTGATTCTTCCTGTCACGGTGATGACAATAAATATTTCCACTCAGGTCCTGCGTCTCTGTCTGGGAAACACCACAGTGAGGTCAAAGGTCTGAAACTTCTTTCATCTGTCACCCACAGCTATCCTGTTCTAGGATAGCTTCTGAAGAAGCACCCTCAAAGAGCTAAAGGAATGGCAGCCCTGGGTGGTCACTCTCATTCTCTGTTTTGGACGTCACCTATCATTTACATTTATCTCCACTGTAAGTCCTCACACTTAATGTTGTTTGTTACATCAGTTATTTGTTTTTCTTGTGCTGGTTGCACCTGTAACTCTTGCCCTCTTGAACTGAGGGCATCACCCTCCCTGCTGGCTACAACACAACTTGTCAGAATGATTCCTTCAATTCCACTTCCTTCACTCTATTTCTGGATATCAAAATAGACTTTGTTCTTAGCTTGCGAAGACCTTATACTATCTTTAACATTCTTCACATCCAAATCCACTATCCTACTTCTTCTCATTCAACCCAGATTCAACTTACAGACGGGCACTCTACCTCTCATGAGATAAAAAGGACTTTGCCCAACCGTCTCATGCGGTGTCGATCTGTATGTCCACACTATCCTTTTTAATTCGACTTTCCAATCACCTTTACTTTTAATGGCAAGTTGTATAACTCTTTTAACCATTCTATTCATTCTCTGAACAACGGCATTTCTTCTCGGATGATATAGGGCTGTAAACTTTTGTTCAATACCTGCCTGTCTCATGAAGATTTTCATCTCTTCTGATTTAAATTGGTCACCGTTATCTGTTAGCATAGCAGCTGGAAATCCTTCTCTAAGAAAAATCCTCTCAATAAATCCAATAACATTTGCTGTATTCACCTTATCAAATACTTCCAATTCTATCCATCTGGTAAACATATCCATCAGTACTATGACATGCCAAATCTTTCCATCTTTTTCTATTATTTATATTTATTTTTTATGTATTTATTTTGTGTTTTATAGAGCGCAAACTTGACCCGTTAGGGTATCAGAGTGCTTTATAGGAAAACAAAGCATTGCATAGACAGGCTTAGCATCACCAGATAAAGGATCGGGTAGAAGGGGGTGAGGGGCAAGATACATCCGAGAGAGAGGGCACATATTTACAGATTACATTCACGGTTATTAAAAGCGAGACAATAAATTTACAGGTTACATTTACAATTACTCGAGATAAGTTCCCAGAGTTCTTGGTGGGGTGATTAGGCAATCCGAAGGGAGACAGTAGGCAGCCAAAGATCAGGGCCATATTGGTGGATGAGACTGAGGTTAAGCGAGAAATTTACCCATCAGGAAGGTTTTGGCATCCTTTTTGAAGCAAGCCAGAGAGGGGATTCTTCTGATGGCAGGTGGGAGAGAGTTCCATATTCTTGGAGCAGCCCCGGAGAAGGCCCGATTGTAAGTTCTTTTCCTCCGAAAGTGGCAGGTTGGAGCAAGAGGTCCCTGGCCGACCGGGAGTTTCTGATTCCTCCGCAGATCACAAGTGTCTGTGCAAGGTATGCATGGGTTATCGGTCCCATTATATCCGTGGCAACTTCTTCCCAAGGTAAGTTTGGACAACTTAAAGAAGGCAAAGGAGGGTTGAGGGTTTTAGGAGTCTTATCTGTACATTCACACTCCACACAACTTCTTACAAACCTTTCAACCTCTATGTCCATCCTAGGCCACCAATACAGCATTTTCACATTCCGTTTGGTTCTTGAAATTCCTGCATGTCACTCATGCCCTAAGCTAACACGTTTGCTCCTAACTTCATTGGGAGGAATAATCCTTTCTCCCCTGCAAATAAAATCACCACATAAGCTAAGTTCATCTCTAACCTCCCAAAAGGCTTCCAATTCATCACTACAATTCTTTTTTTGCATTTTTCCCCAAGCATCCTTGATTCTATTTTTGACTTTCAGCATAACCTCATCCTTGAGGTACGCATCCATCCATTCTTCCTTCCTTATACACAATGAACTACTTTTATCCAAAATACAAGCCACAGAACATTCACGCCAAGGGTCCTGTTCAACCTCTTTAAGCGACAGAGAAATTTCCTGTAAACAGGTAAGTAAGTGCAATTTTAAAGAATTTCTTTAGGTTTTCAAACTCCACACTTCAATGTTATAGTATGGAGGAAAATAGTGTTATCGGTTTTAAAGTATGTATTTGGTAGTGGGAGTTGAGTTTCTGGGGGTAGACTCAGGGGTCCCCCAGGGTCAAGGATGCACTCTAATACACCCTCAGCGGCACTAGGGCGGCCGGGTGCAGAGTGCTGAGGCCCAATGTTATCCAATGGGGGATAGGGGGCCTCCGGTTGGTGGCTGCTGGCAAGCAGGCCACTTGGTTGTAGGAGCAAAGCTCCTAGACTTTAGATCAGGGCAAATGGGGAAACAAAGTAGCACCAAAGGTGCACCCTCAGCGGCCCTAGGGCGGCCAGGTGCAGGGTGCTGTTGCGATGTCGGGCGCCCTGTTGTCTTCAATGGGGAACCTCCGGTTTGCAAAGGCACTGCAGGCTTGGGGACGAAGGTCTTCTGCGTGCGACCACCACTTCGAGAAGTAAGTTGGGAAGTTAGGGGTTGGTTAGGCACCATTGGTTTGGGCACCCAAGGCCGTTGGGCCTCGTTGGGTGCAGGGGTGCCTTTTGGGGTTGGATCTTCTTACCAGCTCCTGGTCGAGGTTGGGGGGACCTTCTGGTTTTAGGCTGCAGGCATCGGCTGGAGGCTTGAGGCAGGTCAGGGGTTGCCGGATCTTGGGTCAGAATCGAAGGGGTGACCTCCTCTTCGTGTTTGCCAACTCGAGCCCGGGCCATGGACGGCGGGTGCAAAGTGGGCAGGCTCGCGGTGTCCGACTGGAGCCAGAGGTTGCAGATGAACAAATCCGGTGTTCACGGGAGACAAAGTCTTTGTGGTTGAAGGCAGGCAAGCCCTCCTGGGTTTTCGAGGTTGATGGCTGTAAGACACATTGGGAGCAGGTTCGAGGTGTAGACAGGCCGGTACGGCTGGGGTCAAGTCAGTGGTTGTCTTCCTCTTGTTAGCTGCTGCACGGCTGTTCGGTTCTCGTTCTTCTTCTTCTTGTAGTTTCTTCTTGTCTGAGGAAGCAAGGTTCAGGGGTGCCCCTAAATACTAGATTTAGGTGCGTTACAGGTAGGTAAAAGGCAGGGACCAATGGGTCTCTTCTCTGGGGTGGGTACACCCCCTATTATGCCACCCTCCAGTGGGAGGGGGCATGAGCCTGTCCCTGGTTGGCTGAGTCCCCCCATCTGCAAGATGGCTGGGACTGAGAGTTGTGCTTCACCTCGCCTCCCCCACCTGAGGGGTGGGGCTGGCAGAGGTGGGCACACCTCTCTTCCTCACTTGTTTTTTCCGCCGCTTCTCCCGCCCACAGTGGGGGTCAGAACCAGTGGGGACCAGTTGCTGAAAGCAGAAAGTGGCCTGGGGAAGCTCACAAAGGCGGCAAGCCTTTGAAGCTTCCCATTTGTGAACCCTGCCCATCGCAGGGGAGGAGGCTTGGCACCTTGTCCCAGGATGTGCATTGCTTCAGGCCCCATAGAGCAGCAGGCTCCCGACATAGGGGTCCAGAAACATGTCTGGTGGTGGCAGCTGAAAACAGCCACTCAGCCTGGACACTAGTTTTCAGTGCAGCCATTATGGTGCTGTGGAGTTCGTAATGACAAGCTCCCAGCACCATATACTCTTAATGGCAGCACTGCACTTACAATGTCTATGAATGGACTTAGACACTTTAGGGGTACAGGGCTTGGGCACCTGTACCCTCACCACTGGCATAGGGCACCCAGCTAGAGGGCTGACTAATCTATGACAGGGCAGTGGGTTGTAGGCATGGCACACAGGGATGTTCCATTGAGCAGCTACTAAAAATTGAGACTATAAAAGGAGCAAAAAATGGTGTGCATCCTACCATTCAGTGATGTAACATTTCTGTCCTAACCTATGGATTGCACCCAGTAAGGACATATAAAGAAGAGTATAAGAAAAATATCAAATCCTCTTGGGAACCGTGGAGACATTTTAAAGCACATCGGAGTAACAATGGCTAAAAGATATTTGGACATAGCTGAAAGACTGCCGATGACAACACAGGGTGATCAGTTGTACAGTGCCGACGCTTGGGAGGGAGGATGCCGTGACGCAGAGGGGAGGTTGCGGGGGGAGACCTATAAGTTGGGGAATGTAATGTTAAGATAAGTTTCAGTTAAAACAAAATGCGCATGCAATGCACTAAAAACTGTTAAAATGTAAGACTACAGATGTACCAGACTGCGAGCGGAGCACTGACGCACAGCTACATACTGTTGGTTAAAACGCCGCCGGTCCGCTGGATGTCGGCTGATGGGCTGTGTACAACTAGCATGGTAGCGCAAAAACTGTAATTGCATGTAGCCGGCCCGAGGCGGATGTAGGCAAGTGCAGTATAAATGATTCTCGACATGTTGGCTGTGTGTTAAAAAGTGCAATAAAATTCTTACACTGGAAAAAAATAAAAAAAAAAAAATAAAAGATATTTGGACATCTCAAGAAAAAACATTTTATTGCACGTTTATATTTGCATCGGGACTGTTGTTGTTCACTAATATATTAGAAACACTCAGAAGAGAAAATGTGTTTAATTTACATTTCTTTGCACTAGAGGGTTTGAGTAGGTACGCACTTTGATATTTGTGTACCTTTTCTCTATCTTTGTTTCTGTGGGAGGGTCGGGTATAGTAATCACGTGGGAAACTCAAACGTCATAATGCTTAAATAGGCTTCACATGAGGGGGCAAGAAAGGTCTTTACATACCGGCTCATTTTGGACATAACTGTTAAGGAAACTGGAGACAAATAGTAACGCTGCCGACTACGGAGCGAATCAGCAGAGATTTTAACTGCACATTAACAGTGGGGTGAGTGAATCAGGACTTTTTTAGGTTTTGTTAGGGAGTCACATAATTAGTTTTGACATAAATTTAAATTAGGGAGGAACGTTTTCGTCGCAACATGAGCACATAATATGGGAGCGTGTGAAGGGGGAAGTTGTCCATTCTGATTTTAGTTTAAATTTAGCATACATTGCACTGCAGGGCATATTGGCAGGTGAGGTTCACGTATACATACTTACAAGTATAGCCATGATTAATCTTTGTTAACTGATGGGTTTTATTTCCATTCCAGACCCCTGACGAAAAGTTAAATAGCCCGAAATGCATTGGGTATATTAAGGCACGGTTTCCAAGGATGTATAGTGGGTTCTAACGTGCTACGGAATAAAGCAAGGATGGGCATTTCAGCAGCATTTAAACTTTGGAGTGACACTATCACTGTTACAACCTCAAGAAACTGTGAGAGTAAATTTTGGATTACATGGATTAAATTGTTTAAAAAGTGGTTACGGATTGTGGATTTCTTGAACAAGAATGCTTGCAGAGCTGTAGCGGCTTGAGTCTGGGGGGAGACCTCACAGTTTGGAAAGTTAAACACAGGGATGTGTGCCATGTCAACTCTTCACTTTGTTCTGCACCAAAACACGCAGGCTGCAAAGGCAGTGTGGTAGTGTGTAAAGGTACAGGGCCCCTAAGGGTGGCACAGTAAGTGCTGTAGCCCTTAGAGGTTTTCCCTGGTCACAGTGCCCTGGGTACCTGTGGTACCATTTACCAGGGGCTGACCTGTGGCCAGAGATGCCAATTGGGTTAGTTTTGCTAAAAGAACACAGGCCCTGGGAACCTTATTGGCAGGGACCCAGGGCACATCAAGTGAAAGTACATCAGTGGTCTGGCAAAAAGTGGGGGGGTTACTGCACCAGAAACCCTTTTTCTACACTCGCCCTCTTGAACTGAGGGCATCACCCTCCCTGCTGGCTACAGCACAACTTGTCAGAATGATTCCCAGTAACAAAGAGACCCCAGGGGCTGCTCATCCAGCCATTCTGAGCATTGAGTTGCCAACAGTACAGGCACTGCAAACCACATCTAGATTACAAAGCCTCAAATGCACCAATATGTGCCAGCTGACTCCGTATTGTCAAACTTAGAGCTCCTTCTTTAAATATTAGAAATCATGAACTACATACTTATTTGCATATAGACCATCTCCCTTCTTTCAGTCAGATATTTTAGATGAGTGCTCATGAAAGAGACTGATTTTTTATTTACAACCCTTTTTACTTACAATACTTCCCCAAAGGAAAGGCTGTAACAATCTCCATACCTTCTTACATAATTCTGTGTTTCCGTCTGGTTGAGCAGACATTGGAATGCATTTCTTACTCCTGTTTTTAAGTCTAGCCAGGGCAGCGCTTACCTGTCTCTTCAAGAAATGTTCTATTCAGGTATGGATTTGAAGCTCCGCCCATTTTTCCACCTATCTTTTCAATTGGCTCCTGTTACTGTAATTTCTAATTGGTTCCTTTTGCTTCCTGAATAGGCTTAGTAGTCCCTCCTCAGTCATGCACTTTGTCCTTTTGTAACCTCCTATGAGGACTGGCCACCTTAGGTGTGTTGTTACTCAGTATGTTTCATTCACAGTCTGTGAGCACTATTTTATTCATGCCTTTCTACTAGCTGTTGCAGACATGACAAGCTCTACCGCTTTGTAAGCAGCAGGCATGTCTTCATCTTTTTTTTAACAATGATGGCCGTGCCTTTCTTTTCTTGGGCGTGGCTCGCCAAGCTCTATTTTTTCAATATTATATGCTTTTCCAAAGCAGCCCGGCGCACGCGGTGTGCTGCGCCACTTACAATAAGCTTACAATATTGAAAAAAGAGAGTTTGGCAACCAATGCCTTTCTTTTCTTGGGCGCGCATCGCCAAACTCTTTTTTTTCAATATTATATGTTTTTAGTAATCAGCAGTAGCAGCTGATACCGGACGGGGGTGGAGAGGAGAGGGTGGTTAGGGGGGTGGGTGATAAATGCAATTAAAAAAAAGACTTACCTTTTGCAGCCGGCCACTGCCTCTCCTCCGTTCTTAGTCCTCGTAATCTTCCTGTTCCAGCCAGCGGCAGCAGGAAGCACCCGGCAGACAGGCTCCCCTGAGCCAATCACAACGCTGCAATGAGGCATTATGATTGGTCTGAGCGCCGTGGATCGGCGCTCAGACTGAAACAGAGAGCCTGTGTGTGTTCCTGACCAGGCTGTGTAATGCAGCCTGGTAGGACCATGCAAAGTGAGCATGAACTGTTTGGTTGGCCCAAGAGGGCCGGCCAAACAGTTCATGCGCACTTAACCACTGACTGCAATAGGGAAAATAAAATGATAATAACTATATGATATTATCATTTTATTTTCCCTTTTGAGCAGTAGGGCAATGCTTCTCCGCCTTAGCTGACAAGCCACCACTGGTAATCAGCACAGCACATGCGGCATGCTACGCAGATTATGAAACACTTAGAATATTAGAAAAATAGAGTTTGGCGAGCCGCACCTTTTATTGGGTGCCGCTCACCAGTTTTTTCATTCAACTTTAACAATGCCTATGTTTTCTTCAGCACTGCCGCCCAACATCCTCCTCTCCCTTTCTCGCCCCGTTCACATATTTAGGTCGAGCCTAGGCAGTGTATGCGCTGTCTCTCAACATGCTGTATCTCGTCTATGGAGCTAAGGCACACCCATCGCTTATTATTTGTTTCTTCCTCTGCCTATTGAAAATGCTTTGGGTTCATTGGTGAATGGTTTACATTAGTCCTGCCTTTGGCTGTTTTGTTCCGCCCTGGAGACTGACCCTGTTACAAAGATCAGTTCACTGCTGGCCATTTGTTAAGTTTTGTCACACTGTTTTTTTCATTTGCTTTCGCTCTGTTTATGGAGTGGTGTGGTTGTTTTTTGTTTGTTGAACCAAACACTTTTATCTTTTTGCGTTCACTCTGCGGAAGTTCGTCCATTTGTGGTACTGCAATAGGCATTGTACATTTATTATTTAGTTTCACATTTACCACTGTTTTATTTTCTTAACAAATGATCATTGTGTATTTTAAATTGATTTTTATTAGGCACAGGAAGAAAGGGAGACTTGAACCGGCCGTAGCCCGCATCAATGCGGTACGGATCGAAGATGATGCCATGGGTCTGCATAGTTTGGGTTACCAGTTTCTAGTGTTAAATGTGTCCCTAAGCTGTGCTTAGTGTATTCACTAGGAACTGCAGTACTCGGCTTGTTTAAGGGGGTTGCAGTTAGGATGACCAACCGCCCGTAAATTTCACGGACCATCCGTGATTTGGACCTCATGACCATTGTCCGTGATGGGCGCCTTTGTCTGTAATTTGGGGCATCCCCTGAAAGAAGCTTCAACTCCCTGATGGGGCCGCCTCTCACTCATCCTCGGTGCACAAGAGCAGCCTCTCACCGCCCATTGTCAATCTGTATGCTGGCTGATTGTCAATACAGAATGACAATGGGCCAGTCTGGGCTGTTAAAGCATGTGGTGGCCTCCTCCAGCCTCGGTCTAGGGCAGGGCATTCTGTCAGATGATGAAATGTACAAAAACGCCCATGCTGCTACATGAAAATCTAGTTCATGAAACAAAGGTGGTGAAACAAGTTAAAAAGAATAGGTTATAGTTCTTTCACAGTCTTGTCATTTTAGAATTAACGTATTTTCAATATTATATTCAGTGAAGCCGTGGTTGATGCTTTTTTATTTTATGCAACTAACAACCATTGACAAAGCCAATAGCCCTGGCTTGTTGTAGGTGTAATGTTACTTGCTGTATTATATATCTCGATGCAATGACAGAAACAGCAAAATACCAGTCAGGCGGCACACTATGCTAAGCACAGATTTTTATCTTAGGTGTTTTAAGCCATGCCATTAATTATATCGAACACCCCCTTTGGTGAGACCCCCTAGTTTTTTCATCCCACTTAAAGCTCTGGAACAACACCATGTCACAGTAGCCTCATGTCCTGGCACTGTGCATCATGCATGACTTACTGCTTCCACTTTTTCAGATTGCCTATGTGCAGGGGCATAGTGAACCCTCCCCCCACCCCACCCCTTGCTTTAGGAACTACAGCAAGGGTGGAGTTCTTGATGGGTCTCTTCTGTCTGCTACTCTGCAGACAAAGGCTCAGTTCATAATCAATGTGAAAAAGTGTGTGAGTAAGTAAGTGAAGGCTGGAGGGATTAGTGAAAGGGTGAATGGATGAATGAAAGGGTGAATGGATGGATGGCTCGTGAGAGAAAGGATGGATGGATGAGAGAATGGAAGGATGGATGAGAGAAAAGGTAAATAGATGGATGTATGGGTGTAAGGGTAGATGGATAGGTAAAAGGATGGATGGATGAGTGAAAGGATGAATGGATTAGTGAAAGGGTGGATGATGGGCGAGTGAATGGGTGGATGGATGAGTGAAATGATGGATGGATTGATTAATTGATAAGTGAAAGGGTGAAAGGGTGGATGGATGAGAGAAAGGATGGATGAATGAGTGAAAGGATGGATGAGTGATAGGGTCAATGAATGGATTCATGAGTGGATGAGGAGATGGATGGGTGGGTGGGTGGATGGATGGAAGGATGGCTGGCTAAGTGAAAGGGGGATGGAGAAAGAAAGGGAGGATGGATGAATGGATGACCGAAAGGGTGAATGGGTGGAAGGATGAGTGACTGGGTGGATGAATGAGTAAGTGAAAGGATGGCTGGATGAGTGAAAGGGCAAATAGCTGGACAGATGACTGAATGGATGGATGGGTGGAAGAGTGGATGGATGAGTGTACAGATGAATAGGGTGAAAGGGTGGATGGATGGATAATGGAAGGATGAGTGAAAAGGTGGATGGAGGGATGGATGATTGAAATGATGGATGGCAGAATACATGATGGATAGGTTTGTAAATGGTTGAACATGGATATGGAGGGGAACACAGATGGAAGGACAGAATGAATGGTGGAAGACTGAATGATGGATGAAAGAATTATTACACCTTGTAACCCCCATTAACTTAAGTAACATTTCCTATACATTGACTTTCACATTTATATGAGTCATTGTCTCTATATAATATGTGTGTGATGTAACGCACTCCGACACCCTGCCCTACATAATTGGGATGAGTAGCACTATAAAAGAAATTAAATACACATGAGAGAGGATCAATGTGAAGATCAGGGGCACTATTAGATGGTTGTAGCAAGGCCGGACTGGCCAGACCGGGTATCGGGTGTTTTCCTGGGAGGCTGAAAAGGTGGGGGAGAGCGGTTTTGCTACCAGAAGCTGGCACTGCAAAGTTCCTTCAATATCCAGCAGTTTTCAGTAAACAATAAAAGGGGCCCTACTTGTGAATAGGTGTGGTTCTCCATTGTCTAGTGACCAGTAGCGGTCCGTGGAGGGAGTTCGGTGGGGCAGTGAGGCGGGGCGGGGGAGGGGCAGGGCAGGGAAATGTAAACACCGGAATATGGATGAACGAAGGTAAGTACACATTTAAATAAATAAAACAAAGGAATTAGTTTTATTTATTTAAATGTGTACTTACCTCCGTTCATCCATATTCCGGTGTTTTCATTTCCCCACCCCGCCCCTCCCCCGCCCCGGCCCGCCCCGCCGCCTCACCAAACTCACTCCACGGACCGCTACTGCTAGTGACTAATGTACCTGCAGGAGCGAGATGGGAGTTTTGAATCATCTAAGGTAGCACAGAGTGTTAATATGCCTGTTGCAAAGAATGTGTACCATGCATATCAAAGAATAGTATTTTGTGTGCAGATCTCAGTGGGTTACTACTTTTGTCACTGAGATTCTTTTGTTACTGTTCAGTTCATATGTTACATACGTAATCTAGCACAGTGAGCTATGAACTGCCATCAAAGAGCTGCATGCAAGCTGCAAGGTACAGGTTACAAAGTTATGTTTTCTTCCCAGTCTTTCGTTATCCTGATGTTGCTAAAAAAAGGTTTGTTAGGGTAGGAATAAATTCTTATTATTAAAGTTAACTCTAACCACGGTGTTATGTTCTGAATCCTGCGTTTGTGCTTCTTCAGATCAAGCACTCTTAAAAAATGCCTACCAGTAAAGGTGACGTGCATCGTAAACCTTGTAGTGACCTTTACCTTATGTAACATGTTCTATACACTGATTTGCAAATGTATGATTCATTGTCTCTGTATGTGTGTGTGATGTAAAGTGCTCCAACATCTTATACTGGTAAGAGAAGGGCTATAAAAACAAATGACCTACATGCGAGAGAGGGGCTGAGGAGAGATGAGAGGCACTGTTGATGAGAGTGAGGGAATCATTGAAGAGCCCCATCAAAGATTGTCTTATCCTGGTGCATAGTAAAGTCATTATTTACTATGCTTTAGAAGCTAATCCATTTTGATATATAATGAGAAATGTGTTATAGAATGCACCATGTTTTCCCAAAGTTTCTTGGGGGTGCGAAAACAAAGGCTGTGAGCTGTCAGTTTGTTTGTAACACACAACAACTTTTAAATATCTGTAAATAAACGGTGCAAATGTTTCAAAACATATCAGCAGTTAGGAAACCACAAATGGACAACTTGTTTATAATTCAGAAGTGTGCTGGAAACAGAGTTTTAATAGGATCAAAACAATCAGGACACTTTACTTGGTGATGTTCAAATGATACATATCTACTGAATCCACATTTCCACACAATAGTATTTGTGTGCTATATAGATTTATCAGTAAAACTGATAATGGCATTTTCCTTCCATTTCAATTGAAAATGTTCTGTATGTAAAAGACAGTGCTTCCTTCTGCCCTACAATAATGCCTCAACAGCGTATACAGTTTCTAGTCTGTAGCACACTTCTGTGCATCAATGAGAATCTGCAGTTTAAAGCTCACAGAAATGAAACGGCCCAATCAGTCTACTATTTTGAATATACAGCTAAAATAAGGAGGGCTGATATATGGCTAGCCAGGGCATGACATAGCAATGTCAACTCCTATATAACCGCTCTGACCCACAATAATACCATTACACCCAGCAGTGTGAAGCCAGTTATAGCTCATGTAGTCTGGTTATTAACTCCCCTTTCATGCTTAATGCTCTTACCCTCCTACAAGACCTCTCCGCTATGGGTCTTATCCATCACTATACCAGCCCCTAAACCAGTCATCACCAGCTGAACAGAAATAGAATGCTTGAAGTGATCTGACACATAAAGCTGGTCACTCGGAGGCAAAGGGCGGTTGGTGACATTTGAAGGTGGTGGGCCTGGAGGTCCGGGTTGAGTGGCCGGTGGTGGGAGGGGAGGGGTGGATCAGGAGCGTTCTCCCCCTGAAAATGTTTTGAAGGAAGGAGTGGGTTGGTGGTGCGTTTTCAAGCGCATATTTGGGAGGGCAGGAAGGTTGAGAGAGGATGAACAGAGGAAGGCGGTGTGACGGACTGCAAGGAGGGTGCGGGGAAACTGCAAGCCTTTTGGGGTTGGTTGCAAGGGGTGCCTTTTGGGGTTGGATCTTCTTACCAGCTCCTGGTCGAGGTTGGGGGACCTTCTGGTTTTAGGCTGCAGGCATCGGCTGGAGGCTTGAGGCAGGTCAGGGGTTGCCGGATCTTGGGTCAGAATCGAAGGGGTGACCTCCTCTTCGTGTTTGCCAACTCGAGCTCGGGTCATGGACGGCGGGTGCAGAGTGGGCAGGCTCGCGGTGTCTGACTGAAGCCAGAGGTTGCAGATGAACAAATCCGGTGTTCACGGGAGACAAAGTCTTTGTGGTTGAAGGCAGGCAAGCCCTCCTGGGTTTTCGAGGTTGATGGCTGTAGGGCACATCGGGATTTCGCAGGAGCAGGTTCGAGGTGTAGACAGGCCGGTACGGCTGGAGTCAAGTCAGTGGTTGTCTTCCTCTTGTTAACTGCTGCACGGCTGTTCGGTCCTCCTTCTTCTTCTTCTTGTAGTTTCTTCTTGTCTGAGGAAGCAAGGTTCAGGGGTGCCCCTAAATACTAGATTTAGGGGTGTTACAGGTAGGTAAAAGGCAAGGACCAATGGGTCTCTTCCCTGGGGTGGGTACACCCCCTATTATGCCACCCTCCAGTGGGAGGGGGCATGAGCCTGTCCCTGGTTGGCTGAGTCCCCCCATCTGCAAGACGGCGGGGACTGAGAGTTGTGCTTCACCTCGCCTCCCCCACCTGAGGGGTGGGGTTGGCAGAGGTGGGCACACCTCTCTTCCTCACTTGTTTTTCCCGCCGCTTCTCCCACCCACAGTGGGGGTCAGAACCAGTGGGGACCAGTTGCTGAAAGCAGAAAGTGACCTGGGGAAGCTCATAAAGGCGGCAAGCCTTTGAAGCTTCCCATTTGTGAACCCTGCCCATCGCAGAGGAGGAGCCTTGGCACCTTGCTCCAGGATGTGCATTGCTTCAGGCCCCATAGAGCAGCAGGCTCCCGACCTAGGGGTCCAGAAACATGTCTGGTGGTGGCAGCTGAAAACAGCCACTCAGTCTGGACACTAGTGGTAGGTTAGTTTTCAGAGGGCATCTCTAAGATGTCCTCTGTGTGCATTTTTCATTAAATCCCACACTGGCATCAGTGTGGGTTTAATGTGCTGAGAAGTTTGATACCGAACTTCTCAGTTTCCAGTGTAGCCATTATGGTGCTGTGGAATTCGTAATGACAAGCTCCCAGCACCATATACTCTTAATGGCAGCACTGCACTTACAATGTCTATGAATGGACTTAGACAATGTAGGGGTACAGGGCTCGTGCACACGTACCCTCACCACTGGCATAGGGCACCCAGCTAGAGGGCTGACTAATCTATGACAGGGCAGTGGGTTGTAGGCATGGCACACAGGGATGTGCTATTGAGCAGCTACTAAAAAATGAGACTATAAAAGGAGCAAAAAATGGTGTGCATCCTACCATTCAGTGATGTAACATTTCTTTCCTAACCTATGGATTGCACCCAGTAAGGACATATAAAGAAGAGTATAAGAAAAATATCAAATCCTCTTGGGAACCGTGGAGACATTTTAAAGCACATCGGAGTAACAAGGGCTAAAAGATATTTGGACATCTCAAGAAAAAACATTTTATTGCACGTTTATATTTGCATCAGGACTGTTGTTGTTCACTAATATATTAGAAACACTCAGAAGAGAAAATGTGTTTAATTTACATGTCTTTGCACAAGAGGGTTTGAGTAGGTACGCACTTTGATATTTGTGTACCTTTTCTCTATCTTTGTTTCTGTGGGAGGGTCGGGTATAGTAATCACGTGGGAAACTCAAACGTCATAATGCTTAAATAGGCTTTACCTGAGGGGGCAAGAAAGGTCTTTACATACCGGTTCATTTTGGACATAACTGTTAAGGAAACTGGAGACAAATAGTAATGCTGCTGACTACGGAGCGAATCAGCAGAGATTTTAATTGCACATGAACAGTGGGGTGAGTGAATCAGGACTTTTTTAGGTTTTGTTAGGGAGTCAGATAATTCGTTTTGACATAAATTTAAATTAGTGAGGAACGATTTTGTCGCAACATGAGCACATAATATGAGAGCGTGTGAAGGGGAAAGTTGTCCATTCTGATTTTAGTTTAAATTTAGCACACATTGCACTGCAGGGCATATGGGCAGGTGAGGTTCACGTATACATACTTACAAGTATAGCCATGATTAATCTTTGTTAACTGATGGATTTTATTTCCATTCCAGACCCCTGACGAAGAGTTAAATAGCCCGAAATGCATTGGGTATATTAGGGCACGGTTTCCAAGGATGTATAGTGGGTTCTAACGCGCTACGGAATAAAGCATGGATGGGCATTTCAGCAGCATTTAAAGTTTGGAGTGACACTATCACTGTTACAACCTCAAGAAACTGTGGGAGTAAATTGTGGATTACATGGATTAAATTGTTTAAAAAGTGGTTTCGGATTGTGGATTTCTTGAACAAGAATGCTTGCAGAGCTGTAGAGGCTTGAGTCTGGGGGGAGACCTTCCAGTTTGGAAAGTTAAAGACAGGGATGTGTGCCATGTCAACTCTTCACTTTGTTCTGCACCAAAACACGCAGCCTGCAAAGGCAGTGTGTTTGTGTAAAGGTACAGGGCCCCTAAGGGTGGCACAGTAAGTGCTGCAGCCCTTAGAGGTTTTCCCTGGTCACAGTGCCCTGGGTACCTGTGGTACCATTTACCAGGGGCTGACCTGTGGCCAGAGATGCCAATTGGGTTAGTTTTGCTAAAAGAACACAGGCCCTGGGAACCTGATTGGCAGGGATCCAGGGCACATCAAGTGAAAGTACATCAGTGGTCTGGCAAAAAGTGGGGGGGTTACTATAACAGAACCCCTTTTTCCTACACTCGCCCTCTTGAACTGAGGACATCACCCTCCCTGCTGGCTACAGCACAACTTGTCAGAATGATTCCCAGTAACAAAGAGACCCCAGGGGCTGCTCATCCAGCCATTCTGAGCATTGAGTTGCCAACAGTACAGGCACTGCAAACCACATCTAGATTACAAAGCCTCAAATGCACCAATATGTGCCAGCTGACTCCGTATTGTCAAACTTAGAGCTCCTTCTTCAAATAATAGAAATCATGAACTACATACTTATTTGCATATAGACCATCTCCCTTCTTTCAGTCGGATATTTTAGATGAGTGCTCATGAAAGAGACTGATTTTTTATTTACAACCCTGTTTACTTACAATACTTCCCCAAAGGAAAGGCTGTAACAATCCCCATACCTTCTTACATAATTCTGGGTTTCCGTCTGGTTGAGCAGACATTGAAATGCATTTCTTACTTTGTTCCCTGTTTTTAGGTCTAGCCAGGGCAGCGCTACCTGTCTCTTCAAGAAATGTTCTATTCAGGTATGGACTTGAAGCTCCGCCCATTTTTCCACCTATCTTTTCAATTGGCTCCTGTTACTGTAATTTCTAATTGGTTCCTTTTGCTTCCTGAATAGGCTTAGTAGTCCCTCCTCAGTCATGCACTTTGTCCTTTTGTAACCTCCTATGAGGACTGGCCACCTTAGGTGTGTTGTTACTCAGTATGTTTCATTCACAGTCTGTGAGCACTATTTTATTCATGCCTTTCTACTAGCTGTTGCAGGCATGACAAGCTCTCCCGCTTTGTAAGCAGCAGGTATGCTTTCATCTTTTTTTTAACAATGATGGCCGTGCCTTTCTTTTCTTGGGCGCGGCTCGCCAAGCTCTATTTTTTCAATATTATATGCTTTTCCAAAGCAGCCCGGCGCACGCGGTGTGCTGCGCCACTTACAATAAGCTTACAATATTGAAAAAAGAGAGTTTGGCAACCAATGCCTTTCTTTTGTTGGGCGCGCCTCGCCAAACTCTTTTTTTTCAATATTATATGTTTTTAGTAATCAGCAGTAGCAGCTGATACCGGACGGGGGTGGAGAGGAGAGGGTGGTTGGGGGGGTGGGTGATAAATGCAATTAAAAAAAAGACTTACCTTTTGCAGCCGGCCACTGCCTCTCCTCCGTCCTCAGTCCTCGTAATCTTCCTGTTCCAGCCAGCGGCAGCAGGAAGCACCCAGCAGACAGGCTCCCCTGAGCCAATCACAACGCTGCAATGAGGCATTATGATTGGTCTGAGCGCCGAGGATCGGCGCTCAGACTGGAACAGAGAGCCTGAGCGTGTTCCTGACCAGGCTGTGTAATGCAGCCTGGTAGGACCATGCAAAGTGAGCATGAACTGTTTGGTTGGCCCAAGAGGGCCGGCCAAACAGTTCATGCGCACTTAACCACTGACTGCAATAGGGAAAATAAAATGATAATAACAATATGATATTATCATTTTATTTTCCCTTTTGAGCAGTAGGGCAATGCTCCTCCGCCTTAGCTGACAAGCCGCCACTGGTAATCAGCACAGCACATGCGGCATGCTACGCAGATTATGAAACACTTAGAATATTAGAAAAATTGAGTTTTGCGAGCCGCACCTTTTCTTGGGTGCCGCTCACCAGTTTTTTCATTCAACTTCAACAATGGCGACCATGCCTATGTTTTCTTCAGCACTGCCGCCCAACATCCTCCTCTCCCTTTCTCGCCCCGTTCACATATTTAGGTCGAGCCCAGGCAGTGCATGCGCTGTCTCTCAACATGCTGTATCTCGTCTATGGAGCTAAGGCACACCCATCGCTTATTATTCGTTTCTTCCTCTGCCTATTGAAAATGCTTTGGGTTCATTGGTGAATGGTTTACATTAGTCCTGCCTTTGGCTGTTTTGTTCCGTCCTGGAGACTAACCCTGTTACAAAGATCAGTTCACTGCTGGCCATTTGTTAAGTTTTGTCACACTGTTTTTTTCATTTGCTTTCGCTCTGTTTATGGAGTGGTGTGGTTGTTTTTTGGTTGTTGAACCAAACACTTTTATCTTTTTGCGTTCACTCTGCGGAAGTTCGTCCATTTGTGGTACTGCAATAGGCATTGTACATTTATTATTTTGTTTCCCATTTACCACTGTTTTATATTCTTAACAAATGATCATCGTGTATTTTAAATTGATTTTTTATTAGGCACAGGAAGAAAGGGAGACTTGAACCGGCTGTAGCCCGCATCAATGCGGTACGGATCGAAGATGATGCCATGGGTCTGCATAGTTTGGGTTACCAGTTTCTAGTGTTAAATGTGTCCCTAAGCTGTGCTTAGTGTATTCACTAGGAACTGCAGTACTCGGCTTGTTTAAGGGGGTTGTAGTTAGGATGACCAACCCCCTGTAAATTTCACGGACCATCCGTAATTTGGACCTCATGTCCATTGTCCGTGATGGGCGCCTTTGTATGTAATTTTGGGCATCCCCTGAAAGAAGCTTCAACTCCCTGATGGGGCCGCCTCTCACTCATCCTCGGAGCACAAGAGCAGCCTCACACCGCCCATTGTCAATCTGTATGCTGGCTGATTGTCAATACAGAATGACAATGGGCCAGTCTGGGCTGTTAAAGCATGTGGTGGCCTCCTCCAGCCTCGGTCTAGGGCAGGGCATTCTGTCAGATGACGAAATGTACAAAAACGGCCATGCTGCTACGTGAGAATCTAGTTCATGAAACAAAGGTGGTGAAACAAGTTAAAAAGAATAGGTTATAGTTCTTTCACAGTCTTGTCATTTTAGAATTAACGTATTTTCAATATTATATTCAATGAAGCCGTGGTTGATGCTTTTTTATTTTATGCAACTAACAACCATTGACAAAGCCAATAGCCCTGGCTTCTTGTAGGTATAATGTTACTTCTTGTATTATATATCTCGATGCAATGACAGAAACAGCAAAATACCAGTCGGGCGGCACACTATGCTAAGCACAGATTTTTATCTTAGGTGTTTTAAGCCATGCCTTTAATTATATCGAACACCCCCTTTGGTGAGACACCCTAGTTTTTTCATCCCACTTAAAGCTCTGGAACAACACCATGTCACAGTAGCCTCATGTCCTGGCACTGTGCATCATGCATGACTTACTGCTTCCACTTTTTCAGATTGCCTATGTGCAGGGGCATAGTGAACCCTCCCCCCACCCCACCCCTTGCTTTAGGAACTACAGTAAGGCTGGAGTTCTTGATGGGTCTCTTCTGTCTGCAACTCTGCAGACAAAGGTACAGTTCATAATCAATGTGAAAAAGTGTGTGAGTAAATAAGTGAAGGCTGGATGGATTAGTGAAAGGGTGAATGGATGAATGAAAGGGTGAATGGATGGATGGCTCGTGAGAGAAAGGATGGATGGATGAGAGAGTGGAAGGATGGATGAGAGAAAAGGTAAATAGATGGATGTATGGGTGGAAGGGTAGATGGATAGTTGCAAGGATGGATGGATGAGTGAAAGGATGAATGGATTAGTGAAAGGGTGGATGAAGGGTGAGTGAATGGGAGGTTGGATGAGTGAAATGATGGATGGATTGATGAATTGATAAGTGAAAGGGTGAATGGATGGACAGATGAGTGAAAGGGTGGATGTAAGGCAGGATGAGTGAGTGAAAGGGAGGGTAGATGGACAAAAGGATGAATAGATGAGTGAAGGAGTGAAAGGGGGATGGATGAGAGAAAGGATGGATGAATGAGTGAAAGGATGGATGAGTGATAGGGTCAATTAATGGATTCATGAGTGGATGAGGAGATGGATGGGTGGGTGGGTGGATGGATGGAAGGATGGATGGCTAAGTGAATGGGGGATGGAGAAAGAAAGGGAGGATGGATGAATGAATGGATGACCAAAAGGGTGAATGGGTGGAAGGATGAGTGACTGGGTGGATGAATGAGTAAGTGAAAGTATGGCTGGATGAGTGAAAGGGCAAATAGCTGGACAGATGACTGAATAGATGGATGGGTGGAAGAGTGGATGGATGAGTGTACAGAAGGATAGGATGAAAGGGTGGATGGATGGATAATGGAAGGATGAGTGAAAAGGTGGATGGAGGGATGGATGATTGAAATGATGGATGGCAGAATACATGATGAATAGGTTTGTAAATGGTTGAACATGGATATGGAGGGGAACACAGATGGAAGGACAGAATGAATGGTGGAAGACTGAATGATGGATGAAAGAATTATTACAGCTTGTAACCCCCATTAACTTAAGTAACATTTCCTATACATTGACTTTCACATTTATATGAGTCATTGTCTCTATGTAATATGTGTGTGATGTAACGCACTCCGACACCCTGCCCTACATAATTGGGATGAGTAGCACTATAAAAGAAATTAAATACACATGAGAGAGGATCAATTTGAAGATCAGGGGCACTATTAGAGGGTTGTAGCAAGGCCGGACTGGCCGGACCGGGTATCGGGTGTTTTCCTGGGAGGCTGAAAAGGTGGGGGAGGGCGGTTTTGCTACCGGAGGCTGGCACTGCAAAGTTCCTTCAATATCCAGCAGTTTTCAGTCAACAATAAAAGGTGCTGTATTTGTAAATAGGTGTGGTTCTCCATTGTCTAGTGACCAGTAGCGGTCCGTGGAGGGAGTTCGGTGGGGCAGTGAGGCGGGGTGGGGAAATGTAAACACCGGAATATGGATGAACGGAGGTAAGTACACATTTAAATAAATAAAACGAATGTTGTTGCGCGTGCTGCATTGCATTTTGCATCGCAGTCCACCTTTGCAGCTAGTTTATATGTTGTGCCGTCTCTCTTCGCCGCACTAGCCGCAGCCTGTCCCTCTCTGTCAGCATGCTCCCGCGCTGCTGTCTCCGATCAGTCCTGGTGCCGGAGTCAGAGCTGCGCGGCGGCCGGCGGGCTCTTCCACCGCCCACTCCCTCAGCTCCCATTGTCCAATCAGGAGGCCTGGGACTAGCGCGAAAGCAAGGGAGTGCTCCGGTTGTTGCCACCCACTGCTCTGTCTTGAGGAGGGTCAGCCCTGCCCCTTGCCATTCATTTCAGTGGCGTGCTGCTGAAATCGCCTGGGCCGCAGCATAGGTGCCCCATTTGAAACCACCCATTTTCCGCTTTCTCTGGCCACTACCTTCAGGATGACATCACTCTTCTCTGATGTGCTTCGAGGGCGAGCAATAGTCCTCGCCCCGGCCAGCACATGCGCAGGAGGTCCCTGACCTGTGACCTCGTCTCTTCTAGAAAAAAAGAAAAGAAAACTGAATTTTATTTGTGTTCGACACGGGGCAGTGAGCACTTCATTTGAGGCTGCTGCAATGGCATTGCGTGTGGTGTCTCTCTTGTCTCCTCTCCCCGATCCCTGTCCCGAGGCTAGTGTGGCAACGCCCCTTTCGCCCCTATGCACCAGCCTCCACTGCTCGGAAGACTACACTCTAGTCAGATCTGCAGGTCCCAATTAGCTGCATCCAATGTGTGCCGCTTTACATCTCACAATGTCTATCCGAGCAGCTCTTCCGGACTATTTCTCTCACCAAACATGCCTGCTCAGGACCATGCATTGTAAACAAAATATCAGTCTGGACAACCAAATGCAATAACCAAATAAATTGTTTATCATATGAAATACCACAAAAAGACCTGCAGTTACTCAAAGCTGCGTGCAAACTGAAAAACCGTGAAGTGCACAATTATCTCAACCTAAAATATGTAAATGTAAATGTAAATGTAAATGTCAAGGTACTTATAGAGCGCACTGTCACCAGACGGCCACCTTTCAGTGTCGCCTTTGCGGTTTCCTGGCGCTGATACTCATACCGCTGTGGAACCCCTCCTGGCTTTCCCTGTGAAGTGTCCACTCCTGGGCACCCCCAGGGTGAAGCCAGGCATCCTTAGCGCTGTTGGGGCCGGTGTGGAGGCTAAGCAAGCTATTGCCCAGAGTTGCAGCGTGGGGCCCGTGATTAGAATAGGCACCGAGGCGAGAATAGACAGGTCCGAGGAAATTGAGCTCGGGCCCCGCCGAGGCAGGAATCGAACCCTGGTCCCTGGCCAGAACTCTGCTTCAGGGTCTGCCGCTCTAACCATTGAGCCACACTCCTCCACATATTTTGACTTGTACTTAAGTGGTTGTCTATTTACTTTCTTATATACTATTGTGTGACCTCCTCTGATGGGTCTGTAAAACGTACCTTTTTTCTCTAAGTTTTGTCCTGAATTTTGACCTCCTGTCCTGAATTTTTGTCCTGAAGTTTGACCCTTCGTTCTGAATTTTTACACTCACCGTCCTGAATTTGCACCCATGCCAGTTGGTCACCCTAGTTGTAGTTCTAAGACGTTCACTGAGGCGAGGAAGCTTCTGACTTGCGGAAGTTGGGTTTTCCTTCAAAGAGCTGTGCTAGAGCACCTTCATATAGAAAGACATCTTCGGACATCCATCGCTCGCAGCCCGTATAGAAAATTTCAGAACATTCGCAAACTTCGCTGTTTGTCTGAAGGTTAAAGACACTGGAACGCTCTGGCCAAATTCGATGCAATCAGAAATTATATTTGTTTTTTTCACCCAGTAGATGGCGATGTGTCGCTATCTGTAATGTTGCGTCACTGACGCCACAAGCACTGACGGCAACGCAAAGTCACATGACCCCACACGTTAAATAAATGCTGGTTACGCGCGTGCGTAAGCTCTCTTGGGCTGCGGCCGCGGAACCAATTACACCACCATAACCGGCTCCAAGTAATTAATTACACCCCTGCACTGAGGTCCACGTGTGCTGTCCCGGAGACCCAGCGCAACACTAGCCAGGCCCTCTACATAACAAATTGGCGACGAGGGTGGGTGCGCCCTCGCTTGACTCAGGCGCTGGTGTGGCGGCCGCGAGCGCTGTCTTCCGCTCGCGGCGCTCATGCCCCAGTGCACGCTGGTCCTCGGAGGCCCCATCGGAGTGCAGCGCGGCACACCCGATGTCTTTCGCGCGAGTGCTCGGGGTGATCTAGGCCCCGTGAGAGGCGGGGAAGGACCGAAGCACAGCGCTGTGGCCCACGTGGTCCAGGCCTTACTGCTGGCGGTGCAGCTGATCGTTGTGAGCCTCACGGTGGGTGAACAAGTGGGGGCTTCTTCAGCGTCCTGGCACAGATCTGCTTGCAACTGACTGTGAGTACCTCTGCTGTGTGGTGTGGAGATTAAATGGTGAAGGAAGGAAAGAAGCAGGTTCACAAAAGTAACAAACACAGGAGCAGGCTCACCGTCTTCAAGTAGGCCCACACCCCGTAGTGCAGCAGCACCCAACACCCTTAGAGGGGCCCAGCAATAAAGGGGGACGAAGGACATTACTCCAGGCAGGATCCCCAGCAGACGCGGGCAAACAGCGCGAGCCACCAAGGGAAGGCCAGTCCACGGGCACCGCTCGTACCCAGCACAACAAGGCCATAAAGGTCAGGAGGGACCCGGGTGACAAGACACCATAGGAGAATAGCCACCATACCACCCATTGAGCCGTTTACAGTGGAAGGGCCGCCGTCGGCGTTAGCGGCCAGATGGAAGGACTGGGTGGACCGCCTGCGTATCTTCTTTGAGGCCACCAAGGTCCATAAAGACCAGAAGCGGGCAATGCTGATCCACCTAGGAGGCAAAGACATACACAATATCGTCAAAACGATAGTTGAAGCCACTCCAAAGAGCCACCATACACTAATAAATGCCCTCAACGAGCATTTCGAGCCCATGGCTAATCAGGACTATGAAAGCACGACTGAAGAACCTAGTGATTACCTGTGGATTTTGCGACGAACCCGAAGAAATTAGGGGACAGATAATCCAAGGATGTGTGTTGGCCAAATTGCGAGAACGGATACTAGAAGAATCCGGCAAGCCCCTAGCGGAAATACTGTCCCTAGGACGGACCAAAGAATTGTCGAACGCGCGGGCGGCACACATGGAGGCTGCTCTCCAAACACCAGTAAAATCGGAACTAGTAAATGCGGTAACAACCAAACCTCCACAGAGGTGGAACAGGAAAGGGCCAGGAACATCCTCTCCGGGACAAACCAAGTCATGCGGATACTGTGGAGGTCAACCGCACATGGCGGCCGAGTGCCCCGCAAAAGGCAAAAGATGCTCAGGATGTGGGCGATTTAACCACTTCGAAAAAGTGTGCAGGTCAAAGAAGTATCGCAAGCCTCGCCAGGTAGCGAACACCCTCAAAGCAGAAGAACCAGAACCCAGTGATATGGACGATGATGAGGAGGAAGAGAGAGTGGTGCACAAAATCCATATGATCGGCACTGCCACCAGGAAGTCAAGACGCTTACCCCATTGCAGCATCCGGGTAGGATCCCAGGAAGTCACCGCTGTAGTAGACACAGGGGCCACCATCAACATCATGGCCTCAACCTTATACAGCACCATGGATCCACGACCAGCTCTCCACCCCTCAACCATCACCGTGTTCGCTTATGGGCAAGATGCTCCTTTGAAGATACGGGGACGGTTCCGGACCACTGTCGCACATGCTCAAAATCCATCACCACTAATGTCTATGTCACCGAGGACGGCCAGGGGATGCTTCTGGGGTGCAGAGCGGCTGAGGACCTGGGAGTCGTCACGTTTGCTTTCGGAGTACACCAAGAGTCACTCCAACACCTCCTTGCAGAATTCACTGAAGTCTTTCAAGGAATAGGGAAGTTCAGGGGGAAAGAAATCCACCTTCATGTCGATCCAACGGTCCAGCCTGTCGCCCTAAGACACCGGCGAATAGCGTTCCACCTGAGGCCCCTGGTCGAAGAGGAGCTCAAGAAGCTGGAGGCAGCAGGAATAATTGAGAAGGTATCTGGTCCCACTCCGTGGGTGTCCCCGATCGTCGTTGCAAGAAAGCCCAAACAGCCACGCGCGGTGAGGATCTGCGTCGACATGAGATTCCCCAATGTCGCGATCAAGCGAGAACGACACATCACTCCTACGATAGACGACCTCATTGGAGAAATGGCGGGAGCTCGCTGGTTTTCAAAACTGGACCTACGGTCCGGATATCATCAACTGGTACTGGACGAGGCCTCCCGCAACATCACCACGTTCTCGACACATGTGGGACTCAGGAGGTACACCAGGTTAAGTTTTGGAGTGTTCAGCGCCACGGAGGTATTTCAAAATGTGATACAGGAATTGATCGTGGACATCCCCGGTGTCATTAATGTCAGCGATGACATCATGATACACGCTAAAACCACCCAACAACACAATGAACGTCTCCTTCAAGTGCTACGCCGGATACGGGAAGCTGGCCTCACCCTTCACCGGGAAAAGTGCGAGTTCTTATGCCAAAAACTACAATTCTTCGGCTACACTTTCTCCTCAGAAGGGGTCAACCCAGACCCAGAAAAGGTTGGGGATGGCAAAGAAGCCGCCGCTCCCACCAATGTCACAGAAGTCCGCAGCTTCCTGGGCATGGTTAATTACTGTGGGGGATTCATCCCAGACTTGGCTAACTTAACGTCACCACTGAGGGAGCTGACCAAGGAATCCATCACCTGGAAGTGGGGCCCTGAACAAGCCCAGGCCTTCGAGAGAGTCAAGGAAGCCCTTTCGGAAGCGACCACCCTGGCGTTCTTTGACCCCACAAAGCTGACACTAGTAGCAGTGGACGCTGGCCCGGTAGGGTTAGGAGCAGTCCTTCTCCAAAGAAAGAACTCTCAGGAGGAGTGAGCCCCCGTGGCGTTCGCCAGCAGGTCCCTCACCGAAACGGAACAAAGATATTCACAAATAGAGAAGGAAGCTATCGCTATCCACTGGGGGTGCCACCACTTCCACTTGTACGTCTACGGGAAGCCTTTTGTAGTCGCGACAGACCACAAGCCGCTGGTGGCCCTCTTCTCAGGAACCTCGACCAAACCACCACCACGGATTGAGAAGTGGATGCTGCTGCTCCAGAACTATAACTGTAAAGTAGAGTATCAGCCCGGGTCGAAAAACCCGGCAGACTACCTGTCCCGACATCCTCGGAAGGCCACGGCGCAGGAAATGGAGGATGCAGCTGACACCGAAGAGTATGTCAGATGTGTCACCGCGCGATCATGCCCTATACCCATTTCCATGGAACGACTACGGGATGCGACGGCCCAAGATGAATGGATACAGCGAGCCAAGGCAGCCATCCAGAACAACAGCTGGCACAGAGCCAAGGAGGAATGGAAAAGTTTAACCGCCTCGGCACAAAGGGTGATGGACAGTTTGTATCACGTCAGAGACGAACTCACCGAAGACAACACAGGATGTTTGTTAAGGGGACACAGGTTGGTGATTCCAACATCCCTGACCCAAAGCGTGGTGGACCTCGCCCACGTGGGGCACCAGGGAATGGTCAAAACAAAGTCGCGGCTCCGCACAAAGGTGTGGTTCATGTTGATGGATGACCTCGTGGAAGCCACGGTCCGAGCTTGCACGGCCTGTCAAGTAACTGGGGAGGTACCCAGACCCGCTCCGATCATCGTAGAACCTCGACCGAGAACCCCGTGATCTCGAGTGAGCCTTGATTTTGGCAGCCTGCCGGACGGACGCCACACCCTAGTGGCCATTGATGACCACTCCAAATATCCTGAAGTTGAAATAGTGTCGGTACTCAGTGCCACAGAGATCATACCAAAGATGGAGAAAATCATGGCGGCCCATGGTACCATGCAGGAGCTGAGGACGGACAATGGGTCTCCGTTCCAAAGTCAAGAATTTGCATCATACCTACAGGCCCTTGGCATTTGCCATCGGAAAATCACTCCCCGGTAGCCCCAGGCAAATGGGGAGGCTGAAAGATTCATGCGAACACTCAACAAGGTGATCAGAATTGCACATGACAAGGCCCAGTCCTTAGAAATGGCCATATTCACGTTTCTCAGGAGCTATCGCCAAACGCCACACACTACAACAGGCATAGCCCCGGCTCACCTGCTCATAGGGCGAGTAATCACCGACTCAATCCCTCATCACCCGACGTGGCAGCCAGAGACCCCAAGGGACAGCCTCATAGATGCCCAGAGACGCAAAACACATGCACATGTCAGCCTTCGGCGAAGATCTACAGTGCCCAGCTTCCGAAGTGGGGACGTAGTGCTACTCAAAAACCGAGTCACAAGTGGAAAGTTTCGCCTTACTTTTGAAAAGGAACCATGGACAGTAGTGAATGTCCACGGAACCCGTGTCGTGGCTATTCGAGGGAGAGAAAGAATAACGCGGAATGTGTCACACTTCAAGAAATATCATCCTGCAAGACCGGGACAGTCATCCAACCAAGGGGAAAACTGTCCCACCATGCGCTCAGCGGAAGAGTCCAGATCAAGTGGAGCTGAGAGGGGATCGGCCTGCGAAGAGGCCGGGACAGCCGTAAGGTCTGAGACCTCGATGACAACCCCGCATCATTGGGCCGATGAATCTGCGGTGAGCGGTGCCAGCCACTCCCCAGGGGCTGTGGCTCCTACCAACCTGCAGGACAGTGAGGGCGGAGACTCCCTGAGCCGTGGCCTGTCGCAATACGGCCTGAGAAGCAATCCCGAGCCATCCTGCCGGCTGAGAGACTACCTAACGTAAGACTGTTTCATTTTATTTAATGGGTGCTAGTTTGGGGTCCGAACTTTGACCTGGAATGTGGCACTAGGCTGAGAACAGACTCTAGAGTTTTATTGGCAACCTTTTTGTTTTGATGTTGTTGGGGAGGAATGTAATGTTGCGTCACTGACGCCACAAGCGCTGACGGCAACGCAAAGTCACATGACCCCGCACGTTAAATAAATACTGGTTACGTGCGTGCGTAAGCTCTCTTGGGCTGCGGCCGCGGAACCAATAACACCACCATAACCGGCTCCGAGTAATTAATTGCACCCCTGCACTGAGGTCCACGTGTGCTGTCCCGGAGGCCCCGCGCAACACTAGCCGGGCCCTCTACATAACAGCTATCTATCGAGTTGTGTTCATTATTTTACCTTTCACGTGTGTGTATGTAATTATGTACACACACATTTACGTTTTTTTAATTTCGATTTTTTTTATCTTCTAAAATAATGGGACCAACATTACCAACCCCTCCTCCCTCCCTCCCCCCCTCACACCCACCCCATATCAGTTGCGGCATTAGATGTAAAATATATTTATACAGAAAAGGAGTAGGCTTGAAATAGTACTAACATTTTCCAAGTGTTTTTTTTCACAGCTTCCTTGTTTTCAATGGTAAATTCAGGCGAGAATTGAAAACAACGAATCGGTGTATAAAGTAGTTTCTTTGGTCGTAAAGATATTTCTGCAGTTCTGAGCTCTGCAATTGTTCAGGGGAGCGGCTTGCACTCATGATAAAGCACACGAAGGTCTCATTATTACAACTGTAGCAAAAAAATCTGCTGCAGTGAAAAACGCACGAAAAATAAACTGCAGCGCCGGAACCAATCTGTGCCATTGGTGCACATGTGCAAAACACGTGTTTGCTCGCCACCTTCATCAATTGTGTCAAAACTATACATGCAAGAATAATTTGCCAATATCGTATATCCTTGGGCACAACCCTGTGTGCACAGCACTTATTCAACTTTCTTCCAAGGTACCATGCTTTCAGAGATCCCCAGCACAGTATAATGGTTCCTTGGCTTCCCTGCACAGCACCATGCCTATTCAACCCCCCCACCCACCCTTCCCAAAATTCATAGCACCTTGCTTACTTGGCTGCCCTGCACTGCCACCTGCTCTATCAGTCCTAAGCTCAACACCAGCTGAGCTTAATCGGAATAAAATGAACAGCACTGGGAGGCTCACTGCAAGGAAGCAGGGAGAGACTCTCTCCGTGAAGTGCAGGGCTCCCTGCCCGCAGAAGCAGGGCCGGACTTGTCATAGCGGGCATCGGGCGTTTCCCCGGGAGGCTGGAAGGGTGGGAGCCGGTTTTGGAGCAGTAGGAGCCGGTTTTGTTACTGGGGGGCGGTTTTGCAATGGTGCTGCAATATTGGCTCCCAGTGACAAAAGCAGTAGTGCTTCACACTTGTGTCCATCTCCCTCCCCATGGGGCTGGTCCCGCAAAACTGCCACGGCTGCTTTGAGTTCCCAGTCCAGCCCTGCGCAGAAGAATCGGTGCCCTGTGTAGTCAGAAGTGCTTAGGATCCCAGCCACCCCCTGCAGACAGGATAGCCACAAAAAGAGTCTCCACAACCCCGCCAGCCGCTTGTGGGTGTAGGTTATTCAAGCTGCCAACATACACTGGCACTCACAGTCACTTCATCCCACTGAAATATCTCACGGGTGTTGGAACGTTCTATTTACCCTCTGAGCTGCTTCGTCAGGTTTGAAACCCTTGATTTGGAAGTTTCACACAGATCTCTGCAGCAAGCAGCCACTTAACTTTGGTACTGTGCTTGGGGCTATATACAGACCCACCCTGCCTGTAAATGTAGGTGTCAGTGGTCGCAAACTTGCATGCAGCCTGAAAAGATATGATCTTATTTCAGGAGGCAAGAAAGCACTTCATTGGCACCTTGTCTCAAACTGGATCTGTTTTACCTTGGGCTGTGCGGAACTTAAATGCTTTCACACCTCACCCCTTGCATAGTTGTAAAAGGTGACGTCATATAAAGAGAGGTCATCTTCTTAAATCCTCGCCTTCCAGATAAACTCTAAAAGTAGGCAACTCTACGACTATCAAGCAGTCCAATCCAGGAACCCTGCTTCTTGGTATTTCTTGTAGTCCTTCTTCCCAGTCTTTAAACAGAAGCTTACATCTCCTGTTTTGTTGCAGCTGGCGGTGCATTAACCCCCCATATGTAGTGCAATTTATAAATGCTGCTTCGCACTCTCTGGAGCTAATGCTGGAGCTTTATTAGAGTCCTAACCGGTTGGCTGGTAGACAGGATTGTTGAGCCAGGTGCAGAACCCCTCTCCTCAGTCATGGCTGCTACCTCCCACCCACAGAGGGGTGTTGGGAGAGTAGGGGCAGGGTCTGGAAGTATTAGGGCTCCCACACTCCTTGCAGCCAATCACAACGCTGGAGTGCAGCATTGTGATTGGTCTGAGCGCCCTGATACGGCGCTCAGCCAGAGGCTGGATGGGTGGGCATGTTCTCCAAGCAGTCTGTAATGCAACCTGCATGGAGAACAGGGAAAGTGCGCATGACTGTTTTGGGTGGCCTGAGAGGGCGGATCAAACAGTCATTGCGCACTCAGGAGGGTTGTACCCTCCTCCCCAGATCTGCAGACCCACCCCACCCCCTTACGCAAGCTGCCCCAGCAGGAGGAGATCATAAAATGAGAATAACATTAGTTATTATCATTTTATTTTTTCCTTTCTTTTGCTGCATCAAGGCAGTTGGGAAATGCTCCTTCGCCATAGCGGAGGAGCTGCCACTGCCTCTCCTTCTAAGTATGTGGGTTCATTCCATGTGGGTCAGGGTACAACGGGTGGAATGTCTCAGAGTGTCCTTTAGTAAGATCCGTCATGCCATGGCCTCCACACTATGACTCAAAGCCCCGGTCAGATGCCCAGTTTGTCCAAGCTGCTACAGAACCTCTATAGTCAGTTTTTCTGCTGCTTGCATTTTTTCTTCCTATAACGTGCCTTCATGATGGGGATATAATCGAGAGAAGATCCGGATGTTTGTGCCTGTCACCTCTCTACATTATTGCAGACAATTCAGGATAGGTTTTGAGCCAAGATTGTTTCTGAAACCCACTACCCTCCTTATGCATTAAGAACTGCAGTAGTAGCGCTACTAGCCACCTCTGACTGTGCACATTAGAGCCCATTAGAACCTCTGGTATCACAATTTGCAGTATTTAACATTAAAACATGGCATTAGTTATTTGAAGATGACCAACCTGTCATGTTAGACACTATGATTACAAATGGCATTAGATCCCCAACAGAAATGACTTTCTTGAGGTACCTGCACTCTTCAAGCATTTTACTGGCTTCTTGACTTGCGTGATTGAATTCGAGAATGGTAAATGCTGCACTGGAGCTGCTGTTTGCTTTACCTGCTTTGCTAAGCAGTCAAATTCAGTTCTTGTTGTACTACAATCTAGGAATTTATTTAGGCATTTGCACAGCATATTTGGAATGCAGACACCATCTAAAAGAAATCTACAATTATTTGTCAGGACCCTTTTACCATAAGTTACTAGATTTAAAAAAATCTTTTTAGTTCAAACCTACTAGATCGCGCAAACTATCTGGTTGAAAAAGACAGCCTGTCAGTTTGCCAAGAACATGCAGTGGGCGTAAATCCTACTCATTGGTTCCCGTTGGCTGGCTTTACTGTCACTCATATGTTTTCATCTTATTCAATGCCCTGCTTTGGAGCAGTTAGTGAAGGCATTGTTTGAATAGCATTATTTCTATTCATCGTTAAATTCCTTTAGGTTGCAGACATGCCCTATCTGGGCATAAATTGCATTTCCAGTGTTCATCAAATACCACGGAAGCCCAACCATGGGTGGGTGGCTGTTCACCAGGGGCACATGAAGTAACAGTAGATGTTGTAGCATCCAGGATAATATGCTGCATGGCTAAATACTTATATGGTCCCACAGGCGAGACCTATTGGCTACGCCAATGCTTGTTCTTCACCACCTCGGTTTTGTGCTTCACCCTGTTCTGGGTCCTCCCCTGCCTCTGGTTATTACAGTTTATTTCTGCCATCTTTATTCATCTGGGGTCGTTTACTTGGTGTGTGCCTTTCCTGGGGGGAGAGGGACAGGATGGGGTGTATTCATGCTTGCTTTACTTTTACACAGTTCTTCTTTCATGGGCTATTGGTAGCAGATGAATGCATACAGTGCAGCTTCCTTGCCCGGCTGCACCTCTAGGTGTGTTTGTGGGTTGTGGAGTCCAATGGCTACCACCTATCCCATCAGTAGAATAACTCTGTGGTGTCTTTTCCTAACACCTTTAATTTACCTGTACTCTTGGCACCGCTGTCGTCCTAACACTGCAGTGCAGGGGGATACATACAGGCATCTATACAACTCATATATGACTACAGCAGCTTGTTTCTTTTTAGGTCTCGCTAGAGTCAGTGCATGCGCTGCTCTTGCGAGACATTTAGTAGCTGCTTCAACAAGCATTGAAAAGGTAATGGGCCTCGCCTTTAATTAAGTTAAAGCCATTTGCTTTGCTAATGGTATTGTATAGCAAAGCAAATGGCTTTAACTTAATGAAAGGCGAGACCTATTACATTTTTAATGCTTGTTTAAAGAGTGCCTCGAAACGGGTCTCTATCGGGCTCTGTTTTGTGCCCTGGCACAGGCGGTCCATTTTTTTCCGGACTGCAGTGACAGTGCACTAGTGGAGAAGTTACGACATGACGACATGCCAGGTGAGAGTTGTAGGGGAAGGGAAATCCTTTAAAGAGCATAATTTTCTCCCTGGATTCCCCTTCTCCTTTTGAAACTCAGGAGCAGCAACATTGTCCTGGTGTCACCAGGGCTTTAAGTGGAAGCTTTTTAAATATTATATACTATCCAAAGTTGCTGCTTATTTATCTT
Source organism: Triturus cristatus (assembly GCF_964204655.1). Taxonomy (NCBI): domain Eukaryota; kingdom Metazoa; phylum Chordata; class Amphibia; order Caudata; family Salamandridae; genus Triturus; species Triturus cristatus. Next base: position 259,656,257 of record NC_140584.1, read on the forward strand.
ATACAACTAACACCTATTGACAAAGCAAATAATCCTGACTTGTAGGTATGATGTTACTTGTTGTATCATATATCTGAATGCAATGATAGAAACAGCAAAATACAAGTCGGGTGGCACACTATACTAACCACAGATTTTTAGTTTGTCTTTTTAAGCCACACCCTTAATTACATTGTCCACGCCCCTTTGAGAGATCCCCCAGTTTTTTAATCCCACTGAAAGCCCTGGTGCTGGCTGTATGATTTCTGAGGCCAGATGTCCCAAAGGCATCACCAGGGGTTACAGGGGCCAAGCCAGGGGTCGCAGCAGCGATGCCTGGGGACCCATGCATGAATCCATGTATGTGAGGCTGCTCCTTCAGAAATGAACAAGTGAACACTGCTTGCATCCTCCCGGAAAGTTTAAAAATGTAGTTGTATTATGTGGAAAGTTTCTCTGCAGTATTTCGTTCAGACTCCTCAACAAATTCTTCAAACATTGCAACCTGTCCTTTTCAATTCTTCGTGTGTGTGTGTGTTTGTGCGCGCGCATGCTTTGGATGGTGTCGAAGGGGGCATTGGTTATAATGAGCTCTTCAAAGAATATGGGGTAGGTTTGCTTAAACCTCAGACCCTAATTAAAATGAGAACACAGACACTACCTCAGTGCCATTTGCAGATCAGAGTGCCCAGATGCCTCTACTAACCTAGGAAAGCACTACTTAGATGAGTGTGACATCCCTCCGTCATACTCTCCTCTAAAAATACGCCACGCAATCACGGTTTGTCTTGAGAGCCAGACCATTCCTATACTTAGGTCACACATGCACGGCCACGACATCTCACCGCTCTGCACACGGCGTTGGCCACACCAATTTCTAGCGGTTTTATTCACATAAAATACGCCCAGTGCATTCTGGGAATCATTTGCTGGGGGATCATTACCGAAACATAGAAGACGGACAGCAAAACTAGAGCCCAATTGCATGAGTTTAGGCAAAATGTATAGCATCGAACACCCATTATTTTTCGCAGAAATTAAAATATTCTTTGGTGAGAAAATCTTTATTTCTGTCTTAAGAGTTATTATTAAGCAAAAACAGTGCAATGTTATGATTGCTAATTATTCATATATACTAGACATGTAAAGATAAGTTTTCTTAATATAATGGTTGACGGCTCAGATGCGCTCAATACGGGCGTTCGGTATCGCGCTCTATTGAAAGTTGAACAATTTTTCGTTCAACCCAAGGGCTCGGTTTTATTTACAAAGATGGCGGCTGGTCGTGCTAGGCCTCGGTCCGTTTTCACTGTTAGGCTCTTTGAAATTATCCCTCACCTCTGAGATTGGCTGAAGCTCAGCAACCATTCAAAGGAGTTTTCGTTAGGCAAGGCAGGCCAATCGAGGAAAAGCACTTCAACTCACGACATCTCACCGCTCTGCACACGGCGTCGGCCACACCAATTTCTAGCAGTTTTATTCACATAAAATACGCCGAGTGCATTCTGGGAATCATTTGCCGGGTGATCATTACCGAAACTTAGAAGACGGACAGCAAAACTAGAGCCCAATTGCATGAGTTTAGGCAAAATGTATAGCATCGAACACCCATTATTTTTCGCAGGAATTAAAATATTCTTTGGTGAGAAAATCTTTATTTCTGCCTTAAGAGTTATAAGAGTTATTTTTAAGGAAAAACTTGGCCCCATAAAGATAAGATAAGAAAACCTTTCACGCCAGCAGTAAGTCGGGGCAGTGTGAGAAGTTGGCCTGGCATATGCTGGTCACTAGTTCTAGTGGCCACCTTGCACCAGTCCAATTCGCCTCTTGGTAGATAGGTTTAAAGACAACCTTATAAAGAAAGCTATCCTAGTGGTAGCTGTGGAGAGCAGCCTTCAGGCTAAGTCTCTGAGGAATGTAAAGCAGCTTGTTTTACCTTATAATCTCTTGAATTACCAAATGAAAAGACACCACACAGGTATATATATCAAATATATATGTATTTATTTCTAAATATACTCTACTAATCTCTTTATGAGATTAGAGCCAGGTAAACATTCAAAAGATCAACAGTTCTCAATAAATTAAGCACAAATATGGCTGTAGCCCTAGGGGCGTACCAGACCATATACTAAGAAAATGGTATAACAAACTCGACTTGCAATATGAAGAGGCCTAGGGCCTTGGGAATCGCTGGGGCTTCACTGCTGCAGTTTTTACAGGTAAGTAATCAGCCCACAGGAGGCGCGTGCAGTGTCTAAACACACACGCGGGTTTCTCATAGGTTTCAATGCAAAATGTCGCGGTTTGTAATTTACAGTTCTAGGGCACTTCGGAGTGGACAACAAGCAAACAACTTACAGGGTAAGTACTTCGATAGCCAATGCACACTTGGGCACCGTAATGCCAGAGTTACCTCACCCAGGGAAACCGGGTGCAGAGGTGTCCTTTGGTGTCGGGTCGCGATGCTGTTTTCAATGGAGATCGTGGAAGTCTTGCTGCTTGTGTCGTCGAGAGAAGTGTCCGCTGGAATCCGAAGATGGATTGGAGTTGCAGGAGACCTAGAAATTGAGGGGACAGAGTTCAAAGTCACTTGCCAGTGACCGGTGGCCAGCAAGATGGATGACCACAGCTGTCGCGTCGCTTCAGGTCGCTGATGTCGTTTTGTCTCTTCGCTCACGAGGTCCAGGAGAGATCGATGAAGACCAGCAGCTGGATTCCGGAGGTCCCACAACGTCTGCAGCTGTTGGCGGTGTCGGCAATCATATTGGAGTCAACAAACCTTGGCAACTGCAAGTCTCATGTGGATGAAAGATTGTCGATGGATCAGACCAGCAAGGTTCGATGGACTTACCCAGCAAGGGTAAGTGAGGGCAGGCCCAGAGCAACCAGTCGAGCCCTTGAAGTTGATGTGGATGTCTTCTGGAGGGCAGATAGCCAACGGGCAAGCAACCGCGAAGACGCATTTGCAAGAAAAGTTCACCAGCAGGCCACGGTCACTCGGGACGGGGTAGGCCGCTGATCTTCAGTACTAGACCTGCTCAGGACTTGGACAACAAGTGGTCCAAAGCACAACTTCGTTGGACGTAGTTTAGGGCTTGCACTTGAAATCAGTGCACGGTTCCCTGGTATTGCTGTTCCTTGTCACTCGTGGGGTCCAGATGCCACAGCTTCGCTGGGGACTCAAAATGGCCATCAAGAGGTCAGGAAATCCACTTCAGGGGATGCAGGGACTTCGGGCTCCGGCGGGAGCAGTAAAGTTGGCAACCGTAGTTCAGTAGTTTTGGTGCCTGCCAAGCAGGGGAGTCACTCCTTGACTCCAAGGGAGATCCTTCGGTCTTCTAAAGGTAGTAGAACGTTGAAGGGCCAAGATTCTTCTTCGTAGAGCGTCGTCCAGGTGTAATATGAATTGCATTGGCAATGTGTGGTATCTTATACTGATAGGATGGGAGGGACTAGCTCTATGGCCACTCCTCTAGGAGGGCCAGGGTAGTGGGTGGTTACACCCACTTCCCTTTGTCCAGTTTCGCGCCAGGACAGGGGCAGGCAGCCCTTGAACCGGTTTGAGATGGCATATGCACAGAGGAGCCTACTGCTCCCCCAGTGCAGGAATTCAAAGCACTCTAAGAGTGCACCCACCCAGCTCCAATACACTAAATCCTGTCTGGGAGGTGGTGACAACTCCCTGTGACAGGAAACCCTTTGTTGGGCTCCCTCAACTGCGAGTTTCGGTCAGCAGCAGGAGGGCAGCCCGGTGTCTGTGCTGGTGGCATCCATTTTGTGATGCCAGGGCTCTTGAAAGATTTCTACCGTGTAGTACAGTGTGTACATGTCGTCCCCTCTAGAAGGGTGGGATCCTACTCCCACACCAGTTACTGGTGTGGGGGTAGGATTCCAAGTTGTTTGACACCAAACACGACATGTTTTGATGCAGTCATTCCAATGTTAGCATTTACCGCGAGGTTATAATGCACTTAAGAGTATATGGTTTAACCGCATCCACAAACAGCAGCAGAGAATAGACTCTGCCAGCTGCAGAGGGGTCCTGCTCAGGCAGAAGCACCCCCTCACATAGTAAACCCAGCACCCTGCCCTTGGGATTGATAGGGCCTACCATAGGGGTGACTGATAGGTTTATATGTGTGTGTATGGTGAGATATAGGAACCTATACCTCAGTGAGGAGTGCTAACACTACCTCACACATGCTGCAGTAGCAGGCCTGTGGTGTCAGATTGTGAGTGCTTCCCAGGGGTGGCATAATACATGCTGCAGCCCCTGGTAGGCCTGTGAAGTACCAATGCCCTAGGTACCTAAGGTACCATATACTAGGGGCTCATAAGGTACCACAGTATACAATCACTAGTGCATCTATTATGCACACAAATCATTTTAGGGAGTAAGCAGATAGGCTGGGGTCCTGGATAGCAGGATCCCAGCCAGACTAGTCAAAAACCATTCAAACACCAGGAAAAAAGTGGGGGCAACCATATAGTCAGATTCCACCTTCCTACATAACCCCCCCCCTCCCCCAAACGAAAGGAGATAAGGCTAACCTTGCCCAGTTAAGCCTTTATAACCTGAGTGGCCATATAAGGAAGAACCTGCACTAGCATGGTTGCTCCCTGTCTCATGGTCCACTTGGGAAATCCTACCCCAAGGGGTTTTGGAGTTTCTCCAAAGTCTAGGGAAATTACCTGTATTGTTTTCTGGTACAGAAGTAGGCTGGTGGGGTGTCTGAGTCTGGAAGTGAGACCCTATTTGGGGTGGTCTCAACTTCCTCAGCACACTGGTCATCATGGAAGCCTTTCTGTCCATGACTATGTCATATCTGGCCCTAAGGGTCAACCTCTGGCTGCCTACAGCTGGGGGTTGGGTCCCTCTGGTTGGAATAGTGGAGGGCATTGGAATGTTTGGGGCAACTATGCCCCAGGTTTCCCTGTGCCCAACAAAGTCCATCTGGGGGGTACCTGTACTTAGGGGTAAGGGGGATCCCTCAGTTTGTAGAGGAATTTTCACCTGGCTAGAACTACTCTGCTGGGTGTCCCTAATTTGCTGATGAGGGGGTTCCTCTGGGCAGGGGCCCACTGGGGGTCCACTGGCCTCCCTGACCTCTGCAGCCCTGGGCTGACTGAGGCAGGGTAGAGAGGGGCAGGATACCTGCTCCAGACTGAGTGCCACCTTGGAAGGATCCCCTGCCATCAGAGTTGTGGCCAAGACAGGCCTGACCACTTCTGGGGCAGTTACTTCACAAGGGGCAGGGTCAGTTCCCTTAGAAAGCTGACCCCTACCTTTAGTCTGGTGGGGGGAGGACTGTTCCTCACCCCCTATGCTCTCTGTTTGTGTGGAGTGATCCATAATTTCAGGCTTCACTCCCCTTACTTTCTCCTGGGGTGGAGGTGAGGCCCTCAGGGTCTCATCCACTCTCTCATGGATGCCTAACATTCTTAAATGGGCATTGTGGTCTACCTCAGCCCAGGCTGAGATCTCTAGATGATTCCCCAGTAAACAATCTATAGGCAAAGTTGGGGACACTGCCACTCTCTTGGGGCCAGTGACCCCTCCCCAGCTGAGATTTACTACTGCCATAGGATGGTCTGTCCTAACTCCATCAATATTGGTCACCTGGTAGCTAAACTCAGGTAAAAGCTGTTCTAGGGGCACTAGTCTCGTTGTCACCATGGTGACACTAGCCCCTGTGTCCCTGTAGGCCACAGCCTTCTGACCATTGATCATGGGCTCCTGTCTGTACCTGCCCAAGATATTGGGACTCATGGTAAAGTTGGCAAACCCCATGCCACCATCACAGACTAGAGTTGCTGGTGTAGGGGACCTGGTTAGGCCAGAGTCCACCTGTGTTCCCCAAGAAAGCCCAACTAAGCTTTTGGGTGCACTCCCACCACCTGGGGGATTACTACTGGTAGTAACAGGAGGTGTTGGAGCTGCTTTGGGAGGAACATTTTCTTTATTGCCATTCTTTGGACAGCTGGAGTCAGTTTTCCAGTGTCCAGGTTGCTTGCACACATGGCAATATGGTTTCTTATTGGAAGAGGAAGGATTTTGGGACCCACCCCCAGAACTGGGTTTTTGGGGCCCTTCAGAGGACTTTTCTGTTTTATCATCCCCACCTTTCTCTTTGGGTTTAGTGGAATCTTTCTTCTGGTCACCACCTTGGTTCTTGGGCCTAACCCTGGTTCTGACCCATTTGTCTGCCTTCTTTCCCAATTCTTGGGGAGAGGTCAGATCAGAGTCCACCAGGTACTGGTGTAAGAGTTGGTTTTGACAATTATTAAGGATCTGCTCTCTCATAATCAAATGATAAAATCCCTTAAAGTCAGTGACTCTACTGCCAACTATCCAACCCTCCAGAGCCTTGGTAGCACAATCTACAAAGTCCACCCAATCCTGAGTCTGTGCTTTCTGGGTGTCTCTGAACTTGAACCTGTACTGTTCAGTGGTTAAGCCAAACCCATCTATTAATGCACTCTTCAGGGATTCATAATCATTAGCATCCTCTTCTCTAACAGTGAGGAGCTTGTCTCTACCTTTATCTGAAAAGGAGAGCCACAAGATTGCTGCCCACTGTTTCTGGGGGACCTGTTGAACTTTACAGGCCCTCTCCATAGCAGTTATCCATTTGTGGATATCATCCCCACTCTGGTAGGGAGGAACAACCTTGGACAGGTTCCTATGTTCAGGAGTATAATCTCTGGGGCATATTTATAATAACTGACGCATCCCTGCATATCAGCAGGGATGCGCCAGTTATTTTGCGCCCCAGCTCCGCCATCATGGATGCGCCGCATTTATAATGCGGCGCACCATGGGGCAAAAACGGCACAGATGCGTCACGCATCTGTGCCGTAAAAGTGGCGCATTGCTGGAGTTGGGTCGCAATCGCGACGCAGCTCCAGCAAGGCTCGGGGGTGCCCTATCTGCACAATGCTGCGTCAATCCTTACGCCTGCTTCAAGCAGGCGCAGGGTTTTGACGCAGCATGGGCTCAAAAGTGACTGAGTGAAATCTTGTAGATTTCACTCAGCCACTTTTAGGAGGCTTTCCTGCGCCGGAACGCCCCCACCTGCCCTGGAACGCCTACATGTGGCGCAGGGCTTTACAACGTGACGCATCCCCCAGATGCGTCACGTTATAAATACCCCGCACCATGGCGCAGGATTTGCGCCTCTGCTGCGTCACAAAAGTGACGCAACGGCGGCGTAAATGAGGCGCAAGGGCTTCATAAATCTGCCCCTCTGTTTCTAGGGACACTCTTGCTGCCACCAGGGGTATCTAACCCCTCCTTCTTTGAAGCTCTTTGGAGCTCGAAGGCTTCCCTATCTAAGGCCAATTGCTTGGTTCTGAGAGCAAGCCTAGCTTCCTCATACTGCAGCAATTTGTACCTTCTCTCAGAAGAGGTCTCCCTGGGAAAGTTGGAGTTCTTCTGTGGAACAAATTCTCTTCCAGAGTGGTATGAATGGTCAGAGTCCCTTGAGGGGGACCTAGGCCTCTCTCCCACTCTGTCAGTTCTCTTAGGGAGAATTCCTCTGTTCCTTTCAGACTCTTGTGAGTCTGGCCCTTCATCCACAGACTCCAGGTCATCATGATTTTCATCATCAGACCCAGAGACTATGTTTGACCCACCCCCTGATCCAGACCCACTTGCTCCTAGAGCTTGTTTCAGGTCATCTGCTACTAGCAGATCTATCAGGTGCTGTGATGAGGGACTCCTGCCCACCCTCAGATTTCTTTCAAAGCATAAGGCCTTCAGTTCAGTGTAGGCTATATCTTTGTACTGAGATGGGATGGACCCACTGGCTCCATCCTGGTGAGGCATACTAGTGTTGTGCAGTGTTGTACTACCTACACTAGTTGTGGCCTACTGATCCTAACTTGAGCTGTAGCAAGGGTGTGCTTATCCCTTCACAAACAGCTCTAAGTTCAGTAGAACTTATTGATACTAGCTTGACATTATATGTACCTTGAGTACCTTAAGTGGTTTTCAGTTAGTAATTCAAATAGAGATTTTCTGGTAAAACAATGGCAAGCTGGAATCCCACCGCTGCCACCAATGTGAGAAGTTGGCCTGGCATATGCTGGTCACTAGTTCTAGTGGCCACCTTGCACCAGTCCAATTCGACTCTTGGTAGATAGGTTTAAAGACAACCTTATAAAGAAAGCTATCCTAGTGGTAGCTGTGGAGAGCAGCCTTCAGGCTAAGTCTCTGAGGAATGTAAAGCAGCTTGTTTTACCTTATAATCTCTTGAATTACCAAATGAAAAGACATCACACAGGTATATATATCAAATATATATGTCTTTATTTCTAAATATACACTACTAATCTCTTTATGAGATTAGAGCCAGGTAAACATTCAAAAGATCAACAGTTCTCAATAAATTAAGCACAAATATGGCTGTAGCCCTAGGGGCGCACCAGACCATATACTAAGAAAATGTTATAACAAACTCGACTTGCAATATGAAGAGGCCTAGGGCCTTGGGAATCGCTGGGGCTTCACTACTGCAGTGTTTACAGGTAAGTAATCAGCCCACAGTAGGCGCGTGCAGTGTCTAAACACACACGCGGGTTTCTCATAGGTTTCAATGCAAAATGTCGCGGTTTGTAATTTACAGTTCTAGGGCACTTCGGAGTGGACAACAAGCAAACAACTTACAGGGTAAGTACTTCGATAGCCAATGCACACTTGGTCACCGTAATGCCAGAGTTACCTCACCCACGGAAGCCGGGTGCAGAGGTGTCCTTTGGTGTCGGGTCGCGATGCTGTTTTCAATGGAGATCGTGGAAGTCTTGCTGCTTGTGTCGTCGAGAGAAGTGTCCACTGGAATCCGACGATGGATTGGAGTTGCAGGAGACCTAGAAATTGAGGGGACAGAGTTCAAAGTCACTTGCCAGTGACCGGTGGCCAGCAAGATGGATGACCACAGCTGTCGCGTCGCTTCAGGTCGCTGATGTCGTTTTGTCTCTTCGCTCACGAGGTCCAGGAGAGATCGATGAAGACCAGCAGCTGGATTCCAGAGGTCCCATGACGTCTGCAGCTGTTGGCGGTATCGGCACTTGGATTGGAGTCAACAAACCTTGGCAACTGCAAGTCTTGTGTGGATGGAAGATTGTCGATGGATCAGACCAGCAAGGTCCAATGGACTTACCCAGCAAGGGTAAGTGAGGGCAGGCCCAGAGCAACCAGGCGAGCCCTTGAAGTTGATGTGGATGTCTTCTGGAGGGCAGCTAGCCAACAGGCAAGCAACCGCAAAGACGCCTTTGCAAGAAAAGTTCACCAGCAGCCCACGGTCACTCGGGACGGGGTAGGCCACTGATCTTCGGTACTAGAGCTGCTCAGGACTTGGACAACAAGTGGTCCAAGGCACAACTTCGTTGGACGTAGTTTAGGGCTTGCACTTGAAATCAGTGCACGGTTCTCTGGTATTGCTGTTCCTCGTCACTCGTGGGGTCCAGATGCCACAGCTTCGCTGGGGACTCAAAATGGCCGTCGAGAGGTCAGGAAATCTACTTCAGGGGACGCAGGGACTTCGGGCTCCGGCGGGAGCGGTAAAGTTTGCAACCGTAGCTCAGTAGTTTTGGTGCCTGCCAAGCAGGGGAGTCACTCCTTGACTCCAAGGGAGATCCTTCGGTCTTCTAAAGGTAGTAGAACGTTGAAGGGCCAGGATTCTTCTTCGTAGAGCGTCATCCAGGTGTGATCTGAATTGCATTGGCAATGTGTGGTATCTTATACTGATAAGATGGGAGAGACTAGCTCTATGGCCATCTACTTCCCTTTGTCCAGTTTCGTGCCAGGACAGGGGCAGGCAGCCCCTGAACCGGTTTGAGCTGGCATATGCACAGAGGAGCCTACTGCTCCCCCAGTGCAGGACTTCAAAGCACTCTAAGAGTGCACCCACCCAGCTCCAATACACTAAATCCTGTCTGGGAGGTGGTGACAGGAAACCCTTTGTTGGGCTCCCTCTACTGCGATTTTCGGTCAGCAGCAGGAGGGCAGCCCGGTGTCTGTGCTGGTGGCATCCATTTTGTGATGCCAGGGCTCTTGAAAGATTTCTACCGTGTAGTACAGTGTGTACATGTCGTCCCCTCTAGAAGGGTGGGATCCTACTCCCACACCAGTTACTGGTGTGGGGGTAGGATTCCAAGTTGTTTGACACCAAACACGACATGTTTTGATGCAGTCATTCCAAAGTTAGCATTTACCGCGAGGTTATAATGCACTTAAGAGTATATGGTTTAACCGCATCCACAAACAGCAGCAGAGAATAGACTCTGCCAGCTGCAGAGGGGTCCTGCTCAGGCAGAAGCACCCCCTCACATAGTAAACCCAGCACCCTGCCCTTGGGATTCATAGGGCCTACCATAGGGGTGACTGATAGGTTTATATGTGTGTGTATGGTGAGATATAGGAACCTATACCTCAGTGAGGAGTGCTAACACTACCTCACACAGGCTGCAGTAGCAGGCCTGTGGTGTCAGATTGTGAGTGCTTCCCAGGGGTGGCATAATACATGCTGCAGCCCCTGGTAGGCCTGTGAAGTACCAATGCCCTAGGTACCTAAGGTACCATATACTAGGGGCTCATAAGGTACCACAGTATCCAATCACTAGTGCATCTATTATGCACAGCAATCATTTTAGGGAGTAAGCAGATAGGCTGGGGTCCTGGATAGCAGGATCCCAGCCAGACTAGTCAAAAACCATTCAAACACCAGGAAAAAAGTGGGGGCAACCATATAGTCAGATTCCACCTTCCTACAGGCAGCCAGTCCAACTGGGACGGCTCTAAAAGCGAAAAGTGTACGTCACGAGACGCTCCTTTCCAATGGCTGGCCACCGTTTAGCATAAACGGTGACGCCAGCCAATGGAAAGGAGGGACGGGGCTTAAAGCCCACTAGAGAAATCCAACCAAAACATTCAATCTCGCCAGCGAGACTGCTATTGTCTGCGCAGTCTTACGCCAGGCGAGACCTAAAAAGCACTACCTTGCCAGCCACCAGCTTGCTAGTGCACAGCACTATTTCCCGTCGCACGCGCACGTGCGCACAATTCCCGTCACCACTAGCGTTTTTTTTTTTTATTATTTCATTTCGCCGCCGCGTAGCGTTACTTTTACAGCCCCACGGCCAATGCTTGTTTTAAGTGTTGGTTGATGAAGTTACATTTTCACGTTCATGATGTTAATTGATTTACACCTATACCGAGCGCTGAGTAGCTCAGTCATTATTCATGGGATATATTGGAGTACCTTATTGTAATTCATTACCATTTCAGTGCTACTGAAGCTGTGCAGTGTTGGCTTTATTGCCGTTTATCCACTTCTTTTGAGTAGTGTCAAGTTGTGGGTACCACGCTGCCTGCAGTCCTGTGAAAATCCCGCTAAATGTATTACCGTTTTTAGCTCTGCTTTCAGTGCCCACAACAAGGCGTGATTGCTTGTTTCTGCACAAGGCCCACACTCTCTTCTAGAATTGTGTAAGATTGCACTGAAGCACATTTCAAAACTAATGCTTACATACTTATACCCTGCATTAGTAAAACAATCCTGTTTCCAAAGTTAGACAATAGTTGTAAAGTCCGAACATTAAATAAAGTGCTAAAATCAGAGGATGCTCTCGTCCTGTATAACGTTACTAATTCTCAGTGTCATTCACTAGCAGACGAGCTTCCACATACCTACCTAGCTACCTCTGTCAATCCGGCCTCTACGTCCAGTGAGAGCAGACAGCAGTGCAGAGGGGCATGCCTTGTGACAGCCCCTTGTCACACGGCCGCCACATGGCTTAGTGTAAATTTAGCAGACTGGCTCGCGCAAGCGGTGCAGACGCTTCGGTCAGACACCGCTTTGGCTCCTGTGCAGGACGAGGCTCTATGCTCACCACCCTCATCAGAATAAGCGTGTCACTCTAACAACAAGCATTGGCATAGCCAATAGGTCTCGCTTTTGGGAACTTCTAAGTATTTAGTTATGCAGCACAATATCCTTGGTGCAACCACATCAACTGTTGTGTGGCTAAACACTTATATGGTCCCAAAGGCGAGACCTATTGGCTATGCCAATGCTTGGTGTGGTTGTGTGCGTGTGGTTGTGTGTGTGTGTGTGTGTGTGTGTGGTTGTGTGTGTGTGTGGTTGTGTTTGTGTATGTGGTTGTGTGTGGGTGTGTGTACGGGTGTGTGGTTGTGTGTGTGTGTGTGGTTGTCTGTGTGGTTGTGTGTGTGTGTGGTTGTGTGTGTGGTTGTGTGTGGTTGTATGTGTGGCTGTGTGTGTGGTTGTGTGTGTGTGTGGTTGTGTGTGGTTGTGTGTGTGGTTGTGTGTGGGTTGTGTGTATGGTTGTGGTTGTGTGTGTGGTTGTGTGTGTGGTTGTATGTGTGGTTGTGGTGTGTATGGTTGTGTGTGTGGATGTGTGTGTGTGTGGTTGTGGTTGTGTGTGTGGTTGTGTGTGGTTGTGTGTGTGGTTGTGTGTGGTTGTGTGTGTGGTTGTGGTTGTGTGTGTGGTTGTGGTTGTGTGTGTGGTTGTGTGTGGGTGCGGTTGTGTGTGTGTGTGTGGTTGTGTGTGTGTTTGTGTGTGTGTGTGGTTGTGTGTTTGGTTGTGTGTGCGGTTGTGTGTGTGTGGTTGTGTGTGGTTGTGTGTGTGGGTGTGTCTGGTTGTGTGTGTGTGGTAGTGTGTGTGTGGTTGTGTGTGTGGTTGTGGTTGTGTGTGTATGTGGTTGTGTGTGTGGTTGTGTGTGTGGTTGTGTGTGTGGTTGTGTGTGGGTGTGCGTGAGTTTGTGTGTGGTTGTGGTTGTGTGTGTGTGGTTGTGTGTGGTTGTGTGTGGTTGTGTGCATGGTTGTGTGCGTGGTTGTGTGCGTGGTTGTGTGTGTGGTTGTGGTTGTGTGTGTGTGGTTGTATGTGTGTGTGGTTGTTTGTGTGTGGTTTTGGTCGTTGTTGTGTGTGTGTGTGGTTGTGTGTATGGTTGTGGTTGTGTGTGTGTGTGGTTGTGTGTGTGGTTGTGTGTGTGGTTGTGTGTGTGTGTTCTTGTGTGTGTGCATGTGTGGGTGGTTGTGTGTGGTTGTGGTTGTGTGTGTGGTTGTGAGTGTGTGGTTGTGTGTGTGTGCATGTGTGTGTGTGTGCGTGTGGTTGTGTGTGTGGCTGTGTACGGTTGTGTGGGTGTGTGTGTGTGTGGTTGTGGGTGTGGTTGTGGGTTTCGGTGTGGGTGTGGGTGCGGGTGCGGTTGTGGGTGTGTGTGTGGATGTGTGGTTGTGTGTGATTGTGTGTGGTTGTGTGTGTGTGGTTGTGTGTGTGTGGTTATGTGGGTGTGTGGTTGTGGGTGTGGTTGTGTGTGTGTGTGGTTGTGTGTGTGGTGTGTGTGGTGTGTGTGGTTGTGTGGTTGTTTGGTTGTGTGTGTGGTTGGTTGTGTGTGTAGTTGTGTGGGTGGTTGTGTGTGTGTGGTTGTGTGTGGTTGTGTGTGTGTGTGGTTGTGTGTGTGGTTGTGTGTGTGGTTGTGTGTGTGGTTGTGTGTGGGTTGTGTGTGTGGTTGTGGTTGTGTGTGTAGTTGTGTGTGGTTGTGTGTGTGGTTGTATGTGTGGTTGTGGTGTGCGTGGTTGTGTGTGTGTGTGGTTGTTTGTGTGTGTGTGGTTGTGTGTATGGTTGTGGTTTTGTGTGTGGTTTTGTGTGTGGTTGTGTGTTGTTGTGTGTGGTTGTGGTTGTGTGTGTGGTTGTGGTTGTGTGTGGGTCTGGTTGTGTGTGTGTGTGTGTGGTTGTGTGTGTGTGGTTGTGTGTGTGTGTGGTTGTGTGTGTGGTTGTGTGTGGTTGAGTGTGTGGTTGTGTGTGGCTGTTTGTGTGTGGTTGTGTGTGGTTGTGTGTGGTTGTATGTGTGTGGTTGTATGTGTCTGTGTGGTTGTGTGTGTGGTTGTGGGTGGCTGTGGGTGTGGTTGTGGGTGGTTGTGTGTGTGGTTGTGTGTGTGTGGTTGTGTGTGTGTGGTTGTGTGTGTGGTTGTGGGTGGCTGTGTGTGTGGTTGTGGGTGGTTGTGTGTGGTTGTGTGTGTGGTTGTGTGTGTGTGGTTGTGTGTGTGGTTGTGTGTGTGTGTGAGTGGTTGTGTGTGTGGTTGTGGGTGGCTGTGGGTGTGGTTGTGGGCGGTTGTGTGTGTGGTTGTGTGTGGTTGTGTGTGTGGTTGTGTGTGGTTGTGTGTGTGGTTGTGTGTGTGTGGTTGTGTGTGTGTGGTTGTGGTTGTGTGTGGTTGTGTGCATGGTTTTGTGTGTGGTTGTGTGTGTGGTTGTGGTTGTGTGTGTGTGGTTGTGGTTGTGTGTGTTGTGTGCATGGTTGTGTGTGTGGTTGTGTGTGTGTGTGGCTGTGTGTATGGTTGTGGTTGTGTGTGCTTGTGTGTGTGTGCTTGTGTGTGTGTTTGTGTGTTTGGTTGTGTGTGGTTGTGGTTGTGTGGGTGGTTGTGGTTGTCTGTGTGGTTGTGCGTGGGTGCGGTTGTGGGTGTGGGTGTGGTTATGTGTGGATGTGTGGTTGGGTGTGGTTCTGTGTGGTTGTGTGTGTGGTTGTGTGTGTGTGGTTGTGTGTGTGTTCGTGTGTATGCGTGTGGTTGTGTGTGTGTGGTTGTGTGTGTGTGGTTGTGTGTGTGTGGTTGTCTGTGGTTGTGTGTGTGGTTGTGTGTGGTTGTGTGTGTGGTTGTATGTGTGGTTGTGTGTGGTTGTGTGTGTGGTTGTGTGTGTGGTTGTGTGTGTGGTTTTGTGTGTAGTTGTGTGTGTGGTTGTGTGTGTGTGTGGTTGTGTTTGTGTGTGTGTGGTTGTGGCTGTGTGTGTGGTTGTGTGTGGTTGTGTGTGTGTTTGGTTGTGTGTGTGGTTGTGTGGGTGTGGTTGTGTGTGTGGTTGGGTGTGTGGTTGGGTGTGTGGTTGTGTGTGTGTGGTTGTGTGTGTGTGGTTGTGTGTGGTTGTGTGTATGTGTGTGGTTGTGTGTGTGTGTGTGGTTGTATGTGTGTGTGGGTGTATGTGTAGTTGTGTGTGTGGTTGTGGTTGTGTGTGTGTGGTTGTGTGTGTGGTTGTGGTTGTGTGTGTGGTTGTGTGTGTGACAGTAATACTAAAAGCATATCAAAATAAAGGAACACAAACATCGAGTTTGTGGAAAGAGAAAGCACATTGTAAGTCAAAGGGCGCAGCAAAGCATTAACACAACAACATGTTCTTTGATGTTTGATGTTCTTTGAACGAGAACATCAAAGGGGCACCTGCGAAAGTGATCGCCGGCAAAAGTGAAAGTGATCGCGGGCGCTTAATGAGCATGATGAGGTTTGCCATATGGTGCCTCTGCTCCTAAGCGCGCGGCCACGCACATGCACTGTAGCTCTAGGCTGGCCATGGTAGCATTTTTTGAGCCCTCACTTAAAGTCTCGCCAGACCAGCGCATGTGCTGGGTCAGGCGAAACCTAAAAAGCCCTGCTCCCTGGTTAGTATGCATACCACTGGGGAAAGCGCATGATTATGGCAATCCGCAGGATCGGCTCTCAGTACTCCGGGGCTAATGGTTGGTTGGCAGATGCCAAGAAACCGACAGACCACTTGAGGTCCATGTGCGCGCTTTTCTAACACTGAGAGCGCGTGTGCTCGAGCACTTACAATTATGTGTTACGTAGCTGTTCTAAACAGGTCCGTCGGCAGTTGCACAGTGTGCAAGATGCATGAAAAATGGCTAGAACAAAAGGGGGGCACCCTCTTGTCTGTACATCCCGGAGGTCTACCTCCTACCTTGTGGTGTCCTCTCTGACGTGCCACCGAAATCAAAGATGTGCAAATTATTCATAAATGCAATAATGGGGACACAACATGTTGCATTGAACATACTAATGAAATCCCTTTTTTTAGGTCTCGCCTGGCGTAAGACTGCGCAGACATGCGCAGTCTCGCTGGCGAGATTGAACGTTTTGGTTAGATTTCTCTAGTGGGCTTTAAGCCCCGCCCCTCCTTTCCATTGGCTGGCGTCACCGTTTATGCTAAACGGTGGCCAGCCATTGGAAAGGAGCATCTCATGACGTACA
Organism: Triturus cristatus; assembly: GCF_964204655.1. NCBI lineage: Eukaryota > Metazoa > Chordata > Amphibia > Caudata > Salamandridae > Triturus > Triturus cristatus. Next base: position 259,672,270 of record NC_140584.1, read on the forward strand.
CTTTTCGCTTTTAGAGCCGTCCCAGTTGGACTGGCTGCCCCGACTTACTGCTGGCGTGAAATTTTTTCTTATCATTATGGGGCCAAACACATGGCCCATAAAGATAAGAAACCAGTCATGCGAGTCAGTCCAACTGGGACAGCTCGCGAGCCAGTCCAACTGGGACAGCTCTAAAAGAGACAAGGGTTCCAACTGTCCTTATATTGTATGTATACCCCTCGAAAGTTAACGTGGTCTTCATATCAGGTACGTATCCGATATCAACCGAGCAAACTTCTAAAAAAATATTCAGGTAAACACCCTTTTCCAGGAAAAGTTGAAGTGCTTTTCCTCGATTGGCCTGCCTTGCCTGACGAAAACTCCTTTGAATGGTTGCTGAGCTTCAGCCAATCTCAGAGGTGAGGGATAATTTCAAGAGCCTAACAGTGAAAACGGACCGAGGCCTAGCACGACCAGCCGCCATCTTTGTAAATAAAACCGAGCCCTTGGGTTGAACGAAAAATTGTTCAACTTTCAATAGAGCGCGATACCGAACGCCCACATTGAGCGCGTCTGAGCCATCAAGCATTATATCAAAAAAACTTATCTTTACATGTCTAGTATATATGAATAATTAGCAATCATAACATTGCACTGTTTTTTCTTAAGAATAACTCTTAAGACAGAAATAAAGATTTTCTCACCAAAGAATATTTTAATTTCTGCGAAAAATAATGGGTGTTCGATGCTATACATTTTGCCTAAACTCATGCAATTGGGCTCTAGTATTTCTGTCCGTTTTCTAAGTTTCGGTAAATGATTCCCAGAATGCACTGGGCGTATTTTATGTGAATAAAACCGCTAGAAATTGGTGTGGCCGATGCCGTGTGCAGAGCGGTGAGATGTCGTGAGTTGAAGAGCTTTTCCTCGATTGGCCTGCCTTGCCTGACGAAAACTCCTTTGAATGGTTGCTGAGCTTCAGCCGATCTCAGAGGTGAGGGATAATTTCAAAGAGCCTAACAGTGAAAACGGACCGAGGCCTAGCACGACCAGCCGCCATCTTTGTAAATAAAACCGAGCCCTTGGGTTGAACGAAAAATTGTTCAACTTTCAATAGAGCGCGATACCGAACGCCCGTATTGAGCGCATCTGAGCCGTCAACCATTATATCAAGAAAACTTATCTTTACATGTCTAGTATATATGAATAATTAGCAATCATAACATTGCACTGTTTTTCCTTAATAATAACTCTTGAGACAGAAAACAGAAATAAAGATTTTCTCACCAAAGAATATTTTAATTTCTGTGAAAAATAATGGGTGTTCGATTCTATACATTTTGTCTAAACTCATGCAATTGGGCTCTAGTTTTGCTGTCCGTCTTCTATGTTTCGGTGATGATCACCCAGCAAATGATTCCCAGAATGCACTGGGCGTATTTTATGTGAATAAAACCGCTAGAAATTGGTGTGGCCGACGCCGTGTGCAGAGCGGCGAGATGTCGTGGCCGTGCATGTGTGACCTAAGTATAGGAATGGTCTGGCTCTCAAGACAAACCGTGATTGTGTGGCGTATTTTTAGAGGAGAGTATGACGGAGGGATGTTACACTCATCTAAGTAGTGCTTTCCTAGGTTAGTAGAGGCATCTGGGAACTCTGATCTGCAAATGGCACTGAGGTAGTGTCTGTGTTCTCATTTTAATTAGGGACTGAGGTTTAAGCAAACCTACCCCTGATTCTTCGAAGAGCTCATTATAACCAATGCCCCCTTCTACACCATCCAAAGCATGCGCGCGCACAAACACACACACACACACACACGAAGAATCGAAAAGGAAAGGTTGCAATGTTTGAAGAAATTGTTGAGGGGTCTGAACGAAATACTGCAGAGAAACTTTCCACATAATAAAACTACGATTTTAAACTTTCCGGGAGGATGCAAGCAGTGTTCACTTGTTCATTTCTGAAGGAGCAGCCTCACATACATGGATTCATGCATGGGTCCCCAGGCATCGCTGCTGCGACCCCTGGCTTGGCCCTTGCAACCCCTGGTGATGCCTTTGGGACATCTGGCCTCAGAGATCATACAGCCAGCACCAGGGCTTTCAGTGGGATGAAAAAACTGGGGGATCTCTCAAAGGGGCGTGGACAATGTATTTAAGGGTGTGGCTTAAAAACACACAAACTAAAAATCTGTGCTTAGTATAGTGTGCCACCGACTTGTATTTTGCTGTTTCTATCATTGCATCCAGATATATGATACAATAAGTAAGTCAGGATTATTTGCTTTGTCAATAGTTGTTAGTTGTATAAGATAAATAAGCAGCAACTTTGGCTTGTATATAATATTGAAAAAGTTTCAAAGGGAGAAGGGGAATCCAGAGAGAAAATTATGCTCTTTAAAGGCTTTCCCTTCGCCTACAACTCTCACCTGGCATGTCGTCATGCCGTAACTTCTCCACTAGTGCACTGTCACTGCAGTCCGGAAAAAAATGGACCGCCTGTGCCAGGGCACAAAACAGAGCCCGATAGAGACCCGTTTCGAGGCACTCTTTAAACAAGCATTAAAAATGCAATAGATCTCGCCTTTCATTAAGTTAAAGCTATTTGCTTTGCAATACAATACCATTAGCAAAGCAAATGGCTTTAACTTAATTAAAGGCGAGGCCTATTGCATTTTCAATGCTTGTTGTTGATAGCTCCCACGGAGCTCCCTATGCCATATTTCCATTAAAATATTCCCCAAAATCTGCTTCTTTTGCATTTTGTGTGTCTGACGCATTGATAAGATGTTGTTACCCTGCAATGTTATGCAAATCCACCCGTGCTTTGCAATGAACGCTCTGAATTGTTTATTTGAAATTGATGCCGTGCGTAGATAGTTGTTCGGGGCAGCTACCCTGGAGTGGCGAATGATTCACCATGTTTACTCTGTCTTCCCAGGTTTAGTCTCATCTTGGAGGATGTCGGGCCTCAGAGGGGCACGTGAACTGGCGATGCGAAGGTGGTGCAGCAGTGCCTTACGGACATTTTCACCAGCGTCTACACCACATGCGACATCTTCGAGAATGCCATCTTCGGCCTGTGCATCCTGAGCCACATTGCCCTCAAGTCACGGACAAAAGGACCGTCCCTTACATTTTTCGAGTAAGAGTCATTGACACCTAATGAACACTCCTTTTAGACACATAGAACTGCAAAATCTGTGTCTGGGATGATCAGTTGTGTTCCAGGGCCAGTTGCTGAAACTGCCCCAACGCCTCTGCACATTCGCCCGTCTGCCCTTTTCCAATGAACTAAAAATCATCCAAGTAGTGCGACACCAGCCGGTGTCCACTTCTGACCTTGAAGGCCCACTGCAAGAATGAACTGAACGTTTCAAATAACGCACACGAAATCGCGCAACCCATTGGCAAATGTTGGAAGGGGCGATCCCAGGAGGGTTACAGAACACGTTCCTGATCACCCGGTGACCCACCTCTCCCAGAACCAGGCCGAGCACCGGCAGGGAGGCCCTCCTAGGAAGGGGTCTCGTACTTTAGGATCGCACTCGCTGCGCGGACACTACTTGACAAAGGGACACCACACAGTAGGTTTCAGTAGACGATGATCTTTATCTAATATTCTTTGGATCTTTATGATCCACAAGGTAGTCTTTGGTCAATACACAAGCTTGGTAATTCCTTGACAAAAGGGGATTGGGGTAGCGGGACAGTTCTAGGTTCAGAGTCAATGCCGAGTATCCTTCGCACAGCTCTCAATCCTCGAGCCGGGGGACACGGTACAGTCTTGGGTCCAGTCGGACCAGTGTATTTCTCGAGCCGCGACCACGTCCGCAGGGCTCCGGTAGGAAGGAACTGTCAATTGGGAGATCTTCGGGGAGCCGCGATTCACTCGGCAGGCTCAGCTGGTCTTAGAGTTGGTGGGAGCCGCGAGTCTCTCAGCGGGCTCCGACGGTCTTAGAGTCAAGAGGAGCCGCAAGTCTCTCAGCAGGCCCCAATGGTCTAGGGTCAGGGGGGGAGCCGCGAGTCTCTCAGCAGGCCCCGGGGTTCGTAGTGTTCTCGGGAGCCACGACGACGTCAGCAGGGCTCAGATGGTTTCCAAGGATCAGGTAGCGGTCTTCTTTGCAGTTTCGTGGAGCCGCGACCAGGTCCGCAGGGCTCTCTTAGTTCCAGGTCTTCTCTGCCCCAGTCCCCTCAGCACCCCTTGTTATACGCCTCATTCTCTTTGAAGTCCTGCGTCCACACAGAGAGGGGTCTTGGCTTCTGGGGGCGGTGTTGGGATCTCCTGCCGCTCGGCTCTTTGATCCTTTCAGGTTGGCCTGGGAGGGACTCCAGACACCCAGCATGCGGGGAGCCAGCTCCCTGGGGGTACGGAGGGCGATCGAAACCTTCTGTTGAGAGGAGGTCAGGGGTGTGACAGAGACTACTCCTCTCTGTTTTGCTTGGGGGGGTTCCCTCTCCCTTGGCCGGGCATGGCGCGTTTAGGGTCTAGGTTTTGCTGGGGCCCCGGGCCAGCCATCGGGACATGGTGGCCATGGGTCTTCGGTGGCTACGGGGTGGGAAGGACGGGCGGCTATAACCGGGGACCAGGGGTGGTGTAGGGTTTGGGTCTAGGGGCTAGTGTTCAGGGAGGCCCATGCCACGAGGCCGGGCCCCACACGCGTCGCCCCCAGCTGAAAGTCAGGGAGAACTACCCATCCTCTTGGGGGTTCTCTTCGCTGAGGCGGAAGAATCGGGACAGGCCGTCAGCGTTGGCGTGGTCTGTACCTGGGCGATGCTCTACGGTGAAGTCCATCCCCTGGAGGGAGATCGACCATTGCAGTAGTTTGGGGTTTTCTCTTCTCATTTGCATAAGCCACCGTAATGGTCGGTGGTCTGTTTGGACTCGGAAGTGGGTTCCGAACAAGTAAGGCGTAGTTTCTTTAGTGCCCAGACTACTGCGAAGGCCTCTCTTTCAATGGTGCTCCACCGTCGTTCCCGGGGTAGTAGCCTTCGGCTGATGAAGGCTACCGGCTGGTCTAGGCCCTTCTCATTGAATTGGGAGAGGACGGCCCCGATCCTGTGCTCCGAAGCGTCCGTCTGGACTACAAACTCCTTGGAGTAGTCGGGGGCTTGGAGCACGGGGGCCGTACACATCGCTGTTTTTAGGGCGTCGAACGCCTCTTGGCAAGGGGGGTTCCATTGTACTCTCTTCGGCAGTTTCTTGGAGGTTAGCTCTGTGAGGGGGCCTACTATGCTGCCATAGTTTTTAATGAATCGTCGGTAGTAGCCGGTGAGGCCTAAGAAGGCCCAGACTTCTGTCTGTGTCGCAGGGGGCTCCCAGGCCAAGATGGCATCGATCTTGGGCTGGAGGGGGGGACCTGCCCGCTCCCGACCTGGTGTCCCAGGTAAACCACGGAACCTTGTCCAATTTGACATTTGCTGGCTTTGACGGTTAGGCCTGCTTGGCGCAGGGCCATCAGCACCTGTCGGAGGTGCTGGAGGTGTTCGGTCCATTGGGAGCTGAACACCGCAATGTCGTCTAGGTACGCGGCGCTGAACTCTTCCAGCCCGGCCAGGACCCTGTTGACCAGCCGCTGGAAGGTGGCCGGGGCATTTTTCATTCCAAAGGGCATGACTCGGAAGCGATAGTGCCCATCTGGGGTGGAGAAGGCGGACCGCTCCTTGGCTCCCTCGGTGAGCGCAATTTGCCAGTATCCGCAGGTCAAGTCGAAGGTGCTGAGGTAGTGAGCAGCCCCCAGGCGGTCAATGAGCTCGTCTGCGCGGGGGATAGGGTGAGCGTCGGCTCGGGTGACCGCGTTGAGCCCCGGTAGTCCACACAGAACCTTAGTTCGGGGGCGACCCCCGGGGCCGCGGCTTTCGGAACCAGTACCACGGGGCTAGCCCATGGACTGTCGGAGGGTTCGACCACCCCTCGGGCTAGCATCTTGGCTACTTCGGCTTGGATGCAGGTCCGAACCCTGTCAGGGACGCGGTAGGCTCGGTGCCGCACTGGCGGGCTGTCTCCGGTATCCACGTCGTGGACACACCAGTCGGTGACCCTGGGGGTGAGGGAGAAGAGGTCTGCGAATTGCCCCAATAGCTGGCAGCAATCGTTGTATTGTTGGGGGGTGAGAGAGGAGGAAGGCCGCACTCCTTCTATAGAGCCATCCTTTTCTTTCGCGCACAGGAGGTCCGGGAGGGGCTCGGTGTCCTCCTCGGCCCCATCGTCGGTGGCCAGGAGCAAACTCAACTCCGTCCTCACGAAGTGAGGTTTGAGGCGGTTCACGTGGAGGACCCGGAGGGGGTTCCGAGGGGACTGGACGTCAACTAAATAAGTGACTTGACTCTTTCGCTCTACGACCTTGAAGGGCCCAGTCCATTTGTCTTGGAGGGCGCATGGTTTCACCGTCGCCATCACCCAGGCCTGTTGGCCCGGCTGGAACTCGACCAGAGTGGCATTTTGGTCATACCAGCGCTTCATCTCCTCCTGGCTAGTCTCGAGGTTTGCTTCGGCGAGCTCTCGGAATTTCCGAGTCTGGTTGCGGCGCGCCAAGATGTATTGGAATACATCTTGGGGGAGCCCTCGGGGGGCGGTCTCCCAGCTCTCCTTGACCAGGCTCAGGGGTCCCCGGACGCGGTGCCTGTAGAGCAATTCGAATGGGCTGAACCCCAGGGATTTTTGGGGAACTTCCCAGTATGCGAACAGGAGGCAGGGGAGGAGAACGTCCCACCTGCGACGGAGGGGCTCTTCGAGGCCCATGATCATCCCCTTCAGGGTCCGATTAACCCGTTCCACTAGAGCATTGCCTTGGGGATGGTACGGGGTGGTGAATTTGTACGATACCCCGCATTGCTGCCATAAGGACTTCATGTACTTCGAGATAAAGTTAGTGCCGCGATCACTCACGACCTCGCGAGGGAACCCCACGCTGGAGAATATCCCCATGAAGGCCCGTCCCACCACGTGGGCCGTCACGGTTCGGAGGGGAATGGCCTCGGGGTAGCGGGTGGCATGGTCCACCAGTACGAGGATGAACCGGTGGCCTTGGGCGGTCCTTGGGTCCAGAGGTCCCACGATGTCTATCCCCACCCGCTCGAAGGGGGTACTAACGACGGGGAAGGGTTGTAGTGGCGCTTTGCGCTTTCCGCCACTTTTTCCGCTGGCCTGGCACGTGGGACACGACTTACAGTGGGCTTCGACATTAGCTCGCATCTTGGGCCGTAGAAGTGGGTGACTAAGCAATGATAGGTTTTGTCTTGGCCCAAGTGTCCCGCCAGGGGTACATCATGGGCTAGGCCCAGGAGGAAGTCTCGGAAGCGCAGGGCCGATCCTAGCTCGGCAGACTTCTGCTCACTGTATAGGAGGTCGTTTTCCCAATACACCCAATGGGTTCCGGACTTGTCGCCCGCCGCCTGGGCTTCGGCCTGCTGCCGGAGTCCGAGGAGGGAAGGGCAGGCGGCTTGTTCTCTGCAGAACTCTTCCCGGGAGGGGCCCCCCTCGAAGCGCCATTGTGCCAACTCGGGCAGGTCACCTAGCTCCGTCATTTGCTCGGGGTTCTGATATACCGGCCCGTTGTCGGGGACGGGTTCCCCTTCCGGGGGGAGGTCATCGGGCTCGGGTAGCCTGTCCCGTCCCTCGGGGATGGCGACTGGGTTCAGGGTTTGGGGCTCACCTCCCTCGAGGGGAGGCGATCGGGCTGACATGGAGCGCATGGTGGCGCACACCCATTCTGGTAGGCCCATCATTCCTAGGTGGGCCCTTCGTTCCACTTGTCCCCACAGGGAGCTCTCGAGGTCGTTGCCCAGGAGGCAGTCTACGGGCTGGGAGGTTCGGACGGCCACTCTCAATTTACCGGTTACTCCCTCCCATTCGAAGGGTACCAGGGCCATCCTGCAGAGGCTCTCGGAATTGTCCGAGGATATAACTGGACAGAAGATGTCGGGAAGTATCTGGTCTTCGGCTACCAGGTGGCAGTGGACCGCTGTGACACTCGCCCCGGTGTCGCGGAGGGCCTTGACTCGGTGCCCGTTGACCGTGACCTGCTGTCAGTATTTCTTGGTGTTGGCGGGTAAGGCAGTTCTGGGAACCATTTCTTGGTCTCCTAGGGAGACCAGGGCCATGGCTGCAGACTCCTATTCCTTGGCGTCCTCTATCTCCTCCCCTAGGGCAACGGTGGTCATCCGTCGGGCTGGGGGAGTGGTCGCTGCGGCCCGTTGGTACCTGGGACATTGGGGGTCACTGGCATAGTGACCAGTCTGTTGGCATTGGTAACATGTGATCCTGTCTCGGGGTCCCTGCCTCCCCGGGGGCCCTGTGCTGGCTGGGGGTGGTGCTGGAAAGTGCGAGGGTTGGTTTCTGGGGGGACTATGCTGGGGGCCTGCCTGGAATTCCCTCTGTCTTCCCTGGTTTCCCCCACCCCTCTGGTGGGGAGGTCCCTGACTGTGGCGGCCGTAGTGTCCCACGGGGCCCCGGGGGGCCCGGGTGTTCACCCAGCGGTCAGCTTCAACAGCCAGTTTCCGCGGATCTGTGAGCTTGCTGTCGAGGAGGTGCTGGCGTAACTCTACAAAGCAATTTGCGGACAAGTGTTCCCATGCGATCAGGTCGAACAGCTCCTCAAAGGTGGAGACCTTGCTGCCCTTGATCCACCCGTCTAAGGCTCGGCTGTAAAAGTTCACGTACTCCACCCACGTAGTACCGGGTATCTTTTTGCAGTCTCGGAACCTTTGCCGGTACATCTCGGGGGTGAGTCCATATCTCGCTAACAGGGCCTCCTTCATGTGGCTGTAAGAATTTAGCACAGTGGAGGGCAGGTCCAGCAGGGTGTCTCTCCCCTCGCTCAGGAACCGGCCCCACAAGCCAGCCCCCCAGTCCTTCTGTGGGACTTGGTGGGAGGTCATGGCGACCTCGTAGGCCTTGAACCATTGCTGGATGTCGTCGTTCTTGTAATATTCTTTCACCACATCCTTGGGGATGTGGACGTTTGATTCCACTGGGGGAGAGGTCCCTTGATTCCCCAGGGGTCTGGATTCCACATTCTTGGCCTTGAGCTCGATCTCTTTTAGGCTGCGCTCATGTTCCAGTTGCAGGTTTTTTTCTCCGTGCTCTCGCTGGCGTTTCTTCTCTTCAAGTTCCCCTTGTAGGCATAATTGTTCTACAGCTAACTTTTTCTCGGCCAATTTTAGCTCTCCTTCTATCATTAGCTTGGCCAGTTCTAGTTCCTGGCTGCGGCTCCTTTCCCGGTCCACTAGTTCTTCTGGGGATAGGCCACCCTCTGGGACGTTGCTCCTTACCGGGGTGCTTCGGAGCTCGTTCGGCAGCTCCATCCGTCGTCCGCCTCCTTCCGTTTGGGGAAGGGAATCTCCGGACTCTACTGCGGCCTTCAATGCTTTCTGGAAATCTTCTTTGGTGCTTAATCCGGTGGTAGCGATTCCAAGGTCTTTGCAAAACTGTTTTAATTCTCGGTGCGTATATTCTTCCAACCGGTCCTCTCGGAACGTAGAACTCGCGTTGGTTCCTGTGGTACTCATGGTGGTTCCTTCTTCCATCTTTGTTCGTTAGTGCGTCAGCCGTTTGCTGTGCGATCTCTAGGTATCGGCTCGGATCCCGTGTCCTGCCACCAAATGTTGGAAGGGGCAATCCCAGGGGGGTTACAGAACACGTTCCTGACCACCCGGTGACCCACCTCTCCCAGAACCAGGCCGAGCACCGGCAGGGAGGCCCTTCTAGGAAGGGGTCTCGTACTTTAGGATCGCACTCGCTGCGCGGACACTACTTGACAAAGGGACACCACACAGTAGGTTTCAGTAGACGGAGATCTTTATCTAATATTCGTTGGATCTTTATGATACGCAAGGTATTCTTTGGTCAATACACACGCTTGGTAATTCCTTGACAAAAGGGGATTGGGGTAGCGGGACAGTTCTAGGTTCAGAGTCAATGCCGAGTATCCTTCGCACAGCTCTCAATCCTCGAGCCGGGGGACACGGTACAGTCTTGGGTCCAGTCGGACCAGTGTATTTCTCGAGCCGTGACCACGTCCGCAGGGCTCCGGTAGGAAGGAACTGTCAATTGGGAGATCTTCGGGGAGCCGCGATTCACTCGGCAGGCTCAGCTGGTCTTAGAGTTGGTGGGAGCCGCGAGTCTCTCAGCGGGCTCCAACGGTCTTAGAGTCAAGAGGAGCCGTGAGTCTCTCAGCAGGCCCCAATGGTGTAGGGTCAGGGGGGGAGCCGCGAGTCTCTCAGCAGGCCCCGGGGTTCGTAGTGTTCTCGGGAGCCGCGATGACATCAGCAGGGCTCAGATGGTTTCCAAGGATCAGGTAGCGGTCTTCTTTGCAGTTTCGTGGAGCCGCGACCAGGTCCGCAGGGCTCTCTTAGTTCCAGGTCTTCTCTGCCCCAGTCCCCTCAGCACCCCTTGTTATACGCCTCATTCTCTTTGAAGTCCGGCGTCCACACAGAGAGGGGTCTTGGCTTCTGGGGGCGGTGATGGGATCTCCTGCTGCTCGGCTCTTTGATCCTTTCAGGTTGGCCTGGGAGGGACTCCAGACACCCAGCATGCGAGGAGCCAGCTCCCTGGGGGTCCAGAGGGCGATCGAAACCCTCTGTTGAGAGGAGGTCAGGGGTGTGACAGAGACTACTCCTCCCTGTCTTGCTTGGGGGGGTTCCCTCTCCCTTGGCCGGGCATGGCGCGTTTAGGGTCTAGGTTTCGCTGGGGCCCCGGGCCGGCCATCGGGACATGGTGGCCAGGGGTCTTCGGTGGCTACGGGGTGGGAAGGACGGGCAGCTATAACCAGGGGTGGTGTAGGGTTTGGGTCTAGGGGCTAGTGTTCAGGGAGGCCCACACCACGAGGCCGGGCCCCACAGCAAAACTCTGTCCACAAAGATGGCACCCCCGAACTGCATGCCTAGCAGTGAGAAGTCCGCCGGATGAATTGGAAGGAGGCGAAATGCAGATTTAATGTCACACTTCGCCAACTCTGCCCCACGGCCACCTGCCTGGACCAAACCGATCGCATCATCCACTGAGGCGTACACCACCCTAGAATCCTCTGCCGCAATGAAATCATTCACGGATGCCCCCTCCGGCCAGGACAAATGATGTATCAGCCGAAACTCCCCCTGCTCCTTCTTGGGTACCACCCCCAACGGAGAAATGATGAGATCCGGCAGTGACCATGACGCAAATGGACCCGCAATTCTACCCTCCAACACCTCCTTCCACAACTTAGCTTCCACCACCTCTGGCAAATCCTTAGCAGACTTCAAGTTTTCAACCCACCTCCGTTCCCTGGGACCCTGATACCCCACGCGAAATCCCTCCGAAAAACCCCATTAAAGTTTCAGTGCCGCTTCCGTATCAGGGTACCTCGAGAGCCATAGACCCATGGCTCCCACATCAACCGGCGTAGGAGCCCTTTGGTCCAGCCTGCCCCCGTCCTTTTGTGATCCGCCATTGCTCGGATGGAGTGGCCAGCGTAAAGCACTGCGTGACCGGATGCCGCCCGCCGCACTTGGAACACTCATGCTTGAATTTGCACAGGTAGCAGGTGCAAGAGCCCTTATTGAAGTTCCAACATGCCCCAACGGTAACTCCCCCAGGTTTAGATTGCTGTCCCCCTGTACCTGTAGGCCCGTTCTGCCCTCCCCCGGAACGACTGGAACCTCCGTGCCCCCCCGCCCCAGACTGGGCGGGACGCGGCTGAAAAGGCCGATAAGAAACCGGGAGACCAATAGCCGTATGCGTGGACGCCGCCGACTGCGTGGAAGACATCCATTGCACCCATAACTCCTGATCCACCTCCCCCCAAGGTTTGTATGGATTAACGCTGACCCTGTGCCCGAAACTCCTCGTCATAACTCAACCATGCTTTCTCACCTGCCAGTTTCGGGGGCACCGCCCGGTCCTTCCCTCCTGCAACCGCAGACTGCAGGTTTTCCTTCCTGGTCCCGCTACCGCTGGCCCGCGGCGCCTGTAAAACACCAATCTTCCCAGTTGCTGCCGTTTCTCGCCCCCAACCCATTCACGCACTTCATCCTCCTCCAACTCCTCACTATCCGAATCATAGTCCAGTTGCTCCACTTGCTCCACCTCAGCATACTCCTTTCGCACCTCACTCACAACCCGCTTCGCACCTTTCCCTTTCATACCAGGCACAAACTCACACTCCGGCGCCGACGATGCCCGCTACCTCGATGGAGGGCAGGCCGCCGCGGACCCCCTGCTGCTTCGCCCCGGCGTTTGGAGGCCGTCTTGCACCCCGCCGACCAACCCTTGCCTCTGCCAGCTTCCACCGCTGGCTTGCACCCCCCCAGGCCGCCATGGCCTGGGGGAGCCCCAGTGCTGTCAGGCCTCTGCGTCACTGCAGTCCTTACCTCGTCCACCCACACCCAGCGGCCTCGTGCCCTAGTCCCCTTGACCTACGCACTCTCAGCCCCAGCAACAAAGAGGCGTGCTGGCGGAACCTCCCCCCAGCGCACCCCCCCAGCCCATCTCCCTGGCCTCACAGAGCGCCTGCCACCTCAGTTCGGTGTCTTCGATAATTTGACGCTGCTCCCGAATCCGGTCCTCCAGCGACATGGAGTCCCACCGTTCTGCCCATCGCCCCCCTGGCCCCCGGTACCAGGCCCGCCTCCCCACCACCACCTGATGTGCCCGCCGCGCTGCGCACCCGGTGCCCAGGGTCCCCCGGTGCCGCCTTCAGAGGGCTTCTGCCCTTGCCCCCCGCCCCCCCACCCCCCCACCCCCAGAAAGCTCGATAGGCTGCTCACCCCCCCACTCCTCCTCTCCCCCAACCGAGTCGCTCCCTGACAGCACCAGCTCAAAATCATCCCCCACCTGCTCCTCTCCCCCACTCAGCTGTCCCCCGTCCCCTACACTGTCCTCGCTGTCCTCCTCCTGAAAATTGGGCCCCCTTTGAGGGGTCACCCCGCCTTTTGCTTCCTGCCCACTGCCGCCGTCTCCCCTGCACTCACACCTGCGCTGCACGACTCACCTGCGGCCCCGCTCCCCCCTCCCGCCGCCTCACCAACCGTGAGCCCGCTCATTACCTGCGCGGGGAGGCTCAGACGCTGTCCCCCACGCTTCGCCCCCTCCGACTGCCGCCTGCCCCACCCATGCGCCGCAGTACCTGGTTTTGGCAGGGGGGGCTCCTCCAAGCACGCCGCCACCATCCCGACCCACGCCTGGTCCAGTACGCCGGGCCGTAGGAGATCCGACCTCCCGGCCCGGCCCAACACCTGTAACGCCGTTCTCACCGCCGCCACATCCGGGTCTGCCATGCCGTCCTGAGATCTCCCCTCCAGCTCCCTCGTTGAAGCACGCGCTGACCCCTGTGCCTCTAGAACTCCATCCACCCGGCCGACTGCCCGGGTCACAGGCCTAGCCCTAACTCAAACTTTATTAATTCCCTATCCTGTCGGCGCTGGGAGGCAGGAAGAGGAAGAGCTTCCTCCCCTGCCCCCTTTTATACCTGCCTAGTTCCCACCCCCTCCCCCTAACTAACCCCACCCTGTCCCGTGGTATCGCGCGAATACCCCGGGGGAAGACTTGTCTGCCGACCTTGCTTCCCCCGGGTCCTGCATTGTGGGTTGGCTGCTTTCTTCTATCGTCAGTGTCGGTTTCTGTCTGGTGTGGAAGGTTCAAGGGAGGTGTGTCTGTGTCAGGCGTGCAACACTCATTGGGCTCACCGGGCTTCAGCACTACCCTGCTCCCACCCCCCCCCCCCCCCCCCCCCCCTGAAATTTGGTCAAGTTGCGCACCTGGTCTGTGCTATTCTTGGTGCTCATGTCTGCACTGAGTGGCTGTGACGTTTGGGTGCGCTTGTACGTGCGGGTGTTCGTGTTATTGCCTGTGCTAATCTTGCAGTTCATGTCAGCGGGGGTGTCTGTGTCTGGTTTAACTGAACTTGTTTATCTAACAGTCTACGCCTTCTTCCTTCAGGTGGACACATCCGCTGCAAATGGCTCCTCAAAGGCTTTCAGGTGGCTTCGCCTGGTCCAGTCTGCAAGGAGTGAAGAAGAACAAAATCTAGAAGCATTGGCATAGCCAATAGGTCTTGCCTTTGGGACATTATAAGTGTTTAGCCATGCAACAGTTGAAGTTGCACCAAGGATATTGTGCTGTATAATTAAATACCTATAAGGTCCCAAAGGCGAGACCTATTGGCTATGCCAATGCTTGTTGTGCTGTGGGATCCTTGCAGTTCAGACACGAATGGTGAGAGACACCCCGCCTCTGCAGTCTACCACAGCACGTTCCTGGACAGAATATGCCTCTGTTAAACAGATATGGTCTATTGATGACCCTCCCTGGGTCTGAAGGCTGTGGATGTATTGCGACCCCTCAGGACCCCCAGTTCATGACAGATGCTGACACTGCTCACAGCACCTGGGAGCTGTTTATCAAGGAATACGCGAGCCTCGGATCAGACATTAAGACATGTTCCCAGTCCCTTCTCTTTTTCGCCCTTCCCTCTCCCATGATAATTTACACGAATCCGAGGCGCACATCTCGTTTTCAGGCCCTCTTAGGCTGCACAGTGACAGTGGTAAAATAAGCTGCGCACCGCAGTGCATTTTAGCGGGTGCTATCCTGCTTTCTTTTTAAATGTATATTTTGCTTTAAATGGAAACCACATAGGCCGGCGGGGACGTGTACCCAGCAACCCATTATCTTCGAGAGAGGTTATTCAAAACGAAGGCACTTGTGGTGCGTTTGAGCTTGCAATTGGTCATCGTATTAACTACGTCCTTGGTTACCTAATGCGTATGTCCATCTACCTTGTTTGGCTCACGGGACCAATCTTCTCTTACTCTGCCCACAAGTAATGCATACAGGTAATGATGTTCTTGACACTCCATTGTCCAGTGAATTGTGGATTGTCACCCAAGCCCTTCCCCAAGTGAATAAGTTGTCCCAGGAAGCAGTGGCGGCTCCTCAGCTAAGGTGTAGAAGCTTCGCCCTACTGCTTTTTAGAAGTGAAATAAAGGGAAAATAAAATGATATTAAACTCGAGTTATTATCATTTTATTTTCTCCTACTCCTGCAGCTTTACGTGAGGGGGCGGGGGAGGAGTGGTAGCACCCTCCTAAGTGTGCAAAGACTGCTTGGCCGGCTCTATCCGGCAGGCCAAACAGTCTTGCACACTTCGCGTGTTTTCCATGCAGGCTGCATTACGGTCTGCGTGGCGAACATGCCCAGGCTCCCAGTCTGCGTCTATGCTAAGGCAGCGTTGTGATTGGCTGACTGGGAGCCTGAGTGTGCTTCCTGTTCAGGCCAGCGAGGCAGGACTATGGAGGAGAGATGCGGCGAGGAAGAGGCGAGAAGGTAAGTTTTGTTTTTTATTTTTTAATATTTGCTTCGCCCCTGTTCTCCCCCTCTCACCCATGCCCCCGTTCCCCCACATCTGATCTGTGCGGGCCGCAGCTGCCCAATAGGTTAGAGACACCTTATGATGTTTGAAAAAGGCTGCATTTATGAAGTAGGTGACTATCACATTGTATAGAACCATAGCACACGCCTTACAGGTTATTTTGGCCTTACTAAACAGTAGTGAAAACCTGTCCACACAAATGCACACAGCATGATTCCACTACACAACACATGTCACCATCTAATAATTCCATACCACACAAATCAACTCCACATTATTCCACTACATACCACATAATGCCAATCCATCAATTTCAACTCCACAAATTCCCACTTTGCTCTATGCCACAGAATTCCACTTCACATAATGGCACACCATTCCAGATAATTCCATTACACTCCATGCAACACAATTCAACTCTAAATAAGTCCACTACACATAATTACACTCCAACCTACATAATTACACTTCACGCCACATATTTACATTCCACATATATCCACTTAGCTCCAAAACATATATTTACACATTTACAGTCAACAAAATTCAATTTCACAACATGCCTCATATTTACACTCCACATAATTCTACACCATGCCACATAATGCCACACCACATAATTCAACACACAATTCCATAACACACAACATATTTACACTCCACTCCATACCACATAATTACATTCCACATAAATCTACTCCATGCAACATAGCAGCACTTGCCCTTATCTATTCACCATTCCGCATAATTCAAAAATACAAATGCACTTCACAATTCGACAACTAACAAATCCAAATCAAACCACATAATTCCACTACAAACAACATACATCCACTTAACCACAAACATAAGTAAAAATAACATTTACAACGCCAATAGCTTTAACTTTCACAAATGCAAGATCGATTGCATTGCAAATGCTTGTTTAATGTAAGCAGGAGGTCAGGAGTCCATTCCCAGCTTAAGGCTGCTTTTCGTTTTGACCGGCAGACACTGTGGCAGGACGATCTCTGCAGAGACTGTAGCGTTTGGATCGCTGTGTGCACATGACCCTGCAAAGATACTCCAACCATGGGTGGGGTTTAGATTTGGGACTCCGGTACCTAGGGCACTTATGCACACCGTGCAGGAGCATGGAGTCACTGCATGGGTAGTCAGCGACATGAGCAAATGCGCTTTCTGGTGCACATCAACATGCACCAACAAGACATCAGACAATTCGCATTTGCTTGCTTTTTATCCAGTAAAGCTGGAAGGTCGCTTTCAAACTGCTTACTGTTAGGAGCAGTCCCATATTACAACACGCAGTACATATTACTTTTGCCCCCAAATGCCAACTGCTGCTTGTCCTTTACCTAAAGCAAAGGAATATTTATTGGGCATAGCATAAGCTGATATGTGACATCTTCAGTGAGTTCTGGCTTTGCAGTACACAGGACGATTGCGAGAAGGAAATTCTGAGGACACAGAAAGCGTGCTTGTTACACAAGGGCCCTAACATATTTCATAATCTGGAATTAGAACCTGCAGAGTACCACGCATTGACTGAGACAAATCTACAATTAGAACCCGCAGAGTACCACGCATTGACTGAGACAAATCTGCAATTAGAACCTGCAGAGTACCACGCATTGACTGAGGCAAATCTGCAATTAGAACCCGCAGAGTACCACGCATTGACTGAGACAAATCTGTAATTAGAACCCGCAGAGTACCACGCCTTGACTGAGGCAAATCTGCATTTAGAACCCGCAGAGTACCACGCAGTGACTGAGACAAATATGCAACCAGAACCCGCAGAGTACCAAGCATTGACTGAGACAAATCTGCAATTAGAACCCACAGAGTACCATGCATTGACTGTGAAACGTCTGAAATCAGACATCGAAGAGTACCACGCCCTGACTGTGACAAATCTGCAATTAGAAACCGCAGAGTACAACGCATTGACTGTGACAAATCTGCAATTATAACCCGCAGAGTACCATGCATTGACTGAGATAAATCTTCAATTAGAACCTGCAGAGTACCACGCCTTGACTAAGACAAATCTGTAATTAGAAACCACAGAGTACCAAGCATTGACTGAGACAAATCTGCAATTAGAAATCACAGAACACCATGCATTGACTGAGACAAATCTGAAGTTAGAAATCACAGAATACCACGCATTGACTGAGACAAATCTGCAATTAGAAACCGCAGAGTACCACGCATTGACAGAGACAAATCTGCAATTAGAACCCACAGAGTACCATGCATTGACTGTGAAACGTCTGAAATCAGACACCGAAGAGTACCACGCCCTGACTATGACAAATCTGCAATTAGTAACCGCAGAGTACAACGCATTGACTGTGACAAATCTGCAATTATAACCCGCAGAGTACCATGCATTGACTGAGATAAATCTTCAATTAGAACCTGCAGAGTACCACGCCTTGACTAAGACAAATCTGTAATTAGAAACCACAGAACACCACGCATTGACTGAGACAAATCTGAAGTTAGAAAACGCTGAGTACCACGCATTGACTGAGACAAATATGTAATTAGAACCTGCAGAGTACCACGCATTGACTGAGACAAATCTGCAATTAGAAACCGCAGAGTACCACGCATTGACTGAGACAAATCTGCAATTAGAAATCACAGAACACCACGCATTGACTGAGACAAATCTGAAGTTAGAAAACGCTGAGTACCACGCATTGACTGAGACAAATATGTAATTAGAACCTGCAGAGTACCACGCATTGACTGAGACAAATCTGCAATTAGAAACCGCAGAGTACCACGCATTGACTGAGACAAATCTGCAATTAGAAACCGCAGAGTACCACGCTTTGACAGAGACAAATCTGCAATTAGAACCCACAGAGTAACATGCATTGACTGTGAAACGTCTGAAATCAGACACCGAAGAGTACCACGCCCTGACTGTGACAAATCTGCAATTAGAAACCGCAGAGTACAACGCATTGACTGTGACCAATCTGCAATTATAACCCGCAGAGTACCATGCATTGACTGAAATAAATCTTCAATTAGAACATGCAGAGTACCACGCCTTGACTAAGACAAATCTGTAATTAGAAACCACAGAGTACCAAGCATTGACTGAGACAAATCTGCAATTAGAAATCACAGAACACCACGCATTGACTGAGACAAATCTGAAGTTAGAAAACGCAGAGTACCACGCATTGACTGAGACAAATATGTAACTAGAACCTGCAGAGTACCACGCATTGACTGAGACAAATCTGCAATTAGAAACCGCAGAGTACCACGCATTGACTGAGACCAATCTGCAATTAGAAACCGCAGAGTACAACGCATTGACTGTGACAATTCTGCAATTAGAACCCGCAGAGTAACACACATTGACTAAGACAAATCTGCAATTAGAACCCGCAGAGTACCATGCATTGACTGAGACAAATCTTCAATTAGAACCTGCAGAGTACCACGCATTGACTGAGACAAATATGCAATCAGAACCCGCAGAGTACCATGCATTGACAGAGACAAATCTTCAATTAGAACCTGCAGAGTACCACGCATTGACTAAAACAAATCTGTAATTAGAAACCGCAGAGTACCACGCATTGACTGAGACAAATCTGCAATTAGAACCCGCAGAGTACCATGCATTGACTGAGACAAATCTTCACTTAGAACCCGCAGAGTACCACGCAGTGACTAAGACAAATATGCAATCAGAACCCGCAGAGTTCCACGCATTGACTGAGACAAATCTTCAATTAGAACCTGCAGAGTACCATGCCTTGACTGAGACAAATCTGTAATTAGAACCCACAGAGTACCACACACTGACTGAGACAAATCTGAAATTATAACCCACAGAGTACCACGCCTTGACTGAGACAAATCTGTAATTAGAACCCGCAGAGTACCACGCATTGACTGAGACAAATCTGCAATTAGAACCTGCAGAGTACCACACATTGACTGAGACAAATCTGTAATTAGAAAACGCAGAGTCCCACGCATTGACTGAGACAAATCTGCAATTAGAACCCGCAGAGTACCACACCTTAATTGAGACATATATGTAATTAGAACCCGCAGAGTACCACGCATTGACTGGGACAAATCTGCAATTAGAAACCGCAGAGTACCATGCATTGACTGAGACAAATCTGTAATTATAACCCGCAGAGTACCACACATTGACTGAGAACAATCTGCAATTAAAAACCTCAGAGTACCATGCATTGACTGAGACAAATCTGTAATTAGAAATCACAGAGTACCACACATTGACTGAGACAAATCTGCAATTAGAAACCGCAGAGAACAACGCATTGACTGTGACAAATCTACAATTAGAACCTGCAGAGTACCACGCATTGACTGAGACAAATCTCCAATTAGAACCCCCAGAGTGCCATGCATTAACTGAGACAAATCTTCAATTAGAACTCGCAGAGTACCACACATTGACTGAGACAAATGTGCAATCAGAACCCACAGTGTACCACGCATTGACTGAGACAAATCTTCAATTAGAACCTGCAGAGTACCACACATTGACTAAGACAAATCTGTAATTAGAAACCGCAGAGTACCACGCATTGACTAAGAAAAATCTGCAATTAGATACTGCAGAGTACCATGCATTGACTGAGACAAATCTTCAATTAGAACCCGCAGAGTACCACGCAGTGACTAAGACAAATATGCAATCAGAACCCGCAGAGTACCACGCATTGACTGAGACAAATCTTCAATTAGAACCTACAGAGTACCATGTCTTGACTAAGACAAATCTGTAATTGGAACCTACAGAGTACCACACATTGACTAAGACAAATCTGTAATTAGAACCTACAGAGTACCACACATTGACTGAGACAAATCTGAAATTAGAACCCGCAGAGTACCACGCATTGTCTAAGACAAATCTGCAATTAGAACCCGCAGAGTACCACACATTGACTGAAACAAATCTGTAATTAGAAACCGCAGAGTACCACGCATTGACTGAGACAAATCTGCAATTAGAACACGCAGAGTACCACACCTTAATTGAGAGATATCTGTGATCTAGAACCCGCAGAGTATCACACATTGGCTGAGACAAATCTACAATTAGAACCCGCAGAGCGCCATGCATTGACTGAGACAAATCTGTAATTATAACCCGCAGAGTACCACACATTGACTGAGGCAAATCTGCAATTAGAAACCGCAGAGTACCACGCAGTGACTGAGACAAATCTTCAATTAGAACCTGCAGAGTACCACGCATTGACTAAGACAAATCTGTAATTGGAAATCACAAAATACCACGCATTGACTGAGACAAATCTGCCTTTAGAAACCGCAGTGTACCACGCATTGACTGAGGCAAATCTGCAATTATAACCCACAGAGTACCACACATTGACTATGAAAAGTCTGAAATCAGACACCAAAGAGTACCACGCACTGACTGAGACAGATCTGCAATTAGAAACCGCAGAGTACCACGCACTGACTGAGACAAATCTGTAACTAGAACCCGCAGAGTACCACGCATTGACTGAGACAAATCTGTAATTAGAACCTGCAGAGTACCACACATTGACTGAGACAAATATGTAATTAGAACCTGCAGAGTACCACACATTGACTGAGACAAATCTGCAATTAGAACCTGCAGAGTACCACACATTGACTGAGACAAATCTGTAATTAGAAAACGCAGAGTCCCACGCATTGACTGAGACAAATCTGCAATTAGAACCCACAGAGTACCACACCTTCATTGAGACATATATGTAATTAGAACCCGCAGAGTACCACGCATTGACTGGGACAAATCTGCAATTAGAAACCGCAGAGTACCATGCATTGACTGAGACAAATCTGTAATTATAACCCGCAGAGTACCACACATTGACTGAGAACAATCTGCAATTAAAAACCTCAGAGTACCACGCATATACTGAGACAAATCTGTAATTAGAAATCACAGAGTACCACACATTGACTGAGACAAATCTGCAATTAGAAACCGCAGAGAACAACGCATTGACTGTGACAAATCTACAATTAGAACCTGCAGAGTACCACGCATTGACTGAGACAAATCTCCAATTAGAACCCCCAGAGTGCCATGCATTAACTGAGACAAATCTTCAATTAGAACCCGCAGAGTACCACACATTGACTGAGACAAATGTGCAATCAGAACCCACAGTGTACCACGCATTGACTGAGACAAATCTTCAATTAGAACCTGCAGAGTACCACACATTGACTAAGACAAATCTGTAATTAGAAACCGCAGAGTACCACGCATTGACTAAGACAAATCTGCAATTAGATCCTGCAGAGTACCATGCATTGACTGAGACAAATCTTCAATTAGAACCCGCAGAGTACCACGCAGTGACTAAGACAAATATGCAATCAGAACCCGCAGAGTACCACGCATTGACTGAGACAAATCTTCAATTAGAACCTACAGAGTACCATGTCTTGACTAAGACAAATCTGTAATTAGAACCTACAGAGTACCACACATTGACTAAGACAAATCTGTAATTAGAACCTACAGAGTACCACACATTGACTGAGACAAATCTGAAATTAGAACCCGCAGAGTACCACGCATTGACTAAGACAAATCTGCAATTAGAACCCGCAGAGTACCACACATTGACTGAAACAAATCTGTAATTAGAAACCGCAGAGTACCACGCATTGACTGAGACAAATCTGCAATTAGAACACGCAGAGTACCACACCTTAATTGAGACATATCTGTGATCTAGAACCCGCAGAGTATCACACATTGGCTGAGACAAATCTACAATTAGAACCCGCAGAGCACCATGCATTGACTGAGACAAATCTGTAATTATAACCCGCAGAGTACCACACATTGACTGAGGCAAATCTGCAATTAGAAACCGCAGAGTACCACGCAGTGACTGAGACAAATCTTCAATTAGAACCTGCAGAGTACCACGCATTGACTAAGACAAATCTGTAATTGGAAATCACAAAATACCACGCATTGACTGAGACAAATCTGCAATTAGAAACCGCAGAGTACCACGCATTGACTTAGACAAATCTGCATTTAGAAACCGCAGTGTACCACGCATTGACTGAGGCAAATCTGCAATTATAACCCACAGAGTACCACACATTGACTATGAAAAGTCTGAAATCAGACACCAAAGAGTACCACGCACTGACTGAGACAGATCTGCAATTAGAAACCTCAGAGTACCACGCACTGACTGAGACAAATCTGTAACTAGAACCCGCAGAGTACCACGCATTGACTGAGACAAATCTGTAATTAGAACCTGCAGAGTACCATACATTGACTGAGACAAATATGTAATTAGAACCTGCAGAGTACCACGCATTGACTGAGACAAATCTGCAATTAGAAACCGCAGAGTAGCACGCATTGACTGAGACAAATCTGCAATTAGAACACGCAGAGTACCATGCATTGACTGAGACAAATCTTCACTTAGAACCCGCAGAGTACCACGCAGTGACTAAGACAAATATGCAATCAGAACCCGCAGAGTTCCACGCATTGACTGAGAGAAATCTTCAATTAGAACTTGCAGAGTAGCATGCCTTGACTGAGGCAAATCTGTAATTAGAACCCGCAGAGTACCACACATTGACTGAGGCAAATCTGAAAATAGAACCCGCAGAGTACCACGCCTTGACTGAGACAAATCTGTAATTAGAACCTGCAGTGTACCACGCATTGACTGAGACAAATCTGCAATTAGAACCCGCAGAGTACCACACATTGACTGAGACAGATATGCAATCAGAACCCACAGTGTACCACGCATTGACTGAGACAAATCTTCAATTAGAACCTGCAGAGTAACACGCATTGACTTAGACAAATCTGTAATTAGAAACCGCAGAGTACCACGCATTCACTGAGACAAATCTGCAATTAGATCCTGCAGAGTACCATGCATTGACTGAGACAAATCTTCAATTAGAACCCGCAGAGTACCACACAGTGACTAAGACAAATATGCAATCAGAACCCACAGTGTACCATGCATTGACTGAGACAAATCTTCAATTAGAACCTGCAGAGTACCATGTCTTGACTAAGACAAATCTGTAATTAGAACCTACAGAGTACCACACATTGACTGAGACAAATCTGAAATTAGAACCCGCAGAGTACCACGCATTGACTAAGACAAACCTGCAATTAGAACCCGCAGAGTACCACACATTGACTGAGACAAATCTGCAATTAGAACCCGCAGAGTACCACACCTTAATTGAGACATATCTGTAATTTAGAACCCGCAGAGTACCACGCATTGGCTGAGACAAATCTACAATTAGAACCCGCAGAGTGCCATGCATTGACTGAGACAAATCTGTAATTATAACCCGCAGAGTACCACACATTCACTGAGACAAATCTGCAATTAGAAACCGCAGAGTACCACGCAGTGACTGAGACAAATCTTCAATTAGAACCTGCAGAGTACCACGCATTGACTAAGACAAATCTGTAATTGGAAATCACAAAATACCACGCATTGACTGAGACAAATCAGCAATTAGAAACCGCAGAGTACCAAGCATTGAATTAGACAAATCTGCATTTAGAAACCGCAGAGTACCACGCATTGACTGAGGCAAATCTGCAATGATAACCGACAGAGTACCACGCATTGACTATGAAAAGTCTGAAATCAAACATCGAAGAGTACCACGCACTGACTGAGACAGATCTGCAATTAGAAACCGCAGAGTACCACGCACTGACTGAGGCAAATCTGTAATTACAACCCGCAGAGTACCACGCATTGACTGAGACAAATCTGTAATTAGAACCTGCAGAGTACCACACATTGACTGAGACAAATATGTAATTAGAACCTGCAGAGTACCACGCATTGACTGAGACAAATCTGCAATTAGAAACCGCAGAGTACCACGCATTGAAAGAGACAAATCTGTAATTAGAAAACACAGAGTACCACACATTGACTGAGAGAAATCTGCAATTAGAAACCGCAGAGTACCACGCAATGACTGAGACAAATCTGCAATTAGAAACTGCGGAGTACAATGCATTGACTGTGACAAATCTGCAATTAGAACCCGCAGAGTACCACACATTGACTGAGACAAATCTGCAATTAGAACCTGCAGAGTATAATGCATGGACTGAGAAAAATCTGCAATTAGAACCCGCAGAGTACCGTGCATTAACTGAGACAAATCTGCAATTAGAAACCGCAGGGTACGACGCATTGAATGTGTCAAATCTGCAAATAGAACTAGCAGAGCACCACGCATTGACTGAGACAAATCTGTAATTGGAAACCGCAGAGTACCACGCATTGACTGTGACAAATCTGCAATTACAACCTGCAGAGTACCACGCATTGACTGAGACAAATCTGCAATTAGAACCCGCAGAGTACCAAGCATTGACTGAGACAAATCTGTAATTAGAACCTGCAGAGTACCGCGCATTGACTGAGACAAATCTGCAATTAGAAACTGCAGAGTATAATGCATTGACTGTGACAAATCTGCAATTAGAACCCGCAGAGTAGCACGCATTGACTGAGACAAATCTGCAATTAGATCCCGCAGAGTACCACACCTTGATTGAGACATATCTGCAATTAGAACCCGTAGAGTACTACGCATTGACTGAGACAGATCTGCAATTAGAATCCGCAGAGTACCACACATTGACTGAGGCAAATCTGCAATTAGACCCGCAGAGTACTATCCATTGACTGGGACAAATCTGTAATTAGAAACCGCAGAGTACCACGCATTAACTGAGACAAATCTGGATTTAGAACCCGCAGAGCACCACGCGGTGACTGAGACAAATATGCAATTAGAAACCGCAGAGTACCACGCATTGACTGAGACAAATCTGCAATTAGAAACCGCAGAGTACCACGCAGTGACTGAGACAAATCTTCAATTAGAACCTGCAGAGTACCACGCATTGACTAAGACAAATCTGTAATTGGAAATCACAAAATACCACGCATTGACTGAGACAAATCAGCAATTAGAAACCGCAGAGTACCAAGCATTGAATTAGACAAATCTGCATTTAGAAACCGCAGAGTACCACGCATTGACTGAGGCAAATCTGCAATGATAACCGACAGAGTACCACGCATTGACTATGAAAAGTCTGAAATCAAACATCGAAGAGTACCACGCACTGACTGAGACAGATCTGCAATTAGAAACCGCAGAGTACCACGCACTGACTGAGGCAAATCTGTAATTACAACCCGCAGAGTACCACGCATTGACTGAGACAAATCTGTAATTAGAACCTGCAGAGTACCACACATTGACTGAGACAAATATGTAATTAGAACCTGCAGAGTACCACGCATTGACTGAGACAAATCTGCAATTAGAAACCGCAGAGTACCACGCATTGAAAGAGACAAATCTGTAATTAGAAAACACAGAGTACCACACATTGACTGAGAGAAATCTGCAATTAGAAACCGCAGAGTACCACGCAATGACTGAGACAAATCTGCAATTAGAAACTGCGGAGTACAATGCATTGACTGTGACAAATCTGCAATTAGAACCCGCAGAGTACCACACATTGACTGAGACAAATCTGCAATTAGAACCTGCAGAGTATAATGCATGGACTGAGAAAAATCTGCAATTAGAACCCGCAGAGTACCGTGCATTAACTGAGACAAATCTGCAATTA
This sequence comes from Triturus cristatus, assembly GCF_964204655.1. Lineage (NCBI taxonomy): Eukaryota > Metazoa > Chordata > Amphibia > Caudata > Salamandridae > Triturus > Triturus cristatus. The sequence continues at coordinate 259,698,348 of NC_140584.1, forward strand.
GAAACCGCAGGGTACGACGCATTGAATGTGTCAAATCTGCAAATAGAACTAGCAGAGCACCACGCATTGACTGAGACAAATCTGTAATTGGAAACCGCAGAGTACCACGCATTGACTGTGACAAATCTGCAATTACAACCTGCAGAGTACCACGCATTGACTGAGACAAATCTGCAATTAGAACCCGCAGAGTACCAAGCATTGACTGAGACAAATCTGTAATTAGAACCTGCAGAGTACCGCGCATTGACTGAGACAAATCTGCAATTAGAAACTGCAGAGTATAATGCATTGACTGTGACAAATCTGCAATTAGAACCCGCAGAGTAGCACGCATTGACTGAGACAAATCTGCAATTAGATCCCGCAGAGTACCACACCTTGATTGAGACATATCTGCAATTAGAACCCGTAGAGTACTACGCATTGACTGAGACAGATCTGCAATTAGAATCCGCAGAGTACCACACATTGACTGAGGCAAATCTGCAATTAGAACCCGCAGAGTACTATGCATTGACTGGGACAAATCTGTAATTAGAAACCGCAGAGTACCACGCATTAACTGAGACAAATCTGGATTTAGAACCCGCAGAGCACCACGCGGTGACTGAGACAAATATGCAATTAGAAACCGCAGAGTACCACGCATTGACTGAGACAAATCTGCAATTAGAACCCGCAGAGTACCACACATTGACTGAGACAAATCTGCAATTAGAAACCGCAGAGTACCACGCATTGACTGAGACAAATCTGTAATTAGAACCCACAGAGTACCATGCATTGACTGTGAAACGTCTGAAATCAGACAACGAAGAGTACCACGCACTGACTGTGACAGATCTGCAATTAGAACCCGTAGAGTACCACGCATTAACTGAGACAGATCTGCAATTAGAACCCGCAGAGTACCACACATTGACTGAGGCAAATCTGTAATTAGAAACCACAGAGTACCAAGCATTGACTGAGACAAATCTGCAATTAGAAATCACAGAATACCACGCATTGACACAGACAAATCTGCAATTAGAAACCGCAGAGTACCACACCTTGATTGAGACATATCTGCAATTAGAACCCGTAGAGTACTACGCATTGACTGAGACAGATCTACAATTAGAACCCGCAGAGTTCCACACATTGACTGAGCCAAATCTGCAATTAGAACCCGCAGAGTACTACGCATTGACTGAGACAAATCTGTAATTAGAAACCGCAGAGTACCACGCATTAACTGAGACAAATCTGCATTTAGAACCCGCAGAGTACCACACCTTGATTGAGACATATCTGCAATTAGAACCCGCAGAGTACCACGCCTTGATTGAGACATATCTGCAATTAGATCCCGTAGAGTACCATGCTTTGACTGAGACAGCGCTGCAATTAGAACCCGCAGAGTACCATACATTGACTGAGGCAAATCTGCAATTAGAAATCACAGAATACTACGCATTGACTGAGACAAATCTGCAAGTAGAAATCACAGAATACCACGCATTGACTGAGACAAATCTGCAATTAGAAACCGCAGAGTACCACGCATTGACTGAGACAAATCTGTAATTAGAACCTGCAGAGTACCACGCATTGACTAAGACAAATCTGTAATTGGAAATCACAAAATACCACGCATTGACTGAGACAAATCAGCAATTAGAAACCGCAGAGTACCAAGCATTGAATTAGACAAATCTGCATTTAGAAACCGCAGAGTACCACGCATTGACTGAGGCAAATCTGCAATGATAACCGACAGAGTACCACGCATTGACTATGAAAAGTCTGAAATCAAACATCGAAGAGTACCACGCACTGACTGAGACAGATCTGCAATTAGAAACCGCAGAGTACCACGCACTGACTGAGGCAAATCTGTAATTACAACCCGCAGAGTACCACGCATTGACTGAGACAAATCTGTAATTAGAACCTGCAGAGTACCACACATTGACTGAGACAAATATGTAATTAGAACCTGCAGAGTACCACGCATTGACTGAGACAAATCTGCAATTAGAAACCGCAGAGTACCACGCATTGAAAGAGACAAATCTGTAATTAGAAAACACAGAGTACCACACATTGACTGAGAGAAATCTGCAATTAGAAACCGCAGAGTACCACGCAATGACTGAGACAAATCTGCAATTAGAAACTGCGGAGTACAATGCATTGACTGTGACAAATCTGCAATTAGAACCCGCAGAGTACCACACATTGACTGAGACAAATCTGCAATTAGAACCTGCAGAGTATAATGCATGGACTGAGAAAAATCTGCAATTAGAACCCGCAGAGTACCGTGCATTAACTGAGACAAATCTGCAATTAGAAACCGCAGGGTACGACGCATTGAATGTGTCAAATCTGCAAATAGAACTAGCAGAGCACCACGCATTGACTGAGACAAATCTGTAATTGGAAACCGCAGAGTACCACGCATTGACTGTGACAAATCTGCAATTACAACCTGCAGAGTACCACGCATTGACTGAGACAAATCTGCAATTAGAACCCGCAGAGTACCAAGCATTGACTGAGACAAATCTGTAATTAGAACCTGCAGAGTACCGCGCATTGACTGAGACAAATCTGCAATTAGAAACTGCAGAGTATAATGCATTGACTGTGACAAATCTGCAATTAGAACCCGCAGAGTAGCACGCATTGACTGAGACAAATCTGCAATTAGATCCCGCAGAGTACCACACCTTGATTGAGACATATCTGCAATTAGAACCCGTAGAGTACTACGCATTGACTGAGACAGATCTGCAATTAGAATCCGCAGAGTACCACACATTGACTGAGGCAAATCTGCAATTAGACCCGCAGAGTACTATCCATTGACTGGGACAAATCTGTAATTAGAAACCGCAGAGTACCACGCATTAACTGAGACAAATCTGGATTTAGAACCCGCAGAGCACCACGCGGTGACTGAGACAAATATGCAATTAGAAACCGCAGAGTACCACGCATTGACTGAGACAAATCTGCAATTAGAAACCGCAGAGTACCACGCAGTGACTGAGACAAATCTTCAATTAGAACCTGCAGAGTACCACGCATTGACTAAGACAAATCTGTAATTGGAAATCACAAAATACCACGCATTGACTGAGACAAATCAGCAATTAGAAACCGCAGAGTACCAAGCATTGAATTAGACAAATCTGCATTTAGAAACCGCAGAGTACCACGCATTGACTGAGGCAAATCTGCAATGATAACCGACAGAGTACCACGCATTGACTATGAAAAGTCTGAAATCAAACATCGAAGAGTACCACGCACTGACTGAGACAGATCTGCAATTAGAAACCGCAGAGTACCACGCACTGACTGAGGCAAATCTGTAATTACAACCCGCAGAGTACCACGCATTGACTGAGACAAATCTGTAATTAGAACCTGCAGAGTACCACACATTGACTGAGACAAATATGTAATTAGAACCTGCAGAGTACCACGCATTGACTGAGACAAATCTGCAATTAGAAACCGCAGAGTACCACGCATTGAAAGAGACAAATCTGTAATTAGAAAACACAGAGTACCACACATTGACTGAGAGAAATCTGCAATTAGAAACCGCAGAGTACCACGCAATGACTGAGACAAATCTGCAATTAGAAACTGCGGAGTACAATGCATTGACTGTGACAAATCTGCAATTAGAACCCGCAGAGTACCACACATTGACTGAGACAAATCTGCAATTAGAACCTGCAGAGTATAATGCATGGACTGAGAAAAATCTGCAATTAGAACCCGCAGAGTACCGTGCATTAACTGAGACAAATCTGCAATTAGAAACCGCAGGGTACGACGCATTGAATGTGTCAAATCTGCAAATAGAACTAGCAGAGCACCACGCATTGACTGAGACAAATCTGTAATTGGAAACCGCAGAGTACCACGCATTGACTGTGACAAATCTGCAATTACAACCTGCAGAGTACCACGCATTGACTGAGACAAATCTGAAATTAGAACCCGCAGAGTACCACGCATTGTCTAAGACAAATCTGCAATTAGAACCCGCAGAGTACCACACATTGACTGAAACAAATCTGTAATTAGAAACCGCAGAGTACCACGCATTGACTGAGACAAATCTGCAATTAGAACACGCAGAGTACCACACCTTAATTGAGAGATATCTGTGATCTAGAACCCGCAGAGTATCACACATTGGCTGAGACAAATCTACAATTAGAACCCGCAGAGCGCCATGCATTGACTGAGACAAATCTGTAATTATAACCCGCAGAGTACCACACATTGACTGAGGCAAATCTGCAATTAGAAACCGCAGAGTACCACGCAGTGACTGAGACAAATCTTCAATTAGAACCTGCAGAGTACCACGCATTGACTAAGACAAATCTGTAATTGGAAATCACAAAATACCACGCATTGACTGAGACAAATCTGCCTTTAGAAACCGCAGTGTACCACGCATTGACTGAGGCAAATCTGCAATTATAACCCACAGAGTACCACACATTGACTATGAAAAGTCTGAAATCAGACACCAAAGAGTACCACGCACTGACTGAGACAGATCTGCAATTAGAAACCGCAGAGTACCACGCACTGACTGAGACAAATCTGTAACTAGAACCCGCAGAGTACCACGCATTGACTGAGACAAATCTGTAATTAGAACCTGCAGAGTACCACACATTGACTGAGACAAATATGTAATTAGAACCTGCAGAGTACCACGCATTGACTGAGACAAATCTGCAATTAGAACCTGCAGAGTACCACACATTGACTGAGACAAATCTGTAATTAGAAAACGCAGAGTCCCACGCATTGACTGAGACAAATCTGCAATTAGAACCCACAGAGTACCACACCTTCATTGAGACATATATGTAATTAGAACCCGCAGAGTACCACGCATTGACTGGGACAAATCTGCAATTAGAAACCGCAGAGTACCATGCATTGACTGAGACAAATCTGTAATTATAACCCGCAGAGTACCACACATTGACTGAGAACAATCTGCAATTAAAAACCTCAGAGTACCACGCATATACTGAGACAAATCTGTAATTAGAAATCACAGAGTACCACACATTGACTGAGACAAATCTGCAATTAGAAACCGCAGAGAACAACGCATTGACTGTGACAAATCTACAATTAGAACCTGCAGAGTACCACGCATTGACTGAGACAAATCTCCAATTAGAACCCCCAGAGTGCCATGCATTAACTGAGACAAATCTTCAATTAGAACCCGCAGAGTACCACACATTGACTGAGACAAATGTGCAATCAGAACCCACAGTGTACCACGCATTGACTGAGACAAATCTTCAATTAGAACCTGCAGAGTACCACACATTGACTAAGACAAATCTGTAATTAGAAACCGCAGAGTACCACGCATTGACTAAGACAAATCTGCAATTAGATCCTGCAGAGTACCATGCATTGACTGAGACAAATCTTCAATTAGAACCCGCAGAGTACCACGCAGTGACTAAGACAAATATGCAATCAGAACCCGCAGAGTACCACGCATTGACTGAGACAAATCTTCAATTAGAACCTACAGAGTACCATGTCTTGACTAAGACAAATCTGTAATTAGAACCTACAGAGTACCACACATTGACTAAGACAAATCTGTAATTAGAACCTACAGAGTACCACACATTGACTGAGACAAATCTGAAATTAGAACCCGCAGAGTACCACGCATTGACTAAGACAAATCTGCAATTAGAACCCGCAGAGTACCACACATTGACTGAAACAAATCTGTAATTAGAAACCGCAGAGTACCACGCATTGACTGAGACAAATCTGCAATTAGAACACGCAGAGTACCACACCTTAATTGAGACATATCTGTGATCTAGAACCCGCAGAGTATCACACATTGGCTGAGACAAATCTACAATTAGAACCCGCAGAGCACCATGCATTGACTGAGACAAATCTGTAATTATAACCCGCAGAGTACCACACATTGACTGAGGCAAATCTGCAATTAGAAACCGCAGAGTACCACGCAGTGACTGAGACAAATCTTCAATTAGAACCTGCAGAGTACCACGCATTGACTAAGACAAATCTGTAATTGGAAATCACAAAATACCACGCATTGACTGAGACAAATCTGCAATTAGAAACCGCAGAGTACCACGCATTGACTTAGACAAATCTGCATTTAGAAACCGCAGTGTACCACGCATTGACTGAGGCAAATCTGCAATTATAACCCACAGAGTACCACACATTGACTATGAAAAGTCTGAAATCAGACACCAAAGAGTACCACGCACTGACTGAGACAGATCTGCAATTAGAAACCGCAGAGTACCACGCACTGACTGAGACAAATCTGTAACTAGAACCCGCAGAGTACCACGCATTGACTGAGACAAATCTGTAATTAGAACCTGCAGAGTACCATACATTGACTGAGACAAATATGTAATTAGAACCTGCAGAGTACCACGCATTGACTGAGACAAATCTGCAATTAGAAACCGCAGAGTAGCACGCATTGACTGAGACAAATCTGCAATTAGAACACGCAGAGTACCATGCATTGACTGAGACAAATCTTCACTTAGAACCCGCAGAGTACCACGCAGTGACTAAGACAAATATGCAATCAGAACCCGCAGAGTTCCACGCATTGACTGAGAGAAATCTTCAATTAGAACTTGCAGAGTAGCATGCCTTGACTGAGGCAAATCTGTAATTAGAACCCGCAGAGTACCACACATTGACTGAGGCAAATCTGAAAATAGAACCCGCAGAGTACCACGCCTTGACTGAGACAAATCTGTAATTAGAACCTGCAGTGTACCACGCATTGACTGAGACAAATCTGCAATTAGAACCCGCAGAGTACCACACATTGACTGAGACAGATATGCAATCAGAACCCACAGTGTACCACGCATTGACTGAGACAAATCTTCAATTAGAACCTGCAGAGTAACACGCATTGACTTAGACAAATCTGTAATTAGAAACCGCAGAGTACCACGCATTCACTGAGACAAATCTGCAATTAGATCCTGCAGAGTACCATGCATTGACTGAGACAAATCTTCAATTAGAACCCGCAGAGTACCACACAGTGACTAAGACAAATATGCAATCAGAACCCACAGTGTACCATGCATTGACTGAGACAAATCTTCAATTAGAACCTGCAGAGTACCATGTCTTGACTAAGACAAATCTGTAATTAGAACCTACAGAGTACCACACATTGACTGAGACAAATCTGAAATTAGAACCCGCAGAGTACCACGCATTGACTAAGACAAACCTGCAATTAGAACCCGCAGAGTACCACACATTGACTGAGACAAATCTGCAATTAGAACCCGCAGAGTACCACACCTTAATTGAGACATATCTGTAATTTAGAACCCGCAGAGTACCACGCATTGGCTGAGACAAATCTACAATTAGAACCCGCAGAGTGCCATGCATTGACTGAGACAAATCTGTAATTATAACCCGCAGAGTACCACACATTCACTGAGACAAATCTGCAATTAGAAACCGCAGAGTACCACGCAGTGACTGAGACAAATCTTCAATTAGAACCTGCAGAGTACCACGCATTGACTAAGACAAATCTGTAATTGGAAATCACAAAATACCACGCATTGACTGAGACAAATCAGCAATTAGAAACCGCAGAGTACCAAGCATTGAATTAGACAAATCTGCATTTAGAAACCGCAGAGTACCACGCATTGACTGAGGCAAATCTGCAATGATAACCGACAGAGTACCACGCATTGACTATGAAAAGTCTGAAATCAAACATCGAAGAGTACCACGCACTGACTGAGACAGATCTGCAATTAGAAACCGCAGAGTACCACGCACTGACTGAGGCAAATCTGTAATTAGAACCTGCAGAGTACCACACATTGACTGAGACAAATATGTAATTAGAACCTGCAGAGTACCACGCATTGACTGAGACAAATCTGCAATTAGAAACCGCAGAGTACCACGCATTGAAAGAGACAAATCTGTAATTAGAAAACACAGAGTACCACACATTGACTGAGAGAAATCTGCAATTAGAAACCGCAGAGTACCACGCAATGACTGAGACAAATCTGCAATTAGAAACTGCGGAGTACAATGCATTGACTGTGACAAATCTGCAATTAGAACCCGCAGAGTACCACACATTGACTGAGACAAATCTGCAATTAGAACCTGCAGAGTATAATGCATGGACTGAGAAAAATCTGCAATTAGAACCCGCAGAGTACCGTGCATTAACTGAGACAAATCTGCAATTAGAAACCGCAGGGTACGACGCATTGAATGTGTCAAATCTGCAAATAGAACTAGCAGAGCACCACGCATTGACTGAGACAAATCTGTAATTGGAAACCGCAGAGTACCACGCATTGACTGTGACAAATCTGCAATTACAACCTGCAGAGTACCACGCATTGACTGAGACAAATCTGCAATTAGAACCCGCAGAGTACCAAGCATTGACTGAGACAAATCTGTAATTAGAACCTGCAGAGTACCGCGCATTGACTGAGACAAATCTGCAATTAGAAACTGCAGAGTATAATGCATTGACTGTGACAAATCTGCAATTAGAACCCGCAGAGTAGCACGCATTGACTGAGACAAATCTGCAATTAGATCCCGCAGAGTACCACACCTTGATTGAGACATATCTGCAATTAGAACCCGTAGAGTACTACGCATTGACTGAGACAGATCTGCAATTAGAATCCGCAGAGTACCACACATTGACTGAGGCAAATCTGCAATTAGACCCGCAGAGTACTATCCATTGACTGGGACAAATCTGTAATTAGAAACCGCAGAGTACCACGCATTAACTGAGACAAATCTGGATTTAGAACCCGCAGAGCACCACGCGGTGACTGAGACAAATATGCAATTAGAAACCGCAGAGTACCACGCATTGACTGAGACAAATCTGCAATTAGAAACCGCAGAGTACCACGCAGTGACTGAGACAAATCTTCAATTAGAACCTGCAGAGTACCACGCATTGACTAAGACAAATCTGTAATTGGAAATCACAAAATACCACGCATTGACTGAGACAAATCAGCAATTAGAAACCGCAGAGTACCAAGCATTGAATTAGACAAATCTGCATTTAGAAACCGCAGAGTACCACGCATTGACTGAGGCAAATCTGCAATGATAACCGACAGAGTACCACGCATTGACTATGAAAAGTCTGAAATCAAACATCGAAGAGTACCACGCACTGACTGAGACAGATCTGCAATTAGAAACCGCAGAGTACCACGCACTGACTGAGGCAAATCTGTAATTACAACCCGCAGAGTACCACGCATTGACTGAGACAAATCTGTAATTAGAACCTGCAGAGTACCACACATTGACTGAGACAAATATGTAATTAGAACCTGCAGAGTACCACGCATTGACTGAGACAAATCTGCAATTAGAAACCGCAGAGTACCACGCATTGAAAGAGACAAATCTGTAATTAGAAAACACAGAGTACCACACATTGACTGAGAGAAATCTGCAATTAGAAACCGCAGAGTACCACGCAATGACTGAGACAAATCTGCAATTAGAAACTGCGGAGTACAATGCATTGACTGTGACAAATCTGCAATTAGAACCCGCAGAGTACCACACATTGACTGAGACAAATCTGCAATTAGAACCTGCAGAGTATAATGCATGGACTGAGAAAAATCTGCAATTAGAACCCGCAGAGTACCGTGCATTAACTGAGACAAATCTGCAATTAGAAACCGCAGGGTACGACGCATTGAATGTGTCAAATCTGCAAATAGAACTAGCAGAGCACCACGCATTGACTGAGACAAATCTGTAATTGGAAACCGCAGAGTACCACGCATTGACTGTGACAAATCTGCAATTACAACCTGCAGAGTACCACGCATTGACTGAGACAAATCTGCAATTAGAACCCGCAGAGTACCAAGCATTGACTGAGACAAATCTGTAATTAGAACCTGCAGAGTACCGCGCATTGACTGAGACAAATCTGCAATTAGAAACTGCAGAGTATAATGCATTGACTGTGACAAATCTGCAATTAGAACCCGCAGAGTAGCACGCATTGACTGAGACAAATCTGCAATTAGATCCCGCAGAGTACCACACCTTGATTGAGACATATCTGCAATTAGAACCCGTAGAGTACTACGCATTGACTGAGACAGATCTGCAATTAGAATCCGCAGAGTACCACACATTGACTGAGGCAAATCTGCAATTAGAACCCGCAGAGTACTATGCATTGACTGGGACAAATCTGTAATTAGAAACCGCAGAGTACCACGCATTAACTGAGACAAATCTGGATTTAGAACCCGCAGAGCACCACGCGGTGACTGAGACAAATATGCAATTAGAAACCGCAGAGTACCACGCATTGACTGAGACAAATCTGCAATTAGAACCCGCAGAGTACCACACATTGACTGAGACAAATCTGCAATTAGAAACCGCAGAGTACCACGCATTGACTGAGACAAATCTGTAATTAGAACCCACAGAGTACCATGCATTGACTGTGAAACGTCTGAAATCAGACAACGAAGAGTACCACGCACTGACTGTGACAGATCTGCAATTAGAACCCGTAGAGTACCACGCATTAACTGAGACAGATCTGCAATTAGAACCCGCAGAGTACCACACATTGACTGAGGCAAATCTGTAATTAGAAACCACAGAGTACCAAGCATTGACTGAGACAAATCTGCAATTAGAAATCACAGAATACCACGCATTGACACAGACAAATCTGCAATTAGAAACCGCAGAGTACCACACCTTGATTGAGACATATCTGCAATTAGAACCCGTAGAGTACTACGCATTGACTGAGACAGATCTACAATTAGAACCCGCAGAGTTCCACACATTGACTGAGCCAAATCTGCAATTAGAACCCGCAGAGTACTACGCATTGACTGAGACAAATCTGTAATTAGAAACCGCAGAGTACCACGCATTAACTGAGACAAATCTGCATTTAGAACCCGCAGAGTACCACACCTTGATTGAGACATATCTGCAATTAGAACCCGCAGAGTACCACGCCTTGATTGAGACATATCTGCAATTAGATCCCGTAGAGTACCATGCTTTGACTGAGACAGCGCTGCAATTAGAACCCGCAGAGTACCATACATTGACTGAGGCAAATCTGCAATTAGAAATCACAGAATACTACGCATTGACTGAGACAAATCTGCAAGTAGAAATCACAGAATACCACGCATTGACTGAGACAAATCTGCAATTAGAAACCGCAGAGTACCACGCATTGACTGAGACAAATCTGTAATTAGAACCTGCAGAGTATAATGCATTGACTGAGAAAAATCTGCAATTAGAACCCGCAGAGTACTGTGCATTAACTGAGACAAATCTGCAATTAGAAACCGCACGGTACGACGCATTGAATGTGTCAAATCTGCAAATAGAACTAGCAGAGCACCACGCATTGACTGAGACAAATCTGTAATTGGAAACCGCAGAGTACCACGCATTGACTGTGACAAATCTGCAATTACAACCTGCAGAGTACCACGCATTGACTGAGACAAATCTGCAATTAGAACCCGCAGAGTACCAAGCATTGACTGAGACAAATCTGTAATTAGAACCTGCAGAGTACCGCGCATTGACTGAGACAAATCTGCAATTAGAAACTGCAGAGTATAACGCATTGACTGTGACAAATCTGCAATTAGAACCCGCAGAGTAGCACGCATTGACTGAGACAAATCTGCAATTAGAACCCGCAGAGTACCACACCTTGATTGAGACAGATCTGCAATTAGAACCCGTAGAGTACTACGCATTGACTGAGACAGATCTGCAATTAGAACCCGCAGAGTACCACACATTGACTGAGGCAAATCTGCAATTAGAACCCGCAGAGTACTACGCATTGACTTGGACAAATCTGTAATTAGAAACCGCAGAGTACCACGCATTAACTGAGACAAATCTGGATTTAGAACCCGCAGAGCACCACGCGGTGACTGAGACAAATATGCAATTAGAAACCGCAGAGTACCACGCATTGACTGAGACAAATCTGCAATTAGAACCCGCAGAGTACCACACATTGACTGAGACAAATCTGCAATTAGAAACCGCAGAGTACCACGCATTGACTGAGACAAATCTGTAATTAGAACCCACAGAGTACCATGCATTGACTGTGAAACGTCTGAAATCAGACAACGAAGAGTACCACGCACTGACTGTGACAGATCTGCAATTAGAAACCGCAGAGTACCACGCACTGACTGAGACAAATCTGTAACTAGAACCCGCAGAGTACCACGCATTGACTGAGACAAATCTGTAATTAGAACCTGCAGAGTACCATACATTGACTGAGACAAATATGTAATTAGAACCTGCAGAGTACCACGCATTGACTGAGACAAATCTGCAATTAGAAACCGCAGAGTAGCACGCATTGACTGAGACAAATCTGCAATTAGAACACGCAGAGTACCATGCATTGACTGAGACAAATCTTCACTTAGAACCCGCAGAGTACCACGCAGTGACTAAGACAAATATGCAATCAGAACCCGCAGAGTTCCACGCATTGACTGAGAGAAATCTTCAATTAGAACTTGCAGAGTAGCATGCCTTGACTGAGGCAAATCTGTAATTAGAACCCGCAGAGTACCACACATTGACTGAGGCAAATCTGAAAATAGAACCCGCAGAGTACCACGCCTTGACTGAGACAAATCTGTAATTAGAACCTGCAGTGTACCACGCATTGACTGAGACAAATCTGCAATTAGAACCCGCAGAGTACCACACATTGACTGAGACAGATATGCAATCAGAACCCACAGTGTACCACGCATTGACTGAGACAAATCTTCAATTAGAACCTGCAGAGTAACACGCATTGACTTAGACAAATCTGTAATTAGAAACCGCAGAGTACCACGCATTCACTGAGACAAATCTGCAATTAGATCCTGCAGAGTACCATGCATTGACTGAGACAAATCTTCAATTAGAACCCGCAGAGTACCACACAGTGACTAAGACAAATATGCAATCAGAACCCACAGTGTACCATGCATTGACTGAGACAAATCTTCAATTAGAACCTGCAGAGTACCATGTCTTGACTAAGACAAATCTGTAATTAGAACCTACAGAGTACCACACATTGACTGAGACAAATCTGAAATTAGAACCCGCAGAGTACCACGCATTGACTAAGACAAACCTGCAATTAGAACCCGCAGAGTACCACACATTGACTGAGACAAATCTGCAATTAGAACCCGCAGAGTACCACACCTTAATTGAGACATATCTGTAATTTAGAACCCGCAGAGTACCACGCATTGGCTGAGACAAATCTACAATTAGAACCCGCAGAGTGCCATGCATTGACTGAGACAAATCTGTAATTATAACCCGCAGAGTACCACACATTCACTGAGACAAATCTGCAATTAGAAACCGCAGAGTACCACGCAGTGACTGAGACAAATCTTCAATTAGAACCTGCAGAGTACCACGCATTGACTAAGACAAATCTGTAATTGGAAATCACAAAATACCACGCATTGACTGAGACAAATCAGCAATTAGAAACCGCAGAGTACCAAGCATTGAATTAGACAAATCTGCATTTAGAAACCGCAGAGTACCACGCATTGACTGAGGCAAATCTGCAATGATAACCGACAGAGTACCACGCATTGACTATGAAAAGTCTGAAATCAAACATCGAAGAGTACCACGCACTGACTGAGACAGATCTGCAATTAGAAACCGCAGAGTACCACGCACTGACTGAGGCAAATCTGTAATTACAACCCGCAGAGTACCACGCATTGACTGAGACAAATCTGTAATTAGAACCTGCAGAGTACCACACATTGACTGAGACAAATATGTAATTAGAACCTGCAGAGTACCACGCATTGACTGAGACAAATCTGCAATTAGAAACCGCAGAGTACCACGCATTGAAAGAGACAAATCTGTAATTAGAAAACACAGAGTACCACACATTGACTGAGAGAAATCTGCAATTAGAAACCGCAGAGTACCACGCAATGACTGAGACAAATCTGCAATTAGAAACTGCGGAGTACAATGCATTGACTGTGACAAATCTGCAATTAGAACCCGCAGAGTACCACACATTGACTGAGACAAATCTGCAATTAGAACCTGCAGAGTATAATGCATGGACTGAGAAAAATCTGCAATTAGAACCCGCAGAGTACCGTGCATTAACTGAGACAAATCTGCAATTAGAAACCGCAGGGTACGACGCATTGAATGTGTCAAATCTGCAAATAGAACTAGCAGAGCACCACGCATTGACTGAGACAAATCTGTAATTGGAAACCGCAGAGTACCACGCATTGACTGTGACAAATCTGCAATTACAACCTGCAGAGTACCACGCATTGACTGAGACAAATCTGCAATTAGAACCCGCAGAGTACCAAGCATTGACTGAGACAAATCTGTAATTAGAACCTGCAGAGTACCGCGCATTGACTGAGACAAATCTGCAATTAGAAACTGCAGAGTATAATGCATTGACTGTGACAAATCTGCAATTAGAACCCGCAGAGTAGCACGCATTGACTGAGACAAATCTGCAATTAGATCCCGCAGAGTACCACACCTTGATTGAGACATATCTGCAATTAGAACCCGTAGAGTACTACGCATTGACTGAGACAGATCTGCAATTAGAATCCGCAGAGTACCACACATTGACTGAGGCAAATCTGCAATTAGAACCCGCAGAGTACTATGCATTGACTGGGACAAATCTGTAATTAGAAACCGCAGAGTACCACGCATTAACTGAGACAAATCTGGATTTAGAACCCGCAGAGCACCACGCGGTGACTGAGACAAATATGCAATTAGAAACCGCAGAGTACCATGCATTGACTGAGACAAATCTGCAATTAGAAACCGCAGAGTACCACGCAGTGACTGAGACAAATCTTCAATTAGAACCTGCAGAGTACCACGCATTGACTAAGACAAATCTGTAATTGGAAATCACAAAATACCACGCATTGACTGAGACAAATCAGCAATTAGAAACCGCAGAGTACCAAGCATTGAATTAGACAAATCTGCATTTAGAAACCGCAGAGTACCACGCATTGACTGAGGCAAATCTGCAATGATAACCGACAGAGTACCACGCATTGACTATGAAAAGTCTGAAATCAAACATCGAAGAGTACCACGCACTGACTGAGACAGATCTGCAATTAGAAACCGCAGAGTACCACGCACTGACTGAGGCAAATCTGTAATTACAACCCGCAGAGTACCACGCATTGACTGAGACAAATCTGTAATTAGAACCTGCAGAGTACCACACATTGACTGAGACAAATATGTAATTAGAACCTGCAGAGTACCACGCATTGACTGAGACAAATCTGCAATTAGAAACCGCAGAGTACCACGCATTGAAAGAGACAAATCTGTAATTAGAAAACACAGAGTACCACACATTGACTGAGAGAAATCTGCAATTAGAAACCGCAGAGTACCACGCAATGACTGAGACAAATCTGCAATTAGAAACTGCGGAGTACAATGCATTGACTGTGACAAATCTGCAATTAGAACCCGCAGAGTACCACACATTGACTGAGACAAATCTGCAATTAGAACCTGCAGAGTATAATGCATGGACTGAGAAAAATCTGCAATTAGAACCCGCAGAGTACCGTGCATTAACTGAGACAAATCTGCAATTAGAAACCGCAGGGTACGACGCATTGAATGTGTCAAATCTGCAAATAGAACTAGCAGAGCACCACGCATTGACTGAGACAAATCTGTAATTGGAAACCGCAGAGTACCACGCATTGACTGTGACAAATCTGCAATTACAACCTGCAGAGTACCACGCATTGACTGAGACAAATCTGCAATTAGAACCCGCAGAGTACCAAGCATTGACTGAGACAAATCTGTAATTAGAACCTGCAGAGTACCGCGCATTGACTGAGACAAATCTGCAATTAGAAACTGCAGAGTATAATGCATTGACTGTGACAAATCTGCAATTAGAACCCGCAGAGTAGCACGCATTGACTGAGACAAATCTGCAATTAGATCCCGCAGAGTACCACACCTTGATTGAGACATATCTGCAATTAGAACCCGTAGAGTACTACGCATTGACTGAGACAGATCTGCAATTAGAATCCGCAGAGTACCACACATTGACTGAGGCAAATCTGCAATTAGAACCCGCAGAGTACTATGCATTGACTGGGACAAATCTGTAATTAGAAACCGCAGAGTACCACGCATTAACTGAGACAAATCTGGATTTAGAACCCGCAGAGCACCACGCGGTGACTGAGACAAATATGCAATTAGAAACCGCAGAGTACCACGCATTGACTGAGACAAATCTGCAATTAGAACCCGCAGAGTACCACACATTGACTGAGACAAATCTGCAATTAGAAACCGCAGAGTACCACGCATTGACTGAGACAAATCTGTAATTAGAACCCACAGAGTACCATGCATTGACTGTGAAACGTCTGAAATCAGACAACGAAGAGTACCACGCACTGACTGTGACAGATTTGCAATTAGAACCCGTAGAGTACCACGCATTAACTGAGACAGATCTGCAATTAGAACCCGCAGAGTACCACACATTGACTGAGGCAAATCTGTAATTAGAAACCACAGAGTACCAAGCATTGACTGAGACAAATCTGCAATTAGAAATCACAGAATACCACGCATTGACACAGACAAATCTGCAATTAGAAACCGCAGAGTACCACACCTTGATTGAGACATATCTGCAATTAGAACCCGTAGAGTACTACGCATTGACTGAGACAGATCTACAATTAGAACCCGCAGAGTTCCACACATTGACTGAGCCAAATCTGCAATTAGAACCCGCAGAGTACTACGCATTGACTGAGACAAATCTGTAATTAGAAACCGCAGAGTACCACGCATTAACTGAGACAAATCTGCATTTAGAACCCGCAGAGTACCACACCTTGATTGAGACATATCTGCAATTAGAACCCGCAGAGTACCACGCCTTGATTGAGACATATCTGCAATTAGATCCCGTAGAGTACCATGCTTTGACTGAGACAGCGCTGCAATTAGAACCCGCAGAGTACCACACATTGACTGAGGCAAATCTGCAATTAGAAATCACAGAATACTACGCATTGACTGAGACAAATCTGCAAGTAGAAATCACAGAATACCACGCATTGACTGAGACAAATCTGCAATTAGAAACCGCAGAGTACCACGCATTGACTGAGACAAATCTGTAATTAGAACCTGCAGAGTATAATGCATTGACTGAGAAAAATCTGCAATTAGAACCCGCAGAGTACTGTGCATTAACTGAGACAAATCTGCAATTAGAAACCGCACGGTACAACGCATTGAATGTGTCAAATCTGCAAATAGAACTAGCAGAGCACCACGCATTGACTGAGACAAATCTGTAATTGGAAACCGCAGAGTACCACGCATTGACTGTGACAAATCTGCAATTACAACCTGCAGAGTACCACGCATTGACTGAGACAAATCTGCAATTAGAACCCGCAGAGTACCAAGCATTGACTGAGACAAATCTGTAATTAGAACCTGCAGAGTACCGCGCATTGACTGAGACAAATCTGCAATTAGAAACTGCAGAGTATAACGCATTGACTGTGACAAATCTGCAATTAGAACCCGCAGAGTAGCACGCATTGACTGAGACAAATCTGCAATTAGAACCCGCAGAGTACCACACCTTGATTGAGACAGATCTGCAATTAGAACCCGTAGAGTACTACGCATTGACTGAGACAGATCTGCAATTAGAACCCGCAGAGTACCACACATTGACTGAGGCAAATCTGCAATTAGAACCCGCAGACTACTACGCATTGACTTGGACAAATCTGTAATTAGAAACCGCAGAGTACCACGCATTAACTGAGACAAATCTGGATTTAGAACCCGCAGAGCACCACGCGGTGACTGAGACAAATATGCAATTAGAAACCGCAGAGTACCACGCATTGACTGAGACAAATCTGCAATTAGAACCCGCAGAGTACCACACATTGACTGAGACAAATCTGCAATTAGAAACCGCAGAGTACCACGCATTGACTGAGACAAATATGTAATTAGAACCCACAGAGTACCATGCATTGACTGTGAAACGTCTGAAATCAGACAACGAAGAGTACCACGCACTGACTGTGACAGATCTGCAATTAGAACCCGTAGAGTACCACGCATTGACTGAGACAGATCTGCAATTAGAACCCGCAGAGTACCACACATTGACTGAGGCAAATCTGTAATTAGAAACCACAGAGTACCAAGCATTGACTGAGACAAATCTGCAATTAGAAATCACAGAATACCACGCATTGACACAGACAAATCTGCAATTAGAAACCGCAGAGTACCACACCTTGATTGAGACATATCTGCAATTAGAACCCGCAGAGTACCACACCTTGATTGAGACAGATCTGCAATTAGAACCCGTAGAGTACTACGCATTGACTGAGACAGATCTGCAATTAGAACCCGCAGAGTACCACACATTGACTGAGGCAAATCTGCAATTAGAACCCGCAGAGTACTACGCATTGACTGGGACAAATCTGTAATTAGAAACCACAGAGTACCACGCATTAACTGAGACAAATCTGGATTTAGAACCCGCAGAGCACCACGCGGTGACTGAGACAAATATGCAATTAGAAACCGCAGAGTACCACGCATTGACTGAGACAAATCTGCAATTAGAACCCGCAGAGTACCACACATTGACTGAGACAAATCTGCAATTAGAAACCGCAGAGTACCACGCATTGACTGAGACAAATCTGTAATTAGAACCCACAGAGTACCATGCATTGACTGTGAAACGTCTGAAATCAGACAACGAAGAGTACCACGCACTGACTGTGACAGATCTGCAATTAGAACCCGTAGAGTACCACGCATTGACTGAGACAGATCTGCAATTAGAACCCGCAGAGTACCACACATTGACTGAGGCAAATCTGTAATTAGAAACCACAGAGTACCAAGCATTGACTGAGACAAATCTGCAATTAGAAATCACAGAATACCACGCATTGACACAGACAAATCTGCAATTAGAAACCGCAGAATACCACACCTTGATTGAGACATATCTGCAATTAGAACCCGTAGAGTACTACGCATTGACTGAGACAGATCTGCAATTAGAACCCGCAGAGTTCCACACATTGACTGAGGCAAATCTGCAATTAGAACCCGCAGAGTACTACGCATTGACTGAGACAAATCTGTAATTAGAAACCGCAGAGTACCACGCATTAACTGAGACAAATCTGCATTTAGAACCCGCAGAGCACCACGCAGGGACTGAGACAAATATGCAATTAGAAACCGCAGAGTACCACGCATTGACTGAGACATATCTACAATTAGAACCCGCAGAGTACCACACCTTGATTGAGACATATCTGCAATTAGATCCCGTAGAGTACCATGCTTTGACTGAGACAGCGCTGCAATTAGAACCTGCAGAGTACCACACATTGACTGAGGCAAATCTGCAATTAGAAATCACAGAATACTACGCATTGACTGAGACAAATCTGCAAGTAGAAATCACAGAATACCACGCATTGACTGAGACAAATCTGCAATTAGAAACCGCAGAGTACCACGCATTGACTGAGACAAATCTGTAATTAGAACCCACAGAGTACCACACCTTAATTGAGACATATCTGTAATTAGAACCCGCAGAGTACCACACACTGACTGAGACAAATCTGTAATTAGAACCGGCAGCGTACCACGCATTGACTGAGACAAATATGTAATTAGAACCTACAGAGTACAACGCATTGACTGAGACAAATCTGTAATTAGAAACCACAGAGTACCACACATTGACTGAGACAAATCTGCAATTAGAAACCGCAGAGTACCATGCATTGACTGAGACAAATCTTCAATTAGAAACTGCAGAGTACCACGCATTGACTGAGACAAATCTGCAATTAGAAGCCGCAGAGAACAACGCATTGACTGTGACAAATCTGCAATTATAACCAGCAGAGTACCACGCATTGACTGAGACAAATATGCAATCAAAACCCACAGAGTACCATGCATTGACTGAGACAAATGTTCAATTAGAACCTGCAGAGTACCACGCATTGACTAAGACAAATCTGTAATTAGAAACCACAGAGTACCAAGCATTGACTGAGACAAATCTGCAATTAGAAATCACAGAACACCGCGCATTGACTGAGACAAATCTGCAGTTAGAAAACGCAGAGTACCACGCATTGACTGAGACAAATATGTAATTAGAACCTGCAGAGTACCACGCATTGACTGAGACAAATCTGTAATTAGAAACCACAGAGTACCAAGCATTGACTGAGACAGATCTGCAATTAGAACCTGCAGAGTACCACACAATGACTGACGCAAATCTGCAATTAGAACCAGCAGAGTACTACGCATTGACTGAGACAAATCTGTAATTAGAAACCACAGAGTACCAAGCATTGACTGAGACAAATCTGCAATTAGAAATCACAGAATACCACGCATTGACTGAGACAAATCTGCAATTAGAAACCGCAGAGTACCACGCATTGACTGAGACAAATCTGTAATTAGAACCCACAGAGTACCATGCATTGACTGTGAAACGTCTGAAATCAGTTAACGAAGAGTACCACGCACTGACTGTGACAGATCTGCAATTAGAAACCGCAGAGTACCACACACTGACTGAGACAAATCTGTAATTAGAACCAGCAGCGTACCACGCATTGACTGAGACAAATATGTAATTAGAACCTACAGAGTACAACGCATTGACTGAGACAAATCTGCAGTTAGAAAACGCAGAGTACCACGCATTGACTGAGACAAATATGTAATTAGAACCTGCAGAATACCACGCATTGACTGAGACAAATCTGTAATTAGAAACCACAGAGTACCAAGCATTGACTGAGACAAATCTGCAATTAGAAGTAACAGAATACCACGCATTGACTGAGACAAATCTGCAATTAGAAACCGCAGAGTACCACGCATTTACTGAGACAAATCTGCAATTAGAACCCGCAGAGTACCACACCTTGATTGAGACATATCTGCAATTAGAACCCGTAGAGTACCACGCATTGACTGAGACAGATCTGCAATTAGAACCTGCAGAGTACCACACAATGACTGAGGCAAATCTGCAATTAGAACCAGCAGAGTACTACGCATTGACTGAGACAAATCTGTAATTAGAAACCACAGAGTACCAAGCATTGACTGAGACAAATCTGCAATTAGAACCAGCAGAGTACCACACAATGACTGAGGCAAATCTGCAATTAGAACCAGCAGAGTACTACGCATTGACTGAGACAAATCTGTAATTAGAAACCACAGAGTACCAAGCATTGACTGAGACAAATCTGCAATTAGAAATCACAGAATACCACGCATTGACTGAGACAAATCTGCAATTAGAAACCGCAGAGTACCACGCATTGACTGAGACAAATCTGTAATTAGAACCCACAGAGTACCATGCATTGACTGTGAAACGTCTGAAATCAGTTAACGAAGAGTACCACGCACTGACTGTGACAGATCTGCAATTAGAAACCGCAGAGTACCACACACTGACTGAGACAAATCTGTAATTAGAACCAGCAGCGTACCACGCATTGACTGAGACAAATATGTAATTAGAACCTACAGAGTACAACGCATTGACTGAGACAAATCTGCAGTTAGAAAACGCAGAGTACCACGCATTGACTGAGACAAATATGTAATTAGAACCTGCAGAGTACCACGCATTGACTGAGACAAATCTGTAATTAGAAACCACAGAGTACCAAGCATTGACTGAGACAAATTTGCAATTAGAAATCACAGAATACCACGCATTGACTGAGACAAATATGCAATTAGAAACCGCAGAGTACCACGCATTTACTGAGACAAATCTGCAATTAGAACCCGCAGAGTACCACACCTTGATTGAGACATATCTGCAATTAGAACCCGTAGAGTACCACGCATTGACTGAGACAGATCTGCAATTAGAACCTGCAGAGTACCATACAATGACTGAGGCAAATCTGCAATTAGAACCAGCAGAGTACTACGCATTGACTGAGACAAATCTGTAATTAGAAACCACAGAGTACCAAGCATTGACTGAGACAAATCTGCAATTAGAAATCACAGAATACCACGCATTAACTGAGACAAATCTGGATTTAGAACCCGCAGAGCACCACGCGGTGACTGAGACAAATATGCAATTAGAAACCGCAGAGTACCACGCATTGACTGAGACAAATCTGCAATTAGAACCCGCAGAGTACCACACATTGACTGAGACAAATCTGCAATTAGAAACCGCAGAGTACCACGCATTGACTGAGACAAATATGTAATTAGAACCCACAGAGTACCATGCATTGACTGTGAAACGTCTGAAATCAGACAACGAAGAGTACCACGCACTGACTGTGACAGATCTGCAATTAGAACCCGTAGAGTACCACGCATTGACTGAGACAGATCTGCAATTAGAACCCGCAGAGTACCACACATTGACTGAGGCAAATCTGTAATTAGAAACCACAGAGTACCAAGCATTGACTGAGACAAATCTGCAATTAGAAATCACAGAATACCACGCATTGACACAGACAAATCTGCAATTAGAAACCGCAGAGTACCACACCTTGATTGAGACATATCTGCAATTAGAACCCGCAGAGTACCACACCTTGATTGAGACAGATCTGCAATTAGAACCCGTAGAGTACTACGCATTGACTGAGACAGATCTGCAATTAGAACCCGCAGAGTACCACACATTGACTGAGGCAAATCTGCAATTAGAACCCGCAGAGTACTACGCATTGACTGGGACAAATCTGTAATTAGAAACCGCAGAGTACCACGCATTAACTGAGACAAATCTGGATTTAGAACCCGCAGAGCACCACGCGGTGACTGAGACAAATATGCAATTAGAAACCGCAGAGTACCACGCATTGACTGAGACAAATCTGCAATTAGAACCCGCAGAGTACCACACATTGACTGAGACAAATCTGCAATTAGAAACCGCAGAGTACCACGCATTGACTGAGACAAATCTGTAATTAGAACCCACAGAGTACCATGCATTGACTGTGAAACGTCTGAAATCAGACAACGAAGAGTACCACGCACTGACTGTGACAGATCTGCAATTAGAACCCGTAGAGTACCACGCATTGACTGAGACAGATCTGCAATTAGAACCCGCAGAGTACCACACATTGACTGAGGCAAATCTGTAATTAGAAACCACAGAGTACCAAGCATTGACTGAGACAAATCTGCAATTAGAAATCACAGAATACCACGCATTGACACAGACAAATCTGCAATTAGAAACCGCAGAATACCACACCTTGATTGAGACATATCTGCAATTAGAACCCGTAGAGTACTACGCATTGACTGAGACAGATCTGCAATTAGAACCCGCAGAGTTCCACACATTGACTGAGGCAAATCTGCAATTAGAACCCGCAGAGTACTACGCATTGACTGAGACAAATCTGTAATTAGAAACCGCAGAGTACCACGCATTAACTGAGACAAATCTGCATTTAGAACCCGCAGAGCACCACGCAGGGACTGAGACAAATATGCAATTAGAAACCGCAGAGTACCACGCATTGACTGAGACATATCTACAATTAGAACCCGCAGAGTACCACACCTTGATTGAGACATATCTGCAATTAGATCCCGTAGAGTACCATGCTTTGACTGAGACAGCGCTGCAATTAGAACCTGCAGAGTACCACACATTGACTGAGGCAAATCTGCAATTAGAAATCACAGAATACTACGCATTGACTGAGACAAATCTGCAAGTAGAAATCACAGAATACCACGCATTGACTGAGACAAATCTGCAATTAGAAACCGCAGAGTACCACGCATTGACTGAGACAAATCTGTAATTAGAACCCACAGAGTACCACACCTTAATTGAGACATATCTGTAATTAGAACCCGCAGAGTACCACACACTGACTGAGACAAATCTGTAATTAGAACCGGCAGCGTACCACGCATTGACTGAGACAAATATGTAATTAGAACCTACAGAGTACAACGCATTGACTGAGACAAATCTGTAATTAGAAACCACAGAGTACCACACATTGACTGAGACAAATCTGCAATTAGAAACCGCAGAGTACCATGCATTGACTGAGACAAATCTTCAATTAGAAACTGCAGAGTACCACGCATTGACTGAGACAAATCTGCAATTAGAAGCCGCAGAGAACAACGCATTGACTGTGACAAATCTGCAATTATAACCAGCAGAGTACCACGCATTGACTGAGACAAATATGCAATCAAAACCCACAGAGTACCATGCATTGACTGAGACAAATGTTCAATTAGAACCTGCAGAGTACCACGCATTGACTAAGACAAATCTGTAATTAGAAACCACAGAGTACCAAGCATTGACTGAGACAAATCTGCAATTAGAAATCACAGAACACCGCGCATTGACTGAGACAAATCTGCAGTTAGAAAACGCAGAGTACCACGCATTGACTGAGACAAATATGTAATTAGAACCTGCAGAGTACCACGCATTGACTGAGACAAATCTGTAATTAGAAACCACAGAGTACCAAGCATTGACTGAGACAGATCTGCAATTAGAACCTGCAGAGTACCACACAATGACTGACGCAAATCTGCAATTAGAACCAGCAGAGTACTACGCATTGACTGAGACAAATCTGTAATTAGAAACCACAGAGTACCAAGCATTGACTGAGACAAATCTGCAATTAGAAATCACAGAATACCACGCATTGACTGAGACAAATCTGCAATTAGAAACCGCAGAGTACCACGCATTGACTGAGACAAATCTGTAATTAGAACCCACAGAGTACCATGCATTGACTGTGAAACGTCTGAAATCAGTTAACGAAGAGTACCACGCACTGACTGTGACAGATCTGCAATTAGAAACCGCAGAGTACCACACACTGACTGAGACAAATCTGTAATTAGAACCAGCAGCGTACCACGCATTGACTGAGACAAATATGTAATTAGAACCTACAGAGTACAACGCATTGACTGAGACAAATCTGCAGTTAGAAAACGCAGAGTACCACGCATTGACTGAGACAAATATGTAATTAGAACCTGCAGAATACCACGCATTGACTGAGACAAATCTGTAATTAGAAACCACAGAGTACCAAGCATTGACTGAGACAAATCTGCAATTAGAAGTAACAGAATACCACGCATTGACTGAGACAAATCTGCAATTAGAAACCGCAGAGTACCACGCATTTACTGAGACAAATCTGCAATTAGAACCCGCAGAGTACCACACCTTGATTGAGACATATCTGCAATTAGAACCCGTAGAGTACCACGCATTGACTGAGACAGATCTGCAATTAGAACCTGCAGAGTACCACACAATGACTGAGGCAAATCTGCAATTAGAACCAGCAGAGTACTACGCATTGACTGAGACAAATCTGTAATTAGAAACCACAGAGTACCAAGCATTGACTGAGACAAATCTGCAATTAGAACCAGCAGAGTACCACACAATGACTGAGGCAAATCTGCAATTAGAACCAGCAGAGTACTACGCATTGACTGAGACAAATCTGTAATTAGAAACCACAGAGTACCAAGCATTGACTGAGACAAATCTGCAATTAGAAATCACAGAATACCACGCATTGACTGAGACAAATCTGCAATTAGAAACCGCAGAGTACCACGCATTGACTGAGACAAATCTGTAATTAGAACCCACAGAGTACCATGCATTGACTGTGAAACGTCTGAAATCAGTTAACGAAGAGTACCACGCACTGACTGTGACAGATCTGCAATTAGAAACCGCAGAGTACCACACACTGACTGAGACAAATCTGTAATTAGAACCAGCAGCGTACCACGCATTGACTGAGACAAATATGTAATTAGAACCTACAGAGTACAACGCATTGACTGAGACAAATCTGCAGTTAGAAAACGCAGAGTACCACGCATTGACTGAGACAAATATGTAATTAGAACCTGCAGAGTACCACGCATTGACTGAGACAAATCTGTAATTAGAAACCACAGAGTACCAAGCATTGACTGAGACAAATTTGCAATTAGAAATCACAGAATACCACGCATTGACTGAGACAAATATGCAATTAGAAACCGCAGAGTACCACGCATTTACTGAGACAAATCTGCAATTAGAACCCGCAGAGTACCACACCTTGATTGAGACATATCTGCAATTAGAACCCGTAGAGTACCACGCATTGACTGAGACAGATCTGCAATTAGAACCTGCAGAGTACCATACAATGACTGAGGCAAATCTGCAATTAGAACCAGCAGAGTACTACGCATTGACTGAGACAAATCTGTAATTAGAAACCACAGAGTACCAAGCATTGACTGAGACAAATCTGCAATTAGAAATCACAGAATACCACGCATTGACTGAGACAAATCTGCAATTAGAAACCGCAGAGTCCCACGCATTGACTGAGACAAATCTGTAATTAGAACCCACAGAGTACCATGCATTGACTGTGAACCGTCTGAAATCAGTTAACGAAGAGTACCACGCACTGACTGTGACAGATCTGCAATTAGAAACCGCAGAGTACCACACACTGACTGAGACAAATCTGTAATTAGAACCAGCAGCGTACCACGCATTGACTGAGACAAATATGTAATTAGAACCTACAGAGTACCACACATTGACTGAGACAAATCTGCAATTAGAAACCGCAGAGTACCATGCATTGACTGAGACAAATCTTCAATTAGAAACTGCAGAGTAGCACGCTTTGACTGAGACAAATCTGCAATTAGAAACCGCAGAGAACAACGCATTGACTGTGACAAATCTGCAATCATAACCAGCAGAGTACCACGCATTGACTGAGACAAATATGCAATCAAAACCCGCAGAGTACCATGCATTGACTGAGACAAATCTTCAATTAGAACCTGCAGAGTACCACGCATTGACTAAGACAAATCTGTAATTAGAAACCACAGAGTACCAAGCATTGACTGAGACAAATCTGCAATTAGAAATCACAGAACACCGCGCATTGACTGAGACAAATCTGCAGTTAGAAAACGCAGAGTACCACGCATTGACTGAGACAAATATGTAATTAGAACCTGCAGAGTACCACTCATTGACTGAGACAAATCTGCAATTAGAAACCGCAGAATATCACGCATTGACTGAGACAAATCTGCAATTAGAAACCGCAGAGTACAGCGCATTGACTGTGACAAATCTGTAATTAGAACCCGCAGAGTACCACGCATTGACTAAGACAAATCTGCAATTAGAACCCGCAGAGTACCATGCATTGACTGAGACAAATCTTCAATTAGAACCTGCAGAGTACCACGCATTGACTGAGACAAATATGCAATCAGAACCCGCAGAGTACCACGCATTGACAGAGACAAATCTTCAATTAGAACCTGTAGAGTACCACGCATTGACTAAAACAAATCTGTAATTAGAAATGGCAGAGTACCACGCATTGACTGAGACAAATTTGCAATTAGAACCCGCAGAGTACCATGCATTGACTGAGACAAATATTCACTTAGAACCCGCAGAGTACCACGCATAGACTAAGACAAATATGCAATCAGAACCCGCAGAGTTCCATGTAATGACTGAGACAAATCTTCAATTAGAACCTGTAGAGTACCATGCCTTGACTGAGACAAATCTGTAACTAGAACCCGCAGAGTACCACACATTGACTCAGACAAATCTGAAATAAGAACCCGCAGAGTACCATGCCTTGACTGAGACAAATCTGTAATTAGAACCCGCAGAGTACCACGCATTGACTGAGACAAATCTGCAATTAGAACCCGCAGAGTACCACACATTGACTGAGACAAATCTGTAATTATAAAACGCAGAGTACCACGCATTGACTGAGACAAATCTGCAATTAGAACCCGCAGAGTACCACACCTTAATTGAGACATATCTGTAATTAGAACCCGCAGAGTACTGTGGTAAATAAAAATTCCTTTACCGGGACTGAATTTGATACAGAAACATTATAAAATAGCTCAGTAAAATGAGAGGCAGAATCCGTGATATTAGAGTTTCGGAATGGGCTTTATTCCGGTGATCGATTATAATCGGATGCTTCAAGTTCCATCACCACGGGGGTTCAGGAAGTGAAGTACATACTTTATTGACAAGAAGTAACTTTTATAGTACATACATTATAATGAAGTGAATACAGTAGGCGTAACAATTGATAAGGACATTGACGTTTGGTCTGCGTAACCGAAAATGGGTGTAATAATGAGTAAAAGGAACATGATTGGTTATGATGTAATACATAGGTGGATCTATAAGATAATACTTGGCATTGATGCGCGCGCAGCAGTATGACGTGTAATTGACGTGTAACTAGGGGGTGACGGGGACTTGACATTTAGCTCTATATGTGGAGACGAGAAGTCTGGGGGGTCAAGTCAACCTAATCCCAAATCATATCTAACATCCTATGTTTAAAGAACTATGTTATCCATAAAAGAGGGACTCTCGGACAGAATCTATTCTATACTGACTGTGCGTGCGTGTACAAGCGTCTAAGTGTCTACACTGAATGCGAGGGGGTAGGAATATTCCATGGTAACAGGGCTATGAATTACTTGCATGAGGACAGAGAAGATGGGCCTTTTTGCTTGGTAACTGGAAGAATGTTTACTTAAACTACTAGGCAGGAATGCATCGGCTGAGGGGGAGGCAGATAATTCGAAGGTGAAATACAGTTCTTGGCAGAGAGTAAGCTGATGTCAGGCTTCGTGAGCCGCGCAGAGAATGAGACCAAGTTCATGGTCACAGATGCAGGCTCGGGCTGGAGCTTTCAGAGGCAGAAGGCAAGAGGAGTTTTGATGACAGAATCAGGGCCTACTTGCCTGGACTGAAAAGTGGCATAAGTGAACCATATAAAGCCGATGGCCTTTCATATTTAGGAATGGGATATCCGGCCTATACATGGCGGATCTGTCAAAGGACATGTTGACGGTGGACGCACATGTATTTGCGTCTTCATAACTGGAACTGGAGGGAACATACATGTACTTGTGACATGCACATGGAACCGTTGGGGTCCAAGATAGGGGACATAACTGACCAGAAAAATCCATATTTCCACATTCCCTCCTTGTCCCCTACTTGCCCTTCAAGAGATATCAATCTTCATCAATCCATTGATCTGTTCATATAGCATCATTTGTTCTTCTTTCTTCTTCCGGGATCTTGAATGAAAATCTTGATGTGGAATGCACGATGTGGCACACAGACCACAAATTGCTGGTCCACATTGTAGACATAGACAGCAACTGAATAGTATGAGAAGGCCAATACCTAGGAAGGATAAAACTCTCCATCCCCAGGCTGATACCGCATTCCAAAACCAACTGGACCAAGTCCAAGTGCCTGGGTTCTGGTGTATCTGGCTTACAATCTTATGAAGGCGAGTGATGGCTTTATATACAGATGGCGAATTTTCTGGTATGAATACGCAGCAGCTTGATCCGATGACCCTACAAGCTCCGCCCCTATCAGCCAGGATGACGTCAAGGACAAGACGATTTTGAAGCACAACAATCCGCATAGCAGACTGCTCTTCCGTTAAATTGCCTAAGGCGGAAATAGTCTCATTCACTACTGCTTCAAGGGTTCTAGTTAATCTACGTATCAGCTTACTATTAGTAACAGTACCTATATAGGGAAAGATGCCTTTATTAAAATCTACATACTTGTCCCATGCCGTCTCAGTGTAATCGACAATGGGGAGATCTCTCCGTTCTCTGTTGTGTACTAAATGAATATTTCTGTAATAATCAGGAGGAGCTAGGAAAACAGGTGGCAAAAGGAATGCAATGTAGCAGGTACCATCCCAATCTAGAGGTAGACGCATATATGCAGTCTGACCACATATAAAGTAGGAGTGGCGAGAAGCTCTAAATGAAGATTTTCCTTGATCACTGAATTCCACCATAGTAGTGCATTTACTATGGCCCATATGTATGGAACCAACCTTTCTTACACATAATTCACCCCTCGCTGGGAATACTGACATGGTGGGTAAGACTAGTTCAATTTCAGATACGACATTTAGAATCATGAGACTAGGTGTAAAATTACCTAATCCATATACTTCATTTTCTAGATCAGTTCCTGTTCTTTTGGGGCGACCCTCCTTGTCAGGGTAACAGACCTTGAGTAAAGCTAGGTTCAGATTTCCCCATACCCAATGATCTTGGTAAACTGCTGTGTCTGAGTCTATGGAATTAATTAAGCTAAACCATGCTCCACAGGAGCCATTATGTGTAAATGGATGTGGAAAGAAAGGCAGGACTCCTTCATAATTCTGATAGGGAGGGAGTCGGCCACACACCCAACAATTGGTGGCATTACTAGTCTGATGGGAATGATGTAACATACTAATGAAAGTGTTATTGCGCAGCGCAAGTCTATAAGACAATTCATGCGGAGGTAAGTCACTAAAAGAATGTTCAGCAGCAACATTATAAACATGTCTAGAAATAGGGTAATATATGTGCAACAACATACTTGTAATAATTATTAAAAGACTCAATAAAAACAAAATTAATAATGTCACTATGCAGTGGCTACGCAGTGATTTACAATACGCCTGTCGTTTCAACATTTTTCGGGTATTTTCTCTACTCAGGTCCAAGGGATACATGTCAGAGACAATTCAACCGCTTCACCTTGGAGAGGACTTAAACAATCAAATTGCTCGACTGGTTGGGCCTAAGCTTTAGTTTGTAATTTTCAGATTTGTTAGGTTCAACAAAAGGGAGTTTTGTATCAGTCTGTGAGGGAGTGCAGGGCACAATGTCTATATCCGAAGATAGTCCATGAAATTTCTTGATGTGGCTTGAATGAATCCAGCCCTTGCGGCCCTCGATCTTCACGGCTGTTCTTGTGGTCAACAGGACCAACTTGGGTGCTTTCCACCTGGGCTCCAGCTGAGTCTTTCGGTCGAAATTCCTCACAAAGACAAGGTTACCCGGAACAACGTCATGGGGTTTCACCTCAGTGTTGTCGGGAAAGGCTGCAGCTACCTGTGAACGAGAAGATTGTAGTGCAGACATCAAGGAAGCCAAGTAATCTGTCAGCATATTACAGTCAATATCAGTTATTTTGCGTGGTATAGGCGTCCCCCACATATTCGGTGGTCTACCGAAGATCACCTCATACGGGGATAGCCCTGTTCGAGAGTGTGCTACCATTCTCATGTAAAAGAGTGCAACTGGTAACGCTACTACCCAGTCGACACCTTTCTCTCTGCATATTTTGGACATTCTAATTTTCAGTATCTGGTTATGTCTTTCTACGAGACCTGCTGCCTCGGGATGTCGGACACAGTGGAATTTCCACTGATATCCTAACAGAAGTGAAACGTGTTTCATTAATTCGGATGAGAACGGCTGGCCGTTATCTGAGTAAACAGCACGTGGTAAACCGTATCGTGGGAAGAATTCTCGAACCAACTGTTTGGCAGTAGTCGGGGCAGTGTAATCTGAAACCGGGTATGCCTCCGTCCAACGGGACAGAGCGCAGACAACTACGAGAACATATTTGAATCCTCTGCATCGTTCCATCTGGATATAATCCATCTGGAGTACTTCAAAAGGATGATTAGGGGTATGAAATCCACCCTGTTCTACGGGAACGCTTTTTCCTGGGTTGAACTGACAACAGATCATACAGGTACGGACCTTTTGTTTTGCTGCTGCTCGTAAATGTTTATTGAACCAAATGTGTTGAATGCTGTCTAGCATAGCTTTTTCTCCTAAATGTGCTGGACTATGTATAGTGTTAATTATGACTTGGACCATTGAATCAGGAAGGAACCATACAGACCTTTCCTTCATCATCCATCCTTGGTCCGTTTGGATCCCTCCTAATTCAGTCCATTTCTTTATTTCGTCTGGTGTAGCATGTGTCTGTATGTCAATTACGTCAAGAGTAGGATCTTTAACTGTCATACAATGTGTCGGTGTCGGGACTATTGTCTTTGTCATATCGGGGGTTTGAGTTTGAGCAATCAGTTTAGCTGTTCTGTCGGCTAGATCATTGCCTTGGGAAATGATATCAGTAACCTTCGTATGAGCCTTACATTTCATAATTGATATTTCAGTGGGTAGATGTATTGCATCTAATAATGCATGAATGAGGGGTCCGTGCTGAATGTGGGCACCGTGGGAAGTTAAATAACCTCTCTCTCGCCACAGCACGCCGAAGTCATGTACAACTCCGAATGCATAACGTGAGTCAGTGTATATGTTGACTTTTTTATTCATGGCTTGAATACAGGCTTGTGTCAGAGCGATAAGTTCTGCGGCTTGAGCTGACAAAGTAGTTATACGATTAGTTTCAATGACCTCAGTATCTGTTGTGACTGCATAGGCGGCTACTAACTC
The DNA here is from genome assembly GCF_964204655.1 of Triturus cristatus. Taxonomy (NCBI): domain Eukaryota; kingdom Metazoa; phylum Chordata; class Amphibia; order Caudata; family Salamandridae; genus Triturus; species Triturus cristatus. The sequence goes on from NC_140584.1 coordinate 259,731,090, forward strand.
TCCTGTACTTGTTCTCATGCATGAACCATCTACATACAAGGTCAGGTCTGGATCTGACAATGGGACATCGGTTAAGTCTTGTCTGGGTTTTGTTGTTATTGTAATAACTTCAATACAGTCATGGGCTAGTGTGTCTGTTCCGACTACTGGTAAAAGTGTGGCAGGATTCAATGTGTTACAGCGTCTGATTTCTATATGTGGCTGAAACAATGTAAGCTCGTATCCTGTAAGTCGCGCTACAGTCAAGTGTTGTGTTTGCGTTCTATTTACAAGAACCTCTACTGCATGTGGTACTTGAACTGTCAATGGATGTCCTAACACTATGGCATCGCTTTGTCTGATTGCTAAAGCTGTTGCTGCTACTGATTTTAGGCATGCAGGCAAAGCCTGAGCTACGGGATCTAATGTACTAGAAAAATAAGCACATGGTTTGTGTGCTCCTGCTTGTTCCTGTGTGAGTACTGACAAGGCCGTACCTTCGCGTTCTGTAACAAAGAGTGTAAACTGTTTTCTGTAACATGGCGTTGCTAAAACGGGTGCTTGACATAAAGCTTTCTTTAAGCTTTCAAAAGCTTGTGTGTGTTCCTGAGTCCAAGGGAGAACAGTCGGTGTGGCTGCCTCCTGTGTTGTCAATTGAATGAGTGGTTTTGCTAGAAATGCATACTGAGGGATCCACTGTCTACAATATGAAGTGAGGCCTATGAAAGCCCGCACCTCCTTCTGTGTCTTGGGTATTGACATGTTAGCAATTAACTGAATGCGGTCGGGTGTAAGCTGCCTTCCCTCCTTGGACAGCGAGTGACCAAGATAAATAACTCGCGGGACACAGAATTGCAGCTTAGAAGGGGACACCTTGTGCCCCTTTTCGGCTAGAAATTGTAAAACTGTCAGTGATGCTTTCTCACATTCGGGTTCGCTTCTAGCGGTGATCAGCAGATCATCGACATATTGAAGCAGGGCAGTGTTAACCGGCATGTGGATACTGTCAAGTTCTCGTTTCAGTGCTTGGCTATAGATGCTGGGGCTTTCTGTAAATCCTTGAGGTGCGCGGGTGAATTTAAAGCTACGCCCATTTAAACTAAATCCGAACAAATATTGGCTTTCCGGATCTATTGGGACGCTGAAAAAGGCATTTTTTAGATCAATTACAGTAAACAATGTTGCTTCGGAATCAATAGCTGTCAATAATGACGAGATATCTGGGACCACAGGAAATTGTGGCACAATACATTTGTTTAACTCGCGCAGATCAATAACCAATCGATATACTGGCGGAGCTGTAGGATCTGTTCGTTTAAGAATCGGAATTATCGGTGAATTACATACATTGGAGTCTGTTTCTACAACTACTCCTTGGGCAATAAGCTCGTCAATGATTTGTAGTAAAGCCGTTACAGCATCTGGTGGTAACTTGTATTGTCGCATTCGTGGTAGCACCACTCCTGCCTTTAGTGTGACTCGATATGGTGTAATATTCATGCAACCAACATCAGTAGGGCCTTGTGCCCATAGATGTGTAGGTAAAGTCTGCAGTCGGGGATCCATGTCTCTAGATACATAGTGACCTTTAAAATCACGTAAAAACAACCTTACTCCTTCCGGAGAACAACATATTATGGCTCCTAGGGCTTTCAACGTTTTTATTCCTAACAAGTTTTCTGGACATGATTTAGTAAGCAATAAATCTGTAGTTCGGGTCAGAGGTCCTATCGTAAGTGGAAGAGGCTGTGACACTTCATTAACAATAGGTTTTCCTGAAAAACCAAGGGAAATATTCTGTGAGCCTGAGAGGGGTGCCCCTGGGACTTCACTTCGTTTTATAGTTGTTCGACTTGCCCCTGTATCGAGTAAAAATTTTCTATCTTGACCTAATAATTCACTATGTACATAAGGTCCTTCTTGATCTACAGGAATCTCGATAAGGGGTAAGTCAACTTCCCTCTCTAGGCTAGTTCATGCGTAACGTTGATACTCCGGATATTCATACTGTGCAGTCTGATACATTTGTCGTGTTGTTGTCTGTGTGGCAGCAACAGGCAACGGTGGTGCAGCTGGCACAAACTGTATTGGCTGTTGTGCGGCTGGCATGGCCTGGGCATGCTGCGTAGCTCCTTGTTCATTCTGATCTTGTCTTAGTGGCCGTGATCTTTCTTGTGTTTTACCTATGGCGATATTATGTTTTAGCACTGGACAATCGTGTACGTAATGACCTGGCTTTTTACAATAATTGCATGTCCCTTTTACAGGTCCTGCTGAATCGGAATGTGTCATACCCTTTTTATGTCCTTCAGCTGGAACTGTCTGGGAAACTAGCATTTTCATTTTCGTGTCTTTCATGCGTCTGTGTTCATGTTCTTGTTCCTCTTTAATTCTATTGTGGTGGTACTGTAACATTTGTAACATTTGTGTTGGAGTGTTACCTTGCCAGGTACTTTCGAATTTTAATACTCTATTCTTTACTGGGGGCAGGGCATTTTCCACTAATTTTGTTACAAACAGATGCGGGTATGATTCGCTACTTGCTTTTATGCCACTATTTATACCAAAACATTTCTCGAATCGGGCATAGTAATCGCTAGTGTCTTCATCTTGCTTCTGTTTACAGGCTGAAATTGTACCCCAATCTTCCTTTTTCGTAGTTAATAAACGTGGCAGTACCTGTACTAATAGACCTGGTAGTGCTTTAGTTTTGTCCCCAAGCCCCGAACCTGGACCTCGGGCCCTTTCTTCTGCTTCTAATGCTGACCATTCTATCTTTTGATCACCTACCTCCCACTCTTTTTCCTTGAGTTTCTCATAAATGCCAGCAGGCATCAACACCTTTAATATTGTCATAATGTCGGGGTAGGTATACTCTCCCATGAGTAACATGTCTTTAATTTCTCGGTGAAAACCCGCTGGGTCCTTGTCATGACTGGGTACTACTTTCTTCATTTCTAACAATTCTATTTTCGATATAGGCGTATATACAAATACACGTTTAAACTGATTGTCCTCGCCTTTTATTGGGTGTACTTCTCGTAAGGGATTCTGTCTATCCAGGTGATACGTCGTTCTTTCCTTGACAGGCAATGAGACATGCTCTGAGCATACAAAAAGAATATACTGCTTTCTAGATACTAGAATTTCTTTAATTAATTTGGTACCTGGACCTCTCCATTTATTCATAAGCAATTCAGTCAATATGTCAGGTAAGGGACCAGGGTCCGAATGCTGACTCTGATATAGTATAATGAGTTGTTGAATCATATAAATCCCAGCTAACCTCTGCTCATCTGGGGTGAGATTCAAAAATGAACGTACTACTGTCTCATCACTATATTTTCCGGGACTGTCCACCCAATGAACAGCTGCCCACGCTAAATCTTGTTCATCCATAGAATCGAGAAAATGATAACCCCTTCGTTCTCGGAGTAGTTTGTCGGCGGTTTGGAACGAATGCTCGTTAGACCTTATGTTAATTATAGGTATTTGGAAATTCCTGTCATTATCTGGACATATTGGACGTATTGGGTCAGTATGACATCTAGTCTGATTCCTATTACAAGATCTTCCTCTACCTACATAGGCTATGGTGTCTGACTGTCCGGCGGGCAGTCCTGACCCTTCTTCCTCGCTTTGCTCGAACTCGTCTGTCTCTAATCTCTCTTCGTGTAGGCGTTCTATTTCTTTACGGATCTTTCGGCACATGGCTATTATACAATTTTGCTTATCGTGTCTCCCTTCTGATATATTCTGGCTCCATTTTGTAAGGATTTTCATTGCTTCCGGATCTACCCCCGGTCGGTCTTGATTTCTGATCACACAGTTTATGAGGAAACGCAACAGTTCCCCCTGTATCTCTACTTTCTGGTATTCCATAGCTCTGTTAATACATTCTGGATCTCGCCCTGTTTGAACAAAATGATATATTTTATCTAGATGCGCAGTCATTCCTGGTAGCTTCGCTAAATACCCTGCGGCTCGTCTGATACGTAATGATGCCAGGATCATTTCGTCCTCTTTACCGAGCACCGGGTCATATCTACAATCTATAAGAAGTTCCTTAAGCGTACGATCACTTACGAATTTGGGTGTACGTGAATGCGCTGACTCTTGGAAAATAAGTTTATTTATTCTAGGTGGCGTAGAAAAAATATTGGTAGCACCTCCCGTGGCCCCGTCTGGGGCGTCGGGTGTGAAAGGATTCGTCGAACGTGACACAGCAACTATAGGTGTGGACTCAGCTATAGAAGTACTTGTAGGAACAGATGCAGAAACAGATGTGCTTGCCGGAACTTGTGACTCGATTTGTTGCTGCAGGGATACGGGTGCTGGATCTTGGCGTTGGACCTCCCTGGTATGCGGTCTACGTGGGGCGGAATTAGCATACTCGGGAGCTGCGTCATCTAAATATGAGGAAAGAAAAACATCTTCTGCGGTTCTAGGATGCCCCTTAGGATGTACCTTGATTGGGAATAATGGGGGTGGCAAGTCTTTCGGTATCTCTGGAGTAGCCTTAGGTAATCCTTCGGCCAGAAGGGGATACATACCATTCATAAGGGCATTTCTTTGTCTGTCTACTTGTTCTGATTTCACTCGGATACCTTCCTCAATTAATAGATTCTCTCGAACTTTATTGGAATTCTCTTTACTCTTCTCTTCCTGTCTACGTGCTTTTTCTGTTCGTCTATGTGATTCTTTACGCCATAATTCAACGGCGTCTTTCTGTGACTGTCTGACTTTTCTTTTCCATAACTCTTCCTCGACTTTCATGATGCACTCTGCATCCCAGGTCCCCGCTGTGGGCCACCTCTGACTTTCTGGTAATCCCTTGGTATAGTCTACCCATAAATCAAGAAATAATATAGCGTCTAAGCCATGTTTGTGATACATAAAGTGCCCTGGAGTGTCCCTAGGAGGAATAGGGACGGCTTCTTCGAGAACCCCTTTTCTGGTAGTGATCTGTCTTAATTTCGAAAAGAGCGGCATATTGAGAACTGACCTTATACTTGATTTTGACCTGATACTTGAATTTGAACAGACTTAATACAATAAACACGATAATGAACAGTCATTCATACCACGATATACAGAACATACTTAAACACTTTAAACATTTAACATTACACTTTTAACTGAAACAACAATGATGATCGTCTGCATAACTAATCACCAAGCTTAATTCTCGACAATAACTAGACAATAACTAGACACTTCGGAGTACTTCGGAATACTTGATATACTGCTAAACAGTACAGATCCACTGCTAAAACAGTGCAGACCGGATTTGTGTACCCAAACCCGTCTTGACCGGCACAACCTATGTGCACGTCAGAAATGCCTCCCCAGCAATGGTACTCACCGGGTAGCTTCGGAAACGGAAGGCCTCAGTAACTTGAACTTGAACCGGACTGGACTCGACTCGACTCGTCGGACACTGGGCTTGACTTCGGACTGGTGGGTCTCTGTATACCTCGGATCTTGCTCTCTCAGCTAGGCTCTGGTCGGGATACTTCGCACTTCTCACCGCCTCGTCTGGGTGTTGATCGCAGTCTCAGTCGCCCCCGCTTGACCGGAGGGAGATACAGGAAATCCTGCTGGTACGCGTTATTGTCCGTCCAGCTGTGGCAGGAGACCGGGCCTGCAACGCACCGCCGGCGCGTGAGATGAGAAAGTGTCCCTGTTCGGGCGCCATCATGTGGTAAATAAAAATTCCTTTACCGGGACTGAATTTGATACAGAAACATTATAAAATAGCTCAGTAAAATGAGAGGCAGAATCCGTGATATTAGAGTTTCGGAATGGGCTTTATTCCGGTGATCGATTATAATCGGATGCTTCAAGTTCCATCACCACGGGGGTTCAGGAAGTGAAGTACATACTTTATTGACAAGAAGTAACTTTTATAGTACATACATTATAATGAAGTGAATACAGTAGGCGTAACAATTGATAAGGACATTGACGTTTGGTCTGCGTAACCGAAAATGGGTGTAATAATGAGTAAAAGGAACATGATTGGTTATGATGTAATACATAGGTGGATCTATAAGATAATACTTGGCATTGATGCGCGCGCAGCAGTATGACGTGTAATTGACGTGTAACTATGGGGTGACGGGGACTTGACATTTAGCTCTATATGTGGAGACGAGAAGTCTGGGGGGTCAAGTCAACCTAATCCCAAATCATATCTAACATCCTATGTTTAAAGAACTATGTTATCCATAAAAGAGGGACTCTCGGACAGAATCTATTCTATACTGACTGTGCGTGCGTGTACAAGCGTCTAAGTGTCTACACTGAATGCGAGGGGGTAGGAATATTCCATGGTAACAGGGCTATGAATTACTTGCATGAGGACAGAGAAGATGGGCCTTTTTGCTTGGTAACTGGAAGAATGTTTACTTAAACTACTAGGCAGGAATGCATCGGCTGAGGGGGAGGCAGATAATTCTAGGTGAAATACAGTTCTTGGCAGAGAGTAAGCTGATGTCAGGCTTCGTGAGCCGCGCAGAGAATGAGACCAAGTTCATGGTCACAGATGCAGGCTCGGGCTGGAGCTTTCAGAGGCAGAAGGCAAGAGGAGTTTTGATGACAGAATCAGGGCCTACTTGCCTGGACTGAAAAGTGGCATAAGTGAACCATATAAAGCCGATGGCCTTTCATATTTAGGAATGGGATATCCGGCCTATACATGGCGGATCTGTCAAAGGACATGTTGACGGTGGACGCACATGTATTTGCGTCTTCATAACTGGAACTGGAGGGAACATACATGTACTTGTGACATGCACATGGAACCGTTGGGGTCCAAGATAGGGGACATAACTGACCAGAAAAATCCATATTTCCACAGTACCACGCATTGACTGGGACAAATCTGCAATTAGAAACCGCAGATTACCATGCATTGACTGAGACAAATCTGTAATTATAACCCGCAGAGTACCACACATAGACTGAGAAAAATCTGCAATTAGAAACTTCAGAGTACCACACATTGACTGAGACAAATCTGTAATTAGAAATCAAAGAGTACCACACATTGACTGAGACAAATCTGCAATTAGAAACCGCAGAGTACCACACCTTGATTGAGACATATCTGCAATTAGAACCCGTAGAGTACCATGCATTGACTGAGACAGATCTGCAATTAGAACCCGCAGAGTACCACACATTGACTAAGGCAAATCTGCAATTAGAACCCGCAGAGTACCACGCATTGACTGAAACAAATCTGTAATTAGAAACCACAGAGTACCAAGCATTGACTTAGACAAATCTGCAATTAGAAATCACAGAATACCACGCATTGACTGAGACAAATCTGCAATTAGAAACCGCAGAGAACCACGCATTGACTGTGAAAAATCTGTAATTAGAACCCACAGAGTACCATGCATTGACTGTGAAACGTCTGAAATCAGACAACAAAGAGTACCACGCACTAAGTGTGACAGATCTGCAATTAGAAACCGCAAAGTACCACACACTGACTGAGACAAATCTGTAATCAGAACCGGCAGCGTACCACGCATTGACTGAGACAAATATGTAATTAGAACCCGCAGAGTACCACGCATTGACTGAGACAAATATGCAATCAAAACCCGCAGAGTACCATGCATTGACTGAGACAAATCTTCAATTTGAACCTGCAGAGTACCACGCATTGACTAAGACAAATCTGTAATTAGAAACCACAGAGTACCAAGAATTGACTGAGACAAATCTGCAATTAGAAATCACAGAACACCGCGCATTGACTGAGACAAATCTGCAGTTAGAAAACGCAGAGTACCACGCATTGACTGAGACAAATATGTAATTAGAACCTGCAGAGTACCACGCATTGACTGAGACAAATCTGCAATTAGAAACCGCATAGTACCACGCATTGACTGAGACAAATCTGCAATTAGAAACCGGAGAGTACAGCACATTGACTGTGACAAATCTGTAATTAGAACCCGCAGAGTACCACGCATTGACTAAGACAAATCTGCAATTAGAACCCGCAGAGTACCATGCATTGACTGAGACAAATCTTCAATTAGAACCTGCAGAGTACCACGCATTGACTGAGACGTATATGCAATCAGAACCCGCAGAGTACCACGCATTGACCGAGACAAATCTTCAATTAGAACCTGCAGAGTACCACGCATTGACTAAAACAAATCTGTAATTAGAAATCGCAGAGTACCAGGCATTGACTGAGACAAATTTACAATTAGAACCCGCAGAGTACCATGCCTTGACTGAGACAAATCTTCACTTAGAACCCGCAGAGTACCACGCATAGACTAAGACAAATATGCAATCAGAACCCGCAGAGTTCCACGCAGTGACTGAGTCAAATCTTCAATTAGAACCTGCAGAGTACCATGCCTTGACTAAGACAAATCTGTAATTAGAAACCACAGAGTACCAAGAATTGACTGAGACAAATCTGCAATTAGAAATCACAGAACACCGCGCATTGACTGAGACAAATCTGCAGTTAGAAAACGCAGAGTACCACGCATTGACTGAGACAAATATGTAATTAGAACCTGCAGAGTACCACGCATTGACTGAGACAAATCTGCAATTAGAAACCGCAGAGTACCACGCATTGACTGAGACAAATCTGCAATTAGAAACCGGAGAGTGCAGCGCATTGACTGTGACAAATCTGTAATTAGAACCCGCAGAGTACCACGCATTGACTAAGACAAATCTGCAATTAGAACCCGCAGAGTACCATGCATTGACTGAGACAAATCTTCAATTAGAACCTGCAGAGTACCACGCATTGACTGAGACAAATATGCAATCAGAACCCGCAGAGTACCACGCATTGACAGAGACAAATCTTCAATTAGAACCTGCAGAGTACCACGCATTGACTAAAACAAATCTGTAATTAGAAATCGCAGAGTACCAGGCATTGACTGAGACAAATTTACAATTAGAACCCGCAGAGTACCATGCCTTGACTGAGACAAATCTTCACTTAGAACCCGCAGAGTACCACGCATAGACTAAGACAAATATGCAATCAGAACCCGCAGAGTTCCACGCAGTGACTGAGTCAAATCTTCAATTAGAACCTGCAGAGTACCATGCCTTGACTGAGACAAATCTTTAATTAGAACCCGCAGAGTACCACACATTGACTCAGACAAATCTGAAATAAGAACCCGCAGAGTACCATGCCTTGACTGAGACAAATCTGTAATTAGAACCCGCAGAGTACCACGCATTGACTGAGACAAATCTGCAATTAGAACCCGCAGAGTACCACACATTGACTGAGACAAATCTGTAATTAGAAAACGCAGAGTACCACGCATTGACTGACACAAATCTGCAATTAGAACCCGCAGAGTACCACACCTTAATTGAGACATATCTGTAATTAGAACCCGCAGAGTACCACACACTGACTGAGACAAATCTGTAATTAGAACCGGCAGCGTACCACGCATTGACTGAGACAAATATGTAATTAGAACCTACAGAGTACAACGCATTGACTGAGACAAATCTGTAATTAGAAACCACAGAGTACCACACATTGACTGAGACAAATCTGCAATTAGAAACCGCAGAGTACCATGCATTGACTGAGACAAATCTTCAATTAGAAACTGCAGAGTACCACGCATTGACTGAGACAAATCTGCAATTAGAAGCCGCAGAGAACAACGCATTGACTGTGACAAATCTGCAATTATAACCAGCAGAGTACCACGCATTGACTGAGACAAATATGCAATCAAAACCCACAGAGTACCATGCATTGACTGAGACAAATGTTCAATTAGAACCTGCAGAGTACCACGCATTGACTAAGACAAATCTGTAATTAGAAACCACAGAGTACCAAGCATTGACTGAGACAAATCTGCAATTAGAAATCACAGAACACCGCGCATTGACTGAGACAAATCTGCAGTTAGAAAACGCAGAGTACCACGCATTGACTGAGACAAATATGTAATTAGAACCTGCAGAGTACCACGCATTGACTGAGACAAATCTGTAATTAGAAACCACAGAGTACCAAGCATTGACTGAGACAGATCTGCAATTAGAACCTGCAGAGTACCACACAATGACTGAGGCAAATCTGCAATTAGAACCAGCAGAGTACTACGCATTGACTGAGACAAATCTGTAATTAGAAACCACAGAGTACCAAGCATTGACTGAGACAAATCTGCAATTAGAAATCACAGAATACCACGCATTGACTGAGACAAATCTGCAATTAGAAACCGCAGAGTACCACGCATTGACTGAGACAAATCTGTAATTAGAACCCACAGAGTACCATGCATTGACTGTGAAACGTCTGAAATCAGTTAACGAAGAGTACCACGCACTGACTGTGACAGATCTGCAATTAGAAACCGCAGAGTACCACACACTGACTGAGACAAATCTGTAATTAGAACCAGCAGCGTACCACGCATTGACTGAGACAAATATGTAATGAGAACCTACAGAGTACAACGCATTGACTGAGACAAATCTGCAGTTAGAAAACGCAGAGTACCACGCATTGACTGAGACAAATATGTAATTAGAACCTGCAGAGTACCACGCATTGACTGAGACAAATCTGTAATTAGAAACCACAGAGTACCAAGCATTGACTGAGACAAATCTGCAATTAGAAATCACAGAATACCACGCATTGACTGAGACAAATCTGCAATTAGAAACCGCAGAGTACCACGCATTTACTGAGACAAATCTGCAATTAGAACCCGCAGAGTACCACACCTTGATTGAGACATATCTGCAATTAGAACCCGTAGAGTACCACGCATTGACTGAGACAGATCTGCAATTAGAACCTGCAGAGTACCACACAATGACTGAGGCAAATCTGCAATTAGAACCAGCAGAGTACTACGCATTGACTGAGACAAATCTGTAATTAGAAACCACAGAGTACCAAGCATTGACTGAGACAAATCTGCAATTAGAAATCACAGAACACCGCGCATTGACTGAGACAAATCTGCAGTTAGAAAACGCAGAGTACCACGCATTGACTGAGACAAATATGTAATTAGAACCTGCAGAGTACCAAGCATTGACTGAGACAAATTTGCAATTAGAAATCACAGAATACCACGCATTGACTGAGACAAATATGCAATTAGAAACCGCAGAGTACCACGCATTTACTGAGACAAATCTGCAATTAGAACCCGCAGAGTACCACACCTTGATTGAGACATATCTGCAATTAGAACCCGTAGAGTACCACGCATTGACTGAGACAGATCTGCAATTAGAACCTGCAGAGTACCATACAATGACTGAGGCAAATCTGCAATTAGAACCAGCAGAGTACTACGCATTGACTGAGACAAATCTGTAATTAGAAACCACAGAGTACCAAGCATTGACTGAGACAAATCTGCAATTAGAAATCACAGAATACCACGCATTGACTGAGACAAATCTGCAATTAGAAACCGCAGAGTCCCACGCATTGACTGAGACAAATCTGTAATTAGAACCCACAGAGTACCATGCATTGACTGTGAACCGTCTGAAATCAGTTAACGAAGAGTACCACGCACTGACTGTGACAGATCTGCAATTAGAAACCGCAGAGTACCACACACTGACTGAGACAAATCTGTAATTAGAACCAGCAGCGTACCACGCATTGACTGAGACAAATATGTAATTAGAACCTACAGAGTACCACACATTGACTGAGACAAATCTGCAATTAGAAACCGCAGAGTACCATGCATTGACTAAGACAAATCTTCAATTAGAAACTGCAGAGTAGCACGCTTTGACTGAGACAAATCTGCAATTAGAAACCGCAGAGAACAACGCATTGACTGTGACAAATCTGCAATCATAACCAGCAGAGTACCACGCATTGACTGAGACAAATATGCAATCAAAACCCGCAGAGTACCATGCATTGACTGAGACAAATCTTCAATTAGAACCTGCAGAGTACCACGCATTGACTAAGACAAATCTGTAATTAGAAACCACAGAGTACCAAGCATTGACTGAGACAAATCTGCAATTAGAAATCACAGAACACCGCGCATTGACTGAGACAAATCTGCAGTTAGAAAACGCAGAGTACCACGCATTGACTGAGACAAATATGTAATTAGAACCTGCAGAGTACCACTCATTGACTGAGACAAATCTGCAATTAGAAACCGCAGAATATCACGCATTGACTGAGACAAATCTGCAATTAGAAACCGCAGAGTACAGCGCATTGACTGTGACAAATCTGTAATTAGAACCCGCAGAGTACCACGCATTGACTAAGACAAATCTGCAATTAGAACCCGCAGAGTACCATGCATTGACTGAGACAAATCTTCAATTAGAACCTGCAGAGTACCACGCATTGACTGAGACAAATATGCAATCAGAACCCGCAGAGTACCACGCATTGACAGAGACAAATCTTCAATTAGAACCTGTAGAGTACCACGCATTGACTAAAACAAATCTGTAATTAGAAATGGCAGAGTACCACGCATTGACTGAGACAAATTTGCAATTAGAACCCGCAGAGTACCATGCATTGACTGAGACAAATATTCACTTAGAACCCGCAGAGTACCACGCATAGACTAAGACAAATATGCAATCAGAACCCGCAGAGTTCCATGTAATGACTGAGACAAATCTTCAATTAGAACCTGTAGAGTACCATGCCTTGACTGAGACAAATCTGTAACTAGAACCCGCAGAGTACCACACATTGACTCAGACAAATCTGAAATAAGAACCCGCAGAGTACCATGCCGTGACTGAGACAAATCTGTAATTAGAACCCGCAGAGTACCACGCATTGACTGAGACAAATCTGCAATTAGAACCCGCAGAGTACCACACATTGACTGAGACAAATCTGTAATTATAAAACGCAGAGTACCACGCATTGACTGAGACAAATCTGCAATTAGAACCCGCAGAGTACCACACCTTAATTGAGACATATCTGTAATTAGAACCCGCAGAGTACCACGCATTGACTGGGACAAATCTGCAATTAGAAACCGCAGATTACCATGCATTGACTGAGACAAATCTGTAATTATAACCCGCAGAGTACCACACATAGACTAAGAAAAATCTGCAATTAGAAACTTCAGAGTACCACACATTGACTGAGACAAATCTGTAATTAGAAATCAAAGAGTACCACACATTGACTGAGACAAATCTGCAATTAGAAACCGCAGAGTACCACACCTTGATTGAGACATATCTGCAATTAGAACCCGTAGAGTACCATGCATTGACTGAGACAGATCTGCAATTAGAACCCGCAGAGTACCACACATTGACTAAGGCAAATCTGCAATTAGAACCCGCAGAGTACCACGCATTGACTGAAACAAATCTGTAATTAGAAACCACAGAGTACCAAGCATTGACTTAGACAAATCTGCAATTAGAAATCACAGAATACCACGCATTGACTGAGACAAATCTGCAATTAGAAACCGCAGAGAACCACGCATTGACTGTGAAAAATCTGTAATTAGAACCCACAGAGTACCATGCATTGACTGTGAAACGTCTGAAATCAGACAACAAAGAGTACCACGCACTAAGTGTGACAGATCTGCAATTAGAAACCGCAAAGTACCACACACTGACTGAGACAAATCTGTAATCAGAACCGGCAGCGTACCACGCATTGACTGAGACAAATATGTAATTAGAACCCGCAGAGTACCACGCATTGACTGAGACAAATATGCAATCAAAACCCGCAGAGTACCATGCATTGACTGAGACAAATCTTCAATTTGAACCTGCAGAGTACCACGCATTGACTAAGACAAATCTGTAATTAGAAACCACAGAGTACCAAGAATTGACTGAGACAAATCTGCAATTAGAAATCACAGAACACCGCGCATTGACTGAGACAAATCTGCAGTTAGAAAACGCAGAGTACCACGCATTGACTGAGACAAATATGTAATTAGAACCTGCAGAGTACCACGCATTGACTGAGACAAATCTGCAATTAGAAACCGCAGAGTACCACGCATTGACTGAGACAAATCTGCAATTAGAAACCGGAGAGTACAGCGCATTGACTGTGACAAATCTGTAATTAGAACCCGCAGAGTACCACGCATTGACTAAGACAAATCTGCAATTAGAACCCGCAGAGTACCATGCATTGACTGAGACAAATCTTCAATTAGAACCTGCAGAGTACCACGCATTGACTGAGACATATATGCAATCAGAACCCGCAGAGTACCACGCATTGACCGAGACAAATCTTCAATTAGAACCTGCAGAGTACCACGCATTGACTAAAACAAATCTGTAATTAGAAATCGCAGAGTACCAGGCATTGACTGAGACAAATTTACAATTAGAACCCGCAGAGTACCATGCCTTGACTGAGACAAATCTTCACTTAGAACCCGCAGAGTACCACGCATAGACTAAGACAAATATGCAATCAGAACCCGCAGAGTTCCACGCAGTGACTGAGTCAAATCTTCAATTAGAACCTGCAGAGTACCATGCCTTGACTAAGACAAATCTGTAATTAGAAACCACAGAGTACCAAGAATTGACTGAGACAAATCTGCAATTAGAAATCACAGAACACCGCGCATTGACTGAGACAAATCTGCAGTTAGAAAACGCAGAGTACCACGCATTGACTGAGACAAATATGTAATTAGAACCTGCAGAGTACCACGCATTGACTGAGACAAATCTGCAATTAGAAACCGCAGAGTACCACGCATTGACTGAGACAAATCTGCAATTAGAAACCGGAGAGTGCAGCGCATTGACTGTGACAAATCTGTAATTAGAACCCGCAGAGTACCACGCATTGACTAAGACAAATCTGCAATTAGAACCCGCAGAGTACCATGCATTGACTGAGACAAATCTTCAATTAGAACCTGCAGAGTACCACGCATTGACTGAGACAAATATGCAATCAGAACCCGCAGAGTACCACGCATTGACAGAGACAAATCTTCAATTAGAACCTGCAGAGTACCACGCATTGACTAAAACAAATCTGTAATTAGAAATCGCAGAGTACCAGGCATTGACTGAGACAAATTTACAATTAGAACCCACAGAGTACCATGCCTTGACTGAGACAAATCTTCACTTAGAACCCGCAGAGTACCACGCATAGACTAAGACAAATATGCAATCAGAACCCGCAGAGTTCCACGCAGTGACTGAGTCAAATCTTCAATTAGAACCTGCAGAGTACCATGCCTTGACTGAGACAAATCTTTAATTAGAACCCGCAGAGTACCACACATTGACTCAGACAAATCTGAAATAAGAACCCGCAGAGTACCATGCCTTGACTGAGACAAATCTGTAATTAGAACCCGCAGAGTACCACGCATTGACTGAGACAAATCTGCAATTAGAACCCGCAGAGTACCACACATTGACTGAGACAAATCTGTAATTAGAAAACGCAGAGTACCACGCATTGACTGACACAAATCTGCAATTAGAACCCGCAGAGTACCACACCTTAATTGAGACATATCTGTAATTAGAACCCGCAGAGTACCACACACTGACTGAGACAAATCTGTAATTAGAACCGGCAGCGTACCACGCATTGACTGAGACAAATATGTAATTAGAACCTACAGAGTACAACGCATTGACTGAGACAAATCTGTCATTAGAAACCACAGAGTACCACACATTGACTGAGACAAATCTGCAATTAGAAACCGCAGAGTACCATGCATTGACTGAGACAAATCTTCAATTAGAAACTGCAGAGTACCACGCATTGACTGAGACAAATCTGCAATTAGAAGCCGCAGAGAACAACGCATTGACTGTGACAAATCTGCAATTATAACCAGCAGAGTACCACGCATTGACTGAGACAAATATGCAATCAAAACCCACAGAGTACCATGCATTGACTGAGACAAATGTTCAATTAGAACCTGCAGAGTACCACGCATTGACTAAGACAAATCTGTAATTAGAAACCACAGAGTACCAAGCATTGACTGAGACAAATCTGCAATTAGAAATCACAGAACACCGCGCATTGACTGAGACAAATCTTCAGTTAGAAAACGCAGAGTACCACGCATTGACTGAGACAAATATGTAATTAGAACCTGCAGAGTACCACGCATTGACTAAGACAAATCTGCAATTAGAACCCGCAGAGTACCATGCATTGACTGAGACAAATCTTCAATTAGAACCTGCAGAGTACCACGCATTGACTGAGACAAATATGCAATCAGAACCCGCAGAGTACCACGCATTGACAGAGACAAATCTTCAATTAGAACCTGCAGAGTACCACGCATTGACTAAAACAAATCTGTAATTAGAAATCGCAGAGTACCAGGCATTGACTGAGACAAATTTACAATTAGAACCCGCAGAGTACCATGCCTTGACTGAGACAAATCTTCACTTAGAACCCGCAGAGTACCACGCATAGACTAAGACAAATATGCAATCAGAACCCGCAGAGTTCCACGCAGTGACTGAGTCAAATCTTCAATTAGAACCTGCAGAGTACCATGCCTTGACTGAGACAAATCTTTAATTAGAACCCGCAGAGTACCACACATTGACTCAGACAAATCTGAAATAAGAACCCGCAGAGTACCATGCCTTGACTGAGACAAATCTGTAATTAGAACCCGCAGAGTACCACGCATTGACTGAGACAAATCTGCAATTAGAACCCGCAGAGTACCACACATTGACTGAGACAAATCTGTAATTAGAAAACGCAGAGTACCACGCATTGACTGACACAAATCTGCAATTAGAACCCGCAGAGTACCACACCTTAATTGAGACATATCTGTAATTAGAACCCGCAGAGTACCACACACTGACTGAGACAAATCTGTAATTAGAACCGGCAGCGTACCACGCATTGACTGAGACAAATATGTAATTAGAACCTACAGAGTACAACGCATTGACTGAGACAAATCTGTCATTAGAAACCACAGAGTACCACACATTGACTGAGACAAATCTGCAATTAGAAACCGCAGAGTACCATGCATTGACTGAGACAAATCTTCAATTAGAAACTGCAGAGTACCACGCATTGACTGAGACAAATCTGCAATTAGAAGCCGCAGAGAACAACGCATTGACTGTGACAAATCTGCAATTATAACCAGCAGAGTACCACGCATTGACTGAGACAAATATGCAATCAAAACCCACAGAGTACCATGCATTGACTGAGACAAATGTTCAATTAGAACCTGCAGAGTACCACGCATTGACTAAGACAAATCTGTAATTAGAAACCACAGAGTACCAAGCATTGACTGAGACAAATCTGCAATTAGAAATCACAGAACACCGCGCATTGACTGAGACAAATCTGCAGTTAGAAAACGCAGAGTACCACGCATTGACTGAGACAAATATGTAATTAGAACCTGCAGAGTACCACGCATTGACTGAGACAAATCTGTAATTAGAAACCACAGAGTACCAAGCATTGACTGAGACAGATCTGCAATTAGAACCTGCAGAGTACCACACAATGACTGAGGCAAATCTGCAATTAGAACCAGCAGAGTACTACGCATTGACTGAGACAAATCTGTAATTAGAAACCACAGAGTACCAAGCATTGACTGAGACAAATCTGCAATTAGAAATCACAGAATACCACGCATTGACTGAGACAAATCTGCAATTAGAAACCGCAGAGTACCACGCATTGACTGAGACAAATCTGTAATTAGAACCCACAGAGTACCATGCATTGACTGTGAAACGTCTGAAATCAGTTAACGAAGAGTACCACGCACTGACTGTGACAGATCTGCAATTAGAAACCGCAGAGTACCACACACTGACTGAGACAAATCTGTAATTAGAACCAGCAGCGTACCACGCATTGACTGAGACAAATCTGAAATTAGAAACCGCAGAATATCACGCATTGACTGAGACAAATCTGCAATTAGAAACCGCAGAGTACAGCGCATTGACTGTGACAAATCTGTAATTAGAACCCGCAGAGTACCACGCATTGACTAAGACAAATCTGCAATTAGAACCCGCAGAGTACCATGCATTGACTGAGACAAATCTTCAATTAGAACCTGCAGAGTACCACGCATTGACTGAGACAAATATGCAATCAGAACCCGCAGAGTACCACGCATTGACTGAGACAAATCTGTAATTAGAACCCACAGAGTACCATGCATTGACTGTGAAACGTCTGAAATCAGTTAACGAAGAGTACCACGCACTGACTGTGACAGATCTGCAATTAGAAACCGCAGAGTACCACACACTGACTGAGACAAATCTGTAATTAGAACCAGCAGCGTACCACGCATTGACTGAGACAAATATGTAATTAGAACCTACAGAGAACAACGCATTGACTGAGACAAATCTGCAGTTAGAAAACGCAGAGTACCACGCATTGACTGAGACAAATATGTAATTAGAACCTGCAGAGTACCACGCATTGACTGAGACAAATCTGTAATTAGAAACCACAGAGTACCAAGCATTGACTGAGACAAATCTGCAATTAGAAATCACAGAATACCACGCATTGGCTGAGACAAATCTGCAATTAGAAACCGCAGAGTACCACGCATTTACTGAGACAAATCTGCAATTAGAACCCGCAGAGTACCACACCTTGATTGAGACATATCTGCAATTAGAACCCGTAGAGTACCACGCATTGACTGAGACAGATCTGCAATTAGAACCTGCAGAGTACCACACAATGACTGAGGCAAATCTGCAATTAGAACCAGCAGAGTACTACGCATTGACTGAGACAAATCTGTAATTAGAAACCACAGAGTACCAAGCATTGACTGAGACAAATCTGCAATTAGAACCTGCAGAGTACCACACAATGACTGAGGCAAATCTGCAATTAGAACCAGCAGAGTACTACGCATTGACTGAGACAAATCTGTAATTAGAAACCACAGAGTACCAAGCATTGACTGAGACAAATCTGCAATTAGAAATCACAGAATACCACGCATTGACTGAGACAAATCTGCAATTAGAAACCGCAGAGTACCACGCATTGACTGAGACAAATCTGTAATTAGAACCAACAGAGTACCATGCATTGACTGTGAAACGTCTGAAATCAGTTAACGAAGAGTACCACGCACTGACTGTGACAGATCTGCAATTAGAAACCGCAGAGTACCACACACTGACTGAGACAAATCTGTAATTAGAACCAGCAGCGTACCACGCATTGACTGAGACAAATATGTAATTAGAACCTACAGAGTACAACGCATTGACTGAGACAAATCTGCAGTTAGAAAACGCAGAGTACCACGCATTGACTGAGACAAATATGTAATTAGAACCTGCAGAGTACCACGCATTGACTGAGACAAATCTGTAATTAGAAACCACAGAGTACCAAGCATTGACTGAGACAAATCTGCAATTAGAAATCACAGAATACCACGCATTGACTGAGACAAATCTGCAATTAGAAACCGCAGAGTACCACGCATTTACTGAGACAAATCTGCAATTAGAACCCGCAGAGTACCACACCTTGATTGAGACATATCTGCAATTAGAACCCGTAGAGTACCACGCATTGACTGAGACAGATCTGCAATTAGAACCTGCAGAGTACCACACAATGACTGAGGCAAATCTGCAATTAGAACCAGCAGAGTACTACGCATTGACTGAGACAAATCTGTAATTAGAAACCACAGAGTACCAAGCATTGACTGAGACAAATCTGCAATTAGAAATCACAGAACACCGCGCATTGACTGAGACAAATCTGCAGTTAGAAAACGCAGAGTACCACGCATTGACTGAGACAAATATGTAATTAGAACCTGCAGAGTACCACGCATTGACTGAGACAAATCTGTAATTAGAAACCACAGAGTACCAAGCATTGACTGAGACAAATTTGCAATTAGAAATCACAGAATACCACGCATTGACTGAGACAAATATGCAATTAGAAACCGCAGAGTACCACGCATTTACTGAGACAAATCTGCAATTAGAACCCGCAGAGTACCACACCTTGATTGAGACATATCTGCAATTAGAACCCGTAGAGTACCACGCATTGACTGAGACAGATCTGCAATTAGAACCTGCAGAGTACCATACAATGACTGAGGCAAATCTGCAATTAGAACCAGCAGAGTACTACGCATTGACTGAGACAAATCTGTAATTAGAAACCACAGAGTACCAAGCATTGACTGAGACAAATCTGCAATTAGAAATCACAGAATACCACGCATTGACTGAGACAAATCTGCAATTAGAAACCGCAGAGTACCACGCATTGACTGAGACAAATCTGTAATTAGAACCCACAGAGTACCATGCATTGACTGTGAACCGTCTGAAATCAGTTAACGAAGAGTACCACGCACTGACTGTGACAGATCTGCAATTAGAAACCGCAGAGTACCACACACTGACTGAGACAAATCTGTAATTAGAACCAGCAGCGTACCACGCATTGACTGAGACAAATATGTAATTAGAACCTACAGAGTACCACACATTGACTGAGACAAATCTGCAATTAGAAACCGCAGAGTACCATGCATTGACTGAGACAAATCTTCAATTAGAAACTGCAGAGTAGCACGCTTTGACTGAGACAAATCTGCAATTAGAAACCGCAGAGAACAACGCATTGACTGTGACAAATCTGCAATCATAACCAGCAGAGTACCACGCATTGACTGAGACAAATATGCAATCAAAACCCGCAGAGTACCATGCATTGACTGAGACAAATCTTCAATTAGAACCTGCAGAGTACCACGCATTGACTAAGACAAATCTGTAATTAGAAACCACAGAGTACCAAGCATTGACTGAGACAAATCTGCAATTAGAAATCACAGAACACCGCGCATTGACTGAGACAAATCTGCAGTTAGAAAACGCAGAGTACCACGCATTGACTGAGACAAATATGTAATTAGAACCTGCAGAGTACCACTCATTGACTGAGACAAATCTGAAATTAGAAACCGCAGAATATCACGCATTGACTGAGACAAATCTGCAATTAGAAACCGCAGAGTACAGCGCATTGACTGTGACAAATCTGTAATTAGAACCCGCAGAGTACCACGCATTGACTAAGACAAATCTGCAATTAGAACCCGCAGAGTACCATGCATTGACTGAGACAAATCTTCAATTAGAACCTGCAGAGTACCACGCATTGACTGAGACAAATATGCAATCAGAACCCGCAGAGTACCACGCATTGACAGAGACAAATCTTCAATTAGAACCTGTAGAGTACCACGCATTGACTAAAACAAATCTGTAATTAGAAATGGCAGAGTACCACGCATTGACTGAGACAAATTTGCAATTAGAACCCGCAGAGTACCATGCATTGACTGAGACAAATATTCACTTAGAACCCGCAGAGTACCACGCATAGACTAAGACAAATATGCAATCAGAATCCGCAGAGTTCCATGCAATGACTGAGACAAATCTTCAATTAGAACCTGTAGAGTACCATGCCTTGACTGAGACAAATCTGTAACTAGAACCCGCAGAGTACCACACATTGACTCAGACAAATCTGAAATAAGAACCCGCAGAGTACCATGCCTTGACTGAGACAAATCTGTAATTAGAACCCGCAGAGTACCACGCATTGACTGAGACAAATCTGCAATTAGAACCCGCAGAGTACCACACATTGACTGAGACAAATCTGTAATTATAAAACGCAGAGTACCACGCATTGACTGAGACAAATCTGCAATTAGAACCCGCAGAGTACCACACCTTAATTGAGACATATCTGTAATTAGAACCCGCAGAGTACCACGCATTGACTGGGACAAATCTGCAATTAGAAACCGCAGATTACCATGCATTGACTGAGACAAATCTGTAATTATAACCCGCAGAGTACCACACATAGACTGAGAAAAATCTGCAATTAGAAACTTCAGAGTACCACACATTGACTGAGACAAATCTGTAATTAGAAATCAAAGAGTACCACACATTGACTGAGACAAATCTGCAATTAGAAACCGCAGAGTACCACACCTTGATTGAGACATATCTGCAATTAGAACCCGTAGAGTACCATGCATTGACTGAGACAGATCTGCAATTAGAACCCGCAGAGTACCACACATTGACTAAGGCAAATCTGCAATTAGAACCCGCAGAGTACCACGCATTGACTGAAACAAATCTGTAATTAGAAACCACAGAGTACCAAGCATTGACTTAGACAAATCTGCAATTAGAAATCACAGAATACCACGCATTGACTGAGACAAATCTGCAATTAGAAACCGCAGAGAACCACGCATTGACTGTGAAAAATCTGTAATTAGAACCCACAGAGTACCATGCATTGACTGTGAAACGTCTGAAATCAGACAACAAAGAGTACCACGCACTAAGTGTGACAGATCTGCAATTAGAAACCGCAAAGTACCACACACTGACTGAGACAAATCTGTAATCAGAACCGGCAGCGTACCACGCATTGACTGAGACAAATATGTAATTAGAACCCGCAGAGTACCACGCATTGACTGAGACAAATATGCAATCAAAACCCGCAGAGTACCATGCATTGACTGAGACAAATCTTCAATTTGAACCTGCAGAGTACCACGCATTGACTAAGACAAATCTGTAATTAGAAACCACAGAGTACCAAGAATTGACTGAGACAAATCTGCAATTAGAAATCACAGAACACCGCGCATTGACTGAGACAAATCTGCAGTTAGAAAACGCAGAGTACCACGCATTGACTGAGACAAATATGTAATTAGAACCTGCAGAGTACCACGCATTGACTGAGACATATATGCAATCAGAACCCGCAGAGTACCACGCATTGACCGAGACAAATCTTCAATTAGAACCTGCAGAGTACCACGCATTGACTAAAACAAATCTGTAATTAGAAATCGCAGAGTACCAGGCATTGACTGAGACAAATCTTCACTTAGAACCCGCAGAGTACCACGCATAGACTAAGACAAATATGCAATCAGAACCCGCAGAGTTCCACGCAGTGACTGAGTCAAATCTTCAATTAGAACCTGCAGAGTACCATGCCTTGACTAAGACAAATCTGTAATTAGAAACCACAGAGTACCAAGAATTGACTGAGACAAATCTGCAATTAGAAATCACAGAACACCGCGCATTGACTGAGACAAATCTGCAGTTAGAAAACGCAGAGTACCACGCATTGACTGAGACAAATATGTAATTAGAACCTGCAGAGTACCACGCATTGACTGAGACAAATCTGCAATTAGAAACCGCAGAGTACCACGCATTGACTGAGACAAATCTGCAATTAGAAACCGGAGAGTGCAGCGCATTGACTGTGACAAATCTGTAATTAGAACCCGCAGAGTACCACGCATTGACTAAGACAAATCTGCAATTAGAACCCGCAGAGTACCATGCATTGACTGAGACAAATCTTCAATTAGAACCTGCAGAGTACCACGCATTGACTGAGACAAATATGCAATCAGAACCCGCAGAGTACCACGCATTGACAGAGACAAATCTTCAATTAGAACCTGCAGAGTACCACGCATTGACTAAAACAAATCTGTAATTAGAAATCGCAGAGTACCAGGCATTGACTGAGACAAATTTACAATTAGAACCCGCAGAGTACCATGCCTTGACTGAGACAAATCTTCACTTAGAACCCGCAGAGTACCACGCATAGACTAAGACAAATATGCAATCAGAACCCGCAGAGTTCCACGCAGTGACTGAGTCAAATCTTCAATTAGAACCTGCAGAGTACCATGCCTTGACTGAGACAAATCTTTAATTAGAACCCGCAGAGTACCACACATTGACTCAGACAAATCTGAAATAAGAACCCGCAGAGTACCATGCCTTGACTGAGACAAATCTGTAATTAGAACCCGCAGAGTACCACGCATTGACTGAGACAAATCTGCAATTAGAACCCGCAGAGTACCACACATTGACTGAGACAAATCTGTAATTAGAAAACGCAGAGTACCACGCATTGACTGACACAAATCTGCAATTAGAACCCGCAGAGTACCACACCTTAATTGAGACATATCTGTAATTAGGACCCGCAGAGTACCACGCATTGACTGGGACAAATCTGCAATTAGAAACCGCAGATTACCATGCATTGACTGAGACAAATCTGCAATTATAACCCGCAGAGTACCACACAGAGACTGAGAAAAATCTGCAATTAGAAACCTCAGAGTACCACGCATTGACTGAGACAAATCTGTAATTAGAAATCACAGAGTACCACACATTGACTGAGACAAATCTGCAATGAGAAACCGCAGAGTACCACACCTTAATTGAGACATATCTGCAATTAGAACCAGTAGAGTATCACGCATTGACTGAGACAGATCTGCAATTAGAACCCGCAGAGTACCACACATTGACTAAGGCAAATCTGCAATTAGAACCCGCAGAGTACTACGCATTGACTGAAACAAATCTGTAATTAGAAACCACAGAGTACCACGCATTAACTGAGACAAATCTGCATTTAGAACCCGCAGAGTACCACGCAGTGACTGAGACAAATATGCAATCAAAACCCGCAGAGTACGACGCATTGACTGAGAAAAATATCTTCAATTAGAACCTGCAGAGTACCACGCATTGACTGAGACAAATCTGCAATTAGAACCCGCAGAGTACCACACCTTGATTTAGACATATCTGCAATTAGAATCCGTAGAGTACCATGCATTGACTGAGACAGATCTGTAATTAGAACCCGCAGAGTACCACACATTGACTGAGGCAAATCTGCAATTAGAACCCGCAGAGTACTACGCATTGACTGAAACAAATCTGTAATTAGAAACCACAGAGTACCAAGCATTGACTGAGACAAATCTGCAATTAGAAATCACAGAATACCACGCATTGACTGAGACAAATATGCAATTAGAAACCGCAGAGTACCACGCATTTACTGAGACAAATCTGCAATTAGAACCCACAGAGTACCACACCTTGATTGAGACATATCTGCAATTAGAACCCGTAGAGTACCACGCATTGACTGAGACAGATCTGCAATTAGAACCTGCAGAGTACCACACATTGACTGAGACAAATCTGTAATTAGAAAACGCAGAGTACCACGCATTGACTGACACAAATCTGCAATTAGAACCCGCAGCGTACCACACCTAAATTGAGACATATCTGTAATTAGGACCCGCAGAGTACCACGCATTGACTGGGACAAATCTGCAATTAGAAACCGCAGATTACCATGCATTGACTGAGACAAATCTGCAATTATAACCCGCAGAGTACCACACAGAGACTGAGAAAAATCTGCAATTAGAAACCTCAGAGTACCACGCATTGACTGAGACAAATCTGTAATTAGAAATCACAGAGTACCACACATTGACTGAGACAAATCTGCAATGAGAAACCGCAGAGTACCACACCTTGATTGAGACATATCTGCAATTAGAACCAGTAGAGTATCACGCATTGACTGAGACAGATCTGTAATTAGAACCCGCAGAGTACCACACATTGACTAAGGCAAATCTGCAATTAGAACCCGCAGAGTACTACGCATTGACTGAAACAAATCTGTAATTAGAAACCACAGAGTACCACGCATTAACTGAGACAAATCTGCATTTAGAACCCGCAGAGTACCACGCAGTGACTGAGACAAATATGCAATCAAAACCCGCAGAGTACCACGCATTGACTGAGAAAAATATCTTCAATTAGAACCTGCAGAGTACCACGCATTGACTGAGACAAATCTGCAATTAGAACCCGCAGAGTACCACACCTTGATTTAGACATATCTGCAATTAGAATCCGTAGAGTACCATGCATTGACTGAGACAGATCTGCAATTAGAACCCGCAGAGTACCACACATTGACTGAGGCAAATCTGCAATTAGAACCCGCAGAGTACTACGCATTGACTGAAACAAATCTGTAATTAGAAACCACAGAGTACCAAGCATTGACTGAGACAAATCTGCAATTAGAAATCACAGAATACCACGCATTGACTGAGACAAATATGCAATTAGAAACCGCAGAGTACCACACATTTACTGAGACAAATCTGCAATTAGAACCCACAGAGTACCACACCTTGATTGAGACATATCTGCAATTAGAACCCGTAGAGTACCACGCATTGACTGAGACAGATCTGCAATTAGAACCTGCAGAGTACCACACATTGACTGAGGCAAATCTGCAATTAGAACCCGCAGAGTACTACGCATTGACTGAGACAAATCTGTAATTAGAAATCACAGAATACCACGCATTGACTGAGACAAATCTGCAATTAGAAACCGCAGAGTACCACGCATTGACTGAGACAAATCTGTAATTAGAACCCACAGAGTACCATGCATTGACTGTGAAACGTCTGAAATCAGACAACGAAGAGTACCACGCACTGACTGTGACATATCTGCAATTAGAAACCGCAGAGTACCACACACTGACTGAGACAAATCTGTAATTAGAAACAGCAGCGTACCACGCATTGACTGAGACAAATATGTAATTAGAACCTACAGAGTACAACGCATTGACTGAGACAAATCTGTAATTAGAAACCACAGAGTACCACACATTGACTGAGACAAATCTGCAATTAGAAATCGCAGAGTACCATGCATTGACTGAGACAAATCTTCAATTAGAAACTGCAGAGTACCACGCATTGACTGAGACAAATCTGCAATTATAACCCGCAGAGTACCTCGCATTGACTGAGACAAATATGCATTTCAAAACCCGCAGAGTACCATGCATTGACAGAGACAAATCTTCAATTAGAACCTGCAAAGTACCACGCATTGACTAAGACAAATCTGTAATGAGAAACCACAGAGTACCAAGCAGTGACTTAGACAAGTCTGCAATTAGAAATCACAGAACACCGCGCATTGACTGAGACAAATCTGCAGTTAGAAAACGCAGAGTACCACGCATTGACTGAGACAAATATGTAATTAGAACCTGCAGAGTACCACGCATTGACTGAGACAAATCTGCAATTAGAAACCGCAGAGTACCACGCATTGACTGAGACAAATCTGCAATTAGAAACCGCAGAGTACAGCGCATTGACTGTGACAAATCTGCAATTAGAACCAGCAGTGTACCACGCATTGACTAAGACAAATCTGCAATTAGAACCCGCAGAGTACCATGCATTGACTGAGACAAATCTTCAATTAGAACCTGCAGCGTACCACGCATTGACTGAGACAAATATGCAATCAGAACCCGCAGAGTACCACGCATTGACTGAGACAAATTTGCAATTAGAACCCGCAGAGTACCATGCATTGACTGAGACAAATCTTCACTTAGAACCCGCAGAGTACCACGCATAGACTAAGACAAATATGCAATCAGAACCCGCAGAGTTCCACACAATGACTGAGACAAATCTTCAATTAGAACCTGCAGAGTACCATGCCTTGACTGAGACAAATCTGTAATTAGAAAACGCAGAGTACCACGCATTGACTGACACAAATCTGCAATTAGAACCCGCAGAGTACCACACCTTAATTGAGACATATCTGTAATTAGGACCCGCAGAGTACCACGCATTGACTGGGACAAATCTGCAATTAGAAACCGCAGATTACCATGCATTGACTGAGACAAATCTGCAATTATAACCCGCAGAGTACCACACAGAGACTGAGAAAAATCTGCAATTAGAAACCTCAGAGTACCACGCATTGACTGAGACAAATCTGTAATTAGAAATCACAGAGTACCACACATTGACTGAGACAAATCTGCAATGAGAAACCGCAGAGTACCACACCTTAATTGAGACATATCTGCAATTAGAACCAGTAGAGTATCACGCATTGACTGAGACAGATCTGCAATTAGAACCCGCAGAGTACCACACATTGACTAAGGCAAATCTGCAATTAGAACCCGCAGAGTACTACGCATTGACTGAAACAAATCTGTAATTAGAAACCACAGAGTACCACGCATTAACTGAGACAAATCTGCATTTAGAACCCGCAGAGTACCACGCAGTGACTGAGACAAATATGCAATCAAAACCCGCAGAGTACGACGCATTGACTGAGAAAAATATCTTCAATTAGAACCTGCAGAGTACCACGCATTGACTGAGACAAATCTGCAATTAGAACCCGCAGAGTACCACACCTTGATTTAGACATATCTGCAATTAGAATCCGTAGAGTACCATGCATTGACTGAGACAGATCTGTAATTAGAACCCGCAGAGTACCACACATTGACTGAGGCAAATCTGCAATTAGAACCCGCAGAGTACTACGCATTGACTGAAACAAATCTGTAATTAGAAACCACAGAGTACCAAGCATTGACTGAGACAAATCTGCAATTAGAAATCACAGAATACCACGCATTGACTGAGACAAATATGCAATTAGAAACCGCAGAGTACCACGCATTTACTGAGACAAATCTGCAATTAGAACCCACAGAGTACCACACCTTGATTGAGACATATCTGCAATTAGAACCCGTAGAGTACCACGCATTGACTGAGACAGATCTGCAATTAGAACCTGCAGAGTACCACACATTGACTGAGACAAATCTGTAATTAGAAAACGCAGAGTACCACGCATTGACTGACACAAATCTGCAATTAGAACCCGCAGCGTACCACACCTAAATTGAGAAATATCTGTAATTAGGACCCGCAGAGTACCACGCATTGACTGGGACAAATCTGCAATTAGAAACCGCAGATTACCATGCATTGACTGAGACAAATCTGCAATTATAACCCGCAGAGTACCACACAGAGACTGAGAACAATCTGCAATTAGAAACCTCAGAGTACCACGCATTGACTGAGACAAATCTGTAATTAGAAATCACAGAGTACCACACATTGACTGAGACAAATCTGCAATGAGAAACCGCAGAGTACCACACCTTGATTGAGACATATCTGCAATTAGAACCAGTAGAGTATCACGCATTGACTGAGACAGATCTGTAATTAGAACCCGCAGAGTACCACACATTGACTAAGGCAAATCTGCAATTAGAACCCGCAGAGTACTACGCATTGACTGAAACAAATCTGTAATTAGAAACCACAGAGTACCACGCATTAACTGAGACAAATCTGCATTTAGAACCCGCAGAGTACCACGCAGTGACTGAGACAAATATGCAATCAAAACCCGCAGAGTACCACGCATTGACTGAGAAAAATATCTTCAATTAGAACCTGCAGAGTACCACGCATTGACTGAGACAAATCTGCAATTAGAACCCGCAGAGTACCACACCTTGATTTAGACATATCTGCAATTAGAATCCGTAGAGTACCATGCATTGACTGAGACAGATCTGCAATTAGAACCCGCAGAGTACCACACATTGACTGAGGCAAATCTGCAATTAGAACCCGCAGAGTACTACGCATTGACTGAAACAAATCTGTAATTAGAAACCACAGAGTACCAAGCATTGACTGAGACAAATCTGCAATTAGAAATCACAGAATACCACGCATTGACTGAGACAAATATGCAATTAGAAACTGCAGAGTACCACACATTTACTGAGACAAATCTGCAATTAGAACCCACAGAGTACCACACCTTGATTGAGACATATCTGCAATTAGAACCCGTAGAGTACCACGCATTGACTGAGACAGATCTGCAATTAGAACCTGCAGAGTACCACACATTGACTGAGGCAAATCTGCAATTAGAACCCGCAGAGTACTACGCATTGACTGAGACAAATCTGTAATTAGAAACCACAGAGTACCAAGCATTGACTGAGACAAATCTGCAATTAGAAATCACAGAATACCACGCATTGACTGAGACAAATCTGCAATTAGAAACCGCAGAGTACCACGCATTGACTGAGATAAATCTGTAATTATAACCCACAGAGTACCATGCATTGACTGTGAAACGTCTGAAATCAGACAACGAAGAGTACCACGCACTGACTGTGACATATCTGCAATTAGAAACCGCAGAGTACCACACACTGACTGAGACAAATCTGTAATTAGAAACAGCAGCGTACCACGCATTGACTGAGACAAATATGTAATTAGAACCTACAGAGTACAACGCATTGACTGAGACAAATCTGTAATTAGAAACCACAGAGTACCACACATTGACTGAGACAAATCTGCAATTAGAAATCGCAGAGTACCATGCATTGACTGAGACAAATCTTCAATTAGAAACTGCAGAGTACCACGCATTGACTGAGACAAATCTGCAATTATAACCCGCAGAGTACCTCGCATTGACTGAGACAAATATGCATTTCAAAACCCGCAGAGTACCATGCATTGACAGAGACAAATCTTCAATTAGAACCTGCAAAGTACCACGCATTGACTAAGACAAATCTGTAATGAGAAACCACAGAGTACCAAGCATTGACTTAGACAAGTCTGCAATTAGAAATCACAGAACACCGCGCATTGACTGAGACAAATCTGCAGTTAGAAAACGCAGAGTACCACGCATTGACTGAGACAAATATGTAATTAGAACCTGCAGAGTACCACGCATTGACTGTGACAAATCTGCAATTAGAACCAGCAGTGTACCACGCATTGACTAAGACAAATCTGCAATTAGAACCCGCAGAGTACCATGCATTGACTGAGACAAATCTTCAATTAGAACCTGCAGCGTACCACGCATTGACTGAGACAAATATGCAATCAGAACCCGCAGAGTACCACGCATTGACTGAGACAAATTTGCAATTAGAACCCGCAGAGTACCATGCATTGACTGAGACAAATCTTCACTTAGAACCCGCAGAGTACCACGCATAGACTAAGACAAATATGCAATCAGAACCCGCAGAGTTCCACACAATGACTGAGACAAATCTTCAATTAGAACCTGCAGAGTACCATGCCTTGACTGAGACAAATCTGTAATTAGAACCCGCAGAGTACCACACATTGACTCAGACACATCTGAACTAAGAACCCGCAGAGTACCATGCCTTGACTGAGACAAATCTGTAATTAGAACCCGCAGAGTACCACGCATTGACTGAGACAAATCTGCAATTAGAACCCGCAGAGTACCACACATTGACTGAGACAAATCTGTAATTAGAAAACGCAGAGTACCACGCATTGACTGAGACAAATCTGCAATTAGAACCCGTAGAGTACCACACCTTAATTGAGACATATCTGTAATTAGAACCCGCAGAGTACCACGCATTGACTGGGACAAATGTGCAGTTAGAAACCGCAGATTACCATGCATTGACTGAGACAAATCTGTAATTATAACCCGCGGAGTACCACACATAGACTGAGAAAAATCTGCAATTAGAAACCTCAGAGTACCACGCATTGACTGAGACAAATCTGTAATTAGAAATCACAGAGTACCACACATTGACTGAGACAAATCTGCAATTAGAAACCGCAGAGTACCACACCTTGATTGAGACAAATCTGCAATTAGAACCCGTAGAGTACCACGCATTGACTGAGACAGATCTGCAATTAGAACCCGCAGAGTACCACACATTGATTAAGGCAAATCTGTAATTAGAACCCACAGAGTACCATGCATTGACTGTGAAACGTCTGAAATCAGACAACAAAGAGTACCACGCACTGACTGTGACAGATCTGCAATTAGAAACCGCAAAGTACCACACACTGACTGAGACAAATCTGTAATTAGAACCGGCAGCGCACTACGCATTGACTGAGACAAATATGTAATTAGAACCTGCAGAGTACCACGCATTGACTGAGACAAATCTGTAATTAGAAACCACAGAGTACCACACATTGACTGAGACATATCTGCAATTAGAACCCGCAGGGTACGACGCTTTGAATGTGACAAATTTGCAAATAGAACCAGCAGAGTACCACGCATTGACTGAGACAAATCTGCAATTAGAACCCGCAGAGTACCATGCATTAACTGAGACAAATCTGCAATTAGAAACCGCAGGGTACGACGCATTGAATGTGACAAATCTGCAAATAGAACCCGCAGAGTACCACGTATTGACTGAGACAAATCTGTAATTAGAAACCGCAGAGTACCACGCATTGACTGAGACAAATCTGCAATTAAAAACCGCAGAGTACAACACATTGACTGTGACAAATCTGCAATTAGAAATCGCAGAGTACCACGCATTGACTGAGACAAATCTGCAATTAGAAACCGCAGAGTACCACGCATTGACTGAGACAAATCTGCAATTAGAACCCACAGGGTACCACACATTGACTGAGGCAAATCTGCAATTAGATCCCGCAGAGTACTACGCATTGACTGAGACAAATCTGCAATTATAAACCACAGAATACCATGCATTGACTGAGACAAATCTGTAATGAGAAACCACAGAGCACCACGCATTGACTGAGACAAATCTGCAATTAGAATCTGCAGAGTACCACGCATTGACTGAGACAAATCTGCAATTAGAACCAGCAGAGTACCACGCATTGACTGAGACAAATCTACAGTTAGAAACCACAGAGTATCACGCATTGACTGAGACAAATCTGCAATTAAAACCCGCAGAGTACCACACATTGACTGAGATAAATCTGCAATTAGAAACCGCAGAGTACCACGCATTGAATGAGACAAATATGCAATCAGATTCCACAGAGTACCACGAATTGAGTGAGACAAATATGCAATCAGAACCCGCAGAGTACCACGTATTGACTGGGACAAATCTGAAATCAGCAACTACAGAGTACCCCCTTTGACTGAGGTAACTGATAAAGCCCAATATCTAGCAGTCCGGAAGTGACAATACGAAAGCAGTAGCAAGGGCTTAGGGTATCCAATGGCCTAGTTTTTGCAAGTTTATGGAGCTTTATATAGCGCAAACTCGACCCAATGGTATCAGAGAGCTATTACATGAGCAGCAATTGCTTTGGGCGTGGCTTGTAAGCTGATGGCGGCAGTCGTGTGAGCTTGGAGCTCCGCGCCGGCCCAATGAATTATCCTGCTTAATTGCTGTTTCCCCGGGGGCACATACTGGACCCGGCCGCTGCTGCTAGACGGTTGGGGCTGAAACCCGAGGAACCTGGATGCCGAAACGCTGCGGGAGCCTGTTGAAGCGGGGCTCGGAGCTTCGGCCCCGTGAGGGCAAGATGGTGGCGTGAAGTGCGTCGGAGATCCCGACGGCCGCGGAACTTCCCTGCTTGCGCCTTGCGGCACCCTGATCTGCTCTGGGGGCTGAGTGGGGGCCCTGGTGATCGGCGCTGGCTTGGTGGGGGCCATTAAACTGAGCTCCGGAGAGCGCAGTGCATTGCTGGAGAGGAACCCGGCGCGCTCTCGAGGAGCCCTCACAAGCCTGCTTGGGGACATCGGAGGCTCTTTTGGGACCGGATGGGAGACTGCAGAGGCGGCGGTGCTTTTCTGGCACGGAATGCGGAATCTGCAATTAGAACCCGCAGAGTACCACACCTTAATTGAGACATATCTGTAATTAGAACCGGCAGAGTACCACGCATTGACTGGGACAAATCTGCAATTAGAAACCGCAGATTACCATGCATTGACTGAGACAAATCTGTAATTATAACCCGCAGAGTACCACACATAGACTGAGAAAAATCTGCAATTAGAAACCGTAGAGTACCACACCTTGATTGAGACATATCTGCAATTAGAACCCGTAGAGTACCACGCATTGACTGAGACAGATCTGCAATTAGAACCCGCAGAGTACCACACATTGACTAAGGCAAATCTGTAATTAGAACCCACAGAGTACCATGCATTGACTGTGAAACGTCTGAAATCAGACAACAAATAATACCACGCACTGACTGTGACAGATCTGCAATTAGAAACCGCAAAGTACCACACACTGACTGAGACAAATCTGTAATTAGAACCG
The DNA here is from genome assembly GCF_964204655.1 of Triturus cristatus. NCBI lineage: Eukaryota > Metazoa > Chordata > Amphibia > Caudata > Salamandridae > Triturus > Triturus cristatus. The sequence continues at coordinate 259,765,105 of NC_140584.1, forward strand.
GCAGCGTACCACGCATTGACTGAGACAAATATGTAATTAGAACCTGCAGAGTACCACGCATTGACTGAGACAAATCTGTAATTAGAAACCACAGAGTACCACACATTGACTGAGACAAATCTGCAATTAGAAACCGCAGAGTACCATGCATTGACTGAGAGAAATATGTAATTGGAACCTGCAGAGTAACACGCATTGACTGAGACAAATCTGCAATTAGAAACCGCAGAGTACCACGCATTGACTGAGACAAATCTGCAATTAGAAACCGCAGGGTACGACGCATTTAATGTGACAAATCTGCAAATAGAACTCGCAGAGTACCATGTATTGACTGAGACAAATCTGCAATTAGAAACCGCAGAGTACCACGCATTGACTGAGACAAATCTGTAATTAGAAAACACAGAGTACCACACACTGACTGAGACAAATCTGTATTTAAAAACCGCAGAGTACCACGCATTGACTGAGACAAATCTGCAATTAGAAACTGCAGAGAACAACGCATTGACTATGACAAATCTTCAATTAGAACCCGCAGAGTACCACGCATTGACTGAGACAAATCTGCAATTAGAACCCGCTGAGCACCATGCATTGACTGAGACAAATCTGCAATTAGAACCCGCAGGGTACGACGCATTGAATGTGACAAATTTGCAAATAGAACCAGAAGAGTACCACGCATTGACTGAGACAAATCTGCAATTAAAACCCGCAGAGTACCATGCATTAACTGAGACAAATCTGTAATTAGAAACCGCAGGGTACGACGCATTGAATGTGACAAATCTGCAAATAGAACCCGCAGAGTACCACGTATTGACTGAGACAAATCTGTAATTAGAAACCGCAGAGTACCACGCATTGACTGAGACAAATCTGCAATTAGAAACCGCAGAGTACAACGCATTGACTGTGACAAATCTGCAATTAGAAATCGCAGAGTACCACGCATTGACTGAGACAAATCTGCAATTAGAAACCGCAGAGTACCACGCATTGACTGAGACAAATCTGCAATTAGAACCCACAGGGTACCACACATTGACTGAGACAAATCTGTAATTATAAAACGCAGAGTACCACGCATTGACTGAGACAAATCTGCAATTAGAACCCGCAGAGTACCACACCTTAATTGAGACATATCTGTAATTAGAACCCGCAGAGTACCACGCATTGACTGGGACAAATCTGCAATTAGAAACCGCAGATTACCATGCATTGACTGAGACAAATCTGTAATTATAACCCGCAGAGTACCACACATAGACTGAGAAAAATCTGCAATTAGAAACTTCAGAGTACCACACATTGACTGAGACAAATCTGTAATTAGAAATCAAAGAGTACCACACATTGACTGAGACAAATCTGCAATTAGAAACCGCAGAGTACCACACCTTGATTGAGACATATCTGCAATTAGAACCCGTAGAGTACCATGCATTGACTGAGACAGATCTGCAATTAGAACCCGCAGAGTACCACACATTGACTAAGGCAAATCTGCAATTAGAACCCGCAGAGTACCACGCATTGACTGAAACAAATCTGTAATTAGAAACCACAGAGTACCAAGCATTGACTTAGACAAATCTGCAATTAGAAATCACAGAATACCACGCATTGACTGAGACAAATCTGCAATTAGAAACCGCAGAGAACCACGTATTGACTGTGAAAAATCTGTAATTAGAACCCACAGAGTACCATGCATTGACTGTGAAACGTCTGAAATCAGACAACAAAGAGTACCACGCACTAAGTGTGACAGATCTGCAATTAGAAACCGCAAAGTACCACACACTGACTGAGACAAATCTGTAATCAGAACCGGCAGCGTACCACGCATTGACTGAGACAAATATGTAATTAGAACCCGCAGAGTACCACGCATTGACTGAGACAAATATGCAATCAAAACCCGCAGAGTACCATGCATTGACTGAGACAAATCTTCAATTTGAACCTGCAGAGTACCACGCATTGACTAAGACAAATCTGTAATTAGAAACCACAGAGTACCAAGAATTGACTGAGACAAATCTGCAATTAGAAATCACAGAACACCGCGCATTGACTGAGACAAATCTGCAGTTAGAAAACGCAGAGTACCACGCATTGACTGAGACAAATATGTAATTAGAACCTGCAGAGTACCACGCATTGACTGAGACATATATGCAATCAGAACCCGCAGAGTACCACGCATTGACCGAGACAAATCTTCAATTAGAACCTGCAGAGTACCACGCATTGACTAAAACAAATCTGTAATTAGAAATCGCAGAGTACCAGGCATTGACTGAGACAAATCTTCACTTAGAACCCGCAGAGTACCACGCATAGACTAAGACAAATATGCAATCAGAACCCGCAGAGTTCCACGCAGTGACTGAGTCAAATCTTCAATTAGAACCTGCAGAGTACCATGCCTTGACTAAGACAAATCTGTAATTAGAAACCACAGAGTACCAAGAATTGACTGAGACAAATCTGCAATTAGAAATCACAGAACACCGCGCATTGACTGAGACAAATCTGCAGTTAGAAAACGCAGAGTACCACGCATTGACTGAGACAAATATGTAATTAGAACCTGCAGAGTACCACGCATTGACTGAGACAAATCTGCAATTAGAAACCGCAGAGTACCACGCATTGACTGAGACAAATCTGCAATTAGAAACCGGAGAGTGCAGCGCATTGACTGTGACAAATCTGTAATTAGAACCCGCAGAGTACCACGCATTGACTAAGACAAATCTGCAATTAGAACCCGCAGAGTACCATGCATTGACTGAGACAAATCTTCAATTAGAACCTGCAGAGTACCACGCATTGACTGAGACAAATATGCAATCAGAACCCGCAGAGTACCACGCATTGACAGAGACAAATCTTCAATTAGAACCTGCAGAGTACCACGCATTGACTAAAACAAATCTGTAATTAGAAATCGCAGAGTACCAGGCATTGACTGAGACAAATTTACAATTAGAACCCGCAGAGTACCATGCCTTGACTGAGACAAATCTTCACTTAGAACCCGCAGAGTACCACGCATAGACTAAGACAAATATGCAATCAGAACCCGCAGAGTTCCACGCAGTGACTGAGTCAAATCTTCAATTAGAACCTGCAGAGTACCATGCCTTGACTGAGACAAATCTTTAATTAGAACCCGCAGAGTACCACACATTGACTCAGACAAATCTGAAATAAGAACCCGCAGAGTACCATGCCTTGACTGAGACAAATCTGTAATTAGAACCCGCAGAGTACCACGCATTGACTGAGACAAATCTGCAATTAGAACCCGCAGAGTACCACACATTGACTGAGACAAATCTGTAATTAGAAAACGCAGAGTACCACGCATTGACTGACACAAATCTGCAATTAGAACCCGCAGAGTACCACACCTTAATTGAGACATATCTGTAATTAGGACCCGCAGAGTACCACGCATTGACTGGGACAAATCTGCAATTAGAAACCGCAGATTACCATGCATTGACTGAGACAAATCTGCAATTATAACCCGCAGAGTACCACACAGAGACTGAGAAAAATCTGCAATTAGAAACCTCAGAGTACCACGCATTGACTGAGACAAATCTGTAATTAGAAATCACAGAGTACCACACATTGACTGAGACAAATCTGCAATGAGAAACCGCAGAGTACCACACCTTAATTGAGACATATCTGCAATTAGAACCAGTAGAGTATCACGCATTGACTGAGACAGATCTGCAATTAGAACCCGCAGAGTACCACACATTGACTAAGGCAAATCTGCAATTAGAACCCGCAGAGTACTACGCATTGACTGAAACAAATCTGTAATTAGAAACCACAGAGTACCACGCATTAACTGAGACAAATCTGCATTTAGAACCCGCAGAGTACCACGCAGTGACTGAGACAAATATGCAATCAAAACCCGCAGAGTACGACGCATTGACTGAGAAAAATATCTTCAATTAGAACCTGCAGAGTACCACGCATTGACTGAGACAAATCTGCAATTAGAACCCGCAGAGTACCACACCTTGATTTAGACATATCTGCAATTAGAATCCGTAGAGTACCATGCATTGACTGAGACAGATCTGTAATTAGAACCCGCAGAGTACCACACATTGACTGAGGCAAATCTGCAATTAGAACCCGCAGAGTACTAAGCATTGACTGAAACAAATCTGTAATTAGAAACCACAGAGTACCAAGCATTGACTGAGACAAATCTGCAATTAGAAATCACAGAATACCACGCATTGACTGAGACAAATATGCAATTAGAAACCGCAGAGTACCACGCATTTACTGAGACAAATCTGCAATTAGAACCCACAGAGTACCACACCTTGATTGAGACATATCTGCAATTAGAACCCGTAGAGTACCACGCATTGACTGAGACAGATCTGCAATTAGAACCTGCAGAGTACCACACATTGACTGAGACAAATCTGTAATTAGAAAACGCAGAGTACCACGCATTGACTGACACAAATCTGCAATTAGAACCCGCAGCGTACCACACCTAAATTGAGACATATCTGTAATTAGGACCCGCAGAGTACCACGCATTGACTGGGACAAATCTGCAATTAGAAACCGCAGATTACCATGCATTGACTGAGACAAATCTGCAATTATAACCCGCAGAGTACCACACAGAGACTGAGAAAAATCTGCAATTAGAAACCTCAGAGTACCACGCATTGACTGAGACAAATCTGTAATTAGAAATCACAGAGTACCACACATTGACTGAGACAAATCTGCAATGAGAAACCGCAGAGTACCACACCTTGATTGAGACATATCTGCAATTAGAACCAGTAGAGTATCACGCATTGACTGAGACAGATCTGTAATTAGAACCCGCAGAGTACCACACATTGACTAAGGCAAATCTGCAATTAGAACCCGCAGAGTACTACGCATTGACTGAAACAAATCTGTAATTAGACACCACAGAGTACCACGCATTAACTGAGACAAATCTGCATTTAGAACCCGCAGAGTACCACGCAGTGACTGAGACAAATATGCAATCAAAACCCGCAGAGTACCACGCATTGACTGAGAAAAATATCTTCAATTAGAACCTGCAGAGTACCACACATTGACTGAGGCAAATCTGCAATTAGATCCCGCAGAGTACTACGCATTGACTGAGACAAATCTGCAATTATAAACCACAGAATACCATGCATTGACTGAGACAAATCTGTAATGAGAAACCACAGAGCACCACGCATTGACTGAGACAAATCTGCAATTAGAATCTGCAGAGTACCACGCATTGACTGAGACAAATCTGCAATTAGAACCAGCAGAGTACCACGCATTGACTGAGACAAATCTACAGTTAGAAACCACAGAGTATCACGCATTGACTGAGACAAATCTGCAATTAAAACCCGCAGAGTACCACACATTGACTGAGATAAATCTGCAATTAGAAACCGCAGAGTACCACGCATTGAATGAGACAAATATGCAATCAGATTCCACAGAGTACCACGAATTGAGTGAGACAAATATGCAATCAGAACCCGCAGAGTACCACGTATTGACTGGGACAAATCTGAAATCAGCAACTACAGAGTACCCCCTTTGACTGAGGTAACTGATAAAGCCCAATATCTAGCAGTCCGGAAGTGACAATACGAAAGCAGTAGCAAGGGCTTAGGGTATCCAATGGCCTAGTTTTTGCAAGTTTATGGAGCTTTATATAGCGCAAACTCGACCCAATGGTATCAGAGAGCTATTACATGAGCAGCAATTGCTTTGGGCGTGGCTTGTAAGCTGATGGCGGCAGTCGTGTGAGCTTGGAGCTCCGCGCCGGCCCAATGAATTATCCTGCTTAATTGCTGTTTCCCCGGGGGCACATACTGGACCCGGCCGCTGCTGCTAGACGGTTGGGGCTGAAACCCGAGGAACCTGGATGCCGAAACGCTGCGGGAGCCTGTTGAAGCGGGGCTCGGAGCTTCGGCCCCGTGAGGGCAAGATGGTGGCGTGAAGTGCGTCGGAGATCCCGACGGCCGCGGAACTTCCCTGCTTGCGCCTTGCGGCACCCTGATCTGCTCTGGGGGCTGAGTGGGGGCCCTGGTGATCGGCGCTGGCTTGGTGGGGGCCATTAAACTGAGCTCCGGAGAGCGCAGTGCATTGCTGGAGAGGAACCCGGCGCGCTCTCGAGGAGCCCTCACAAGCCTGCTTGGGGACATCGGAGGCTCTTTTGGGACCGGATGGGAGACTGCAGAGGCGGCGGTGCTTTTCTGGCACGGAATGCGGAATCTGCAATTAGAACCCGCAGAGTACCACACCTTAATTGAGACATATCTGTAATTAGAACCGGCAGAGTACCACGCATTGACTGGGACAAATCTGCAATTAGAAACCGCAGATTACCATGCATTGACTGAGACAAATCTGTAATTATAACCCGCAGAGTACCACACATAGACTGAGAAAAATCTGCAATTAGAAACCGTAGAGTACCACACCTTGATTGAGACATATCTGCAATTAGAACCCGTAGAGTACCACGCATTGACTGAGACAGATCTGCAATTAGAACCCGCAGAGTACCACACATTGACTAAGGCAAATCTGTAATTAGAACCCACAGAGTACCATGCATTGACTGTGAAACGTCTGAAATCAGACAACAAATAATACCACGCACTGACTGTGACAGATCTGCAATTAGAAACCGCAAAGTACCACACACTGACTGAGACAAATCTGTAATTAGAACCGGCAGCGTACCACGCATTGACTGAGACAAATATGTAATTAGAACCTGCAGAGTACCACGCATTGACTGAGACAAATCTGTAATTAGAAACCACAGAGTACCACACATTGACTGAGACAAATCTGCAATTAGAAACCGCAGAGTACCATGCATTGACTGAGAGAAATATGTAATTGGAACCTGCAGAGTAACACGCATTGACTGAGACAAATCTGCAATTAGAAACCGCAGAGTACCACGCATTGACTGAGACAAATCTGCAATTAGAAACCGCAGGGTACGACGCATTTAATGTGACAAATCTGCAAATAGAACTCGCAGAGTACCATGTATTGACTGAGACAAATCTGCAATTAGAAACCGCAGAGTACCACGCATTGACTGAGACAAATCTGTAATTAGAAAACACAGAGTACCACACACTGACTGAGACAAATCTGTATTTAAAAACCGCAGAGTACCACGCATTGACTGAGACAAATCTGCAATTAGAAACTGCAGAGAACAACGCATTGACTATGACAAATCTTCAATTAGAACCCGCAGAGTACCACGCATTGACTGAGACAAATCTGCAATTAGAACCCGCTGAGCACCATGCATTGACTGAGACAAATCTGCAATTAGAACCCGCAGGGTACGACGCATTGAATGTGACAAATTTGCAAATAGAACCAGAAGAGTACCACGCATTGACTGAGACAAATCTGCAATTAAAACCCGCAGAGTACCATGCATTAACTGAGACAAATCTGTAATTAGAAACCGCAGGGTACGACGCATTGAATGTGACAAATCTGCAAATAGAACCCGCAGAGTACCACGTATTGACTGAGACAAATCTGTAATTAGAAACCGCAGAGTACCACGCATTGACTGAGACAAATCTGCAATTAGAAACCGCAGAGTACAACGCATTGACTGTGACAAATCTGCAATTAGAAATCGCAGAGTACCACGCATTGACTGAGACAAATCTGCAATTAGAAACCGCAGAGTACCACGCATTGACTGAGACAAATCTGCAATTAGAACCCACAGGGTACCACACATTGACTGAGACAAATCTGTAATTATAAAACGCAGAGTACCACGCATTGACTGAGACAAATCTGCAATTAGAACCCGCAGAGTACCACACCTTAATTGAGACATATCTGTAATTAGAACCCGCAGAGTACCACGCATTGACTGGGACAAATCTGCAATTAGAAACCGCAGATTACCATGCATTGACTGAGACAAATCTGTAATTATAACCCGCAGAGTACCACACATAGACTGAGAAAAATCTGCAATTAGAAACTTCAGAGTACCACACATTGACTGAGACAAATCTGTAATTAGAAATCAAAGAGTACCACACATTGACTGAGACAAATCTGCAATTAGAAACCGCAGAGTACCACACCTTGATTGAGACATATCTGCAATTAGAACCCGTAGAGTACCATGCATTGACTGAGACAGATCTGCAATTAGAACCCGCAGAGTACCACACATTGACTAAGGCAAATCTGCAATTAGAACCCGCAGAGTACCACGCATTGACTGAAACAAATCTGTAATTAGAAACCACAGAGTACCAAGCATTGACTTAGACAAATCTGCAATTAGAAATCACAGAATACCACGCATTGACTGAGACAAATCTGCAATTAGAAACCGCAGAGAACCACGTATTGACTGTGAAAAATCTGTAATTAGAACCCACAGAGTACCATGCATTGACTGTGAAACGTCTGAAATCAGACAACAAAGAGTACCACGCACTAAGTGTGACAGATCTGCAATTAGAAACCGCAAAGTACCACACACTGACTGAGACAAATCTGTAATCAGAACCGGCAGCGTACCACGCATTGACTGAGACAAATATGTAATTAGAACCCGCAGAGTACCACGCATTGACTGAGACAAATATGCAATCAAAACCCGCAGAGTACCATGCATTGACTGAGACAAATCTTCAATTTGAACCTGCAGAGTACCACGCATTGACTAAGACAAATCTGTAATTAGAAACCACAGAGTACCAAGAATTGACTGAGACAAATCTGCAATTAGAAATCACAGAACACCGCGCATTGACTGAGACAAATCTGCAGTTAGAAAACGCAGAGTACCACGCATTGACTGAGACAAATATGTAATTAGAACCTGCAGAGTACCACGCATTGACTGAGACATATATGCAATCAGAACCCGCAGAGTACCACGCATTGACCGAGACAAATCTTCAATTAGAACCTGCAGAGTACCACGCATTGACTAAAACAAATCTGTAATTAGAAATCGCAGAGTACCAGGCATTGACTGAGACAAATCTTCACTTAGAACCCGCAGAGTACCACGCATAGACTAAGACAAATATGCAATCAGAACCCGCAGAGTTCCACGCAGTGACTGAGTCAAATCTTCAATTAGAACCTGCAGAGTACCATGCCTTGACTAAGACAAATCTGTAATTAGAAACCACAGAGTACCAAGAATTGACTGAGACAAATCTGCAATTAGAAATCACAGAACACCGCGCATTGACTGAGACAAATCTGCAGTTAGAAAACGCAGAGTACCACGCATTGACTGAGACAAATATGTAATTAGAACCTGCAGAGTACCACGCATTGACTGAGACAAATCTGCAATTAGAAACCGCAGAGTACCACGCATTGACTGAGACAAATCTGCAATTAGAAACCGGAGAGTGCAGCGCATTGACTGTGACAAATCTGTAATTAGAACCCGCAGAGTACCACGCATTGACTAAGACAAATCTGCAATTAGAACCCGCAGAGTACCATGCATTGACTGAGACAAATCTTCAATTAGAACCTGCAGAGTACCACGCATTGACTGAGACAAATATGCAATCAGAACCCGCAGAGTACCACGCATTGACAGAGACAAATCTTCAATTAGAACCTGCAGAGTACCACGCATTGACTAAAACAAATCTGTAATTAGAAATCGCAGAGTACCAGGCATTGACTGAGACAAATTTACAATTAGAACCCGCAGAGTACCATGCCTTGACTGAGACAAATCTTCACTTAGAACCCGCAGAGTACCACGCATAGACTAAGACAAATATGCAATCAGAACCCGCAGAGTTCCACGCAGTGACTGAGTCAAATCTTCAATTAGAACCTGCAGAGTACCATGCCTTGACTGAGACAAATCTTTAATTAGAACCCGCAGAGTACCACACATTGACTCAGACAAATCTGAAATAAGAACCCGCAGAGTACCATGCCTTGACTGAGACAAATCTGTAATTAGAACCCGCAGAGTACCACGCATTGACTGAGACAAATCTGCAATTAGAACCCGCAGAGTACCACACATTGACTGAGACAAATCTGTAATTAGAAAACGCAGAGTACCACGCATTGACTGACACAAATCTGCAATTAGAACCCGCAGAGTACCACACCTTAATTGAGACATATCTGTAATTAGGACCCGCAGAGTACCACGCATTGACTGGGACAAATCTGCAATTAGAAACCGCAGATTACCATGCATTGACTGAGACAAATCTGCAATTATAACCCGCAGAGTACCACACAGAGACTGAGAAAAATCTGCAATTAGAAACCTCAGAGTACCACGCATTGACTGAGACAAATCTGTAATTAGAAATCACAGAGTACCACACATTGACTGAGACAAATCTGCAATGAGAAACCGCAGAGTACCACACCTTAATTGAGACATATCTGCAATTAGAACCAGTAGAGTATCACGCATTGACTGAGACAGATCTGCAATTAGAACCCGCAGAGTACCACACATTGACTAAGGCAAATCTGCAATTAGAACCCGCAGAGTACTACGCATTGACTGAAACAAATCTGTAATTAGAAACCACAGAGTACCACGCATTAACTGAGACAAATCTGCATTTAGAACCCGCAGAGTACCACGCAGTGACTGAGACAAATATGCAATCAAAACCCGCAGAGTACGACGCATTGACTGAGAAAAATATCTTCAATTAGAACCTGCAGAGTACCACGCATTGACTGAGACAAATCTGCAATTAGAACCCGCAGAGTACCACACCTTGATTTAGACATATCTGCAATTAGAATCCGTAGAGTACCATGCATTGACTGAGACAGATCTGTAATTAGAACCCGCAGAGTACCACACATTGACTGAGGCAAATCTGCAATTAGAACCCGCAGAGTACTAAGCATTGACTGAAACAAATCTGTAATTAGAAACCACAGAGTACCAAGCATTGACTGAGACAAATCTGCAATTAGAAATCACAGAATACCACGCATTGACTGAGACAAATATGCAATTAGAAACCGCAGAGTACCACGCATTTACTGAGACAAATCTGCAATTAGAACCCACAGAGTACCACACCTTGATTGAGACATATCTGCAATTAGAACCCGTAGAGTACCACGCATTGACTGAGACAGATCTGCAATTAGAACCTGCAGAGTACCACACATTGACTGAGACAAATCTGTAATTAGAAAACGCAGAGTACCACGCATTGACTGACACAAATCTGCAATTAGAACCCGCAGCGTACCACACCTAAATTGAGACATATCTGTAATTAGGACCCGCAGAGTACCACGCATTGACTGGGACAAATCTGCAATTAGAAACCGCAGATTACCATGCATTGACTGAGACAAATCTGCAATTATAACCCGCAGAGTACCACACAGAGACTGAGAAAAATCTGCAATTAGAAACCTCAGAGTACCACGCATTGACTGAGACAAATCTGTAATTAGAAATCACAGAGTACCACACATTGACTGAGACAAATCTGCAATGAGAAACCGCAGAGTACCACACCTTGATTGAGACATATCTGCAATTAGAACCAGTAGAGTATCACGCATTGACTGAGACAGATCTGTAATTAGAACCCGCAGAGTACCACACATTGACTAAGGCAAATCTGCAATTAGAACCCGCAGAGTACTACGCATTGACTGAAACAAATCTGTAATTAGACACCACAGAGTACCACGCATTAACTGAGACAAATCTGCATTTAGAACCCGCAGAGTACCACGCAGTGACTGAGACAAATATGCAATCAAAACCCGCAGAGTACCACGCATTGACTGAGAAAAATATCTTCAATTAGAACCTGCAGAGTACCACGCATTGACTGAGACAAATCTGCAATTAGAACCCGCAGAGTACCACACCTTGATTTAGACATATCTGCAATTAGAATCCGTAGAGTACCATGCATTGACTGAGACAGATCTGCAATTAGAACCCGCAGAGTACCACACATTGACTGAGGCAAATCTGCAATTAGAACCCGCAGAGTACTACGCATTGACTGAAACAAATCTGTAATTAGAAACCACAGAGTACCAAGCATTGACTGAGACAAATCTGCAATTAGAAATCACAGAATACCACGCATTGACTGAGACAAATATGCAATTAGAAACCGCAGAGTACCACACATTTACTGAGACAAATCTGCAATTAGAACCCACAGAGTACCACACCTTGATTGAGACATATCTGCAATTAGAACCCGTAGAGTACCACGCATTGACTGAGACAGATCTGCAATTAGAACCTGCAGAGTACCACACATTGACTGAGGCAAATCTGCAATTAGAACCCGCAGAGTACTACGCATTGACTGAGACAAATCTGTAATTAGAAATCACAGAATACCACGCATTGACTGAGACAAATCTGCAATTAGAAACCGCAGAGTACCACGCATTGACTGAGACAAATCTGTAATTAGAACCCACAGAGTACCATGCATTGACTGTGAAACGTCTGAAATCAGACAACGAAGAGTACCACGCACTGACTGTGACATATCTGCAATTAGAAACCGCAGAGTACCACACACTGACTGAGACAAATCTGTAATTAGAAACAGCAGCGTACCACGCATTGACTGAGACAAATATGTAATTAGAACCTACAGAGTACAACGCATTGACTGAGACAAATCTGTAATTAGAAACCACAGAGTACCACACATTGACTGAGACAAATCTGCAATTAGAAATCGCAGAGTACCATGCATTGACTGAGACAAATCTTCAATTAGAAACTGCAGAGTACCACGCATTGACTGAGACAAATCTGCAATTATAACCCGCAGAGTACCTCGCATTGACTGAGACAAATATGCATTTCAAAACCCGCAGAGTACCATGCATTGACAGAGACAAATCTTCAATTAGAACCTGCAAAGTACCACGCATTGACTAAGACAAATCTGTAATGAGAAACCACAGAGTACCAAGCAGTGACTTAGACAAGTCTGCAATTAGAAATCACAGAACACCGCGCATTGACTGAGACAAATCTGCAGTTAGAAAACGCAGAGTACCACGCATTGACTGAGACAAATATGTAATTAGAACCTGCAGAGTACCACGCATTGACTGAGACAAATCTGCAATTAGAAACCGCAGAGTACCACGCATTGACTGAGACAAATCTGCAATTAGAAACCGCAGAGTACAGCGCATTGACTGTGACAAATCTGCAATTAGAACCAGCAGTGTACCACGCATTGACTAAGACAAATCTGCAATTAGAACCCGCAGAGTACCATGCATTGACTGAGACAAATCTTCAATTAGAACCTGCAGCGTACCACGCATTGACTGAGACAAATATGCAATCAGAACCCGCAGAGTACCACGCATTGACTGAGACAAATTTGCAATTAGAACCCGCAGAGTACCATGCATTGACTGAGACAAATCTTCACTTAGAACCCGCAGAGTACCACGCATAGACTAAGACAAATATGCAATCAGAACCCGCAGAGTTCCACACAATGACTGAGACAAATCTTCAATTAGAACCTGCAGAGTACCATGCCTTGACTGAGACAAATCTGTAATTAGAAAACGCAGAGTACCACGCATTGACTGACACAAATCTGCAATTAGAACCCGCAGAGTACCACACCTTAATTGAGACATATCTGTAATTAGGACCCGCAGAGTACCACGCATTGACTGGGACAAATCTGCAATTAGAAACCGCAGATTACCATGCATTGACTGAGACAAATCTGCAATTATAACCCGCAGAGTACCACACAGAGACTGAGAAAAATCTGCAATTAGAAACCTCAGAGTACCACGCATTGACTGAGACAAATCTGTAATTAGAAATCACAGAGTACCACACATTGACTGAGACAAATCTGCAATGAGAAACCGCAGAGTACCACACCTTAATTGAGACATATCTGCAATTAGAACCAGTAGAGTATCACGCATTGACTGAGACAGATCTGCAATTAGAACCCGCAGAGTACCACACATTGACTAAGGCAAATCTGCAATTAGAACCCGCAGAGTACTACGCATTGACTGAAACAAATCTGTAATTAGAAACCACAGAGTACCACGCATTAACTGAGACAAATCTGCATTTAGAACCCGCAGAGTACCACGCAGTGACTGAGACAAATATGCAATCAAAACCCGCAGAGTACGACGCATTGACTGAGAAAAATATCTTCAATTAGAACCTGCAGAGTACCACGCATTGACTGAGACAAATCTGCAATTAGAACCCGCAGAGTACCACACCTTGATTTAGACATATCTGCAATTAGAATCCGTAGAGTACCATGCATTGACTGAGACAGATCTGTAATTAGAACCCGCAGAGTACCACACATTGACTGAGGCAAATCTGCAATTAGAACCCGCAGAGTACTACGCATTGACTGAAACAAATCTGTAATTAGAAACCACAGAGTACCAAGCATTGACTGAGACAAATCTGCAATTAGAAATCACAGAATACCACGCATTGACTGAGACAAATATGCAATTAGAAACCGCAGAGTACCACGCATTTACTGAGACAAATCTGCAATTAGAACCCACAGAGTACCACACCTTGATTGAGACATATCTGCAATTAGAACCCGTAGAGTACCACGCATTGACTGAGACAGATCTGCAATTAGAACCTGCAGAGTACCACACATTGACTGAGACAAATCTGTAATTAGAAAACGCAGAGTACCACGCATTGACTGACACAAATCTGCAATTAGAACCCGCAGCGTACCACACCTAAATTGAGACATATCTGTAATTAGGACCCGCAGAGTACCACGCATTGACTGGGACAAATCTGCAATTAGAAACCGCAGATTACCATGCATTGACTGAGACAAATCTGCAATTATAACCCGCAGAGTACCACACAGAGACTGAGAAAAATCTGCAATTAGAAACCTCAGAGTACCACGCATTGACTGAGACAAATCTGTAATTAGAAATCACAGAGTACCACACATTGACTGAGACAAATCTGCAATGAGAAACCGCAGAGTACCACACCTTGATTGAGACATATCTGCAATTAGAACCAGTAGAGTATCACGCATTGACTGAGACAGATCTGTAATTAGAACCCGCAGAGTACCACACATTGACTAAGGCAAATCTGCAATTAGAACCCGCAGAGTACTACGCATTGACTGAAACAAATCTGTAATTAGAAACCACAGAGTACCACGCATTAACTGAGACAAATCTGCATTTAGAACCCGCAGAGTACCACGCAGTGACTGAGACAAATATGCAATCAAAACCCGCAGAGTACCACGCATTGACTGAGAAAAATATCTTCAATTAGAACCTGCAGAGTACCACGCATTGACTGAGACAAATCTGCAATTAGAACCCGCAGAGTACCACACCTTGATTTAGACATATCTGCAATTAGAATCCGTAGAGTACCATGCATTGACTGAGACAGATCTGCAATTAGAACCCGCAGAGTACCACACATTGACTGAGGCAAATCTGCAATTAGAACCCGCAGAGTACTACGCATTGACTGAAACAAATCTGTAATTAGAAACCACAGAGTACCAAGCATTGACTGAGACAAATCTGCAATTAGAAATCACAGAATACCACGCATTGACTGAGACAAATATGCAATTAGAAACTGCAGAGTACCACACATTTACTGAGACAAATCTGCAATTAGAACCCACAGAGTACCACACCTTGATTGAGACATATCTGCAATTAGAACCCGTAGAGTACCACGCATTGACTGAGACAGATCTGCAATTAGAACCTGCAGAGTACCACACATTGACTGAGGCAAATCTGCAATTAGAACCCGCAGAGTACTACGCATTGACTGAGACAAATCTGTAATTAGAAACCACAGAGTACCAAGCATTGACTGAGACAAATCTGCAATTAGAAATCACAGAATACCACGCATTGACTGAGACAAATCTGCAATTAGAAACCGCAGAGTACCACGCATTGACTGAGATAAATCTGTAATTATAACCCACAGAGTACCATGCATTGACTGTGAAACGTCTGAAATCAGACAACGAAGAGTACCACGCACTGACTGTGACATATCTGCAATTAGAAACCGCAGAGTACCACACACTGACTGAGACAAATCTGTAATTAGAAACAGCAGCGTACCACGCATTGACTGAGACAAATATGTAATTAGAACCTACAGAGTACAACGCATTGACTGAGACAAATCTGTAATTAGAAACCACAGAGTACCACACATTGACTGAGACAAATCTGCAATTAGAAATCGCAGAGTACCATGCATTGACTGAGACAAATCTTCAATTAGAAACTGCAGAGTACCACGCATTGACTGAGACAAATCTGCAATTATAACCCGCAGAGTACCTCGCATTGACTGAGACAAATATGCATTTCAAAACCCGCAGAGTACCATGCATTGACAGAGACAAATCTTCAATTAGAACCTGCAAAGTACCACGCATTGACTAAGACAAATCTGTAATGAGAAACCACAGAGTACCAAGCATTGACTTAGACAAGTCTGCAATTAGAAATCACAGAACACCGCGCATTGACTGAGACAAATCTGCAGTTAGAAAACGCAGAGTACCACGCATTGACTGAGACAAATATGTAATTAGAACCTGCAGAGTACCACGCATTGACTGAGACAAATCTGCAATTAGAAACCGCAGAGTACCACGCATTGACTGAGACAAATCTGCAATTAGAAACCGCAGAGTACAGCGCATTGACTGTGACAAATCTGCAATTAGAACCAGCAGTGTACCACGCATTGACTAAGACAAATCTGCAATTAGAACCCGCAGAGTACCATGCATTGACTGAGACAAATCTTCAATTAGAACCTGCAGCGTACCACGCATTGACTGAGACAAATATGCAATCAGAACCCGCAGAGTACCACGCATTGACTGAGACAAATTTGCAATTAGAACCCGCAGAGTACCATGCATTGACTGAGACAAATCTTCACTTAGAACCCGCAGAGTACCACGCATAGACTAAGACAAATATGCAATCAGAACCCGCAGAGTTCCACACAATGACTGAGACAAATCTTCAATTAGAACCTGCAGAGTACCATGCCTTGACTGAGACAAATCTGTAATTAGAACCCGCAGAGTACCACACATTGACTCAGACACATCTGAACTAAGAACCCGCAGAGTACCATGCCTTGACTGAGACAAATCTGTAATTAGAACCCGCAGAGTACCACGCATTGACTGAGACAAATCTGCAATTAGAACCCGCAGAGTACCACACATTGACTGAGACAAATCTGTAATTAGAAAACGCAGAGTACCACGCATTGACTGAGACAAATCTGCAATTAGAACCCGTAGAGTACCACACCTTAATTGAGACATATCTGTAATTAGAACCCGCAGAGTACCACGCATTGACTGGGACAAATGTGCAGTTAGAAACCGCAGATTACCATGCATTGACTGAGACAAATCTGTAATTATAACCCGCGGAGTACCACACATAGACTGAGAAAAATCTGCAATTAGAAACCTCAGAGTACCACGCATTGACTGAGACAAATCTGTAATTAGAAATCACAGAGTACCACACATTGACTGAGACAAATCTGCAATTAGAAACCGCAGAGTACCACACCTTGATTGAGACAAATCTGCAATTAGAACCCGTAGAGTACCACGCATTGACTGAGACAGATCTGCAATTAGAACCCGCAGAGTACCACACATTGATTAAGGCAAATCTGTAATTAGAACCCACAGAGTACCATGCATTGACTGTGAAACGTCTGAAATCAGACAACAAAGAGTACCACGCACTGACTGTGACAGATCTGCAATTAGAAACCGCAAAGTACCACACACTGACTGAGACAAATCTGTAATTAGAACCGGCAGCGCACTACGCATTGACTGAGACAAATATGTAATTAGAACCTGCAGAGTACCACGCATTGACTGAGACAAATCTGTAATTAGAAACCACAGAGTACCACACATTGACTGAGACATATCTGCAATTAGAACCCGCAGGGTACGACGCTTTGAATGTGACAAATCTGCAAATAGAACCAGCAGAGTACCACGCATTGACTGAGACAAATCTGCAATTAGAACCCGCAGAGTACCATGCATTAACTGAGACAAATCTGCAATTAGAAACCGCAGGGTACGACGCATTGAATGTGACAAATCTGCAAATAGAACCCGCAGAGTACCACGTATTGACTGAGACAAATCTGTAATTAGAAACCGCAGAGTACCACGCATTGACTGAGACAAATCTGCAATTAAAAACCGCAGAGTACAACACATTGACTGTGACAAATCTGCAATTAGAAATCGCAGAGTACCACGCATTGACTGAGACAAATCTGCAATTAGAAACCGCAGAGTACCACGCATTGACTGAGACAAATCTGCAATTAGAACCCACAGGGTACCACACATTGACTGAGGCAAATCTGCAATTAGATCCCGCAGAGTACTACGCATTGACTGAGACAAATCTGCAATTATAAACCACAGAATACCATGCATTGACTGAGACAAATCTGTAATGAGAAACCACAGAGCACCACGCATTGACTGAGACAAATCTGCAATTAGAATCTGCAGAGTACCACGCATTGACTGAGACAAATCTGCAATTAGAACCAGCAGAGTACCACGCATTGACTGAGACAAATCTACAGTTAGAAACCACAGAGTATCACGCATTGACTGAGACAAATCTGCAATTAAAACCCGCAGAGTACCACACATTGACTGAGATAAATCTGCAATTAGAAACCGCAGAGTACCACGCATTGAATGAGACAAATATGCAATCAGATTCCACAGAGTACCACGAATTGAGTGAGACAAATATGCAATCAGAACCCGCAGAGTACCACGTATTGACTGGGACAAATCTGAAATCAGCAACTACAGAGTACCCCCTTTGACTGAGGTAACTGATAAAGCCCAATATCTAGCAGTCCGGAAGTGACAATACGAAAGCAGTAGCAAGGGCTTAGGGTATCCAATGGCCTAGTTTTTGCAAGTTTATGGAGCTTTATATAGCGCAAACTCGACCCAATGGTATCAGAGAGCTATTACATGAGCAGCAATTGCTTTGGGCGTGGCTTGTAAGCTGATGGCGGCAGTCGTGTGAGCTTGGAGCTCCGCGCCGGCCCAATGAATTATCCTGCTTAATTGCTGTTTCCCCGGGGGCACATACTGGACCCGGCCGCTGCTGCTAGACGGTTGGGGCTGAAACCCGAGGAACCTGGATGCCGAAACGCTGCGGGAGCCTGTTGAAGCGGGGCTCGGAGCTTCGGCCCCGTGAGGGCAAGATGGTGGCGTGAAGTGCGTCGGAGATCCCGACGGCCGCGGAACTTCCCTGCTTGCGCCTTGCGGCACCCTGATCTGCTCTGGGGGCTGAGTGGGGGCCCTGGTGATCGGCGCTGGCTTGGTGGGGGCCATTAAACTGAGCTCCGGAGAGCGCAGTGCATTGCTGGAGAGGAACCCGGCGCGCTCTCGAGGAGCCCTCACAAGCCTGCTTGGGGACATCGGAGGCTCTTTTGGGACCGGATGGGAGACTGCAGAGGCGGCGGTGCTTTTCTGGCACGGAATGCGGAATCTGCAATTAGAACCCGCAGAGTACCACACCTTAATTGAGACATATCTGTAATTAGAACCGGCAGAGTACCACGCATTGACTGGGACAAATCTGCAATTAGAAACCGCAGATTACCATGCATTGACTGAGACAAATCTGTAATTATAACCCGCAGAGTACCACACATAGACTGAGAAAAATCTGCAATTAGAAACCGTAGAGTACCACACCTTGATTGAGACATATCTGCAATTAGAACCCGTAGAGTACCACGCATTGACTGAGACAGATCTGCAATTAGAACCCGCAGAGTACCACACATTGACTAAGGCAAATCTGTAATTAGAACCCACAGAGTACCATGCATTGACTGTGAAACGTCTGAAATCAGACAACAAATAATACCACGCACTGACTGTGACAGATCTGCAATTAGAAACCGCAAAGTACCACACACTGACTGAGACAAATCTGTAATTAGAACCGGCAGCGT
The DNA here is from genome assembly GCF_964204655.1 of Triturus cristatus. Taxonomy (NCBI): domain Eukaryota; kingdom Metazoa; phylum Chordata; class Amphibia; order Caudata; family Salamandridae; genus Triturus; species Triturus cristatus. The sequence goes on from NC_140584.1 coordinate 259,785,311, forward strand.
ACCACGCATTGACTGAGACAAATATGTAATTAGAACCTGCAGAGTACCACGCATTGACTGAGACAAATCTGTAATTAGAAACCACAGAGTACCACACATTGACTGAGACAAATCTGCAATTAGAAACCGCAGAGTACCATGCATTGACTGAGAGAAATATGTAATTGGAACCTGCAGAGTAACACGCATTGACTGAGACAAATCTGCAATTAGAAACCGCAGAGTACCACGCATTGACTGAGACAAATCTGCAATTAGAAACCGCAGGGTACGACGCATTTAATGTGACAAATCTGCAAATAGAACTCGCAGAGTACCATGTATTGACTGAGACAAATCTGCAATTAGAAACCGCAGAGTACCACGCATTGACTGAGACAAATCTGTAATTAGAAAACACAGAGTACCACACACTGACTGAGACAAATCTGTATTTAAAAACCGCAGAGTACCACGCATTGACTGAGACAAATCTGCAATTAGAAACTGCAGAGAACAACGCATTGACTATGACAAATCTTCAATTAGAACCCGCAGAGTACCACGCATTGACTGAGACAAATCTGCAATTAGAACCCGCTGAGCACCATGCATTGACTGAGACAAATCTGCAATTAGAACCCGCAGGGTACGACGCATTGAATGTGACAAATTTGCAAATAGAACCAGAAGAGTACCACGCATTGACTGAGACAAATCTGCAATTAAAACCCGCAGAGTACCATGCATTAACTGAGACAAATCTGTAATTAGAAACCGCAGGGTACGACGCATTGAATGTGACAAATCTGCAAATAGAACCCGCAGAGTACCACGTATTGACTGAGACAAATCTGTAATTAGAAACCGCAGAGTACCACGCATTGACTGAGACAAATCTGCAATTAGAAACCGCAGAGTACAACGCATTGACTGTGACAAATCTGCAATTAGAAATCGCAGAGTACCACGCATTGACTGAGACAAATCTGCAATTAGAAACCGCAGAGTACCACGCATTGACTGAGACAAATCTGCAATTAGAACCCACAGGGTACCACACATTGACTGAGGCAAATCTGCAATTAGATCCCGCAGAGTACTACGCATTGACCGAGACAAATCTGCAATTATAAACCACAGAGCACCACGCATTGACTGAGACAAATCTGCAATTAGAATCTGCAGAGTACCACGCATTGACTGAGACAAATCTACAATTAGAACCAGCAGAGTACCACGCATTGACTGAGACAAATCTACAGTTAGAAACCACAGAGTATCACGCATTGACTGAGACAAATCTGCAATTAAAACCTGCAGAGTACCACACATTGACTGAGATAAATCTGCAATTAGAAACCGCAGAGTACCACGCATTGAATGAGACAAATATGCAATCAGAATCCACAGAGTACCACGAATTGAGTGAGACAAATATGCAATCAGAACCCACAGAGTACCAAGTATTGACTGGGACAAATCTGAAATCAGCAACTACAGAGTACCCCCTTTGACTGAGGCAACTGATAAAGCCCAATATCTAGCAGTGCGGAAGTGACAATACGAAAGCAGTAGCAAGGGCTTAGGGTATCCAATGGCCTAGTTTTTGCAAGTTTATGGAGCTTTATATAGCGCAAACTCGACCCAACGGTATCAGAGAGCTATTACATGAGCAGCAATTGCTTTGGGCGTGGCTTGTAAGCTGATGGCGGCAGACGTGTGAGCTCGGAGCTCCGTGCCGGCCCAATGAATTATCCTGCTTAATTGCTGTTGCCCCGGGGGCACATACTGGACCCGGCCGCTGCTGCTAGACGGTTGGGGCTGAAACCCGAGGAACCTTGATGCCGAAACGCCGCGGGAGCCTGTTGAAGCGGGGCACGGAGCTTCGGCCCCGTGAGGGCAAGATGGTGGCGTGAAGTGTGTCGGAGATCCCGACGGCCGCGGAACTGCCCTGCTTGCTCCGTGCGGCACCCTGATCTGCTCTGGGGGCTGAGTGGGGGCCCTGGTGATCGGCGCTGGCTTGGTGGGGGCCATTAAACTGAGCTCCGGAGAGCTCAGTGCATTGCTGGAGAGGAACCCGGCGCGCTCTCGAGGAGCCCTCACAAGCCTGCTTGGGGACATCGGAGGCTCTTTTGGGACCGGATGGGAGACTGCAGAGGCGGCGGCGCTTTTCTGGCACGGAATGCGGAAGGGTCCCCCTGCTTAAGCACGGGCCGGGTGAACTTCGCCTGTTCCCTGAACTGGGGCACGGAGGAAACGGCGCCATTTTCTAGGGCGGGTGATGGTCGGTGATCCCGCGCTGCTACGCCTTGGCGGATACCAGACACGGATCCGGCCACTGCATCGGGAGAGCACTGCTGTGGGCGGCGGTGAGAGACTGCTATGACTATCTGAAAGTAAGAGGGAACTGCCGGTGAGAGCGCTGTTGCCTGCGCCGGGAGGCTGGAGATCGCGGTTGGAGGTGCCCTCCTGCGCACGAGACATCCTTGATTGCTACTAGGGTCTGTGAGGCGTAGGGCTCGGGGGGTCACACTCGGGAGCGCCTGTTTCTGCACCACCATGTGCTTGAGAAAAAGGCGGTCGCCATTTGATCATAGCTGCGAGGATCACGCAGCTTTTGGTGCCCTGACTCTGTTGGTGAGGCGGTTGAGCCTCGACGACATCGGTGCTGCTGCACGTTGCATCCCCTGCATGAGGAGTGGGGGAAATCGTGATACCAGGGCGCACCGGTCCCCTGATTTTACTGTGGACAGTGAATGTAAGACACTGGAGGCTGGAGTTTCGGGCCCTCGCTAGAAACTAGCAGAGCCTGCTCAGGACTAACGCTATTGCTCTGTTGGGCGGGCCCATCATCTTCGTCTGGCCCAGAGACAGCATTAGCAGACGTAGTGGATGAGCCGTACTGGGAAGTTGGTGTTACCCTCGCAAGAGCATGGGGAAACCCAGGGGTAAGCAGGTGTTGGTTCCCCCGGATCAAGACGACCTGGCTCGGGAAGACAGGTGACCGGCCTCACCCGAGGGGCCCCCTGATATCGGAGTACAACAGCAGCTAGCTCAGATTTGGCAGGCCATAACAGACACTAGAGAAGCGCTGCAACAGGATATTGCTAATGTGGCAGTGGGGCTGGGACTTTTACAGGCGGAGCATACCAAGCTGGCTGAAAGGGTGAAGCGGACAGAAACACCCCTGGCGGACTTGGCACCGGCGCAGCAGATCCTCTCTGACCAGCTGCGGGATATCTCCCACAGAGTGCAGGCCTTGGAGAAGAGGGCTGAAGATGCGGAAGGGCGTAATTGAAGGAATAACGTATGAGTTCTGGGTCTACCGGAGGGGATAGAAGGTTCTAGCATGATCATGTACCTGGAAGACTGGCTCCATGATATAGTGGCTCCAGAGGGGCTGACTCAGTTCTTTATCCTGGAGAGGGCCCATCGGGTCCCTGCCCGTCCTCCAGCGCCTGGCAGGCCTCCCCGACCGGTTGTAGACAGACTCCTTCATTACAAAGACAGGGATCTCCTGCTGCAGATGGCACGCATATCCGGGCCTTATACAGTGTACAATTTCCTGACTATACGCTGGATGTCCAGCTGCACCGCACGTCCTTTCTAGTTGTTAAGAAGGCTTTGCGAGATGAGGGGCTCCAGTACTCCTTGATGTTTCCAGCCCGACTCCGGATTATCCTGGATGGCAAAACACATTTTTGTGAGGACCCCAAAGAGGCATGGTACTGGATAAAAACCTACAAAACTGGACACAAACAGGCGGTGCGGAGCGACAGGCGGCCCCCTGGGAAGCGGCTCCTGCAACGGAATCGATGGTCATGGCATTGTCGTACCACCCTGAGAACGCCTAGTGTCTCCCAGACAGAGAAGGAGAGAAGTGACGCACTACGGACGGTGTCAGCACTGCTGCAAGACATAAAGTATAATCGCGAGCAGACACAGGGTCGGAAAAGGCAACTGATGGTTCGGACTCAGATGTGTCTCAAGATGGTAGTGTTAAGCTACCGCATGTTACTCCGGGCACTGCAGATAAAATTAGTTGATTATTCTACTCTCTTTCTTTGTTCAACTTAACTTTTTCGCTTCCCATTTCTTTGTGGACTGTTACTTATTCCCGGGCTTTCCGGCTTTGTACTGTCTGCTTTTCCGCTGCTGAAGTGATGGGTGGAAGCGGGAGGGGTTTCCTAACTGTCTAAATTACTGGAGGATGCCCCCGGGCATGGGGCAATGTGTGCTTAATGAGGCAGAGGTTTGCAGCTGCCTCTCCCCTTGTTCCTCTGTAGCCACTAGAGGGCATTGAGTTTAAGAGTAGTTTGGATGAGCACTAGCGTTTTAGTACCTGTTCTGGGGTGGGGGAGTTGGGAGTTTTCTCTTTTTTGTAATGGGATGTTTATGGGGCCTTGGCGTATCACTTCAAACGATTTGCTAGAATTCTGTGTAGGGTTGTACCATGGATTTGTTAAATGAACTAAAATGTATATCTTGGAATGTCAGAGGCATGCATACAATTGTGCGTCATTACAAGCTACATGCATACTTAGTGTGTAGGGGGGTTCAAATAGCTTTCCTTCTCGAAACGCACATTAAACACCAAGAGGACCTTGCATTGCAACGTAGATGGCGAGGCCAGATCTTCTGCACGACTTACTCAGCCTTTGAGCGGGGTGTATTAATTTGGGTTAGGGCAGGGGTTCCTTTTCAGCCTACACATCAGTTAAAAGATCCAGAGGGGATATATGTGTTGGTAGCGGACTAAATGGCAGAGATGTAGTGCTGTGCAACATTTAAGCACCCAATACAGAACAGCCGGCCTTCTTCGCATAACTAATGGCAATTAGCTCCATACTTGACAGGCCCAGTGATTATGGGCGGGGATTTTAATTCTATCACTGATGTGTCGCTGAATCGGTCCCATCCGCCTCTCCCTGATGCACCAATTCACAAAATCTCTAAAGCAAGATGGGACTGGCAACATAGATGGGGTCTTGTTGACAGCTGGAGAGCGTATCACCCGAATACTCGTGATTACACCTGTTTTTTCAGCAGTGCATGACCTTCATGTTCGACTGGATGCGGTACTCTGTTCCCCAGATATTCATGCAGAGGTCAGACATAGTGAATACCTGGCTAGGAAACTTTCAGATCATAATCCGTTATTAATACAAATTCATTGGGCACTGACGCGCTTGAAAATCCCGACATGGCGCCTAAACCCAGAGTTGTTAGAGGATCAGGCCTTTCGTGAAGTGGTGGGCACTGGCATCACTAACTACTTTCTGGAAAATACTGGCACTGCATCATCGTTTGACATAGAATGGGATGCCTTTACAACTGTGATACGAGGGAACTGCATTGCTAATAAGATGGGGGTGCACAGAGTGCTGCTACAGGATAAAGAGACTGCAGACCAGTGCCTGCGCGCGGTGGAGCAGGAGCGGACTGGGCGACCTGACCGACAGCAAGAGCTAGTGGAGGTGAGAGAGACAGTCGCTGCGCAGGTCGAGAGGCTGCGCTGTTTTGATTATAAAAAATATCTAGCACACTCTCATGCAGAACGTGACAAATCCTGGGCGCAACTGGCTTGGTTAGCTAACCCAGCACGACGGGGGTCAGTCATATTAGAGTTATATAGCTCATCTGGGGCGGTTTGTTATACCCAGCAAGGGATTAATGATCAGTTCTTTGCCTATTATATGGATCTTTATCAGAGCAAGGTAGCGCTAAATGATGGGATCCTTCAGGAATTTATAGCGGCAGCAGATCTTCTTACATTAGACAGAGAGCAAGTAGAGATGTTGGGGCAGGATATAACCATAGGGGTGGTACGAGGGGCGATTAAGCATATGGCACGGAAAAAGAATCCTGCGGTGGATGGTTTGCCAATCGAGTTTTATCTTACATATACAGATCTCCTGACTCCTAAGTTGGTGACACTTTATAATGAAGCAAAACGAGCTCGGCAACTGCCTACCAGCACTCGCAAAGCGATCATTGTTCCATTGCTGAAACCGGGGAAATCGTCCTCAGATAGGATGGCCTACTGGCCATTGTCTATGCTCACCATTGACTATAAGATTTTAAGTCGGATCTTGGCGAATCGATTACTCCTGCACATGGTTCACTTAATGCACAAGGATCAAGCGGGATTTATTCCGACCAGGAATACAGCCATAAACGCGCGACGCCTGTTTCGTATCTTAGATGCTGACACTTATCTTAAAGAACCTGGTGCTACCCTGGTGGTGGACATAGAGAAGGCGTTCAATAGTTTGGAATGGCCTTATTTGTTTCAAGTCATGAGAATCTTTGGCCTTGGGGATGCTTTCATGGATTGGACGGCTCTCGTGTACAATCAGTCCACTGCTAGGGTTAAAACAGGTGGACCGATCTCGGATGCTTGCATCGTGAGCTGCGGGACAAGGCAGGGCTGTCCACTTTCCCCTTTACTGTTTGCCCTGGCTATGGAGCCGCTAGCAGCACAGGCCAGAACGGGTCTCCGATATCCTGGGCTTTGTGTGCATGATCAGTCTCACTATATTGGGCTCTATGCTGATGACCGGCTCATGTTTTTAGATAATGTCAAGGGTGTCCTCCTTGGATCAAAGAGTTTACTAAGTGAACTTAGCACTGTCGCTGGACTCAAAGTGAATTAGGCGAAGTCTTGCCTGTTTCCCAACATCCCACTGGCTGATGGCCCAACAGGGTGCAATGGGTACGCCAATGCATGACGTTCCTGGGGACCCGCATATATCACACCCAAATTGATTTACTAGAGGGTAACGTGGGCAGAGCCATTAGAGGTCTTAAGGGTAATCTTGAGTTTTGGGGAACGCTCCCCCTTTTGGTAACCGGCCGAGGGGCCCGCCTTGATATGGTGACCCGCCCCAGGCTGCTGTATTATTTTAGGACCTTGCCTATTTGGATACCGGCATTAACTTTTAAGCAACTTCAATCAATGATTACAGGATTTCTCTGGGCCGCGGGCAGGTGGAGGGTGGCGCTGAAAATACGAATGTATGACGTTACAACTCATACATTTACAACGCATGCCGTTACAACCCAGTTTTTACATCACAACTTCCTTTACAACACATTCTTTTACATCGCATGCCATTACATCGCATTTTTAGAAACTACCTTTAAAACGCATGCCATTACATCGCATTATACCATTACAACGCATACCATTACAAAGCATACCCTTACATCACATTAATGGTAAGTGTTGGATAGAGTAGGGGTAAAAATTACTATTCTAACTCCAGTGGGTGCAACAGTAGGGTAAGTATTGGATAGTGTAGGGGTAAAAATTACTATTCTAACTCCAGTGAGTGCAACAGTAGGGTAAGTGTTGGATAGTGTAAGGGTACTATGTGTTGTAATGGTATGCGTTGTAATGACTTACGATGTAATGCCTGTGTTGTAGTGATATGCGTTGTAATGGCATGCGTTGTAGTGACATGCGATGTAATGGCTGCGTTGTAATGACATACAATGTAAAGGATGTTGCGATGTTATAACTGCGATGTAAAGGTTGTCCGATGTAATGACTGCGTTGTAAAGGTTGCTTCCCTGAAAATACTAATGAAACCACAGTCAGAGGGTGGACTGGCAGTCCCTGATTTTGAGACATATTATCTGCCGGCTCAACTGCAGTGGCTCACCCAAGCAATAGCATCGGACTTTCGAGGGCAGGGTGGTCCCGAGAGAGAACAGACTTCCGGGCAGACACTCTCCAGAATTATTTTACAATTACCATAGCGGCTTAAGTCGCTTACTCAAGAATTCAGCTATGCTTAAACAGGAGTCAGAGAAGAGCGCCGATAGCGCGTCCTTATGCTTCTGAGATTCCCTTGGCCATGTGCACTGTTCTACCGCATGGGGGTAATTGGGCTGCGTTGATCAACCGGGCGAAGAAGGGCCTGACTACAATGGGGGACCTTTATGACGATGGCATCTTACTACCCTTTGGGGCATTGCAGGAACGGTATGATCTGTCCCGCAGGGATTTTGTGCTCCATATTGCGGCCATCCAAGCGCATTGGAAGGAGGGGCTGAGTGAACCACAAACCTCAATGGCCTGCCAGTATGTAGTACTGGCAGCAGAAACTTTTAAAGCAGTCACATGCCTGTATCGGCGGATGACGCACAAGGCACTATCTCCATTACTGACACTATGGCAAAAGTGGGAGGAGGACTTATGCGAAGAGATTTCTGAGAAAGTATGGGCTGAGCTGGTTGAGCGGGCGTGGAAAAGTACTAGAAATGCTCGATTTCAGCTGGTGCATTTCTATATATTGCACAGAGCATACCTTACCCCGGCAAAAATGAATAAATATTTTGACACAAACTAGGCAATGTGCCCCAGATGCAACCCGGTGGGAGCAGATTTTCGCCACATGATGCGGGGTTGCCCCCAACATGGGACTTATTTGGAGGAGGTTATTACACTTTTGGCATTTGCCTGCTGCACTGGTTTCCCCATACCTCTAAGAACAAGATTACAAGCAAATGTTTGGACTTGAGCCTTCTTCTGGTGAAGAGAGATATTACAGCTCACTGGAAATCCAGGAAGGGGCCAAACATCCAGACATGGCAGGCCGATCTCCTTAAATGGGCGGAGTGTGAGGGAACTGTTAGATTACAATTAGCGAAACGGACGAATAGTGAAAAAGCGCAAGAGATGGCAAGGGCTTGGGAAAACCTAGTAGTATTGTTAAAACCCCGTCACGGATTCGGATGATGACCTTGCCACTGTTGACCCGGCTGCTCAGACCTGATGGTTGTATGTCCTGTGTGGGTGTGGATGTCCCTGGCTTCTCTGATCATAGCTGCCTCTGACGCTGAGGGAATGTATTGTTATTTGAGGTAAGGTACCATTATTGAACACACTTGAGATGTATCTAACTATAGGCATGATTATCTCTTATATGTGTTACGCCAGGGAGCGGGCGGGATAAGAGGGAGGGAAGGGAGTTCGCTTAGTAGCAGCAAGGTTGCGGAAAGAGAGTTTCTATATTACAGTATCCTCAAAGCTAATTGATTGCTACTAATATATTGTATATGGGTCATCTCTATGTTACCTGTGCTTAGATGCGACCATGTTGTACTCTCATTGCATAAATACCTGCTTGTCCATGTATCTTGGTAATGATTGTGATACAGATCAGGGTATCAGAAATATGCCCACTACCACAGATAGAGTAATTTCACAGTTACACGCACATACATTCATCATACGCTAGGGCCCATTTCACTAACATACGCTCCAATACTCTACCAGCAGCAAACCTGTGGGAAGAAAACTCCTAATGCACCCTGCATCTATATCTAGGCGATAGGACCAGTTTAGTGGTTGCCTAACATAATATAAACAATCTATAAACAATAATCATAAAGTATTCAATAAACAACAAGGAAAGAAACAACCAACACCATGTTTTAAAGTTATATTGCTTTATCTAAAATTAGTCAGAGTAAATCAGAATAAATCATTTCTCATAGTTACCTATTCTAACTAGTGTCAGAACGGGTCAGGACCAGTCTCTCAAAAGTCTTTTCAGGATAAGGTCCTCAGCATCAGTCCTCAGCAACGCAAGTTCACGCAGCAAGGCGACGAAAGAAAGTGTGGGGAGAGCCCTCCCTAAGCTAACATTTTATAATGCAAAATACAATGAAAACACACATGAATTTGACAAGTAAAACTGTATCACTGAGCAGAACGAGAAGGAAGGGATGTAACTCTGCAACATCCTGAAATCTCCGCTCAAGAAAAGTCTTAATACGCAATCCTCGGAAAAGGAATCAAGTTTTGTAACTGTTAAAGTTCACTTCCCTCGGCAAACCAGCTTTTGCACAGAGTTCTTTCTAAGGCTCTATTGTTCACCAAGGACGAACATTTCTTTTGGAGATCCTCCAAGCTTGCTGATGTCCTCCCGGAAACTTCCATATAAGGACTACCGTCAGTTTTTCTGTTAACTGAACTCCAGCAGGGGTCTCCCTTGTCACATCATGGATTTCGCCTGTACCACAGCTCAGCCAGGCTTCAAATTATTCTCAGTTATTTTCATAAAGGCCTCCATAGGCTACAATAGACCATCTTTAATTAAAGAGACAAAATAAAGATTACTACATCATAATGATTAGACAGTGTTAACCCCACTAACACCCTTATGTGTATGTATTTATCTAGCTTTGCGACATATAGAGCATTAATTCAGACAGCGTTTTGTGCTCAAAATAAATAGCACACAGCAACGTTTAAACATGAAAACTTGCACGTTATTGTAAATACAGAAACAGCACACATAAGCTAACCCTCGTGTAACCTTCTCTTGTATTAGGACAAACAGGTTGATTAGTGAAACACACTTGCACAAGACAAATAATTAGTTGTTAATTATTAATAAATTAATAAAACGCATAGACATGCCAGAGCTTCAAAAGCCCCAGAATTTTCTAACAGAAAACTCTGCTCCAGCAATCCCCCCTTTGGTGATTTTATCACCAAATAAACCCAAAAAAAAAAAAAAAATTTGTGAAAATTTAGTCCCATTTTAGGAGAAATCAGAAATGTCTTTTCCCCTTATACAACATTAAACACCAATCACTCTTTCATCATCTCTCTTAGTCTCTAAATAAACACTCTCCCTCAATTCTTCTAATTCAATCTCTTCTAGTTCTCTTTTCGAATTTTTCGAATTCTTATTTTTCTTTTCATTTTTCAATTTCTCTTTCCCTCTCCTGTTTTTACAACACACACACACTAATCTCAGTCCTCGACTCTTCTCCAATGTCAGTCAAGAGTACTTTCAGAATTTCACCAGTATCTTCCTCAACCACTTTTCTCAAGACCACTTCCGGATTATCTTGAGTCACTGTTTCTTCTTTTCCTTCTTCAGACAGTGTCACATAAGACCATTCCGGTGATCTGTACTTTTGGTTGGGTCTTTTAACTCTTTTTATTTCTACTGGTTCTTTTGTTCTCTTTGATTCTTCTTCTTCAGCCTTTGAAGTTTGACTGGATACCTCATTCACTTGTTCAGCTTCCGATGTATTTGCTTTTATTATCCTGTATCTCAGTCTTTTCACTCTGTTGTTAGGCCAACGATCTCCTTTCACAACCTTTTTCGGCTTTTCTTTAACACTCCTTTCTCCAATCGAAGTTCTCTTTCTCAGAACTCGACCTTCTGTTTGTTCATTCTCATCATCCGATTCTGTTTCAATTGCCTCTTGCTTTCGTTTCTTAGCAGTTTTCTTTTCTTTCACAGATTCTTTCACCACTATTTGAGACTTCCCTACTTCTGTCCCTCCTCGGGTCTCCGACACGCAATCTTCTTGCTGTCTATTTGTCCCTTTACCTAACTCCTCATCAATGTTCCCTACACCTCCTCGGGGGTCTTCCGCAATCTTTCCCTCTCTATCTTCTTCTGACCCTGTTTCTTCAAGAATAATCTCAAGTGGCTCTTCAATCTCCTCCTCTTCTGATTCAGGAGTAGTCTCAATGTGTTTTCTCTTTTCCTTTCTTTTTCCTCCACTGCTATTCGAAACTTCAGGCTCTTTCACAGAATCAGAATCTGATCTTCCTTCTGATACTCGCAGTGAATCTCTTGAAGCTTTCTCTGCTTCTTTTCTCACTGATTCTGTATCTTCAGGATCTTCACCATCACTGGAATCTGACTCTTCATAATACTCTTCACCAGTTCCCTCTCTTGGGCTTGGAATTCTCAGAGTATGACTTGCATGTACCCAGTGTCTTACTCCAGCACACTTTACTGCAGTCGTTGTAGTCAGAATAACTTGTCTTGGCCTTCCCCACCTTGGAATCAAGCAATTTCTTCTTCTGTGCACCTTAATCCTTACCCAGTCACCTGGACTCAGATCATGGGCTTGCTTCTTCTCAAGTGTGGTAGCTTCTTCTCCAACCTGGTGAAACACAGAATGAACTGCGTCAGCCAGGCCTTTACAGTAATCCAAAATCATGTCATCAGTTATTGTCATCAACTTATTCACAGGCACAAATGCATGGCGCATTGCACGTCCCATAATGATTTCATGCGGACTCAATCCTGTAGTTCTGTCTGGAGTAGATCTCATAGTCATCAAGACTAGAGGCAGAACATCTGGCCATTTCATGCCAGTGGCTAAGCACATTTTTCCAATTCTGTTTTTGATTGTGCCATTAATCTGCTCAACCACACCAGAAGCCTCTGGTCGGTATGCACAATGTAGCTTCTGCTGTATTTTTAATGCTTCACAAATCAAACCAATGAGTTCATTTTGAAAGTGTCTACCTCTGTCAGATTCAACTGTGACTGGAAACCCAAACCTAGGAATCAACTCCCTCAACAGTAATTTTGCCACTGTTAATCCATCATTCCTCCTTGTCGGGTAAGCTTCCACCCACCTTGAAAACAAACAGACTACCACTAGGACATACCTCAGTCTGTTCACTTGGGGCATTTCAATGAAATCAATTTGCATCCTTATAAAAGGACCTCCTTCTCTGCCAATTGTCCCTAAACTCACCACTGTCTTTTTCCCAGTGTTAAACTGCTGACAAATTAAACACCTTTGACAGATGCTTTCCGCAATTGTCCTAAACTTTGCATTGTACCAGGTCTGTTTAAAGGACCTAATCATCGCGTCCCTCCCCAGATGTCCCTGGCCATGATACATCCTTGCCATTGACGACAAAATTGAGTTTGGCATCACTGGTCTGCCATCTCTGTAGACCCAAACATGGTCTGTTTCTCTTGGAGCACATCCTGCCTTAACCCAATCTCGTTTCTCTTCTTCTCCTGCCTCATCTTGTAACTGTTTTACTTCATCCCATGTTTCTAGGACATTAGTAAACATCACAGAAGGGAAAGACATTTCCTTTTTTTCTCTTTCCCTGTTAATTGACTGATTTAGCTTCGCACAATACTGTGCCACATCGTTAGCATACCTGTTACCAACAGTGATAAAATCCTCTCCTGAAACATGTGCTGCACATTTCACAACTGCTAACTCTTTAGGCAGCTGTATCGCCTCAAGCAATTTTCCAATCAGCTCAGCATTCTTTATCGGAGTTCCACCCGATGTCAAGAAACCTCTTTGTAGCCACAGTTGGCCAAAATCATGCACCACTCCAAACCCATACTGACTATCAGTCAACACAGTTGTTCTCAAATCTTTCCCAATCTCACAAGCTCTTGTCAATGCCACTAATTCAGCAACTTGCGCAGATTTTACTCCTTTCAATGGTGATGCTTCCATAACTTCTGAAACTTTGCACACTGCATATGCTGCACAAAGCACGCCATTATCATTTCTCAGGCATGATCCATCCACAAACAGCACATGATCATTCTCAGGCAAGGGAACATCCTTGATATCTGGTCTTGGTTTCGTACAGTACTCAAGCACATCCAAACAATCATGATCATCTTCCATCTTTATACCCACATTCTCAATATCCGGCAAAAGTGTCGCTGGATTCACATTCGTACATCTTTCAAGAGTCACATTTGATGCTCCCAAAATCACTTTCTCATACTTAGTCAACCGACTATTTGACATATGCTGAGTTCTGCTTCTTGTCAAAAGAATCGCCACATTGTGAGGTACGAATACCCTTACAGGATACCCCATTATGATCCCCTCACTCTGTTCCAGGCTTCTGCATGTTGCAGCCACAGATTTTAGACAACCTGGTAAACCCACAGCTACAGGATCAAGCGTCGATGAGAAGTACGCAATAGGCCTTCTCAATTGCCCATGTTTCTGGATTAACACTGAAAGTGCACATCCATTTCTCTCACTGCAGTACAGTTCAAATTCTTTTTCATAGTCTGGCATACCCAGAGCTGGAGCTTCACACATTTTTGTTTTGAGCTCTTCAAATGCTGCCAATTGTTCTGCATCTAGATCCAATGGATCTGTCATGTCACTTTTTGTCAATTTAATCAATGGCTTTGCTATCAGGGAAAAATTAATTATCCACTGACGACAATATCCCACCATACCCAGGAACATTCTCACTTCTCTCTGAGTTTTTGGAGCTTTCATTTCTCTGATTATTTTGATCCTGTCAGTAGTCACTTTTCTCAGACCTTTCTCAATATTATGTCCAAGATAATGCACCTCTTTCTTGCAAAATTGTAATTTGGCTGGGGATACCTTTAACCCTCCATCTGCCAGATGATTCAGTAAAGCTATGGTATCCACTTCACAAGCTTCACGTGTCTTTGATGCCACCAATAGGTCATCAATGTATTGTACTAGCACTGAGCTTTCAGGCATGATCAGACTTTCCAACGATCTTTTCAATAACTGATTGAATATCGAAGGACTCTCCGTATACCCCTGTGGGATACGACACCATGCTAAAATACGCTGGCCAAACCTAAATGCAAAAATTGGCTGGCTGTCATGATGCAATGGAATTGAAAAGAATGCATGACACAAATCAATCACTGTATACCACTCAGCATCATGTGGAATTTGATACAGAATCACCGATGGATTTGGCACGATGGAACAACATGCCACCACAATCTGATTAACCTTTCTCAGGTCCTGCACGATCCTGAACTTGCCATTAGGCTTTTTCAGTCCCATTATCGGTGAATTACACGGACTACTCAGTAGTTCTCTTAGGACTCCTTGCTGAATCATTTTCTCAATTATAGGAGTTATCCCTTCAATTATCTCTGGTGTCATTTTGTACTGAGGAATGTTAGGATATGCAATTCCCTCTTTCACTGCAATTTTCACTGGATCTACATTATTCATCAATCCCACATCCTCTCCTGTAAAATCCCAAACTGCTTTTTTCACTGTGTCTCTCAACATTTGAGGCAGATCCTCCGGATTGAACACTGGAAATGTACCAATTAATTCATTTTCTCTATTTTCTAGAGTCATCCGGTAGAAAACATCATCATCTGGTGTTTCAAAAGCTATTCCATCTGGTGTACAGAAAATTGTGCAGTTCATCTTGCATAATAAGTCCCTACCCAACAGGTTCACTGGGCTTGTGTCACAGACAATAAATCTGTGCATGTCTGAAAATTTCCCTATCTGTACTTTCACTGGTTCAGTAAGACGTGTTCTGATTTGTGTATTCGCTACACCAACTACTTGGATTGCTTCATCCGAGAGAGGAAGATTTCTAACATCTGTTGACCTGACAGTTGATCTTGTCGCACCTGTGTCTACTAAAAAAGTAACACTCTCTTCATTTATTTTCCCATCCACAAATGGTCCTGCCTGGTCTATTTCTAGAGTTGCACCAAGTATGCACTCTTCTTCCTCTCCTCGGCACCGTCAATAATCACCTTCAGAATCACTCCCTTCACTCTTTAACAAGTACTGTTGTACTTTGTTAGTACGTCTTGGTTTGTTTACCTGCTCATCATTGAAGAATCCCGAATCCTGACTGTACTTTTGTACCCCTCTATTCTGCGGTAAAGGTGGTTTTGGCTCTTGACTTTGCTGCTGTCTCACAACTTTCTGCTGTTGTTGTTGTTGCTGCTGGTTATTCCCTTCATTCTGCACCTGTTGATTTAAGGATTTACCCTCATTTAATGGTGGATTAGGACATTCAGATCTCCAGTGTCCCAGTTGGCCACAGTTGTGACACGGGAACTTTTTCTTTGCTTCCTCAAGACTTCCCCTTCCTTTACCTGCAAATCTTGGTCTATTTCCTGTATTATTTCCTGGATTACTTGCCTGTTCCACCAACTGTGCTTCCTGTCTTTCTGCAACTTTCACCTGTGCCCACATTGCTTTTTCTTTTAGCTTTCTTTGTTTTGCTTCAATTTCATCACTGAAATATTTTGCATGTCTCAGAATCTCATCTACTTTCTTACTCTGCCAATCCACTGTGTGTTTACGAATTCTCTCACTAATTTCAGGTCTTAGACCATATACAAATCTGTATACAAAATGACTCAAATCTTTGTCACCCAGATGTTCATCTCCACTGAATTGTTTAAAAGCCAGTATCAGCCTTTCGTAAAAAGCATGAACTGATTCTTTTGCTTCCTGTTGTGTTCGATCTATTTTAACCCAGTCTGTCTCTTTTGGAGGAACTTTACTCTTCAGGTATACCATCACCTGATCGTACTTCCTCATCACTTCTGGATCTGGTGCCCCTGTTCTCGGATCTCTTGGATATTCCTCACTAGGCCAACTCACAACTATTTTACACTCAGTCCACAAGTCTGCTGGAACAATTATATCAAACAAACTATTCAGGTCAACCCACAGCACTTTTGACAATTTCACAAACCTGTCTACCTGCCTATACCACTCCACGGGTTTTTCTCTCAATCGAGGGAAATCATTCGTAAATGATAAAATATCCTGTCTGGTCCATGGAACATGTACATATCCTCCTCCAGGTATTTCTCTCATAGGAAACTGCTCCACTGGTTTCTCTTCTTCTCTCACTGGAAATGCTGAGTAAGTTGTTCTATCTTCAGATTCATCCCTTTTCTTATACCACCTATCCTTCCACTTTTCCACATCACCCCATCTACGCAATAATGCCACCATTTCTTTAATCTGTCCTGTTCTACCAGAATTATTCAAATTCTCTATGTCCTTCTCTGTGAAATCCATCCTGTACGTTTTCTGTAAAGCCTTTACTTTATCAATGTCAACTCCTTGCTCATTTGCTATCGCTCTCAGTCTATCATGTGTATTTCTTGCCCTCCATGTTATGCTCTTGCACATGAACAATAATTCACCATCATGATGACTTTTCAGGATTTCTGTCGGAACTGTTCCTGTCACAAGCTCTTCTAATTCTATACGTAATTTAACCACATCAACAACTTGTGAATCTTTATCCTTTTTCTGAAGAACCTTCATCCAGTCATTTAGGTCATCAACTGTTATTTCCGCAGTTTTTCTCGCTGAAACTATTTTCCTCTGCGGTTCTAAAATTGGCATCCCTAAACTACTAGAATCACTAACATTCATGAATTCATTACCTGTGTCATGTCTTGTTTGTCTCAGGTCATTTCTCCCTGTTCCTTTACCTGAATCTCCTGAAGGACCAGCTGAATTATTTGCAATATACGGAACTACCAGCCCATTTTCACTTACCCTCTGTCCATCAAACATAGGAATTACCGGACCTATAGTAACAGGCACTGTAACAGCTTCCATATTCATCGTTAATTCTCTAATTTTCTCAGTCAGTTCTGTTGTTGTCTTTGCTAATTGTCTGGCATTCCTGGCATTTTCCTCTCTGAAAGAACTATTATTCCTTGATTCAGATGTCATGTTTTCTTTCTCAACTGTATCTCTTATCGGAGAAACAACTGGTGTACTCTCTTCCGATTCTGATCTATATGGAGGTGGTCTCTTGTACATCATATCATTCAAGACCTCATCCTCAAACTCTCCATATCTTCTCCTATCTGTCTCAGAAACCCCTTCTTCTGAAGGAGCCGAAGCTTCAACTGTTCTCATAGGATATAATCCATCTGACATGGTAGCATCTCGCCATCTTTTCATTCGATCCTGATGTGTCTCACGATCATGTCTCCTCCCAAACATATACCTGTACTGACCTCCAGTTCTCTGTCTTTCTCGATTTAATACTTCTTCTTCCCATTCCACTAAAGCCTCGAACTGTGTAGGTCTCGGCTTCGGGTCTAAGCATAACATCTTTTCCCGTAAATTTCTCAACACGGCCAAATTAAATGAACCATATTCTGGGAATGCTAAAACACCATCTTCTTTAGTATACCTGACCCAATTTTGCAACCATATACAGGTATGTAATCCATATTTCGCAACCATGAAGGATGCAGGTGTTTTCGCTGGAGGTAGCAACTCACCCTCTCTTGTCTTAACCTCTTTATCCTTGCTAAACCACTTCTTAACCTTTCCAAAGAACGTCTTTTTCTTTTTCTCTTCTTGATAATACATCTTAGCTTACTCTTATTAAACTCTCTACTTTTTAGGTTGAAAAACTCAATTCTCGCTAACGCACCAGTCCTGGAGCGTCTACGTCACTAAGCAGCTCTTCCAATCCCTGCGCGACTCACACTAACGCACCAATCCTAGCGCGAACCCTATTCTGAATCACTATCCAATCAGTGCGCGAACCTTCTGACGTCAGTAACCGCTGCAGTCTCTGTCTCCTGTCTCTGTCACTCGTCTACCCCTCCTTTACAAAAACTCTCAGTAGACTTCGTGTGTCAAAATTTCTACAAAATCTATTAGTTACAACATGAAAACATCTCCATTGTCTACTTCGCTAACCACAGAATAGTAAAAGAGAGTCTATTTCTCAAGAGTCAACAATTTTACATACATCTCATAACTGTTTCCTCTAGGACGTATCCAAAAGAGTCTTACAATCAATAAATGTATATGCATTCACGCACATTCATACGAGAAAAATATAGTACATGCACACAGAATCCTGTTTCTTGAGAACAGCGCACAATCTGCCTCTGTACAGAATTATATCTCTCAACAACTAAGCAGCTTACTTCCGCCCAGTTCTGCAAACAAGCTCAGAGAATACCTATTACTCCTCCCGCAATAAGCTTTAACGGCAATCCTTACGGATCCCTGGGACTTAAGACCAGAGTTTCACAGATAACCTTCACTATGATTCACACTCCTTATATACTAGAAATGTCTAATAGTAACATACAATAATGTCACCGATTCCGAACCCAGACAATGTGAACGCGCAACTTCTATTGTCACACGTAATTCCTTACAATCCCGTCTTTCCCGAGAGCAGCATATACACCTTCCTCTGCCCTACTACGGAACTGCTTCCACAGCTTCCAAGTTCCAGAAGCACTACATATAACTCAACATTACGACTCCAACATTTAGTATTAGTACATATACCAACAACATCAAAATAAATCAATAATCAATAAGCTAATTTTACAAGCAATCTTATCTTATCAGATCAAGACAACCATCTAAACCATCCTCTGCTACCAGAGAAATTGATACAGATCAGGGTATCAGAAATATGCCCACTACCACAGATAGAGTAATTTCACAGTTACACGCACATACATTCATCATACGCTAGGGCCCATTTCACTAACATACGCTCCAATACTCTACCAGCAGCAAACCTGTGGGAAGAAAACTCCTAAAGCACCCTGCATCTATATCTAGGCGATAGGACCAGTTTAGTGGTTGCCTAACATAATATAAACAATCTATAAACAATAATCATAAAGTATTCAATAAACAACAAGGAAAGAAACAACCAACACCATGTTTTAAAGTTATATTGCTTTATCTAAAATTAGTCAGAGTAAATCAGAATAAATCATTTCTCATAGTTACCTATTCTAACTAGTGTCAGAACGGGTCAGGACCAGTCTCTCAAAAGTCTTTTCAGGATAAGGTCCTCAGCATCAGTCCTCAGCAACGCAAGTTCACGCAGCAAGGCGACGAAAGAAATTGTGGGGAGAGCCCTCCCTAAGCTAACATTTTATAATGCAAAATACAATGAAAACACACATGAATTTGACAAGTAAAACTGTATCACTGAGCAGAACGAGAAGGAAGGGATGTAACTCTGCAACATCCTGAAATCTCCGCTCAAGAAAAGTCTTAATACGCAATCCTCGGAAAAGGAATCAAGTTTTGTAACTGTTAAAGTTCACTTCCCTCGGCAAACCAGCTTTTGCACAGAGTTCTTTCTAAGGCTCTATTGTTCACCAAGGACGAACATTTCTTTTGGAGATCCTCCAAGCTTGCTGATGTCCTCCCGGAAACTTCCATATAAGGACTACCGTCAGTTTTTCTGTTAACTGAACTCCAGCAGGGGTCTCCCTTGTCACATCATGGATTTCGCCTGTACCACAGCTCAGCCAGGCTTCAAATTATTCTCAGTTATTTTCATAAAGGCCTCCATAGGCTACAATAGACCATCTTTAATTAAAGAGACAAAATAAAGATTACTACATCATAATGATTAGACAGTGTTAACCCCACTAACACCCTTATGTGTATGTATTTATCTAGCTTTGCGACATATAGAGCATTAATTCAGACAGCGTTTTGTGCTCAAAATAAATAGCACACAGCAACGTTTAAACATGAAAACTTGCACGTTATTGTAAATACAGAAACAGCACACATAAGCTAACCCTCGTGTAACCTTCTCTTGTATTAGGACAAACAGGTTGATTAGTGAAACACACTTGCACAAGACAAATAATTAGTTGTTAATTATTAATAAATTAATAAAACGCATAGACATGCCAGAGCTTCAAAAGCCCCAGAATTTTCTAACAGAAAACTCTGCTCCAGCAATTGTATTGACTTGTTTTGAAATAATTAAAATATATATATATTTTTTTTTTTAATTAGCAGCAATTGCTTTTCAGACAGACTCATTAATTTTATTGGTCATGGGGAGATAAAGTGATTTGCCCAGAATCACTGGATGTCGAGCGTCCCTCCGAGACTCCAACCCGGTTCCCCAGCTTGAGAGGTCGACTGCTCTGTCCCATTACCCGCACTCAGCTAATATAGGACATTGAATGTTCTGCTTTTTGCTGCTCACAGCTAGCTGTCTGATGGTAAACTCGAATCCTCTTGACATGGTGACTGCATCTCACTAATTCAGCCATCTATGAACTGTGAAAGAGATTTGTCTGTAGCTTGGAGGGCGGAGCTGCAGCACAGCAGGGGTCCTGCAAAATGCAGCGCAAAGGACAAGTCGCCTTTAGAGATGCTAAAAAGAATGTAGAGACCTGTAGTTGAACTGGCCTAAATGTGTGACTGAAAACCAGGCCATGCAGCTGATGTTTTTTACATCTATTATGCTTCATTCAGGGTGCACATACATCGTCAGACCAGAGGACAAATGCAGAGTATGATTGATTTGCCCAAGATCAAATGATTTGGTGAAATTGGGACAGAAAAATAAGTTCAGATAGTATTTATTAATTTAGCTAAGTGGAGAGGCTGAAATGAAAAACCATATCTCTGAGTTCCACAGTTTCCAACGAGCCCAAGAGACCACAGCTGTTACGGCAGCCATTTGATGGAAATGCCATGGGAATACCTTCCCAGTGACATGTCACTGTATTGTGGATCCCGCTTAGATTTACACTTGTGCTTATTTCCAGTTTACTAAGTTAAAGTGGTAAAGAAAGGATTCAATGTTAAGTCTATTAGTGATGTCCACCCAGCCTAGTGAATTGACGTCCTTGGTATAGTGATGGAGCAAGGTTTCGCATCAAAAGAAACTTGCTCGTATGCAATCCTCTCGAATAACCTGTAATACTATAACCAATCTGTCTGTGAGTACTAACAGTGCACCACATTCAACATTATTGTATCTAAGGGACGTTTTTCTGTGTGCTTCACTAATAAGTAATCCGAGTGTCCTAAAATGGCCGCTAAAACGTGGGAATTCTTCTGCGCATGCGTCTACTACATCTACGTAGTATGACGTTTTCTGTCGCTTGGGGGGAAACTTTGCAGCTGCGCAATAGCTTCTAAAATGGCCGCTTTAAGGTAAAGCACTAACGCGCATGCTGAGCTTAAACTAACCCATGCAAGTTCTACTAAGCTATTAATGCAAAAGATTTATTAAGTAAATGGGGTTAGAGTAGAAGTAAGTGGTATACAGTGAATTAATTTAAGTTGTATTCTAACGTGTTCTTCTTTGACTTTATTAATAGTTCCCATTTGGGCCTTGGAGGGTGACCGTGTCTCTGTTTCCATGTGACTTCTATACATGCGTAAAATGTCTGCTTGCTCTGAACAAGTGAACTAACTTGATTGACTGCCAAACTCAAGCCCAGCAAGGACATGGGAACACAACTTTTTACCCTACAAGAGGAAGGAGAAGAAACATTGTAAAAAGTGACTTACGCAAGATGAACCTCCGCATCTCGCACGGATATCCTGCACGAGATCCTCAACCTGTGCTACGCGGTCGTGTTTCTGAAGGAGAGTGGCCCCCGACTGAGTGACTCCGAGGTTTCTGGCTGCGGTACCGCCGGAGAAATGAGCATCTGAACTTTGCGGCCTGTGCGGCCCCGGGGCCGGGACCTCGAGTGGACGCCGTGGCCGGGTGGCAGGTCAACAACAGCGGTCTGTTGTGACTGGGTGGAGTCGGTCCACCGGAGCGGTGCCAAACTAGGCCTACATTTCGTCGTGGCCGTTTCTATTGTCAAGTGTAGCGGACCGGGTGCATGCCCGGGGGTGCAGCTCTCAGATCCTCCGGTGGCTGACCCTGCCTTTGATAGTGAGCTGCCCGGCCGCCGCCCGTATCCTGCCCGGATCATTGCGGGCCGCCCCCGGATTTCTACGGGAGCTGGTCCGTGGTGGGGACGACTGTTGCCCGTGACCACGCAACGGATAACTTTTTGCCTGCCCCCGGAACCAGGTCACCGGCGACGTGGACATCGAGACGCTTGTCCCGGGGTCCCGGCCCCGGTGGGGGTCGGGCATACTTGGCGGCCATCTTGTTGCGATGAAGCCTACCATCCTGTCCGCTGGGTCGCAGCGGGCTTGTGAAAGTGCGACTTTTGGGAGTGTGGCGGCGCGATCCCAGAGAGCTGTGCTGGGGTACGGCGACCTCCTCGAGGCCCTTGGTGCTCTTCACTCCTCCTTGATCCATGGTGTCGGGGTCTTGGGGAGTAAGCTCAACGGTGTGGCGTCGGCGTTGAAGCAATGGCGACCCGCCTGTCCGCACGTACACAGGGACTACTCACACTGCGCACAGGAGGAAACTTTGGCGGCCACCCCTGAGGTTAGTGCACAGCTGGACACTCCGGCCAGTATGCTACAGTGTGTTCGTCCAGTTGAGGGCCTGATCTGTCCCGGAGGCGCTGGCCCTGAGTGGGATGTGGTAGCCTCGTCCCGTACGTGCCCTCCTGCGACCCAGGGACAACTCCAGCAACTATTGTCCGCTTTGGCTGCTTCTGCCTTCCTGGACCTTGAGTGTAGTGCATATCCTGGGGCAGCACTGGGAAGCCTGTTTCTCCACGCTGCGGACTGTGTTGATGCTCAGAGACTTCCATCCCACCTGCATGCGTCGCTTCTCGGACGTTTTTGGACAATCCTCTACCTTGGAACATCGGATATGGTGCTGGGTCGAGGGGTAGGCATGGGCAGAATTCCAAAGAGTGGTCAGGGATAAGGCTGATCCTTCAGGGGTGGTCATCTAGTGGACGGGCGGGCTTAGGGGTTGCGTGCTCTCCTGGCATAGCTAACAGCATAATAGGTGCATAATGCTCCCCATCTTTCTTTGAGAAGATCGATTTTGTGCTGTTTATTGTTCACCTTGGGGGAAACTTACCGTGCGGGAGGGAGAAGCCGGGGGTATGTTTTGAAGGCCCTCCACCAGTTTATTAATACCCTCTCTACCCCCCCGTCTGGTGGGGTTCTTTTCCTACTTCTTTTTCCCTATTCTTCTACATTTCGGGTCTGGTTCCAGGGCGACAGGCACACTGCTGGGGGGGGGGGCCGTACTCATCTGCAGAGGTGCAGGGTGGGGGGTTGGGGGAGGGGATTCTTTAGTCTTTTCTCTCTTTTTCCATGGCCTCCTTTTTCTTCTCTGTTTCTTTTTGTTTTTTCTTTTTCTGGGATCAGCGTGATACACTTCCTTTGCTATGACTCGCTGCCGCTCCATGTGTACCACAATTTCCGGGGTGCTTTCCGGGAGTTCTGGCGGGGGACTGCAGGCGCCACTGCTTACGATATTCTTCCCCATCCTGATGTTCTTGTGTTTGCGCCATTGACCTAACAGATTGCTGTAAATCGTTTCTGTCTATTACTCTGCATAACTGTAATTGCTGTTTGAAAATTGTCCGGCACCTGATCCTTCTGTCTTGTTTTATCATAAAATGAAAACCTTTTTCTCCTGGTGCCCTACCTACGCTGTTCACAATATTAGCATTACGATTCTCCTCCCCGAAGTGCTGCCTGTGTTTACATTTGCCTGTTTTTGCTCTGATTGCTTAGCGGCCGGCCCCGGGGGGTTGTAGGCCCATACCTGTTCGTGATTGAACTGTCAATAAAGGTTTTCAAAAAAAAAAAGAAAAAAAAAAAAAGTGACTTACGGATCCACATATGAAATATCTGTGGGAATAAAGCTTGTGGGTATTAAAATTAAGGGGCGGGGAATTAGACAATAGACTAAAGAAAAGTATTGCACTTGGTATGGTGTGATGTCCTCACCCCACTACTTGGCCCAATTAAAATTATGGGTGAACATGGAATTGAAACATTTGGGGTTGGATCATACATTTGAATTGGCATAACAGAGGTAAGTTCGATATAGTTAGACACACATGATGCTGAGATGCTGATGCTATGCTGAGATGCTGCCCGATTTTGCTGCAATCTGACTGAAGAATCCAACACTAGGGAAAATTTGCAGACCAACCGAGGAGGCACATCTAGGAAGGGGTCCGGACGATCCCGAGACGGAGAGAGTAGCTGGCGTTACACTAGAAGAGGTCACTTTTCCCTGTCCTGAACCTCTCCTGAATCCTTGACTCTCTGATGTCAGGGTCCTCACACCATTCTAGGTAAATATATCTGTAGGGTAAATGCTCCGTACTTGCTCTTTGTCTTTTCTCTCCTCAGGTGCTGTTATTGCAAAAATGTATTAATGCAAACTGATTATAAGCTAACTGTACTATTTTCCTGATGGATGTTTTCTGGTATATTCATGTATATTTTGATTTGACTCACAAAATTATTAATTCAGATAAACTTTTAAAACTCCTTCTGAGTCTGTGGTTCTTTAAAATAAAGTTAAATGCATTATTGTCTTTCCTCCCTATTCTAATCTACTACTAGATCTTATTGAACGTTCATTTACTCAGGAGACAGGAATGGTAAGAATACTAGAGTAAAAGGTTTCCTAGGGTAAAATAAAATTGATGACCAGTGGATATTTGCCAGCTCATTGCGTGTATGCATGCATATGGGCCCAAATGTGTGTTGTGTGTATGAATGTGTAGAGCTGGTAAATTCCGCTGCATCAGTTTTACTTGGTAGCAGAGGCATGGTTAGTATAGTTAGTTAGGTGAGGATTGTCTTTGAATTTTTGAATTATTGATTTATGTTTTAACCAAAACACGTTATGTATTGTTTTACGTTGTCTGGAAATTCCCGGGAATATTGAATAGCGGGTGGTGAATGGAAACCACACTGCAGTGAGATTATTGGTCTGGATTGAGAAAGTGCTGAAAGTTACGCAGGACTGGAAGCACTAAGTTAGGGGAAAAAATTGTATGTTAGTGAGAATAATTGGTAGCGAAGAGTTCGCTAGTGAAGTTTTGGTATTATATCACCTAGAAAGGGTAATACTGAAGGAGTAGCAGGTTCTCTGATGCTTGTGTGAAGAGTAAGCGGAAAGGTTTTACTCGTAGTGAAAGAAATCTTACTATTTTTTTAAATAGTGGCTCAAACACAATAGCGAATGTTTATACGTTGTTAATTAATGAAGTTGTGTGATAAGTTGTCGCATTACCTTGTGAAGGAGGGGTCAGTTGCGGGTGCTGCACTGACGTCACTGAGAGCCGCGCTGGGATTGGTTAGAACAGCGGGCGTGTAGTGGATGCGAAATTGTAAAGGAGGGGTCAGTTGTAAGGAGTGATACTGACGTCACAGAAAAGCCGCGCAAGCATTGGCTGAGCGAGCGAGCAGAGTAAAAGTTGATTGGTCTGCAGACCAGAAAACGCGGTGGTATTGGAGAATTATTAGAATTAAAGCAAGTGTTTGATTAGTCATCAAAATAGAGATCCCAAGAATAATAATAGATAGTGGAGTTTGCATGTACGATCCAACCTTAAGAGGGACTCGACCAGATAGAAGATTTGTAGGGTTTGCTTACGAGCAGTACCTTAATAAGCACAAGCACGCAATGTACGGAGAGAAGAGAAAAATGACATTTATGCAAAAAGTTAAGAATTATTTCAAAAAGAACAAACCCATTAAGAGTAGAGAGGGGATTCTCATTCCTCCTCCAAATACGCCTGCATCATACATGATGGTGGAGAGAGGCTATCATACTTGTGTGTGGTTAGAAAATTGGGTAGAATACACAAAAGATGATGAAATATTAGCATTTCCTGAGTACGGAAGTTTTAATGGAAGAATACTGTACAATTTAAGAACACAAATGAATGAGTTAGAACCCAGACCTAGATTGACTCAATATGAGGCTTTAGAAGAATGGGAAATGGAAGCCTTTGAACGTGATAGACCCTGAAGCAACAGGACTCTAAGCAAATATTACCCGAAATTTCCCTGAGAGACTAGAGATAGTCAAATGAAACAATGGAGAAAGAACATGGTGGCAGAAGGTTTATATTCTGTATTAACATCAGAAGAGCAGATGGGAAGTAAATGTACAGAGAAGACCAAGCACGTAACCATGATAGATAGCAGAGAAACAGAAGAAGGGTATTTAGAGTATGTATTGATGAAAAGTTCTCCACCTTATAATGATGGATTCAATAGAATGACCCCTAGTGCCCCGATGATAGGAACACCTTTGGTTCCACAGATAGTACATGACACCGCAGACTGGGTACTTAAAGAAAAGGAAGCAATAAATAACAAGCATTAGCAATGCAATAGGTCTCGCATTTATTGGAGTTGGAGCTATTGGTATTGTAAATAACAAATCCTTTCTATTTAAGTATTCAAAAAGTAATCCCAAAAAAAATGCATTGTTATCTGCAATGCCAATATCTCAAACTCGTGTCAATGCGAGATCTAGTGCTTTGCAAATGCCTGTTTTTAAATGCGAGACCTATTGCAGTGTAAATGCTTGTTTCAGTACTGCGTGCTTTTTAAAAGTTGTAGTCAATACTCAAAATGGAATCCATGTTATCAGCGTTCCCAGTGCTCCTTTATGTTTAATTGCCTAAATGAATCACAATGTTTAAAGCAGATTGCTAAATAGGATCTCCAGCCCCGAGGACAATGTCTCACTTCATGGTGGACAGTGTGTACCCTGTTTTCATGCAGTGCCAAGACGGGGTTAACTAAGGCAGAGAGTGACGTCTGTTAGCCTCCGAGGATCAAAGCATTCCTTGCAACAGTGCGCTGTGGCACGGTGTTGCCATGTGTACAGCACACACTTTGCAACAGCAAGATGGTTTGAAAGTTGGGGGTGACTTTCTAAATTTTCCCGAGTGTTCATCGGGTTTGTTGACAGCGTATTTATGCTGTCAGCCCAAAAATTGTTTGTGGTTGTGTGTGTGTGTGTGTAGTTGTGTGTGTGTGTGTGTTGTTGTGTGTGTGTGTGTGGTTGAGTGTGTGTGTGTGTGGTTGAGTGTGTGTGTGTGTGGTAGAGTGTGTGTGCGTGTGGTTGAGTGTGTGTGTGATTGAGTGTGTGTGTGTGTTTGTGTGTGTTTGTAGGTGTGTGGTTGTATGTGTGTGGTTGTATGTGTGGTTGTATGTGTGGTTGTGTGTGTGGTTTTGTGTTCGGTTGTGTGTGTGTGTGTTTGTGTGTGTGTGTTTGAGTGTGTGTGTGGTTGAGTGTGTGTGGTTGAGTGTGTGTGTGTGTGCGCGTGTGGTTGAGTGTGTGTGTGATTGAGTGTGTGTGTGTGTTTGTGTGTGTTTGTAGGTGTGTGGTTGTATGTGTGTGGTTGTATGTGTGGTTGTATGTGTGGTTGTGTGTGTGGTTTTGTGTTCGGTTGTGTGTGTGTGTGTTTGTGTGTGTGTGTTTGAGTGTGTGTGTGGTTGAGTGTGTGTGTGTGTGTGTGTGTGTGTGCGTGTGTGTGTGTGTGTGTGGTTGTGTGGGTGTTTGGTTATGTGTGTGTGGTTGTGTGTGTCTGTTTGTGTGTGGGTTTTTGTTCTGTTAGTGTGTGTGGTTGAGTGTGTGTGTGGGTTTGTGTGTGGTTGTATGTGTGTGATTTTGTGTCTCTCTGTGTGGTTGTGTGTGTGTAGTTGTGTGTGTGTTTGAGTGTGTGGTTTTGTGTCTTGTTTGTGTGCTATACAGCGTTTGTTAATAGCCACCTTGGGCAGTGCCTGTGTATACCCATGGCGCGCTGTAATGAGCACCGGCACAGAACTGAAAGTGCGCTGTGTGCGCGTTGTACTAAAACACTCACATGAATGGATCGGTTTGGCAGCGTGAAACCTATACAGCGTTTGTCAATAACTACCTTGGGCAGTGCTTGTGTATACCCATGGCGCGCTGTAATGAGCACCGGCACAGATCTGAAAGTGCGCTGTGTGCGCGTTGTACTAAAACACTCACATGAATGGATCGGTTTGGCAGCGTGAAACCTATACAGCGTTTGTCAATAGCCACCTTGGGCAGTGCCTGTGTATACCCATGGCGCGCTGTAATGAGCACCTGCACAGAACTGAAAGTGCGCTGTGTGCGCGTTGAACTGAAACACTCACATGAATGGATCGGTTTTGCAGCGTGAAACCTATACAGCGTTTGTCAATAGCCACCTTGGGCAGTGCTTGTGTATACCCATGGCGCGCTGTAATGAGCACCGGCACAGATTTGAAAGAGCGCTGTGTGCGCGTTGTACTGAAACACTTACTTTAATGGATCGGTTTTGCAGCGTGAAACCTATACAGCGTTTGTCAATAGCCACCTTCGGCAGTGCTTGTGTATACCCATGGCGCGCTGTAATGAGCACGGGCACAGATCTGAAAGCGCGCTGTGTGCGCGTTGTACTAAAACACTCCCATGAATGGATGTGTTTGGCAGCGTGAAACCTATACAGCGTTTGTTAATAGCCACCTTGGGCAGTGCCTGTGTATACCCATGGCGTGCTGTAATGAGCACCGGCACAGAACTGAAAGTGCGCTGTGTGCGCGTTGTACTAAAACACTCACATGAATGGATGTGTTTGGCAGCGTGAAACCTATACAGCGTTTGTTAATAGCCACCTTGGGCAGTGCCTGTGTATACCATGGCGCGCTGTAATGAGCACCGGCACAGAACTGAAAGTGCGCTGTGTGCGCGTTGTACTAAAACACTCACATGAATGGATCGGTTTGGCAGCGTGAAACCTATACAGCGTTTGTCAATAGCCACCTTGGGCAGTGCCTGTGTATACCCATGGCGCGCTGTAATCAGCACCGGCACAGAACTGAAAGTGCGCTGTGTACGCGTTGTACTCAAACTCTCACATGAATGTATCGGTTTGGTAGCGGCTGAGGGGGGGGCTTGCTTAATGAGACAGTGTGAGGAGCCATAGCCAGAAATACGATGTTGGTGCCATTCCGAAAATAAACGGAGCCCTTTAAAGTTTTAAACTTGTGCCTGTCCATTTTTTGGGAGGGTGGGGGTGGATGGGGGAGTTTGTGCTGAACATGCGAGTCCGACTTTGTATACTCCACAGATCACGGGGCCCACAGGCTAGAGTGCAATGGGCTGTAAGTCTGTAAGCAATAGAATGTGTACATTTCTGTGTTAGAACTCTGGCTACACGCAAAACTGTGAGCTTGCTCTGTATATCAATGTATTGTTTTTTGGGTAGCGGCTTGAAACCCATTCAGTGTTTGTCAATAGCCACCTTGTGCAACGGCTGTGTATACCTATGGCGCGCTGTAATTCGCACCGGCACAGAACTGAAAGTGCGCTGTGTGCGCGTTGTACTAAAACACTCCCATGAATGGATGTGTTTGGCAGCGTGAAACCTATACAGCGTTTGTTAATAGCCACCTTGGGCAGTGCCTGTGTATACCCATGGCGCGCTGTAATGAGCACCGGCACAGAACTGAAAGTGCGCTGTGTGCGCTTTGTAGTAAAACACTCACATGAATGGATCGGTTTTGCAGCGTGAAACCTAAACAGCGTTTGTCAATAGCCACCTTGGGCAGTGCTTGTGTATACCCATGGCGCGCTGTAATGAGCACCGGCACAGATCTGAAAGCGCGCTGTGTGCGCGTTGTACTAAAACACTCACATGAATGGATCGGTTTGGCAGCGTGAAACCTATACAGCGTTTGTCAATAGCCACCTTGGGCAGTGCTTGTGTATACCCATGGCGCGCTGTAATGAGCACCGGCACAGATCTGAAAGCGCGCTGTGTGCGCGTTGTATTAAAACACTCACATGAATGGATGTGTTTGGCAGCATCAAACCTATACAGCGTTTGTTAATAGCCATGTTGGGCAGCGTCTCTGTATACCCATGGCGCGCTGTAATCAGCACCGGCACAGAACTGAAAGCGTGCTGTGTGCGCGTTGTACTAAAACACTCACATGAATGGATCGGTTTTGCTGCGTGAAGCCTATACAGCGTTTGTCAATAGCCACCTTGGGCAGTGGCTGTGTATACCTATGGCGCGCTGTAATGAGCACCGGCACAGAACTGAAAGAGCGCTGTGTGCGCGTTGTACTGAAACACTTACTTTAATGGATCGGTTTTGCAGCGTGAAACCTATACAGCGTTTGTCAATAGCCACCTTCGGCAGTGCTTGTGTATACCCATGGCGCGCTGTAATGAGCATGGGCACAGATCTGAAAGCGCGCTGTGTGCACGTTGTACTAAAACACTCCCATGAATGGATGTGTTTGGCAGCGTGAAACCTATACAGCGTTTGTTAATATCCACCTTGGGCAGTGCCTGTGTATACCCATGGCGCGCTGTAATGAGCACCGGCACAGAACTGAAAGTGCGCTGTGTGCGCGTTGTACTAAAACACTCACATGAATGGATCGGTTTGGCAGCGTGAAACCTATACAGCGTTTGTCAATAGCCACCTTGGGCAGTGCTTGTGTATACCCATGGCGCGCTGTAATGAGCACCGGCACAGATCTGAAAGCGCGCTGTGTGCGCGTTGCACTAAAACACTCACATGAATGGATGTGTTTGGCAGCGTGAAACCTATACAGCGTTTGTTAATAGCCACCTTGGGCAGTGCCTGTGTATACCCATGGCGCGCTGTAATGAGCACCGGCACAGAACTGAAAGTGCGCTGTGTGCGCGTTGTACTAAAACGCTCACATGAATGGATCGGTTTGGCAGCGTGAAACCTATACAGTGTTTGTCAATAGCCACCTTGGGCAGTGCCTGTGTATACCCATGGCGCGCTGTAATGAGCACCGGCACAGAACTGAAAGTGCGCTGTGTGCGCGTTGTACTGAAAGACTCACATGAAAGGATCGCTTTTGCAGCGTTAAACCTATACAGCGTTTGTCAATAGCCACCTTGGGCAGTGCTTGTGTATACCAATGGCGCGCTGTAATGAGCACCGGCACAGATCTGAAAGTGCGCTGTGTGCGCGTTGTACAAAAACACTCCCATGAATGGATGTGTTTGGCAGCGTGAAACCTATACAGCGTTTGTTAATAGCCACTTTGGGCAGTGCCTGTGTATACCCATGGTGCGCTGTAATGAGCACCGGCACAGAACTGAAAGTGCGCTGTGTGCGCGTTGTACTGAAAGACTCACATGAAAGGATCGCTTTTGCAGCGTTAAACCTATACAGCGTTTGTCAATAGCCACCTTGGGCAGTGCTTGTGTATACCAATGGCGCGCTGTAATGAGCACCGGCACAGATCTGAAAGTGCGCTGTGTGCGCGTTGTACAAAAACACTCCCATGAATGGATGTGTTTGGCAGCGTGAAACCTATACAGCGTTTGTTAATAGCCACTTTGGGCAGTGCCTGTGTATACCCATGGCGCGCTGTAATGAGCACCGGCACAGAACTGAAAGTGCGCTGTGTGCGCGTTGTACTAAAACACTCACATGAATGGATCGGTTTGGCAGCGTGAAACCTATACAGCGTTTGTCAATAGCCACCTTGGGCAGTGCCTGTGTATACTCATGGCGCGCTGTAATCAGCACCGGCACAGAACTGAAAGTGCGCTGTGTACGCGTTGTACTCAAACACTCACATGAATGTATCGGTTTGGCAGCGGCTGAGGGGGGGGCTTGCTTAATGAGACAGTGTGAGGAGCCATAGCCAGAAATACGATGTTGGTGCCATTCCGATAATAAACGGAGCCCTTTAAAGTTTTAAACTTGTGCCTTTCCATTTTTTGTGAGGGTGGGTGAGGATGGGGGAGTTTGTGCTGAACATGCGAGTGCGACTTTGTATTCTCCACTGTTCACGGGGCCCACAGGCTAGAGTGCAATGGGCTGTAAGTCTGTAAGCAATAGAATGTGTACATTTCTGTGTTGGAACTGTGGCTACACGCAAAACTGTGCACGTGCTCTGTATATCAATGTATTGTTTTTTGGGTAGCGGCTTGAAACCCATTCAGTGTTTGTCAATA
The DNA here is from genome assembly GCF_964204655.1 of Triturus cristatus. Taxonomy (NCBI): domain Eukaryota; kingdom Metazoa; phylum Chordata; class Amphibia; order Caudata; family Salamandridae; genus Triturus; species Triturus cristatus. Next base: position 259,817,520 of record NC_140584.1, read on the forward strand.
GCCACCTTGGGCAACGGCTGTGTATACCCATGGTGCGCTGTAATTCGCACCGGCACAGAACTGAAAGTGCGCTGTGTGCGCGTTGTACTAAAACACTCCCATGAATGGATGTGTTTGGCAGCGTGAAACCTATACAGCGTTTGTTAATAGCCACCTTGGGCAGTGCCTGTGTATACCCATGGCGCACTGTAATGAGCACCGGCACAGAACTGAAAGTGCGCTGTGTGCGCGTTGTACTAAAACACTCACATGAATGGATCGGTTTGGCAGCGTGAAACCTATATAGCATTTGTCAATAGCCACCTTGGGCAGTGCTTGTGTATACCCATGGCGCGCTGTAATGAGCACCGGCACAGATCTGAAAGCGCGCTGTGTGCGCGTTGTACTAAAACACTCACATGAATGGATGTGTTTGGCAGCGTGAAACCTATACAGCGTTTGTTAATAGCCACCTTGGGCAGTGCCTGTGTATACCCATGGCGTGCTGTAATGAGCACCGGCACAGAACTGAAAGTGCGCTGTGTGCGCGTTGTACTAAAACACTCACATGAATGGATCGTTTTGGCAGCGTGAAACCTATACAGCGTTTGTCAATAGCCACCTTGGGCAGTGCCTGTGTATACCCATGGCGCGCTGTAATGAGCACCGGCACAGAACTGAAAGTGCGCTGTGTGCACGTTGTACTGAAACACTCACATGAATGGATCGGTTTAGCAGCGTGAAACCTATACAGCGTTTGTCTATAGCCACCTTGGGCAGTGCTTGTGTATACCCATGGCGCGCTGTAATGAGCACCGGCACAGATCTGAAAGCGCGCTGTGTGCGCGTTGTACTAAAACACTCCCATGAATGGATGTGTTTGGCAGCGTGAAACCTATACAGCGTTTGTTAATAGCCACCTTGGGCAGTGCCTGTGTATACCCATGGCGCGCTGTAATGAGCACCGGCACAGAACTGAAAGTGCGCTGTGTGCGCGTTGTACTAAAACACTCACATGAATGGATCGGTTTGGCAGCGTGAAACCTATACAGCGTTTGTCAATAGCCACCTTGGGCAGTGCCTGTGTATACCCATGGCGCGCTGTAATGAGCACCGGCACAGAACTGAAAGTGCGCTGTGTGCGCGTTGTACTGAAAGACTCACATGAAAGGATCGCTTTTGCAGCGTTAAACCTATACAGCGTTTGTCAATAGCCACCTTGGGCAGTGCTTGTGTATACCCATGGCGCGCTGTAATGAGCACCGGCACAGATCTGAAAGCGCGCTGTGTGCGCGTTGTACAAAAACACTCCCATGAATGGATGTGTTTGGCAGCGTGAAACCTATACAGCGTTTGTTAATAGCCACCTTGGGCAGTGCCTGTGTATACCCATGGTGCGCTGTAATGAGCACCGGCACAGAACTGAAAGTGCGCTGTGTGCGCGTTGTACTAAACACTCACATGAATGGATTGGTTTGGCAGCGTGAAACCTATACAGCGTTTGTCAATAGCCACCTTGGGCAGTGCTTGTGTATACCCATGGCGCGCTGTAATGAGCACCGGCACAGATCTGAAAGCGCGCTGTGTGCGCATTGTACTAAAACACTCACATGAATGGATGTGTTTGGCAGCGTGAAACCTATACAGCATTTGTTAATAGCCACATTGGGCAGTGCCTGTGTATACCCATGGCGCGCTGTAATGAGCACCGGCACTGAACTGAAAGTGCGCTGTGTGCGCGTTGTACTAAAACACTCACATGAATGGATCGGTTTGGCTGTGTGAAACCTATACAGCGTTTGTCAATAGCCACCTTGGGCAGTGCCTGTGTATACCCATGGCGCGCTGTAATCAGCACCGGCACAGAACTGAAAGTGCGCTGTGTAGGCGTTGTACTCAAACACTCACATGAATGTATCGGTTTGGCAGCGGCTGAGGGGGGGGGGCTTGCTTAATGAGACAGTGTGAGGAGCCATAGCCAGAAATACGATATTGGTGCCATTCCGATAATAAACGGAGCCCTTTAAAGTTTTAAACTTGTGCCTTTCCATTTTTTGTGAGGGTGGGTGAGGATGGGGGAGTTTGTGCTGAACATGCGAGTGCGACTTTGTATTCTCCACTGTTCACGGGGCCCACAGGCTAGAGTGCAATGGGCTGTAAGTCTGTAAGCAATAGAATGTGTACATTTCTGTGTTGGAACTGTGGCTACACGCAAAACTGTGCACGTGCTCTGTATATCAATATATTGTTTTTTGGGTAGCGGCTTGAAACCCATTCAGTGTTTGTTAATAGCCACCTTGTGCAACGGCTGTGTATACCTATGGCGCGCTGTAATTCGCACCGGCACAGAACTGAAAGTGCGCTGTGTGCGCGTTGTACTAAAACACTCCCATGAATGGATGTGTTTGGCAGCGTGAAACCTATACAGCGTTTGTTAATAGCCACCTTGGGCAGTGCCTGTGTATACCCATGGCGCGCTGTAATGAGCACCGGCACAGAACTGAAAGTGCGCTGTGTGCGCGTTGTACTAAAACACTCACATGAATGGATCGGTTTGGCAGCGTGAAACCTATACAGCGTTTGTCAATAGGCACCTTGGGCAGTGCTTGTGTATACCCATGGCACGCTGTAATGAGCACCGGCACAGATCTGAAAGCGCGCTGTGTGCGCGTTGTACTAAAACACTCACATGAATGGATGTGTGTGGCAGCGTGAAACCTATACAGCGTTTGTTAATAGCCACCTTGGGCAGTGCCTGTGTATACCCATGGCGCGCTGTAATGAGCACCGGCACAGAACTGAAAGTGCGCTGTGTGCGCGTTGTACTAAAGCACTCACATGAATGGATCGGTTTGGCAGCGTGAAACCTATACAGCGTTTGTCAATAGCCACCTTGGGCAGTTCCTGTGTATACCCATGGCGCGCTGTAATGAGCACCGGCACAGATCTGAAAGCGCGCTGTGTGCGCGTTGTACTAAAACACTCCCATGAATGGATGTGTTTGGCAGCGTGAAACCTATACAGCGTTTGTTAATAGCCACCTTGGGCAGTGCCTGTGTATACCCATGGCGCGCTGTAATGAGCACCGGCACAGAACTGAAAGTGCGCTGTGTGCGCGTTGTACTAAAACACTCACATGAATGGATCGGTTTGGCAGCGTGAAACCTATACAGCGTTTGTCAATAGCCTCCTTGGGCAGTGCCTGTGTATACCCATGGCACGCTGTAATGAGCACCGGCACAGATCTGAAAGCGCGCTGTGTGCGCGTTGTACTAAAACACTCACATGAATGGATGTGTGTGGCAGCGTGAAACCTATACAGCGTTTGTTAATAGCCACCTTGGGCAGTGCCTGTGTATACCCATGGCGCGCTGTAATGAGCACCGGCACAGAACTGAAAGTGCGCTGTGTGCGCGTTGTACTAAAGCACTCACATGAATGGATCGGTTTGGCTGTGTGAAACCTATACAGCGTTTGTCAATAGCCACCTTGGGCAGTGCCTGTGTATACCCATGGCGCGCTGTAATCAGCACCGGCACAGAACTGAAAGTGCGCTGTGTAGGCGTTGTACTCAAACACTCACATGAATGTATCGGTTTGGCAGCGGCTGAGGGGGGGGGCTTGCTTAATGAGACAGTGTGAGGAGCCATAGCCAGAAATACGATGTTGGTGCCATTCCGATAATAAACGGAGCCCTTTAAAGTTTTAAACTTGTGCCTTTCCATTTTTTGTGAGGGTGGGTGAGGATGGGGGAGTTTGTGCTGAACATGCGAGTGCGACTTTGTATTCTCCACTGTTCACGGGGCCCACAGGCTAGAGTGCAAAGGCTGTAAGTCTGTAAGCAATAGAATGTGTACATTTCTGTGTTGGAACTGTGGCTACACGCAAAACTGTGCACGTGCTCTGTATATCAATGTATTGTGTTTTGGGTAGCGGCTTGAAACCCATTCAGTGTTTGTCAATAGCCACCTTGTGCAACGGCTGTGTATACCTATGGCGCGCTGTAATTCGCACCAGCACAGAACTGAAAGTGCGCTGTGTGCGCGTTGTACTAAAACACTCCCATGAATGGATGTGTTTGGCAGCGTGAAACCTATACAGAGTTTGTTAATAGCCACCTTGGGCAGTGCCTGTGTATACCCATGGCGCGCTGTAATGAGCACCGGCACAGAACTGAAAGTGCGCTGTGTGCGCGTTGTACTAAAACACTCACATGAATGGATCGGTTTGGCAGCGTGAAACCTATACAGCGTTTGTCAATAGGCACCTTGGGCAGTGCTTGTGTATACCCATGGCACGCTGTAATGAGCACCGGCACAGATCAGAAAGTGCGCTGTGTGCGCGTTGTACTAAAACACTCACATGAATGGATGTGTGTGGCAGCGTGAAACCTATACAGCGTTTGTTAATAGCCACCTTGGGCAGTGCCTGTGTATACCCATGGCGCGCTGTAATGAGCACCGGCACAGAACTGAAAGTGCGCTGTGTGCGCGTTGTACTAAAGCACTCACATGAATGGATCGGTTTGGCAGCGTGAAACCTATACAGCGTTTGTCAATAGCCACCTTGGGCAGTTCCTGTGTATATCCATGGCGCGCTGTAATCAGCACCGGCACAGAACTGAAAGTGCGCTGTGTACGCGTTGTACTCAAACACTCACATGAATGTATTGGTTTGGCAGCGGCTGAGGTGTGGGCTTGCTTAATGAGACAGTGTGAGGAGCCATAGCCAGAAATACGATGTTGGTGCCATTCCGATAATAAACGGAGCCCTTTAAAGTTTTAAACTTGTGCCTTTCCATTATTTGGGAGGGTGGGGGAGGATGGGGGAGTTTGTGCTGAACATGCGAGTCCGACTTTGTATTCTCCACAGTTCACGGGGCCCACAGGCTAGAGTGCAATGGGCTGTAAGTCTGTAAGCAATAGAATGTGTACATTTCTGTGTTAGAACTGTGGCTACACGCAAAACTGTGCGCGTGCTCTGTATATCAATGTATTGTTTTTTGGGTAGCGGCTTGAAACCCATTCAGTGTTTGTCAATAGCCACCTTGGGCAACGTCTGTGTATACCCATGGCGCTCTGTAATTTGCACCGGCACAGAACTGAAAGTGCGCTGTGTGCGCGTTGTACTAAAACACTCCCATGAATGGATGTGTTTGGCAGCGTGAAACCTATACAGCGTTTGTTAATAGCCACCTTGGGCAGTGCCTGTGTATACCCATGGCGCGCTGTAATGAGCACCGGCACAGAACTGAAAGTGCGCTGTGTGCGCGTTGTACTAAAACACTCACATGAATGGATCGGTTTGGCAGCGTGAAACGTATACAGCGTTTGTCAATAGCCACCTTGGGCAGTGCCTGTGTATACCCATGGCGCGCTGTAATGAGCCCCGGCACAGAACTGAAAGTGCGCTGTGTGCGCGTTGTACTGAAACACTCACATGAATGGATCGGTTTTGCAGCGTGAAACCTATACAGCGATTGTCAATAGCCACCTTGGGCAGTGCTTGTGTATACCCAGGGCGCGCTGTAATGAGCACCGGCACAGATCTGAAAGCGCGCTGTGTGCGCGTTGTACTAAAACACTCCCATGAATGGATGTGTTTGGCAGCGTGAAACCTATACAGCGTTTGTTAATAGCCACCTTGGGCAGTGCCTGTGTATACCCATGGCGCGCTGTAATGAGCACCGGCACAGAACTGAAAGTGCGCTGTGTGCGCGTTGTACTAAAACACTCACATGAATGTGACAATAGTGAGGTATACTGTTCTTAATCCAGCTACCTTACTACCTGATCCGTATGCAGAAGAAGTGAGAGATGAGGTTGAGCATGAATGTATTGACGTGATTGTACTTAGCACCAAACCTCATCCTGACATACAAGAGGAACCTTTGTAAAATGCAGAACATGAGGTGTTTGTAGACGCCTCATGCATGAGACACGAGGAGGGAGGATTAAGTGCTGCTTACACTGTATGTACATTAACTGGAATAGTTGAAGCATCCTATTTACCAGAGGTCAGATCTGCACAAGTCGCTGAATTGATAGCTTTAATTAAAGCATGAAAAATTGGGAAAAATTGGAGAGTAACCATATTTACTGACAGTCAATATTGTTATGGGGTTGTGCATGATTTTGGCCAACTGTGGATGCAGAGGGATTTCCTGACTTCTTCAGGGACTCCGATTAAAAATTAATTTTTGTGAAAGAATTACTGGAGGCAATTCAATTACCCAAAGAGGTAGCCGTGGTTAAGTGTGCTGCTCACCAATCAGGAAATTACTATGTGACAGCTGGTAACCAATATGCTGACCAGGTTGCCCAACATTGTGCAAGGCATAAGATTGCCTTAAACCAGAAAATCGAAACTTGTGGAATCAGCTGCCAACTTATGCTACTTGCAGGAGTGGGGACCTGGGAGGAGGTGAAAGGTCTGCAGGATGCAGTAGACATGAGAGAAAAGGAAGAGTGGGTGAAAATAGGATGTCAAAGAAGGGTGTGTGGGTTTGTTATGATGGCAGACCAGTCATGCCAGACAGCTTGCTTGCGCCAATGGCTAGAATGTACCACAGAGACACATGTGGGTAGGGATGTAATGATTCGACTCTTTAGACAAGATTGGTTTAACGCAAAGTTCAGGAATGTAGCAGAGAGCCTTTGCCAGAGATGTTTAATATGTCAACAAATGAACCCTGGCAGGAAAACTGTGGTCTGCATGGGAAAAGATTGGAAAGGCAGAGGGACCTTTTGTGAGACTCCAGTTAGATTGCATTCAACTGCCTGCTTGTCGAGGGTTGAAATATGTACTTGTCATAGTTTGTTTATTTTCAAAGTGGGTGGAAGCATACCCGACCTGAAGAAATGACAGCTTGACAGTGGCCAAACTTTTACTAAGAGAACTCATTCCTAGATTTGGTTTTCCAGTAACGATTGAATCAGATAGAGGATCACATTTTAATAATGAAATAATTCGACAAATTTGTATGCATTCAAGGTTGAACAAAAATTGCACTGCGCTTACCATCCAGAGGCTTCTGGAGTGGTAGAACAATTGAATGGCACAATCAAGTCAAGACTCGGAAAGGTGTGTGCATCCACCCCACTGGAATGGCCTGATGCTTTGCCTTTTGTTTTGATGGGACTCAGAAGTATTCCAGTCAGAAATACTACATTGAGTCCCCATGAAATACTCATGGGAAGACCAATGAGACAAGCATGTGTACCAGGACACAAGCTGTTGAATATAACTGATAACTTGGTTTTGGAGTATTGCAAAGAGTTGGCTGACAGAGTGCGCTCTATCTCTCATCAGGTTGGGGAAGACGCATTCAACAGACAGCTGAGCCATTCACATGATCTGAATCCCGGTGATTGGGTAGTTGTGAAGAATCACACTCGAGAATCGTGCCTAACACCAAGGTGGGATAAACCGCATCAAGTTATTCTGACTACCTCAACAGCTGTAAAGTGTGCAGGGTTGCCTAATTGGATTCATGCAAGCCATACCAAAAGGGTACCAGCTCCTGAAGAAGAAGAGTTACAATTGAAACCAGAAATCAATGGTGCTGAAGGTTGTGTAGCTGAAGAACTTCCTATAGAAGATCCTGAAGTAGCTGCCCAAGATCAACCAAGCACTTATCAGGATGACTGGATCCCAGTGGTGGACATACCTGAAGTACTTATAAGAACTAGAAGTCAAACACAGTTAGATAGACAGGAGGAGAGTGAGGACCAGACAGGTATAGAAGAAGTCGCTCAGGAAAGTAGGGACACAACTGTTAGGGAGCCTGAGCAGGAACAGATAAGGAGAGAACAATATACTCAGACAGAAGAAACTCCAAGCACTGTTCCGTAGTCTGAGGAGGGACAGTTAGGACTTAGAGAAAACGTTCAAGCAGAAGAAGGTAAAGAGGTAAAAAGACCTGAACAGGACCAGATAGGCATAGAAACACAAGTTCAGGATACAGAAGAAAAACCAGACATCATTAATCCTGAACAGGGTCAGATTAAGGTAGATGAACCCATCCAGGCAGAAAAGGCCGAAATAATAAGCCCTGGACAAGGTCAGATAGTGAGGAAATCTGAAGACGAAGCTGATCAAGTTGTGCCAAAATCTAAAGAAAATAAGAGGCGTCTTGAAGAACCTGGCAGTGCAGTGAAGTTTAAGAAAAGTCAAAAAGGTGATAATTGGCCAAGAATTATCAAGAGACTGAGATATCGACTTAAGACAATCAATGAATAACCTGATCAAGTAAATGAAGTAACTAGTCAATCTGGACCTTCAAAAGTAATACCAAAGCGAAGGAGTCAAAGATTGAAGACATTGAATAACAAGTTCAAGGGTCATATGTTATTCTTGAAGACTTTGAAAATCTCGATTTAAATGAAGAAAGTGATGAAGAACTGAATGTTGAGCAAATTAAAGAAGTGACACCGAACTGAAAGAGAAAAGGCACCTAAGGTGTTATCTCATACAAGGTTCTGAAGTTAAGAAGATATAATCTTCTTGCCCAAGATGTCTGATAATAATGTTGCTGGAAAACCAAAACAAAGCTGCATAAAGAAGTGTTGTAGGATCTGTATATGTAGTTTAATATTAGTCCTCATAATATGGGTGATATTAGCAATAGCTATTCCCTATCTGATGGTTACTGACAAACAAAATAGTACTGACACACATATAGAAGTTGAAAACTTAAAGGAGATAGAGTAGACTTAGAAGCACTAGGTGAGCTAGATTTACACCACACTGTAGATAAGAATGAAACTGATTTAAATGTATTTGCGAATCTCTTAATACATTATGGAGAAACTATGGAAGTTAGTGATTGCTATGTTTGTATGAAATTGCCAAGCTCAGTAGCTGAAGGAGTAACTTATCATCATTTACCATTGACCTATGGTATTTCATGTAGTGTACTAGCTAGTTTATTCTATATAACTGGAAAGCGGCAGTATTATTATTCAAATGTAGATATTTTCAGAAGTTCCCATGCGAAAGAACATGAACCCTGTCCTTAATACTAGAGACTCACAATTCATGGGTGAATATTTCCTAACAACGAAGACACTAGATATAGCTGATGCACATAAACACAACTTAACCTGTAAATTGCACGAAGAAGAAAATATATTTTTGAATTTAGTAGAAAATAGGAGACAGGATTTCCAAAGAAGAGCCTCTGAACCAAAACCTCAGATACCTAAATGAGCTGAAAGGGAAGACCTTTTCGCAACTGGCAAGACTCATGCTGCTGTGTCTCTGGATTTTGAAAAGTAAGGCAAAATCTGTCTCCATAGACTTAATACAGAATATAACAAAGTATTTATTGGTTCCAGTGAATGTGAACATAATTTCCTAGTAATTGGGGGTTGGGGACTAAAAGGAAAAACTGATCCAGTATTTCCTGGAATTTATTATATTTGTGGGAGTAACGCCTATTTTAGGTTACCTGATCACTGGTATGGGAGTTGCTATTTAGGATCAGTATTCCCTAAAGTCTATCATGTTAAAAGAATCACTGGAAGCAATAATGACAGTAGTGGGCTAACAAGATATAAAAGAGCTAGTTTTTCGAAAATAGTAGGTGATATATTTGGTGCATTGATACCTTCAGTGGGGGTTTTGCTAAATTCTCGGAAAATTTGTCAATTGTCAACAGTAGTTGATCGGTTATCTACTGACACTGCTGGAGGATTTCTACTGATCAATACAGAGTTAGTTGCTGTCAGATCTATGATTTTGCAAAACCGACTTGCCCTTGAGTTTGTAAAATGCTGAAAGCGCAACATTGTTGCACGTATATACCTGACAAAAGTGTAGAGATTGGAAGATATATTAAAAATATTACACATTTGGAAGAAGTACTGAAACCACTGGAGGTTGACAGTGTATGGAAGAAAATAACAAATAGTTTTTCTACCATCAGTAGTTGGTTTTCTAATATAGGTAAAGGTATCTGTTAGAACTGGGGGTCTCTAGTTGGCAGAGGTAGGCACCTTTGACCAAATAGGGACCCTTGCTTCTAAGTCAGGGAAAGGGGATTAGACTACTGGATTACCCCTGCTCACCCCCTTGGTAGGTTGGCACGAGCAGACAGGCTTATCTCAGAGACAGTGTGTTAAGCATTTTGTGAACACATACAGTAATACAGTGAAAACACTACAGATGGACACCACAAAGGTTTTATAAAAATAAGTATTCTTTATATAAACTTAACACAAGACCACAAACGACAAAAATCCACAATACTGTACTCAAAATTGACTTAAAGATGGTAGAATTAGCTTAGTTCAAGTTGTTGGTAAATGCGACAAAGTTCTCTCAAACGTACCTGGATGCGTAACGTAAAATAAACAAAAGGCTTGCAGCGTTGGAGATGCGTCGGTTCCTTGCTTCGGGGGAGACGATGTGGTGCGCCTCAATGCTTGTGCAGAGTAGGGGATGCGTCTTGATCCTTACCGGAGAGAAGGTGATGCGTAGATTCTCGTGCTGCAGCCCGGTTGCGATGCGGCAAGATGGCGCCTCGATGCGATGAAACAATCTGGTGCGATGCGATAAGATGGCGTCCTTGATGCGACGACCTTGAGAGCATGCGACACGCCCTGGCAGCCTTGCGGCGACTCTGTACTTTGGAGCTGCGACAGGCCCTGCGACACTCTTCTCCGATGATGCGACAGCGACCCTCACGGTTGCGACGCGCTTCTCCGGTGATGCAACAGCAGACAGCTGCGGTGAAGGCTCGCTTCTGGGAGATGCGGCAGCGGCACGCTTCTCTGGCGATGCGATGACTACAGCTGCGGCGGCGACACGCTTCTTCTTGTTGCGTTGCGCTTCCAGCTCCCAGCAATACGAAGGCTTCTGCAGATATAATTCCCAGCAAGGAAATTCAGTGGGGAGCTGTTGGTGAAGTCTGTTGTCCCTGAGACTTCAGCACAAGGCAAGCACAAATTCAAGCCCTTGGATAAATATTCTGCAAGATGATGAAGTACACACAAAGTTCCTTCTCCTCTCCTTGGCACTGAAGACACCACTGTAGGCCAACCCAGCAACACAGCACAATGGCAGGGGGTAGTCCACTCCTACAGCTTCCTTTGGTTCTTCTCCTTGGCAGAGGTTTCTTCTTATTGTTCCATAAGTGATCTAAAGTCTTGGGGTTTGGGTCCCCATATTTATACTACGTTTCTCTTTGTTCTCTGAAGGCAGAGAGGCCTTTGCCTAGTCCAAACCAGTTCTGGTCAATCCTGGAGCACTTTGTTTACCTAACTTCTTCTTTCCTTCAGAGTGCAGGGCAGAAACATCAGACACACCACAGGAGGTGGCGCCAGCATTGTGGAGGAAAGGCACAGCCCTATTCAGGTCCCAGGTGCAACTCCTCCCACCCATCTACATGCAGATCTTCCTATTCAGCCCTGTGCTGACTCACCCTCTACCCTGGAATCCCCAGCCCCTGTCACTCACAGAACCAGACACACAATACACAACCTAGCAGAGGCAGGCTTGGACAGTTAAGCAAGAAAATACCTACTTTCTAAAAGTGGTATTTTCAAACACAGAATGTTAAAACCAACTTTACTAAAATATGTATTTTATCATTCTGAGTTCAGGCATACTAAATTCAAATTTCTACCATGTTCCCTGAGTCAGTTAGGATTATGAGATGTAATAATCAAACTGCCCATTCTGGCCTATGGGGAACAGTTAGCCTTGCAATAGTGAAAAACGAAAATGGCTGTAATTCACTATTAGGATATGCCAAACACACCAGGGCATGTCCTACCTTATACTTACAATGCACCCTGCCCTTGGGCTTACCATGGGGGTGTCTGATATGAAGATAAGGGAAGGTTTAGGGACTGGCAAGTGGGTGTGGTGCAGTTCAGAACACAAAATCTCCTCCTGCTTCCACGGACAGAATAATTCCTCAGTCATACACACATGCACACATCACACGCTGGTGGGGCCCATTACACCAACACTCATTCCACATTACTCCTATCCGTGCCTACAGAGGGATCTTCGAATATTCCGAACTACAATTTCTATCTACCTGGATGGAGGAAAACCACATCTATTAAATTACCCTAACAATTCCTCCATCCGGAGGACGATCGGATCATTTAGTTGAGTTGGTATTTGATAGATAACCCTTCAATTCTTATATTAATCAATAAACATTACAAGAAATAACCACCCAACACAGTTCTTCAAACAATAATTTTTCTTTATCTAATTAAATTGCAGGTTAAAATCCTAACAAATACAATAATATCTTTTGTCATAATTACCTATTCTGGCTAATTTGTCGTTCTCTAAGTCAGAAACTGGTCCTCAGAAATTCATCAGAGATTCTACCGTCCCATCCTCTGCTGTCAGCGTGGAGTGCCGCATAGAGTAGCATCGATCAGGGTGCGTCTCGAGCTCTTTGTGTGGTAACCTAATTTCCCTCTCTAGACTACTAATATTTATACCAAAATTTACATATACATGTAGCATTTTTTATTATTTCCAGGTCTTTGATTGGCTGAATTCAGCCCCCGTCCCTTATGCTTTAAGCAACATTTTCAAAATTTCTCATACGGATGATGTATAAACTAGGCGCATGGGAAAGTCGTTCCCAGGTCAGGAAAGTATCAGTCTATTGTGAATAGGTGGCTTTTGGTTCCCAGATTGCAACATTTCTTCCATGTTCAGGGACATTGGCATCTCGCCCAGAGTAGTCTTCATGGACCTGGTTCAGAGGTTCAAGGAGAGGACACTACGTAGTCAGTGCAGGCGCCTTCCTCCATTGTTCCGTGCATGAAGTCATGTACTTTAGTGAGGATTCAGTCGGCAGCCATCTTTTAGTAGGCCGAAATAGTCAACTTAAGTAAAGAGACACAAGAAACGTAATTAATACATAGAAATGACCAAAACAGTGTTATTCCCTCACTAATACCCTTATGTGTATGCATTTATCTAGCCATATGCGACATTTAAAGCTGTTAATGCTGGTTTATTTAAGCACAAATCACATTAACACTGCTTAAGCTAAACATATAAATTTAATATGCGTACAAACTTAGTTCACTTATTATTTTTAGCCATGCTAATGCATTCCCACGTATATTCACTTGATTAATAAGGTTGGTTAGTTCATCACAGCACACTGTTTAATCATTAACATTAATCATTTAGTCGTTTTAATATAAACTTATATAAATGGATTGGGTATACTAAAATATTTTATTTTACCCGCTCCATCAATCCCCCCTTTGGTGATTTTATCACCATCAAAACAACCCACCAAGTTTCAATTTATTTCCCCTTTTGCAGAAATTTGAAATGTCTTTTTGCTTAATTAAAATTCTGTTTCCCTTTCATCTTCTCTCTTGGTTTTATCATACATACTCTCCTTCCACTCTTCCATTTCTATTTCATTGAGATCTTTTTCTGGTTTCTGTTCCCTCTTTTTGCAAATTTCTCTTTTAACCTTCTTTTTATTTCTTCTATATCTACAACATATACATCCTAATCTAAGTAGTAATAATGTGATAATCACACAGGTTAATGGAAATAATATTTTCCCTATTATAATACTACCTAATTTACCTAAGAAACCCTTTATAGCAGCCATCTTATTACTAATTCTTGTCCAGATACTTTCAACCTCTAGTGGTTTTATTTCATTATGCAATTCTGTAATATTTTTGATATAGACTTTTAAGTCTCTGCTTTCGTCAGGAATGTAAGTGCAACAATGTTGAACTTTCAGCATTCCACAGACTCCACCCTCTTTTGCCAATAAAATATCAAGGGCAAGTCGATTTTGCATAATCATAGCACGCATGGCAACTAATTCTGTGTTTACCAATAGAAATACTCCAGCTGTGCTTGTTGACAAACGATCCACTATGGTAGACAGCTTCCGAATATTATTTGCATTCAAAGATATTCCCACTGCTGGTATCAAGGCTTCAAAAATATCACCTACAATTTCAAACCAAGTTTCTCTTCTGCTACGCATTAGTAGGTTATTTGGTCCACTATTTTCTACTCTATCCATGTGAAAGATCTTTGGAAAGACCAGGCCTACATAACATGTGCCATACCAATGGTCAGGCAGCCTGTAATAAGCCTTGTTCCCACAAATATAATACAATCCAGGAAAAACTGGGTCTTCTGCACCTCTAAATCCCCATCCTGATGCAATGAAGTATGTATCATGACACTCACTTGTCCCTATGTATATATAATCATATTGAGATCTCTCTCTCATGATGCATAATTTGCCTTTCTGTGGTGAATCTATAGCTATTGTTGGTCTAACATCACCTTGCGTTTCCTTGTTCCCATCTATTGCCCAAATGTTTTCCCCTTCTTTATGTCTTTCTGCATTCTTGTGTATTTTCAATCTTCTCTCCTCAACCATATCCAAGAATGTTTTCTCTTCTGGTTTCAAACTTCAAGTTAAATTGTTCTTAAAAATATACTCTAGAGTTAGTCCTTTAGTTTCTATAAAAATTTCTCCTAATGTATTAGCTTCTTTAGCTGGATTTAATTCTTTATTCATGGGCAATCGTCCAAGAATATTATCTATGTTAGACAAATTATACTCTAATTTTCCTACTTGATAAAATGTACTAGTTAAGACGCTACATGTTATTCCATAAGTCACCCCTTCTGAAACAGATGCAGGTAATTGCATGCAGACGTAGCAATCCCTTACTTCCATTGTTTTAACATATTCATACAACAATTTTGAAAACACATTACTAGAGAAATCATTTATTGACCTATCTTGATGCACATGCTCTGTGCTTGTTCTAACCGGTATTACCTTTTGTGAGTTTTTCACTATATTAGTCATATTCTCAGTATGTCCTGCTAGTGTTACTTTGAAAAAGATCAAAAGAGCGAGTACGCTCCAAAGAAGCATTAATAGTCCTGTACAACATCAACATGTCTTGCACCATCTTCTCATGAAGGTACATCTACTCTTATTATCATCTATGTTAGCCATTTTGTTAGATCTAACCGTGTCTTTTGACTTAGCCTCTTCTACTCCGCCTCTTATAGCTTTCCTACAAGAGCTAAAACTTATCAGGTTGTCCAAATACTTCGATTTTCTTATTCAATCCTGTGTATTCCTACAAGTATCGCCTGAAATTACTCAGCTTGGCCTTTCGTTGTTTTTCACTTCTTTCTCATCATCCACATGCAGGATTTCCTGATCTTCCGCTTCTTCTCCAATGTCGGATAAGATAACTCTCAGGATTTCCCCAGTTTCTTCTTCTTTTATCAATTTCAGCCAAGTCTCCTCTGGATTTCCTTGACTATCTGCCTCTTCTCCTTGTTCAGGCAGTGCCACATACGTCCATTCAGGTGACTTATACTTCTGGTTTGGTTTTCTTGCTCGTTTGTTTGCTTCTGACACTTCTGTTTCTCCCTCTTTCTCTGGACGCTGACTAGTTACTTCATTCACTTGTTCAGCCTCTGAGGGTTTAGCTCGTATCAATCTGTATCTTAGTTTCTTAATTTTAGTTGGCCAAATATCTCCTTTGGCGTTCCTTCTTGCTTTGCCGTCCTTGCCGTTTCTTTCCTCGATCCAAGTTCTCTTTCTCAGAACTCGACCTTCTGGTATCTCTGTTTCACTGTCTTCAGATTATGTTTCATTTGATTTTTCTTTTTCAGAAGTCTCCCTTTCCACCTCTTGGGTTGGCCCTACTTCTGTCCCTCCTCGGGTCTCCGGCACGCAATCTTCTTGCTGACTAATTGTCCCTTCACCTATCTGGGTGTTGCAGTTCCCTACACCTCCTCGGGGATTTTCCGCAATTTGTCCCTCTCTTTCTGCAACTGTCCCTTCTTCTTCTTCCAGTATTTTCTCAGGTGGAATTTCTTCTACTCTTTCATCTGGTGTAAAAGTTACTTCCGACTGGATGTTCTTTTCTTTTCTTCTTTCTGTGTTCACCACTAGCGTTTTGCTCATCTCCAGAATCTGAAGTATCTGAAATCTGTAAACTTTTTCTCAGAATTTCTTCTCTGGGGGTCTGAACTAGTCTTGGCTCATTCTCCCCCCTTTCAGGATTTTCTTTTGTTTTTATATTCTCATTGCTTGACTCATCACTTGATTCTGATTCGTCAAAGTATTCTTTTCAAATGCCGTCTGCTGGATTTGGAACTCTCAGAGTATGACTAGCATGTATCCAGTTTTTCAGTCCTGCACACTTCACAGCAGTTGTTGTGGTCAAGATAACCTGTCTTGGCCTTCCCCACCTTGGAACCAGGCAATTTCTTCTTCTGTGTACTTTTATCCTCATCCAGTCCCCTGGGCTCAAATCATGGGCTGGTTTCTTTTCTAGTGTGGTGGCATCCGCTCCAACCTGGTGAAACACAGAATGAACTGCATCAGCCAGGCCTTTACAGTAATCCAAAATCATGTCATCAGTTATAGTCATCAGCTTGTTGACTGGCACAAAGACGTGTCTCATGGCGCGTCCCATGATAATCTCGTGTGGACTCAAACCTGTGGTTCTATCTGGAGTAGACCTAATGGTCATCAAAACCAGAGGCAAGACATCAGGCCATTTCAAACCTGTGGCTAAACACATTTTTCCTATTCTATTTTTGATAGTACCATTCATTTGCTCAACCACACCAGAAGCCTCTGGTCGGTAGGCACAATGCAGTTTCTGTTGTACACCCAATGCTTCACAAATTAGTTTCATGATCTCATTGTAGAAATGTCCTCCTCTGTCTGATTCTATGATTATTGGGAACCCGTACCTTGGGATGAATTCCCTCAACAATAGCTTGGCCACTGTGATTCCATCATTTCTTCTGGAAATCTACTTGCATTCTGGTGAAAGTTCCTCCCTCCCGGCCTATGGTACCCAGACTCACCACTGTTTTTCTTCCAGGATTGTACTGTTGACATGTCAAACATCTCTGACAGAGACTCTCTGCAATCAGCCCGAATTTTGGATTATACCAGGTCTGCTTAAAGACCCTTATCATGGCATCCCTTCCCAGATGTCCTTGGCCATGATACATCCGTGCCATGGTTGACATCATGCTATCAGGCATTACTGGTCTTCCGTCCCGATAGACCCACACATGATCCTTTTCCCTGGGTGCACATCCTGCTTTTACCCACTGCCTCATTTCTTCATCCACTGCCTCATCCTGCAATTGCCTTACTTCATCCCATGTTCCCACAACGTTAGTATACATTATGGAGCAAAAAGACATTTCCTTTTCCTTTGACCGATTAATGGAATACTTGTTTCGGGCACAATACTGAGCCATGTCATTGGCAAACCGGTTTCCGGTAGTGATGTAATCACTACCTTGTCCATGAGCAGCACATTTTACCACAGCCAACTCTTTGGGCATTTGTATTGCCTCAAGCAATTTTCCCACCACTTCTGCATTCCTTATGGGAGTTCCACTTGAGGTCAGGAAACCTCTTTGCAGCCATAGTTGGCCGAAATCGTGGACAACTCCGAAGCCATACTGGCTATCAGTCATCACAGTTACTCTCGCATTCCTCCCAATCTTGCATGCCTTGGTTAGCTATTTCTGCTACTTGAGCGGATCTAACTCCTTTCAAGGGCGATGCCTCTATAACTGCTGAAACTGTGCATACTGCATAGGCTGCGCTCAACACTCCTTCATCCGTTCTCAAACAGGATCCATCCACAAAAAACACATGATCACTCTCTGGCAGTGGTAAATCTCTTATATCAGGACGAGGTTTCGTACAGTAATCAAGTACATCCAGACAATCATGATCAACTTCCTCTCTTCTCTCCACTCTCTCTGCATCAGGCAAAAGTGTAGCTGGATTCACATTCACACATCTTTCCAGACTCACATTGTTTGCACCTAGAATGACTTTCTCATACTTAGTCAGCCGACTATGTGACATGAACTGTGTTCGACTCCTTGTTAAAAGGATCGCCACACTATGGGGTACAAACACTCTTACTGGATACCCCATCACGATTCCTTCACTCTGCTCTAGACTTCGGCATGTAGCCGCTACAGCTTTCAGACATCCTGGCAGACCTATCGCCACTGGATCTAACATTGACGAGAAATATGCCACTGGTCTCCTTTGTCTTCCATGTTTCTGTATCAACACTGAAAGTGCGCACCCATTTCGCTCACTACAGTATAGCTCAAACTCCTTTTCATAGTCTGGCATACCCAGTGCAGGGGCTTCACAAAGACTGTTCTTCAACTGTTTAAATGCTGCCAATTCTTCTTTGTTCAGTTCAAGGGGGTCTTTTACCTCACTTTTTGTCAATTTCACCAATGGTTTGGCAATCAGGGAAAAATTACTTATCCACTGACGACAATAACCAACCATTCCTAGGAACATTCTCACTTCTCTTTGGGTCATTGGAGCTCTCATTCCTCTAATGATTTGGATTCTGTCTATGGTTACTTTTCTCAGGACTTTCTCAATATTATGACCCAAGTATGTCACTTCCTTCTTACAGTATTGCAATTTTGTTGGAGATACCTTAAGCCCACCATCTGCCAAATGATTTAGCAAAGCTAAGGTGTCTGTTTCACAAGCTTCACGTGTCTTTGACGCCACCAGTAGGTCGTCAATATACTGGACTAAAACTGAACTCTCAGGCATAGTAAGACTTTCCAGAGATTTCTTTAACAACTGATTGAAAATGGAGGGGCTCTCTGTGTACCCTTGTGGGATTCGGCACCATGCCAAAATACAGTTTCCAAACCGAAATGCAAAAAGTGGCTGGCTGTCATGATGCAACGGAATGGAAAAGAAAGCATGACACAAATCAATTACTGTGTACCATTCTGCATCATGTGGGATCTGATACAAAATTACTGAGGGATTTGGAACAATTGGACAACATGAGACGACAATCTTGTTAATCTTTCTCAAATCTTGCACAATCCTGAATTTCCCACTTGGCTTTTTCAGTCCCATAATAGGCGAATTACATGGACTGCTCATTATCTCCCTCAACACTCCTTGCTGGATCATCTTCTCAATCAAAGGGGTTACCCCTGCTATTATTTCTGGGGTCAGCCTGTATTGTGGAATGTTTGGGTAAACAGCTCCCTCCTTTACAGCAATTCTCACTGGGTCTACATTTCTCATCAGGCCTACATCTTCCCCAGTGAAGTCCCAGACTGCTGCTTTCACTGTCTGTTTCAATTCTGGGGGTAATTCATCAGGATTGAATACTGCATAGGTTCCAGCGACCTCACACTCTCGATTAGCTATGGTCATTTTGTACAGAACATCTTCATCTGGTGTTTCAAAGGCTATTCCGTCTGGTGTACAGAATATGGTGCAATTCATCTTGCACAACAAATCCCTTCCTAATAGATTCACGGGACTGGTATCACACACCACGAATCTATGCATGTCTGAAAATTTCCCTATTCTGACCTTTACAGGGTCAGCAAGATACGTTTTAATCTGGGTGTTAGACACACCAACTACTGGGATTGTTTCATCCGAAAGAGGAAGATTTCTAACATCGGCTGATCTGACAGTGGATCGTGTAGCTCCAGTGTCTACTAGAAAAGTAATGTTTTCATCATTAACTTTCCCATCTACAAATGGTCCTGTCTGATCTATTTCTAGAGATGCGCCAAGTACGCACTCTGCTTCCTCTTTTCGGCACCGTCAATAAATTTCTTCTGGCTCACTTTCGTCATTTTGCATCCAATATTGTGACACAGCGCTTGCGCGTTGCGGTTTGTTTACCTGTTCTTCATTGTAGAATCCCGTTTCTTTACTATATCTCTGTGTACTTCGGCTCTGTGGTAAGGGTGGTTTAGGCACCTGATTCTGTAGATTAACAGCCTTCTGCTGCTGCGGCGATGGGCCACTCCCCTCACACTGCACCTGTGGATTTAATGACGAATTTTCATCATTAGCAAGAGGTGGATTTTTACACTCGGATTTCCAGTGCCCTAATCTGCCGCAATTGTGACAGGGGAACTTTTTCTTGGCTTCTTCTATATTACCCTTTCCCTTTCCTGGACCAAACTTTGTTTTAATGCCTGGATTATTAATCTGTTCTATCAGCTGAGCTTCCTGTCTCTCTGCAACCTTCACTTGAGCCCACATTGCTTTCTCTTTTAGTTTTCGCTGCTTTGCCTCAATCTCATCACTAAAGTATTTAGCATGCCTCAGGATCTCATCTATTTTCTTGCTCTGCCAGTCCACGGTGTGCTGCTTTATCATGTCCCCAATCTCGGGACGCAGACCATACACAAACCTGTACACAAAATGACTCAGGTCCTTTTCTCCCAGACTGTCATCCCCACTAAAGTGTTTGAAAGCCAGAATTAGCCTCTCATAGTATGCGTGGACTGACTCTTTCGCTTCCTGATGTGTTCGATCTATTTTAACCCAATCTGTTTCTTTCGGAGGCACTTTGTTCTTCAAGAAGGCCATGACCTGTTCGTATTTCTTCATGACCTCCGGGTCTGGGGCTCCTGTTTTGGGATCTCTCGGGTATTCTTTAGTGGGCAAGTCTATGACTATCTTACATTCTGCCCACAAGTCTGCTGGCACTATTATATCAAACAGACTATTCAAATCAATCCACAGCACTTTTGATAATTTCACAAATCTGTCTACCTGTCTGTACCACTCGACCGGCTTTTCCCGTAATCTAGGGAAGTCATTTGTACATGACAAAATGTCCTGTCTGGTCCATGGGACATGCACATATCCCCCTCCTGGGATCTCTCTCATAGGGAACTCCATCACCACCTTCTCCTTTTCTCTCACAGGAAATGCTGGAAATGTTCTGTCTGAGGTGTCATCCCGCTTCCTATACCACCTGCTCTTCCATTTGTCCACATCTCCCCATTTCCTCAATACTGTGATTATGTCCCTAATCTGCCCTATCCGCCCTGCCGCGTTCAGATTCTCTATGTCCTTATCTGTAAAATCCACTCGGTAGGGCTTTTGTAAAGCCTTTACCTTGTCCATGTCAATTCCCATTTCACTCGCTATTTCTGCTAGTCTGTCATGTAAATTCTTTGCTCTCCAAGTGACACTTTTACAGAGGAACAGCAGTTCTTCATCTTGGTAATTTTTCAGCTTTTCTATGGGGATGGTCCCTACAATCAGTTCTTCTAACATCATCCTTAATTTTGCTACATCAATGGTATGAGATTCTTTTTCTTTGTCCTGCAAACCTTTTAGCCAGTCATTCAATTCTTCAGTAGTTATGCTCACTGACTTCTCTGTATTTCCTGGTTCTGTCAATCTCTGTGGTTCTAATATTGATCCTCCTACCATTCTGCTTCTCTCGACAGTATCAGGACAATAAAATGGGTTCTTTGACACATGTAGTTCACTTTTACCCATAGCATGTCCCCAGGAACTTTCTTTCGTTTTCATCAGGGGCTGTTCTGCCTGTCTTTGGTTCACATACGGAACTGTTAGTCCATACTCACTGTCTTTCTGCTTCTCAAAAATAGGCACAACGGGACCTATGGTTACAGGGACTGTAACTGCTTCTAGATTTTTCGTCAATTCTCTTATTTTCTCTGTCAGTTCTAATGTGGTTTTTGCTAGTTCTCTAGAGTTTTCATTCTCAGCCTTATTTCCTTTTTCTTTAAGTGAATTTCTTCTTTTTACTTCTGGGGTCACAACTTCTGTTTTAATGATTCTCAGAGTCTCCCTCACTGGTGTGCCTGAGGTTGGCGTTTCTGGTTCCTGCCGGTACGGAGGTGGGCTTTTGTAAAACATATCATCTAGGACATCATCGTCGGTCTCGTTGGCCCCATACCTCCGGGTTTCTACATGATTTCTTATTTCTAGGCATTTCCTTGCTCCACTTTCTCCTTCTGTTCTAACAGGAAATAATCTTTCTGTCATACTAGCATCTCGCCACCTTCTCATTCGATCACTATGAGTTTCACGATCATTTGGCCGTCCAAACATGTACCTATATCTAGTTCCATTTCTCTGCTTTTCTCGCTCATGCATCTCATCTTCCCACTCTGTCAATGCCTCGAACTGTGTAGGCCTAGGTCGCGGATCTAAGCTCATCATCCTCTCCCGTAAGTTCCTTAATATTGCCAAATTAAAAGACCCATCCTCTGGAAATGCTAGAACTCCGTCTTCCTTTGTATGCTTTGCCCAATTGTCTATCCAGATACAAGTATGTTACCCATATTTCGCAACCATGAAGGATGCGGGGGTCTTTGCCGGAGGGAGTAACTGTCCTTCCCTAGTCACAATCTCCTTGTCTTTCACAAACAAATTTCTGATTTTACTGAACACAGATTTTTTCTTTCTCTCGGGTGAATGATAATACATCTTCCTGTCTTTTATGAACCCTAGTCCTTTCTACCACTGTCCGATCCCTACTCCAATAGTAGCGTGACTCTTACTCACGCACCAATCCTGGCGCATCTACGTCATTGTCACAATCTCCAATCCTTGTGCGACTCACACTAACGCACCAATCCTGGAACGTCTACGTCGCTGTCACAACTTCCAATCCCTGCGCGACTCACACTAACTCACCAATCCTGGAGCGTCTACGTCACCCACTAGCTGTCCAATCACAGCGCGGTCCTCCTGACGTCCACAGTCGCTGCAGCAACTTCTGCTCCTAACTCCTGTGCTCAGTCTACCCCTCCTTTACAAAACTACTCGGTAGACTTTGTTTCGATTTTACAATACTTGTTAGTTACAACATACAAACATCTCCATTGTCTGCTCCGCTAACCACAGAATAGTAAAAGATCTTTCCCACGAGAATTCTGTCTTCCCGAGAGCAGCGCTTACCTCTGCCCTACTACAGAATCTTTACATCCGTTGGCAAAATAGCACATCCCTCTACTTTACCCTTCTTTCAAACATCAATTAACTGTTGTCTCTGGTATTAAAACACATATGTGGAAATGCAATGCTCCTGAGAAATAAACCAGAGTTCTGCAATTAATTCAAATGCTATTTCATTCACGCACTTTCACACAAGGAAATACCGTTCATTCACACAGAATCCTGCTTTCCCGAGAACAGCGAACAGTCTGTCCTGCTACAGAATTATAACATATGTTAACAAAGCAGCGCTTACCTCTACTTTGTCCTTCTAACAAGCTCAGAGAACACCTGCTACCTTTTCAGTAAAAAGCGTTATCGGCATACCAATTGGTTTCCTGGTACTTTAGACCAAAATTTCACAGATAACTCTTTGCTATCATATGCACTTCTTTCACACAGAAATTGTCTCTAATGGCAACACACAGCGATGTCACCGAATCGAACCCAGACAATGCGACGCGCAACTTTAATTTTTACGCGTTTTCCCGTGTACCTACGGGCAACCACAATCCCGTCTTTCCCGAGAACAGCGCTTACCTCCGTCCTACTACGGAACTGTCACCGACTTCTTACATCCCAGAAGCCGTACAAACGACATGGAACTTAATACGACTTCAACATATAGTGTTAATACATACATTAATACCAATCAATAATCGAAAAGCTATATATACATGCCAAATCATCAAGCCATAACAATAAAAACCATCTCTAGCTACCAAGAATACTGGTGCAGTTCAGAACACAAAATCTCCTCCTGCTTCCACGGACGGAATGATTCCTCAGTCATACACACATGCACACATCACACGCTGGTGGGCCCATTACACCAACACTCATTCCACATTACTCCTATCCGTGCCATCAGACACACCACAGGAGGTGGCGCCAGCATTGTGGAGGGAAGGCACAGCCCTATTCAGGTCCCAGGTGCAACTCCTCCCACCCATCTACATGCAAATCTTCCTATTCAGCCCTGTGCTGACTCACCCTCTCCCCTGGAATCCCCAGCCCCTGTCACTCACAGAACCAGACACACAATACACAACCTAGCAGAGGCAGGCTTGGACAGTTAAGCAAGAAAATACCTACTTTCTAAAAGTGGTATTTTCAAACACAGAATGTTAAAACCAACTTTACTAAAATATGTATTTTATCATTCTGAGTTCAGGCATACTAAATTCAAATTTCTACCATGTTCCCTGAGTCAGTTAGGATTATGAGATGTAATAATCAAACTGCCCATTCTGGCCTATGGGGAACAGTTAGCCTTGCAATAGTGAAAAACGAAAATGGCTGTAATTCACTATTAGGATATGCCAAACACACCAGGGCATGTCCTACCTTATACTTACAATGCACCCTGCCCTTGGGCTTACCATAGGGGTGTCTGATATGAAGATAAGGGAAGGTTTAGGGACTGGCAAGTGGGTGTGGTGCAGTTCAGAACACAAAATCTCCTCCTGCTTCCACGGACGGAATGATTCCTCAGTCATACACACATGCACACATCACACGCTGGTGGGGCCCATTACACCAACACTCATTCCACATTACTCCTATCCGTGCCTACAGAGGGATCTTCGAATATCCCGAACTACAATTTCTATCTACCTGGATGGAGGAAAACCACATCTATTAAATTACCCTAACAATTCCTCCATCCGGAGGACGATCGGATCATTTAGTTGAGTTGGTATTTGATAGATAACCCTTCAATTCTTATATTAATCAATAAACATTACAAGAAATAACCACCCGACACAGTTCTTCAAACAATAATTTTTCTTTATCTAATTAAATTGCAGGTTAAAATCCTAACAAATACAATAATATCTTTTGTCATAATTACCTATTCTGGCTAATTTGTCGTTCTCTAACTCAGAAACTGGTCCTCAGAAATTCATCAGAGATTCTACCGTCCCGTCCTCTGCTGTCAGCGTGGAGTGCCGCATAGAGTAGCATCGATCAGGGTGCGTCTCAAGCTCTTTGGGTGGTAACCTAATTTCCCTCTCTAGACTACTAATATTTATACCAAAATTTACATATACATGTAGCATTTTTTATTATTTCCAGGTCTTTGATTGGCTGAATTCAGCCCCCGTCCCTTATGCTTTAAGCAACATTTTCAAAATTTCACATACGGATGATGTATAAACTAGGCGCATGGGAAAGTCGTTCCCAGGTCAGGAAAGTATCAGTCTATTGTGAATAGGTGGCTTTTGGTTCCCAGATTGCAACATTTCTTCCATGTTCAGGGACATTGGCATCTCGCCCAGAGTACTCTTCATGGACCTGGTTCAGAGGTTCAAGGAGAGGACACTACGTAGTCAGTGCAGGCGCCTTCCTCCATTGTTCAGTGCATGAAGTCATGTACTTTAGTGAGGATTCAGTCGGCAGCCATCTTTTAGTAGGCCGAAATAGTCAACTTAAGTAAAGAGACACAAGAAACGTAATTAATACATAGAAATGACTAAAACAGTGTTATTCCCTCACTAATACCCTTATGTGTATGCATTTATCTAGCCATATGCGACATTTAAAGCCGTTAATGCTGGTTTATTTAAGCACAAATCACATTAACACTGCTTAAGCTAAACATATAAATTTAATATGCGTACAAACTTAGTTCACTTATTATTTTTAGCCATGCTAATGCATTCCCACGTATAGTCACTTGATTAATAAGGTTGGTTAGTTCATCACAGCACACTGTTTAATCATTAACATTAATCATTTAGTCGTTTTAATATAAACTTATAAACTTATATAAATGGATTGGGTATACTAAAATACTCCATCAGGTGCACTTGGTCAGTCAGCATGGCAGTACCAGACTGCACATAGGCTCTGCAAAGATCTGAGACACACTTTACAAGCTGCTTCTGTGGGTGGCACAACCAGTGCTGCAAGCCCACCAGCAGCATTTGATTTACAAGCCCTGGGCACACATGGTGCACTGTACTAGGGTCTGACAAGTAAATCAAATAACCCAATCATGGAGTCACTAATTCATACATCAATTTAACATAGGGAGCACTTGCACTGTGGCACTGAATGGCAGTGACACAGTGCCCAAAGCATCTAAACCAGCAAAACATATCAAAAACAGAGGAGGCAATCAGAAAAAATGGAAGGGAGACTCACGCCAATGGTACCAGGTCTAGCAGTATCTTAGGTCAAATATTATTGTCAATCATGGGCATAACTTTGTTAGTTCTGATGATAATATGTTGTCGCAAATGCAGTGGGAAAAGAAAAAAGTACGAAGTGAATGAGAAAGGTAGGAAAAGAAAATTAGAAGAAATACGACTTGAAGAATTGAAGGGAAATATCTAGAAAAGGATGAAAGGATCACAAATTAAGAAAGATAAGGGAAAGAATAAAAGATTTGAAGACATCGAAATGGTAGAATGCTAAAGTTGGCATCTGGTTTAATAGAAATTTAGTGATGGCACAAAATGCCATCAGAGAGGGGATTGATGGAGCAAGGTTTCACATCAAAAGCAACTTGCTCGTATGCAATCCTCTCGAATAACCTGTAATACTGTAACCAATCTGTCCGTGAGTACTAACAGTGCCCCACATTCAACATTATTGTATCTAAGGGATGCTTTTCTATGTGCTTTTCTAATAAGTAATCCGAGTGCACTAAAATGGCCGCTAAAACGCGGGAATTCTTCTGCGCATGCGTCTACTACATCTACGTAGTATGACGTTTTCTGTCGCTTGGGGGGAAACTTTGCAGCTGGGCAATAGTTTCTAAAATGGCCGCCTTAAGGTAAAGCACTAACGCGCATGCTGAGCTGAAACTAACCCATGCAAGTTCTACTAAGCTGTTAATGCAAAAGATTTATTAAGTAAATGGGGTTAGAGTAGAAGTTAGTGGTATACAGTGAATTCATTTAAGTTGTATTCTAACGTGTTCTTCTTTGACTTTACTAATAGTACCCATTTGAGCCTTGGAGGGTGACCGCGTCTCTGTTTCCATGTGACTTCTACACATGCGTAAAATGTCTGCTTGCTCTGAACAAGTGAACTAACTTGATTGACTGCCAAACTCAAGCCCAGCAAGGACATGGAAACCCAACTTTTGACCCTACAAGAGGAAGGAGAAGAAGCATTGTAAAAAGAGACTTACCGATCCACATATGAAATATCTGTGGGAATAAAGCTTGTGGGTATTAAAATTAAGGGGCGGGGAATTAAACAATAGACTAAAGAAAAGTATTGCACTTCGTATGGTGTGATGTCCTCACCCCACTACTTGGCCCAATCAAAATTATGGGTGAACATGGAATTGAAACATTTGGGGGTGGATCATATATTTGAATTGGTATAACAGAGGTAAGTTCTAGATAGTTAGACACACTTGATGCTGAGATGCTGATGCTATGCTGAGATGCTGCCCGATTTTGCTGCAATCTGACTGAAGAATCTAACACTGGGGAAAATTCGCGGAACAACGGAGGAGGCACATCTAGGAAGGGGTCCGGACGAGTCCGAGCCGGAGAGAGTAGCACCAGAGAGGGGTGTAACGCTGGCGTTACACTAGAAGAGGTCCCTTTCCCTGTCCCGAACCTGTCCTGAATCCTTGACTCTCTGATGTCGGGGTCCTCACACCATTCTAGGTAAATATATCTGTAGGGTAAATGCTCCGTATTTGCTCTCTGTCCTTTCTCTCCTCAGGTGCTGTCATTGCAAGAATGTATTAATGCAAACTGATTATAAGCTAACTGTACTATTTTCCTGATGGAGATTTCTGGTATATTCATGTGTATTTTGATTTGACTCACACATTTATTAATTCAGATAAACTTTTAAAACTCCTTCTGAGTCTTTGAATGTATATGGGCCCAAATGAGTGTTGTGTGTATGAATGTATAGAGCTGGTAAACTCCACTGCATCAATAGACCCTGTCAATATTTTTTTAAATAACACTGGCTATTTGTATTATTACTATTTCTAAGACTCTTCTCCAGTATTTTTAATAAACATTGGGAGAAAGGCGGAAGAAAA
This sequence comes from Triturus cristatus, assembly GCF_964204655.1. Lineage (NCBI taxonomy): Eukaryota > Metazoa > Chordata > Amphibia > Caudata > Salamandridae > Triturus > Triturus cristatus. The sequence goes on from NC_140584.1 coordinate 259,845,347, forward strand.
CTGTGAGACTTTTTCCTTAGGTCCAGGGGCAGTGAATGTTTATTAGGCAATATGCATGCTAGATATTGTCTACCATTGGAGTTTCAGGTCCAAACACTATTTCATGCCATGTGGATGATGAAGTGAGGTAACTATAGATAGGATTTTCTCTCTGTCATTTTATATATGATGTAATTATCTACTATGAAGCTATTGGCTCCTGTTGTGTTCTTTTATGGAACCATGCTTGTATATATTTGAACTCTGGGGTCGTTATTGTGATCTCCTAGGTCCCTTGTTCAAGCTGCTTTTCTGAAGCTCGCCAACAATAAGGGATTTGAAGTACATGTTAACTTGGACTATTTTGCTGATACTACATGGACTTACTCATTTTCTGCACTTGTCTCTCCAAAGGTGCCAATAGCAAGCAGCCCATGTGTACTCGAAAGGGTAAAGGGGATGAAATCCAAAAATGCAGCATGACAGTAATCTGACTCCATAAACTCAATTTCCGGCTAAGTGATACCTTTTAACAGGGCCTGAGGAGGGGGTTATGGAAGGAAAACTCAAAAATATGGTTTGTGACTCATAAACCCCCCTCTTCAACAAACGTCTCCTGATCTCTCTCCACATTCACAGAGTGGCCTGCAAACTGATAGTATAATGTAAGCTCCCCTAAATTGGCTCCAAAGCACCAGAGTGTAAGAGGAAAAACATTGTTAGTAAGAATGGTATATTTTCTGTCCCAGTTCTGCCCTGGAGTTAGGGATTTTTCTTTTTCAGTATGGCTGGCAGACAAACATGAGCTCTCTGACAGCTCGGGACTCGACCGTCCGCATTACCTACATTAACCTACCCCGCCACCATTCCATGTTTAGTTATATTGTACTGAGTACCCAAGGCATGCTTTTCTTAATCTCAGTATATTTTTAGATGCATTAGCCTCTAAAACGTGCTTTGTGCATGCTGCACAGTGTTGATCCACAATTGAGGTCTTGTCAGGCAAAGCAAGTGTCTCACAGCCCCCTGCAAACTTCCTTCTAGTGTGTCTTCATTGTCCTGAATGCTTGTCTACAATTGTTTTACAGTATTGTCTTCTTAGAAAGAGGTTGTAGATTAGTGAGCTTTCATTTCAGGAGTTTGTCATTAGTTCCAAGATATGTCTAGAGCTTCTCATTGTTCAAAATATTGTAATTTCTGATTGTTAGCTCTTTTAATGCATTCAGTCCACGGTTTTAATGGCAAGAAAATGTCACTTTAAGTATCACACATTTGGCAAATTTATGTCACTCATACGTAAATTGAAACTATTGAAATGTTACACATAAGCAATCTCAATACTTGGCAGCTATGTGAAGACATGGTAATGTCATACATATGCAAACTGAAAACTTGGCACTTGTACACGTACCAACACTTGACACCAGATTATGGCCGACGGTTAGGAGCTCCTGCCTGGGCTAGGGATTGCCATATGGCATACATCCTAGAAAACACCCCCCCATCTAAATGCCCGCCCGTCGGGTTCCAAAGGAATTGATATTGGGACCCCAAATGGCCGTTGTGACGCACCGAAGATCGCGGGACTGTGTTGAAACCAGCAATGAGTAAGGAACCCAGGAATATCACCGTCGGCGCAAATCCTGCTGGGTGCCTCTAGTTTCCCAACAATGTTGCATTCTTGACACTCCCTGTCTGCAGCCAGAGGTGCAGGAACACGAGCTGGACTTGATTCCGAGGGCTCGCTGCCTCTTCCAGATCTCCTGCGTCCAGTCAGGGTGGGGGAACAAGAGGATGAGACAATCATGCAGAAGCAGGGAGAGCCCCCCTGCAACCCCCCTGGTGCCACCTGGTGCCGGCAGAGGGCCGCCAGCACCACTACCCCTGCTTACCCCGGAGGAGGAAGGAATTCAAGACAGAACTTACTGAAGAGGTTTGTGGACGCTGTCTCCCCAGTCCCTGGGACGTCTGCTACTTGCCGGAGCGAGGGAGGAAGAGATTGAGGCGGCCATGTTTGAGCCAATTTGTCTTGTCAATGTCGAAGGTGGAAGTCAATACAGAGAACAGCTGTTGAGTGGAATGGAGTGTGTCCATGGAGCAGAGCTACCGTCACCAGGAGAGTCGCAACCTGGAGTTTTTATCGGAGGAGAGGTCACCCGGACGCTACCTGTCCAGTCACAAGATGCCTGCGAGACCTGCCTTAGTGGGGACGGAAAGATTGAGGTGGCAATGTTGAGGCTGAACGAGAACAAAGGGCTCCAATGCATGGAGCTAGCCTCCAGCATTGAAACAGCAAGAACATAATGGAAAACAAGCATTGGCATAGCCCATAGGTCTTGTCTTTGGGACCTTTTAAGTGTTTAGCGAGAGCTATTGGCTTTGCCAATGTGTTTAAGCTATGTTGCAGAGCAGTGTGGCTGTGATAAACACCTCGCATAGCACTCCGCACAGACCGTACTTGCTCGTCACGTATTGAAGGTAAGTAACAGTTACATGGAGTTGTTTTGCTTCCTTAAAGCCAAGTCAGTGGAAAATGCAACCACGGCAAACGGAGTAAACAAAGTGCGCTCCAAGCTTGTGCTTGGCTGCGGGCTGGCCAGCCGAACTGATAGCCATTGTTGTTGGAGCCCATAAGCTTTCCCGTGCACCGAATCAGCATTTTCCAGGCCACTAATGTTTCAGAGCCTTCAATAAATAAAGCACATTTTTCTGCACTGAAGACATTTTCTACATAATCAAAACAACGACAGCATGAATAAGCGCTGCAAAATGTGCCGTACTACAATATCAACTGGCTAAAAAAGATTTGAGGACAATGTTAATTAAATATAAAAACAAGCGCGGCCGCGAAAGTGAAAGCGGCCACGCTGTGTTAATTAGTAACATGATCCATGAGATTTGCCTAGAAGAGAGAAAAAAAGCAATTACTAGAGCTCAGCAGTTTCTAGGCGCCTGTATGTGATGAAAGGGGTCCGTGGCCGGTGTCAAGGCTCCCCCGCCGGGGGCTCCCTGGGAGCGCATGCGCGCATCACAGGCTGAGGTCAGGCTGTGCATGCTGCAGACAGCGCACATGCTGCAGGAGACACTGCATGCACGGAAGCGCTGCACAGAAGATTTTGTATTCAGTGATGGGAAGTGAACTGTTGTGACCCTGGTGAGGGAGGCAGCAGAAGGGCTCTCCAGTATATTGATCGGCTATGCTGCACGCATTGTTTAGGGTGCTGCAGATAAAACTACTCATCATACAGACAAAGAATGTCCTTAAGTATAGTGTGCATGCGAGACCGTCCAGCAAGCACTGCGGGAGGCTTTGCGCACATTGAATGACAAGACATTGCACGCTTTGCACAGGACCCATTTATCACTAGATACGGTGCACGGGCGTCAGGGGCGAGGTGCACATGCTGCAGAAACCAAAGACAGAGCGCACATTAGGGAGGGTGGCACATGACGAGGGTATAGTACAAGGCAAGAGGTGGCATTGCATCCAGTGATAGAAGAAGCGCTCCGAGCTCCAAACGAGGTGAACCAACACTGCACAGACTGCATGGGGATCCACTGCATGTAATTTAAACCGAAGCACTGCAGCCAGGTAACCATATTTTATGGTTTATACATATTAAACAGGATTGGGACTAACTGAAAGGTGTCGCTTCCACCATGTTCTGCACCTTGTGCATCCTGCGTTGGAAAATGTATTGTATGAAATGAAGAGGTGTGTGTTGGGAGGGAGACAAATGCGGTACACACTTCTTTCAGTGCAACACCCACAAAGCATACTGGGGTGGCTTACTGCATCCGCCATGAATCTACAGCTCTCTGCACTGATGCCTGTGCATGGTGGGTAAAGGAAGCCCCATGTGGGGATTGGGTTGGTCTGTGCTGGCATGGGAACAATACTAGATAGGAGCCAACAGGACGCATTTGTACAGTACACTCAGACCAGTTTGCGTGCCTCTTTAACATGTGAATTGTCATAACAAAACAATGGAGTTATTTTCTGCGAAAAATGCAAAGGAAGAGCCAGGTATCCCATACCACACATGGGTGGATTTGGAGCAACCGGCAAGGAGGAGAGGTGGAGAAAAGCCTACGGCAGAATAACACTCGCTGCCAATTGCTATTTGGTTCCCAGTCTGCAAAGGACGTCCTGCCCGAGTGCCAGGAGTAGAAGAAGGTGGAGAAAAAGAAGCGGTGTGTACGGGTTGTGACGTCTGACAGGTGCGGGAGAAGGGACAGGGGTGGAGAATTAGAAAGCGAGTCAGCATAAGAAGGCACATTCATGAGCAAAAAAACAGGAGGCGGGAGAAACTATATGAGGGATGGTTAGCAAGGAAAGGGGACACACATATGTCATGTGGGCAAGCCGCCAACACGAGTGAAAGGAGAGGTGTGGATCTGGGAAGTGTTTCTGAGATGCATGCTTTTTGGCCGCTAAAGTGAAAGCGGCCGCGCTGTCATTAGTTACATGATCCAAGGGAAGAATGCAGATGTCACAATGCGCGCTGCTGCTCGCTCCCGAAACCTAAACGCTATGGGGGGGAACATTTCAACAAAAGGTGGGACAAACACACGCCTGGCCATTTGCGTGCTTTTTTGAAAGACACACGTAATGGCCAATGAAATATGTGAGAGTAAACTAAATCACACGGACAAGCTTAGGGAAAGTTTTGAGTGCTCACAAGAAGCCTCCCATAGAGCAACGCATGCGCGCTGTGCTAGGCTCGACCTAAAAATACAATGCAGTGAACATTCCTGACACCGGTACTCTGGTTTATTATAATATTGTCAATATCACAATGCTATGCTATATAATATCATTATGTTATTTCTATATCCTTTATGCTCACTTCAAGCCATAACTGGCAGAATATATGTATACAGTTTAAATTGCACATCTCTTGTATACACCTTTGTAACGTTTTATTTCTGCGTGTAGTCCTTATGTAATATAACTGGTTCTATTGTAAAACGCCCTGACACTTTTAGGTACAGTACGCGTTATATAAAACGCATAAATAAATGAATAAAAGAACTTAAGGTCCTTTCTAGAACTTAAGGTCCTTTCTCTCCGTGCGCTGCTTTCTACCTTCTCACAACTCAGTAGCATGGTGGAAGAGCTTTGTATCATAGTATTTTCAATGTTACTTCCGCGTACGTCATTTTACGTGTGTGCGTCATTAGATACGTACATCACGTGGACGCAGTATCTGCGGCGAAGATGGCGGCTCTCGGAGCTGGAGGCTCTTCTGGCGCCTCGGAAGATGCGTTCCTAACTTATTATAATGAGGTTAGCCGGCTTGTTTGTGTCGGTGTGGGGATTGGGGAAGGAACTTGCAAAAGCGCAAATGTGAGCACCGGTCGGGATCGGCGTTGTGCGGGGCAGCGAGAGTGACGGGCTGATATGACCAATACTCACCCATCACCCTGGGGTATGAGGACAGCTCTAGCTCGAACTCCAAATATCAGATCTATTAGAGGCTCAACTGTTGGAAGAAAGACATGATATTGGAAATGCTTACTAGAGATTCTTTCTGGGGGAAGGTGCACGGGTTGACTTATTGTGTGATGGCTTCTGCGAGTCAGTGTTGGCTTCTTGACGGCACTGTGCGTCCTCGGACTCGTTGTTTTGCTTTCCTCCTTATTAGCATGACTCCAACATATATAGTGACATAAAAAAAGTTGACTTTAAGTTCTTTTGAATTGGGGGTGATTGACGGACATAATCTACTCAATACTGTTGTTGTGCTAGATGTATCTATTATTGCCAAATGTAACCTGCATTTCCAAAATTGCAGACATTTCTCTGGAGAGAGAAGGGTGTGACGATATCATACTTTTCAGTGGTAATGGTGCCACCTAGAGCAAAATGACGGAGAGCAAATAAGACAATGATGGAATAAATACTACACAGTATGATGATTTTAAGGCACGCCCGTTTTCAGTAGTTTCCTGAAGATTTGCTAAGGGGAGCTAGATCACATTGCTGCACCCAGAAGAACGTAGGTTCATTTATTAGAAGAGAAGGATGTTTGTATGGCAACGCTCTTGGGGCATATCAACAACAACCGGCGATAATTATCGCTGAGCGCACTTAGCGCTCGGATAATTATTGCCGGCTAGCGCCGATTTTTATCGCTGAGATAGCGTGCTATTAGCAACGCTTATCTCAATAGCGATAAAAATCCTGGTGCTAAGCGGCTAACGTGAGATTATCACTGGAAACCCAGCGATAATCTCACGTTAGCTTGTTGATAGGGACAGACAAACTTAGCCATGATATCCTCCTTCCATAGGATATCATGGCTAAGTCAGAAAAATACCAGACGTAAAAAAGCAGCGTTAACCGCGGTTAGCGCTGCTTTTTTTGTCTCTAACAGGGTTAGCGATATTATTGATAATAAGAGTAAGCGACATTTCTCCTATTATTTTACTCTGGAACGCCCCCTTTGCATCTCATTATAGATGCAAGGGGAAGCGTAGAGTAAAAGGGTGCAAACATGCGAATTTGCATGTTAGCACCCTGTTGCTGATAGGGCGCTAGTTTTATCTCTGCTTTTTTGGCTTTATAAAGCCCTTGTTGATATGCCCCTTATTTCGCAAACTGAGGGGCATATTAACAAGCCAGGCGATAAAATTATCGCCGCTTTAGCGGCAGAAAACTGCCGCTAAAACGGCGATAATGGGCTTGATAATATGCTCTATGGAATTCCAATTGAAGCCCATGTTAGATGTCCTTCACATCTAACATGGGCTTCAATTGGAATTCCATAGAGCATATTATCAAGCCCATTATCGCCGTTTTAGCGGCAGTTTTCTGCCGCTAAAGCGGCGATAATTTTATCGCCTGGCTTGTTAATATGCCCCTGAATGATTTCCCGTATTTCACGGTACTGAACTAATTTGCAGGATATTTAGATCCAGTAAAGAAATAGAACAAGAAAACGCTGCATTTCGTCATTTTTTCAGTGTTAGGGTAAAGAAAACAAAGAAACACTTTCATAATGATAGTGCTACTCTTAGAACATTAATCAACACTCCTGCTAACAAACTCACTCTTGAGAGTCCAGTCTTGATGGAAGCGTTTGCCAGTGAATTCTCCTCATTGTTTGAAAATAAAGATTGTGAATGCAGAACCCTGTCAGCAAAAAGTTTTTTTTTATTATACACGACTTTTTAACCCCTTCCCTGCTCATGACGGAACCGTTCCGTCATGAGCCACGGTTGCGCTGTGCTCATGACGGAACGGTTCCGTCATGACAATCCTGTCGGCGGCCGCTCCGCCTGCGCGGCGCTGTTTCCCCGCCTGTGCGGGGCGACAACGCAAATGGGCGGAGTCATGACGGAACCGTTCCGTCATGAGCACAGCTCATGACGGAACCGTTCCGTCATGAGCACAGCTCAACTGTGGCTCATGACGGAGCGGCTCCGTCATGAGCACAGGCCCACCGCGCTGCCCCCCCCCAGCGGTGCAGCGGAATGTGGGGGGGCTACTCTATAGTGTCCATGTACTGCAAAAGAAAACAATTTTTACAATGCGTGTTTTTAATTTCCTTACAATGCTCTGGCATTTTTTAAATTTGATTATTGACATTGTTGCATATAACACATTTTAAATATTAACATTCTCTCCGAGGAAACTTTTGTTTCTCAAAGCGTTGACAGACATATCGGCAGCCTTAGACAAACCATGAGTACTAAACAGATCCTTCTTTAATGCTTCAAATATTTCTAAAAAGTGCTAAAATCAGTTGATTATGTAATATCTGTTTATTTATCAAGTAATACGTACCATCTCAAGCTTCCGGTGGCATTTATAAACAAAACTCTGCTTTCGGTCTCCTGATTTGTAAATGTCAATAGAACCCCTAGATGGAAATATAGGCTCATATTACACGGTTACCAGTTTAGTATTATATATGCGTGGTGGTTGTATAAATAAGGGAGAGGTGTTAAAGCTGCATTTCAGAGAGAATGTTGCAGTACTGCATGTGGTGGAAATAAATTATGATACAAAGGGATTTAGGGTAGGCAATCTAAGAGTAGTAGTTGGGTAGCACTTTGAAGGTAATATCTCGAGAGTGGTTTTGGAGGTGGTTGTGGTGTATGTGCAGGCTTGGAAAAATCCTAAAAATGTTACTAGACCTTCAGGTCAAGTGACTTAAATAGTCCACTCTACCTAATTATAATGCTCTTGACTCATAAACTGGTTTCAAATTGTGTGAACCTGGGCAAGTATTTTAATTCACTGACACACCATTTTCTTCTTTATCACATATGAGAGCACCATCAAATACATGAGTTCAACCTGTCTGCTGTAGAGAAAACTCTTGTTTAATTTAACAGAGTAAACTTTTGCTCCTTATAGAATCCAAATCTAGCCACATATAGGATACACATGACCGCTGACTTGCCTCAGTTCATTAACTGCATTGTCATCCGTGAAGGGACAGGAACGTTTCTGAACTCATGTCTAAAAACAGTCACTTTTAATAAATGCATAACTAAAGCATAAAGTAGCAGCACACTTTCATTTGCAATCAGCAGATTTTACATTGAAATGCCCACAGAATTCCCCACTGACATGTGGTCTTAAAACTATATAGTGTGTAATGTCTGGAAATCGAGTTTCTGCAAATATGTAATTTGCACATCACCAAGTAAAGTGATTTGTTTTGCTCCTATGTAAACTTTGTTTGCATCACACTTCTGAATTCCTGATATATTTTGAAAAAATTGTACTATTCATTTATAAGCTGTTTAAATGATGTTAGAAGAAAACTGACATTTTACAGCCTTTTGTTTCAGAATCGTCAGATAAATCACTGACTATTGACTATAGTAAGCAAGATAAAATTTAAAAAAATATCTCCCATGAACAGATGAGCAACAATTAGTAAAAAGACAAACTGACATTTGACCTCTGTCTTTGAACAGACAGAAAATGTGTCGAGAAAAAAGATTCAAAGGTGTCTTTATTGCTCATTCACGTTCTGAATGAACAGAACTGTTCCTTCCAGTTTACATTAACTCGCCAGCACAGTCGAGTAAATGCTAAAAATGGCTCAACCTGATAAAATCTCACTCGACATTGCGAGTGAATTTCTTGAGGCATGATGTGAGATCCATGAAGGGCAGATGCGTGCTCTGAGAATGGTGCAAATCTAGTGCATAGCCAATAGGTCTCGCTTTTGGGACCTTATAAGTATTTAGTTATGCAGCACAATATCCTTGGTGCAACAACATCAACTTTTGCATGGCTAAACAAACACTTATAAGGTTCCAAAAGCGAGACCTATTTGCTATGCCAATGCTTGTTTTTGATAGGCACGGGGAGATTAAGACACTTGCCCAGAATCACAGGATGCTGACCCGACGCCAAGACTTGAACCTGGTTCCCCAGTTCCAAAGTCGGCCGCTCTGACCCGTATGCTTCTCCCGCTGACTAGGCGCTGCCCCACCCCCATCCATGGACCTTAAGTCGCACATTTGATCCCCCTTGAGCCTCCACTAACCTTTCATGCCGATAGCACAAATCGTTTTAGCCTTTGCATAGTGAAAAGATGTTCGCCAAGCTTCACAAACATGGAACACCGGAGAAGCACTGCCGCATCAGTGCATTCTAAGTGCATGGGGGAAATACTCACCCAGCATTCCTACCTATGTCTTACCTCTTCCAGGTATTGTTCATGCTTGAAAACAGCTTTTGGGTATACTCAAACTAAGACGACTGGCATTGCCAGTGCTTGTTTAGGGTCGGCTGCGGCGTGCTTTGACGGGCTGGTGACAGACTGCCCCCGAGTCCTTCACTCATGTGCACACAGTGTTCCGTGACATCTGGCATTCAGCATTAATGTCCTGCTGGAGCCCGGGCACTTTATTGGATTACAACTCTGTAAACAGCTAAAAAAAAGATGCAGCAAGAGCAGATTGAGCTGGGAAGGGAGCTGTAAAAGGGAGATATGAAGAAACGGGCAGGAGGAGAGGGCGTGGTGCTAGTGGAAATTACACCCAGGAAAAAACAAACAAGCGGAAAGCAATGAAAGGGACTGCTGGAAACGGAGGAACGAGTACTGAGAATAAATGGAAGATGGAGCTAGAGAATGAAATGTGTAGAATGGAGAAAAGATGGGAGACAAGACACATGCAACATAATAATCAACAAGCATTGGCCACGAAAGTAACTCGATCACGGTGGAAGCGAAAGTGATCGCGATGACACGCTCTGTGCTCACAAAATGAAATAAATAAATAAAAACGTGAGTGGTGCGCACGCGCGACGGGAAAAAGTGCTGTGCACGTCGCTCGCGCCTGTGCGCGTAATAACACGCTGGTGGCCAGCAAGGTAGCACTTTTAAAGCAGCTACTAAATGTCTCGCCAAAGCAGCGCATGCGCTGGCTCAGGCGAGACCTAAAAAAGGTTAAGGCTGATTACCAATGTAAAGTGACTATTTGCTGTCACACTAAGTGCAGTTTCCTCTTTTAAAACATGGTCTTAAACTATCGCATTTTCTTAAGTCTCTTACTTCTGGTAAATCAATATCCCACCTACATACCTTGTGTGAAGATTGTTTTATGGCAGTTTTACCCCATAACTACTGCTTCCGCAATGGACTTATTTGCTGTTCTCTTATTGAGATGAGCTTACAGAAAAAACACAAACAAAACTATGTGAATGTGGCATAGGTACAGCAGATCTAATGGATCCTCCTCTTCCAGTTTGCACTGGCAACTGGACCACCATCTACTAGTGAATAATACACTTTTGTTAAACTGGGTGTCCATGTCGTTATCTTTAAACTTAGTTGCATGGTTTTGGTGGTAGTGCAGATTTTCTTAGGGAGCTGGACAGAACACCGCAAGATAATTGGGTGCACTGCATCAGGAGCAAATGTAGGTCATGTCAATTTTGCTGAGATGCTGGTCAGCTGTTAAATAAAATGCAGACACACTTCGGTTGATAGACTCCCGCAATCAACCTTAAAAAAATAGAAGAGTGGGTAACCGGAGAAAATTCAGCATAAGAGGCTCTAAAATGGTTGCAGAGGAGGTAGGATTAATAAAGACCTTGATTACTTGTAATAAGCAAAGTGCTTTATGTGAATGATATGCTAGACGCACAGTAGCACAACATGACCTGAGTTCACAGAACATCTGAAAAGCTTTGGTTGTTGATCTTGCTTGAGGGCACATCATGGATCCCATTTATCCTCCAAGTCAGTGATGCTCCTACCTGAGTCTAATGAGGCGCTCTTGCATTATGAACCTGACAACCATGATCTGGGCTTGGTTAGGGTGAGGTGCAGATGGATAATATGTTTTGTACCTTAAGGAGGTACTTCCTGTCATCCTCCCTTGAAAATTGCAGCGAGGGGGCTAAGTGGGTGAAAACCCAAATTTGATAGGGCCATGGGAATGTGGCCCATGAGGAGCACAAGCCCGGTCAAGAAATAGGCAGAGCAACATTTTTGGTTGCTTCTAAGTAAATGGAATGCAGATAATTGAAATGGCTGAAGTGAATTGACTTTAAATACATTTATTGTAAGGGTTGTTTTTTTTTTCTCCTTTTATTCTCGAGATGGTTATACAGTTTAGTAGGAAGGTTGCTTGGAGTTGTTGACATCACATTTTACTTGTCACTCATGTACACTGAATAAATACGTTTGAAATACAAATTAAACAGATTTACTGCAAATGCTGACATTGGATTAAGCATCTCTTCACCACTAAGCCACTTAGAAAAAATAACCTACGGTCTCCGTACTTAACAGTATTTAATATTTGCTGAAAGTGGTTTAATTTTTGTTTGTGGTTTAAAATATCATTTTCAGATATTTGGTCAATGTACATGGCAGTATTTAACAATTACCTGTTTTTGGCACTTGTAGAGACTTAACTCTGTAGTTATCATTCATGCAGTGGGCTTTTTTCCACAGTGGGATTCCTACTCCTGTCTAAATCATATGAAAATAAATGGGTGAATTGGAGGGTGTGAAATATCTTTACAAATATGTTTCATAGAACGTTCTGACCTTCCTACCTAACCTGTGCTACTGTCAAGCAGGTAGTGCTTGTCTTTGTGTGGTGTTTCATAGTAGAAGTATTGTGTCTTGTTGAAGTCTGCCATTCTCAAATCAATTATCTCACCCACATTTGGACTTGACCGACTTAATGCAGGTGTTGTATTTGTGTGATGGCTAAATTGTGACATTTGTAAAAGGTATTTTGCTGGGGTAGTAGGTAGGGATCCTGGTGGTTGTGTTTATGATCTGCTGTTCAAGATTCTTACGTTTGATTTGATTTGTAACTATTTCGGAGCTTGCTTGAGTGTCTTATTTCTGCCTAGTCTTACCCAACAGAGATTGGGTCTTAACTTTGGTCCCTGTCCCCAACATTTAGTTTTGCATAGTGTCCTTCCCCAGGGCTCAAGTTTAGCCCTTTTTATCATGTGTAAAGTTATGTGGTACCTAGTATCTGATGGTTGTCCTATATTGGGTGTTTGCGGTCATAAAGTTTGGACCATGATATGAGGCAAAGGGTTGGCCAGCCTTTGTGTATACAGTCTGTTAGTGCTGGTTAATAGGATTCCTGTCTGCTAGAGATCTTGTCATCAACACCATAACAAGCAATGGTGAAAATAATATTTCTTACACGTCAAACCTATAAGCCTTTTTAGTTTACTGCCACATTTGGACAAGGAGGCATGATGTCCATCATGAAGTGATTTTTCTTAAAGCAAAAGAAACATTTTTGCTAGATGGCTGCCACATATACATGCGCCTGCATGGTGGCCATCTTTGAATCTTTTTCTTGCTTTAAAAAAAAAAAATCATTGTAAGGTGGGTGCTGTGCACATGTAGCAGCTGTCTTTGAATACTTTTTCAATGCAAAAGAAAAATCATTCAAAGATGCTCTTCATCCACATTGTTTACCATTCCAAGATGGCGGACAACCGTTTGGAAATGAACCGGGGTGTCATGCTAATTGTGGCATTGGCCTTCGAAAAATGTTTGCAAACTCCTGCTCTGCCTTTGAGAATCCAGACTCCAGTGTTATGAAAACCTTGTCTTATGACACTGACCTCTGTGATGGGTATAAACCCAGCTAGTATAATGCCTGCAGTGTCCCAGTCACTTCTTGTTGCATCCTCATCACCAGTTGGATGCTATGTGAGACCTCCCACAAGGGCATTCGCACAAAGAAACTGATGAGAAAACCAGATGGAGATGCGTGAAAGATTGTTAAAAGCAACTTTGAGAGCCAACTTTGAGAGCCAACACAACCTATCTAGAAGCCATAATGTTCACTAAGATAGCTGTGTAAAAAAATGTTTGAAGGTTTGAGTGACTCTCTCTGTTTGTCCATTAGATTGCGGGTGAAAATTAGTGGATGAAGACACATTCTCTTAAAGGTAAAAATGAGTCAGCTTTGTGTAAACTATTCCTATTTGTTTTCATGGTCAGGTGGATAACTTGTAATACAATCACTTGAGACTACTTCCACTGTCTGCCTTGGCTCGAGGGCATACGTTGCATTCAGCTACATAGTTGATTACTGGTGTTTCTGCCTCAGGCCACAAGGAATATATTTAGACCAATTCTCACTTTTTGTTTCTATACCTGCATGACCGGCCAAAAATTACATTGACAACACTACATTACTTTATGTTGTAATTCTCGGTTTGGAGATACAGTTGGTCTTGATGTTGTAATAGCTGTCTAATAGACATATTTGATTGTTTTCCAAAGCAAGTCAAAATGCTTTATGGGATAGTGCATCTTGACCAGAATAAAAAATGGTGTGTACAACACCCATCCCCACCTCCTGTTAATTGGTGTGATTAGTGGAGGCTTTTCAGAGTGGAGTTCTGCATTTTAGTAAGGAGTCCAGCTGGTAATTTGCAACTCCCCCTAATGAAATGTGATGACAGTCTTGGTCAGAAAAACTAAAGTCCAGCAAAGCAGGATGAAGAGATTGTAACTTTCTAAGATTGGTGTACACTGTGACTTGATGTCTGGCTCCCAACAGATAATGTCTTTTGTCTTTAAATGCAGCGATGATTGTCACTAATTCTATCACTTTAATCCTATAATTTTGGCCTGCAGACTTTTTCCAAGTTTAATGTGTTTATGAGAAGACTGCTCCTTAGGCACATCCAAAGTATAATCCTCTACACAAAAAGTTTAGCAGTGTCGGGATGAACCAACACTTAAGCACAAGGCAAAAACTTATTTAAGTGTTCAAAAAGCTTTTTTGGCTTCCTTGGTCTAAGCAAAACTATGTCCTTTTGCAATAACTTAGTAATCAAGGCACCGTGAGGGTGGAAACTGAGTAAAGAAGCAATGGTAAAAGTGAGCACCTAGATGCACTGAATGTCATAAGTATACTTTGAGATGAACCATTCCACGCCATTTGTATTTTCTTTCCTCTTCTTCATTTGTAACCATTTTTGACTGTTCAAGAAACAAAACAAAAATAACTTTCGAAACTAGTACCTCCAGTTTACAGTTTAGAGGCTTACAATCTGACCATACTAGTGGAAAGAGCCTATGAAACTTATTTGGCACAATTGTCCAAAGACTTGGATTAAATCAATATATCTTTTATGTAAATGTTTATGAATCTGTAAAGGAATTCTCTTAACACAATTTTTTTTTTTTTGTAAACAAATTTTATTTGTCAAATGCACATTCAGCGGAGCTCTGTAACCCAGAGGCTTCCATAGCATCAATGAACAAAATCCTGACTTTGACAGTTTTCTCATGGAATAACAAAAGAGGAATAAAGAAGGGACATGCATATAAAATACAACACAATTAAATAAAAAAAACAAATAAACACCCCCCACCCCACCGCACAACCAACCCAGCAAAATCAGCAAGTATGATCGGAGCTACAGTTCTACCCTCGCTATGAAACATGTCCAAAAGACACCATGCCGCCCAATACGCGTATGTTACATTCCCCCCCCCCCCCCCCCCCCCCCAAGACAAGGGAGGAAAAGACTACAACCCACACAATCCCTACGCTGGAATGGGCTCCAATTCCAATCCCCTGTAATCTGCCAAGCGCTTCCAGATTTTATAATGTTCATGCAGGCAGCCCCGTGCTATAAAAATGGGGGCCTCAAGGCCCATACAGAAATCCAGCCCTGCCTTCCACACTGAGACGGAGGGTGCGGCTGTCGCCTTCCAAGCCCTGGCAATGTCGCGCTTGGCAAGGGTAAAGCCCAGGAGCATCAGGTGGCGCTTGTAGACATTGCCCCCTATATCCTCCATAACATGGAGGAGCACTAATTTAGGAGACCGAGGGAGATCCCAACCCAGAACCTCTGAGAGGCCTGCCAGTACACCCCGCCAAAACCTAGTTAGCGCAGAACAATCCCATATAGTATGCAGCAGAGTCCCTTCTTCATGCAAGCAGCGAAGGCAATTCAGGGATGCCACCAGACCAGCCCTGTACAGTCTGACTTTAGTAAAATACACTCTATGGAGGTATTTAAACTGGATGAGTCGAAGGCTCATAGCAATAGCCGCCCCGCATGGGGAGGCCAGGGCCTCCGTCCAGTCCTCCTCCTCAAGTGAGCCCACATCCTCATCCCATGCCCTGCGGAGACGCTGCAGAGATGGGGAGCAGTGCATTACCAGGGACTGGTAAATTTTTGATATCTTATGGTCCCCCATTAAAACTTTCGCCTTTACCGGCCTGAAGTCGGCTAGCTCCCCCAGGCCCACCAAGCTAGGAGAGAGAGCATGCCGGAATTGCAAATATTAAAAAAATTGTGTGCGCGGCATTTGAAAGTCCTTCTGCAAGTCCTGAAATGATTTCAGGACAGGACCCCTCATGACATCCCCCAAGGTGGAGATCCCAATCGCATCCCAGTCTTGGAAGCCGGGCAAGGCCGCCAACTGCGGCAGACGTCCATTTTGCTAAAGCGGTGTCTCTCGAGTTAGGCGATTCCACCAGCCCATCCTCCGCAACGCCTGTCTCCAAACCTGAAACACCAGCTGTGTCACACTCGGCAAAGAACGCCGTAAGGGCGCTGAATAGAGGAGCGTATGTAGTGAGTGATCTCCCATTAAACGGCGCTCTTGGGTATACGCCGGATCCGACCTGTCGCCATACCACTATTCGTTAAGAACCAACAGGTGGGAGGCCATATAGTACGAAAGAATGTTGGACGTAGCGAGTCCCCCACAGTACGTGGATTTAAAGCAAGTACGGAGAGCCACCCTAACAACACCCCCGCCCCAGAGAAACTGGCCCAAAGCCGCATTAACCTGGCGGAACCAACCCGAGGAACACAATTTTTAAAGAATTGAAAAGCTTCTGGATTATTGTATAAGCCAAACTGTATTTATCAATGCTTGAGGACACTAACTGGCACTGAAAGCTTTTTTCCGCTTATACCCCTGTTGAATACGAACAAGGCGATTAAGCTCCTCGCAAGTGGAGCTTGCTGTAGGCAACTTCAGATCGCATGTGGATGAGTAAAAAAGGAAGGAGTGCTAATGGGTAGCAATTCTTAACGATGATATTAAGTCACAGTAGTCGGTATATGTCCTTAATTCTCCATTAGTGTTTTGGATGAAAGATAGTACGGAATGAACCAGTTCTTTAGCTAGTGGTCTAAATAAGTCCTCTTTTGGCTCTATATCTTTGTATATATTCTGCTATACTGGACATCAGCCACAGGAGTAAGATCAGTTTTACAGTCGTATGATCTGTCAGGGGAAAGTATCTCTGCTGCGTCCTTAATGAACACATCAGAACAAGCATTTGCAATGCAGTAGGACTCACATTTACACAAGTTTGAGTTTTTTAAATGCAAATGCCCTTAATTTGCTTTGTTTTTTCAAACCTAAATAAAAGGCATTGTCATTTACAATGCTAATAGCTTAACCTCTCGAAAATGCGAGACCTATTGCATTGCAAATGCTTGTTTTTTTTTACTTTCCATCATGCTGCACAGCATCTGCGCTCTGCGCGAAAACAATGACAAAGTCGAGAGCTGTCTCGTAGTTGAGACCTATTGACTTTGACAAAGCTTTTTTTCCCTGACTCTGAATGGAAAAATCAGGTATTGGCCTATGAATGGAGAAGCTGTGCAGAAGCTTAGGTTATTTGCTAAAAAAAATTAATATGTAACCCCTTCTATCCCACCGGCACTACGGCAGGCCCCATCCAGCCCATAGAAATGCACAGTGAGCATGTATGTAGGTTCCTCAAAAAGAAATATATCGAGGCACATGGAGTTAAAATGTGCCTGTTTTCGTATTACATGTGCTCAACCATTTTCACTCATGTCCCGGATTAGCCTCTTTTCTTTGTAAAAATGTAAATTAGTGCAGTTGTGGGAAGACAGCCACCAATCTGCACAAAAAAGAACAGCAATTAATTACCACGTAACTCTTTATCTACATAGTGCATTGCTAGCACGCATTTGTATGTGCGCACTGTCCCTTGAAGTGAGCACCTCACGCATCTAAGACGCTTGACGCAAGAGCGTTGAAAGTAATTCCGAGGTTACAGCAATAAAAGGCCTCTGGCCAGCTAATTGGATTTAAGCTAAGTGCACGGTCAAAAAATAATAAAAAAAAGATGGAGACCGCTTGCTTAAGTCAGGAATCTTATTGTTTTCTAGAACTCTACTGTCTCATGCTGTTACGAGTCGCCATTTCAGTGTTTTGCGAGCACTTTTATTCTTTAAAAGAGAGCAAAACTCTGATGTACTTTTAAACTCCATAAACGTGTGCTTGAATGACGGGCATTTGCAATGCAATAGGTCTTGCGTTTGCGAGAGTTTAAGCTATTGGCATTGTGGCATTGTCATGTATAATGCCAATAGCTCAAACTCTTGTAAATGCAAGAACTATTCAAAGAAGCAGCTGTAATTGTCCCAGGTTGTTTAGAAAGTGAAAGCGCGCATGCCATGCTGAATTATGCGGGAAGCCTTTCGTGCCTGCAGTACGAGAAACTATTTAAAGAAAATAGTGCTTACAGACTAAACAAGCATTGGCATAGCCAATAGGTCTTGCCTTTGGGACCTTATAAGTGTTTAATTATCCAGCACAATATCCTTGGTGCAACAACATCAAGTGTTGCATGGCTAAACACTTATAAGGTCTCAAAGGCAGGGGTGGGGAAATCATATCGCCCGACCCATGTTGTTTTTATTGGAGGGCAAGAAGATTTAATGTCTATTTTGTCCGACGGACAAGTAGACATTAAATCACGTAAATAAAATAGGCTGTGGGCACTCTGGCTGTGAGCTCCAATCATTAAAGCTTGCCGAGAGCCTTTGGAGGCCTCTGATTGGCTAGCAGCCCATGACT